>NC_081434.1:41317005-42558413 GCF_949786415.1 Peromyscus eremicus | reverse complement strand
CATAAAGGAAAGGCAATGATGTTCCAAAAAATAAGATGCAGAAAAAAATCTCCTGGTAAACTCAATGGAATAGATCAATTATTTAAAGTCAAGGTTTTGATCCTCTGCCATTGATAAAAACAGGCAAGCAGCTTGCCTGTTATCCACATGTGTACTTAAAAACCCTATGTTTAGGCCATGATTTGGTGGCACGTTCCTTTAGTCCCAACTCTCGGGAGGTAGGAGAATGTCACTGAGTTCCAGGTCAGTAGGGTCTGCAAAGTGAGTTCCAGGACAGCCAGAGCTGTTATTCAGAGAAAACCTGTATTGAAAAAAAAAAAAGAGAAAAATAGAAAAGAAAAGAAAAAACAAAAAAAATCAAAACAAAACCACAAAACAACAAACAAACAAACAACAACAACAACAACAAAAATCTGGGTTTAAGTAGGATTATGTCAGCATTCCAGTGCAGGTGGACCACTGTATTTTTCTAGGATCATACTGTAATTGTTTCTATCTGAAACATTGATAATGTCCTCAAAACACAGAACACTGAAAATAGATCCATACCTACGACCTTGCATAAAAGTCAACTGCATGTGGATCAAACACATCAACCAAAAACCACATATACTGAACCTAATCAAAGAGAAAGTGGAGAATATTCTTGAACTCCTAGACACGGGAAAGGACTTCTAAACAGAACACCAATAGTACAGTCCCTAAAAGCAACAAATAATAAATGGAACCTCATGGAATTGAAAACATCTGTTTGGCAAAGGACACCATCCCAAGGACAAAGTAACAACTTACAGAATAGGAAAAGATTTTTGCCCACTACACACACTACAGATGGATAATATCTTAAATAAGTAAAGAAGTCAAAAAACTGGACATCAAGAAAGCAATGAACTCAGTTAAAAATGGGATATAGAGCTAAACAGAGAATTCAGGAAAGTGAAAATACAACCCACACTTCCTAATCCTCAGACCCCCAAAGAGGAAGATCAGAGAGCTCTGAAACAGCTTAGCTCACACCCCAAATGCTCACTTAAATGAAGCAAATCATCTGCCTTTTTGGCCCTGGTATTCTCAAAGGCAGTTTCTAAATGGCTTCCATGATCCTATCAACTAGGGTTAAGGCTTTCCAGGATCTGGCAATGACTTTGGAGGCAAAGGAAATTGCCTAAGTGGAAACAGTAGGCTCCATCTCTTGGTCTCCTATCATGTAACACCTGCGACTGGAGGGATTTTAATTCCAACACTGGAAAGATGCTACAGTGAAGCCAGACCATGAATGATATCACACTTCCTGACTTCACTTCTAGGATTCCTCCCAACTCAGTTTGGAATAATCCTTACCTGAACCATATTTCTAGCTACAAACCTCAAAAAAAAAAAAACTTTCCATGCAGGACAACTTCACTAGTCTAGGATTCCTTAAGTCACATTTAATTTTTATGTCTTCCTCATCCTCATTTTATACACTCTCTGGAATCTATCTTACCAAACTCATTATGATTCCTCGTGCTCTCTAAATACTAAACATATCTCAATGACTACAACTGGCTGGCCACATAAATAATAGAAAAGGTCCTTTACCTGCCAGTCCTCTTAATAGTTAACCCAAAAAGTAGGGTCCTACACCAGTGAAGGGATGACCTTGCCAGTGAGAACAAGAGCAAGAAGAGAAATAGCAAAGACGAAAGAGTTTCCTTCTTCCATGTCCTTTATACAGGCTGCCAACAGAAGGTACAGCTAAGATTCAAGATGAATTCTCACATCTCAAAACATCTGAGTTTAGGTGGGCTTTCCTAATTCCAGTGATTCAGTCCAGAAAATTCCCTCACAAGACAAACCATAGCCTCTTGGCTTTTGGTTCATTAAACATATTTTTTCCCTTATCACTGTTTTTTGTTTGTTTGTTTGTTTTTCTATTTTTTTTCTAGACAGGATTTCTGTTCAGCTTTGAAGCCTGTCTTGGAATGCACTCTGTAGTCCAGGATAGCCTGAAATATTCAGAGACATGCCTACCTCTGCCTCCTGATTGTTAAGCATAAAGGCATGTGCCACCACCATCCCTTCCCTGGTTTCCCCATATATTTAAAAAAAAAAGAAATGCAAGTAGGAAAGAACAGTAAGAGGAATGGGTAGAAAAAGGGATGAATCTTGAAGAAATTGCAGTTGAGGCAAATATGATGAAAATAAGTTGAAGTAAATTCTCAAGGAATGATTAGGAATTTTTTAATGTTGATATTTGCTAAAATCACAGATTGATATCATTAACTGTTACACTGCAAAAGGTAAACCAAAAATATTAGCACATCTCAAAATATTTAGAAACAGTGAAATATCGTAGTAAAATTGCTCTTCGTTTTTTTTGTTAAGACAAGTTCTCAGTGTATATTCCGGGCAGGCCTTGAACTAAAACTCCTGCTGCCTCAACATCCCATTCCCTAGGGTCCTGGTATTCCAGGTGTGAGCTATCACACCCAGATAAGATGTGTGACTCAGGAAACCTTATTGTGGAGGATTGTTTTGTGGGTGTTGGCCATAGATTTAGTTCCATCTTCCATCCAATCAGATTACTGCTACTTAGAGTGGGTGTGGTCTCTAGCGTGTATATAAGCACACTCCAGGGGCCAGGCAGGTTCCTTCTCCTCTAGACCAGACAGAGTGTGTTTCCATAGCTTCTGGCTCCTAGACTGCTAGATCCTCCTCGCCCTCACGTTGAGGATCACTGCACAGAGCTGAGCTAACATTGTTGTGACCCCAGCAGACACTGCTGAGACCAGAGTCTATTCCGTGGGAAAATGGAGTCAGACATGTCACAAGCCTTCCAGGAAGAACTCACCTGCTTCATCTGCCTGAGCTGCCTTACAGAGCCAGTCACCATAAGCTGTGGCCACAGCTTCTGTCGAGCCTGCCTCCAGCTTTCCTGGGAGGACACGCAACTTGTAGTCCACTGCCCTATGTGTCGGGAACCATGCCAACAGAAGGAAATGAGAACCAACGTTGTTCTGAAGAAGCTGGTGTCCATTGCCAGACAAGCCAGCCTCATGAAGGACCTGAGCTCTGAGGAGCATAAGTGTGGGACCCACAAGGAGACAAAGAGGATCTTGTGTGTTGAGAGCAGGATCTTCCTCTGTCAACTCTGCTCTAACTCCCATGAGCACAGAGGTCACAGACATTGTCCCATTGAGGCAGCAGCTGAGCATCAAATGGAAAGAGTTCTGAAGCAGATGGCATCTTTATGGGAGAAGATCCAAGAAAATCAAGAGAATATCGAGGCCGAGAAGAGAACAAGAACTTTGTGGATGGACTATGTGACTCTGCGGGAAGAAATGATCAGGACCGAGTATAGGGAGCTGCATCCCTTCCTCTGTAAAGAGGGAGAGAAACATATCGAGTGCATGAGAAAGGAAGGCCAATGTGTTTTAGAGAAACTGAGGAAGAGTGAAGCCATGATGGTGCAAAAGAGCAAAGAACTAAGAGATATGTATCGGGAGCTGATGGCAATGTCCCAGGAGCCATATGTGGTACTGCTCCAGGGTTTGGATGACATGGTCAGAAGGAGTGAGTCAATGCAGCTGAGCATGCCCCAGGGTATGCAACCTGAACTCAGTGCCCTACCCATCACTGGACTGACTGAAAGGTTCAAGCACATCCAGGTGCACATTTTCTTTGAAAATATAACCACATTCCATTACAAGATGAACCTGTTTAATGTCTTGAGAAAATTCAGCTTCGGACATCACCGTAAGGATTCGTCTGTGGATTCTGTTGGATACTATTTGGCTTCTTGGGGATCCGGGAACTTCATCTCAGGGAAACATTACTGGGAGGTGGATTTGCAGGGCTCTGGGGACTGGGCTGTAGGGGTCTGTAGGGATTCCTGGTTAAGGAATACCAACCGAATGATTGACTATGAGGGTGCCTTTCTTCTTGTGTGTGTGAAGGAGGGGAATCATTACAGTCTCCTCACCACATGCCCAGTCTTCCGGCACTATATAGAGAGGCCACTGGGCCGGGTTGGGGTATTCCTGGATTGTGATGATGGATGTTTAAGTTTCCTGAATGTTGCCAAGAGTTCCCTCATATATAAGTACCCCCCAGGCACCTTCCAAAACCCTGTCCAGCCTTTCTTCTCCAGTGGCCTTGAAGGGAGAACCTTTAATCCAGCACATTAGTGTTTTTGTAAATATTTCCTACTGTACTGTTATCTCTTTTATTGCTATGATATAATAAAATACTATTATAATGGAAAAAATTGGTTGTTTCTTTCTTTCTTTACAGACACTGTATTGGAGTGCATGTCTAAAAGAGGGTTCACTGTGGAGCGATCACTGGCCTAGACTAGGCCTCTGGTTACTGGAGACAGTTGTTTAGATTGAGCTACTTGGGGGGTGGGGTGGGACCCAGGTAGTGGGATCAGGATCCATTCCTGGGGCATGGGTGGGCTTTTTGGAGCCATGTGCCTAAGGTGTGACACCTTTTGCTTCCTTGGTTCAGAGGGGAGGGCCTTGGACCTGCCTCAGCTGAATGTACCATGCTCTGCTGAATCCCCATGGGAGAGCTTAAAATGGAGGGGGTGGGAATGAGGGGTGCTTTGGGGGGGAAGGCTGTGGTTGGGGGAGAGTGAGGAGGGCTGATCTGTGGTTGGTATGTAAAATGAATAGAAAAATTCTTCATAAAAATCATAAAAGAAAAAATAAAAGGGGGGACAGAGACATAGCCCACATTTCTAATAATGTTACTCCATAGTTTCTAGTTTTTGTAGTTTGTTTTGTTGAGACATGCTCACACTATGTCCTCTTGGCTTTACTGGTACTCACTCATATGTAGGCCTCAAACTCAAAGACGTGCACCTGCCTCTGCCCGAGGAGTGCTGGCATTAAAAGCTTGCACCACCCGATCCAGTACAATATGAGTTGATATTTATAACTACCTTTTCCTCTTCCTTTTCTCTGAAATTGAATATTTGACCCAGGCTGAATATTGACCAAATGCCTGGCTATTCGAATAATGTTTCAAATTCTTACAAGAGTATAATAATATAAATGGTATGATGGCACTTTCAGAAGAAATAAAGGAATATAATGGATGACTTTGGTATTTAATAAAGAACCCATCACAAGAGAAAAACTGCTGTGGAATATTAGTTGAGGATATGTTACATTTGTTTATGCTGTGGAATATTTGTTGAATGATGCAAAGGTGTGTTGCATTTGTTTAACACAGTGAGTCTGTGTTACTTTGCCTGTCTAAAACACCTGATTGCCCTAATACAGAACTGAATGGCCAATAGCTAGGCAGGAGAGATATAGATGCGGTTGCCAGTCAGAGAAAATAAATAGAAGGAGAATAAGAGAAGAGAAAGGAGTGAGAAAAGAAGAAAGAGAGGACGATGCTGGGGAGCAGCCCCCTACCCATCCAGCCACACAGCCAGAAGCAGAGTAAGAGGTAAAGAAAACTTCTACAAAAAGAGAAAAATGTAAAAGCCCGGCAGCGAAAGGTAGACTGGCTAATTGAAGATCAGAAAAGCTGCTTTCCACAAGCCCAGCTAAGGCCGGGCATTCCTAAGGAAGAATATTTCTCCATATGATGATTTCAGAGCTTAGTGGCAGGTTATAGTGGTTAGTTTACAGTTTTCATTCCACAACCCAACCTCTGGATAAATACCGTGAGAGTCAATAGTGAAAGTGCACTTATGGGATGGCATAAACATGGACCAAGTACCCTCAAACAATATTATGCCCTCAATCTCTACAGGCTATTGGGTTGGGATAAGTAGATGTGGGGCACAGAGAAAATGATGACACAAGAATCCCACAGGGCATTGGCAGGGGTCTTTGTTTGTTTGGATTTTGGTTTTTGTCTGGTTGTGTGGTTTTGAGTCAGGGTTGCATTACATTGTCATGGTTTAGTTTGAATTTGTGATGTTCCTGCTTCAGTCTTTCATGTCATTGGTCCTCATAATAATTACTTTGATTAATGAGTCTGTGTATTATCCAATGAGAAGGGTTTCTTTCCTGGCCCAAACTCTTCTCTTCTCTTTCCCACCACACCATGCTCTCTAGAAGGCAGATTTCTCAGACAGGCCTTACCTACTAGAGTCTCCTTGAATTCTCGGGTTTTATTGCTTGCAATCCCCTGTTGGTGACTATACTACGCTCTCCTGCCACATGGTATTAGATACTTCTATACTGAATTTTTATTTCCTTTTGATTTACTGTCTCATTGGTGTAGGAAACCATCAATAATCTAAACATAGGCATCAACTACATAGAAAGTAACACGTGCCTAAAAGAAGAAACCATGTTTGACATTTAAGAGATTGTGCTCTACTCTAAGTGAAGAGGCAAGGTGGATACCAACCTCAAACTCCTAACTGAGTTCCTCAAGATTACTATGACTACTACTACTACTACTACTAGTACTACTACTACTACTACCACAACTATTATTATTATTAATTTGAGAAACATTCTCCTGTATCCCAGGCTGGTCTCCTACCCAATCTGTCATTAAGTATGACCTATAGTATCTGTCTGTATCTCCTGAGTACTGGAATTACAGGCATGTGACACCACACCTGATTATCTGTGATGCTGAAGATTGAACCCAGGGCCTAGTACATTCTAAGCAAGTACTCTGCAAACTGAGAAATAGCTCTTTCCATTTTTTTTTCCTTTTCAAAATTGGGCCCCCATAATATTGGTGATTTAGGAATCAAGTTTTTAAGTGATGCTGGCCTAGAACTTCTGATCCTAAGGCTTCCAAATTCCACCATGATTAACCTCTCTCAAAGTAATTTGAGTATACCCTTTTATATATACTCTCATAGTATACCCTTTTAAATAACAGATTATCCTGTAAGAATTTAATGCTTTGGGGCTGGAGGATGAAAGTCTGCTGGGAGAGTGAGTGTCTGGCATCTAAGGCAGGATTTCAATGAGGAAGAAACAGAAACTCATATTGGACCCATTTTACTTGGGGATTAATATTTTCTGTAAGGATCAGAAGAGTAAGAAATCATAAAGGAAAGGCAATGATGTTCCAAAAAATAAGATGCAGAAAAAAATCTCCTGGTAAACTCAATGGAATAGATCAATTATTTAAAGTCAAGGTTTTGATCCTCTGCCATTGATAAAAACAGGCAAGCAGCTTGCCTGTTATCCACATGTGTACTTAAAAACCCTATGTTTAGGCCATGATTTGGTGGCACGTTCCTTTAGTCTCAACTCTCGGGAGGTAGGAGAATGTCACTGAGTTCCAGGTCAGTAGGGTCTGCAAAGTGAGTTCCAGGACAGCCAGAGCTGTTATTCAGAGAAAACCTGTATTGAAAAAAAAAGAGAAAAATAGAAAAGAAAAGAAAAAAACAAAAAAAATCAAAACAAAACCACAAAACAACAAACAAACAAACAACAACAACAACAACAAAAATCTGGGTTTAAGTAGGATTATGTCAGCATTCCAGTGCAGGTGGACCACTGTATTTTTCTAGGATCATACTGTAATTGTTTCTATCTGAAACATTGATAATGTCCTCAAAACACAGAACACTGAAAATAGATCCATACCTACGACCTTGCATAAAAGTCAACTGCATGTGGATCAAACACATCAACCAAAAACCACATATACTGAACCTAATCAAAGAGAAAGTGGAGAATATTCTTGAACTCCTAGACACGGGAAAGGACTTCTAAACAGAACACCAATAGTACAGTCCCTAAAAGCAACAAATAATAAATGGAACCTCATGGAATTGAAAACATCTGTTTGGCAAAGGACACCATCCCAAGGACAAAGTAACAACTTACAGAATAGGAAAAGATTTTTGCCCACTACACACACTACAGATGGATAATATCTTAAATAAGTAAAGAAGTCAAAAAACTGGACATCAAGAAAGCAATGAACTCAGTTAAAAATGGGATATAGAGCTAAACAGAGAATTCAGGAAAGTGAAAATACAACCCACACTTCCTAATCCTCAGACCCCCAAAGAGGAAGATCAGAGAGCTCTGAAACAGCTTAGCTCACACCCCAAATGCTCACTTAAATGAAGCAAATCATCTGCCTTTTTGGCCCTGGTATTCTCAAAGGCAGTTTCTAAATGGCTTCCATGATCCTATCAACTAGGGTTAAGGCTTTCCAGGATCTGGCAATGACTTTGGAGGCAAAGGAAATTGCCTAAGTGGAAACAGTAGGCTCCATCTCTTGGTCTCCTATCATGTAACACCTGCGACTGGAGGGATTTTAATTCCAACACTGGAAAGATGCTACAGTGAAGCCAGACCATGAATGATATCACACTTCCTGACTTCACCTCTAGGATTCCTCCCAACTCAGTTTGGAATAATCCTTACCTGAACCATATTTCTAGCTACAAACCTCAAAAAAAAAAAAAACTTTCCATGCAGGACAACTTCACTAGTCTAGGATTCCTTAAGTCACATTTAATTTTTATGTCTTCCTCATCCTCATTTTATACACTCTCTGGAATCTATCTTACCAAACTCATTATGATTCCTCGTGCTCTCTAAATACTAAACATATCTCAATGACTACAACTGGCTGGCCACATAAATAATAGAAAAGGTCCTTTACCTGCCAGTCCTCTTAATAGTTAACCCAAAAAGTAGGGTCCTACACCAGTGAAGGGATGACCTTGCCAGTGAGAACAAGAGCAAGAAGAGAAATAGCAAAGACGAAAGAGTTTCCTTCTTCCATGTCCTTTATACAGGCTGCCAACAGAAGGTACAGCTAAGATTCAAGATGAATTCTCACATCTCAAAACATCTGAGTTTAGGTGGGCTTTCCTAATTCCAGTGATTCAGTCCAGAAAATTCCCTCACAAGACAAACCATAGCCTCTTGGCTTTTGGTTCATTAAACATATTTTTTCCCTTATCACTGTTTTTTGTTTGTTTGTTTGTTTTTCTATTTTTTTTCTAGACAGGATTTCTGTTCAGCTTTGAAGCCTGTCTTGGAATGCACTCTGTAGTCCAGGATAGCCTGAAATATTCAGAGACATGCCTACCTCTGCCTCCTGATTGTTAAGCATAAAGGCATGTGCCACCACCATCCCTTCCCTGGTTTCCCCATATATTTAAAAAAAAAAAGAAATGCAAGTAGGAAAGAACAGTAAGAGGAATGGGTAGAAAAAGGGATGAATCTTGAAGAAATTGCAGTTGAGGCAAATATGATGAAAATAAGTTGAAGTAAATTCTCAAGGAATGATTAGGAATTTTTTAATGTTGATATTTGCTAAAATCACAGATTGATATCATTAACTGTTACACTGCAAAAGGTAAACCAAAAATATTAGCACATCTCAAAATATTTAGAAACAGTGAAATATCGTAGTAAAATTGCTCTTCGTTTTTTTTGTTAAGACAAGTTCTCAGTGTATATTCCAGGCAGGCCTTGAACTAAAACTCCTGCTGCCTCAACATCCCATTCCCTAGGGTCCTGGTATTCCAGGTGTGAGCTATCACACCCAGATAAGATGTGTGACTCAGGAAACCTTATTGTGGAGGATTGTTTTGTGGGTGTTGGCCATAGATTTAGTTCCATCTTCCATCCAATCAGATTACTGCTACTTAGAGTGGGTGTGGTCTCTAGCGTGTATATAAGCACACTCCAGGGGCCAGGCAGGTTCCTTCTCCTCTAGACCAGACAGAGTGTGTTTCCATAGCTTCTGGCTCCTAGACTGCTAGATCCTCCTCGCCCTCACGTTGAGGATCACTGCACAGAGCTGAGCTAACATTGTTGTGACCCCAGCAGACACTGCTGAGACCAGAGTCTATTCCGTGGGAAAATGGAGTCAGACATGTCACAAGCCTTCCAGGAAGAACTCACCTGCTTCATCTGCCTGAGCTGCCTTACAGAGCCAGTCACCATAAGCTGTGGCCACAGCTTCTGTCGAGCCTGCCTCCAGCTTTCCTGGGAGGACACGCAACTTGTAGTCCACTGCCCTATGTGTCGGGAACCATGCCAACAGAAGGAAATGAGAACCAACGTTGTTCTGAAGAAGCTGGTGTCCATTGCCAGACAAGCCAGCCTCATGAAGGACCTGAGCTCTGAGGAGCATAAGTGTGGGACCCACAAGGAGACAAAGAGGATCTTGTGTGTTGAGAGCAGGATCTTCCTCTGTCAACTCTACTCTAACTCCCATGAGCACAGAGGTCACAGACATTGTCCCATTGAGGCAGCAGCTGAGCATCAAATGGAAAGAGTTCTGAAGCAGATGGCATCTTTATGGGAGAAGATCCAAGAAAATCAAGAGAATATCGAGGCCGAGAAGAGAACAAGAACTTTGTGGATGGACTATGTGACTCTGCGGGAAGAAATGATCAGGACCGAGTATAGGGAGCTGCATCCCTTCCTCTGTAAAGAGGGAGAGAAACATATCGACTGCATGAGAAAGGAAGGCCAATGTGTTTTAGAGAAACTGAGGAAGAGTGAAGCCATGATGGTGCAAAAGAGCAAAGAACTAAGAGATATGTATCGGGAGCTGATGGCAATGTCCCAGGAGCCATATGTGGTACTGCTCCAGGGTTTGGATGACATGGTCAGAAGGAGTGAGTCAATGCAGCTGAGCATGCCCCAGGGTATGCAACCTGAACTCAGTGCCCTACCCATCACTGGACTGACTGAAAGGTTCAAGCACATCCAGGTGCACATTTTCTTTGAAAATATAACCACATTCCATTACAAGATGAACCTGTTTAATGTCTTGAGAAAATTCAGCTTCGGACATCACCGTAAGGATTCGTCTGTGGATTCTGTTGGATACTATTTGGCTTCTTGGGGATCCGGGAACTTCATCTCAGGGAAACATTACTGGGAGGTGGATTTGCAGGGCTCTGGGGACTGGGCTGTAGGGGTCTGTAGGGATTCCTGGTTAAGGAATACCAACCGAATGATTGACTATGAGGGTGCCTTTCTTCTTGTGTGTGTGAAGGAGGGGAATCATTACAGTCTCCTCACCACATGCCCAGTCTTCCGGCACTATATAGAGAGGCCACTGGGCCATGTTGGGGTATTCCTGGATTGTGATGATGGATGTTTAAGTTTCCTGAATGTTGCCAAGAGTTCCCTCATATATAAGTACCCCCCAGGCACCTTCCAAAACCCTGTCCAGCCTTTCTTCTCCAGTGGCCTTGAAGGGAGAACCTTTAATCCAGCACATTAGTGTTTTTGTAAATATTTCCTACTGTACTGTTATCTCTTTTATTGCTATGATATAATAAAATACTATTATAATGGAAAAAATTGGTTGTTTCTTTCTTTACAGACACTGTATTGGAGTGCATGTCTAAAAGAGGGTTCACTGTGGAGCGATCACTGGCCTAGACTAGGCCTCTGGTTACTGGAGACAGTTGTTTAGATTGAGCTACTTGGGGGGTGGGGTGGGACCCAGGTAGTGGGATCAGGATCCATTCCTGGGGCATGGGTGGGCTTTTTGGAGCCATGTGCCTAAGGTGTGACACCTTTTGCTTCCTTGGTTCAGAGGGGAGGGCCTTGGACCTGCCTCAACTGAATGTACCATGCTCTGCTGAATCCCCATGGGAGAGCTTAAAATGGAGGGGGTGGGAATGAGGGGTGCTTTGGGGGGGAAGGCTGTGGTTGGGGGAGAGTGAGGAGGGCTGATCTGTGGTTGGTATGTAAAATGAATAGAAAAATTCTTCATAAAAATCATAAAAGAAAAAATAAAAGGGGGGACAGAGACATAGCCCACATTTCTAATAATGTTACTCCATAGTTTCTAGTTTTTGTAGTTTGTTTTGTTGAGACATGCTCACACTATGTCCTCTTGGCTTTACTGGTACTCACTCATATGTAGGCCTCAAACTCAAAGACGTGCACCTGCCTCTGCCCGAGGAGTGCTGGCATTAAAAGCTTGCACCACCCGATCCAGTACAATATGAGTTGATATTTATAACTACCTTTTCCTCTTCCTTTTCTCTGAAATTGAATATTTGACCCAGGCTGAATATTGACCAAATGCCTGGCTATTCGAATAATGTTTCAAATTCTTACAAGAGTATAATAATATAAATGGTATGATGGCACTTTCAGAAGAAATAAAGGAATATAATGGATGACTTTGGTATTTAATAAAGAACCCATCACAAGAGAAAAACTGCTGTGGAATATTAGTTGAGGATATGTTACATTTGTTTATGCTGTGGAATATCTGTTGAATGATGCAAAGGTGTGTTGCATTTGTTTAACACAGTGAGTCTGTGTTACTTTGCCTGTCTAAAACACCTGATTGCCCTAATACAGAACTGAATGGCCAATAGCTAGGCAGGAGAGATATAGATGCGGTTGCCAGTCAGAGAAAATAAATAGAAGGAGAATAAGAGAAGAGAAAGGAGTGAGAAAAGAAGAAAGAGAGGACGATGCTGGGGAGCAGCCCCCTACCCATCCAGCCACACAGCCAGAAGCAGAGTAAGAGGTAAAGAAAACTTCTACAAAAAGAGAAAAATGTAAAAGCCCGGCAGCGAAAGGTAGACTGGCTAATTGAAGATCAGAAAAGCTGCTTTCCACAAGCCCAGCTAAGGCCGGGCATTCCTAAGGAAGAATATTTCTCCATATGATGATTTCAGAGCTTAGTGGCAGGTTATAGTGGTTAGTTTACAGTTTTCATTCCACAACCCAACCTCTGGATAAATACCGTGAGAGTCAATAGTGAAAGTGCACTTATGGGATGGCATAAACATGGACCAAGTACCCTCAAACAATATTATGCCCTCAATCTCTACAGGCTATTGGGTTGGGATAAGTAGATGTGGGGCACAGAGAAAATGATGACACAAGAATCCCACAGGGCATTGGCAGGGGTCTTTGTTTGTTTGGATTTTGGTTTTTGTCTGGTTGTGTGGTTTTGAGTCAGGGTTGCATTACATTGTCATGGTTTAGTTTGAATTTGTGATGTTCCTGCTTCAGTCTTTCATGTCATTGGTCCTCATAATAATTACTTTGATTAATGAGTCTGTGTATTATCCAATGAGAAGGGTTTCTTTCCTGGCCCCAACTCTTCTCTTCTCTTTCCCACCACACCATGCTCTCTAGAAGGCAGATTTCTCAGACAGGCCTTACCTACTAGAGTCTCCTTGAATTCTCGGGTTTTATTGCTTGCAATCCCCTGTTGGTGACTATACTACGCTCTCCTGCCACATGGTATTAGATACTTCTATACTGAATTTTTATTTCCTTTTGATTTACTGTCTCATTGGTGTAGGAAACCATCAATAATCTAAACATAGGCATCAACTACATAGAAAGTAACACGTGCCTAAAAGAAGAAACCATGTTTGACATTTAAGAGATTGTGCTCTACTCTAAGTGAAGAGGCAAGGTGGATACCAACCTCAAACTCCTAACTGAGTTCCTCAAGATTACTATGACTACTACTACTACTACTACTAGTACTACTACTACTACTACCACAACTATTATTATTATTAATTTGAGAAACATTCTCCTGTATCCCAGGCTGGTCTCCTACCCAATCTGTCATTAAGTATGACCTATAGTATCTGTCTGTATCTCCTGAGTACTGGAATTACAGGCATGTGACACCACACCTGATTATCTGTGATGCTGAAGATTGAACCCAGGGCCTAGTACATTCTAAGCAAGTACTCTGCAAACTGAGAAATAGCTCTTTCCATTTTTTTTTCCTTTTCAAAATTGGGCCCCCATAATATTGGTGATTTAGGAATCAAGTTTTTAAGTGATGCTGGCCTAGAACTTCTGATCCTAAGGCTTCCAAATTCCACCATGATTAACCTCTCTCAAAGTAATTTGAGTATACCCTTTTATATATACTCTCATAGTATACCCTTTTAAATAACAGATTATCCTGTAAGAATTTAATGCTTTGGGGCTGGAGGATGAAAGTCTGCTGGGAGAGTGAGTGTCTGGCATCTAAGGCAGGATTTCAATGAGGAAGAAACAGAAACTCATATTGGACCCATTTTACTTGGGGATTAATATTTTCTGTAAGGATCAGAAGAGTAAGAAATCATAAAGGAAAGGCAATGATGTTCCAAAAAATAAGATGCAGAAAAAAATCTCCTGGTAAACTCAATGGAATAGATCAATTATTTAAAGTCAAGGTTTTGATCCTCTGCCATTGATAAAAACAGGCAAGCAGCTTGCCTGTTATCCACATGTGTACTTAAAAACCCTATGTTTAGGCCATGATTTGGTGGCACGTTCCTTTAGTCCCAACTCTCGGGAGGTAGGAGAATGTCACTGAGTTCCAGGTCAGTAGGGTCTGCAAAGTGAGTTCCAGGACAGCCAGAGCTGTTATTCAGAGAAAACCTGTATTGAAAAAAAAAGAGAAAAATAGAAAAGAAAAGAAAAAAACAAAAAAAATCAAAACAAAACCACAAAACAACAAACAAACAAACAACAACAACAACAACAAAAATCTGGGTTTAAGTAGGATTATGTCAGCATTCCAGTGCAGGTGGACCACTGTATTTTTCTAGGATCATACTGTAATTGTTTCTATCTGAAACATTGATAATGTCCTCAAAACACAGAACACTGAAAATAGATCCATACCTACGACCTTGCATAAAAGTCAACTGCATGTGGATCAAACACATCAACCAAAAACCACATATACTGAACCTAATCAAAGAGAAAGTGGAGAATATTCTTGAACTCCTAGACACGGGAAAGGACTTCTAAACAGAACACCAATAGTACAGTCCCTAAAAGCAACAAATAATAAATGGAACCTCATGGAATTGAAAACATCTGTTTGGCAAAGGACACCATCCCAAGGACAAAGTAACAACTTACAGAATAGGAAAAGATTTTTGCCCACTACACACACTACAGATGGATAATATCTTAAATAAGTAAAGAAGTCAAAAAACTGGACATCAAGAAAGCAATGAACTCAGTTAAAAATGGGATATAGAGCTAAACAGAGAATTCAGGAAAGTGAAAATACAACCCACACTTCCTAATCCTCAGACCCCCAAAGAGGAAGATCAGAGAGCTCTGAAACAGCTTAGCTCACACCCCAAATGCTCACTTAAATGAAGCAAATCATCTGCCTTTTTGGCCCTGGTATTCTCAAAGGCAGTTTCTAAATGGCTTCCATGATCCTATCAACTAGGGTTAAGGCTTTCCAGGATCTGGCAATGACTTTGGAGGCAAAGGAAATTGCCTAAGTGGAAACAGTAGGCTCCATCTCTTGGTCTCCTATCATGTAACACCTGCGACTGGAGGGATTTTAATTCCAACACTGGAAAGATGCTACAGTGAAGCCAGACCATGAATGATATCACACTTCCTGACTTCACCTCTAGGATTCCTCCCAACTCAGTTTGGAATAATCCTTACCTGAACCATATTTCTAGCTACAAACCTCAAAAAAAAAAAAAACTTTCCATGCAGGACAACTTCACTAGTCTAGGATTCCTTAAGTCACATTTAATTTTTATGTCTTCCTCATCCTCATTTTATACACTCTCTGGAATCTATCTTACCAAACTCATTATGATTCCTCGTGCTCTCTAAATACTAAACATATCTCAATGACTACAACTGGCTGGCCACATAAATAATAGAAAAGGTCCTTTACCTGCCAGTCCTCTTAATAGTTAACCCAAAAAGTAGGGTCCTACACCAGTGAAGGGATGACCTTGCCAGTGAGAACAAGAGCAAGAAGAGAAATAGCAAAGACGAAAGAGTTTCCTTCTTCCATGTCCTTTATACAGGCTGCCAACAGAAGGTACAGCTAAGATTCAAGATGAATTCTCACATCTCAAAACATCTGAGTTTAGGTGGGCTTTCCTAATTCCAGTGATTCAGTCCAGAAAATTCCCTCACAAGACAAACCATAGCCTCTTGGCTTTTGGTTCATTAAACATATTTTTTCCCTTATCACTGTTTTTTGTTTGTTTGTTTGTTTTTCTATTTTTTTTCTAGACAGGATTTCTGTTCAGCTTTGAAGCCTGTCTTGGAATGCACTCTGTAGTCCAGGATAGCCTGAAATATTCAGAGACATGCCTACCTCTGCCTCCTGATTGTTAAGCATAAAGGCATGTGCCACCACCATCCCTTCCCTGGTTTCCCCATATATTTAAAAAAAAAAAGAAATGCAAGTAGGAAAGAACAGTAAGAGGAATGGGTAGAAAAAGGGATGAATCTTGAAGAAATTGCAGTTGAGGTAAATATGATGAAAATAAGTTGAAGTAAATTCTCAAGGAATGATTAGGAATTTTTTAATGTTGATATTTGCTAAAATCACAGATTGATATCATTAACTGTTACACTGCAAAAGGTAAACCAAAAATATTAGCACATCTCAAAATATTTAGAAACAGTGAAATATCGTAGTAAAATTGCTCTTCGTTTTTTTTGTTAAGACAAGTTCTCAGTGTATATTCCAGGCAGGCCTTGAACTAAAACTCCTGCTGCCTCAACATCCCATTCCCTAGGGTCCTGGTATTCCAGGTGTGAGCTATCACACCCAGATAAGATGTGTGACTCAGGAAACCTTATTGTGGAGGATTGTTTTGTGGGTGTTGGCCATAGATTTAGTTCCATCTTCCATCCAATCAGATTACTGCTACTTAGAGTGGGTGTGGTCTCTAGCGTGTATATAAGCACACTCCAGGGGCCAGGCAGGTTCCTTCTCCTCTAGACCAGACAGAGTGTGTTTCCATAGCTTCTGGCTCCTAGACTGCTAGATCCTCCTCGCCCTCACGTTGAGGATCACTGCACAGAGCTGAGCTAACATTGTTGTGACCCCAGCAGACACTGCTGAGACCAGAGTCTATTCCGTGGGAAAATGGAGTCAGACATGTCACAAGCCTTCCAGGAAGAACTCACCTGCTTCATCTGCCTGAGCTGCCTTACAGAGCCAGTCACCATAAGCTGTGGCCACAGCTTCTGTCGAGCCTGCCTCCAGCTTTCCTGGGAGGACACGCAACTTGTAGTCCACTGCCCTATGTGTCGGGAACCATGCCAACAGAAGGAAATGAGAACCAACGTTGTTCTGAAGAAGCTGGTGTCCATTGCCAGACAAGCCAGCCTCATGAAGGACCTGAGCTCTGAGGAGCATAAGTGTGGGACCCACAAGGAGACAAAGAGGATCTTGTGTGTTGAGAGCAGGATCTTCCTCTGTCAACTCTGCTCTAACTCCCATGAGCACAGAGGTCACAGACATTGTCCCATTGAGGCAGCAGCTGAGCATCAAATGGAAAGAGTTCTGAAGCAGATGGCATCTTTATGGGAGAAGATCCAAGAAAATCAAGAGAATATCGAGGCCGAGAAGAGAACAAGAACTTTGTGGATGGACTATGTGACTCTGCGGGAAGAAATGATCAGGACCGAGTATAGGGAGCTGCATCCCTTCCTCTGTAAAGAGGGAGAGAAACATATCGACTGCATGAGAAAGGAAGGCCAATGTGTTTTAGAGAAACTGAGGAAGAGTGAAGCCATGATGGTGCAAAAGAGCAAAGAACTAAGAGATATGTATCGGGAGCTGATGGCAATGTCCCAGGAGCCATATGTGGTACTGCTCCAGGGTTTGGATGACATGGTCAGAAGGAGTGAGTCAATGCAGCTGAGCATGCCCCAGGGTATGCAACCTGAACTCAGTGCCCTACCCATCACTGGACTGACTGAAAGGTTCAAGCACATCCAGGTGCACATTTTCTTTGAAAATATAACCACATTCCATTACAAGATGAACCTGTTTAATGTCTTGAGAAAATTCAGCTTCGGACATCACCGTAAGGATTCGTCTGTGGATTCTGTTGGATACTATTTGGCTTCTTGGGGATCCGGGAACTTCATCTCAGGGAAACATTACTGGGAGGTGGATTTGCAGGGCTCTGGGGACTGGGCTGTAGGGGTCTGTAGGGATTCCTGGTTAAGGAATACCAACCGAATGATTGACTATGAGGGTGCCTTTCTTCTTGTGTGTGTGAAGGAGGGGAATCATTACAGTCTCCTCACCACATGCCCAGTCTTCCGGCACTATATAGAGAGGCCACTGGGCCAGGTTGGGGTATTCCTGGATTGTGATGATGGATGTTTAAGTTTCCTGAATGTTGCCAAGAGTTCCCTCATATATAAGTACCCCCCAGGCACCTTCCAAAACCCTGTCCAGCCTTTCTTCTCCAGTGGCCTTGAAGGGAGAACCTTTAATCCAGCACATTAGTGTTTTTGTAAATATTTCCTACTGTACTGTTATCTCTTTTATTGCTATGATATAATAAAATACTATTATAATGGAAAAAATTGGTTGTTTCTTTCTTTACAGACACTGTATTGGAGTGCATGTCTAAAAGAGGGTTCACTGTGGAGCGATCACTGGCCTAGACTAGGCCTCTGGTTACTGGAGACAGTTGTTTAGATTGAGCTACTTGGGGGGTGGGGTGGGACCCAGGTAGTGGGATCAGGATCCATTCCTGGGGCATGGGTGGGCTTTTTGGAGCCATGTGCCTAAGGTGTGACACCTTTTGCTTCCTTGGTTCAGAGGGGAGGGCCTTGGACCTGCCTCAACTGAATGTACCATGCTCTGCTGAATCCCCATGGGAGAGCTTAAAATGGAGGGGGTGGGAATGAGGGGTGCTTTGGGGGGGAAGGCTGTGGTTGGGGGAGAGTGAGGAGGGCTGATCTGTGGTTGGTATGTAAAATGAATAGAAAAATTCTTCATAAAAATCATAAAAGAAAAAATAAAAGGGGGGACAGAGACATAGCCCACATTTCTAATAATGTTACTCCATAGTTTCTAGTTTTTGTAGTTTGTTTTGTTGAGACATGCTCACACTATGTCCTCTTGGCTTTACTGGTACTCACTCATATGTAGGCCTCAAACTCAAAGACGTGCACCTGCCTCTGCCCGAGGAGTGCTGGCATTAAAAGCTTGCACCACCCGATCCAGTACAATATGAGTTGATATTTATAACTACCTTTTCCTCTTCCTTTTCTCTGAAATTGAATATTTGACCCAGGCTGAATATTGACCAAATGCCTGGCTATTCGAATAATGTTTCAAATTCTTACAAGAGTATAATAATATAAATGGTATGATGGCACTTTCAGAAGAAATAAAGGAATATAATGGATGACTTTGGTATTTAATAAAGAACCCATCACAAGAGAAAAACTGCTGTGGAATATTAGTTGAGGATATGTTACATTTGTTTATGCTGTGGAATATTTGTTGAATGATGCAAAGGTGTGTTGCATTTGTTTAACACAGTGAGTCTGTGTTACTTTGCCTGTCTAAAACACCTGATTGCCCTAATACAGAACTGAATGGCCAATAGCTAGGCAGGAGAGATATAGATGCGGTTGCCAGTCAGAGAAAATAAATAGAAGGAGAATAAGAGAAGAGAAAGGAGTGAGAAAAGAAGAAAGAGAGGACGATGCTGGGGAGCAGCCCCCTACCCATCCAGCCACACAGCCAGAAGCAGAGTAAGAGGTAAAGAAAACTTCTACAAAAAGAGAAAAATGTAAAAGCCCGGCAGCGAAAGGTAGACTGGCTAATTGAAGATCAGAAAAGCTGCTTTCCACAAGCCCAGCTAAGGCCGGGCATTCCTAAGGAAGAATATTTCTCCATATGATGATTTCAGAGCTTAGTGGCAGGTTATAGTGGTTAGTTTACAGTTTTCATTCCACAACCCAACCTCTGGATAAATACCGTGAGAGTCAATAGTGAAAGTGCACTTATGGGATGGCATAAACATGGACCAAGTACCCTCAAACAATATTATGCCCTCAATCTCTACAGGCTATTGGGTTGGGATAAGTAGATGTGGGGCACAGAGAAAATGATGACACAAGAATCCCACAGGGCATTGGCAGGGGTCTTTGTTTGTTTGGATTTTGGTTTTTGTCTGGTTGTGTGGTTTTGAGTCAGGGTTGCATTACATTGTCATGGTTTAGTTTGAATTTGTGATGTTCCTGCTTCAGTCTTTCATGTCATTGGTCCTCATAATAATTACTTTGATTAATGAGTCTGTGTATTATCCAATGAGAAGGGTTTCTTTCCTGGCCCCAACTCTTCTCTTCTCTTTCCCACCACACCATGCTCTCTAGAAGGCAGATTTCTCAGACAGGCCTTACCTACTAGAGTCTCCTTGAATTCTCGGGTTTTATTGCTTGCAATCCCCTGTTGGTGACTATACTACGCTCTCCTGCCACATGGTATTAGATACTTCTATACTGAATTTTTATTTCCTTTTGATTTACTGTCTCATTGGTGTAGGAAACCATCAATAATCTAAACATAGGCATCAACTACATAGAAAGTAACACGTGCCTAAAAGAAGAAACCATGTTTGACATTTAAGAGATTGTGCTCTACTCTAAGTGAAGAGGCAAGGTGGATACCAACCTCAAACTCCTAACTGAGTTCCTCAAGATTACTATGACTACTACTACTACTACTACTAGTACTACTACTACTACTACCACAACTATTATTATTATTAATTTGAGAAACATTCTCCTGTATCCCAGGCTGGTCTCCTACCCAATCTGTCATTAAGTATGACCTATAGTATCTGTCTGTATCTCCTGAGTACTGGAATTACAGGCATGTGACACCACACCTGATTATCTGTGATGCTGAAGATTGAACCCAGGGCCTAGTACATTCTAAGCAAGTACTCTGCAAACTGAGAAATAGCTCTTTCCATTTTTTTTTCCTTTTCAAAATTGGGCCCCCATAATATTGGTGATTTAGGAATCAAGTTTTTAAGTGATGCTGGCCTAGAACTTCTGATCCTAAGGCTTCCAAATTCCACCATGATTAACCTCTCTCAAAGTAATTTGAGTATACCCTTTTATATATACTCTCATAGTATACCCTTTTAAATAACAGATTATCCTGTAAGAATTTAATGCTTTGGGGCTGGAGGATGAAAGTCTGCTGGGAGAGTGAGTGTCTGGCATCTAAGGCAGGATTTCAATGAGGAAGAAACAGAAACTCATATTGGACCCATTTTACTTGGGGATTAATATTTTCTGTAAGGATCAGAAGAGTAAGAAATCATAAAGGAAAGGCAATGATGTTCCAAAAAATAAGATGCAGAAAAAAATCTCCTGGTAAACTCAATGGAATAGATCAATTATTTAAAGTCAAGGTTTTGATCCTCTGCCATTGATAAAAACAGGCAAGCAGCTTGCCTGTTATCCACATGTGTACTTAAAAACCCTATGTTTAGGCCATGATTTGGTGGCACGTTCCTTTAGTCCCAACTCTCGGGAGGTAGGAGAATGTCACTGAGTTCCAGGTCAGTAGGGTCTGCAAAGTGAGTTCCAGGACAGCCAGAGCTGTTATTCAGAGAAAACCTGTATTGAAAAAAAAAGAGAAAAATAGAAAAGAAAAGAAAAAAACAAAAAAAATCAAAACAAAACCACAAAACAACAAACAAACAAACAACAACAACAACAACAAAAATCTGGGTTTAAGTAGGATTATGTCAGCATTCCAGTGCAGGTGGACCACTGTATTTTTCTAGGATCATACTGTAATTGTTTCTATCTGAAACATTGATAATGTCCTCAAAACACAGAACACTGAAAATAGATCCATACCTACGACCTTGCATAAAAGTCAACTGCATGTGGATCAAACACATCAACCAAAAACCACATATACTGAACCTAATCAAAGAGAAAGTGGAGAATATTCTTGAACTCCTAGACACGGGAAAGGACTTCTAAACAGAACACCAATAGTACAGTCCCTAAAAGCAACAAATAATAAATGGAACCTCATGGAATTGAAAACATCTGTTTGGCAAAGGACACCATCCCAAGGACAAAGTAACAACTTACAGAATAGGAAAAGATTTTTGCCCACTACACACACTACAGATGGATAATATCTTAAATAAGTAAAGAAGTCAAAAAACTGGACATCAAGAAAGCAATGAACTCAGTTAAAAATGGGATATAGAGCTAAACAGAGAATTCAGGAAAGTGAAAATACAACCCACACTTCCTAATCCTCAGACCCCCAAAGAGGAAGATCAGAGAGCTCTGAAACAGCTTAGCTCACACCCCAAATGCTCACTTAAATGAAGCAAATCATCTGCCTTTTTGGCCCTGGTATTCTCAAAGGCAGTTTCTAAATGGCTTCCATGATCCTATCAACTAGGGTTAAGGCTTTCCAGGATCTGGCAATGACTTTGGAGGCAAAGGAAATTGCCTAAGTGGAAACAGTAGGCTCCATCTCTTGGTCTCCTATCATGTAACACCTGCGACTGGAGGGATTTTAATTCCAACACTGGAAAGATGCTACAGTGAAGCCAGACCATGAATGATATCACACTTCCTGACTTCACCTCTAGGATTCCTCCCAACTCAGTTTGGAATAATCCTTACCTGAACCATATTTCTAGCTACAAACCTCAAAAAAAAAAAAACTTTCCATGCAGGACAACTTCACTAGTCTAGGATTCCTTAAGTCACATTTAATTTTTATGTCTTCCTCATCCTCATTTTATACACTCTCTGGAATCTATCTTACCAAACTCATTATGATTCCTCGTGCTCTCTAAATACTAAACATATCTCAATGACTACAACTGGCTGGCCACATAAATAATAGAAAAGGTCCTTTACCTGCCAGTCCTCTTAATAGTTAACCCAAAAAGTAGGGTCCTACACCAGTGAAGGGATGACCTTGCCAGTGAGAACAAGAGCAAGAAGAGAAATAGCAAAGACGAAAGAGTTTCCTTCTTCCATGTCCTTTATACAGGCTGCCAACAGAAGGTACAGCTAAGATTCAAGATGAATTCTCACATCTCAAAACATCTGAGTTTAGGTGGGCTTTCCTAATTCCAGTGATTCAGTCCAGAAAATTCCCTCACAAGACAAACCATAGCCTCTTGGCTTTTGGTTCATTAAACATATTTTTTCCCTTATCACTGTTTTTTGTTTGTTTGTTTGTTTTTCTATTTTTTTTCTAGACAGGATTTCTGTTCAGCTTTGAAGCCTGTCTTGGAATGCACTCTGTAGTCCAGGATAGCCTGAAATATTCAGAGACATGCCTACCTCTGCCTCCTGATTGTTAAGCATAAAGGCATGTGCCACCACCATCCCTTCCCTGGTTTCCCCATATATTTAAAAAAAAAAAGAAATGCAAGTAGGAAAGAACAGTAAGAGGAATGGGTAGAAAAAGGGATGAATCTTGAAGAAATTGCAGTTGAGGTAAATATGATGAAAATAAGTTGAAGTAAATTCTCAAGGAATGATTAGGAATTTTTTAATGTTGATATTTGCTAAAATCACAGATTGATATCATTAACTGTTACACTGCAAAAGGTAAACCAAAAATATTAGCACATCTCAAAATATTTAGAAACAGTGAAATATCGTAGTAAAATTGCTCTTCGTTTTTTTTGTTAAGACAAGTTCTCAGTGTATATTCCGGGCAGGCCTTGAACTAAAACTCCTGCTGCCTCAACATCCCATTCCCTAGGGCCCTGGTATTCCAGGTGTGAGCTATCACACCCAGATAAGATGTGTGACTCAGGAAACCTTATTGTGGAGGATTGTTTTGTGGGTGTTGGCCATAGATTTAGTTCCATCTTCCATCCAATCAGATTACTGCTACTTAGAGTGGGTGTGGTCTCTAGCGTGTATATAAGCACACTCCAGGGGCCAGGCAGGTTCCTTCTCCTCTAGACCAGACAGAGTGTGTTTCCATAGCTTCTGGCTCCTAGACTGCTAGATCCTCCTCGCCCTCACGTTGAGGATCACTGCACAGAGCTGAGCTAACATTGTTGTGACCCCAGCAGACACTGCTGAGACCAGAGTCTATTCCGTGGGAAAATGGAGTCAGACATGTCACAAGCCTTCCAGGAAGAACTCACCTGCTTCATCTGCCTGAGCTGCCTTACAGAGCCAGTCACCATAAGCTGTGGCCACAGCTTCTGTCGAGCCTGCCTCCAGCTTTCCTGGGAGGACACGCAACTTGTAGTCCACTGCCCTATGTGTCGGGAACCATGCCAACAGAAGGAAATGAGAACCAACGTTGTTCTGAAGAAGCTGGTGTCCATTGCCAGACAAGCCAGCCTCATGAAGGACCTGAGCTCTGAGGAGCATAAGTGTGGGACCCACAAGGAGACAAAGAGGATCTTGTGTGTTGAGAGCAGGATCTTCCTCTGTCAACTCTGCTCTAACTCCCATGAGCACAGAGGTCACAGACATTGTCCCATTGAGGCAGCAGCTGAGCATCAAATGGAAAGAGTTCTGAAGCAGATGGCATCTTTATGGGAGAAGATCCAAGAAAATCAAGAGAATATCGAGGCCGAGAAGAGAACAAGAACTTTGTGGATGGACTATGTGACTCTGCGGGAAGAAATGATCAGGACCGAGTATAGGGAGCTGCATCCCTTCCTCTGTAAAGAGGGAGAGAAACATATCGACTGCATGAGAAAGGAAGGCCAATGTGTTTTAGAGAAACTGAGGAAGAGTGAAGCCATGATGGTGCAAAAGAGCAAAGAACTAAGAGATATGTATCGGGAGCTGATGGCAATGTCCCAGGAGCCATATGTGGTACTGCTCCAGGGTTTGGATGACATGGTCAGAAGGAGTGAGTCAATGCAGCTGAGCATGCCCCAGGGTATGCAACCTGAACTCAGTGCCCTACCCATCACTGGACTGACTGAAAGGTTCAAGCACATCCAGGTGCACATTTTCTTTGAAAATATAACCACATTCCATTACAAGATGAACCTGTTTAATGTCTTGAGAAAATTCAGCTTCGGACATCACCGTAAGGATTCGTCTGTGGATTCTGTTGGATACTATTTGGCTTCTTGGGGATCCAGGAACTTCATCTCAGGGAAATATTACTGGGAGGTGGATTTGCAGGGCTCTGGGGACTGGGCTGTAGGGGTCTGTAGGGATTCCTGGTTAAGGAATACCAACCGAATGACTGACTATGAGGGTGCCTTTCTTCTTGTGTGTGTGAAGGAGGGGAATCATTACAGTCTCCTCACCACATGCCCAGTCTTCAGGCACTATATAGAGAGGCCACTGGGCCGGGTTGGGCTGTTCCTGGATTGTGAAGATGGATGTTTAACTTTCCTGTATGTTGCCAAGAGTTCCCTCATATATAATATAAGTATGCCCAAGGCACCCCTTCCTGAATAAACTGAGCTTGTTGTTTAGACATTCTCCAGGAGTTGTTTGGTTTGACTTTGTGTCTACTTGGCCCCCACCCTCAAAGGGAACAACAGCAAAGGATCTGCTACAGTGACACACACCTTATTCCCAAGAAGTGAGCCTTTATTCCCAGGAAGTGATGTCAGAAAGCAGAAAGGTATGTATATAAGGTGTGAAAACCAGGTATTAGAAGCTTTTGGCTGGTTAAGCTTTTAGGCTTTTGAGCAGCACAGTTCAGCTGAGTTTCATTCTGGATGAGGACTGATAGGCTTCCAGTCTGAGGAAACTGGATCAGCTGAGAAGTTTGCCAGGTGAGTTAGCTGTGCCTTATTCTGCTTCTCTGATCTTCCAGCATTCACCCCACTACCTGGCCCAAGGTTTGTTTTATTAATAAGACATTCTAACAATTCGTGCTTACTGGATAGAAATTTTTGCTTTCATTTTTGAGACAAGGTATCACTATATTTCACACAATAGTTTTGAAATCTCCATTTTCTCACAAAAACTTCCCAAGTTGCTGGTTCCATAGACAACTACCACCATATCTTGTCTAAGGTGTTGGACCTCCTAGAATGGAGTCAGATTTAAATCTAGCTTTGTGAACAAATTAACACTATCTCTGTGGAATGTCTAATGACATTATGAAGTTAGTTTCTGTTACAGTTATAAGCAGGCTAGACACCTTCTCTAGATCCTTTTCTATTATCACTATGAAGTTATCTTATGCCCACTGCTATTCTTTGATACCATTTGCCAAAAATGTTTCATTAGAGCTAAACTGATGATGTTTCTGTCTCTTAAATCTTAACTGTGAGCCAAACAAGCTTCTTTTCTTTATAGAGTACACAGCCTCAGGTTTTGTATAGGTGTATAAAATGAACTCAAACACCAGGACCTCTTTCACATAAAATTTGACTAACTGGGATACAGTTCAGGATGAGCATTAAAGACTGTGACCAACTTTCAAATCAAAGAATAACCTTGCTAGTAATATTCTTAATACTCTAATCACATTTTCAACTCCAAAATCACAGTATAGATATTACTTAAAAACTTGATATGTATGTATAATCAGTTTTATACTTTTCATACATCTATTCCACTGTATTGTAGCCTCTAGTTTTTACATAAAACTAGCTTACCTATGCAAACAGAGAAGCTAATGGAAATCTCTGATTACCAATAAGTGTGTAATGTCTGCTAGTCCTTTTCTTGCTGATGGGCATTTCTATCTTTCTTAGGGTTTCTATTTTATGAAGAGATGCCATGACCATGACAACTCTTACAAAAGGAAAAAGTTTAATTGGGGCTGATTTACAGTTCAGAGATTTAGTCTATTATCATCATTATCAAGCATGGTGGTATACAGGCAAACATGGTTCTGGAAAAGGAACTGAGAGTTATACATCTTGATCCACAGGTAGCAGGAAGAGGGAGTGACACTGAGCTTGGTTTGAGCATTTGAAACCTCAAAGCCCACCCCCAGTGACACACTTCCTCCAACAAAGCCACACTTACTCCAAAAAGGTACACCTTTTAATAGTGCCATTCTCTATGAACTTTTAGGGACCATTTTCATTAAAGCCACCACATATCTCTACAACTTCCTGCCTGTTTATATGTCTCCTGTTTGGTCTTAATAAAACACATGAGAGCTCTTGAACATTTTATTATCCAAGTCAACAGAAAACATTTAAATTATCTTTGTAATTTGAAATTTATTCCATCCTTCAAATGAGAAAAAGTTTCTAAGTGCTTCTAAATTTCAGAAATTGAAGTTGTTCATAGTGTTTCTGACATCTATCATTCTCTAAGCCTTCAATATTTTCGTGAACAGAGATTGTTTTCCTTACACAGCTGAGTCCAAATGGTCTCTGCTTGAATGTGAATTGCCCATTCGAGTCCTTCATTATGTTGATGTCCTGTAATTAATTATGCTTTAATTAAATAATGATGTAAGATAATGCACCAGTGCAGATATTAAAGGAATTCCATGCATAAATCAATCATAAGACAATATACCTGAGGCAGTGTCTGGAGGTAGGGAATATATTAGTAAATATGATGTTACAAAAAAAGGTGAAGATTTTCTTTGTTTTTCTGTTCTATAAAACAATCTGAGACTTTGGAAATTTTTCTTTTAAAATTTATTATGTGTATTTTTGGCACTAATATATTGATTTTTAATATTTTAGTTCATATGAGTATATAATACAATATGATCAGCTCTACTCCTCATTTCTCTGTGAAACTCTCCCCATTCTCCTAGCACAAACTTGTTCCAACTGTCTCTTTTTATAAACCACTAAGTTCATTTGGTGCTGCCAATATACATATATATATATATATATATATATATATATATATATATGGGACTATCCACTAGAGCATGGGAAACCAACTAGAATTTACATCCTTAATAATTCCCTTTCCCAGCAACTCTCCATTGCCAACAACCCCTCATTCTGGGGCAGATAAGTTTTAACTTAATGTTTTTCAGCCTAAGTTTGCCAATTCTACTTGAAAACCTTTTTCATAACACTCAATATAACCTTTAGACTGTTCTTTTGTTACTTTTGATGATAACCTGGAATATAACTCTTTGAAGCTTTTAGTGTTTGAATAGTACAATTGCAGGGTTTTTTTTCCCCTTGCCTTTTCCACTCTGCGTATTTCAACCCCTTCTTGTTCAATTTTCAGTACTGATTGATTAGTTAAATGTTAACTACACTGATGTATCATGATTAATGATCCAGAAATTGAGACACTGCTATAGCAGTAGCCCAAAGGAGACTAAGGACTGCTTGAACTGAGAGGAGACATTGTCATTTTCTACATAATGCTGTTCAGCACGCATAAGCCTTCTCTCTTTCTCCACTTCCTGTATAGCATGGTGTAAGCAACTCTGTCTCATTGTGTCCTCACTGCCACGATGGACTGAAAGCTCAGAAACGATGATCAAAGCAGTCTATTCTTCTTCATGTTTGTTTATGCCAGATATTTGCAACAGTGACAGGAAGTGTGACTAATACAGCTTATTTGATTCTAATTCCAGCATTGGAAAGGAAGAATACATACTAAGAAAACTGAAAAACACTTTTTAGAACGTCAAGAAAAGACACCAATAATATTTTTTACAGGAAGGACTGTGACAGTGATGTGAGCCACAATTTAATGATCATCTAGTAGGTACTCACCCTCTGTTGTTTGCTCTAAGAATTTTATTCTACATTTTCAACATTCCTGCAAGGTAGTTATTATCTTCCTTTGACAGTGGGAAAAAAGATAAACCTCATGGGGTTTATCTCATTGACTGAAGTCTCACAGTTACAAACTCAAAAGCTGGCTCTTATCCAAAGATTCTTTTTTAAATGTTTCCTGTAAAACTGTGGTATTATCACATCATCAATAATGATATTATCAAAACTTCTCTCTGGCCACGAAAAATTTACCTGAGTCATTCATGCAATCATAGGTTTTTCCTAATGCCAGATATTTTTCCAGTAAAGAACAAATAATGATCTTTTTTCTCTACCTGGTACCAGCTATCCTAGAACTCACCATGTAGACCAGGCTGCCCTTTAATTCACAGAGATCCACCTGACTCTGCCTCTTGAGTGCTAGTATTAAAGATGTGCTACTTCAAAAATTTCTATATCATTCCTTCCTGCTGACCTCAAACCCCTTCCTTAATGGTTAGAAGAAAAGGATACAGTACTTGAAGATGGCAAACTGATAGAACTATAAACCAGTATGGCAATGGGGGAGGAATGGAAGGTTAAATTGAAGAGCCTGTACATAGTTAGGATGTATAGAATAGGATGTATAGATGAATTAATTAAATTCAAATTTAGAATATAAGAGAGGCACCTTTGCAAATTATGTATCAGCTAAGAAGCACTAGAAACCACTCTTTACAACAATTATGAATAAAAGAAGGACAAGTTTCCATGAAGCAAATGAATCTTGTGAGCTTCCATCTAATTGTGGAGTCCATAGGATATCCTGTAGTGATGCTTACTGAGCATATTGAAATGTTAGCTCAGATGTAGGGTTGAGGTCTCTATGGGTCATCACTGCATGTGAGATCTAAAGAGCTAGGACAAAGAGGTAAGATGCCCAGTCAAGGTTAGTGACTAGCGTGAATCTTCAGGCAGAGTCTGTTAAGTGAAAAAAAATAAGGTAGACTTCATAAGCAAGGCATGTATTGAAACTATCTTATAAAAGCAACACACAATGAATGAGAACTGAGTATGAAAAGTTACCACAAAAAATAAACGAATCTCAAGTCATGGCTAGTGCTACCAATATAGCTATTCCAATACCAGAGACACCATCTAATTGCTAAGTCGTTTTTATTCATTTGTTCTACTTATTTGAATTATGACAAACATTCAAAGGCAAAAAATTACTAAATATTCCATCAATGTCCTTGGAGAGTTTCATTTTTGCTATCTAGTAGATAGTATATACTTAGAGCAAGGACTATATTTGCATATTTTTATTCTCCACAGAATTTAACACAGTCATTTGGGCATTGTACATTTTGAGCAAATAATGAAAAATGGATGTATAAAGGTATACGTACTGTGCATATGGTTAAGAATGATAGTCTTTAAAGAAAAAATATCAGCCGGGCGGTGGTGGCGCACACCTTTAATCCCAGCACTCGGGAGGCAGAGCCAGGCGGATCTCTGTGAGTTCGAGGCCAGCCTGGGCTACCAAGTGAGTTCCAGGAGAGGCGCAAAGCTACACAGAGAAACCCTGTCTCGAAAAAAAAAATATATCTGAGTGTAAGCCTTAGTAGCTGACTAGTAGTGGAGAATGATTGTGGACATAATATTTGCAGTTGACAGAGAACATGTTTTGTATTCAATGGTTAAAAAGAATTAGGTTTTATGATCTAAAAAGCCAGAGGTCTGGGGTCTAAGGACCAAACACAGAACTTCAGAAACAAGGCACGATCTGAAGTCCAGAGACAAACTAAAAGGACAAATGAGAACAAAGTATTTGTGAGAAATGCCACATTGAAATTAATTAGATTTTATGGAAATTTAAACAATGTACAAACAAAAAAATGTACCCAGGCTGTGTATTTGAATTGTTTTTTTTTTCCCTAGCTCTTATAGTTATCCACACAATCCCTCTATTTTGGATTAAAATTCTATTGAGATATGCCAGGGACCTGGCTAAGGGAGCATCCATAGGAAGGATGGTTCAACTTAAGACAAATAAGCTTCTTTCCCAGAATTCCCTAAGGCCTGCCCCTAAGGCCATCCCTATGAGCAGATGTAAAGTTTGTTCAGCCAGCCATTTTAGGTTCTGAGTCAGAAAGACATACTTGTTCTATTCCTTTTCTTTCTCTTCTACTTCATTCAGAAACAGGACAGAGTCTACATATGCTTTCAAACTTTCCAACTACTGTTTTGGGCTTCCTTGTTCTTTTCCTTGAGTTCCTGTCCTCACCCTATGGAGACCTGCTGCCACGTGGATGACTTCTATATGTGCTTACAGGCTCCATTCTCTTCCTTTGTGTATTCGTGAGATTTACAATTTACCTGCTCTGGGGATTTCCTTTTAAACTCTAATATATTAGCCTCATGGTTTAGTGTGAACTGTTCTTTTCTTAATCTGACTGAGAAGCTAAAGAGAGGACCCTGGTTTTATCAATCTCATATGATGGTTCTGCCATGACTTTCTAAGATCTGGTAATCCTTTCTACCTGCCTTTTAATTGTTTAATTGTCAGACAAAAGAAACCCATGCCTGCACCCCTTGACAGAATCACTAAGACGCCAATATCTTGGTTACTAAATTTTTTCTTACTTGGGCACATGTGAGAAGTGGTAATAAAACAATAAATTAAAATTTAATAGGATATTTAATTAACATTAATTATATGTCAGACTCGGTGTAACACAGTTTCAGGACAGCAAAGATTTTATATTCTCAGGCCTAAAGGATTAAATAGTGAGCTAACTGCTAAGACAATCAATACAAACACAGCATACCTGCTGGTGAATACCACAGCATACCTGTGGCAGCCAGGCTCCACAAACATTCAAGTGAATGAGTGGAAAGTTAAGATGAAGAAAATTCTTATATTGAACAGGGTTGCCAGGCAACCAAAGCAGCACACACATTGCCAGAATGACTCTGTCACTGAACTTAGCCACACTGGGCAATATTTTGTGCCTTTTTTTTGTCACAGTATGTGCTTGACTATCCTTGCATATGTCTGGGAAGGCTCCATCTTGCTCAGTATGATTGCTCTAAAGGAACCCTTCTTATTCTTTAATTACTTCATTTCTTCCCTCAAATTTTCCTAGTTCCCTGCTCAAGACCAGTAGAACGCAGGGTATTAGCGAAGTTGAGAAGCATTCAACAACGGCTGTGGGCTGACGTGGAATGCTGACCACTGTCCTCAACCTTGCTATAAAACCATAGTCCCTGGATCAGCAGCAAAGGCTGCCCCCTATTCAGAGTTAAGCACCCTGCCATCAGTGTCTTGCTGGTTTAGAGTCTGTTTTTTAATATATGGAGGGGTGATCCTGGTGTGCATGAAAGCTTTTCAAGCATTGTTTCTGGGCCTCTTGAAAGCATGTTGTTTCCCCATGTCCTTGCCTAAGTCAAGAAAGAAGAAACCAAACCAAAGTACAAGTCTGCCTCTAGTTTACAATGTTAAAACAGAGATGTAGATAAGGTTGGAGTCCAAGGCTTTTTGTAGCAGTGATACTGGGGAGGTCAATTTTTCCAGCCCAGACATTTTTCCCAGGCTGTTAGATACTGCATCTCAATGAGGCTTCTGCAAATGATACTAACAGGTCAGGGGAAAGGTCCTCTTTCATGTCTCTGTATCCATGACTTCAAATAATTTATCAGAATACAAGCCATTTCTAGCCTTTAAAATGGGAGAATCTAGTGACATTATGTGCTTGTTACAAAGCTGCAATGAAATGTTGTATTTGAAGAATCTCGTGGAATCTGTAGAATTATATATTTTATAATGACTATACATGCTCTAAAATAGTGTCATCACTAGTAATATCATCGCATTATTTCTCCTGATTTCTATACCAACTGTTCTATTAAGAAAAGCCAACAGAATGACTTGCTAACAAAGCAAGTCTTAAATTATCCTTCATAGTTCCCAGTTACAAAACTTAAGAGAAACACTTTGATCTTTGCCCATGTTGTTTTCCATTACAACAAAGACATCCCTATTGCCTGCAGTATAAATTACATCTTCTTCAATTTTTCTGTGAATAAGAATTGACTCGAGTGTAAGTATAGTTTTGCAATGAGATATATAGATCAGCAGAAGAGAAATAGGGGAACCATACAAGTAAAGAGGTTGGTAATAAAGATGATGCCATAAAACCACTTACCATAGCAGGTGGCTAGAATTGAATCTTGATGGGAAATTCTTGAAACTATGATGGTAGAAGCAGTGAGAAGACTGATGTGGCCACAAGTACAAAATGAAGGCAGCCTCTAGAACCTAGAAAAAAACAAAGAAAGAGGGTCCTTCTAGATTTTCTAGAAGGAATATAGCACTGATTACATATATCCAGATTATAGCCAGTAAAATTGATTGTGAGCTACTGAATTCCAAAAGTGCAATATAATAAATGTGTACTGAACCAGGACATGAAAATCAGATACTTAGAATATAGTCAAAGAGTGGTGAAGTGGGGAATAATGGCAGGTATTTTCCTTCCAGTACCAGGATGAATGAGATTTCTATTTTTTTTTTCTGAGACAGGGTTTCTCTGTGTAGTTTTGCGCCTTTCCTGGAACTCACTTGGTAGTCCAGGCTGGCCTCGAACTCACAGAGATCCACCTGGCTCTGCCTCCCGAGTGCTGGGATTAAAGGCGTGAGCCACCACTGCCCGGCTGAATGAGATTTCTAAAATATCGTGCTAGATGTCAATGATGATACTGTATTCTTAATATTACCTTTCCTCTTCTGTCCCTCTTCATCTATCAGACTCAGATTGTTGCCTCAGATCCAGATGAATTAGCATCTTTGCTGAAGTGTTCCTCTCTACAGCAGGCAGAAGTGACTTTGTGTGCTCCCTGCAGGCTTCCTTGGAATACCGCTTATTTATTAAGTGTTTTGAATGTTTAGAATTATCACTAGACTTTTGAGTCCTTGATTTTAAAGGACCATCTTTAATGCATTTGACAGTCCCATGCGTAATGTCTGCTGTAGTGCCATGTGCAGCATGTCTGAGAACTTAGGCCACAGAGACATGTGATAAATAAAATAAAATAAATAAATTTTTAACATGTGGGTGTCAACTCAAATGGACATTATTTTATAATCATTTCAAACCTCCTACAGCACCATAGAGGCCCTTAATAGAATATTTCTCAGCATTCTATATCCTTGTCTTATTTTCACATCAGCAAGTTATATAAGAAATCTGTACCTGAACAGAGACATTCATTGTTCAATAGCATCCAAATTAAGAACCTGTTTAGAGGCCAGCCTGGTCTACATAAGAGTTCCAGGCCAGCCAGGACTATTTAGTGAGACCTGTCTCAAAACTAGCAAACAAACAATAACAACATGATAATCTATTCTCATTAACCTCAAGATACACCCTGCCACTTCAAGGAAACACAGGTGCAGAAACCCAACAAGTGCCTGTAAAAATTAAGAAACTCCCCATGGGTTGCATATTTATTTGTCTATTAGGAGAAATACCATGTTACTATCACAGACAGGCTAGCAGAATGCAAGAGGGTATATATTTTCGTCTTCTTTGTTTCCACAACATTTGTAACCTCTACTAAGCAGAGAACAGCTGTTACACTGGCAGTCTGCAGTATATTTTGGGCAAGTAGGGCAGAAGGGTGACTAATGTGCACTGTAATGGCAATATAAGTGACTCACTGGAGTGCAATTATCAGGAGAACTGCCGCATGTCTGGTTTATGATTAGATTAATCCATTCTTTAGTTTATTTCACTCTGTGTCTTCCTCTAGCAAACTTGAACATTTTGTTATCTTGCCTGGGGATTCCAGTTGTTGACTTTATTTCCAGATGTCCCTTAGCTAAATTTCATGTCACTTTTGCCTCAAGTTGCTAATGTCTTTGGTTTGTGTTTGACCCCATAGATCAAGTTGCAAATTGAATCACCATGCAAAGTTCAAGCAATGTGAAACTCCCAAGTCATCATAGGCTGTAGCACCCCAAATTTTCTCTAGAGAATCTATTACTTTTTTCTCACTGCTTTTCTTACTTAACCTGGTTTTCTGCCATCATTAGAATACTGTGGGATGAGATAGCATTGTTTTTTTTGCATATTAGAGAACACATCCCAGGGACAACTCATACTCGTAGGTGCCTCACAATTCAAAAATGACCTCTTGGAGCATCCTATTCTTATGACCTAACATTACAAAGGCAATTAACACTCTCAAAATTGGTTTCTTAATTTTCGCATTTATATTTGAAAAAGAAAACACAACAAAACAAAAAGCCCTATATTTCCTCCTTGCAACACAATTCAAATTTTAATGAATTTTTAATAGTCCAGGTAGAATCTTTTTTTTTTAAGCATGATGGACTATCACACGGTCCCTGTTACTAGTTGTTCATGTCTTGCATGACTCCCTTCTTTGAAATGTGGGTAGAATCTATAACCTAGTCCTAATCAATAGAATAGGGTGAATAGAATAGCAGTTAGAGTCTCTTCCAAATGCCTTGATAAAGTACATGATCCTCACAGGGAAGAGCCCATATGGCAAGGGATTGTGAGCATTTGCTCTTTCCTAAGAGTGGCTCTACCAGCAGTTTACAAAATCAACTGGTACCCAGGCTTGACATTATGGGGACTCAATGCTACCAATGTGTTTGTGCAAAGGGAAGTGTTTCCCCAACTGAGACTCCAGATGAGAATGTAGCTGGCCAAACTTTTCTTCAGTTGGTGAGAATGCAATTATAAAATTCAGTTAATCTGTGCCGAGAATCATGAACAAAAGCACATAGGAAAATAAGGTAATTTTATTAGAAATTCTGACTTCATGGCAATTCATGAAGATCAATACAGCAATAATCCAAGTTTTCTATAACTCAGCTGCTCTGGCTTTTTTCTACAATCATTCATATATATAATATATACACATAAGTAAATATTATAAATTATTGTTACAGAGACCATTCTTTAAATAGTCAGGTTACTTACCTGAAAAATTGAATATTAAGTAGCTCTCTGTTGTACCATTATCCTTATTATAATGGAGAATAATGATATCTTGAAATTTTCATAATTACAAAATCATATAATACATGAAGGAATATATTACAAGGTTTAAACCCCTTAGGCTTATAGTAAACATTAATTTCCCCTTTTTAATTTCTTCCTTTTGTAAACCATCATTTCTTGCCTTCTTTCTTCATATCCTGTCCCACCTAGGCTAGTCTTTATTGTCTCTCTTCCCCTTCCTCCCTCCTCCCTCCCTTTTCCTTCTCCCTCCTTCTCTTCTTCCCTCCTCCCCTCATTTACTCTCTTCCTCCTTTCCTTCCTGATTTCTTTCCATATTTCTCTTTCTATAGTGTTTATCGCCACATATTCCCTCCCCTTATTTGATTCCAGTTTGTGACTCACTTCCCTAAGAAAGATTGTTTTCCACCAATCATACTCTCAGTCTTTATTCCCATGTACTTAAAATTCACTACTTAAAATGTAAACTGAAACTAATGTAGAAATTTCTTACCATTTTAAAGGAAAGAACATATTTATATAAATATGTATATATCTCTACAATTATATTTACCCTTGCTTGTGAAATGTGGTTTTCCTCTCTGGTTCTCTCTGTCATCTAGTGACACCAGTGCTGGTAGAATCCTGGACAAAGGCTTTGTGTGGGTGAGACTTCTCTCACATTCTGTTTCTACACATCAGATGTACCACCACCATTGTTAAGGCCCATACTTTGTAAATACTTTTTTCATTATTTCAGAGTTGTGCCGATAAAGTCTAAACTATTATTACTTAGATTTTTAAAAGAAATATGAACATGGAAAAAAGTACCAAGTATATTTTCTCACTGGCAATGGAAAGTATGAAAAGTATTGTCCTTGTTATTGCTATCCACCTATAGTGAGTGGTTCTTACATATACACTCAAAAAGCCTGTGATACTACAGAATAGTCGATGGTTTATCTCCTGTTATTTAAATGAGTTTTTGTACATAAAATAGGTAAAGTCAAGCTTCTTTAATATACTGAATCTAAACTAAAAGAGGATAAACACATTATTTATAGGATTAAAATGCTCCAGTAAACAAATACAGAAATGCCATTTTCATGACTATTCACAAATCAGTTATTTACCTTTTAGTGTGACCATTAGAATTTAATGCAACATTAACACCCCTGATAATCACATTGGACATTTTCTTCTCTGTCCTTCAATTGTACCCAATTATTAGTTTTTTATGAGATTCTTATAATGTAATTGGTAAAGTCTTAGTTCCATAGAGAGATTAGCTTTGGAGGGAAAACAGATGTATCTTTAAAATTTTTTTTGACTCACTGACTTTTTTAGCATCGTATTTTATATTCTTGGGCACTTTCCCTTTTGTGACAATCTGTTGCACACTGGCTGAGTGCAGCTTGTTTCATAAATTTTGTACATGTGCATACACTAAAGTGAATGGCTGTCGAGCAGCGACAAGGGAGAAGATGTTCTACTACATGTTCAGTGGTTCCCAGGAATATTTTAGGATGTTGTTGGGATTCTATAGCCTGGAATCTGCTTATTTATCCCTTCTTCTTTCGTCAATGTGCAAATAACAGTCCTGTTTTAAAATAAATGCTACCTTTATTTTTGACTGCTGCAGTTATTGTCTGTTTATATCAAAGAATATGAACACAGTTGAAATAGTAAGCAAGAAGTAAAAATATGGCTCATTCTTGATCAAGCAGGGGAATCTAAGACAAAGTCTGGTTCAGTTTCTAACTGAGGCAGACTAGTATAGTGGTTACTTTGATAACTTTCACAACCAATTGGCATGGGGTATGTCCACACCCATCTTAAAAATTGATGCATTGTTGTTTGTAATAGCCAGAACATGGAAACAACCTAGATGCCCTTCAACTGAAGAATGGATAAACAAAATGTGGTACATATACACAATGGAATACTACTCAGCAGAGAAAAACAATGACATCATGAGGTTTGCAGACAAATGGATGGATCTAGAAAAAATCATCCTGAGTGAGGAAACCCAGACTCAGAAAGACAAACATGGTATGTACTCACTCATAGGATACTAGATGTGGAACAAGGATGACTGGACTGCTACTCACATCACCAGGGAGGCTACCTGGAAAAAAGGACCCAAAGAAAGACACGGGAATCGTCCAATGACGGAGAAATGGATGAGATCTACATGAACAGCCTGGACATGAGTGGGGGTAGTGAAGGGCGAGGGTCGAGGGAAAGAGAGCTTGGATGAGTGGGAGATCCCAGCTGGATCAACAACAGAGAGGGAGAACAAGGAATAGGAGACCATGGTAAATGAAGACCACATGAGAATAGGAAGAAGCAAAGTGCTAGAGAGGCCCACAGAAATCCATAAACATAGCCCCACAACAGACTGCTGGCAATGGTCAAGAGACAGCCTGAACTGACCTACTCTGGTGATGGGATGGCCAAACACCCTAATTGTCATGCAAGAAACCTCATCCAACTACTGAGGGATCTGGATGCAGAGATCCATGACTAGGCCCCAGGTGGATCTCTGGGAGTCCAATTAGCGAGAATGAGGAGGGTTTATATGAGTGAGAATTGTTGAGACAAAAGTTGGATAAAGCACAGGGACAAATAGCCAAACCAATGGAAACACATGAACTATGAACCAATGGCTGAGGGGTCCCCAACTGGATCAGGCCCTCTGAATGGGTGAGACAGTTGATTGGCTTGATCTGTTTGGGAGGCATCCAGGCAGTGGGACCAGGTCCTGTGCTCATTGCATGAGTTGGCTGTTTGAAACCTGGGGCCTATGCAGGGTCACTTGGCTTGGCCTGGGAGGAGGGGACTGGACCTGCCTGAACTGAGTCTACCAGGTTAATCTCAGTCCGAGGGGGAGGCTTTGCCCTGGAGGAGGTGGGAATATGGCGTGGGCTGGGGGGAAGGTGAGGGGGATGGGAGGGGGGAGAACAAGGGAATCTGTGGCTAATATATAGAACTGAACTGTATTGCAAAAAAAAAAAATTCATGAATTGGACAACCTGAGACATGTATCTACATGTATTAGATGTAAGAACATATTCCAAGCAAACATACCCAAAAAGCAATCCAGTGTAGCCACTTTAATATCTCACAAACTATAACTAATCATAATAGATAGGAAGGGACACAATATACTCACCAAAGCAAAACGTCTACCACGGGGATATTACAAGTCTAAACATATATGAACCAAACAAAAGAACACCCAGGTTCATAGGAAAAGCACTACTGCAGCTTAAATCACATACTGGCCTTCACACACTGATAGTGATAGACTTCAATACCCACTCTTGCCAATAGACAGTTCATACAGTCAAAAACAGAACAGGGAAATGTTGGAGATAACATTTTACAAAATGTTGGAGATAACATTTTACCTAACAGATGTTTATATAGCATTTCACCAAAACACAAAAGAATGAATCATTGTCTCACAGTTCATGGAATTTTTTTTTCAAAAGTTGACCATATAGCTGGACACCAACCAAGTCTGAACAGATATAAGAAAATTGAAAAAACAAAAAACAAACTCTGAATCCTAACTGACCACCATGGATTAAAGCTGGATATCAACAAGAACAGAAAGCTTACAAACTCATGGACACTGAATAACTTCCTACTAAATGAAAAATGGGTCCAGTCAGAAATTAAGAAAGAAATTAAAAATTTTTAGAATAGAATGAAAATGATAGCACAACATACCCAAACTTACAGGGCACCATGAAGGTGGTTCTAAGAGGCAACCGAATAGCACTAAATGCCTGCATTAAAAAAAATGCCAGTACCAAGCTGTTTTTATTACTGTAGCTCTATAGTACAGCTTGAAGTCAGGGATCGTGATGCCTCCAGAGGTTGTTTTATTGTACAGGATTCTTTTGGCTATCCTGGGTTTTTTGTTTTTCCATATGAAGTTGAGTATTATTCTTTCCAGGTCTGAGAAGAATTGTGTTGGTATTTTGATGGGGATTGCATTGAATCTGTAGATTGCTTTTGGTAAGATTGCCATTTTTACTATGTTAGTTCTGCCTATCCATGAGCATGGGAGATCTTTCCATTTTCTGACATCTTCTTCAATTTCTTTTTTCAGGGACTTAAAGTTCTTGTCATATAGGTCCTTCACTTGCTTGGTTAGTGTTACCCCAAGGTATTTTATGTCATTTGTAGCTATAGTAAAGGGTGTCCATTGTATATAGGAGGGCTACTGATTTTTTTGAGTTGATCTTGTATCCTGCTATGTTGCTGAAGGTGTTTATAAGTTGTATCAGTTCCTTGGTGGAATCTTTGGGGTTGCTCAAGTATACTATCATGTCATCTGCAAATAGGGAAAGCTTGACTTCTTCCTTTCCGATTTGTATCCCCTTAATCTCCTTATGTTGTCTTATTGCTCTGGCTAGAACTTCAAGTACTATATTGAATAAGTATGGGGAGAGCGGACAGCCTTGCCTCGTTCCTGATTTTAGTGGAATTGCTTTGAGTTTCTCTCCATTTAATTTGATGTTGGCTGTTGGCTTGCTGTAAATTGCCTTTATTATGTTTAGGTATGTTCCCTGTATTCCTGATCGCTCCAGGACCTTTATCATGAAGGGGTGTTGGATTTTGTCAAATGCCTTTTCAGCATCTAGTGAGATGATCATGTGGTTTTTTTCTTTGAGTTTGTTTATATGGTGTATCACATTGACAGACTTTCGTATGTTGAACCATCCTTGCATCCCTGGAATGAATCCTACTTGATCACGGTGGATAATTGTTTTGATGTGTTCTTGGTGTCTGTTTGCCAGTATTTTATTGAGTACTGGCATAAAAACTGACATGTGGACCAATGGAATCGAATTGAAGACCCTGACATTAATCCGCACACCTATGAACAAATAATTTTTGACAAAGAAGCCAAAAGTGCACAATGGAAAAAAGAAAGCATCTTCAACAAATGGTGCTGGCAAAACTGGATATCAACATGTAGAAGGCTGCAAATAGATCCATATCTATCACCGTGCACAAAACTTAAGTCCAAGTGGATCAAGGACCTCAACATAAATCCAGCTACTCTGAACCTGCTAGAAGAGAAAGTTGGAAGTAGTCTTGAACGCATTGGCATAGGAGACCACTTCCTAAATAGAACACCAGTAGCACAGACACTGAGAGAAACAATCAATCAATGGGACCTCTTGAAACTGAGAAGCTTTTGTAGGGCAAAGGATATGGTCAACAAAGCAAAGCAACAGCCTACAGAATGGGAAAAGATATTCACCAATCCCACATCTGACAGAGGACTGATATCCAGAATATATAAGGAACTCAAGAAATTAGACACCAAAATGCCCAACAGTCCAATTAAGAAATGGGCTATAGATCTAAACAGAGAATTCTCAACAGAGGAAACTCAAATGGCTGAAAGACATTTAAGGAATTGCTCAACATCCCTAATCATCAGGGAAATGCAAATCAAAACAACTCTGAGATACCACCTTACGCCTGTCAGAATGGCTAAGATCAAAAACACTGAAGACACCTTATGCTGGAGAGGATGTGGAGCTAGGGGAACTCTCCTCCACTGCTGGTGGGAATGCAAGCTTGTACAACCACTTTGGAAATCAATATGGCGATTTCTTAGAAAATTGGGAATCCATCTCCCCCAAGATCCAGCTATACCACTCTTGGGCATATACCCAAGGAATGCTCAACCACACCACAAGAGCACTTGTTCAGCTATGTTCATATCAGCATTGTTTGTAATAACCAGAGCATGGAAACAACCTAGATGCCCTTCAACGGAAGAATGGATAAACAAAATGTGGTACATATACACAATGGAATACTACTCAGCAGAGAAAAACAATGACATCATGAGGTTTGCAGACAAATGGATGGACCTAGAAAAAATCATCCTGAGTGAGGTATCCCAGACTCAGAAAGACAAACATGGTATGTACTCACTCATAACAGGATACTAGATGTGGAACAAGGATGACTGGACTGCTACTCACATCACCAGGCAGGCTACCTGGAAAACAGGACCCCAAGAAAGACACAGGGATCGCCCAATGACAGAGAAATGGATTGAGATCTACATGAACAGCCTGGACATGAGTGGGGGTAGTGAAGGGCGAGGGTCGAGGGAAAGAGAGCTTGGGTGAGTGGGAGATCCCAGCTGGATCAACAACAGAGAGGGAGAACAAGGAATAGGAGACCATGGTAAATGAAGACCACATGAGAATAGGAAGAAACAAAGTGCTAGAGAGGCCCACAGAAATCCACAAAGAAACCCCCACAACAGACTGCTGGCAATGGTCGAGAGACAGTCCGAACTGACCTACTCTGGTGATGGGATGGCCAAACACCCTAATTGTCATGCAAGAAACCTCATCCAACTACTGAGGGATCTGGATGCAGAGATCCATGACTAGGCCCCAGGTGGATCTCTGGGAGTCCAATTAGCGAGAATGAGGAGGGTTTATATGAGCGAGAATTGTTGAGACCAAGGTCGGATTAAGCACAGAGACAAATAGCCGAACGAACGGAAACACATGAACTATGAACCAATGGCTGAGGGGTCACCAACTGGATCAGGCCCTCTGAGTGGGTGAGACAGTTGATTGGCCTGATCTGTTTGGGAGGCATCCAGGCAGTGGTACCGGGTCCTGTGCTCATTGCATGAGTTGGCTGTTTGAAACCTGGGGCCTATGCAGGGTCCCTTGGCTCAGCCTGGGAGGAGGGGACTGGACCTACCTGGACTGAATCCACCAGGTTGATCTCAGTCTGTGGGGAAGGCTTTGCCCTGGAGGAGATTGGAATCGGGGGCGGGCTGGGGGGGAAGGTGAGGGGGGCGGGAGGGGGGAGAACAAGGGAATCTGTGGCTGATATGTAGAACTGAATTGTATTGCAAAATAAAAATAAAAAAAAATGGAGAGGTCTAATACTAGTAACTTAAGGGAAAACTTGAAAACTCCACAATAAAAAGAAGAAATCATACCCCAAAAGAGTATATGACAAGAAATAATCAAATCAGGGCTGAAACCAATAAGGGAGAAATAAAAAAATTGTAAAGAATCAAGGAAACAAAGAGTTGGTTCTTTGCGAAAATCAGTAAGATTGACAAATACTTATCTAATTTAATTAAAAAGCAGAGAGAAGATCTAAATTAACAAAATCAGAAATGAAAATGAGGACATAACAACAGATACTGTGGAAATTCAGAGACTCATAAAGACATACTTTAAAGTCTGTTCTCCACCAAATGGGAAAAATCTAAAAGAAATGGGTAATTTTTTAATATATACCACCTACCAAGGTTAAATTAGAGCCAGTAAGCAACTTAAACAGAACTATAACCCCTAGAAAAACTGAAGCATTAAGAGTCTCTTAACATTAATAATAACAAAAATTGTACAGAGCCACAGGGTGTTAGAACAGAATTCTGCTAAACTTTCAAAGAAGAATGAAACCCAATACTCCTCAAATTATTCCACAAAATAGAAGCAGAGTGAACATTGTCTATTCTTTTTTATGAGGCCACTGTTACCCTGATACCTAAACCACACAAAGACCTAACAGAGAGCATCAGAGACCAATTTCCCTTATGGACATAGAGGCAAAAAATACTTGTAAACCAAACCCACGATCACATCAAAAAGGTCATCCTCCATGATCAAGTAGGCTTCATCCAAGAGATTCAGGGATGGTTCAACACACATAAGTTGATAAATGTAATCCACCATATAACAGAATGAAAGACAAAAACCACATGATCATCTCATTAGATGCAGAAAAGTTTTTTGACAAAAATCTAACACTATTTCATGATAAAAGTCCTGGAAAAACTAGGAATACAAGGCACAAGCTTCAGATTAAAAGAGGCAATTTACAGCAAGCTACAAATACACACTGGAAACAAGACACCATCTTCAACATATGATCCTTATCAAACTGGATGGCTGCACAAAGAAAAATGCAAATAGATGCACACTGTCACCCTGCACAAAATTCAACTTCAAATGGATCAAAAACCTCAATATAAACCCCTATATAATGAATCTGATAGAAAAGAAAGTAGGGAATAGTCTTGAACTCATTGGCAGAGAGAAAAACTTTCTGAACAGAACTCCATTAGCACAGGCACTTACAATCAACAATTAATAAATGAGACCTTATGAAACTGAAAAGCTTCTGCACAGCAAAGGATATCATCATTTAGGCAAAGCAGCAGACTACATAATGAGAAAAGATTTTTAACAACTATATATCCAATGGACAGCTAATTGTAACACAAATTTGTAAATGGCCTTATTAAATAAAAAACACAGAGCCAGAAATTTGGGTTAAAGCCTTAGAGAGATCAGGGAAATACGGAAAGCCACCAGATAACCTCACCTCACCAACTCCACAGCTTCCAAGGAGAGTGACTTCCTGTCTACCCAGGCTTATATGCCTTGTTTTCTGCCCTTTTATTGGCTCTTAGCCCAGCTACCTCACTTCCTCTTCCTACACGGCTCTCTCACTGTCTGTCTGTCTCTACAGACCTCCAGGTCTCTATGATTGGTACTGGGATTAAAGGCATGTGTCACCATGCTTGGCTCTGTTCCCTAGTGTGGCCTTGAATACACAGAGATCCTGCCTGCTAAGGGATAAAGGGCATGTGCTGCCTGACTTCTTTGTTTACTTAAAATGGCTGGCCTTCCCCCCCCCCCCCCCGATCTCCAGGCAAGCTTTATTTATTAACGCACAAATAAAATATCATCACATTTCAGCACAAATAAAATATCACCACAGCTAATATCTAAAATTATTAAAGAAAAAACTGAAGAAACTGGATACCAAGAAAACAACAACAAATAATCCAATTAAAAATGGAGCACAAACCTAAACAGAGAATTCTTAAAAGATGACATAAAAATGACTGAGAAACACTTAAAGAAATGTTTAAGCTCCTTAGTCATCAGGGAATTGCAAATCAAAACTTTCCTTTGATCTTGAGGAAATGGCCAAGTCAGAATGGCCAAGATGAATGAAACAAATGATAGATCATGCTGGTAAGGATGTGGAGCAAAGGGGACACTTATCCGTTGCTGGTGGCTGCAAAATTGTACAGCCACTATGAGAATCAGTATGGCAATTTCTCAGAAATCTGGGAATAGATCTACCTCAAGATCCAGCTGTATCACCCAAAGGATGATTCATCCTACTACAGAGACATCTGCTCAACTGTGTTCTTTACTGCTCTATTAATAACAACCAGAAATTGGGAACAGCCTAGATGTCCACCCACAGGTGAGTGGATAGATAAAATGTGATACATTTACACAATGGAATATTACTAAACTGTTTAAAAGTGAAGTAAAGAAATTCAGAGGTAAATGGATGGAACTAAAAAAAAAAACACCCTGAGGTAGGTAACTGTACTGGCTGATTTTGTGTCAACTTGACACAAGCTAGGATCATAAGAGAGGAAGAAGATTCAGCTGAGGAAAGGCCTTCCTGAGATCCAGCTGTAAGGTATTTTCTCAATTAGTGATCAATAGTGGGGGAGGGGAGAGCAGCCCATTGTGAGTGGTGCTATCCCTGGGCAAGTGGTCCTGGGTTCTATAAGAAAGCAGGCTGAGCAAGCGATGGGGAAGCAAGCCAGTAAGCAGCACCCTTCCATGGTCTCTGCATCAGCTCCTACCTTCAGCTTCCTGCCCTGTTTGAGTTCCTGCCCTGACTTCTTTTTATGATGGACAGCAATACAGGAAATGTAGGCTGAACAAACCCTTTCCTTCCCAACTTGCTTTTTGGTCATGGTGTTTTGTCCCAGCAATAGAAACCCTAACTAATGCAGTAACCCAGACCCAGAAAGAACAAAATAATGTGTATTTTAGGTGTTACATTTTCAATAAGCAAGCTAAAATACATATAATCACAGAGTTTATGTATAGAATAAGGGACTAGGGCTTAGGGATGGATCTCCCTAGGAAGGGGAAATAAAATAGACAGTTTTAGATACACATTCACTTTCTGAAGAGAGACTGGAAGGGTGTAGATTTGGGTGCAGGGGGGGAGTGGGAAGGAATTGGAGGAGTTGGGGAAGAGGAAACCATAATCAGAATATACTGCATAGAAAAAAATATATTTTCAGTAAAAGAAAAAATAAAAAAAATACTTGAAGTTTTGCTATTAGATATCTTGTTTTACATTTTCATACACACACACACACACACACACACACATACACACACATATAATATATTTTGATCATAGTCACCCATTACTCTCTCTTGCACACCCCTCACTTCTACAGATCTTCTTCCTTTCCAAGTACCCCTTCTACCTTTATGTTTTTAACCTTTTTAATGATCCATTTAGTTTAATGGGGTTGCTTACAGGAACATGAGTGTGGGCATGAGCAACTTACTAGTAGCTACATCAATAAAGAAATGTTTCCCCTGTCTTCAGCAAATATTAACTGCCAATAATTCCTCAGGAAGTGATGGGGTCTCATCAGCCCTTCAGTCACAACAGAGAGTTGATGGGCTCAATCCTTTACTTTTTCCTCATGTATCTCAATTAATCTTGCCCTTTGATAAGCTTATTCATGCAGATAATGTATTCTGATTACTCTTAATCCTCCACCCATTCTTATATCCCTTCCACTCCTTCCAGGCCTTCCTTCACCCTACAACTCCTTTTCCCACATTCATGCCCTCTTGCTTTGTTTTGTGATCTACCAAGTTTACCCAGGGACTGCTGTGGGGTGGTCTGTATGTCAAATGTGTTGCTGATTGGTCAATAAATAAATCACTGATTGGCCAGTGACCAGGCAGGAAGTATAGGCGGGACTAACAGAGAGGAGAATTGAGAGAACAGGAAGCTGGGTGAGAGAGACACTGCCAGCCGCCATGATGACAAACAGCATGGGAAGATACCGGTAAGCCACGAGCCATGTGGCAAGGTATAGATTAATGGAAATGGATTAATTTAAGCTGTAAGAACAGTTAGCAAGAAGCCTGCCACGGCCATACAGTTTGTAACCAATATAAATCTCTGTGTTTACTTGGTCGGGTCTGAACGGCTGTGGGACTGGCAGGTGAAAGAGATTTGTCCTGACTGTGGGCCAGGCAGGAAAACTTAAGCTACAAGGGACATCTGTGTGGCCATGGTTCTGGAAATAGCTGCTAGGGTCTAATAGGCTCAGTAGAAGGTATGAAACTGAAGATAATGAATGAGTACCCTCCTCTGAGAATTATTAAGTTATTATAATAGTTATTAAAGTTATAATTATTATCAGAAGGGAGGGGTAGGATTACATGAAGCCATCCTCAATTAATTTTTAGAAAATAATTAGCAAACATATATTTTAATGCCATTATGAGCCTATCATTGCTTTTAATTTTTAAAAATCTCAACTATCTCAGTACTTATCGCTATGAAACACTGTTGAATAATTAAAAGTTGATGACGACGACGATATTTGAAACAAATTTTTTAAAAAATATTCTAGTTTTATTCCAAGTATTAATTCCAGCAACTCTTTTCAGTAGCAAATAAACTTGTATATTCTAGACTTCCCCTCCAATTACATTATAAGATACCTAAAGTATTTCTTAATTAATGATTGGCTTTAATAATTATCAGCACCACTGTATCAATTCTTTTATCATTTAACTGCTAGTGTGCCTCCACAGAAGTGATTACTCTCATTCTTGCATGGCTACTGTGGTAGCAGCTATCATTTCTCCTCTAAAACATACTCGTTTCTGTCATTGTGCTGCATAAAAATATATTTTCACAAGTGTTGGCAACCTACTCATTTAATGCTAACTTACATTTTGAATGTATTTGTCAAGCATTTTTGCATCAATAGGAGTCATCCTTGCACTCCTCTGCTAAGACATAATGCGTGCAAAACCATTTGCCTTCAATCTGGCTGTTGTTTAGAGTCATCTGGGGAGTTTAAAAAATAGCATAGATGCCCACATTCTACATAGAAGCATCCATTTGATTGCTGTGGTAAGTTTTATGTATCAGTCCTATGTTGATCTCTAGTTGATTCTAATGTGCCACTTAGGCTGTGAACTATGGCCTATATGCTTACCTACTGTAAAAAAAATTCAAAGGTACTATCTTCATATTAAGGCAAGAAATAATTGAGTATCTATTCTGAAATCACACTGTATGAACAATACTTCACAGATTTTTGCCTTTATTTTCTTAATGGTCTATTTTACTAATAGATTTCTTTCAGTGTTTAATAAACTCTCCACTGTACACTAAAGAAAATAAAGTTTTATTTTTATACTCATGGTAGTTAGATTGCATTTCACTGTACCAGATTTGTTAGGCTTGACACATTTATAAATCAAGAAACACATTGAACTATTAGGAACATTTAAATACCTCCCAAATTAAATCAAGATGCAAATAACTATCATAGCTTGATAGGCTACCTTCTTACATCCAAACAGACTACACACTCCTAGAGAATGCTTTGGACTTCACACAATTGCTGTCAATATGAGCAAAAGTAGTCATAAATTGTTATTTTTTTCCAGCTATCTATGCCCTTATTCCTTCCTATCAATCCTATCTTTCCTTCCCCTTCTCACCTGATCCTCCCCTTCTCATCCCCCCACTACATTCCACCCATAAAATTCATTCTATTTCCCTCTCCCAGGGAGATCTCTGTATCCCCCTAGTCTTTTCCTCTACTCCTAACTTCTCTGGGTCTATGGATTGTAGCTTGGTCATCATTTACTTAATAGCTAATATTTACATATAAATGGATATATAACACATTTATCTTTCTGAATATGGGTAACCTCATTCAGGATTATTTTTTCTAGTTTCACTGATTTGCTTGCAAATTTAATAATATCATTTTTAATAGCTGAATTATATTCCAATGTGTAAATGTACTGCTTTTCTTTATTCATTCTTCTGGTGAGGATCATCTAGGTTGTTTCCACTTTCTTGCAATTATGGATAGAGCACCAATATACATTATTATGTAAATGTCCTTCTGGTAGGATGAAATAGTCTCTAGGTATATGGCCAAAAGTGGTAAAGCTGGATCTTGAGGTAGATCAATTTCCATCTTTCTGTGGTACCGCCATATTGATTTCCATAGTAGCTGTACAAGTGTGCACTCCCACAAGCAACAGAGGAGTGTTCATTTTGCTCCACATCTTCTCCAGCATGAGCTGTCACTTATGTTATTGATCTTGCCATTTTGACAGGTGTAAGATGGAATCTCAGAGTAGTTTTGATTTGCATTGCCCTGCTGGGTAAGGACACTGAACATTTCTTAAAGTATTTCTCAGCCAAACACCCATGGATATGTGTTGAGTTTCCTCTATTGAGAAGTCTGTGTTTAGATCTGTACCCCATTTTTAATTGGGTTATTTGGTTTTTTGATATCTAGTTTCTTGATTTTTTTATATAATTTGGATATTAGTTCTCTATTGGTTGTTGAGTTGGTAAACATCATTTTCCATTCTGTAGGTTGCTGCTTTTTCTGAATTGGTGGTATCCTTTGCCCTTCAAAAGCTTTTCAGTTTCATGAGGTCCCTTTTATTAATTGTTGATCTTAGTGCCTGCACTAGTAGTGTTCTGTTCAGAAAGTCTTCTTCTGCGCCAATGATCTCAATGCTACTCCCATTTTCTCTTCTATCAGGTTCAGTGTATCAGGCTCTCTGTTGAGGTCTTTGATCCACTTGAAGTTGAGTTTTGTGTGGGGTGATAAATAAGTATCTATTTGCATTTTTCAACATGCAGATATCCAGTTTGACAAGCACTATTTGTTGAAGATATTGTCTTTCTTCCTGTGTGTATTTCTGACTTCTTTATTAAAAAAAATCACATATCCATGGGTGTTTGGGTTTATGTCTGTGTCTTCAATTCAATTCTATTGAACAACCCATTTGTTTTTATGTCAATGTCATGCTGTTCTTATTACAATTATACTATTGTATTGTATTAGCTTTATAGTACAACTTGAGATCAAGAATGGTGAGACCTTCTGGAGTTCATCATTGTTTTAGCTATCCTTTGTCTTTTTGTGTTTCCATATGAAGTTGAGAATTGTCCTTTCATGGTCTGATATGTGAAATTAAGTTAATTATATATATATGTTTTTATATATATATATATATATATATATGTAGAGACAGAGACAGAGAGAGAGAAAACAATACAAAGAATCAATAAAACAAAGAGTTGATTCTTTGAGAACACTAGTAAGATCCGCAAACCCTTATCAAAATTAACTAAAATGCAGAGAGAGAATATCCAAATTAACAAAATAGGAAATGAAAAGGCACACATAACAAGAGACATTGGGAAAATCCAGAGAATCATAAGGACATACTTTAAAAACCTATATTCTACCAAATTGAAAATTCTAAAAGAAATGAAGAATTTTGTTAGATATCACTTATCAAAGTTAAATCAAGATCAGATAAGCAATTTAAACAAACCTATAACTCTTAGTGAAATAGAAGCAGTCATTATAAGTCTCCCATCCAAAAAAACAAAACAAAATACCAAAGAACAATAACAACAACAAACCTCACAAACAAAACAAACAACAAACAAGCAAAACAAAATCCCAGGGCCAGGTGGTTTTACCATAGAATTCTACTAGATTTTCAAAGAAGAGTTAACACTGATGTTCCTCCAATTATTTCTAAAAATAGAAACAGAGGGAACATTGTCCAATTCATTTGTGAGGCCATTGTTTCTCTGATACTCAAACCATACAATGACCAAACAAGGAAATAAAATTTCAGACTGGTTTTTCTTATGAACATAGATGTAAGAATACTCAATAAAATACTTGCAAACCAAATCCAAGAACACATAAAGCAATCATTTACTATGGTCAAGTAGGCTTCTTTCCAGAGATATAGGGATGATTCAATATACAAAAATCAATTGATGTAATCCACAAAATAAACAAACAGAAACAAATTGTTAGTGTTATACTACCAGATAATTTGTCATTTTTGCTTAGCAAGCATTATCCTTTTCAATATTTTTTTAATAGTCTAATGTTTAGCCAGTAATTAAATTCTGTTTTTTAGGTAGGTTTAAACCTTATTTTTAGTTTAAAAAACATCCATAATCAAATGTATATATGGAAGTCTATCAAAGATCCCTCAATTGTGTACCATTCTACTAAATAGAAAAGTCAGACAGGCACCAGAAATTATAGCACATAGCTTCAATATCAGTTTGCAGTTATGTGTATATGCATAAATATTTGGATGGATGAGGTAGAATGTTCATAAGGCCAGCCAGGACTATATAGGTTTTTCAGTGAAGCCTAGGATATAGAACAAGATCCTAGTTAGAAAAAGGATAAAGAAAAGTCAGCCAGGATATTTCATACACTTCCAGCAGGTGATTCCTCTACTTACAATTACAACCATTGTTAGGGTGGATGGTATACATATTTCATTTATTGTTATGAAACTCCTATTCAGTTTTGTTCTTGGTTTCAAATTTAGTAGTATAAATCACAGATATTAAGGAGTACTGAAAACTAAAAAATTAATTTCATTTTAAATGTTTTTATATTATTATTATTACTGTTATTATTGTGCATATGTATGATGTGAGATGTACATAGGTTAGAGGACAACTTGCAGAACTCAATTCTTTCTTTCGTTCTTTGGAGTTTTAGTTCTAAGGTCATCAGGCTTGGTAGCAAGTGCCTTTACACATTGAATTGTCTCACTACCTCTGATTTTAATTTATACATAAACATACAAAGTACAAGTTTCTCTTTGAAAACAAAGAAATTTGAAGACAAACTTTCAGTGTGATCTTGTTAGAAGCTAGAAACATGGGCACAGGTGTTGGATAGAGTTCATTTCTATCTAATTAGGAACACTTTGTTTAAGTCTCTTTTTTCCCCATGAGAACTACTGAGCAGTCTGAGGAGGGTGGTCCTGTGATGAGTGTGAGGACTTGATGACCTTAGTTCAATACCTGGAGGTTCACATGTTAGAAGGAGGGAACTGACACCAGAAGCAAGTCATCCTTTGACCTCCACAGGTGTGCCCCATCACTCACACACTACAGGCACAAGCACACACACACACACACACACACACACACACACACATATGTACATATACTAATAATAAACAGATACATAATTTTAAAAAAGAATTGATTAGTATGGTAAATACATAGGGGAATAATAACTAGAAAGCAAATACTTGTGAGTTCAACCTTATCATTTTATTTCTTTTTCAAAATCTATCCAAGAAAATATGGTCCAGGTCATCTATTATGTCAGTAGATTCCCCTAAAGTCATTCAACCCAGCAACCCTAGGATAGCAGTTCACAATGGGTCATCTGAAACCTTCTTGAGTATAATAGGACCATTTCTCCAATATTTGTAACATGTCTATTATTTCAGAGAAAATACTTTGTCTATGGTATTTTTTGATAAATTTTGTAACAGTAGTCAACACCAGTAAGATAAGCCTATGAATTCCTCCAGGATAGAAGAGGTTTAACATATGGGTGTGATGGCAAGTTCTTGACACACTTGTACCATGTTATGAGGTCAGTAGGTCAATAACTCTGTTGCTATTAGGAAGCAACCTCAGTCCAGAAATAAAGGATACCATACTATCTGGCAGCAGAGTATTTCTAGATTTACTAGTACCTTGGGCTCTTGAATAGTCTCTCTTTCTGAAGCTGGGATAGTATGTCCTTGTTCTCACTGGGCAAACTTGGGGTGAGGTAGATCTAGTTGATGCAGACAACCAAATGATTTTCTTCTTCTGACTATTGAGGGCTTCTATAATGGTTTCTTTTCTAGTCACTGACATGAACCACAGAGGTTTTTATTGTCCATTTCCATATTTTCACACACATACTTCTAGATTTTCTTGCCTCCAATCTATTATCAAATCTCAACCAGACTACTCAGATCTGTAGATTCAGGTGCAGATGGATGGATGGGTGGGTGAACAGATAGATAGAAAAGGTTTTACTTCAAGTCCACTACTCCCTTCTCTAAAAATGATAAACACATGTACTGCTCTATTTCTTGCAAGGAGTTTTCCTCATTGCTGTTGTTAAAGTATCTATCTCCACAAGTGACATTTTTGGAGAGAAACTGCAGTCTATTTTTACTCACACCAGCAAACAAGGATGATCCATTTCTGAACTAGGACAGAACTTGCTCTTTCTATCCTTTGATTGAGGATGCTTCTCTTACCAACCCTTTAAATCTTAAGCGTGAGTGGAGGAAGAGGTTGTGATACAACAGAGATGGATGACTGGTGTCTGTGCTGACTATTTATATGTTTTGCTTTTGGTTTCTAAAGCTACCCAGGCTTAGAGACAAATGAATCATTCCTTGTCTGTGATAGATTGATTCTATTCCTGACCCCCCAACCCCTCCCCACCAGTGTGATTTCAAAGAGGTGCTGATATCAGCTTGTGATGGACAATTCCGGCTCTCAGTCACTTGATGTCTCAGTCTAGTTCTTAGGCTCTCTCTCAGGCATTAGGAGCACTATGTGAACAGCAAGTTCTGTGATTTGCTTTTGAAACATTAATACAAGAAAGTAAATGTTAACAAAACTCTTATGATCTATACTGCAAATCTGTTGGGGTTTTGCAGACACTCCAGAAGGCATCTCTAACTATAAATACCTTCAGTTCAGTGGGATCATATAAGGCTGAGCAGGAATGTAGTCCACACTGAAAACTGAGCTTCATGCTAACTTGTAGCATGAATCTTAAAAGTTCTTATTAATAAAATCAAACCCAGAGCCAGGTATTGGGGTGAATGCTGGAAGATCAGAGAAGCAGAACAAGCCACAGCTACCTCACCTTGCCAATACCTCAGCCAATCCTGTTTCCTCAGACTGGAAGCCTCTGTGTCCTCATCCAAATAGGTCTCAGCTGACTGCTGCTAAAAGCCTAAAAGCTTAACCTGCCTATTTCCTGGTCCTCATGCCTTATATAACTTTTTGCTTTCTGCCATCACTTCCTGGGATTAAAGGCTCTCTCTCTGGGATTAAAGGTGTGAGTCACCATGCCTGGCTGTTTCCAGTGTGGCCTTGAACTCACAGAGATCCAGTCGGATCTCTGCCTCTGGAATGCTAGGATTAAAGGTGTGAGTGCCACCATTTTCTGGCCTCTATGTCTGCCTAGTGGCTGTTATGTTCTCTGACCCCAGATAAATTTATTAGGGTGCACAATATTTTGGGGAACACAATATCACCACACTAATTCCCACCTAAATCCTTAATTTTCTATGTCACACATTAAAAGGGGCAGAGCTAGTTATGAATGTTACCTATGTTGTCCTTAAAACCCACAGATGGATTGGAGACATAGCTCAGTTGGCAAAGTGCTTGCCATTCAAGCATGAGACATGGCTCTAGTCCCTAGGACCCATGTATAAAAGCTAGTATGGTAGCTCATATTCACAATCTCAGTGCTGGGGAGATGGAGACAGGTGGGTTCCTGGGCTCACTGGCTTGTCAGTTCAACCTGCTTGGTTGTCTGGTTATCTCCAGATCGTGGAGAGAGACCACGTCTCAAAAAACAAGGTAAATGGCATGTGAGGAATGACATCCAAGGCTGGTCTTTAGACTCAGTATGTACACACACACACACACACACACACACACACACACATGCCAAGCAATGTGCTAGTTTAGCTATTGGAATGATAAGATGTGATAACATCCTCTTCATGGAGAAGACATTTCTTCAGATCATTAGCTCTTTAAAATTTTACATATAATACCAGACACTGAATAGGTTTATGGTTTATTTTCAACCATTCAGCATGTAATGACTTCTAAGGCATCCAGAGTGCTTCCCTCTCATTCCTCCTCAAGTAAAATTAATGTACCATCAGTACAATGGACTAATGTCATTCTTTTTTTTTTTTAGATTTTTTTTATTTTTTATTTATTTTTTATTTATTTTTCTTATTTTTATTTTGCAATACAATTCAGTTCTACATATCAGCCACAGATTCCCTTGTTCTCCCCCCTCCCGCCCCCCTCACCTTCCCCCCCAGCCCGCCCCCGATTCCAATCTCCTCCAGGGCAAAGCCTTCCCCACAGACTGAGATCAACCTGGTGGACTCAGTCCAGGTAGGTCCAGTCCCCTCCTCCCAGGCCGAGCCAAGGGACCCTGCATAGGCCCCAGGTTTCAAACAGCCAACTCATGCAATGAGCACAGGACCCGGTACCACTACCTGGATGCCTCCCAAACAGATCAGGCCAATCAACTGTCTCACCCACTCAGAGGGCCTGATCCAGTTGGTGACCCCTCAGCCATTGGTTCAGATTTCATGTGTTTCCGTTCGTTCGGCTATTTGTCTCTGTGCTTAATCCGACCTTGGTCTCACCAATTCTCGCTCATATAAACCCTCCTCATTCTCGCTAATTGGACTCCCAGAGATCCACCTGGGGCCTAGTCATGGATCTCTGCATCCAGATCCCTCAGTAGTTGGATGAGGTTTCTAGCACGACAATTAGGGTGTTTGGCCATCCCATCGCCAGAGTAGGTCAGTTCGGACTGTCTCTCGACCATTGCCAGCAGTCTGTTGTGGGGGTATCTTTGTGGATTTCTGTGGTCCTCTCTAGCACTTTGTTTCTTCCTATTCTCATGTGGTCTTCATTTACCATGGTCTCCTATTCCTTGTTCTCCCTCTCTGTTGTTGATCCAGCTGGGATCTCCCACTCACCCAAGCTCTCTTTCCCTCGACCCACGCCCTTCACTACCCCCACTCATGTCCAGGCTGTTCATGTAGATCTCAATCCATTTCTCTGTCATTGGGCGATCCCTGTGTCTTTCTTGGGGTCTTGTTTTCCAGGTAGCCTGCCTGGTGATGTGAGTAGCAGTCCAGTCATCCTTGTACCACATCTAGTATCCTGTTATGAGTGAGTACATACCATGTTTGTCTTTCTGAGTCTGGGATACCTCACTCAGGATGATTTTTTCTAGGTCCATCCATTTGTCTGCAAACCTCATGATGTCATTGTTTTTCTCTGCTGAGTAGTATTCCATTGTGTATATGTACCACATTTTGTTTATCCATTCTTCCGTTGAAGGGCATCTAGGTTGTTTCCATGCTCTGGTTATTACAAACAATGCTGATATGAACATAGCTGAACAAGTGCTCTTGTGGTGTGGTTGAGCATTCCTTGGGTATATGCCCAAGAGTGGTATAGCTGGATCTTGGGGGAGATGGATTCCCAATTTTCTAAGAAATCGCCATATTGATTTCCAAAGTGGTTATACAAGCTTGCATTCCCACCAGCAGTGGAGGAGAGTTCCCCTAGCTCCACATCCTCTCCAGCATAAGGTGTCTTCAGTGTTTTTGATCTTAGCCATTCTGACAGGCGTAAGGTGGTATCTCAGAGTTGTTTTGATTTGCATTTCCCTGATGATTAGGGATGTTGAGCAATTCCTTAAATGTCTTTCAGCCATTTGAGTTTCCTCTGTTGAGAATTCTCTGTTTAGATCTATAGCCCATTTCTTAATTGGACTGTTGGGCATTTTGGTGTCTAATTTCTTGAGTTCCTTATATATTCTGGATATCAGTCCTCTGTCAGATGTGGGATTGGTGAATATCTTTTCCCATTCTGTAGGCTGTTGCTTTGCTTTGTTGACCATATCCTTTGCCCTACAAAAGCTTCTCAGTTTCAAGAGGTCCCATTGATTGATTGTTTCTCTCAGTGTCTGTGCTACTGGTGTTCTATTTAGAAAGTGGTCTCCTATGCCAATGCGTTCAAGACTACTTCCAACTTTCTCTTCTAGCAGGTTCAGAGTAGCTGGATTTATGTTGAGGTCCTTGATCCACTTGGACTTAAGTTTTGTGCACGGTGATAGATATGGATCTATTTGCAGCCTTCTACATGTTGATATCCAGTTTTGCCAGCACCATTTGTTGAAGATGCTTTCTTTTTTCCATTGTGCACTTTTGGCTTCTTTGTCAAAAATTATTTGTTCATAGGTGTGTGGATTAATGTCAGGGTCTTCAATTCGATTCCATTGGTCCACATGTCGGTTTTTATGCCAGTACCAAGCTGTTTTTATTACTGTAGCTCTATAGTACAGCTTGAAGTCAGGGATCGTGATGCCTCCAGAGGTTGTTTTATTGTACAGGATTCTTTTGGCTATCCTGGGTTTTTTGTTTTTCCATATGAAGTTGAGTATTATTCTTTCCAGGTCTGAGAAGAATTGTGTTGGTATTTTGATGGGGATTGCATTGAATCTGTAGATTGCTTTTGGTAAGATTGCCATTTTTACTATGTTAGTTCTGCCTATCCATGAGCATGGGAGATCTTTCCATTTTCTGACATCTTCTTCAATTTCTTTTTTCAGGGACTTAAAGTTCTTGTCATATAGGTCCTTCACTTGCTTGGTTAGTGTTACCCCAAGGTATTTTATGTCATTTGTGGCTATAGTAAAGGGTGATGTATCTCTGATTTCCTTCTCCGCTTTTTTGTCCATTGTATATAGGAGGGCTACTGATTTTTTTGAGTTGATCTTGTATCCTGCTATGTTGCTGAAGGTGTTTATAAGTTGTATCAGTTCCTTGGTGGAATCTTTGGGGTTGCTCAAGTATACTATCATGTCATCTGCAAATAGGGAAAGCTTGACTTCTTCCTTTCCGATTTGTATCCCCTTAATCTCCTTATGTTGTCTTATTGCTCTGGCTAGAACTTCAAGTACTATATTGAATAAGTATGGGGAGAGCGGACAGCCTTGCCTCGTTCCTGATTTTAGTGAAATTGCTTTGAGTTTCTCTCCATTTAATTTGATGTTGGCTGTTGGCTTGCTGTAAATTGCCTTTATTATGTTTAGGTATGTTCCCTGTATTCCTGATCGCTCCAGGTCCTTTATCATGAAGGGGTGTTGGATTTTGTCAAATGCCTTTTCAGCATCTAGTGAGATGATCATGTGGTTTTTTTCTTTGAGTTTGTTTATATGGTGTATCACATTGACAGACTTTCGTATGTTGAACCATCCTTGCATCCCTGGAATGAATCCTACTTGATCATGGTGGATAATTGTTTTGATGTGTTCTTGGAGTCTGTTTGCCAGTATTTTATTGAGTATTTTTGCATCAATGTTCATGAGGGAGATCGGTCTGTAGTTCTCTTTCTTTGTTGTATCCTTGTTTGGTTTGGGAATCAGGGTAGTTGTAGCCTCATAGAAGGAGTTTGGTAATGTTCCTTCTGTTTCTATTGTATGGAACAATTTAGAGAGTATTGGTATTAACTCTTCTTTGAAGATCTGGTAGAATTCTGCACTGAAACCATCTGGTCCTGGGCTTTTTTTGGTTGGGAGACTTTTAATGACTGTTTCTATTTCGTTAGGGGTTATTGGACTATTTAAATAGTTTATCTGGTCTTGATTTAATTTAGGTATGTGGTAACTATCCAGAAAATTATCCATTTCTTTTAGGTTTTCCAGTTTTGTGGAATAGAGGTTTTTGAAGTATGACCTGAGGATTCTCTGGATTTCCTCAATGTCTGTTGTTATGTCCCCCTTTTCATTTCTGATTTTGTTGATTTGGATGCTCTCTCTCTGTCTTTTGGTTAGTTTGGATAAGGGCTTGTCTATCTTGTTGATTTTCTCAAAGAACCAACTCTTTGTTTCATTAATTTTTTGTATTGTTCTCTTTGTTTCTATTTTATTGATTTCAGCTCTCACTTTGATAATTTCCTGGCATCTATTTTTCCTAGGAGACTTTGCTTCTTCCTGTTCTAGAACTTTCAGGTGTGCTTTTAAGTCACTAGTGTGAGATTTCTCCAGCTTATTTATGTGGGCGTTTAGTGCTATGAATTTCCCTCTTAGTACTGCTTTCATAGTGTCCCATAGGTTTGGATATGTGGTGTCTTCATTTTCGTTGATCTCTAGGAAGTCTTTAATTTCTTTCTTTATTTCTTCCTTAACCCATTGGTGATTCAGTTGGGTATTGTTCAGTTTCCATGAGATTGTAGGTTTTCTGTAGTTTTTGTTGTTGTTGAAATGCAACTTTAGACCATGGTGGTCTGATAGAACACAGGAGGTTATTCCAATTCTTTTGTATCTGTTTAGATTTGTTTTGTGACCAAGTATGTGGTCGATTTTAGAGAAGGTTCCATGGGGTGCTGAGAAGAAGGTATATTCTTTTTTGTTAGGATGGAATATTCTGTAGATGTCGATTAAGTCCATTTGAGTCATGACATCAGTTAAGTCCTTTATTTCTCTGTTAAGTTTCGATTTGGGGGATCTGTCCAGTGGTGAAAGTGGCGTGTTGAGGTCTCCCACTATTAATGTGTGGGGTTTTATATGTGATTTAAGCTTTAATAATGTTTCTTTTACATATGTGGGTGCCCTTGTGTTTGGGGCATAAATGTTCAGATTTGAGACTTCATCTTGGTGGATCTTTCCTGTGATGAGTATGTAATGCCCTTCTTGATCTCTTTTGATTGATTTTAGTTTGAAGTCTATTTTGCTGGATATCAGGATGGCTACACCCGCTTGTTTCTTAAGACCGTTTGATTGGAAAGTCTTTTCCCAGCCTTTTATTTTTAGGTAGTGTCTATCTTTGAATTTGAGATGTGTTTCTTGTATGCAGCAGAAAGATGGGTCCTGCTTTCGTATCCATTCTGTAAGCCTATGTCTTTTTATAGGTGAATTAAGTCCATTGATATTGAGGGATATTAGTGTCCAGTGATTGTTCATTCCTGTTATTTTTTGGTGGTGATGTGTGTGTACTTTTCTTCGTTGGGGTTTACTGTTGTGGCTTTATCTATTGCCTGTGTTTTCGAGGGTGTATCTGACTTCCTTAGGTTGGAATTTTCCTTCTAGTGCTTTCTGTAGGGCTGGATTTGTGGATAAATATTGTTTAAATCTGGCTTTGTCATGGAATGTCTTGTTCACTCCATCTATGATGATTGAAAGTTTTGCTGGGTATATTAGTCTAGGCTGACATCCATGGTCTCTTAGTGTCTGCATTACATCTGTCCAGGACCTTCTGGCTTTCAAAGTCTCCATTGAGAAATCGGGTGTTATTCTGATAGGTTTGCCTTTATATGTCACTTGGCCTTTTTCCTTTGCTGCTCTTAATATTCTTTCTTTATTCTGTACGTTTAATTGTTTAATTATTATGTGGCGAGGGGACTTTTTTTGGGGGTCTAGTCTGTTTGGTGTTCTATAGGCTTCCTTTATCTTCATAGGCATTTCCTTCTTTAAGTTGGGAAAGTTTTCTTCTATGATCTTGTTGAATATATTTTCTGTGCCCTTGAGTTGGTATTCTTCTCCTTCTTCTACCCCTATTATTCGTAGGTTTGGTCTTTTCATGGTGTCCCAAATTTCTTGGACATTTTGGTTCATGACTTTGTTGACTTTAGTGTTTTCTTTGACTGATGAATCTATTTCTTCTATTGTATCTTCAACGCTAGAGATTCTCTCTTCCATCTCTTGCATTCTGTTGATTATACTTGCATCTGAAGTTCCCAATCGTTTTCTCAGATTTTCTATTTCCAGTATTCCCTCTGTTTGTGTCTTCTTCATTTTTTCTATTTCCCTTTTCAGGTCTTGGACTGTTTCCTTCATTTGTTTCATTGATTTTTCTTGATTTTCTTTCAGTATTTTATTGTTCTCTTCCAGGACTTTATTGATTTCTTCTAATTTGTTTGCCCTTTCCTCTAGTTGTTTACAACGTTCTTCACATTTTTTTGTCTTTTCCTCTACACGAGCCTCTAGCTTCTTCATGATGACATTCATAAGGCTATTTTCTTCTGCTTCTTCCAATTTCTGATGTTCAGGTCTAGGTGTTGGAGGAGGGCTAGGGCCTGGTGATGGTGTATTGCTATTCATTTTGTTGTATGTGTTTCTGCCTTGATGTCTGCCCATCTCCTTGTGGTTCCTTCTTGGCCTTATCTGCACACTTGGTTCAGACAGAGCTGACAGATTCAGGAAGTCTCTCTCTCTTGTCCAGATGGGAGCCCTCTTGTCCAAATTGGAAGTCCGGGTCAGGATGGAAGCTCTTGTTCAGAAGGGATGTCGGGGGGAGGATGGGTGCTCTCCTCTCTCTTTCTCTCTCTCTCTCTCTCTCTCTCTCTCTCTCTCTCTCTCTCTCTCCTGTGCTGTGCTTCAGAAGGGAAGTCCGGGGCAAGATGGGAGCTGGGGGCCGGCCTCTGTGCTTCAGAAGGGAAGTCCGGGGCAAGATGGGAGCTGGGGGCCGGCCTCTAAGTCTCAGGAAGAGGCTTGGGGCTCAGGTGGATGGGCGTGGGGGCAGGGCGTGGAGACTGCAGGGTCTGCCAGGGGTCTTAGAGAAGGGGATCCTTCCCGGTGGGGCTAGGAGGGAACCTGCCCTGTGACCAGAACCTGGGGCCAAGTTGGGCAGGCCTTCCCGGGAGTGGCTGGTGCCCAGGGATGGGGTCGGGGGCAAGCTAGGGCACTCACCTGTGCTTCAGAAGGGAAGTCCGGGGCAAGATGGGAGCTGGGGGCCGGCCTCTAAGTCTCAGGAAGAGGCTTGGGGCTCAGGCGGATGGGGGTGGGGGCAGGGCGTGGAGACTGCAGGGTCTGCTAGGGGTCTTGGAGAAGGGGATCCTTCCCGGTGGGGCTAGAAGGGGAACCTGCCCGGTGCCCAGAACCTGGGGCCAAGTTGGGCAGGTCTTCCCGGGAGTGGCTGGTGCCCAGGGATGGGGTCGGGGGCAAGTTAGGGGACTCACCTGTGCTTCAGAAGGGAAGTCCAGGGCAAGATGGGAGCTGGGGGCCGGCCTCTAAGTCTCAGGAAGAGGCTTGGGGCTCAGGCGGATGGGGGTGGGGGCAGGGCGTGGAGACTGCAGGGTCTGCCAGGGGTCTTGGAGAAGGGGATCCTTCCCAGTGGGGCTAGAAGGGAACCTGCCCGGTGCCCAGAACCTGGGGCCAAGTTGGGCAGGTCTTCCCGGGAGTGGCTGGTGCCCAGGGATGGGGTCGGGGGCAAGTTAGGGGACTCACCTGTGCTTCAGAAGGGAAGTCCGGGGCAAGATGGGAGCTGGGGACTGGCCTCTGTGCTTCAGAAGGGAAGTCCGGGGCAAGATGGGAGCTGGGGGCCAGCCTCTCTAATGTCATTCTTAACAGGATGTCAGACAACTAAAGTCTTTGTAGAGTATGTATCACAGAGAGCGGAAAGTTGATAGCACCTTGGGTCATGGAAGTGGATTTTCAATGACTCCTTTCTCTTATGGAAATGAAGTCCTGTATTCTTTTTTTAATTACTAAGATAGGAAAATGTACTTTTGCCCTAACCTTTCCTGAGCTGCAGTGATATGCTTCAGTAAATACAGCACAGCTTTCATAGTGACTATTATTGGTGCTACCATGCTGTAAGTTTATATCTATTCTATCTTTATTTGCTCTGAGCTACCCAGGTTCTATTTAATTTTCTCTTCTTCTTTTTTTCTTTTTAAATTTTGCTTTTTTTTCTTTTTAAACAAACAAAACCAAGATGGATGTTTGGAACTGGGAAACCTGAACCTATTTTCATTCTTTGAAGGATATCAGTCTATAACCAAGATAGAATATTGAATGCCAGTTTTGTTTCTAGTGAGGCTAGAATTTCACAAAGAATTTCTCGTAACAATGATTTTGACTTCTAAAGTCAGAGATGACTAAGAAAATAGCTGCAGTATATTCACAAACTCTCTCAGACACTCATTGTCTCAGTTTCTTTTCTATTGCTGTGAAAAGAAACCATGACAAAGGTAACTTAGAGAGACAACCCAGCCAAGCTAGTGGGAACTCATGAACTTTAGACCAACAGCTTTGGAGCCTACGTGGGACTGGACAAGACCCTCTGCATAAGCAAGACAGTTTTGTAGCTTGGTGTCTTTGAGGGCCCCCTGTCATTAGGAGCAGGATCTATCCATGGTGCATGAGCTGACTTTTTGGAGCCCATAACCCATGGTGAGACAACTTGCATAGCCTTGATGCAATGGAGAGGAGCTTGGACCTGCCTCAACTTAATGTACTAGGCTTTGCTGACTCCCTATGAGAGGCCTTACATTTTCAGAGGATAGGATGGGGCATGGGTTGGGGTTGAAAGGTAGGGGGAGCTAGAGCAGGGGTGAGGGGGAGATCTGTGGTTGGTATGTAAAATGAATAAAAAATTTCTTTTTTAAATATGACATTAAACATTTTATTGCTCATGTATCTAGAATAAGCTAGGGGGCTAGCCAGCTATAACATGAATCTTAAAAGTTCTTATTAATTAAAATCCCAGAGCCAGATATTGGGGTGTAAGTTGAGAGATCAGAGAAATAGAGCAAGCAACAGCCACAAATTCTTACTGCTAGGAAATCCTCAGCCCAAGAGAGAGCTACTTTCTATATAGTCATGCCTGTAAACCTTTCTGTGCTCTGCCAACTTACTTCCTCTCTCTGCCCAGCTATATCACTTCCTCATTTCACCTACCTCTATCACTTCCTGTCTGTCTGTACAGACCTCCAGACCTTTATGGTTAACTTGTGCTGGTATTAAAGGCATGTGCTACCATTGCCTGACCTCTATGTTTAATATAGTGGCTGGCTTGTCCCTCTGATCCCCAGATAAGCTTTATTGGTATGCACAAATAAATATCACCATAACCAGCCAACTCTCTCTTGGGTTAATTTACTCACATACCTTTTTAAAAAGTTTAATTTAAGAACTTTTCTCCTGAAACTGAGAAGCTTCTGTAAGGCAAAGGACACTAAATAAGACAAAACGACAGACTACAGAATGGGAAATGATTTTCACCAGCCCCACATCTGACAGAGGGCTAATCTGCAAAATATATAAAGAACTCAAGAAACTAGACATCAAAATACCCAACAATCCAATTTAAAAATGGGCTACAGAGCTAAACCGAGAATTCTCAACAGAAGAATCTCAAATGGCCAAAAGATATTTAAGGAATTGCTCAATATCCTAAGTCATCAGGGACATGCAAATCAAAACAACTTTGAGAGACACCATCTTATACCTGTCAGAATGGCTAAGATAAAAAACACTGATGACAGCTTATGTTGGAGAGGATGCGGAGCAAGGGGAACACTTCTCCATTGTTGGTGAGAGTGCGAACTTGTACAGCCACTTTGGAAATCAGTATAGTGGTTTCTCAGAAAACTGGGAATCAATCCACCTCAAGACCCAATGATACACTCTTGGGCATACACACAAGGTATCCTCAGTCATACCACAAGGGCACTTGCTCAACTATGTTCATAGCAACATTATTTGTAACAGCTAGAGCCTGGGAACAACTTAGATGCCCCTCAACTGAAGAATGGGTTAAGAAAATGTGGTACATATATACAATGGCGTATTATAAAGTTGTAAAAAACAATGACATCATGAAATTTGCAGGCAAATGAATGGAACTAGAAACTATCATCCTGAGTGAGGTAACCCAGACTCAGAAGGACAAATGTGGTATGTACTCACTCATAAGAGGATACTAGATGTAAAACAAAGGATAACCAGACTACAACCCACAGCTCCAGAGAAGCTAACTAACAAGGAGAACCCAAAGAGGGATGCATGGATCACCCTGGTAAGGGGAAATAGATGAAATCTCTATGAGTAAACTGGGGATGAGGGGTGGGCAATGGAGGGTAGGGAATGAGAGATGAGAACATAAGTGAATTGGATGGTTGAACTGGAACAAGGATGGAGTAGGAGAGCAATGAAAGCAATACCATGATAGGGGAAACACCATGGGGATAGGGAGAAACTGGGTCCTAGGGAAGTTCCCAGGAATCCCCAAGGATGACTCCAGATTAGACTACTAGCAATAGTGAAGAGGGTGCCTGAACTGGTTTACCCCAGTAATCAGATAGGTGAATATGCTAATTGTCATCATAGAGCCTTTCTCCAGTAACTGATGGAAGTAGATGCAGAGACCCACAGCTAAACACCAGGCTGAGTTCCAGGAGTCCAGTCAAAGAGAGAGAAGATGAATTCTATGAGCAAGGGCGTCAATATCATGATAGGGAAACCTACAGAAACAACCAAACCAAACTAATGGGAACTTATGAAATTTAGATCAATAGCTGTGGAGCCTGCATGGGACTGGACTAGGCCCTCTGCATAGTGAGACAGTTGTGTAGCTTCATCTGCTTAAGGGGCACCTTGGCAGTAGGATCAGAATCCATCCCTGATGCATGAACAGGCTTTTGGAGCCCACTACCTATGATGGGACAACTCACACAGCCTTGAGGCAGTGAGAGGGGCTTGGACTGCCTCTATTAAATGTACTAGGCTCTACTGACTCCCCACGGGAGGCCTTACGTTCTTGTAGGAGAGAATAGGAGGTGGGTTGGAGGAGAGTCTGGAAAGGCAGGAAGAGGGAAGAGGGGGATCTTTAACTGGTATGTAAAATGAATAAATAAATTTTCATAATAAAAATGAATTTTGTTTATTCATTTTACCAAACAACCCCAGATACTTCACTCATCCTTCCTCCTTCTCCCCTCCAGCCTTCTCCCTATTCATGCCCCCAGTCCATCCTCCAAAGGGCAAGGGCTCCTATGGGGAGGAGTCAGCAAAATCTGGTACATTTAGTAAAGGCAGGACCAAGCCCCTCCTACCTGTATCTAGGCTGAATGAGGTATCCCACCATAGATAAGGGGTTCCAAAAAGCCAGTTCATGCATGATCCTGATTCCACTGCCAGGGGCCCCTCAAACAGACCAACCTACACAACTGTCTCCCTTATGCAGAGGGCCTAGTTTGGTCCCTTGCATGTTCCACAGCTGTTGGTATAAAGTTTGTGTGTAGCTAAAGTTTTCCTGCCTGGCCCACAGTCAGGACAAATCTCTCTCACCCACCAGTCCCACAGCCGCTCAGCCCCAACCAAGTAAACACAGAGACTTATATTGCTTACAAACTGTATGGCCATGGCAGGCTTCTTGCTAACTGTTCTTATAGCTTAAATTAATTCATTTCCATTAATCTATGCCTTACCACATGACTTGTGGCTTACTGGCATCTTCACATGCTGCCTGGTGGCAGCTGGCAGTGTCTCTGACTCAGCCTTCCACTTCCCAGCTTTATTCTCCTCCTTGTCCCACCTATACTTCCTCCTGCCTGACTACTGGCCAATCAGTATTTTATTTACCAACCAATCAGAGCAACATATTTGCCATACAGAACATCCCACAGGATTTGTGAGTTTCTATGAGCTTGGTTCAGTTGTCTCTGTATACTTCCCTATCATGATCTTGGCCCTCCTTGCTCATATAATCCCTCTTCCCACTCTTTGACTGGACTCTTGGAGCTTGGCCTGGGGCTTGGCTATGGACCTCTGCATCTGCTTCCATCAGTTACTGGATGAAGGCTCTGTGATGACAGTTAGGGTATTCACCATTTTGATTGCTGGAGTAGGCCAGTTCAGGTACCCTCTCCACTATTGCTAGTAGTCTAGGCTGGGGTCATCCATGTGGATTTCTGGGAATTTTCCTAGTACCACGGTCTCCCTATCCTCATAATGGCTCCCTATATCAAGATATCTCTTTCACTGCTCTCCCACTCTGTCCCTCCCCCAGCTTGACTACCCTGTTCCCTCATGTTCTTATCCTCTATCCCTTCCCCATTAATGCCCCCTGTTTAGTCACGGAGATCTCATCTATTTCCCTTTCCCAAGGGGATCCATGTGTCACTCTCAGGGTCCTCCTTATTAGCTAGCTTCTCTGGAGCTGTGGGTTGTAGTCTGGTTATCCTTTGCTTTACATCTATTATTCTCTTACAAGTAAGTACATATCATGTTTGTCTTAGGAGTCTGGGTTACCTCATTCAGGATGATCTTTTCTAGTTCCATTCATTTGTCTGTAAATTTCATGATGTCATTGTTTTTTACAGTTGAGTAATACTCTATTGTGTATATGTCCCCTATTAATTCATTCTTCAGTTGAGGGGCATCTAGGCTGTTTTCAGGCTCTGGCTGTTACAAATAATGTTGCTATGAATATAGTTGAGCAAGTGCCCCTGTGGTATGACTGAGGATGCCTTGTGTATATGCCCAAGAGTAGTATCATTGGTTCTTGAAGTAGATTGATTCCAAATTTTCAGAGAATTTGCCATACAGTTTTCCAAAGTGGCCTTACAAGTTTGCATTTCCACCAGCAGTGGAGGAGTGTTTCCTTTGCTCTGCATCCTCTCCAACATAAGCGGTCATCAGTGTTTTTTATCTTAGCCATTCTGATAGGTGTAAAATGGTATCTCAGAGTTGTTTTGATTTGCTTTTCCCTGATGACTAAGGATATTAAGCAATTTCTTAAATATCTTTCAGCCATTTGAATTGCTTCTGTTGAAAATTCTCTGTTTAGCTCTGCAACCCATTTTTTTTTAGTTGGATTTTTGGGTATTTTGATGTCTAGTTTCTTGAATTCTTTGTATATTTTGGAGATCAGCCCTCTGTCAGATGTGGAGTTGGTGAAGATCTTTTCCCATTCTGTCATTTTGTCTTATTGACCATGTCCTTTGCTTTACAGAAGCATCTCAGTTTCAGGATGTCCCATTTATTAATTGTTGCTCTCAGTGTCTGTGCTACTGGTGTAATATTTAGGAAGTGGTCTCCTGTGCTGATGCATTCAAGGCTGCTTCCTACTTTCTCTTCTATCAGGTTCAGTGTAGCTGGATTTATGTTGAGGTCTTTGATCCACTTGGGCTTGAGTTTTGTGCATGGCAATAGATTGTAAATACTTTACATTGGATTGGATCATTTTATATTGTACACAAATTATATATATTGAAATTGATATTGTTAGAAAATACTATATGTATATTTCTAATTGTACTGTTCATTTAACAATGTAATGCAATTTTCTGATCCTTGAATGTTGTTATTACTAACTATTAGGATATAAAGAAATGAATGTTAGTAGTTAGACATTATAATAGAACTTGTAGTTATATTAGGTATGTTTTCAAGATTGAGTAGATATATTTTAGATAGACAAGTTATCTTCAAACCCTTCAGAGATCTACAGAATATGGCATTTAAAATGTTTTAATAACTCAGAAAATTTTTCTTTTTTTGTTATGACTATGAGACATGTCGGCTCCTGGCAGTACCAATCTACTTCAGAGAAAATATGGGCATTGAAAAAACTGCAATTGCAGTTAACTTTCATTGTGGCAAAAGTTAGCCACTGGACAACAAAGTATCCTCAAATCAACTGCTGACAAACAGGACAGACAGGACATGAAACAAAGGACTACTGATTCTTGTCAAAACAAGTGTGGTTATGGCTTTATCAAAAGACATCTTCTGAGGCCAGGACAATATGGCACCATCCCTGAAGTGGCCTTCGCAATCTGGGAAAGGTACAGTGCCCTTTTCTTCGAAGGCAGCTGAACAGGCAGTGGGCAGATGGCTTCTGATGTGCAATGGAACAGCGCCGAAACAGTTATTCTTGAAGAGTAAGCTCACGCCCCTCAATAGTAGAATGGCATTTAATAGAGGGATGTGGAGAAGAATGGGATGCTGAGATGAAGCCACATACACACATAGCCAAGAAGAATGGACAGCTGAATTAAAAAAACATCAACAATTTCCAGAATTTAAAATCCTGAATCATGACATGACACTAGTAGAATTCAGGTGTTTCTGGTATATGGACTGCTCTCACTCAATGTGAGGTTGAACTGTTGACCTTGTGTACATCCTACTTCACAAATGAGTCTGTCAGATACGCTAAGCCTATAGGCTGAAGATGATGCCCCAACACTGCAGAGAAACCTCAGATGACTGTCCAGGCAGCTGGCTGTTTCTGTCAACTCACAATTTTTTTGGAAGTTGCTTACATATACTTCCTGTTTTTATTTTTGTTAGCTAATATTATTTCCTTCATGGGTCTCTGAGGGAGTTGAAGATTAGTTAGTTATAGTTGAAGATTAGTTAGGATAGAAAGTAAATTAGATACAATAGGATAGATAATGGAATTATTTTCTCTGAATTTGTCAAATACAAATGAACTAGACATTGTTTAGGTATTTATTACTTGTATATGTTGTATATAGTTATTGTACTTTTGTATATAGTTTTTCTTATGTTAGTTATAAGCTTTTTCCTTTTTTCTTTCTATTAAAACAGAAAAAGGGAAATATGGTGATATTTTATTTGTATTAAAATGTTATTTGTATGTTAATAAATAAAGTTGCCCAGGGGTCAGAGCTATTAGCAAGCCATAGGAAAGCAGGGCAGTGGTGGCGTATGCTTGTAATCCCAGCACTTGGTAGGCAGAGCTAGGTAAGTCTCTGTGTGTTCAGGGATACAGTCATTATTGGATACATATGCCTTTAATCTCGATACCAATCATGGAAAACCTGGAGGTCTATACAGACAGGCCGTGACGAGGTGGTCATGTGGTTGGGTTTACAACCAATGAGAAGGCAGAACAGAAATTCTATATAAGGACTTTAACACAGAAAGTAGCTCTGGTTCAGAGAGGTAGGACCACTGCAGGAGGAAGGGTAAGGTTTTAGCTCTTAGCTCTGACCTCTTGGTTTTCTTCTTTGCATTGTTTCTGTGTTTCTTATTTAATAAGAAGGTTGCTTACATCTAAAATAGATATGGATATATTTATAATCTGCTACTTATTGGCATCCAGTTATGCCAGCACCATTTGTTGAAGATGCTTTCTTTTTTCTAATGTACATTTTTGGCTTCTTTGTCAAAAATCAGGTATTCATAGGTGTGTTGATTAATGTCAGGGTCTTCAATTCAATTTCATTGGTCCACATGTTGGTTTTTATGCCAATTCTAAGCTGTTTTTATTACTATAGCTCTATAGTAGTGCTTGAAGTCAGGGATAGTGATGCCTCTTGAAGTTCCTTTATTGTACAGGATTGTTTTGGCTATCCTGGGGTTTTTGTTTTTCCATATGAAGTTGAGTATTGTTCTTTTGAGGTCTGTGAAGAATTGTGTTGGGATTTTGAAGGGGATTGCATTGAATCTGCAGATTGCTTTTTATAAGATTGCCATTTTTACTACATTGATCCTTGTAGCTTAAGTTTTCCTGCCTGGCCCACAGTCAGGATATATCTCTTTCACCTGCCAGTCCCACAGCCTCTCAGACCCGACCAAGTAAACACAGAGACTTATGTTGCTTTCAAACTGTATGGCCGTGGCAGGCTTCTTGCTAACTGTTCTTATAGCTTAAATTAATCCATTTCCATTAATCTATGCCTTGCCACATGGCTCGTGGCTTACCGACGGCATCTTCACATGCTGGTTGTCATCGTAGCAGCTGGCAGTGTCTCTCTGACTCAGCCTTCCACTTCCCAGCTTTATTCTCCTCCTTGCCCCACCTATACTTCCTGCCTAGCCAACGGCCAATCAGTGTTTTATTGATTAATTAGCAACACATTTGCCATACATCCCACAGCAGATCCTACGTATCCAAAAGCATGGGACCTCTTTCTATTTTCTGATACCTTCTTCATTTTTTTTTCATCAAGGACTTAAAGTTCTTGTCATAAAATGAATAAAACATTTTCTAATAAACAAAAAAGACAACTTACACAAAAAGCATTTAGTTGGGGACTTGCTTACAGTTCCAGAGGGTGAGTCCTTGTCCATCATAAGTGTGAGCAAAGCAGCCATCAGGCTGGCAAGGCAATGGAGCAGTAGATGAGAGCTTACATCTTATTCACAAGCAGAAGATAGAGAAAAAGAGAAACTGAACCTGGCATGGGTCTTTGGAAACTCAAAACCCACTCCTAGTCATACTGCTCCTTCAACCATGCCTCATCCTTCCCCGAAACAGTTCCACCAACTAGTAACAAAGCACTCAAATACATGAACCTACAGGCTCTATTCTTATTAATAGCCACCACACCCATGAAAAGGACTCAGACCCCATTTACAATGGCTTTCATAAGACCAGAATTCATTAGTGACCTTTACTAGTTCAAGACTAGAATTTTCTCTTGCTCTGTCTACTTATTCTCATTACTCTTTCAAGTAGTCTAAAGTTTAATTTGGAGAATATTTGTGAACTATCAGTTACATGAAATTGTGGAGACATTTTAAATTCCTAAGTAAAGATGTGGCCTTCCCTAAACTGACAGGTTGTGTGTGAGAGGTAGTTTAAAATACGAAACAGAGATGTGAGTTATTCACTGAGTATATATGAAACTCTTCTCTCCTTCTGCTATAAAACATACATAAATACAAGCTTATTTCTTACTCTATAAGAGAGAACCATATGAGAAAGCATGAGTTTTGACAATTATTTTTATTTAATTAAAATATAATTATACTATTTTCCCTTCCCTTTCTCTCTAGCACTTCCCATTCCCCTTCAGCTCTCTCTGATATTCATGGCCTCTTTTTGTTTAATTAGTATTGTTACACACACACACACACACACACACACACACACACACACACACACACGCAAAGAAATATAAAAATACAACTTTACAACTTGCTGGGTCTCTTTAGTGTCACCTGTATTTCTATATCTTTAGGGCTGACCATTTGGTATTACATGACCATTTAGGAGGCTCATCCCTGGAGAAGAATAGTTCTTCCTCTCTCAGCAGTTGTTAATTGCTTGAAGCTTTTCATTAAGGGGTCAGGTTCCATGAGATCTGCAACACCCCTGACTCCACCAGCATCCATGTTGATATGTCAATTGGTGTTGTCAATATTCATGTCTTGTTCAGGCAGCCATGTTGTTGAGACTTCTTGAGTATACTTCTTTTCATTTCTAGAAAGCTTAGTCTTGTAGCAGACTTCCTGGTCCTCTGGCTCTTAGCATCTTCTATCTTCTTTTCTGAAGTGTTCCCTGAGCTTTAGGTTGTGTTATAGATGGGCCAGACATCCCACAGTCAGTTGTTCTCTGTATTTTTACCTCTCAAATTTTTTTATATTAGCTTTGGTTTTGTGCAGCTCAGTAATTGGTTAGCATCCCATTATCAATATACAAGTGTAGTGACAGTTGGCTGTTGACTTTAAAGAGTATGTGATGTTACTTTTTGTCTAACATCAGGGGCATGGTACTCACCTAGAGCTTCTACTGTAATGCATTTTAAATGGCTTGTATACTTGTTCATGAATAGGGCAAAGAAGCAACATTTTTCTTTCATGAACTTGTGGAGGTGAACATTTACTCTCTAGCATTTGACAATCCTTTGATTGCAGCTCCTTTTTATTTATTATTTTTGTATTATGAAAAGTAAATGTATATACAGATTTATTTCCATATGTGTCATTTTAAAAAGCACAGTAGCTTAGGAGCCATTGTCACATACCCATGCAGGCAAGACATCCTCATTAACCTTTTGCCTGACAAAGTCATTTTATTCATGTTTCTGCCATGCTGAAATCTTATCATCCTATTGACACCAGAGGATTCAATTTATGACAGCTTCTGCTACTGTCAAATTTAGCCTCTGGAGATCAGGCACCACTGAGAGTCACAGAGATGCCAATACATTCATGGCCAGCAATTCCTTGCAGTCTTAACAAAAGGATTTTCCCTTGGGCAATCACAAGAGCCCAGCTTCCAGTCAGCTGTTAGCTCTCCATGTTTGGCTCCACACAGGAGGATAATGGCCTTTTTTCACCCAGCTTTAATGGGCTCATCTTGGCAGTGATTGTGACAAGTTTCAAGTGTCCCTGCTGGTTGATCTACCCAATTTTAGGAAATATTTCTGTATGACTAAAAATTGTGACCATATAAAAGTAAGTAACACAATATAATGTAAAAGTATGTATTTCTCTATAGGCTTCATGCAATCTCAACAATATTGTCTTTACATTCTTTTGTGTTCTGAGGAAACCTTCTCTGATTATAATTACAATACTTTTACCATACTTCAAATATTCAAAATATTTTAAATCAAAATATGTGATTACTTCATGTATATGAAACAAAGAACTAAATATGTCATAAAAGCATGGCATCTGTGCTTTGTTGTAACATACAGTATAATGTAAAATATCTATTACATCTCTATTTTCTTTAAATTAGATATACAATGGTTTTCTGACTTATATTCACTTTTTGACAGTGCTGTTTCACAGATAATCTTATGTTCTTCCATAAGGAGACAGATAATATCTAGGAACTGTTCATGTTCAATGACTAGACCACTCCTTTTTTTGAGAAATATAAAATGTAGAAAACATTGCAGTTCTAAATTTAAAATCAAATCCTTATCTTGGTAGCTAAGGAATTTTCAAAAAGAACAGCTTTCTTCTTTTCCAGTTGCAGAATATATACAGGAAATCAAGATGAGTTTAAAGTTTCCATTTAGCAAACAGTTTACAAAATAATTTATTTTACCTAGCTTTTTCTGATGGAAACCAGTCATATCTCTTGTTATATTTCATTAACTCACACTCTGAATCATATGCAATTTACTGTATGTTTTAAATTTTTGCTGGTAATCACATTAATATGATTGCACTCACTAGTGAAGAAAGGATTAGAACATACATTTGTTTCATCCCACATTACATGCAACAATCTCCACAAACATTTGCAATTTATTTACTCTTGATAATAAGACTCATGGTGCTGTCATTCACTAGAGTCAGGTAGTCAAATTACAATTTTCTTCTAATTGATTGGAATAGACATTCTCTAGGTTGAATAACACCCACAAATTCAGATGTGGTCAGAAAGATTTTTTTTTTAGTAAGAAGTACTATTTCATGACTATAAACATATTAAAAGTTCCATGATCAAAGGAGTGAACAATGCATATTCATAAAGACCTATGACTGCTCCTGCATTGTGTCCTTTCTCATACAAATAGTTATCTTTACCTTTTTATATTGCATAATTATTGCATTGCCAGTTGCCTAAATGACAGCATGCCATAATACTTCCTGCAATCATTTTTCAATTTAGTAATAAATCTATGATATTATATTACATAAAATCTATGGTATTATATTACATAATTGCAGAGGTATTTCTCAACAATTTTTTAACAAATGTATCTTTTATTTAATCAATGTTTATTTAATCAAAGAATTTTTGAGCCGACTGTTTTAAATTTACAATGTTAATACATTTAGTGGAGCAGTATGGGTAGTATTTTCATTTCATGCTTTTGAATGACAAATTTCTTCTCTTCATACTTCTTCATTTTTGTGTGGATATGTGTAGTGTGGATATGCATGTGGGTACAAATGTAGGTACTCATTTGTGCACGTGAGTGTGAATGGCAAATGTCAACCTTGTTTGTTTCCTTAGGAACCATATATTTTAAATTTTTGAAACAGTGTCCTTCATTATCTTAGGGATCATGAACTCAGCTAGACTGTTTGACCAGGAAGCCCCAGCAAGCCTCTTACCCCTTTGTCTCAACACTAGGCTTCGAAGTACGTGCTGGGGTTCTGTGGCTTGAACTCAGCTCTTCAGTGAGGGCTTTACCTAGTAAACCCTCTCTTTAAGCCTGAATGCTGAAAATTTAATACTGTAGTTTGTGATTATATTTATTAAGTGTAAAGTCATCTTTGAAGTATATAGCAGGACATATTGTATACTTTTATTGATCTAATTTTTAATTACTTGGAACACATAAAGCTGCATGCATCATATTTTAGTGTTTATTTGAAACAAATCCATTCTTTCAGATTTCAGTTACTGATTTTTGTTCCTATTAGTTTCATGTAAACTATAAAGTTGAGAAATATACTTCCCATTATTTAACTAAACTAGTTAATAAAAATGTAACACAGAAGTGAATGACCTAAGAATACTTCAGCAATTCTCCTACCAGAAACAGTGACCACAATCAGTCATATTGAGAGTACTACATAATCAGGAAGAGCCCAACATGATTTTAACTATCGAAAGTTACTTCATTTAAATCTCCCTCGGAGGCAGTAGACTTTACCAGCTTGAATTTTATTTTTTACTTAAAATGCATTCATTAGCAGGTCAAAAATGGTATAAACAGATTAGAATCTAGAAATCACAAATAATTAGGCTATTAACAAACTTCAAACTGAATTGATGAGACATTGCCAAATACCTATAAAATCAGGTACATTAGTGATGATTTCTTAAAATTCTCTAGTGCTTTTCAATTTGTCTTCCCTCCCCAACCTTAGTCTATTTGACCCTCACAATGACTCCCCAAAGAAGACAACATAAATAAAACATCTCCATGTGATAACTACCCCAGAAGAAGAACTTTCTCCAGTGGGCAGACAGCGACCTGGCTGATGAATAATTTCACTTCCACATTCTACTCCCAATACAGATACTACAAGAGACCAATGCTAGAAGCAGGAGTTTCAGTCAGTCTTATTTTGTGAGGGAACTTCTCATTTACTTTAAGCCAATATTCTTTAAATATTTTGAAGTTTATGTTCACTCATGTGTATTTGTGTGTTTGCCTGTGTCTATATCACATGTGTGTAGATGCTCATAGTAGCCAGAACAGGGCATCAGACCCCATGGAACACGCACTGAAGGCGTCATGAGTGCCTTTTGTGGGTGCTAGAAACTAGCTTGGATATTTGGTAACAAAAGCAATCACTCTTAACCACTGAGCCAGCTGTCTCTCCAGCCTCCGAGCCATTCCTGTTTAACTAAATTCTTCCAGAGTGAGCTGATGGAAATCTGAAAGCAGAAGCACTGAACACTGCATTGACATTGGATTTACTCCAACAGCTGCTGAGTGTCTTTTGGGCAAGTTAGAGTAGATAAGCAGAAGTAGACTGCACAGACACTCAGATTCAGAGGCAGACACACGTTCCACGTCGGAAGAGAAGACATTAAACCACAACATAGTTTCAAGTTGAGACTCAAAACCCCTGCATGTAGAAGCAATGCAGGAATGCAAGGACATGGTAGAAAGACCCATACACACAGTTTTCCCATGAACGTGAAGCAAGTGGAGCTCCTGAAGATGTTCTGATGCCACACTGTTTTCAATGGGTGTGTAGCCGGTGGCGCACGCCTTTAATCCCAGCACTCGGGAGGCAGAGCCAGGCGGATCTCTGTGAGTTCGAGGCCAGCCTGGGCTACCAAGTGAGTTCCAGGAGAGGCGCAAAGCTACACAGAGAAACCCTGTCTCAAAAAACCAAAAAAAAAAAAAAAAAACCCAAAAAATCAATGGGTGTGTAGAGATAGACTGAGATTCCTCACTGAAGCACTCTTTAATATTTAGGTAGTTAGATCATTCCCAGTATAGAATTTTAATAGAAAAAGAAATCCTAAGACACATAGATACACAACAGTAACTATAAAAACCCAACTCTATACATAAACTGTGATAAAAACAGAACTATAAAATATGAGAAGAACATGGAGGCTATAAAGTAGGGAAGGCCATGATTAGTGATAAAAGAAATCAGAGAAGTTAAAAATATGTAGAAGAAAGGCTGACTAGGCAACAGCATAAAAAACTATGAATTTATTTCTTAACAGTAAACCCATTAGATTTCCAACAAATTCTGTTTAAGAGATTGATGTTTTTAATACACTATAACAAAAACTTTCTCTTGTTAACAATCCACAACACACAAACAAAGAAGGTTACTAATATATGAATAGTAAATATAGAAATAACCAAAGTGAAATTTACAGTAACAGTGTTTGGAGGCTTGCCAATCACCATGTTGATACAAGTAGGGTTACTATTTCTATTTTGAAGTAAATTATACTGTTTTCTATGTTAATTGCATGTGTAAGTCACAGCCACTGCTGTGCAATGTATCACATAATAAGTTTCATGCCATTTTCTTCTTCACTCTGCTTATCCTGTACTGCAATAGTTATAAGATCAGAGAGAATTCCTTTTGTTTTTATTGGTCACTGTGGTGTGTGTGTGTGTGTGTGTGTGTGTGTGTGTGTGTGTGTGTGTTATAATATTGTTGAATATTTCTTCACACAACATTTTATTATTTTTAGACAGTTTTTTGGTATTTGATATCACTTCAATTAATAATACTAAAATATAGCTAGACACAAATGTAACACAACTATAATTTCAGAACTCAGGAGGATAAAGCAGAAGGATCATAAATTCAATGTTAGTGTAGGCTATGTAAAAGTCAGCTTTGGCATCATACTAAGAGCTTGTGTGATGGCTAATCTTGGTTGTCAACTTTACTACATCTGTAATTAGCTAAAATTCAAGCATTTGGACACACTTGTGAGAGATTTTTCTTGGTTGGATTATTTGAGATCAGATGACTCACCCTAAATCTGCGCCATACCTTCTGGTGGCAACTCACATAAAAGGACATAGGAGAAGTAAACTTTTGCTTTTTGCATGCTTGTCCTCACTGTCACTACAAGTTCATCTATGCCATTCCTAAGGCATTCCTTCACTAGTCTTAAGAACCTACTTCTTTGGGATTACAATGTATACTGAAAACCAGAGGATCTCTCGGACTTTCCAGGGACTCCAGCACCAGATTGCCACTGCTGAGACATCCAGTCTAGTAGAGTGAACATTACAGGATGCTTCCCTTTTCCAGGAGTTATTATTGTATTACTTGGTGCACAGACTGTCACTCATTTTATATTTATTATATATAATATTATTTATTGTTATATATTATTTATATTTAGTATATATGTCATTTACATATAAATCCGATATATATGAATGTAAGACAAAATATCATATCATTTTTCATAAAACCTTCCACCTACCACTTATTATTATTATTATTGTTTTAACAAAATATAAAGTGAACACACCAACTATTATTGAGAAACAACAGTACCAGTGAAAAGGCCTTTAAAATTAGTGTTAGGGTTACTTATGAGCATAGGTAAAGGGTTATTTACAAGAGCATGGGCTCCTTGCCAGTGAATACACCACTAAAGAAAATGCCTCTCTTTTTCTTAGTAGGTATAAACTGCCTACAGATCTTCAAGAGGAGTAGTGGCTAGTGAACCTCTCCCTCAGCTATCATTACTGTGTCTAGGTCCTGGAACAGAGCGCGTGAACCCTTCTCTGCCTCCCGTGACGGATGTTGACAGGCCCAAGTTTGCACAGGTCTTGTGCCTGTAATGACAACTTCTGTGAGATCAGAGGTGTAATGGTGATGTCATGTTTGAAAAAGTGTTCAACTCCATCCCATTTCTTCCTCAGCACATAAACTCTTTCCACACCCTCTGTCAGGACGGTCTCTGCTTCTTGGAGGAGTGATATAGAACTACTGTTTTGGCTGAGCTTCCAAGAGTCTGTATCTCAGCACTTTGACCAGTTATGATGCTCTGTGGTTACTGCTGATCACTGCATAAAGAAGTTTCTCCAGAAAAGCTGACACTAGCTGCAGAGAGTTCCCAAATGACTACATTTATGCAGACACAGAGAGACAGAGACAGAAAGAAGGGAGGGAGGGAGAAAGAAGGGAGGAGAAAGGAAGGAAGAAAGGAACAAAAGGAGGAAGGAAGGAAGGAAGGAAAGAAGGAAGGAAGGAAGGAAGGAAGGGAGGAAGGAAGGGAGGGAGGGAGGGAGATGGGGAAAGAAGGCAGGGGAGAAAGAAAGGAGAAGAGAAGGAAGGAAGGAGGGGTGGAGGAGAGAAAACTACATGGAAAGAGGAAAGGGATCAGGAGTATAAGGGGAATAAATGAGAGTAATGGGGATGAATATGATAAAAAAATTACATATGAAAATGACATAATAAAACCCAGTTTTCTGTATAATTAGTATATTCTAACAAATTTTTGAATTTAAAAAATAATAATGCTTTCAATTTGCATATCTAGAGGCCTATGTTAATGACCTACGTTCAACTGTTCTTAAAAAACTTTGCTAGTTTTTAAGAGCAAGAAAATGCATATTCTTCTGAAGAGTACAAATAATTCATCTGCTCTTAAATTTACCATTTAAATACATCCCCCAAAACAGGGACTTCTCAAAATTATAGGAGACTCTGTGACAAAAAAAAAAATACTTCACATTGACAAAAAAAAGTACTTGACAATGTGGCTAAATATCTTCTTTTAATTAACCTATTATTAGAAAAAGTCATACTTTATAAAAGTATAAAACTAAACGATTGTGGAGATTTCAGTTATGAAGGATAAAATACTGTGTATGGTTATAATAGCTTTAGTGAGCCCTCAAAATTTTTCATAATATAACACAACACAACAACACTTCAAGATATATATATCACAGGCCATCTAGTTTTAGAAAATGAGTGGATATTTGATTGGATGTCTATCTGACCTCAGAGTCAAGAGAATGGATTGATTAAAGATAGTAAGCTTTTATAAGTTTCTCTTTTCTGTTACTTTCATGCAGTTTTTTTTTTTTAATCTCATGATAAAATAGGTGTCATAAAGGAGAAGAACTGAAAAGACAGCTACACATTTGGACTTTAACATTAGAAATAATTCTTCCCATGCTCACTTTGGCAGCTAAAATTGGAAAGAAGGGGCAAAGATTAGCATGATCTCCATGTAAGGATTCATGAAGTATACCATGCTTAAAAAAAAGAAGTAATTTTCCCCCAAGACACAAAACGCATTCTGTCGATATTATCGGTGCGGCCCTTACAGCAAAGCCATGGGAGGATCTTTCATAGAAATGTCATCGAGTCTTGAGTTTTCCTCCTAAGACTAATGAAGGTGCTTCACAAAAATAATCAAAGAAGAAGGATGAGATAGCTAATAGATTTTAGTGCTAAATAAGTATCAGAAGCAGTGTTGGTAAGGGGTGGGAGAACACTGAGTATCCATGCAAAATCATCAAACTGAATCCTGCCAGCGGCACATATACACATTAAGATTTTTTTTTTGGTTTTTTGAGACAAGGTTTCTCTGTGTAGCTTTGCGCCTTTCCTGGAACTCACTTGGTAGCCCAGGCTGGCCTCGAACTCACAGAGATCCACCTGGCTCTGCCTCCCGAGTGCTGGGATTAAAGGCGTGTGCCACCGCCGCCTGGCCACATTAAGATTAATTAGAGTAAAGGCTTATGTGTCAGATCCTAGAAGGAAACAAAGGACAGAAGCTCCTGGATACTAGTTTTGACGATTCCTTAGGCAAGATATGACACCAAAAGCAGAAAGAGCACCCCCGCAACAAACAGACACATAGACAGCATCAACTTAAATGCTTCTGTCCAAGAATGTAAGCAACCTGCCAAAGTAAGTGCCTCTTATCATGCTATCAGACAAGTTTTTCCAACTTAGCTGATATGAAGTTAATATCAAAATAGATGAAAACTCACCCAACTAAACAAGAAACAAATGGCTTGATTTAGAAAATGGCCAAAGGCAAGGGAATCCATGGCTGATATGTAGAACTGAATTGTATTGCAAAATAAAAAAAAAAAAAAAAACAGAAAACGGCCAACGGATTTGGGTGCTGAACTTTCTAAAGACATGTAAAATGGCCATTGATATACATCATCATTATCAAAACAAGCAAAAAAACAAACAAAGTCACAATGAGATACTAGCTCACATATATTGACAAAGCTATTGGGTAAGAGACAATCAATAATAATGATATGATTAATGAAGTATAGAGGAAACAGAAACATTGTGACATTTGCTGGGAATGTGCTATTGTTGAGAGGTTAGTTTGGTTTCATTTGGTTGCTTTGATAAAATATCTTAACCAAATGTAACTAAGGGAAAGAAAAGGTTTAAAACCTCACATTATAGTGTTGGAGGAAGTCAGATCAGGAACTCAAGCAGGAATTCCAAGGCAGAAACCATGGAGGAATGTTCCCTGCTGGCTTGTGTGCTCACAGGCCAATGCTTTAATAACTTCCTTATATATTCCAGGACCACCTGCCGAGGGAATGGTGTCAATCTCATCTAAGCCATCCCTCAACTGAGGCTTTCCTCTTAGAGAACTCCAGGAAGTGTGAAGCTGACAACTAAAGCTAAACAGAACACATGTGGTTTGTGTGCAAGAAGCTTGGTCCATAGTGCATCAGAGTAAGAAATGACTAGATCTTGGGTACACAAGCCTCAAAGGGTGTTAATGCATTTCTACCTAACAGGACTTACTTATGTGAAAAAAGTTGAGTTCTATACAATACATGAATTTTTATGCTTTGGGCATCAGTTAAATAAAAGTTAATAAAATAGGTCGGGCGGTGGTGGCACACGCCTTTAATCCCAGCACTTGGGAGGCAGAGCCAGGTGGATCTCTGTGAGTTTGAGGCCAGCCTGGCCTACCAAGTGAGTTCCAGGAAAGGCACAAAGCTACACAGAGAAACCCTGTCTCGAGAAAAAAAAAAGTTAATAAAATATTATGGTACTTATATAAAATGGTAAGAATGCTGTTATTTTACTACACAGATGGGATTGAAGGGCACTATGGAAGCAAGCCAGACCCAGAAAGACAAATAGTATATGATATTGGATGTGAAATCTAAAGCAGTTGAACTCTCAGAAGCAGGGAACAGTGGCTGATGCCAAGGGCTAGGTAGTGGGAGCTACCTAGGTAGAAAATGGGAGCTGTTGGCCAAAGATAAGATGTTCTCATTTATAAGATGAACAAGCCTTGAGAATCAAATATTCATAATGGGTTATGACATGAACATTAAGTAACTGGATTGTGATGACCACTATATAATTTATGTATATTAACTAATTAATTAAGTTGAATATATTCAATCTTTATTTGACAACTGAATGTTTTGAAATAAGAAAATGAGTACTCTCGGGGTTGAGAGTTTCTAGGCTATGTTGTCTCAGGTGGTTCAGTCTTGGATGACCAAAAGTAATAGAGGTGTTCTGTGAAGGATTCTTATTGATGTGCTCGACTGACCAAAAGCCATCTCTTTACCTTTGACACAAAGCATTTGGTTCAATACCTGGCACACAAAAGATGCCCTGAATTTATAAGTTATTATCCAGAGACTATATCAGTGAAATAGCAAGACAGAGAGAAAGTAAGTACAACATCATGCCATATCATGGACATGGAGGTCAGAGGACAATTTGCAGGCATCAGTTCTCTCTTTCCACCATGTGGGACACTCTTGGGACAAGTACATTTTCCTACTGAGTCTTCTTGTTGGTCCTTAAAAGTTTTTTTTTTTAAAAAAAAAACACTGTGTTGTAACATATTCTCAGATGAAAAATATGAGCAGACACCTGTTGTGCAGTTTTATGACTGCTGAACTACATAGTTTTTGAGTAATGTGAACAAAAGTTTTATTAATAAAAATATTTGTTAAAATCAGTTTTATAGGGAAAGTAAATGAGGACAGATATATATTCCATAATAGATTTTGTGAAATATATCATTTGGACATTAGTTATCTCATTAGAGGTAGTTGCTATAGAATATATTCGGAATAGGGAGGATCATGATGGACAATGAATATGGAAAGAATTTATGCTAAACAAGTCTCGCAAGAACTGAATTTTACTGTCTTTTAGGAGTTTGAGGTAGGATCTCATTATATTTCAAGGCTGGCTTTGTAGTTGCTCTAGCTCAGGCTAGCTTCAAATTCTCTATCCTCTGGCCTCTTCCTCCTAAGTGTGGGATTACAGACATGTGCTACTACACTAGGACAGTTTCTTAATACAATGCTCCATTTTGTCACAGGAAGATTTTCTGCTTCTCAGAGGTAATTAGAACAGATGGTGCTATGAGGACTCACTTTGAATTGTATTTCTCAGCCTTTAACTTGATGTCCTTGAGATGTGTATCCTAAGAAGTTGTTCTTGAGGCTCCCCGTAGCATAGGGGAGAAGGGATTAAATCCAGATGTCACTTGAAAATATACAATGTTTGAAATATTTGGAGGTCAAATACTTTTTCTGAGAAGCCACTGGAGTTGTCACACCCAGCAGGAAGAATGGATTCTGGGTGTGAGACTATGTGATTTTCCAGGCTGACTTAGTGAGAGATAATTTTCCTGGGTGGTTTGTATCACTTATGTGTTAGAATGTCTGTCTCAATGTACAATTGAGGTGATTCTAAAAGTTATTATTTTTGCTTATTAAATGCTCTTCAACTTAGATATGGTGTTTATAAATAGCATGGTACAGCACACATACACACATACACATAAACATACATACATGGGGTGGGGGAAGCAGGGACAGAGACAGATAGAGACGGAGAAATAGAGATACTGAAGGAGAAAATAAACTATTGCTTTTGATTCTAAATTTCTGAGACCTCAATGATGTCCACAGCACTCAAATAGATAATTGTTATAACTCAATATTTGGTGAAAAGGAGGATTATTGTGGCAAATAAAAGAGATCACGTATCTGAGAAAGATTGAAAGGAAATATAACTAAATGAGAGCAGTAGCAAAATGAGCAACTACTTGCAGACATACAAGTATATAAGACAATCAGCACGGAGTAGAAAAAAGGAAAAGAAGTTCCAACAGCGGCAGGGAGGTCAATACAAAAGGAAAATGAGGGAGAAGGGACAAATACCACCAAGACTGTTTTATAAAAGCCTCAAAGAATATTATTTTATATTTACCTAAAATCATACAGAATGCACGTAAGAGTATGCATTGTGTATATATATGTATACACATATACATTTGTACATATACGTACATACATACATACACACACACACACATATGTTTATGAGCAATGTGGAAGTTATGCCACTGGGGCTGACAATGTTCCCCACAAGAGTCACAGACTAATAAAATCCCTAGTACAAAGTACAAGAAATCTATTTTCAAATGGTTGGCCAGAGTACTCCAAGTGACTCCCAAAAACGTAGACTATGGCTCTTGCCCTTGGTTACTGCTCAGAGACTGAAGGTTAACCAGGTTGCTGAAGACACCACACACTGAGGACACAGAACTATAGATTTGACCTGAAAGCCTCCTTTATTTAGTCTAGCTTTCATGGAACTGGACAATCCTACCATCCTGTCAAGGGAGGGAAGCAATTAATAGTACTACCCAGTTGTGCCACCTATGGACCATAACAATGACTAGCACAGCAAGATCTTTGTAAAGATGTGACAAGTGTCAGTCACATGTTGGTGGCAACCAACAGCTATCTAATTAGATGTAAGGCTCATTAAACAGGAGGGAAACCATACCTGGTAATAAAAAACTAACCTACTTCCCAGGGGTAGTGGGATCATGGATCTTTGAGGAGAATCTACTATTGTCAATTTGATAGAGCAACATAATTCCTAACTGTATTTTAAATCTTATCTTTATATCTATAGATAAGTATCATTATCATCCCTCATCAAGGAAGCCTTTCTTCTTCACAGTAAGTGGAGATCGTCACAGAAAACCATGACTGGGACTGGACCTGTAGCAGGAATCTTAAAAGGTCTTATTAATAAAAGCAAACCCGGAGCCAGGTATTGGGGTGAATTCTGAAAGATCAGAGAAGCAGAACAAGCCACAGCCATCTCACCTCGCCAATTCCTCAGCTGATCCTGTTTCCTCAAACTGGAAGCCTCTGAGTCCTCACCTGAATGGATCTCAGCTGAACTGCTGCTAAAAGCCTAAAAGCTTAACCAGGCTCTAGTTCCTGGTTTTCATGCCTTATATACCTTTCTGCTTCCTGCCATCACTTCCTGGAATTAAAGGCTCACTTTCTGGGATTAAAGGTGTGAGTCACCATGCCTGGCTGTTTCCAGTGTGACTTTGAACTCACAGAGATCCAGACGGATCTCTGCCTTCAGAATGCTAGGATTAAAGGTGTGTGTGCCACCATTTTCTGGCCTCTATATCTAGTGGCTGTTCTGTTCTCTGACCCTGGATAAGCTTATTAGGGTGCACAATATTTTGGGGAACACTATCACCACATGGACCCAAGCAGAGATCAATGGACAGCTGGAGTCAACCTCAATGGATATGTCTACATCACAGCTCATGCATTTTATTGTTCAGGAAAGATAACAGAAGATGGGGCTGAAAAATTATAAGAGCCAGGATGCTCGGAAGTCGTCTGTGAAGCAGTCTTTCACAGAAATGGCTATATAAACAAGACCAGAACAATGTTAACATCAATAGAAGTGCTAACCTGGAAGGAAGAAAAATCTCATGGGTTCCCAACTCTAGACAAGTAATTATTGGCAACTGATGATTGCTGAGAGAGGAAAGTTAGCTTCCCCTAGGGTTGAGCCCTCTAATTTGCTGTCTGACACAAAGTGGTCAGCCATGAAACGATATCCAAATAATCAACAAAAATAGCCTCAGCCATTTATAATTTTATAATTGTATAATACATACGCATATATATGCATATATATATATATATATGTGTGTGTGTGTGTGTGTATGTTACAACAATAATCAGGGAAGAGGCAGCCACCAATTTGATAATAGGAGCAGAACATGAAAGGAATTTGAAGAAAGGGACATGGCTAGAGCGAAGACAGGGAAGACATAAAGTGAGATATATTACATTTTAATTTAAAATGTATACAAATGCAAAACATTAAATTTAAAAAGTCAGTACTGAGAGTTTCCAACACTTGAAACCACACTGATTACCCCCTATCAGGAATTAAGCAAGTAAGTGTTCATCCATGTGGAGTTCTTAGTCCACAAGTATTGGAAACTGTTCTAATTATGTTTCCTGTTAGTATGATAAATACTTTGACAAGAACAATTTAAGGGACAAAGGGTTTATTTGGTTCACAGTTCATCACTGCAGGACCTGAAATAGCTGATCCTATCCACAATCAAGAGAGAAGAGACAGAATTTGTCCACTCTTATGCTCAGCTCTCTTTCTCTACTCATAACAGCTCAAGATCTCTAAGCTAGGCAGTGATGCCACCCACAGTGGGTCTGTGCTCCTGCCTCAATGAATGTAATCAGGATGATCCCTCACAGATATGCTCACAGATTAACTTGATAAAGACAATTCCTCACTTTCTGAGTGATTTTAGATTGTGTCAATTGTCAGTTAAAACTTAACCATGATGGACACCAAGTCTCATATGTGTGGAGAATTCAATATTGCCTTATTAACATTTCCCTATTTCATGAATTATTTATGCTACTCAATGTTTGCACACCTAAAGCAAAGCTCTGTGCAGGAAAATCACCAGTTAAATGTTCAGAGAATTCGAATCTTTTTTAGTTGTCAATCCAGAATTCCAAACAATATTCAAAATAGATCTCTAGTTATCAAGCTGTAGAAATGGACTTTGAAAGTATTGTCTTAAAATAGGTTTTTCTTTATAATGAGCAAGCTGGTCTGGGGATTTGGGGACTATAGACCAATGGCTTCTATATCATGGGAATTTCTTCCAGAACTTTGTAAGCATATAAATGCTTAGTCATTATTTTGGAAAAACAGAATCAGAATCCATCCATCTTGAGTTGAAGATGGAGACAGCCTTATATTTTACAGAGTCCCTGGGCAATTGCTATGACCATTCTGATTTTGGAAACAGGATTTTGACAAATATCCTCCAGGGCAGTATTCTTAGCCCAGAGCTCACAGTGAGCATTCTGGGTCATTAAATACTAAAAAAAGGAAGGGGATAGTTTATCTCGGTGCTTGTTTTATATAGAGAGTACTTAGTAATTGAGATAACTGTACCATTCCAGCTGGGTCCAACAATTATTTAGTACATTCTGTTTACCAAGCTCTGTACTATGAGCCTGGATAACCCTTACATTGGATACATGATATTCCTATTGTTGTTATGGAATAAGAACACTGAGACTAGAGAGTAAGAAATGTCACCAAGGGCATGTAGAACATAATGGTGCCATTAGCCACCCACATACACTTGCAAGTCATATTTTCATGCCTCTTATATAATAAGTTTCCAATGTTTGTCTCTAGGAATTTTTAGTTTAAATTATCAGTTGTATAATAACCTAATGAAGTTGAAGGCAAAATTTTTTAAAAAAATTTTTAAAAAGTATTTAGCATCCCATTGTGAAATGAACTACTGTTAATATTCTAAAGTATTATTATATCCTTTCACATATTTCATGCAGTTTGAACTTTTCATTTTGATATATAGTAGTTACATGTACAATACATTTTGCTTTGAGATGAGATTTCCCTGATTATTTTTCTACAATATTATTATTCCAGAAATTATATCTTCAACAGTTTAACTAAGATTCTATTTGTATGATATAACCTTTTTTCCTGGCTTTGGATTCCTTAATTACTTGTACTTTTTATTATAAATAAAACTGTACACCTCAGGACATTTGTCCAAAAATCTAACTTTACATATAATTCTAGAAGAATGGGAATGAGCTAAGAACGGGTAAACTCTGAATAATACGATATGAAAATTTCCTTAACAAAATACCATAGGCTAGGTTGCTTGGACACCAAACATCACTTTACCACCATGGTGGCTGGGCAGCCTAAGGTGAACAGCCTGGCCAGGTGGTTTCTGCAGAGGGCCTTGTTCTGACTTGCAGATGCCTACAGTCATGCTGTGTTCAAGGACAATGGAAAGACACTCCATCCCTTGTAAGAGCAACAGTGGCAGCCTGTGGTACTCTACCCTCATGACCATTCTGAATCCACCCACCCTGTAAAGGTCTAACCTAATAGCAGTACATTGTGGATTAGATTGGGGCAGACAGAACACTGGATCTTTGAGCTGGTATGTGATATGGTTTCCATTATTACCAATTTCCTCAATGAGTAACACAACTTTATCTCTTCACTCAACTGATGAAGTGGTCCTTGAGATCAATGGTTTTTCTCCTGTTTCTCAAGTGCTGGGATTAAAAGTGTGTGTCACCACTGCCTGGCTCTGATTCCAGTGTGGGCTTAAAGTCACAGAGGTCTAGATGAATCTCTGCCTCTCAAGTGACAGGATTAAGGGTGTATGCCATCAGAGTCTGGCCTCTATATCTAATCTAGTGCTGGATCTGTCCTCTAATCCCCAGGGAAGTTTATCAGGGTACACAGTGTATCATTACATCATTTCCTATGTAAGGGTTTCTAAACTACATAAAAGTATATAAAGCAAGCTCACCACTAGTGTGGTGGTTTGAATAAGAAAGTCCACCCTACATAGACTCATATATTTAAATGCTTAGTTACCAGGGAATAGCACTGAGATTTGAGAAGGCTTAGAAAGTGTGTCTTTGCTGGAGTGTGTCCTTGGAGAAAGAGTGTCATGGGAGGCGAGCTTTGAGGTTTAAAAAGCCTATGTACAGTGAAATCTCTCTCTCTCTCTCTCTCTCTCTCTCTCTCTCTCTCTCTCTCTCTCTCTCTCTGTCTGTCTGTCTATGGATCAGGATGGAGTTCTTAGCTGTTTCTCCAGCATCACACCTGCTTGCTGCCATGCTCCCTGTCTCCATGGTCCCTGCCATGATGATGTCAGACTAAGCCCCTGAAACTGCAAGCAAGCCCCCAATGAAATACTTCCTTTATAAGAGTTGCCTAGGTCATGGTGTCTCTTCTCAGCAAAAGAACAGTGACTAAAAACTAGCATGCATGCATGAATTCCTTGCCTTCTGCTTTTGACTACTGATGTGATGTAACTAATTGCTGCAAGTTCCTGCCACTGTGACTTCTCCAGTATGATGGACTATAGTCTGGAACTGTGAGTCAAATAAATCCTTTGGACCTTCAGCTGCTTATGTCATTTTATTTTAGCTTAGCAACAAAAGATTAAACAAAGTTTGTTTAGGACATATATTTAGAAGTTTGTATAAAGTGTGGAAACATTTACTAGTTTCCACCCCTCTTAACATCCAATGTTTAAAAAGTAACTTCTGGGGCCTGGATAGATGGCCAGGTCAGTAAAATGCTTGTAGTCCAAGAATCAGGACATGAGTTTGGATTCTTAGCTCCTATAGACTCTGGACACTGTGGTGTGTGTATACAATCTCAGCACTAGAAGTCAGGCATAGGAAGGCATTTGGAGCTCACTACCAGGCAGTGGTCAATGAACATTTCTAGGCTCAGTGAGGTCCTTTCTGAAAAACTAGGTGGAGAACAATTAGAGATGACACTAGCATTTGTTTCTACTGTAAGTTTGCAAGCACACACATGTGCATAGGCAACAGGATACACGTGTACACACACATACACAAACATGTACAAATGCATACAAGCATTTGTGCAAAATAACTTCCTTATTTTATACAGAAATGTTCTCTAATGTTTTGTTGCTAATGTAATGTTTGTTTCTAATGTAATGTTCCTAATGCTTTGTTCATTCATCTATTGCTTGAAATACATCATGCAGAATATATGAGACAGTATCTGTGCACTGTACAAAATTAATAAATGCTATACAATTATTAATTAAAGCTTTTTTATTTTCTGTAGTTTTTCTCTTTCATGCTGTACACTTTTGAGAGCTTGACACCCTGCTCCCAAATAACCATATGGAAAAATATTCTTCCTTATGAAAGTCTGGCCTTAGCTTGGCTTGTTTAAAGGCAGTTTTTCTTATCTTAAAGTCTACGTTTTGCTTCTGGGGTTTAACTTTTTCTAATTTTGTATATCTTTTCTTTACTTCTTACACTGTTTCTGTCTGTGTGGCTGTGTGGCCCATTCCCAGCATCGTCTTCTCCTCCTTTCCTCATTCCTTCCTTTTCTCTTATTCTCCTTCTATATATTTTTTCTGACTGGTAACCGCATTTATATCTCTCCTGCCTAGCTATTGGCCATTTAGTTCTGTATTAGGGCTATCAGGTATTTAAGACAGGCAAGGTAACACAGACTCACTGTGTTAAACAAATGAAACACATCTTTGCATCATTCAACAAATATTACACAGCATAAACAAATGTAACATATCTTCAACTAATATTCCACAGCAGTTTTTCTCTTGTAATGGGTTCTTTATTAAACATCAAAGTCATCCATTATATTCCTTTATTTCTTCTGAAAGTGCTACTATACCATTTATATTATTATAATATTGTAAGAATTTTAAACACGCCGGGCGGTGGTGGCGCACGCCTTTAATCCCAGCACTCGGGAGGCAGAGCCAGGCGGATCTCTGTGAGTTCAAGGCCAGCCTGGACTACCAAGTGAGTCCCAGGAAAGGCGCAAAGCTACACAGAGAAACCCTGTCTCGAAAAAACCAAAAAAAAAAAAAAAAAAAAAAAAGAATTTTAACCACTATTAGAATAGCCAGGCATTTGGTCAATATTCAGCCTGGGTCAATATTAAATTTCAGAGAAAAGGAAGAGGAAAAGGTAGTTATAAATATCAACTCAGATTGTACTGGATCGGGTGGTGCAAGCTTTTAATCCCAGCACTCCTCGGGCAAAGGCAGGTGGACACCTTTGAGTTTGAGGCTTACTTATGAGTGAGTACCAGTAAAGCCAAAAGGACATAGTGTGAGCATGTCTCAACAAAACAAACTACAAAAACTAGAAACTATGGAGTAACATTATTAGAAATGTGGGCTATGTCTCTGTATCACATTTTATTTTTTCTTCTATTAATTTCATGAAGATTTTTTCTATTCTATTCCATTGACTTTACCAGGAGATTTTTTCTGCATCTAATTTTTTGGAACATCATTGCCTTTCCTTTATGATTTCTTCCTCTTCTGATCCTTACAGAAAATATTAATCTCCAAGAAAAATGGGTCCAATATGAGTTTCTGTTTCTTCCTCATTGAAATCCTGCCTTAGGTGCCGGGCGCTCACTCTCCCTATAGACTTTCATCCTCCAGCACCAAAGCATTAAATTCTTACAGGATAATCTGTTATTTGAAAGGGTATACTATGTTCATATTACTTTTAGAGAGGTTAATCATGGTGGAAATTGGAAGCATTAGGATCAGAAGTTCTAGGCCAGCATCACTTAAAAACTTGATTCCTAAATCACCAATTATGTGGCCCCAATTTTGAAAAGGAAAACAAATGGAAAGAGCTATTTCTCAGTTTGCAGAGTACTTGCTTAGAATGTACTAGGCCCTGGGTTCAATCTTCAGCATTACAGAATATCAGGTGTGGTGTCACATGCCTGTAATTCCAGTACTCAGGAGATACAGACAGATACTATAGGTCATACTTAACTACAGATTGAGAAGCAGACCAGCCTGGGATACAGGAGAATGTTTCTCAAAATAATAATAATAATAATAATAATAATAATAGTAGTAGTAGTAGTAGTAGTAATAGTAATTTTGAGGAACTCAGTTAGGAGTTTGAGCTTGGTATCCACCTTGCCTCTTCACTTAGAGTAGAGCACAATCTCTTAAACGTCAAACATGGTTTCTTCTTTTAGGCACGTGTTACTTTCTATGTAGTTGATGCCTATGTTTAGATTATTGATGGTTTTCTACACCAATGAGACAATAAATCAAAAGGAAATAAAAATTCAGTATAGAAGTGTCAAATACCATGTGGCAGGAGAGCGTAATATAGTCACCAACATGGGATTGCAAGCAATAAAACCCGAGAATTCAAGGAGACTCTAGTAGGTAAGGCCAGTCTGAGAAATCGGCCTTCTAGAGAGCATGGTGTGGCGGGAAAGAGAAGAGAATAGGTTGGGCCAGGAAAGAAACCCTTCTCATTTGATAATACACAGACTCATTAATCAAAGTAATTATTATGAGGACAAATTACATGAAAGACTGAAGCAGGAACATCACAAATTCAGACTAAGCCAGAACAGCTTTATGGAACCCTAAGTCAAAACCACACAACCAAACAAAAACCAAAATCCAAACAAACAAAGACCCCTGCCATAGCCCTGTGAGATTCTTGTGTCATCATTTCTCTGTGTCCCACATCTACTTATCCCAACCCAATAGCCTGTAGAGATTGAGGGCATAATATTTTTTGAGGGTACTTGGTCCATGTTCATGCCATCCCATAAGTGCACTTTCACTATTGACTATCACGGTATTTATCCAGAGGGTGGGTTGTGGAATGAAAACTGTAAACTAACCACTATAACCTGCCACTAAGCTCTGAAATCATCATATGGGGAAATATTCTTCCTTATGAATGCCCGGCCTTAGCTGGGCTTATGGAAAGCAGCTTTTCTGATCTTCAATTAGCCAGTCTACCTTTCGCTGCCGGGCTTTTACATTTTTCTCTTTTTGTAGAAGTTTTCTTTACCTCTTACTCTGCTTCTGGCTGTGTGGCTGGATGGGTAGGGGGCTGCAACCCAGCATCGTTCTCTCTTTCTTCTTTTCTCACTCCTTTCTCTTCTCTTATTCTCCGTCTATTTATTTTCTCTAACTGACAACTGCATCTATATCTCTCCTGCCTAGCTATTGGCCATTCAGTTCCGAATTAGGGCAATCAGGTATTTTAGACAGGCAAAGTAACACAGACTCACTGTGTTAAACAAATGCAACACACCTTTGCATCATTCAACAAATATTACACAGCATAAACAAATGTAACTTATCTTCAACTAATATTGCACAGCAGTTTTTCTCTTGGGATGGGTTCTTTATTAAATACCAAAGTCATCCATTATATTCCTTTATTTCTTCTGAAAGTGCTATCATGCCATTTATATTATTATAATATTGTAAAAATTTAAACATTATTAGAATAGCTAGGCATTTGGTCAATATTCAGCCTGGGTCAAATATTCAATTTCAGAGAAAAGTTAGAGGAAAAGGTAGTTGTAAATATCAACTCATATTGTACTGGATCAGGTGATGCAAGCTTTTAATCCCAGCTCTCCTGGTGCAGAGGCAGGTGGACATCTTTGAGTTTGAGGCCTACATATGAGTGAGTACCAGTAAAGCCATGGGGACATAGTGTGAGCATGTCTCAACAAAACAAACTAAAAAAACTAGAAACTATGGAGTAACATTATTAGAAATGTGGGCTATGTCTCTGCACCCCTTTTACTTTTCCCTTTATTATTTTTTTGAAGATTTTTTTCTATTCATTTTACATACCAACCACAGATCAGCCCTCCTCACTCTCCCCCAACCACAGCCTCCCGCCGCAAAGCACCCCTCATTCCCACCCCCTCCATTTGAAGCTCTCCCATGGGGATTCAGCAGAGCATGGTACATTCAGTTGAGGCAGGTCCAAGGCCCTCCCCTCTGAACCAAGGAAGCAAAAGGTGTCACACCTTAGGCACATGGCTCCAAAAAGCCCACTCATGCCCCAGGAATGGATCCTGATACCCCTACCTGGGTTCCCCCACCCTCAAATAGCTCAAGCTAAACAATTGTCTCCAGTAACCAGAGGCCTAGTCTAGGCCAGTGATCGCTCCACAGTGAACCCTGTTTTAGACATGCACTCCAATACAGTGTCTGTAAAGAAAGAAACAACCAATTTTTTCCATTATAATAGTATTTTATTATTTGATAGCAATAAAAGAGGTAACAGTACAGTAGGAAATATTTACAAAAATGCTAATGTGCTGGATTAAAGGTTCTCCCTTCACGGCCACTGGAGAAGAAAGGCAGGACAGGGTTATTGAAAGTGCCAGTGGGGTACCTGTATATTGGGGAACTCTTGGCAACATTCAGGAAACTTAAACATCCATCCTCACAATCAAGGAGCACCCCAATCTTGCCCAGGGGCCTCTCTATATAGTGCTGGAATACTGGGGATGTGGTGAGGAGACTGTAATGATTCCCCTCCTTCACACACACAAGAAGAAAGGCACCCTCATAGTCAATCATTTGGTTGGTATTCCTTAACCAGGAATCCTTACAGACCCCTACAGCCCAGTCCACAGAGTCTTGCAAATCCACCTCCCAGTAATATTTCCTGGAGATGAAGTTCAAGGATCCCCAGGAAGCCAAATAGCATCCAACAGAAATCACAGCTGTATCCTTACTCTGAGGTCCGAAGCTGAATTTTCTCAAGACATTAAATAGGTTCATCTTGTAATGCAATGTGGTTACATTTTCAAAGAAAATATGCACCTGGATGTGCTTGAACCTTTCAGTCAGTCCAGTGATGGGTAGGGCCTTGAGTTCTGGTCGCAATGCCTGGGGCATGCTCAGCTGCATTAACTCACTCCTTCTGACCATGTCATCCAAACTCTGGAGCAGTACCACATATGGCTCCTGGGACATTGCCATCAGCTCCTGATACATATCTCTTAGTTCTTTGCTCTTTTGCACCATCATGGCTTCACTCTTCCTCAGTTTCTCTAAAACACATTGGCCTTCCTTTCTCACGTACTCGATATGTTTCTCTTCTTCTTCACTGAAGAAGGGATGCAGCTCGCTATACTGGGTCCTGATCATTTCTTCCCGCAGAGTCACATAGTTCATCCACAAAGTTGTTGTTCTCTTCTCTGCCTCGATATTCTCTTGATTTTCTTGGATCTTCTTCCATAAAGATACCATCTGCTTCAGAACTCTTTCCATTTGATGCTCAGCTGCTGCCTCAATGGGACAATGTCTGTGACCTCTGTGCTCATGAGAGTTAGAGCAGAGTTGACAGAGGAAGATCCTGCTCTCAACACACAAGATCCTCTTTGTCTCCTTGTGGGTCTCACACTTATGCTCCTCAGAGCTCAGGTCCTTCATGAGGCTGGCTTGTCTGGCAATGGACACCAGCTTCTTCAGAACAACGTTGGTTCTCATTTCCTTCTGTTGGCATGGTTCCCGACACATAGGGCAGTGGACTGGAGGTGGGGTGTCCTCCCAGGAAAGCTGGAGGCAGGCTCGACAGAAGCTGTGGCCACAGCTTATGGTGACTGGCTCTGTAAGGCAGCTCAGGCAGATGAAGCAGGTGAGTTCTTCCTGGAAGGCTTGTGACATGTCTGACTCCATTTTCCCACGGAATAGACTCTGGTCTCAGCAGTGTCTACGGGGTCACAACAATGTTAGCTCAGTTCTGTGGAGTGATCCTCAACGTGAGGGCGAGGAGGATCTAGCAGTCTAGGAGCCAGAAGGTATGGAAACACACTCTGTCTGGTCTAGAGGAGAAGGAACCTGCCTGGCCCCTGGAGTGTGCTTATATACACGCTAGAGACCACACCCACTCTAAATAGCAGTAATCTGATTGGATGGAAGATGGAACTAAATTTATGGCCAACACCCACAAAACAATCCTCCACAATAAGGTTTCCTGAGTCACACATCTTATCTGGGTGTGATAGCTCACACCTTTAATACCAGAGCCCTAGGGAATGGGATGTTGAGGCAGCAGGAGTTTCAGTTCAAGGCCTGCCTGGAATAGACAGTGAGAACTTGTCTTAACAAAAAAAAAAAAAATGAAGAGCAATTTTACTACGATATTTCACTGTTTCTAAATATTTTGAGATGTGCTTATATTTTCGGTTTACCTTTTGCAGTGTAACAGTTAATGATATCAATCTGTGATTTTAGCAAATATCAACATTAAAAAATTCCTAATCATTCCTTGAGAATTTACTTCAACTCATTTTCATCATATTTACCTCAACTGCAATTTCTTCAAGATTCAGCCCTTTTTCTACCCATTCCCCTTTCTGTTCTTTCCTACTTGCATTTTTTTTTAAATATATGGGGAAATCAGGGAGTGGATGGTGGTGGCACATGCCTTTATGCTTAACAATCAGGAGGCAGAGGTAGGCATGTCTCTGAGTGTTTCAGGCTAGCCTGGACTACAGAGTGCATTCCAAGACAGGCTTCAAAGCTGAACAGAAAACTGCCTAGAAAAAAATAGAAAAACAAACAAACAAACAAACAAAAAACAGTGATAAGGGAAAAAAATATGTTTAATGAACCAAAAGCCAAGAGGCTATGATTTGTCTTGTGAGGGGATTTTCTGGACTGAATCACTGGAATTAGGAAAACCCACCTAAACTCAGATGTTTTGAGATGTGAGAATTCATCTTGAATCTTAGCTGTACCTTCTGTTGGCAGCCTGTATAAAGGACATGGAAGAAGGAAACTCTTTCGTCTTTGCTATTTCTCTTCTTGCTCTTGTTCTCACTGGCAAGGTCATCCCTTCACTGGTGTAGGACCCTACATTTTGGGTTTACTATTAAGAGGACTGGCAGGTAAAGGACCTTTTGTATTATTTATGTGGCAAGCCAGTTGTAGACATTGAGATATGTTTAGTATTTAGAGAGCATGAGGAATCATAATGAGTATGTTAAGATAGATTCCAAAGAGTGTATAAAATGAGGATGAGGAAGACATAAAAATTAAATGTGACTTAAGGAATCCTAGAGTAGTGAAGATGTCCTGTATGTAAAGTTTTTTTTTTTTTGAGGTTTGTAGCTAGAAATATGGTTCAGATAAGGATTATTCCAAACTGAGTTGGGAGGAATCCTACAGATGAAGTCAGGAAGTGTGATATCATTCATGGTCTGGCTTCACTGTAGCATCTTTCCAGTGTTGGAATTAAAATCCCTACAATCGCAGGTGTTCCCTGAGAGGAGACCAAGAGATGGAGCCTACTGCTTCCCCTTAGGCAATTTCCTTTGCCTCCAATATCATTGCCAGATCCTGGAAAGCCTTAACCCTAGTTTATAGGATCATAGAAACCGTTTAGAAACTGCCTTTGAGAATACCAGGGCCAAAAAGGCAGATGATTTGCTTCATTTAAGTGAACATTTTGGTGTGAGCAAAGCTGTTTCAGAGCTCTCTGATCTTCCTCTCTGGGGGTCTGAGGACTAGGAAGTGTGGGTACAGGATGAAGGCATCCTGAAGTGGAGGTTGTATTTTCACTTTCCTGAATTCTCTGTTTAGCTCTATATGCCATTTTTAACTGAGTTCATTGCTTTCTTGATGTCCAGTTTTTTGAGTTCTTTACTTATTTAAGATATTATCCATCTGTAGTGTGTGTAGTTGGCAAAAATCTTTTCCTATTCTGTAAGTTGGTACTTTGTCCTTGTGATGGTGTCCTTTGCCAAACAGATGCTTTTCAATTCCATGAGGTTCCATTTATTAATTGTTGCTTTTAGGGACTGTACTATTGGTGTTCTGTTTAGAAGTCCTTTCCGGTGTCTAGGAATTCAAGAATATCCTCCACTTTCTCTTTAATTAGGTTCAGTATATATGGTTTTTTGTTGATGTGTTTGATCCACATGCTGTTGAATTTTATGCAAGGTCGTAGGTATGGAACTATTTTCAGTGTTCTGTGTTTTGAGGACATTATCAATGTTTCAGATAGAAACAATTACAGTATGATCCTAGCAAAATAAAGTGGTCCACCTACACTGGAATGCTGACAGGATCCTACTTAAATGCAGATTTTTGTTGTTGTTGTTGTTTGTTTGTTGCTTTGTGTTTTTGTTTTTTGTTGTGATTTTTTTTTTGGTTTTTCTTTTCTTTTCTATTTCTCTTTTTTTTCACTACAGGTTTTCTGTGAATAAGAGCTCTGGCTGTCCTGGAACTCACTTTGCAGACCATACTGACCTGGAACTCACTGACATCCTCCTACCTCCTGAGGGTTGGGACTAAAGGAACGTGCCACCAAGGCATGGCCTAAACATAGGGTTTTAAAGTACACATGTGGATAACAGGCAAGCTGCTTGCCTGTTTTTATCAATGGCAGAGGATCAAAACCTTGACTTTAAATAATTGATCTATTCCATTGTGTTTACCAGGAGATTTTTTCTGCATCTAATTTTTTGGAACATCATTGCCTTTCCTTTATGATTTCTTCCTCTTCTGATCCTTACAGAAAATATTAATCTCCAAGAAAAATGGGTCCAATATGAGTTTCTGTTTCTTCCTCATTGAAATCCTGCCTTAGGTGCCAGCCCCAAAGCATTAAATTCTTACAGGATAATCTGTTATTTAAAAGGGTATACTGTGTTCATTTTACTTTAGGAGAGGTTAATCATGGTGGAGATTGGAAGCATTAGGATCAGAAGTTCTAGGCCAGCATCACTTAAAAACTTGATTCCTAAATCACCAATATTATGTGGCACCAATTTTGAAAAGGAAAACAAATGGAAAGAGCTATTTCTCAGTTTGCAGAGTACTTGCTTAGAATGTACTAGGCCCTGGGTTCAATCTTCAGCATCACAGATAATCAGGTGTGGTGTCACATGCCTGTAATTCGAGTACACAGGAGATACAGACAGATACTTTAGGTCATACTTAATGACAGATTGAGTAGGAGACCAGCCTGGGATACAGGAGAATGTTTCTCAAATTAATAATAATAATAATAGTTGTCGTAGTAGTAGTAGTAGTACTACTACTACTAGTAGTAGTAGTAGTAGTCATAGTAATCTTGAGGAACTCAGTTAGGAGTTTGAGGTTGGTATCCACCTTGCCTCTTCACTTAGAGTAGAGCACAGTCTCTTAAACATCAAACATGGTTTCTTCTTTTAGGCACGTGTTACTTTCTATGCAGTTGATGCCTATGTTTAGATTATTGATGGTTTCCTACACCAATGAGACAATAAATCAAAAGGAAATAAAAATTCAATATAGAAGTATCAAATACCATGTGGCAGGAGAGCGTACTGTAGTCACCAACAGGGGATTGCAAGCAATAAAACCCGAGAATTCAAGGAGACTCTAGTAGGTAAGGCCAGTCTGAAAAATCTGCCTTCTAGAGAGAATGGTGTGGTGGGGAAGAGAACAGAATAGGTTGGGCCAGGAAAGAAACCCTTCTCATTTGATAATACACAGACTCATTAAACAAAGTAATTATTATGAGGACAAATTACATGAAAGACTGAAGCAGGAACATCACAAATTCAAACTAAACCAGGACAACTTTATGGAACACTAACTCAAAACCATACAACCAAACAAAAACCAAAATCCAAACAAACAAAGACCCCTGCCATAGCCCTGTGAGAATCTTGTGTCATCATTTTCTCTGTGCCCCACATCTACTTATCCCAACCCAATAGCCTGTAGAGATTGAGGGCATAATATTGTTTGAGGGTACTCGGTCCATGTTTATGCCATCCCATAAGTGCACTTTCACTATTGACTCTCACGGTATTTATCCAGAGCTTGGGTTGTGGAATGAAAACTGTAAACTAACCACTATAACCTGCCACTAAGCTCTGAAATAATCACATGGGGAAATATTCTTCCTTAGGAATGCCCGGCCTTAGCTGGGCTTGTTGAAAGCACCTTTTCTGATCTTCAATTAGCCAGTCTACCTTTCACTGTTGGGCTTTTACATTTTTCTGTTTTTGTAGAAGTTTTCTTTGCCTCTTACTCTGATTTTGGCTGTGTGGCTGGATGAGTAGGGGGCTGCTCCCCAGCATCATCCTCTCTTTCTTCTTTTCTCACTCTTTCTCTTCTCTTATTCTCCTCTGTTTATTTTCTCAAACTGGCAACTGCATCTATATCTCTCCTGCCTAGCGATTGGCCATTCAGTTCCGAATTAGGGCAATCAGGTATTTTAGACAGGCAAAGTAACACAGACTCACTGTGTTAAACAAATGCAACACACCTTTGCATCATTCAACAAATATTACACAGCATAAACAAATGTAACTTATCTTCAACTAATATTGCACAGCAGTTTTTCTCTTGTGATGGGTTCTTTATTAAATACCAAAGTCATCCATTATATTCCTTTATTTCTTCTGAAAGTGCTATCATGCCATTTATATTATTATAATATTGTAAGAATTTTAAACATTATTAGAATAGCTAGGCATTTGGTCAATATTCAGCCTGGGTCAAATATTCAATTTCAGAGAAAAGTTAGAGGAAAAGGTAGTTGTAAATATCAACTCATATTGTACTGGATCAGGTGATGCAAGCTTTTAATCCCAGCTCTCCTGGTGCAGAGGCAGGTGGACATCTTTGAGTTTGAGGCCTACATATGAGTACCAGTAAATCCATGGGGACATAGTGTGAGCATGTCTCAACAAAACAAACTAAAAAAACTAGAAACTATGGAGTAACATTATTAGAAATGTGGGCTATGTCTCTGCACCCCTTTTACTTTTCCCTTTATTATTTTTTTGAAGATTTTTTTCTATTCATTTTACATACCAACCACAGATCAGCCCTCCTCACTCTCCCCCAACCACAGCCTCCCGCCGCAAAGCACCCCTCATTCCCACCCCCTCCATTTGAAGCTCTCCCATGGGGATTCAGCAGAGCATGGTACATTCAGTTGAGGCAGGTCCAAGGCCCTCCCCTCTGAACCAAGGAAGCAAAAGGTGTCACACCTTAGGCACATGGCTCCAAAAAGCCCACTCATGCCCCAGGAATGGATCCTGATACCCCTACCTGGGTTCCCCCACCCTCAAATAGCTCAAGCTAAACAATTGTCTCCAGTAACCAGAGGCCTAGTCTAGGCCAGTGATCGCTCCACAGTGAACCCTGTTTTAGACATGCACTCCAATACAGTGTCTGTAAAGAAAGAAACAACCAATTTTTTCCATTATAATAGTATTTTATTATTTCATAGCAATAAAAGAGTTAACAGTACAGTAGGAAATACTTACAAAAATGCTAATGTGCTGGATTAAAGGTTCTCCCTTCACGGCCACTGGAGAAGAAAGGCAGGACAGGGTTATTGAAAGTGCCAGTGGGGTACCATTATATTGGGGAACTCTTGGCAACATTCAGGAAACTTAAACATCCATCCTCACAATCAAGGAGCACCCCAATCTTGCCCAGGGGCCTCTCTATATAGTGCTGGAATACTGGGGATGTGGTGAGGAGACTGTAATGATTCCCCTCCTTCACACACACAAGAAGAAAGGCACCCTCATAGTCAATCATTTGGTTGGTATTCCTTAACCAGGAATCCTTACAGACCCCTACAGCCCAGTCCATAGAGTCTTGCAAATCCACCTCCCAGTAATATTTCCCGGAGATGAAGTTCAAGGATCCCCAGGAAGCCAAATAGCATCCAACAGAAATCACAGCTGTATCCTTACTCTGAGGTCCGAAGCTGAATTTTCTCAAGACATTAAATAGGTTCATCTTGTAATGCAATGTGGTTACATTTTCAAAGAAAATATGCACCTGGATGTGCTTGAACCTTTCAGTCAGTCCAGTGATGGGTAGGGCCTTGAGTTCTGGTCGCAATGCCTGGGGCATGCTCAGCTGCATTGAATCACTCCTTCTGACCATGTCATCCAAACCCTGGAGCAGTACCACATATGGCTCCTGGGACATTGCCATCAGCTCCTGATACATATCTCTTAGTTCTTTGCTCTTTTGCACCATCATGGCTTCACTCTTCCTCAGTTTCTCTAAAACACATTGGCCTTCCTTTCTCACGTACTCGATATGTTTCTCTTCTTCTTCACTGAAGAAGGGATGCAGCTCCCTATACTGGGTCCTGATCATTTCTTCCCGCAGAGTCACATAGTCCATCCACAAAGTTCTTGTTCTCTTCTCGGCCTCGATATTCTCTTGATTTTCTTGGATCTTCTCCCATAAAGATGCCATCTGCTTCAGAACTCTTTCCATTTGATGCTCAGCTGCTGCCTCAATGGGACAATGTCTGTGACCTCTGTGCTCATGAGAGTTAGAGCAGAGTTGACAGAGGAAGATCCTGCTCTCAACACACAAGATCCTCTTTGTCTCCTTGTGGGTCTCACACTTATGCTCCTCAGAGCTCAGGTCCTTCATGAGGCTGGCTTGTCTGGCAATGGACACCAGCTTCTTCAGAACAACGTTGGTTCTCATTTCCTTCTGTTGGCATGGTTCCCGACACATAGGGCAGTGGACTGGAGGTGGGGTGTCCTCCCAGGAAAGCTGGAGGCAGGCTCGACAGAAGCTGTGGCCACAGCTTATGGTGACTGGCTCTGTAAGGCAGCTCAGGCAGATGAAGCAGGTGAGTTCTTCCTGGAAGGCTTGTGACATGTCTGACTCCATTTTCCCATGGAATAGACTCTGGTCTCAGCAGTGTCTACGGGGTCACAACAATGTTAGCTCAGTTCTGTGGAGTGATCCTCAATGTGAGGGCGAGGAGGATCTAGCAGTCTAGGAGCCAGAAGGTATGGAAACACACTCTGTCTGGTCTAGAGGAGAAGGAACCTGCCTGGCCCCTGGAGTGTGCTTATATACACGCTAGAGACCACACCCACTCTAAATAGCAGTAATCTGATTGGATGGAAGATGGAACTAAATTTATGGCCAACACCCACAAAACAATCCTCCACAATAAGGTTTCCTGAGTCACACATATTATCTGGGTGTGATAGCTCACACCTTTAATACCAGAGCCCTAGGGAATGGGATGTTGAGGCAGCAGGAGTTTCAGTTCAAGGCCTGCCTGGAATATACAGTGAGAACTTGTCTTAACAAAAAAAAAAAAATGAAGAGCAATTTTACTACGATATTTCACTGTTTCTAAATATTTTGAGATGTGCTTATATTTTCGGTTTACCTTTTGCAGTGTAACAGTTAATGATATCAATCTGTGATTTTAGCAAATATCAACATTAAAAAATTCCTAATCATTCCTTGAGAATTTACTTCAACTCATTTTCATCATATTTACCTCAACTGCAATTTCTTCGAGATTCAGCCCTTTTTCTACCCATTCCCCTTTCTGTTCTTTCCTACTTGCATTTTTTTTAAATATATGGGGAAATCAGGGAGTGGATGGTGGTGGCACATGCCTTTATGCTTAACAATCAGGAGGCAGAGGTAGGCATGTCTCTGAGTGTTTCAGGCTAGCCTGGACTACAGAGTGCATTCCAAGACAGGCTTCAAAGCTGAACAGAAAACTGCCTAGAAAAAAATAGAAAAACAAACAAACAAACAAACAAAAAACAGTGATAAGGGAAAAAAATATGTTTAATGAACCAAAAGCCAAGAGGCTATGATTTGTCTTGTGAGGGGATTTTCTGGACTGAATCACTGGAATTAGGAAAGCCCACCTAAACTCAGATGTTTTGAGATGTGAGAATTCATCTTGAATCTTAGCTGTACCTTCTGTTGGCAGCCTGTATAAAGGACATGGAAGAAGGAAACTCTTTCGTCTTTGCTATTTCTCTTCTTGCTCTTGTTCTCACTGGCAAGGTCATCCCTTCACTGGTGTAGGACCCTACATTTTCGGTTTACTATTAAGAGGACTGGCAGGTAAAGGACCTTTTGTATTATTTATGTGGCAAGCCAGTTGTAGACATTGAGATATGTTTAGTATTTAGAGAGCATGAGGAATCATAATGAGTATGTTAAGATAGATTCCAAAGAGTGTATAAAATGAGGATGAGGAAGACATAAAAATTAAATGTGACTTAAGGAATCCTAGAGTAGTGAAGATGTCCTGTATGTAAAGGTTTTTTTTTTTTTGAGGTTTGTAGCTAGAAATATGGTTCAGATAAGGATTATTCCAAACTGAGTTGGGAGGAATCCTACAGATGAAGTCAGGAAGTGTGATATCATTCATGGTCTGGCTTCACTGTAGCATCTTTCCAGTGTTGGAATTAAAATCCCTACAATCGCAGGTGTTCCCTGAGAGGAGACCAAGAGATGGAGCCTACTGCTTCCCCTTAGGCAATTTCCTTTGCCTCCAATATCATTGCCAGATCCTGGAAAGCCTTAACCCTAGTTTATAGGATCATAGAAACCGTTTAGAAACTGCCTTTGAGAATACCAGGGCCAAAAAGGCAGATGATTTGCTTCATTTAAGTGAACATTTTGGTGTGAGCAAAGCTGTTTCAGAGCTCTCTGATCTTCCTCTCTGGGGGTCTGAGGACTAGGAAGTGTGGGTACAGGATGAAGGCATCCTGAAGTGGAGGTTGTATTTTCACTTTCCTGAATTCTCTGTTTAGCTCTATATGCCATTTTTAACTGAGTTCATTGCTTTCTTGATGTCCAGTTTTTTGAGTTCTTTACTTATTTGAGATATTATCCATCTGTAGTGTGTGTAGTTGGCAAAAATCTTTTCCTATTCTGTAAGTTGGTACTTTGTCCTTGTGATGGTGTCCTTTGCCAAACAGATGCTTTTCAATTCCATGAGGTTCCATTTATTAATTGTTGCTTTTAGGGACTGTACTATTGGTGTTCTGTTTAGAAGTCCTTTCCGGTGTCTAGGAATTCAAGAATATCCTCCACTTTCTCTTTAATTAGGTTCAGTATATATGGTTTTTTGTTGATGTGTTTGATCCACATGCTGTTGAATTTTATGCAAGGTCGTAGGTATGGAACTATTTTCAGTGTTCTGTGTTTTGAGGACATTATCAATGTTTCAGATAGAAACAATTACAGTATGATCCTAGCAAAATACAGTGGTCCACCTACACTGGAATGCTGACATGATCCTACTTAAATGCAGATTTTTGTTGTTGTTGTTTGTTTGTTGCTTTGTGTTTTTGTTTTTTGTTGTGATTTTTTTTTTTGGTTTTTCTTTTCTTTTCTATTTCTCTTTTTTTTTTCACTACAGGTTTTCTGTGAATAAGAGCTCTGGCTGTCCTGGAACTCACTTTGCAGACCATACTGACCTGGAACTCACTGACATCCTCCTACCTCCTGAGGGTTGGGACTAAAGGAACGTGCCACCAAGGCATGGCCTAAACATAGGGTTTTAAAGTACACATGTGGATAACAGGCAAGCTGCTTGCCTGTTTTTATCAATGGCAGAGGATCAAAACCTTGACTTTAAATAATTGATCTATTCCATTGTGTTTACCAGGAGATTTTTTCTGCATCTAATTTTTTGGAACATCATTGCCTTTCCTTTATGATTTCTTCCTCTTCTGATCCTTACAGAAAATATTAATCTCCAAGAAAAATGGGTCCAATATGAGTTTCTGTTTCTTCCTCATTGAAATCCTGCCTTAGGTGCCAGCCCCAAAGCATTAAATTCTTACAGGATAATCTGTTATTTAAAAGGGTATACTGTGTTCATTTTACTTTAGGAGAGGTTAATCATGGTGGAGATTAGCAGCATTAGGATCAGAAGTTCTAGGCCAGCATCACTTAAAAACTTGATTCCTAAATCACCAATATTATGTGGCACCAATTTTGAAAAGGAAAACAAATGGAAAGAGCTATTTCTCAGTTTGCAGAGTACTTGCTTAGAATGTACTAGGCCCTGGGTTCAATCTTCAGCATCACAGATAATCAGGTGTGGTGTCACATGCCTGTAATTCCAGTACACAGGAGATACAGACAGATACTTTAGGTCATACTTAATGACAGATTGAGTAGGAGACCAGCCTGGGATACAGGAGAATGTTTCTCAAATTAATAATAATAATAATAGTTGTCGTAGTAGTAGTAGTAGTACTACTACTACTAGTAGTAGTAGTAGTCATAGTAATCTTGAGGAACTCAGTTAGGAGTTTGAGGTTGGTATCCACCTTGCCTCTTCACTTAGAGTAGAGCACAGTCTCTTAAACGTCAAACATGGTTTCTTCTTTTAGGCACGTGTTACTTTCTATGCAGTTGATGCCTATGTTTAGATTATTGATGGTTTCCTACACCAATGAGACAATAAATCAAAAGGAAATAAAAATTCAATATAGAAGTATCAAATACCATGTGGCAGGAGAGCGTACTGTAGTCACCAACAGGGGATTGCAAGCAATAAAACCCGAGAATTCAAGGAGACTCTAGTAGGTAAGGCCAGTCTGAAAAATCTGCCTTCTAGAGAGAATGGTGTGGTGGGGAAGAGAACAGAATAGGTTGGGCCAGGAAAGAAACCCTTCTCATTTGATAATACACAGACTCATTAAACAAAGTAATTATTATGAGGACAAATTACATGAAAGACTGAAGCAGGAACATCACAAATTCAAACTAAACCAGGACAACTTTATGGAACACTAACTCAAAACCATACAACCAAACAAAAACCAAAATCCAAACAAACAAAGACCCCTGCCATAGCCCTGTGAGAATCTTGTGTCATCATTTTCTCTGTGCCCCACATCTACTTATCCCAACCCAATAGCCTGTAGAGATTGAGGGCATAATATTGTTTGAGGGTACTCGGTCCATGTTTATGCCATCCCATAAGTGCACTTTCACTATTGACTCTCACGGTATTTATCCAGAGCTTGGGTTGTGGAATGAAAACTGTAAACTAACCACTATAACCTGCCACTAAGCTCTGAAATAATCACATGGGGAAATATTCTTCCTTAGGAATGCCCGGCCTTAGCTGGGCTTGTTGAAAGCACCTTTTCTGATCTTCAATTAGCCAGTCTACCTTTCACTGTTGGGCTTTTACATTTTTCTGTTTTTGTAGAAGTTTTCTTTGCCTCTTACTCTGATTTTGGCTGTGTGGCTGGATGAGTAGGGGGCTGCTCCCCAGCATCATCCTCTCTTTCTTCTTTTCTCACTCTTTCTCTTCTCTTATTCTCCTCTGTTTATTTTCTCAAACTGGCAACTGCATCTATATCTCTCCTGCCTAGCGATTGGCCATTCAGTTCCGAATTAGGGCAATCAGGTATTTTAGACAGGCAAAGTAACACAGACTCACTGTGTTAAACAAATGCAACACACCTTTGCATCATTCAACAAATATTACACAGCATAAACAAATGTAACTTATCTTCAACTAATATTGCACAGCAGTTTTTCTCTTGTGATGGGTTCTTTATTAAATACCAAAGTCATCCATTATATTCCTTTATTTCTTCTGAAAGTGCTATCATGCCATTTATATTATTATAATATTGTAAGAATTTTAAACATTATTAGAATAGCTAGGCATTTGGTCAATATTCAGCCTGGGTCAAATATTCAATTTCAGAGAAAAGTTAGAGGAAAAGGTAGTTGTAAATATCAACTCATATTGTACTGGATCAGGTGATGCAAGCTTTTAATCCCAGCTCTCCTGGTGCAGAGGCAGGTGGACATCTTTGAGTTTGAGGCCTACATATGAGTACCAGTAAATCCATGGGGACATAGTGTGAGCATGTCTCAACAAAACAAACTAAAAAAACTAGAAACTATGGAGTAACATTATTAGAAATGTGGGCTATGTCTCTGCACCCCTTTTACTTTTCCCTTTATTATTTTTTTGAAGATTTTTTTCTATTCATTTTACATACCAACCACAGATCAGCCCTCCTCACTCTCCCCCAACCACAGCCTCCCGCCGCAAAGCACCCCTCATTCCCACCCCCTCCATTTGAAGCTCTCCCATGGGGATTCAGCAGAGCATGGTACATTCAGTTGAGGCAGGTCCAAGGCCCTCCCCTCTGAACCAAGGAAGCAAAAGGTGTCACACCTTAGGCACATGGCTCCAAAAAGCCCACTCATGCCCCAGGAATGGATCCTGATACCCCTACCTGGGTTCCCCCACCCTCAAATAGCTCAAGCTAAACAATTGTCTCCAGTAACCAGAGGCCTAGTCTAGGCCAGTGATCGCTCCACAGTGAACCCTGTTTTAGACATGCACTCCAATACAGTGTCTGTAAAGAAAGAAACAACCAATTTTTTCCATTATAATAGTATTTTATTATTTCATAGCAATAAAAGAGTTAACAGTACAGTAGGAAATACTTACAAAAATGCTAATGTGCTGGATTAAAGGTTCTCCCTTCACGGCCACTGGAGAAGAAAGGCAGGACAGGGTTATTGAAAGTGCCAGTGGGGTACCATTATATTGGGGAACTCTTGGCAACATTCAGGAAACTTAAACATCCATCCTCACAATCAAGGAGCACCCCAATCTTGCCCAGGGGCCTCTCTATATAGTGCTGGAATACTGGGGATGTGGTGAGGAGACTGTAATGATTCCCCTCCTTCACACACACAAGAAGAAAGGCACCCTCATAGTCAATCATTTGGTTGGTATTCCTTAACCAGGAATCCTTACAGACCCCTACAGCCCAGTCCACAGAGTCTTGCAAATCCACCTCCCAGTAATATTTCCCGGAGATGAAGTTCAAGGATCCCCAGGAAGCCAAATAGCATCCAACAGAAATCACAGCTGTATCCTTACTCTGAGGTCCGAAGCTGAATTTTCTCAAGACATTAAATAGGTTCATCTTGTAATGCAATGTGGTTACATTTTCAAAGAAAATATGCACCTGGATGTGCTTGAACCTTTCAGTCAGTCCAGTGATGGGTAGGGCCTTGAGTTCTGGTCGCAATGCCTGGGGCATGCTCAGCTGCATTGAATCACTCCTTCTGACCATGTCATCCAAACCCTGGAGCAGTACCACATATGGCTCCTGGGACATTGCCATCAGCTCCTGATACATATCTCTTAGTTCTTTGCTCTTTTGCACCATCATGGCTTCACTCTTCCTCAGTTTCTCTAAAACACATTGGCCTTCCTTTCTCACGTACTCGATATGTTTCTCTTCTTCTTCACTGAAGAAGGGATGCAGCTCCCTATACTGGGTCCTGATCATTTCTTCCCGCAGAGTCACATAGTTCATCCACAAAGTTGTTGTTCTCTTCTCTGCCTCGATATTCTCTTGATTTTCTTGGATCTTCTTCCATAAAGATACCATCTGCTTCAGAACTCTTTCCATTTGATGCTCAGCTGCTGCCTCAATGGGACAATGTCTGTGACCTCTGTGCTCATGAGAGTTAGAGCAGAGTTGACAGAGGAAGATCCTGCTCTCAACACACAAGATCCTCTTTGTCTCCTTGTGGGTCTCACACTTATGCTCCTCAGAGCTCAGGTCCTTCATGAGGCTGGCTTGTCTGGCAATGGACACCAGCTTCTTCAGAACAACGTTGGTTCTCATTTCCTTCTGTTGGCATGGTTCCCGACACATAGGGCAGTGGACTGGAGGTGGGGTGTCCTCCCAGGAAAGCTGGAGGCAGGCTCGACAGAAGCTGTGGCCACAGCTTATGGTGACTGGCTCTGTAAGGCAGCTCAGGCAGATGAAGCAGGTGAGTTCTTCCTGGAAGGCTTGTGACATGTCTGACTCCATTTTCCCATGGAATAGACTCTGGTCTCAGCAGTGTCTACGGGGTCACAACAATGTTAGCTCAGTTCTGTGGAGTGATCCTCAATGTGAGGGCGAGGAGGATCTAGCAGTCTAGGAGCCAGAAGGTATGGAAACACACTCTGTCTGGTCTAGAGGAGAAGGAACCTGCCTGGCCCCTGGAGTGTGCTTATATACACGCTAGAGACCACACCCACTCTAAATAGCAGTAATCTGATTGGATGGAAGATGGAACTAAATTTATGGCCAACACCCACAAAACAATCCTCCACAATAAGGTTTCCTGAGTCACACATCTTATCTGGGTGTGATAGCTCACACCTTTAATACCAGAGCCCTAGGGAATGGGATGTTGAGGCAGCAGGAGTTTCAGTTCAAGGCCTGCCTGGAATATACAGTGAGAACTTGTCTTAACAAAAAAAAAAAAATGAAGAGCAATTTTACTACGATATTTCACTGTTTCTAAATATTTTGAGATGTGCTTATATTTTCGGTTTACCTTTTGCAGTGTAACAGTTAATGATATCAATCTGTGATTTTAGCAAATATCAACATTAAAAAATTCCTAATCATTCCTTGAGAATTTACTTCAACTCATTTTCATCATATTTACCTCAACTGCAATTTCTTCGAGATTCAGCCCTTTTTCTACCCATTCCCCTTTCTGTTCTTTCCTACTTGCATTTTTTTTAAATATATGGGGAAATCAGGGAGTGGATGGTGGTGGCACATGCCTTTATGCTTAACAATCAGGAGGCAGAGGTAGGCATGTCTCTGAGTGTTTCAGGCTAGCCTGGACTACAGAGTGCATTCCAAGACAGGCTTCAAAGCTGAACAGAAAACTGCCTAGAAAAAAATAGAAAAACAAACAAACAAACAAACAAAAAACAGTGATAAGGGAAAAAAATATGTTTAATGAACCAAAAGCCAAGAGGCTATGATTTGTCTTGTGAGGGGATTTTCTGGACTGAATCACTGGAATTAGGAAAGCCCACCTAAACTCAGATGTTTTGAGATGTGAGAATTCATCTTGAATCTTAGCTGTACCTTCTGTTGGCAGCCTGTATAAAGGACATGGAAGAAGGAAACTCTTTCGTCTTTGCTATTTCTCTTCTTGCTCTTGTTCTCACTGGCAAGGTCATCCCTTCACTGGTGTAGGACCCTACATTTTCGGTTTACTATTAAGAGGACTGGCAGGTAAAGGACCTTTTGTATTATTTATGTGGCAAGCCAGTTGTAGACATTGAGATATGTTTAGTATTTAGAGAGCATGAGGAATCATAATGAGTATGTTAAGATAGATTCCAAAGAGTGTATAAAATGAGGATGAGGAAGACATAAAAATTAAATGTGACTTAAGGAATCCTAGAGTAGTGAAGATGTCCTGTATGTAAAGGTTTTTTTTTTTTGAGGTTTGTAGCTAGAAATATGGTTCAGATAAGGATTATTCCAAACTGAGTTGGGAGGAATCCTACAGATGAAGTCAGGAAGTGTGATATCATTCATGGTCTGGCTTCACTGTAGCATCTTTCCAGTGTTGGAATTAAAATCCCTACAATCGCAGGTGTTCCCTGAGAGGAGACCAAGAGATGGAGCCTACTGCTTCCCCTTAGGCAATTTCCTTTGCCTCCAATATCATTGCCAGATCCTGGAAAGCCTTAACCCTAGTTTATAGGATCATAGAAACCGTTTAGAAACTGCCTTTGAGAATACCAGGGCCAAAAAGGCAGATGATTTGCTTCATTTAAGTGAACATTTTGGTGTGAGCAAAGCTGTTTCAGAGCTCTCTGATCTTCCTCTCTGGGGGTCTGAGGACTAGGAAGTGTGGGTACAGGATGAAGGCATCCTGAAGTGGAGGTTGTATTTTCACTTTCCTGAATTCTCTGTTTAGCTCTATATGCCATTTTTAACTGAGTTCATTGCTTTCTTGATGTCCAGTTTTTTGAGTTCTTTACTTATTTGAGATATTATCCATCTGTAGTGTGTGTAGTTGGCAAAAATCTTTTCCTATTCTGTAAGTTGGTACTTTGTCCTTGTGATGGTGTCCTTTGCCAAACAGATGCTTTTCAATTCCATGAGGTTCCATTTATTAATTGTTGCTTTTAGGGACTGTACTATTGGTGTTCTGTTTAGAAGTCCTTTCCGGTGTCTAGGAATTCAAGAATATCCTCCACTTTCTCTTTAATTAGGTTCAGTATATATGGTTTTTTGTTGATGTGTTTGATCCACATGCTGTTGAATTTTATGCAAGGTCGTAGGTATGGAACTATTTTCAGTGTTCTGTGTTTTGAGGACATTATCAATGTTTCAGATAGAAACAATTACAGTATGATCCTAGCAAAATACAGTGGTCCACCTACACTGGAATGCTGACATGATCCTACTTAAATGCAGATTTTTGTTGTTGTTGTTTGTTTGTTGCTTTGTGTTTTTGTTTTTTGTTGTGATTTTTTTTTTTGGTTTTTCTTTTCTTTTCTATTTCTCTTTTTTTTTTCACTACAGGTTTTCTGTGAATAAGAGCTCTGGCTGTCCTGGAACTCACTTTGCAGACCATACTGACCTGGAACTCACTGACATCCTCCTACCTCCTGAGGGTTGGGACTAAAGGAACGTGCCACCAAGGCATGGCCTAAACATAGGGTTTTAAAGTACACATGTGGATAACAGGCAAGCTGCTTGCCTGTTTTTATCAATGGCAGAGGATCAAAACCTTGACTTTAAATAATTGATCTATTCCATTGTGTTTACCAGGAGATTTTTTCTGCATCTAATTTTTTGGAACATCATTGCCTTTCCTTTATGATTTCTTCCTCTTCTGATCCTTACAGAAAATATTAATCTCCAAGAAAAATGGGTCCAATATGAGTTTCTGTTTCTTCCTCATTGAAATCCTGCCTTAGGTGCCAGCCCCAAAGCATTAAATTCTTACAGGATAATCTGTTATTTAAAAGGGTATACTGTGTTCATTTTACTTTAGGAGAGGTTAATCATGGTGGAGATTAGCAGCATTAGGATCAGAAGTTCTAGGCCAGCATCACTTAAAAACTTGATTCCTAAATCACCAATATTATGTGGCACCAATTTTGAAAAGGAAAACAAATGGAAAGAGCTATTTCTCAGTTTGCAGAGTACTTGCTTAGAATGTACTAGGCCCTGGGTTCAATCTTCAGCATCACAGATAATCAGGTGTGGTGTCACATGCCTGTAATTCCAGTACACAGGAGATACAGACAGATACTTTAGGTCATACTTAATGACAGATTGAGTAGGAGACCAGCCTGGGATACAGGAGAATGTTTCTCAAATTAATAATAATAATAATAGTTGTCGTAGTAGTAGTAGTAGTACTACTACTACTAGTAGTAGTAGTAGTCATAGTAATCTTGAGGAACTCAGTTAGGAGTTTGAGGTTGGTATCCACCTTGCCTCTTCACTTAGAGTAGAGCACAGTCTCTTAAACGTCAAACATGGTTTCTTCTTTTAGGCACGTGTTACTTTCTATGCAGTTGATGCCTATGTTTAGATTATTGATGGTTTCCTACACCAATGAGACAATAAATCAAAAGGAAATAAAAATTCAATATAGAAGTATCAAATACCATGTGGCAGGAGAGCGTACTGTAGTCACCAACAGGGGATTGCAAGCAATAAAACCCGAGAATTCAAGGAGACTCTAGTAGGTAAGGCCAGTCTGAAAAATCTGCCTTCTAGAGAGAATGGTGTGGTGGGGAAGAGAACAGAATAGGTTGGGCCAGGAAAGAAACCCTTCTCATTTGATAATACACAGACTCATTAAACAAAGTAATTATTATGAGGACAAATTACATGAAAGACTGAAGCAGGAACATCACAAATTCAAACTAAACCAGGACAACTTTATGGAACACTAACTCAAAACCATACAACCAAACAAAAACCAAAATCCAAACAAACAAAGACCCCTGCCATAGCCCTGTGAGAATCTTGTGTCATCATTTTCTCTGTGCCCCACATCTACTTATCCCAACCCAATAGCCTGTAGAGATTGAGGGCATAATATTGTTTGAGGGTACTCGGTCCATGTTTATGCCATCCCATAAGTGCACTTTCACTATTGACTCTCACGGTATTTATCCAGAGCTTGGGTTGTGGAATGAAAACTGTAAACTAACCACTATAACCTGCCACTAAGCTCTGAAATAATCACATGGGGAAATATTCTTCCTTAGGAATGCCCGGCCTTAGCTGGGCTTGTTGAAAGCACCTTTTCTGATCTTCAATTAGCCAGTCTACCTTTCACTGTTGGGCTTTTACATTTTTCTGTTTTTGTAGAAGTTTTCTTTGCCTCTTACTCTGATTTTGGCTGTGTGGCTGGATGAGTAGGGGGCTGCTCCCCAGCATCATCCTCTCTTTCTTCTTTTCTCACTCTTTCTCTTCTCTTATTCTCCTCTGTTTATTTTCTCAAACTGGCAACTGCATCTATATCTCTCCTGCCTAGCGATTGGCCATTCAGTTCCGAATTAGGGCAATCAGGTATTTTAGACAGGCAAAGTAACACAGACTCACTGTGTTAAACAAATGCAACACACCTTTGCATCATTCAACAAATATTACACAGCATAAACAAATGTAACTTATCTTCAACTAATATTGCACAGCAGTTTTTCTCTTGTGATGGGTTCTTTATTAAATACCAAAGTCATCCATTATATTCCTTTATTTCTTCTGAAAGTGCTATCATGCCATTTATATTATTATAATATTGTAAGAATTTTAAACATTATTAGAATAGCTAGGCATTTGGTCAATATTCAGCCTGGGTCAAATATTCAATTTCAGAGAAAAGTTAGAGGAAAAGGTAGTTGTAAATATCAACTCATATTGTACTGGATCAGGTGATGCAAGCTTTTAATCCCAGCTCTCCTGGTGCAGAGGCAGGTGGACATCTTTGAGTTTGAGGCCTACATATGAGTACCAGTAAATCCATGGGGACATAGTGTGAGCATGTCTCAACAAAACAAACTAAAAAAACTAGAAACTATGGAGTAACATTATTAGAAATGTGGGCTATGTCTCTGCACCCCTTTTACTTTTCCCTTTATTATTTTTTTGAAGATTTTTTTCTATTCATTTTACATACCAACCACAGATCAGCCCTCCTCACTCTCCCCCAACCACAGCCTCCCGCCGCAAAGCACCCCTCATTCCCACCCCCTCCATTTGAAGCTCTCCCATGGGGATTCAGCAGAGCATGGTACATTCAGTTGAGGCAGGTCCAAGGCCCTCCCCTCTGAACCAAGGAAGCAAAAGGTGTCACACCTTAGGCACATGGCTCCAAAAAGCCCACTCATGCCCCAGGAATGGATCCTGATACCCCTACCTGGGTTCCCCCACCCTCAAATAGCTCAAGCTAAACAATTGTCTCCAGTAACCAGAGGCCTAGTCTAGGCCAGTGATCGCTCCACAGTGAACCCTGTTTTAGACATGCACTCCAATACAGTGTCTGTAAAGAAAGAAACAACCAATTTTTTCCATTATAATAGTATTTTATTATTTCATAGCAATAAAAGAGTTAACAGTACAGTAGGAAATACTTACAAAAATGCTAATGTGCTGGATTAAAGGTTCTCCCTTCACGGCCACTGGAGAAGAAAGGCAGGACAGGGTTATTGAAAGTGCCAGTGGGGTACCATTATATTGGGGAACTCTTGGCAACATTCAGGAAACTTAAACATCCATCCTCACAATCAAGGAGCACCCCAATCTTGCCCAGGGGCCTCTCTATATAGTGCTGGAATACTGGGGATGTGGTGAGGAGACTGTAATGATTCCCCTCCTTCACACACACAAGAAGAAAGGCACCCTCATAGTCAATCATTTGGTTGGTATTCCTTAACCAGGAATCCTTACAGACCCCTACAGCCCAGTCCACAGAGTCTTGCAAATCCACCTCCCAGTAATATTTCCCGGAGATGAAGTTCAAGGATCCCCAGGAAGCCAAATAGCATCCAACAGAAATCACAGCTGTATCCTTACTCTGAGGTCCGAAGCTGAATTTTCTCAAGACATTAAATAGGTTCATCTTGTAATGCAATGTGGTTACATTTTCAAAGAAAATATGCACCTGGATGTGCTTGAACCTTTCAGTCAGTCCAGTGATGGGTAGGGCCTTGAGTTCTGGTCGCAATGCCTGGGGCATGCTCAGCTGCATTGAATCACTCCTTCTGACCATGTCATCCAAACCCTGGAGCAGTACCACATATGGCTCCTGGGACATTGCCATCAGCTCCTGATACATATCTCTTAGTTCTTTGCTCTTTTGCACCATCATGGCTTCACTCTTCCTCAGTTTCTCTAAAACACATTGGCCTTCCTTTCTCACGTACTCGATATGTTTCTCTTTTTCTTCACTGAAGAAGGGATGCAGCTCCCTATACTGGGTCCTGATCATTTCTTCCCGCAGAGTCACATAGTTCATCCACAAAGTTGTTGTTCTCTTCTCTGCCTCGATATTCTCTTGATTTTCTTGGATCTTCTTCCATAAAGATACCATCTGCTTCAGAACTCTTTCCATTTGATGCTCAGCTGCTGCCTCAATGGGACAATGTCTGTGACCTCTGTGCTCATGAGAGTTAGAGCAGAGTTGACAGAGGAAGATCCTGCTCTCAACACACAAGATCCTCTTTGTCTCCTTGTGGGTCTCACACTTATGCTCCTCAGAGCTCAGGTCCTTCATGAGGCTGGCTTGTCTGGCAATGGACACCAGCTTCTTCAGAACAACGTTGGTTCTCATTTCCTTCTGTTGGCATGGTTCCCGACACATAGGGCAGTGGACTGGAGGTGGGGTGTCCTCCCAGGAAAGCTGGAGGCAGGCTCGACAGAAGCTGTGGCCACAGCTTATGGTGACTGGCTCTGTAAGGCAGCTCAGGCAGATGAAGCAGGTGAGTTCTTCCTGGAAGGCTTGTGACATGTCTGACTCCATTTTCCCACGGAATAGACTCTGGTCTCAGCAGTGTCTACGGGGTCACAACAATGTTAGCTCAGTTCTGTGGAGTGATCCTCAACGTGAGGGTGAGGAGGATCTAGCAGTCTAGGAGCCAGAAGGTATGGAAACACACTCTGTCTGGTCTAGAGGAGAAGGAACCTGCCTGGCCCCTGGAGTGTGCTTATATACACGCTAGAGACCACACCCACTCTAAATAGCAGTAATCTGATTGGATGGAAGATGGAACTAAATTTGTGGCCAACACCCACAAAACAATCCTCCACAATAAGGTTTCCTGAGTCACACATCTTATCTGGGTGTGATAGCTCACACCTTTAATACCAGAGGCCTAGGGAATGGGATGTTGAGGCAGCAGGAGTTTCAGTTCAAGGCCTGCCTGGAATATACAGTGAGAACTTGTCTTAACAAAAAAAAAAAATGAAGAGCAATTTTACTACGATATTTCACTGTTTCTAAATATTTTGAGATGTGCTTATATTTTCGGTTTACCTTTTGCAGTGTAACAGTTAATGATATCAATCTGTGATTTTAGCAAATATCAACATTAAAAAATTCCTAATCATTCCTTGAGAATTTACTTCAACTCATTTTCATCATATTTACCTCAACTGCAATTTCTTCGAGATTCAGCCCTTTTTCTACCCATTCCCCTTTCTGTTCTTTCCTACTTGCATTTTTTTTTAAATATATGGGGAAATCAGGGAGTGGATGGTGGTGGCACATGCCTTTATGCTTAACAATCAGGAGGCAGAGGTAGGCATGTATCTGAGTGTTTCAGGCTAGCCTGGACTACAGAGTGCATTCCAAGACAGGCTTCAAAGCTGAACAGAAAACTGCCTAGAAAAAAATAGAAAAACAAACAAACAAACAAACAAAAAACAGTGATAAGGGAAAAAAATATGTTTAATGAACCAAAAGCCAAGAGGCTATGATTTGTCTTGTGAGGGGATTTTCTGGACTGAATCACTGGAATTAGGAAAGCCCACCTAAACTCAGATGTTTTGAGATGTGAGAATTCATCTTGAATCTTAGCTGTACCTTCTGTTGGCAGCCTGTATAAAGGACATGGAAGAAGGAAACTCTTTCGTCTTTGCTATTTCTCTTCTTGCTCTTGTTCTCACTGGCAAGGTCATCCCTTCACTGGTGTAGGACCCTACATTTTGGGTTTACTATTAAGAGGACTGGCAGGTAAAGGACCTTTTGTATTATTTATGTGGCAAGCCAGTTGTAGACATTGAGATATGTTTAGTATTTAGAGAGCATGAGGAATCATAATGAGTATGTTAAGATAGATTCCAAAGAGTGTATAAAATGAGGATGAGGAAGACATAAAAATTAAATGTGACTTAAGGAATCCTAGAGTAGTGAAGATGTCCTGTATGTAAAGTTTTTTTTTTTGAGGTTTGTAGCTAGAAATATGGTTCAGATAAGGATTATTCCAAACTGAGTTGGGAGGAATCCTACAGATGAAGTCAGGAAGTGTGATATCATTCATGGTCTGGCTTCACTGTAGCATCTTTCCAGTGTTGGAATTAAAATCCCTACAATCGCAGGTGTTCCCTGAGAGGAGACCAAGAGATGGAGCCTACTGCTTCCCCTTAGGCAATTTCCTTTGCCTCCAATATCATTGCCAGATCCTGGAAAACCTTAACCCTAGTTTATAGGATCATAGAAACCGTTTAGAAACTGCCTTTGAGAATACTAGGGCCAAAAAGGCAGATGATTTGCTTCATTTAAGTGAACATTTTGGTGTGAGCAAAGCTGTTTCAGAGCTCTCTGATCTTCCTCTCTGGGGGTCTGAGGACTAGGAAGTGTGGGTACAGGATGAAGGCATCCTGAAGTGGAGGTTGTATTTTCACTTTCCTGAATTCTCTGTTTAGCTCTATATGCCATTTTTAACTGAGTTCATTGCTTTCTTGATGTCCAGTTTTTTGAGTTCTTTACTTATTTAAGATATTATCCATCTGTAGTGTGTGTAGTTGGCAAAAATCTTTTCCTATTCTGTAAGTTGGTACTTTGTCCTTGTGATGGTGTCCTTTGCCAAACAGATGCTTTTCAATTCCATGAGGTTCCATTTATTAATTGTTGCTTTTAGGGACTGTACTATTGGTGTTCTGTTTAGAAGTCCTTTCCGGTGTCTAGGAATTCAAGAATATCCTCCACTTTCTCTTTAATTAGGTTCAGTATATATGGTTTTTTGTTGATGTGTTTGATCCACATGCTGTTGAATTTTATGCAAGGTCGTAGGTATGGAACTATTTTCAGTGTTCTGTGTTTTGAGGACATTATCAATGTTTCAGATAGAAACAATTACAGTATGATCCTAGCAAAATACAGTGGTCCACCTACACTGGAATGCTGACATGATCCTACTTAAATGCAGATTTTTGTTGTTGTTGTTTGTTTGTTGCTTTGTGTTTTTGTTTTTTGTTGTGATTTTTTTTTTTTGGTTTTTCTTTTCTTTTCTATTTCTCTTTTTTTTTTCACTACAGGTTTTCTGTGAATAAGAGCTCTGGCTGTCCTGGAACTCACTTTGCAGACCATACTGACCTGGAACTCACTGACATCCTCCTACCTCCTGAGGGTTGGGACTAAAGGAACGTGCCACCAAGGCATGGCCTAAACATAGGGTTTTAAAGTACACATGTGGATAACAGGCAAGCTGCTTGCCTGTTTTTATCAATGGCAGAGGATCAAAACCTTGACTTTAAATAATTGATCTATTCCATTGTGTTTACCAGGAGATTTTTTCTGCATCTAATTTTTTGGAACATCATTGCCTTTCCTTTATGATTTCTTCCTCTTCTGATCCTTACAGAAAATATTAATCTCCAAGAAAAATGGGTCCAATATGAGTTTCTGTTTCTTCCTCATTGAAATCCTGCCTTAGGTGCCAGCCCCAAAGCATTAAATTCTTACAGGATAATCTGTTATTTAAAAGGGTATACTGTGTTCATTTTACTTTAGGAGAGGTTAATCATGGTGGAGATTAGCAGCATTAGGATCAGAAGTTCTAGGCCAGCATCACTTAAAAACTTGATTCCTAAATCACCAATATTATGTGGCACCAATTTTGAAAAGGAAAACAAATGGAAAGAGCTATTTCTCAGTTTGCAGAGTACTTGCTTAGAATGTACTAGGCCCTGGGTTCAATCTTCAGCATCACAGATAATCAGGTGTGGTGTCACATGCCTGTAATTCCAGTACACAGGAGATACAGACAGATACTTTAGGTCATACTTAATGACAGATTGAGTAGGAGACCAGCCTGGGATACAGGAGAATGTTTCTCAAATTAATAATAATAATAATAGTTGTCGTAGTAGTAGTAGTAGTACTACTACTACTAGTAGTAGTAGTAGTCATAGTAATCTTGAGGAACTCAGTTAGGAGTTTGAGGTTGGTATCCACCTTGCCTCTTCACTTAGAGTAGAGCACAGTCTCTTAAACGTCAAACATGGTTTCTTCTTTTAGGCACGTGTTACTTTCTATGCAGTTGATGCCTATGTTTAGATTATTGATGGTTTCCTACACCAATGAGACAATAAATCAAAAGGAAATAAAAATTCAATATAGAAGTATCAAATACCATGTGGCAGGAGAGCGTACTGTAGTCACCAACAGGGGATTGCAAGCAATAAAACCCGAGAATTCAAGGAGACTCTAGTAGGTAAGGCCAGTCTGAAAAATCTGCCTTCTAGAGAGAATGGTGTGGTGGGGAAGAGAACAGAATAGGTTGGGCCAGGAAAGAAACCCTTCTCATTTGATAATACACAGACTCATTAAACAAAGTAATTATTATGAGGACAAATTACATGAAAGACTGAAGCAGGAACATCACAAATTCAAACTAAACCAGGACAACTTTATGGAACACTAACTCAAAACCATACAACCAAACAAAAACCAAAATCCAAACAAACAAAGACCCCTGCCATAGCCCTGTGAGAATCTTGTGTCATCATTTTCTCTGTGCCCCACATCTACTTATCCCAACCCAATAGCCTGTAGAGATTGAGGGCATAATATTGTTTGAGGGTACTCGGTCCATGTTTATGCCATCCCATAAGTGCACTTTCACTATTGACTCTCACGGTATTTATCCAGAGCTTGGGTTGTGGAATGAAAACTGTAAACTAACCACTATAACCTGCCACTAAGCTCTGAAATAATCACATGGGGAAATATTCTTCCTTAGGAATGCCCGGCCTTAGCTGGGCTTGTTGAAAGCACCTTTTCTGATCTTCAATTAGCCAGTCTACCTTTCACTGTTGGGCTTTTACATTTTTCTGTTTTTGTAGAAGTTTTCTTTGCCTCTTACTCTGATTTTGGCTGTGTGGCTGGATGAGTAGGGGGCTGCTCCCCAGCATCATCCTCTCTTTCTTCTTTTCTCACTCTTTCTCTTCTCTTATTCTCCTCTGTTTATTTTCTCAAACTGGCAACTGCATCTATATCTCTCCTGCCTAGCGATTGGCCATTCAGTTCCGAATTAGGGCAATCAGGTATTTTAGACAGGCAAAGTAACACAGACTCACTGTGTTAAACAAATGCAACACACCTTTGCATCATTCAACAAATATTACACAGCATAAACAAATGTAACTTATCTTCAACTAATATTGCACAGCAGTTTTTCTCTTGGGATGGGTTCTTTATTAAATACCAAAGTCATCCATTATATTCCTTTATTTCTTCTGAAAGTGCTATCATGCCATTTATATTATTATAATATTGTAAGAATTTTAAACATTATTAGAATAGCTAGGCATTTGGTCAATATTCAGCCTGGGTCAAATATTCAATTTCAGAGAAAAGTTAGAGGAAAAGGTAGTTGTAAATATCAACTCATATTGTACTGGATCAGGTGATGCAAGCTTTTAATCCCAGCTCTCCTGGTGCAGAGGCAGGTGGACATCTTTGAGTTTGAGGCCTACATATGAGTACCAGTAAATCCATGGGGACATAGTGTGAGCATGTCTCAACAAAACAAACTAAAAAAACTAGAAACTATGGAGTAACATTATTAGAAATGTGGGCTATGTCTCTGCACCCCTTTTACTTTTCCCTTTATTATTTTTTTGAAGATTTTTTTCTATTCATTTTACATACCAACCACAGATCAGCCCTCCTCACTCTCCCCCAACCACAGCCTCCCGCCGCAAAGCACCCCTCATTCCCACCCCCTCCATTTGAAGCTCTCCCATGGGGATTCAGCAGAGCATGGTACATTCAGTTGAGGCAGGTCCAAGGCCCTCCCCTCTGAACCAAGGAAGCAAAAGGTGTCACACCTTAGGCACATGGCTCCAAAAAGCCCACTCATGCCCCAGGAATGGATCCTGATACCCCTACCTGGGTTCCCCCACCCTCAAATAGCTCAAGCTAAACAATTGTCTCCAGTAACCAGAGGCCTAGTCTAGGCCAGTGATCGCTCCACAGTGAACCCTGTTTTAGACATGCACTCCAATACAGTGTCTGTAAAGAAAGAAACAACCAATTTTTTCCATTATAATAGTATTTTATTATTTCATAGCAATAAAAGAGTTAACAGTACAGTAGGAAATATTTACAAAAATGCTAATGTGCTGGATTAAAGGTTCTCCCTTCACGGCCACTGGAGAAGAAAGGCAGGACAGGGTTATTGAAAGTGCCAGTGGGGTACCATTATATTGGGGAACTCTTGGCAACATTCAGGAAACTTAAACATCCATCCTCACAATCAAGGAGCACCCCAATCTTGCCCAGGGGCCTCTCTATATAGTGCTGGAATACTGGGGATGTGGTGAGGAGACTGTAATGATTCCCCTCCTTCACACACACAAGAAGAAAGGCACCCTCATAGTCAATCATTTGGTTGGTATTCCTTAACCAGGAATCCTTACAGACCCCTACAGCCCAGTCCACAGAGTCTTGCAAATCCACCTCCAGTAATATTTCCCGGAGATGAAGTTCAAGGATCCCCAGGAAGCCAAATAGCATCCAACAGAAATCACAGCTGTATCCTTACTCTGAGGTCCGAAGCTGAATTTTCTCAAGACATTAAATAGGTTCATCTTGTAATGCAATGTGGTTACATTTTCAAAGAAAATATGCACCTGGATGTGCTTGAACCTTTCAGTCAGTCCAGTGATGGGTAGGGCCTTGAGTTCTGGTCGCAATGCCTGGGGCATGCTCAGCTGCATTGAATCACTCCTTCTGACCATGTCATCCAAACCCTGGAGCAGTACCACATATGGCTCCTGGGACATTGCCATCAGCTCCTGATACATATCTCTTAGTTCTTTGCTCTTTTGCACCATCATGGCTTCACTCTTCCTCAGTTTCTCTAAAACACATTGGCCTTCCTTTCTCACGTACTCGATATGTTTCTCTTTTTCTTCACTGAAGAAGGGATGCAGCTCCCTATACTGGGTCCTGATCATTTCTTCCCGCAGAGTCACATAGTCCATCCACAAAGTTCTTGTTCTCTTCTCGGCCTCGATATTCTCTTGATTTTCTTGGATCTTCTCCCATAAAGATGCCATCTGCTTCAGAACTCTTTCCATTTGATGCTCAGCTGCTGCCTCAATGGGACAATGTCTGTGACCTCTGTGCTCATGAGAGTTAGAGCAGAGTTGACAGAGGAAGATCCTGCTCTCAACACACAAGATCCTCTTTGTCTCCTTGTGGGTCTCACACTTATGCTCCTCAGAGCTCAGGTCCTTCATGAGGCTGGCTTGTCTGGCAATGGACACCAGCTTCTTCAGAACAACGTTGGTTCTCATTTCCTTCTGTTGGCATGGTTCCCGACACATAGGGCAGTGGACTGGAGGTGGGGTGTCCTCCCAGGAAAGCTGGAGGCAGGCTCGACAGAAGCTGTGGCCACAGCTTATGGTGACTGGCTCTGTAAGGCAGCTCAGGCAGATGAAGCAGGTGAGTTCTTCCTGGAAGGCTTGTGACATGTCTGACTCCATTTTCCCACGGAATAGACTCTGGTCTCAGCAGTGTCTACGGGGTCACAACAATGTTAGCTCAGTTCTGTGGAGTGATCCTCAACGTGAGGGTGAGGAGGATCTAGCAGTCTAGGAGCCAGAAGGTATGGAAACACACTCTGTCTGGTCTAGAGGAGAAGGAACCTGCCTGGCCCCTGGAGTGTGCTTATATACACGCTAGAGACCACACCCACTCTAAATAGCAGTAATCTGATTGGATGGAAGATGGAACTAAATTTGTGGCCAACACCCACAAAACAATCCTCCACAATAAGGTTTCCTGAGTCACACATCTTATCTGGGTGTGATAGCTCACACCTTTAATACCAGAGGCCTAGGGAATGGGATGTTGAGGCAGCAGGAGTTTCAGTTCAAGGCCTGCCTGGAATATACAGTGAGAACTTGTCTTAACAAAAAAAAAAAATGAAGAGCAATTTTACTACGATATTTCACTGTTTCTAAATATTTTGAGATGTGCTTATATTTTCGGTTTACCTTTTGCAGTGTAACAGTTAATGATATCAATCTGTGATTTTAGCAAATATCAACATTAAAAAATTCCTAATCATTCCTTGAGAATTTACTTCAACTCATTTTCATCATATTTACCTCAACTGCAATTTCTTCGAGATTCAGCCCTTTTTCTACCCATTCCCCTTTCTGTTCTTTCCTACTTGCATTTTTTTTTAAATATATGGGGAAATCAGGGAGTGGATGGTGGTGGCACATGCCTTTATGCTTAACAATCAGGAGGCAGAGGTAGGCATGTATCTGAGTGTTTCAGGCTAGCCTGGACTACAGAGTGCATTCCAAGACAGGCTTCAAAGCTGAACAGAAAACTGCCTAGAAAAAAATAGAAAAACAAACAAACAAACAAACAAAAAACAGTGATAAGGGAAAAAAATATGTTTAATGAACCAAAAGCCAAGAGGCTATGATTTGTCTTGTGAGGGGATTTTCTGGACTGAATCACTGGAATTAGGAAAGCCCACCTAAACTCAGATGTTTTGAGATGTGAGAATTCATCTTGAATCTTAGCTGTACCTTCTGTTGGCAGCCTGTATAAAGGACATGGAAGAAGGAAACTCTTTCGTCTTTGCTATTTCTCTTCTTGCTCTTGTTCTCACTGGCAAGGTCATCCCTTCACTGGTGTAGGACCCTACATTTTGGGTTTACTATTAAGAGGACTGGCAGGTAAAGGACCTTTTGTATTATTTATGTGGCAAGCCAGTTGTAGACATTGAGATATGTTTAGTATTTAGAGAGCATGAGGAATCATAATGAGTATGTTAAGATAGATTCCAAAGAGTGTATAAAATGAGGATGAGGAAGACATAAAAATTAAATGTGACTTAAGGAATCCTAGAGTAGTGAAGATGTCCTGTATGTAAAGTTTTTTTTTTTGAGGTTTGTAGCTAGAAATATGGTTCAGATAAGGATTATTCCAAACTGAGTTGGGAGGAATCCTACAGATGAAGTCAGGAAGTGTGATATCATTCATGGTCTGGCTTCACTGTAGCATCTTTCCAGTGTTGGAATTAAAATCCCTACAATCGCAGGTGTTCCCTGAGAGGAGACCAAGAGATGGAGCCTACTGCTTCCCCTTAGGCAATTTCCTTTGCCTCCAATATCATTGCCAGATCCTGGAAAACCTTAACCCTAGTTTATAGGATCATAGAAACCGTTTAGAAACTGCCTTTGAGAATACTAGGGCCAAAAAGGCAGATGATTTGCTTCATTTAAGTGAACATTTTGGTGTGAGCAAAGCTGTTTCAGAGCTCTCTGATCTTCCTCTCTGGGGGTCTGAGGACTAGGAAGTGTGGGTACAGGATGAAGGCATCCTGAAGTGGAGGTTGTATTTTCACTTTCCTGAATTCTCTGTTTAGCTCTATATGCCATTTTTAACTGAGTTCATTGCTTTCTTGATGTCCAGTTTTTTGAGTTCTTTACTTATTTAAGATATTATCCATCTGTAGTGTGTGTAGTTGGCAAAAATCTTTTCCTATTCTGTAAGTTGGTACTTTGTCCTTGTGATGGTGTCCTTTGCCAAACAGATGCTTTTCAATTCCATGAGGTTCCATTTATTAATTGTTGCTTTTAGGGACTGTACTATTGGTGTTCTGTTTAGAAGTCCTTTCCGGTGTCTAGGAATTCAAGAATATCCTCCACTTTCTCTTTAATTAGGTTCAGTATATATGGTTTTTTTGTTGATGTGTTTGATCCACATGCTGTTGAATTTTATGCAAGGTCGTAGGTATGGAACTATTTTCAGTGTTCTGTGTTTTGAGGACATTATCAATGTTTCAGATACAAACAATTACAGTATGATCCTAGCAAAATACAGTGGTCCACCTACACTGGAATGCTGACATGATCCTACTTAAATGCAGATTTTTGTTGTTGTTGTTTGTTTGTTGCTTTGTGTTTTTGTTTTTTGTTGTGATTTTTTTTTTTTGGTTTTTCTTTTCTTTTCTATTTCTCTTTTTTTTTTCACTACAGGTTTTCTGTGAATAAGAGCTCTGGCTGTCCTGGAACTCACTTTGCAGACCATACTGACCTGGAACTCACTGACATCCTCCTACCTCCTGAGGGTTGGGACTAAAGGAACGTGCCACCAAGGCATGGCCTAAACATAGGGTTTTAAAGTACACATGTGGATAACAGGCAAGCTGCTTGCCTGTTTTTATCAATGGCAGAGGATCAAAACCTTGACTTTAAATAATTGATCTATTCCATTGTGTTTACCAGGAGATTTTTTCTGCATCTAATTTTTTGGAACATCATTGCCTTTCCTTTATGATTTCTTCCTCTTCTGATCCTTACAGAAAATATTAATCTCCAAGAAAAATGGGTCCAATATGAGTTTCTGTTTCTTCCTCATTGAAATCCTGCCTTAGGTGCCAGCCCCAAAGCATTAAATTCTTACAGGATAATCTGTTATTTAAAAGGGTATACTGTGTTCATTTTACTTTAGGAGAGGTTAATCATGGTGGAGATTGGAAGCATTAGGATCAGAAGTTCTAGGCCAGCATCACTTAAAAACTTGATTCCTAAATCACCAATATTATGTGGCACCAATTTTGAAAAGGAAAACAAATGGAAAGAGCTATTTCTCAGTTTGCAGAGTACTTGCTTAGAATGTACTAGGCCCTGGGTTCAATCTTCAGCATCACAGATAATCAGGTGTGGTGTCACATGCCTGTAATTCCAGTACACAGGAGATACAGACAGATACTTTAGGTCATACTTAATGACAGATTGAGTAGGAGACCAGCCTGGGATACAGGAGAATGTTTCTCAAATTAATAATAATAATAGTTGTGGTAGTAGTAGTAGTAGTAGTACTACTACTAGTAGTAGTAGTAGTCATAGTAATCTTGAGGAACTCAGTTAGGAGTTTGAGGTTGGTATCCACCTTGCCTCTTCACTTAGAGTAGAGCACAGTCTCTTAAACGTCAAACATGGTTTCTTCTTTTAGGCACGTGTTACTTTCTATGCAGTTGATGCCTATGTTTAGATTATTGATGGTTTCCTACACCAATGAGACAATAAATCAAAAGGAAATAAAAATTCAATATAGAAGTATCAAATACCATGTGGCAGGAGAGCGTACTGTAGTCACCAACAGGGGATTGCAAGCAATAGAACCCGAGAATTCAAGGAGACTCTAGTAGGTAAGGCCAGGCTGAAAAATCAGAGAGAATGGTGTGGTGGGGAAGAGAACAGAATAGGTTGGGCCAGGAAAGAAACCCTTCTCATTTGATAATACACAGACTCATTAAACAAAGTAATTATTATGAGGACAAATTACATGAAAGACTGAAGCAGGAACATCACAAATTCAAACTAAACCAGGACAACTTTATGGAACACTAACTCAAAACCACACAACCAAACAAAAACCAAAATCCAAACAAACAAAGACCCCTGCCATAGCCCTGTGAGAATCTTGTGTCATCATTTTCTCTGTGCCCCACATCTACTTATCCCAACCCAATAGCCTGTAGAGATTGAGGGCATAATATTGTTTGAGGGTACTCGGTCCATGTTTATGCCATCCCATAAGTGCACTTTCACTATTGACTCTCACGGTATTTATCCAGAGCTTGGGTTGTGGAATGAAAACTGTAAACTAACCACTATAACCTGCCACTAAGCTCTGAAATAATCACATGGGGAAATATTCTTCCTTAGGAATGCCCGGCCTTAGCTGGGCCTGTTGAAAGCACCTTTTCTGATCTTCAATTAGCCAGTCTACCTTTCACTGTTGGGCTTTTACATTTTTCTGTTTTTGTAGAAGTTTTCTTTGCCTCTTACTCTGATTTTGGCTGTGTGGCTGGATGAGTAGGGGGCTGCTCCCCAGCATCATCCTCTCTTTCTTCTTTTCTCACTCTTTCTCTTCTCTTATTCTCCTCTGTTTATTTTCTCAAACTGGCAACTGCATCTATATCTCTCCTGCCTAGCGATTGGCCATTCAGTTCCGAATTAGGGCAATCAGGTATTTTAGACAGGCAAAGTAACACAGACTCACTGTGTTAAACAAATGCAACACACCTTTGCATCATTCAACAAATATTACACAGCATAAACAAATGTAACTTATCTTCAACTAATATTGCACAGCAGTTTTTCTCTTGGGATGGGTTCTTTATTAAATACCAAAGTCATCCATTATATTCCTTTATTTCTTCTGAAAGTGCTATCATGCCATTTATATTATTATAATATTGTAAGAATTTTAAACATTATTAGAATTGCTAGGCATTTGGTCAATATTCAGCCTGGGTCAAATATTCAATTTCAGAGAAAAGTTAGAGGAAAAGGTAGTTGTAAATATCAACTCATATTGTACTGGATCAGGTGATGCAAGCTTTTAATCCCAGCTCTCCTGGTGCAGAGGCAGGTGGACATCTTTGAGTTTGAGGCCTACATATGAGTGAGTACCAGTAAATCCATGGGGACATAGTGTGAGCATGTCTCAACAAAACAAACTAAAAAAACTAGAAACTATGGAGTAACATTATTAGAAATGTGGGCTATGTCTCTGCACCCCTTTTACTTTTCCCTTTATTATTTTTTTGAAGATTTTTTTTCTATTCATTTTACATACCAACCACAGATCAGCCCTCCTCACTCTCCCCCAACCACAGCCTCCCGCCGCAAAGCACCCCTCATTCCCACCCCCTCCATTTGAAGCTCTCCCATGGGGATTCAGCAGAGCATGGTACATTCAGTTGAGGCAGGTCCAAGGCCCTCCCCTCTGAACCAAGGAAGCAAAAGGTGTCACACCTTAGGCACATGGCTCCAAAAAGCCCACTCATGCCCCAGGAATGGATCCTGATACCCCTACCTGGGTTCCCCCACCCTCAAATAGCTCAAGCTAAACAATTGTCTCCAGTAACCAGAGGCCTAGTCTAGGCCAGTGATCGCTTCACAGTGAACCCTGTTTTGGACATGCACTCCAATACAGTGTCTGTAAAGAAAGAAACAACCAATTTTTTCCATTATAATAGTATTTTATTATTTCATAGCAATAAAAGAGGTAACAGTACAGTAGGAAATATTTACAAAAATGCTAATGTGCTGGATTAAAGGTTCTCCCTTCACGGCCACTGGAGAAGAAAGGCAGGACAGGGTTATTGAAAGTGCCAGTGGGGTACCTTTATATTGGGGAACTCTTGGCAACATTCAGGAAACTTAAACATCCATCCTCACAATCAAGGAGCACCCCAATCTTGCCCAGGGGCCTCTCTATATAGTGCTGGAATACTGGGGATGTGGTGAGGAGACTGTAATGATTCCCCTCCTTCACACACACAAGAAGAAAGGCACCCTCATAGTCAATCATTTGGTTGGTATTCCTTAACCAGGAATCCTTACAGACCCCTACAGCCCAGTCCACAGAGTCTTGCAAATCCACCTCCCAGTAATATTTCCCGGAGATGAAGTTCAAGGATCCCCAGGAAGCCAAATAGCATCCAACAGAAATCACAGCTGTATCCTTACTCTGAGGTCCGAAGCTGAATTTTCTCAAGACATTAAATAGGTTCATCTTGTAATGCAATGTGGTTACATTTTCAAAGAAAATATGCACCTGGATGTGCTTGAACCTTTCAGTCAGTCCAGTGATGGGTAGGGCCTTGAGTCTGGTCACAATGCCTGGGGCATGCTCAGCTGCATTAACTCACTCCTTCTGACCATGTCATCCAAACTCTGGAGCAGTACCACATATGGACCCTGGGACATTGCCATCAGCTCCTGATACATATCTCTTAGTTCTTTGCTCTTTTGCACCATCATGGCTTCACTCTTCCTCAGTTTCTCTAAAACACATTGGCCTTCCTTTCTCACGTACTCGATATGTTTCTCTTTTTCTTCACTGAAGAAGGGATGCAGCTCCCTATACTGGGTCCTGATCATTTCTTCCCGCAGAGTCACATAGTTCATCCACAAAGTTGTTGTTCTCTTCTCTGCCTCGATATTCTCTTGATTTTTTTGGATCTTCTTCCATAAAGATACCATCTGCTTCAGAACTCTTTCCATTTGATGCTCAGCTGCTGCCTCAATGGGACAATGTCTGTGACCTCTGTGCTCATGAGAGTTAGAGCAGAGTTGACAGAGGAAGATCCTGCTCTCAACACACAAGATCCTCTTTGTCTCCTTGTGGGTCTCACACTTATGCTCCTCAGAGCTCAGGTCCTTCATGAGGCTGGCTTGTCTGGCAATGGACACCAGCTTCTTCAGAACAACGTTGGTTCTCATTTCCTTCTGTTGGCATGGTTCCCGACACATAGGGCAGTGGACTGGAGGTGGGGTGTCCTCCCAGGAAAGCTGGAGGCAGGCTCGACAGAAGCTGTGGCCACAGCTTATGGTGACTGGCTCTGTAAGGCAGCTCAGGCAGATGAAGCAGGTGAGTTCTTCCTGGAAGGCTTGTGACATGTCTGACTCCATTTTCCCACGGAATAGACTCTGGTCTCAGCAGTGTCTACGGGGTCACAACAATGTTAGCTCAGTTCTGTGGAGTGATCCTCAATGTGAGGGCGAGGAGGATCTAGCAGTCTAGGAGCCAGAAGGTATGGAAACACACTCTGTCTGGTCTAGAGGAGAAGGAACCTGCCTGGCCCCTGGAGTGTGCTTATATACACGCTAGAGACCACACCCACTCTAAATAGCAGTAATCTGATTGGATGGAAGATGGAACTAAATTTATGGCCAACACCCACAAAACAATCCTCCACAATAAGGTTTCCTGAGTCACACATCTTATCTGGGTGTGATAGCTCACACCTTTAATACCAGAGCCCTAGGGAATGGGATGTTGAGGCAGCAGGAGTTTCAGTTCAAGGCCTGCCTGGAATATACAGTGAGAACTTGTCTTAACAAAAAAAAAAATGAAGAGCAATTTTACTACGATATTTCACTGTTTCTAAATATTTTGAGATGTGCTTATATTTTCGGTTTACCTTTTGCAGTGTAACAGTTAATGATATCAATCTGTGATTTTAGCAAATATCAACATTAAAAAATTCCTAATCATTCCTTGAGAATTTACTTCAACTCATTTTCATCATATTTACCTCAACTGCAATTTCTTCGAGATTCAGCCCTTTTTCTACCCATTCCCCTTTCTGTTCTTTCCTACTTGCATTTTTTTTTAAATATATGGGGAAATCAGGGAGTGGATGGTGGTGGCACATGCCTTTATGCTTAACAATCAGGAGGCAGAGGTAGGCATGTCTCTGAGTGTTTCAGGCTAGCCTGGACTACAGAGTGCATTCCAAGACAGGCTTCAAAGCTGAACAGAAAACTGCCTAGAAAAAAATAGAAAAACAAACAAACAAACAAACAAAAAACAGTGATAAGGGAAAAAAATATGTTTAATGAACCAAAAGCCAAGAGGCTATGATTTGTCTTGTGAGGGGATTTTCTGGACTGAATCACTGGAATTCGGAAAGCCCACCTAAACTCAGATGTTTTGAGATGTGAGAATTCATCTTGAATCTTAGCTGTACCTTCTGTTGGCAGCCTGTATAAAGGACATGGAAGAAGGAAACTCTTTCGTCTTTGCTATTTCTCTTCTTGCTCTTGTTCTCACTGGCAAGGTCATCCCTTCACTGGTGTAGGACCCTACATTTTGGGTTTACTACTAAGAGGACTGGCAGGTAAAGGACCTTTTGTATTATTTATGTGGCAAGCCAGTTGTAGACATTGAGATATGTTTAGTATTTAGAGAGCATGAGGAATCATAATGAGTATGTTAAGATAGATTCCAAAGAGTGTATAAAATGAGGATGAGGAAGACATAAAAATTAAATGTGACTTAAGGAATCCTAGAGTAGTGAAGATGTCCTGTATGTAAAGGTTTTTTTTTTTTTGAGGTTTGTAGCTAGAAATATGGTTCAGATAAGGATTATTCCAAACTGAGTTGGGAGGAATCCTACAGATGAAGTCAGGAAGTGTGATATCATTCATGGTCTGGCTTCACTGTAGCATCTTTCCAGTGTTGGAATTAAAATCCCTACAATCGCAGGTGTTCCCTGAGAGGAGACCAAGAGATGGAGCCTACTGCTTCCCCTTAGGCAATTTCCTTTGCCTCCAATATCATTGCCAGATCCTGGAAAGCCTTAACCCTAGTTTATAGGATCATAGAAACCGTTTAGAAACTGCCTTTGAGAATACCAGGGCCAAAAAGGCAGATGATTTGCTTCATTTAAGTGAACATTTTGGTGTGAGCAAAGCTGTTTCAGAGCTCTCTGATCTTCCTCTTTGGGGGTCTGAGGACTAGGAAGTGTGGGTACAGGATGAAGGCATCCTGAAGTGGAGGTTGTATTTTCACTTTCCTGAATTCTCTGTTTAGCTCTATATGCCATTTTTAACTGAGTTGATTGCTTTCTTGAAGTCCAGTTTTTTGAGTTCTTTACTTATTTAAGATATTATCCATCTGTAGTGTGTGTAGTTGGCAAAAATCTTTTCCTATTCTGTAAGTTGGTACTTTGTCCTTATGATGGTGTTTTTTGCCAAACAGATGCTTTTCAATTCCATGAGGTTCCATTTATTAATTGTTGCTTTTAGGGACTGTACTATTGGTGTTCTGTTTAGAAGTCCTTTCCGGTGTCTAGGAATTCAAGAATATCCTCCACTTTCTCTTTAATTAGGTTCAGTATATATGGTTTTTTGTTGATGTGTTTGATCCACATGCTGTTGAATTTTATGCAAGGTCGTAGGTATGGAACTATTTTCAGTGTTCTGTGTTTTGAGGACATTATCAATGTTTCAGATACAAACAATTACAGTATGATCCTAGCAAAATACAGTGGTCCACCTACACTGGAATGCTGACATGATCCTACTTAAATGCAGATTTTTGTTGTTGTTGTTTGTTTGTTGCTTTGTGTTTTTGTTTTTTGTTGTGATTTTTTTTTTTTGGTTTTTCTTTTCTTTTCTATTTCTCTTTTTTTTTCACTACAGGTTTTCTGTGAATAAGAGCTCTGGCTGTCCTGGAACTCACTTTGCAGACCATACTGACCTGGAACTCACTGACATCCTCCTACCTCCTGAGGGTTGGGACTAAAGGAACGTGCCACCAAGGCATGGCCTAAACATAGGGTTTTAAAGTACACATGTGGATAACAGGCAAGCTGCTTGCCTGTTTTTATCAATGGCAGAGGATCAAAACCTTGACTTTAAATAACTGATCTATTCCATTGTGTTTACCAGGAGATTTTTTCTGCATCTAATTTTTTGGAACATCATTGCCTTTCCTTTATGATTTCTTCCTCTTCTGATCCTTACAGAAAATATTAATCTCCAAGAAAAATGGGTCCAATATGAGTTTCTGTTTCTTCCTCATTGAAATCCTGCCTTAGGTGCCAGCCCCAAAGCATTAAATTCTTACAGGATAATCTGTTATTTAAAAGGGTATACTGTGTTCATTTTACTTTAGGAGAGGTTAATCATGGTGGAGATTGGAAGCATTAGGATCAGAAGTTCTAGGCCAGCATCACTTAAAAACTTGATTCCTAAATCACCAATATTATGTGGCACCAATTTTGAAAAGGAAAACAAATGGAAAGAGCTATTTCTCAGTTTGCAGAGTACTTGCTTAGAATGTACTAGGCCCTGGGTTCAATCTTCAGCATCACAGATAATCAGGTGTGGTGTCACATGCCTGTAATTCCAGTACACAGGAGATACAGACAGATACTTTAGGTCATACTTAATGACAGATTGAGTAGGAGACCAGCCTGGTATACAGGAGAATGTTTCTCAAATTAATAATAATAATAGTTGTGGTAGTAGTAGTTCTACTACTAGTAGTAGTAGTAGTAGTAGTAGTCATAGTAATCTTGAGGAACTCAGTTAGGAGTTTGAGGTTGGTATCCACCTTGCCTCTTCACTTAGAGTAGAGCACAGTCTTCTAAACGTCAAACGTGGTTTCTTCTTTTAGGCACGTGTTACTTTCTATGCAGTTGATGCCTATGTTTAGATTATTGATGGTTTCCTACACCAATGAGACAATAAATCAAAAGGAAATAAAATTTCAATATAGAAGTATCAAATACCATGTGGCAGGAGAGCGTACTGTAGTCACCAACAGGGGATTGCAAGCAATAAAACCCGAGAATTCAAGGAGACTCTAGTAGGTAAGGCCAGTCTGAAAAATCTGCCTTCTAGAGAGAATGGTGTGGTGGGGAAGAGAACAGAATAGGTTGGGCCAGGAAAGAAACCCTTCTCATTTGATAATACACAGACTCATTAAACAAAGTAATTATTATGAGGACAAATTACATGAAAGACTGAAGCAGGAACATCACAAATTCAAACTAAACCAGGACAACTTTATGGAACACTAACTCAAAACCATACAACCAAACAAAAACCAAAATCCAAACAAACAAAGACCCCTGCCATAGCCCTGTGAGAATCTTGTGTCATCATTTTCTCTGTGCCCCACATCTACTTATCCCAACCCAATAGCCTGTAGAGATTGAGGGCATAATATTGTTTGAGGGTACTCGGTCCATGTTTATGCCATCCCATAAGTGCACTTTCACTATTGACTCTCACGGTATTTATCCAGAGCTTGGGTTGTGGAATGAAAACTGTAAACTAACCACTATAACCTGCCACTAAGCTCTGAAATAATCACATGGGGAAATATTCTTCCTTAGGAATGCCCGGCCTTAGCTGGGCTTGTTGAAAGCACCTTTTCTGATCTTCAATTAGCCAGTCTACCTTTCACTGTTGGGCTTTTACATTTTTCTGTTTTTGTAGAAGTTTTCTTTGCCTCTTACTCTGATTTTGGCTGTGTGGCTGGATGAGTAGGGGGCTGCTCCCCAGCATCATCCTCTCTTTCTTCTTTTCTCACTCTTTCTCTTCTCTTATTCTCCTCTGTTTATTTTCTCAAACTGGCAACTGCATCTATATCTCTCCTGCCTAGCGATTGGCCATTCAGTTCCGAATTAGGGCAATCAGGTATTTTAGACAGGCAAAGTAACACAGACTCACTGTGTTAAACAAATGCAACACACCTTTGCATCATTCAACAAATATTACACAGCATAAACAAATGTAACTTATCTTCAACTAATATTGCACAGCAGTTTTTCTCTTGGGATGGGTTCTTTATTAAATACCAAAGTCATCCATTATATTCCTTTATTTCTTCTGAAAGTGCTATCATGCCATTTATATTATTATAATATTGTAAGAATTTTAAACATTATTAGAATAGCTAGGCATTTGGTCAATATTCAGCCTGGGTCAAATATTCAATTTCAGAGAAAAGTTAGAGGAAAAGGTAGTTGTAAATATCAACTCATATTGTACTGGATCAGGTGATGCAAGCTTTTAATCCCAGCTCTCCTGGTGCAGAGGCAGGTGGACATCTTTGAGTTTGAGGCCTACATATGAGTACCAGTAAATCCATGGGGACATAGTGTGAGCATGTCTCAACAAAACAAACTAAAAAAACTAGAAACTATGGAGTAACATTATTAGAAATGTGGGCTATGTCTCTGCACCCCTTTTACTTTTCCCTTTATTATTTTTTTGAAGATTTTTTTCTATTCATTTTACATACCAACCACAGATCAGCCCTCCTCACTCTCCCCCAACCACAGCCTCCCGCCGCAAAGCACCCCTCATTCCCACCCCCTCCATTTGAAGCTCTCCCATGGGGATTCAGCAGAGCATGGTACATTCAGTTGAGGCAGGTCCAAGGCCCTCCCCTCTGAACCAAGGAAGCAAAAGGTGTCACACCTTAGGCACATGGCTCCAAAAAGCCCACTCATGCCCCAGGAATGGATCCTGATACCCCTACCTGGGTTCCCCCACCCTCAAATAGCTCAAGCTAAACAATTGTCTCCAGTAACCAGAGGCCTAGTCTAGGCCAGTGATCGCTCCACAGTGAACCCTGTTTTAGACATGCACTCCAATACAGTGTCTGTAAAGAAAGAAACAACCAATTTTTTCCATTATAATAGTATTTTATTATTTCATAGCAATAAAAGAGTTAACAGTACAGTAGGAAATACTTACAAAAATGCTAATGTGCTGGATTAAAGGTTCTCCCTTCACGGCCACTGGAGAAGAAAGGCAGGACAGGGTTATTGAAAGTGCCAGTGGGGTACCATTATATTGGGGAACTCTTGGCAACATTCAGGAAACTTAAACATCCATCCTCACAATCAAGGAGCACCCCAATCTTGCCCAGGGGCCTCTCTATATAGTGCTGGAATACTGGGGATGTGGTGAGGAGACTGTAATGATTCCCTCCTTCACACACACAAGAAGAAAGGCACCCTCATAGTCAATCATTTGGTTGGTATTCCTTAACCAGGAATCCTTACAGACCCCTACAGCCCAGTCCATAGAGTCTTGCAAATCCACCTCCCAGTAATATTTCCCGGAGATGAAGTTCAAGGATCCCCAGGAAGCCAAATAGCATCCAACAGAAATCACAGCTGTATCCTTACTCTGAGGTCCGAAGCTGAATTTTCTCAAGACATTAAATAGGTTCATCTTGTAATGCAATGTGGTTACATTTTCAAAGAAAATATGCACCTGGATGTGCTTGAACCTTTCAGTCAGTCCAGTGATGGGTAGGGCCTTGAGTTCTGGTCGCAATGCCTGGGGCATGCTCAGCTGCATTGAATCACTCCTTCTGACCATGTCATCCAAACCCTGGAGCAGTACCACATATGGCTCCTGGGACATTGCCATCAGCTCCTGATACATATCTCTTAGTTCTTTGCTCTTTTGCACCATCATGGCTTCACTCTTCCTCAGTTTCTCTAAAACACATTGGCCTTCCTTTCTCACGTACTCGATATGTTTCTCTTCTTCTTCACTGAAGAAGGGATGCAGCTCCCTATACTGGGTCCTGATCATTTCTTCCCGCAGAGTCACATAGTTCATCCACAAAGTTGTTGTTCTCTTCTCTGCCTCGATATTCTCTTGATTTTCTTGGATCTTCTTCCATAAAGATACCATCTGCTTCAGAACTCTTTCCATTTGATGCTCAGCTGCTGCCTCAATGGGACAATGTCTGTGACCTCTGTGCTCATGAGAGTTAGAGCAGAGTTGACAGAGGAAGATCCTGCTCTCAACACACAAGATCCTCTTTGTCTCCTTGTGGGTCTCACACTTATGCTCCTCAGAGCTCAGGTCCTTCATGAGGCTGGCTTGTCTGGCAATGGACACCAGCTTCTTCAGAACAACGTTGGTTCTCATTTCCTTCTGTTGGCATGGTTCCCGACACATAGGGCAGTGGACTGGAGGTGGGGTGTCCTCCCAGGAAAGCTGGAGGCAGGCTCGACAGAAGCTGTGGCCACAGCTTATGGTGACTGGCTCTGTAAGGCAGCTCAGGCAGATGAAGCAGGTGAGTTCTTCCTGGAAGGCTTGTGACATGTCTGACTCCATTTTCCCATGGAATAGACTCTGGTCTCAGCAGTGTCTACGGGGTCACAACAATGTTAGCTCAGTTCTGTGGAGTGATCCTCAATGTGAGGGCGAGGAGGATCTAGCAGTCTAGGAGCCAGAAGGTATGGAAACACACTCTGTCTGGTCTAGAGGAGAAGGAACCTGCCTGGCCCCTGGAGTGTGCTTATATACACGCTAGAGACCACACCCACTCTAAATAGCAGTAATCTGATTGGATGGAAGATGGAACTAAATTTATGGCCAACACCCACAAAACAATCCTCCACAATAAGGTTTCCTGAGTCACACATCTTATCTGGGTGTGATAGCTCACACCTTTAATACCAGAGCCCTAGGGAATGGGATGTTGAGGCAGCAGGAGTTTCAGTTCAAGGCCTGCCTGGAATATACAGTGAGAACTTGTCTTAACAAAAAAAAAAAATGAAGAGCAATTTTACTACGATATTTCACTGTTTCTAAATATTTTGAGATGTGCTTATATTTTCGGTTTACCTTTTGCAGTGTAACAGTTAATGATATCAATCTGTGATTTTAGCAAATATCAACATTAAAAAATTCCTAATCATTCCTTGAGAATTTACTTCAACTCATTTTCATCATATTTACCTCAACTGCAATTTCTTCGAGATTCAGCCCTTTTTCTACCCATTCCCCTTTCTGTTCTTTCCTACTTGCATTTTTTTTAAATATATGGGGAAATCAGGGAGTGGATGGTGGTGGCACATGCCTTTATGCTTAACAATCAGGAGGCAGAGGTAGGCATTTCTCTGAGTGTTTCAGGCTAGCCTGGACTACAGAGTGCATTCCAAGACAGGCTTCAAAGCTGAACAGAAAACTGCCTAGAAAAAAATAGAAAAACAAACAAACAAACAAACAAAAAACAGTGATAAGGGAAAAAAATATGTTTAATGAACCAAAAGCCAAGAGGCTATGATTTGTCTTGTGAGGGGATTTTCTGGACTGAATCACTGGAATTCGGAAAGCCCACCTAAACTCAGATGTTTTGAGATGTGAGAATTCATCTTGAATCTTAGCTGTACCTTCTGTTGGCAGCCTGTATAAAGGACATGGAAGAAGGAAACTCTTTCGTCTTTGCTATTTCTCTTCTTGCTCTTGTTCTCACTGGCAAGGTCATCCCTTCACTGGTGTAGGACCCTACATTTTCGGTTTACTATTAAGAGGACTGGCAGGTAAAGGACCTTTTGTATTATTTATGTGGCAAGCCAGTTGTAGACATTGAGATATGTTTAGTATTTAGAGAGCATGAGGAATCATAATGAGTATGTTAAGATAGATTCCAAAGAGTGTATAAAATGAGGATGAGGAAGACATAAAAATTAAATGTGACTTAAGGAATCCTAGAGTAGTGAAGATGTCCTGTATGTAAAGGTTTTTTTTTTTTGAGGTTTGTAGCTAGAAATATGGTTCAGATAAGGATTATTCCAAACTGAGTTGGGAGGAATCCTACAGATGAAGTCAGGAAGTGTGATATCATTCATGGTCTGGCTTCACTGTAGCATCTTTCCAGTGTTGGAATTAAAATCCCTACAATCGCAGGTGTTCCCTGAGAGGAGACCAAGAGATGGAGCCTACTGCTTCCCCTTAGGCAATTTCCTTTGCCTCCAATATCATTGCCAGATCCTGGAAAGCCTTAACCCTAGTTTATAGGATCATAGAAACCGTTTAGAAACTGCCTTTGAGAATACCAGGGCCAAAAAGGCAGATGATTTGCTTCATTTAAGTGAACATTTTGGTGTGAGCAAAGCTGTTTCAGAGCTCTCTGATCTTCCTCTCTGGGGGTCTGAGGACTAGGAAGTGTGGGTACAGGATGAAGGCATCCTGAAGTGGAGGTTGTATTTTCACTTTCCTGAATTCTCTGTTTAGCTCTATATGCCATTTTTAACTGAGTTCATTGCTTTCTTGATGTCCAGTTTTTTGAGTTCTTTACTTATTTGAGATATTATCCATCTGTAGTGTGTGTAGTTGGCAAAAATCTTTTCCTATTCTGTAAGTTGGTACTTTGTCCTTGTGATGGTGTCCTTTGCCAAACAGATGCTTTTCAATTCCATGAGGTTCCATTTATTAATTGTTGCTTTTAGGGACTGTACTATTGGTGTTCTGTTTAGAAGTCCTTTCCGGTGTCTAGGAATTCAAGAATATCCTCCACTTTCTCTTTAATTAGGTTCAGTATATATGGTTTTTTGTTGATGTGTTTGATCCACATGCTGTTGAATTTTATGCAAGGTCGTAGGTATGGAACTATTTTCAGTGTTCTGTGTTTTGAGGACATTATCAATGTTTCAGATAGAAACAATTACAGTATGATCCTAGCAAAATACAGTGGTCCACCTACACTGGAATGCTGACATGATCCTACTTAAATGCAGATTTTTGTTGTTGTTGTTTGTTTGTTGCTTTTTGTTTTTGTTTTTTGTTGTGATTTTTTTTTTTTGGTTTTTCTTTTCTTTTCTATTTCTCTTTTTTTTCACTACAGGTTTTCTGTGAATAAGAGCTCTGGCTGTCCTGGAACTCACTTTGCAGACCATACTGACCTGGAACTCACTGACATCCTCCTACCTCCTGAGGGTTGGGACTAAAGGAACGTGCCACCAAGGCATGGCCTAAACATAGGGTTTTAAAGTACACATGTGGATAACAGGCAAGCTGCTTGCCTGTTTTTATCAATGGCAGAGGATCAAAACCTTGACTTTAAATAATTGATCTATTCCATTGTGTTTACCAGGAGATTTTTTCTGCATCTAATTTTTTGGAACATCATTGCCTTTCCTTTATGATTTCTTCCTCTTCTGATCCTTACAGAAAATATTAATCTCCAAGAAAAATGGGTCCAATATGAGTTTCTGTTTCTTCCTCATTGAAATCCTGCCTTAGGTGCCAGCCCCAAAGCATTAAATTCTTACAGGATAATCTGTTATTTAAAAGGGTATACTGTGTTCATTTTACTTTAGGAGAGGTTAATCATGGTGGAGATTAGCAGCATTAGGATCAGAAGTTCTAGGCCAGCATCACTTAAAAACTTGATTCCTAAATCACCAATATTATGTGGCACCAATTTTGAAAAGGAAAACAAATGGAAAGAGCTATTTCTCAGTTTGCAGAGTACTTGCTTAGAATGTACTAGGCCCTGGGTTCAATCTTCAGCATCACAGATAATCAGGTGTGGTGTCACATGCCTGTAATTCCAGTACACAGGAGATACAGACAGATACTTTAGGTCATACTTAATGACAGATTGAGTAGGAGACCAGCCTGGGATACAGGAGAATGTTTCTCAAATTAATAATAATAATAATAGTTGTCGTAGTAGTAGTAGTACTACTACTACTAGTAGTAGTAGTAGTAGTCATAGTAATCTTGAGGAACTCAGTTAGGAGTTTGAGGTTGATATCCACCTTGCCTCTTCACTTAGTGTAGAGCACAGTCTCTTAAACGTCAAACATGGTTTCTTCTTTTAGGCACGTGTTACTTTCTATGCAGTTGATGCCTATGTTTAGATTATTGATGGTTTCCTACACCAATGAGACAATAAATCAAAAGGAAATAAAAATTCAATATAGAAGTATCAAATACCATGTGGCAGGAGAGCGTACTGTAGTCACCAACAGGGGATTGCAAGCAATAAAACCCGAGAATTCAAGGAGACTCTAGTAGGTAAGGCCAGTCTGAAAAATCTGCCTTCTAGAGAGAATGGTGTGGTGGGGAAGAGAACAGAATAGGTTGGGCCAGGAAAGAAACCCTTCTCATTTGATAATACACAGACTCATTAAACAAAGTAATTATTATGAGGACAAATTACATGAAAGACTGAAGCAGGAACATCACAAATTCAAACTAAACCAGGACAACTTTATGGAACACTAACTCAAAACCATACAACCAAACAAAAACCAAAATCCAAACAAAAAAAGACCCCTGCCATAGCCCTGTGAGAATCTTGTGTCATCATTTTCTCTGTGCCCCACATCTACTTATCCCAACCCAATAGCCTGTAGAGATTGAGGGCATAATATTGTTTGAGGGTACTCGGTCCATGTTTATGCCATCCCATAAGTGCACTTTCACTATTGACTCTCACGGTATTTATCCAGAGCTTGGGTTGTGGAATGAAAACTGTAAACTAACCACTATAACCTGCCACTAAGCTCTGAAATAATCACATGGGGAAATATTCTTCCTTAGGAATGCCCGGCCTTAGCTGGGCTTGTTGAAAGCACCTTTTCTGATCTTCAATTAGCCAGTCTACCTTTCACTGTTGGGCTTTTACATTTTTCTGTTTTTGTAGAAGTTTTCTTTGCCTCTTACTCTGATTTTGGCTGTGTGGCTGGATGAGTAGGGGGCTGCTCCCCAGCATCATCCTCTCTTTCTTCTTTTCTCACTCTTTCTCTTCTCTTATTCTCCTCTGTTTATTTTCTCAAACTGGCAACTGCATCTATATCTCTCCTGCCTAGCGATTGGCCATTCAGTTCCGAATTAGGGCAATCAGGTATTTTAGACAGGCAAAGTAACACAGACTCACTGTGTTAAACAAATGCAACACACCTTTGCATCATTCAACAAATATTACACAGCATAAACAAATGTAACTTATCTTCAACTAATATTGCACAGCAGTTTTTCTCTTGGGATGGGTTCTTTATTAAATACCAAAGTCATCCATTATATTCCTTTATTTCTTCTGAAAGTGCTATCATTGCCATTTATATTATTATAATATTGTAAGAATTTTAAACATTATTAGAATAGCTAGGCATTTGGTCAATATTCAGCCTGGGTCAAATATTCAATTTCAGAGAAAAGTTAGAGGAAAAGGTAGTTGTAAATATCAACTCATATTGTACTGGATCAGGTGATGCAAGCTTTTAATCCCAGCTCTCCTGGTGCAGAGGCAGGTGGACATCTTTGAGTTTGAGGCCTACATATGAGTACCAGTAAATCCATGGGGACATAGTGTGTGAGCATGTCTCAACAAAACAAACTAAAAAAACTAGAAACTATGGAGTAACATTATTAGAAATGTGGGCTATGTCTCTGCACCCCTTTTACTTTTCCCTTTATTATTTTTTTGAAGATTTTTTTCTATTCATTTTACATACCAACCACAGATCAGCCCTCCTCACTCTCCCCCAACCACAGCCTCCCGCCGCAAAGCACCCCTCATTCCCACCCCCTCCATTTGAAGCTCTCCCATGGGGATTCAGCAGAGCATGGTACATTCAGTTGAGGCAGGTCCAAGGCCCTCCCCTCTGAACCAAGGAAGCAAAAGGTGTCACACCTTAGGCACATGGCTCCAAAAAGCCCACTCATGCCCCAGGAATGGATCCTGATACCCCTACCTGGGTTCCCCCACCCTCAAATAGCTCAAGCTAAACAATTGTCTCCAGTAACCAGAGGCCTAGTCTAGGCCAGTGATCGCTCCACAGTTGAACCCTGTTACATGCACTCCAATACAGTGTCTGTAAAGAAAGAAACAACCAATTTTTTCCATTATAATAGTATTTTATTATTTCATAGCAATAAAAGAGTTAACAGTACAGTAGGAAATATTTACAAAAATGCTATTGTGCTGGATTAAATGTTCTCCCTTCACGGCCACTGGAGAAGAAAGGCAGGACAAGGTTATTGAAAGTGCCAGTGGGGTACCATTATATTGGGGAACTCTTGGCAACATTCAGGAAACTTAAACATCCATCCTCACAATCAAGGAGCACCCCAATCTTGCCCAGGGGCCTCTCTATATAGTGCTGGAATACTGGGGATGTGGTGAGGAGACTGTAATGATTCCCCTCCTTCACACACACAAGAAGAAAGGCACCCTCATAGTCAATCATTTGGTTGGTATTCCTTAACCAGGAATCCTTACAGACCCCTACAGCCCAGTCCACAGAGTCTTGCAAATCCACCTCCCAGTAATATTTCCCGGAGATGAAGTTCAAGGATCCCCAGGAAGCCAAATAGCATCCAACAGAAATCACAGCTGTATCCTTACTCTGAGGTCCGAAGCTGAATTTTCTCAAGACATTAAATAGGTTCATCTTGTAATGCAATGTGGTTACATTTTCAAAGAAAATATGCACCTGGATGTGCTTGAACCTTTCAGTCAGTCCAGTGATGGGTAGGGCCTTGAGTTCTGGTCGCAATGCCTGGGGCATGCTCAGCTGCATTGAATCACTCCTTCTGACCATGTCATCCAAACCCTGGAGCAGTACCACATATGGCTCCTGGGACATTGCCATCAGCTCCTGATACATATCTCTTAGTTCTTTGCTCTTTTGCACCATCATGGCTTCACTCTTCCTCAACTTTCTCTAAAACACATTGGCCTTCCTTTCTCACGTACTCGATATGTTTCTCTTTTTCTTCACTGAAGAAGGGATGCAGCTCCCTATACTGGGTCCTGATCATTTCTTCCCGCAGAGTCACATAGTTCATCCACAAAGTTGTTGTTCTCTTCTCTGCCTCGATATTCTCTTGATTTTCTTGGATCTTCTTCCATAAAGATACCATCTGCTTCAGAACTCTTTTCCATTTGATGCTCAGCTGCTGCCTCAATGGGACAATGTCTGTGACCTCTGTGCTCATGAGAGTTAGAGCAGAGTTGACAGAGGAAGATCCTGCTCTCAACACACAAGATCCTCTTTGTCTCCTTGTGGGTCTCACACTTATGCTCCTCAGAGCTCAGGTCCTTCATGAGGCTGGCTTGTCTGGCAATGGACACCAGCTTCTTCAGAACAACGTTGGTTCTCATTTCCTTCTGTTGGCATGGTTCCCGACACATAGGGCAGTGGACTGGAGGTGGGGGGTGTCCTCCCAGGAAAGCTGGGGAGGCAGGCTCGACAGAAGCTGTGGCCACAGCTTATGGTGACTGGCTCTGTAAGGCAGCTCAGGCAGATGAAGCAGGTGAGTTCTTCCTGGAAGGCTTGTGACATGTCTGACTCCATTTTCCCACGGAATAGACCTCTGGTCTCAGCAGTGTCTACGGGGTCACAACAATGTTAGCTCAGTTCTGTGGAGTGATCCTCAACGTGAGGGTGAGGAGGATCTAGCAGTCTAGGAGCCAGAAGGTATGGAAACACACTCTGTCTGGTCTAGAGGGAGAAGGGAACCTGCCTGGCCCCTGGAGTGTGCTTATATACACGCTAGAGACCACACCCACTCTAAATAGCAGTAATCTGATTGGATGGAAGATGGAACTAAATTTGGTGGCCAACACCCACAAAACAATCCTTCACAATAAGGTTTCCTGAGTCACACATCTTATCTGGGTGTGATAGCTCACACCTTTAATACCAGAGGCCTAGGGAATGGGATGTTGAGGCAGCAGGAGTTTCAGTTCAAGGCCTGCCTGGAATATACAGTGAGAACTTGTCTTAACAAAAAAAAAATGAAGAGCAATTTTACTACGATATTTCACTGTTTCTAAATATTTTGAGATGTGCTTATATTTTCGGTTTACCTTTTGCAGTGTAACAGTTAATGATATCAATCTGTGATTTTAGCAAATATCAACATTAAAAAATTCCTAATCATTCCTTGAGAATTTACTTCAACTCATTTTCATCATATTTACCTCAACTGCAATTTCTTCGAGATTCAGCCCTTTTTCTACCCATTCCCCTTTCTGTTCTTTCCTACTTGCATTTTTTTTAAATATATGGGGAAATCAGGGAGTGGATGGTGGTGGCACATGCCTTTATGCTTAACAATCAGGAGGCAGAGGTAGGCATTTCTCTGAGTGTTTCAGGCTAGCCTGGACTACAGAGTGCATTCCAAGACAGGCTTCAAAGCTGAACAGAAACACTGCCTAGAAATAAATAGAAAAACAAACAAACAAACAAACAAAAAACAGTGATAAGGGAAAAAAAATATGTTTAATGAACCAAAAGCCAAGAGGCTATGATTTGTCTTGTGAGGGGATTTTCTGGACTGAATCACTGGAATTAGGAAAGCCCACCTAAACTCAGATGTTTTGAGATGTGAGAATTCATCTTGAATCTTAGCTGTACCTTCTGTTGGCAGCCTGTATAAAGGACATGGAAGAAGGAAACTCTTTCGTCTTTGCTATTTCTCTTCTTGCTCTTGTTCTCACTGGCAAGGTCATCCCTTCACTGGTGTAGGACCCTACATTTTGGGTTTACTATTAAGAGGACTGGCAGGTAAAGGACCTTTTGTATTATTTATGTGGCAAGCCAGTTGTAGACATTGAGATATGTTTAGTATTTAGAGAGCATGAGGAATCATAATGAGTATGTTAAGATAGATTCCAAAGAGTGTATAAAATGAGGATGAGGAAGACATAAAAATTAAATGTGACTTAAGGAATCCTAGAGTAGTGAAGATGTCCTGTATGTAAAGTTTTTTTTTTTTGAGGTTTGTAGCTAGAAATATGGTTCAGATAAGGATTATTCCAAACTGAGTTGGGAGGAATCCTACAGATGAAGTCAGGAAGTGTGATATCATTCATGGTCTGGCTTCACTGTAGCATCTTTCCAGTGTTGGAATTAAAATCCCTACAATCGCAGGTGTTCCCTGAGAGGAGACCAAGAGATGGAGCCTACTGCTTCCCCTTAGGCAATTTCCTTTGCCTCCAATATCATTGCCAGATCCTGGAAAACCTTAACCCTAGTTTATAGGATCATAGAAACCGTTTAGAAACTGCCTTTGAGAATACTAGGGCCAAAAAGGCAGATGATTTGCTTCATTTAAGTGAACATTTTGGTGTGAGCAAAGCTGTTTCAGAGCTCTCTGATCTTCCTCTCTGGGGGTCTGAGGACTAGGAAGTGTGGGTACAGGATGAAGGCATCCTGAAGTGGAGGTTGTATTTTCACTTTCCTGAATTCTCTGTTTAGCTCTATATGCCATTTTTAACTGAGTTCATTGCTTTCTTGATGTCCAGTTTTTTGAGTTCTTTACTTATTTAAGATATTATCCATCTGTAGTGTGTGTAGTTGGCAAAAATCTTTTCCTATTCTGTAAGTTGGTACTTTGTCCTTGTGATGGTGTCCTTTGCCAAACAGATGCTTTTCAATTCCATGAGGTTCCATTTATTAATTGTTGCTTTTAGGGACTGTACTATTGGTGTTCTGTTTAGAAGTCCTTTCCGGTGTCTAGGAATTCAAGAATATCCTCCACTTTCTCTTTAATTAGGTTCAGTATATATGGTTTTTTGTTGATGTGTTTGATCCACATGCTGTTGAATTTTATGCAAGGTCGTAGGTATGGAACTATTTTCAGTGTTCTGTGTTTTGAGGACATTATCAATGTTTCAGATAGAAACAATTACAGTATGATCCTAGCAAAATACAGTGGTCCACCTACACTGGAATGCTGACATGATCCTACTTAAATGCAGATTTTTGTTGTTGTTGTTTGTTTGTTGCTTTGTGTTTTTGTTTTTTGTTGTGATTTTTTTTTTGGTTTTTCTTTTCTTTTCTATTTCTCTTTTTTTTTTCACTACAGGTTTTCTGTGAATAAGAGCTCTGGCTGTCCTGGAACTCACTTTGCAGACCATACTGACCTGGAACTCACTGACATCCTCCTACCTCCTGAGGGTTGGGACTAAAGGAACGTGCCACCAAGGCATGGCCTAAACATAGGGTTTTAAAGTACACATGTGGATAACAGGCAAGCTGCTTGCCTGTTTTTATCAATGGCAGAGGATCAAAACCTTGACTTTAAATAATTGATCTATTCCATTGTGTTTACCAGGAGATTTTTTCTGCATCTAATTTTTTGGAACATCATTGCCTTTCCTTTATGATTTCTTCCTCTTCTGATCCTTACAGAAAATATTAATCTCCAAGAAAAATGGGTCCAATATGAGTTTCTGTTTCTTCCTCATTGAAATCCTGCCTTAGGTGCCAGCCCCAAAGCATTAAATTCTTACAGGATAATCTGTTATTTAAAAGGGTATACTGTGTTCATTTTACTTTAGGAGAGGTTAATCATGGTGGAGATTGGAAGCATTAGGATCAGAAGTTCTAGGCCAGCATCACTTAAAAACTTGATTCCTAAATCACCAATATTATGTGGCACCAATTTTGAAAAGGAAAACAAATGGAAAGAGCTATTTCTCAGTTTGCAGAGTACTTGCTTAGAATGTACTAGGCCCTGGGTTCAATCTTCAGCATCACAGATAAAAAGGTGTGGTGTCACATGCCTGTAATTCCAGTACACAGGAGATACAGACAGATACTTTAGGTCATACTTAATGACAGATTGAGTAGGAGACCAGCCTGGGATACAGGAGAATGTTTCTCAAATTAATAATAATAATAGTTGTGGTAGTAGTAGTACTACTACTATTACTACTACTACTAGTAGTAGTAGTCATAGTAATCTTGAGGAACTCAGTTAGGAATTTGAGGTTGGTATCCACCTTGCCTCTTCACTTAGAGTAGAGCACAGTCTCTTAAACGTCAAACATGGTTTCTTCTTTTAGGCACGTGTTACTTTCTATGCAGTTGATGCCTATGTTTAGATTATTGATGGTTTCCTACACCAATGAGACAATAAATCAAAAGGAAATAAAAATTCAATATAGAAGTATCAAATACCATGTGGCAGGAGAGCGTACTGTAGTCACCAACAGGGGATTGCAAGCAATAAAACCGGAGAATTCAAGGAGACTCTAGTAGGTAAGGCCAGTCTGAAAAATCTGCCTTCTAGAGAGAATGGTGTGGTGGGGAAGAGAACAGAATAGGTTGGGCCAGGAAAGAAACCCTTCTCATTTGATAATACACAGACTCATTAAACAAAGTAATTATTATGAGGACAAATTACATGAAAGACTGAAGCAGGAACATCACAAATTCAAACTAAACCAGGACAACTTTATGGAACACTAACTCAAAACCACACAACTAAACAAAAACCAAAATCCAAACAAACAAAGACCCCTGCCATAGCCCTGTGAGAATCTTGTGTCATCATTTTCTCTGTGCCCCACATCTACTTATCCCAACCCAATAGCCTGTAGAGATTGAGGGCATAATATTGTTTGAGGGTACTCGGTCCATGTTTATGCCATCCCATAAGTGCACTTTCACTATTGACTCTCACGGTATTTATCCAGAGCTTGGGTTGTGGAATGAAAACTGTAAACTAACCACTATAACCTGCCACTAAGCTCTGAAATAATCACATGGGGAAATATTCTTCTTTAGGAATGCCCGGCCTTAGCTGGGCTTGTTGAAAGCTCCTTTTCTGATCTTCAATTAGCCAGTCTACCTTTCACTGTTGGGCTTTTACATTTTTCTGTTTTTGTAGAAGTTTTCTTTGCCTCTTACTCTGATTTTGGCTGTGTGGCTGGATGAGTAGGGGGCTGCTCCCTAGCATCATCCTCTCTTTCTTCTTTTCTCACTCTTTCTCTTCTCTTATTCTCCTCTGTTTATTTTCTCAAACTGGCAACTGCATCTATATCTCTCCTGCCTAGCGATTGGCCATTCAGTTCCGAATTAGGGCAATCAGGTATTTTAGACAGGCAAAGTAACACAGACTCACTGTGTTAAACAAATGCAACACACCTTTGCATCATTCAACAAATATTACACAGCATAAACAAATGTAACTTATCTTCAACTAATATTGCACAGCAGTTTTTCTCTTGTGATGGGTTCTTTATTAAATACCAAAGTCATCCATTATATTCCTTTATTTCTTCTGAAAGTGCTATCATGCCATTTATATTATTATAATATTGTAAGAATTTTAAACATTATTAGAATAGCTAGGCATTTGGTCAATATTCAGCCTGGGTCAAATATTCAATTTCAGAGAAAAGTTAGAGGAAAAGGTAGTTGTAAATATCAACTCATATTGTACTGGATCAGGTGATGCAAGCTTTTAATCCCAGCTCTCCTGGTGCAGAGGCAGGTGGACATCTTTGAGTTTGAGGCCTACATATGAGTACCAGTAAATCCATGGGGACATAGTGTGAGCATGTCTCAACAAAACAAACTAAAAAAACTAGAAACTATGGAGTAACATTATTAGAAATGTGGGCTATGTCTCTGCACCCCTTTTACTTTTCCCTTTATTATTTTTTTGAAGATTTTTTTCTATTCATTTTACATACCAACCACAGATCAGCCCTCCTCACTCTCCCCCAACCACAGCCTCCCGCCGCAAAGCACCCCTCATTCCCACCCCCTCCATTTGAAGCTCTCCCATGGGGATTCAGCAGAGCATGGTACATTCAGTTGAGGCAGGTTCAAGGCCCTCCCCTCTGAACCAAGGAAGCAAAAGTTGTCACACCTTAGGCACATGGCTCCAAAAAGCCCACTCATGCCCCAGGAATGGATCCTGATCCCCCTACCTGGGTTCCCCCACCCTCAAATAGCTCAAGCTAAACAATTGTCTCCAGTAACCAGAGGCCTAGTCTAGGCCAGTGATCGCTCCACAGTGAACCCTGTTTTAGACATGCACTCCAATACAGTGTCTGTAAAGAAAGAAACAACCAATTTTTTTCCATTATAATAGTATTTTATTATTTCATAGCAATAAAAGAGGTAACAGTACAGTAGGAAATATTTACAAAAATGCTATTGTGCTGGATTAAATGTTCTCCCTTCACGGCCACTGGAGAAGAAAGGCAGGACAGGGTTATTGAAAGTGCCAGTGGGGTACCTGTATATTGGGGAACTCTTGGCAACATTCAGGAAACTTAAACATCCATCCTCACAATCAAGGAGCACCCCAATCTTGCCCAGGGGCCTCTCTATATAGTGCTGGAATACTGGGGATGTGGTGAGGAGACTGTAATGATTCCCCTCCTTCACACACACAAGAAGAAAGGCACCCTCATAGTCAATCATTTGGTTGGTATTCCTTAACCAGGAATCCTTACAGACCCCTACAGCCCAGTCCACAGAGTCTTGCAAATCCACCTCCCAGTAATATTTCCCGGAGATGAAGTTCAAGGATCCCCAGGAAGCCAAATAGCATCCAACAGAAATCACAGCTGTATCCTTACTCTGAGGTCCGAAGCTGAATTTTCTCAAGACATTAAATAGGTTCATCTTGTAATGCAATGTGGTTACATTTTCAAAGAAAATATGCACCTGGATGTGCTTGAACCTTTCAGTCAGTCCAGTGATGGGTAGGGCCTTGAGTTCTGGTCGAAATGCCTGGGGCATGCTCAGCTGCATTAACTCACTCCTTCTGACCATGTCATCCAAACTCTGGAGCAGTACCACATATGGCTCCTGGGACATTGCCATCAGCTCCTGATACATATCTCTTAGTTCTTTGCTCTTTTGCACCATCATGGCTTCACTCTTCCTCAGTTTCTCTAAAACACATTGGCCTTCCTTTCTCACGTACTCGATATGTTTCTCTTCTTCTTCACTGAAGAAGGGATGCAGCTCCCTATACTGGGTCCTGATCATTTCTTCCCGCAGAGTCACATAGTTCATCCACAAAGTTGTTGTTCTCTTCTCTGCCTCGATATTCTCTTGATTTTCTTGGATCTTCTTCCATAAAGATACCATCTGCTTCAGAACTCTTTCCATTTGATGCTCAGCTGCTGCCTCAATGGGACAATGTCTGTGACCTCTGTGCTCATGAGAGTTAGAGCAGAGTTGACAGAGGAAGATCCTGCTCTCAACACACAAGATCCTCTTTGTCTCCTTGTGGGTCTCACACTTATGCTCCTCAGAGCTCAGGTCCTTCATGAGGCTGGCTTGTCTGGCAATGGACACCAGCTTCTTCAGAACAACGTTGGTTCTCATTTCCTTCTGTTGGCATGGTTCCCGACACATAGGGCAGTGGACTGGAGGTGGGGTGTCCTCCCAGGAAAGCTGGAGGCAGGCTCGACAGAAGCTGTGGCCACAGCTTATGGTGACTGGCTCTGTAAGGCAGCTCAGGCAGATGAAGCAGGTGAGTTCTTCCTGGAAGGCTTGTGACATGTCTGACTCCATTTTCCCACGGAATAGACTCTGGTCTCAGCAGTGTCTACGGGGTCACAACAATGTTAGCTCAGTTCTGTGGAGTGATCCTCAACGTGAGGGCGAGGAGGATCTAGCAGTCTAGGAGCCAGAAGGTATGGAAACACACTCTGTCTGGTCTAGAGGAGAAGGAACCTGCCTGGCCCCTGGAGTGTGCTTATATACACGCTAGAGACCACACCCACTCTAAATAGCAGTAATCTGATTGGATGGAAGATGGAACTAAAGTTATGGCCAACACCCACAAAACAATCCTCCACAATAAGGTTTCCTGAGTCACACATCTTATCTGGGTGTGATAGCTCACACCTTTAATACCAGAGCCCTAGGGAATGGGATGTTGAGGCAGCAGGAGTTTCAGTTCAAGGCCTGCCTGGAATAGACAGTGAAAACTTGTCTTAACAAAAAAAAAAAAAATGAAGAGCAATTTTACTACGATATTTCACTGTTTCTAAATATTTTGAGATGTGCTTATATTTTCGGTTTACCTTTTGCAGTGTAACAGTTAATGATATCAATCTGTGATTTTAGCAAATATCAACATTAAAAAATTCCTAATCATTCCTTGAGAATTTACTTCAACTCATTTTCATCATATTTACCTCAACTGCAATTTCTTCAAGATTCAGCCCTTTTTCTACCCATTCCCCTTTCTGTTCTTTCCTACTTGCATTTTTTTTTAAATATATGGGGAAATCAGGGAGTGGATGGTGGTGGCACATGCCTTTATGCTTAACAATCAGGAGGCAGAGGCAGGCATGTCTCTGAGTGTTTCAGGCTAGCCTGGACTACAGAGTGCATTCCAAGACAGGCTTCAAAGCTGAACAGAAAACTGCCTAGAAAAAAATAGAAAAACAAACAAACAAACAAACAAAAAACAGTGATAAGGGAAAAAAATATGTTTAATGAACCAAAAGCCAAGAGGCTATGATTTGTCTTGTGAGGGGATTTTCTGGACTGAATCACTGGAATTAGGAAAGCCCACCTAAACTCAGATGTTTTGAGATGTGAGAATTCATCTTGAATCTTAGCTGTACCTTCTGTTGGCAGCCTGTATAAAGGACATGGAAGAAGGAAACTCTTTCCTCTTTGCTATTTCTCTTCTTGCTCTTGTTCTCACTGGCAAGGTCATCCCTTCACTGGTGTAGGACCCTACATTTTGGGTTTACTATTAAGAGGACTGGCAGGTAAAGGAACCTGACTGGCCTCTGGACTGTCCTTATGTACTCTCTTGAGACCATGGCCACTTCCTGCCATGGTGGCTTTGACTAAGTCTTGCTGCAAGTGAGCTTCTGTAAATTGCAGTAATCTAAATGGATGGAAGACTGAATTAAATCTATGTCCAATACTCACAAACAAATATCCACAACGTTTTCCTGAGTCACACATCTTAGCTGGGTGTGGCAGCTCACCTCTTTAATTTTAGAGTGTTAATGGAATGGGCTCTTTAGGCAGGAGGTGTTTTAATTCAAGGCCTGCCTAGGATATACTGTGAGAATTTGTCTGAAAAAAAATATTTATTTTGCTTCAAATTTCAGGGTTTTTAAATATTTTGTTACGTGCTATATTTTCAATTTTCCTCTTTTAATTAACAGTTAATGATATCAATCTGTGATTTTAGGAAATATCATCATTAAATATTCCTCATAATTCTTTAGTATTTTGTTGAACTTATTGTTTACCATATTCACCTCAACTGCAGTTTCTTCAAAATTCGTCCCTTTTTCTACCCACTCCCCTTTCTTTTCTTTCCTTTTTTTAAAAAAATACATGGGTCCGTTCATTGGTGGTGCTCACCTTTAATGCCAACACTCAGGAGGCAGAGCCAGGAGGATCTCTGTGAATTCCAGCAGAGCCTGGGCTATGGATTGAGTTCCAGGAAAGGTGCAAACTACACAGAGATACCCTGTCTTGAAAAACAACAAAACAAAACAAAACAAAAAACAAAACAGCAACAAAAAAACATGAGGAAGCCAGGGGATGGTGGCACATGCATTCAATGTAAAGACTTGAGAGGCAAAGGGAGGTGATCTCTATCAGTTTTAGGCTAGCCTCCTCTACAGAACGAGTTCCAACAGGTCCCAATGCTACACAGCGAAACCCTGTCTAGAAAAAACAATACAAAAAACAAAAAGCAATAAAAAGGAAAAGAAACCATGTTTGATGAACTGAAACCCAAGAGACTGTGATTTTTCTTGTGAGGGAATTTTCTTGATTGAATCATTGGAATTAGGAAGCCCCACCTAAACTCAGATGTTTTGAGATGTGAGAACTCATCTTAAATTTTAGCTGCACCTTCTCGTGGCAGCCTGTTTAAAGGACATAGAAGAAGGAAAGTCTTTCATCTTTGGTATTTGTATTCTTGCCCTTGCTCTCACTGGCAAGTTCATCTCTTCACTGTTATAAGAACCTATTTTTTGTGATTCCAAAGTATACTGAAGTCCAGCTTATATTTCCAGCCTTGTAGACTAAACAACTGCTCTCTCTCTCTCTCTCTCTCTCTCTCTCTCTCTCTCTCTCTCTCTCTCTCTCTCTCTGTGTGTGTGTGTGTGTGTGTCTGTCTCTGTCTCTTTCATTTAGTTTTTTTCCCTCTAGATTCACAGTGGTTGCTACACTTATCTTTTGTGTATTAGTTTATTCCACATGTATTCAAATCGACAACGAGGAATAGCCATCAAGGGCTGAGCACTTTGTGGTGGATGATCACTTAAGGAGCTCATCCAAATAGGGGCTAATTCTTTGTGTAAGGGTGGGAGTCTTTCTAAATTTCCTACATTCATATCAACATATTCATTGTTCTGGTCTTGTTTTTTGCAACCATTTCTAGGCAAGACTGTTGCACATCAAACTTCCTGGTTCTCTGACTCTCACTCCCTTTCTGACACCTCTTCCACAGTATTTCTGGAGCTGTTGATGCAGGAGCTAGGATATACATGTATCTGTCGAAATTTGGATTCCTGCAATCTCTTGTTTTTAGCACTCTCTATTGTGGTATTCTGTGACTATCTCCCTGGATGGCCTATTGTTTCTCTTCTATATTCTTGTAAATAAGCATTACTAGGCTTTTCTTGCTTGATCTGAAATCTAATATTTTGCTTAATTCTTTTAGTAAGCCAAATCCATGATAGATTAATGTTTCAGGGATTATGAGATCAAGGGAAGGATAACTATTCAGAGCACTGGCAGATAAAGTATGTTTTGTATTATTTATGTGGCAAGACAGTTGTTGACATTGAGATATATTTAGTATTTAGAGAGCATTAGGAGTCATAATGAGTATGTTAAGATGGATTCCAAAGAGTACGTAAAATAATGATGAGGAAGACATAAAAATTATATGTAACTTAATAAATCCTAGATGAGTGAAAATATCCTGTATGTAAAGTTTATTTGATTCTTGTAGCTAGAAATATATTTCAGATAAGGATTATTCCTAACTGAATTGGGAGGAATCCCACAGATTAAGTGCCGACCTGTTATATCATTCATCCTCTGGTTTCAATGTATCTTCCCAGTGTTGAACTAAAATCACTATAGTAATGGGTATTACATGATAGGAGCCTACTGCTTCCCCTTCAGCAATTTTCTTTGCCTCTAAAGTCATTGCAAAATCCTGGTAAGCCTTAATCTTAGTTGATTAGATCATAGAAGCCATTTAGAACCAACTCTTGACAATCCAGGGCAAAAAAGGCAGATTATATGGTTCATTTAAGTGAACATTTGGGGTGTGAGCTAAGCTTTTTGCAGAGCTCTCTGATCCTCCTCTTTGGGGGTCTGAGGATTAGGAAGTGTAGGTAGAGGATGAAGGCATCCTGAAGTGGAGTTTGTATTTCCACTTTGTGAATTCTCTGTTTAGCTCTATACTCCATTTTTAACTGAGTTAATTGCTTTCTTGATGTCCAGTTTTTTGAGTTCTTTACTTATTTAAGATATTATCCATCTATAGTGTGTGTAGTTGGCAAAAATCTTTTCCTATTCTGTAGGTTGTCATTTTGTGCCAGTGATGGTGTCCTTTGCCAAACAGAAGCTTTTCAGTTCCATGAGGTTCCATTTATTAATTGTTGCTTTTAGTAACTGTACTATTGGTGTTCTGTTTAGAAGTCCTTTCCCATGTCTATGAGTTCAAGATTATTCCCCACTTTCTCTTCTATTAGATTCAGTACATGTGGTTTTATGTTGATGTGTTTGATCCACATGGAGTTGCGTTTCATGCAAGGTCTTAAGTATTGATCTATTTTCAGTATTCCACATACAGCCATCCAGTTTGATCCACACCTTTGTTCATGTTCTTCAGTATGTATTTCTGGGTTCTTTCTTAAAAATCAGGTTTCTATTCCCCACCTCTCATACCTGAGGGTAGGGGATGGGAGATGAGAACATAAGGGATTCTGATGGTTGAGCTGGAACAAGAATGTAGTGGGAAAGCAATGAAAGAGATACCATGATAGAGGGAGACATGGGCACAGAGAGAAATTGGTTGCTAGGGAAGTTTCAAGGAATCCTCAAGAATGACCCCAGCTTAGACTACTAGAAATAGTGGAGAGGGTGCCTGAACTGAACTGGCTTTCCCCAGTGATCAGATGATTAAATACCCTAAATGTCATCATAGAGCTTTTCTCGGGTAGAAGATGGAAGTGGATGCAGAGATCCACAGCCAAACACCAGGCCAAGAGTCCAGTCAAAGAGAGAGAAGAGGGATTTTATCATCAAGGGCATCAATATCATGATGGGGAAACCTGCAGAGATAACCAGACCAAACTAGTGGGAACTCATGAAATTTGGATCAACAGCTCTGGAGCCTGCATGGGACTGGGCTTAGGCCCTGTGTAACTAGACAGTTGTGTAACTTGATCTGCTTAAGGGGCCCCTGCAGTAAGATCAGAATACATCCCTGGTGTATAAGCAGACCATTTGGAGACCACTACCTATGGTGGGATATCTCACACAGCCTTGAGGCAAGGGAGGGGCTTGGACTTGCCTTTACTAAATGTACCTCCTCATGGGAGGCCTTTCCTTCTTGTAGGAGGGAATGGGGGATGGGTTGGGAGGGAGAGTCTGGAGGGGAGAGAAGAGGGTATAGAATGATCTTTTTTGGGGTTTGGGGGGTTGAGACAGGGTTTCTCTGTGTAGCTTTGCGCCTTTCCTGGAACTCGCTTTGTAGACCAGGCTGGCTTCGAACTCACAGAGATTCGCCTGACTCTGCCTCCTGAGTGCTGGGATTAAAGGCGGGCACCACCACCAACTGGTGAGGATGGTCTTTGAGTGGTACATAAAATGAATAAAAAAATTTCTTTTTTTTTTAAAGGCCACAGGAAGTTATATTTTTTATTTACCTCAAATTACATATAATGTATATGTGCATATATATATACATATATACACATACATATATATACATATATATATATATATATATAAATATAAACATATTAGTCTAAAAAAAGTTCAGCCAGTCGTGGTGTAGGGAGGAGGGGACTGGACCTGCCTTGGCTGAGTCTACCAGTCTGAGCTGACTCTCCAGGGGAGACCTTGCCTTGGAGGAGGTGGGAATTGGGGGTGGATTGGGGGGAAGGGCTGGCGGTGGGAGGAGGGAGGACGGGGGAATCCATGGCTGATATGTGAAATTAAGTTAATCATAAAATAAAATTATTTAAAAATTTTTTTTCTTAATAAAAAAATCAGGTGTCTATAGGTCTGTCAATTTGTGTCTGGATCTTCAATTTGGTTCCATTGATCTACTTTTTGAGGCAATACAAGATGTTTGTATTTTTTTAATGCAATACATGTGTTGTGCATATACAATACAAATATATACATTTCAGTAGGCTTTAGATATTCACATTTGTATATACTGAGTTCTTTGTATGTTACAATAATAAAGAAGAGGTAATGAGTTTTCTAGGGAATAGGAGTCATGGGAAGATTTGGGGAGAAGATTGAAGGGACAAATGATGGAAATATAGTTCTCATGCATGATAATCTCAAAACATAAAAATTTAAATAAAAATTCTTACAAGAAAAATACAGATGGTATTATAATTCCCATGCTAAAGTAAAAAGTATGAAAAATTATCTGATTTATAAGTCATATATTAGTCAACATTACACCTGGGTCTATAATTCAGTTATTGCTGTGGTTTTTGACTCAGTATTTTTCCAGTATGTTACATATGTCTTAAAGAATACCTGCAGCAAAAATAAACTAGCAAAGCCATAGATTTTAATAAAAATCTGATTTATAAAACAAAGCAAGAGATTGCAAACAAAACCTGAACCTATTTTACCAAATTTACACCATTTACGCCTCACTAACTCATTTGTCTTTTTATAAGATCTTGTAACTTTCAAGGACTTTTATATTTTTTTCTTTCTTTAATTTTTTTTTATTTTACATACCAATCCTGGTTCCCCCTCCCTCCCCTTCTCCAGCCTCCTACCTCCCTCCATCCCACCCACCCACATCCACTCCTCAGAGAGGGTAATGCCTCCCTCAGGGAGTCAACAAAGTCTGGCATACTAGGTTGAGGCAGGGCCAAGCCCCTCCCCCATGTATCAAGGCTGAGCAAGGTATCCCACCCTAGGGAATGTGTTCCAAAATGCCATTTCATGCATCTGAGATAAGTTCTGGTCCCACTGACAGGGCCTTCCCAAACAGATCTAGCCACATAACTATTGTCAATGTTCAGAGGGCATAGTTCGGTTCCATGCATGTTCTTCAGCAACCCATGAGCTCCCACCAGCTTGGGTCAGCTGTCTCTATGGATTTCCCCATCATGATCTTGACCTCATTTTACACTTGATCTTAGCCAAAAGGCTGAGAAGAGATCTTTACCTCATTTTTATTTGCATTTCCCTGATGGCTAAGGATTTTGAGCAATTCCTTAAATGTCTTTTGGCGATTTGATATTCTTCTGTGGAGAATTTTCTGTTTAGCTCTGTACCCCATTTTTTTATTAAGGAATTTAGTAAATTTGAGGCATAAATGTTCAGAATTGAGACTTCATTTTGGTGTATTTTTCCTGTGATGAATACGCACTGTCCTTCCTGATCTCTTTTGTTTGATTTTAGTTTGATGTCTATTTTGTTAGATATTAGAATAGCCACACCAGCTTGCATCTTAAGTGCATTGATTGGAAAGTCTTTTCCCAACCTTTCACTCTGAGGTACTATCTGTCTTTTGAAGTTGAGGTGTGTTTCTTGTATGCAGCAGAAGGATGGATCTTGTTTTTGTATTCATTCTGTTAGTCTGTGTCTTTTTATGGGCAAATTTAGTCCATTGATATTGAGGGATATTAGTGACCAGTGATTGTTAATTCCTGTTATCTTTGGGTGCTCATGTGTGTTTATTTCCCTTCTTTGGAATTTGTTGCTGTGGGGTTGTCTATTGCCTGTGTTTTCTTGGGTGTATCTGACTTCTTTAGGTTGGAATTTTTCTTCTAGTGCTTTCTATAGGGTTGGATTTGTGGATAGGTATTGTTTGAATCTGGTTTTGTCTTGGAATGTCTTGTTCACTCTGTTTATGGTGATTGAAAGTTTTGCTGAGTATAGTCGTCTGGACTAGCATCCATGGCCTGTTAGTGTCTGCATTATTGTTGAAAGACCCTAGCCCTTCAGGCTTACACCCCCAAGCCTCAGGAAGAGAGAAACTTCAAGCACCAGGAAATGAGAAACTAAAAATCTAGTTCCAAGGGCCACCTGACTCAGCCACTACTCAATCACCCCTGTAACAATATAACAATGTAAAAAGATTTCTGTTAAGAGATGTGCTCAAATGTGACTGGGATAGTTGCAAGTGTTCCAGGAAGGACCACCGTGACCTTTGTAACTGTCGGCGTCCACTCCCATCTGAATCTGTACTTTCAGTTTGTGGCTGAATCAACCACCGCTCTGACGTCTGTCCTTGTCCTCTTTATTTTTTTTTTGAAGTCTGTCTTCTCTCTCTCTCTCTTCCTTTCTCTCTCTCTCTCTCTCTCTCTCTCTCTCTCTCTCTCTCTCTCCCCGACCCCCACCTCTTCCTTCTCAAACTCCCCTTACTCCCCTTGTCCCTTCAGCCCCAGCTGCCAACCAAACTTCCTCATTGCTTCCTTGCCCTCTCTCTGACCAGAGTGCAGGCAGCAGGTAACAGAAAGCTCTATAATGAGTCCTGCAGGCAGCGGCTGCACAGCTGCTGCTTCAGGGACCCAGGGCACCACTGAGAGGGCTGGGTAGCCTGTAAGCATCACAGGGCCTGGATGCAGCAGGTTCAGGGGCCCCAGCTTGCTCAGAAAGCTGTGGATTAGAGGCTTGGCTTTATGGGAACTAGGCATTGCGGTGTGCTAGGGCAGGCTGTGAGCACGGCTGGCAGGTTCTGGCTGGGCTCCCATATGGACAAAGGGCAGAGCTGGCCGGGAACCAGCTGGAGCCTTGAGGAGCTCAGAGTGTGGGGGCTGGTGGAAAACTAACTGCCCTTCCAGGATCACAGCTGAAAAATGGCCTACAGGTCTATGAGCCCAGCCAGGGTATGAAGTCACTTTCAGTCTGCCGCTCTTGTGTACTTAAAAATCTGAGATTAACAGCAATCTTTTGTCCCCATGGTGCATGCCTTCTTGTCCTCTTCATCTCCCATGCTGTTGAGTGGGACTCCCAAGACCTGCCCTGGGGCTAAAACCTGATCAGGATCTGGCTCCAAGAATGGAATGTCACTCCCTATATGAGGCTATGATGTAAAAGGTCAGTAAACTGTTTTCTTATACCTGCAAATACTGAATTTAAAAGTTAATTCTGGTTGTTATTCATCTTAAAAATGGCTAATGATTCTGCAAACTGCTTATGTGTGTATATGGACAGGTATGTGACTTGAAAATGTAAGCAAGCTTTAACTGTATGTATGTATGCATGTATGTAACTTGGATCCAACTGTGTGTATGTGTGCAAGTAATTATTGTTTTAAAAATATATATATAACACCTAAGTACTTATGTCTTTACCAAATGTTCAACAACAAGTTTCTAGAAAATTTAAATACATAACAACATATGTTTAATAAATAAGATATTTGATAAATATTAAAGCTACACATCAATGCTTTTATACAAGAATATACCTTGCTCTGGCAGCTAAACTTTGCAATTTAAGATTTACCCATGTAAAATGATAATGATTTTAAGGACATAAAAGGATCATAGGAAACAGCTGAGGTTTGCAAATATGTGGCAGGACTAAAGTTCCAAAAAGAATCTGGTTGCAATGGTAGACCTTGGCAGTTTTAAAAATTGCCAGTGTCAGGTGATGATCACCGAAAGCACCAGCCATAATAAAAACCAACAGGCTATGTATATGCTGCCAAAGGTAGGGTCAAAGAAATCATCCAAGCCTCTATGTAAAAGAACCAAAAAGATTATAAATGAGTCCCAGATATTAAACTTTGGGATTTTTTGTACTCTGGAGCTTGGTTTCAGATTATGAGGATGTCATGTTTTCTCCTCCTTAAAGTAAAAAAAAAAAAAAAGGTACTTCACTGTTACTACAAAAGACATTTGAGAGATCTTAATCTTTTAAGAACAGTTTTTATAGTTAAAAACCAATGACTTAAAAATGTTTCTCCTTACCCAAGGTACATTCAGGCTTAAAAATGTTGTCTAGCCTCCTTATATTTGCTAAGTTTGTTAAACTTAAGTTATTGAGATAAACTGATACATATATATGTCTTATATTGATATTTTGTTTTTGCTTCTTTACTGAACCTGTATTTGATGCTAAAAGAGCTTCAACTTAAAAACATTGTTTTTAACAGTCAGTCATGAGTAATCAAGTTCCTTTTTAATTGTAGTCTGGGTAAATAAGTACTGATGTAATATTATAGAGATAAGTTTACTCATTTACTCAGTCCCTTGCATATGTTTTCAGGGTTGAGCTTGAAACAAGTAATTAGAAACAAAGTTTGTCTATTCAGACATCTGGATGGCCCTCATACTTCAGAGATCTGCAGAATATGGCATTTAAATGTTGATCTAAAAGTTTATTATATCAGACAGGCTTCCAGATCCTAGCAGTGACCCAAGGTCTCCAAAGAAGATCACGTACAAGGCACCACAACGTCTCTGCCTGGATTATGACAACGCTGACCACAGGGCAAGATGCCCCAGTGCAACACCTGCCGCCAGGACCCAGCCCAGACTGTGGACAAGTAGTAGGACACTGGAATTGAATGCACCCTTTGCTTGGTCGAGGTCAGTCTTCCGTGTCCCTATTCCACAGGAAAAATACTCTGCCTTGTGGGCCTGATGGCAGAAGAAGATTGATGTTGTTCTGACTGGTGTCTCCAACGCTATGGAGACCTGGGTAGGGATTGATCCCTGTAATTTATAGGATTGGCTGCTTCTTGGTCTGCACTCAGATATAGTTTATCCTTCTCAGATCTCTGACAGTACTGATGGCTAGGCTAGCTCTAACTTTGTCAGCATGGCAGCATCAGACAACCAGATCCTTCTACAAGGCCATAGCTAGCTTGTTAGCTCACCTTTAAAAAAATGTTCTAAGAGATAAAAGTTTAAATAAGTCATAAAGGTTCAGATATGAGTCTAAAATGAGATATGATTGAGATTACTCTCCTGTTCTATGGTTCAGAGCTTAACATTTAGGAGTCCTGATGAGCTGGTAGAGCAGTGACTACTTACTGTTCAGTCACAAGCTCAACATTTTAGATTTGTTTTAGATATCATCTAAATATGTCTAAATGTAAACCTAGAAATGCTTCTCACCAGGCCAAAAATCTCTGTCCAATTTATACCTGGCTTTCTGGACAGAAGAAAAATGCCCAAATCTGTAGTTCTTATTGGGACTCAAAGTATGAGTCCACTTCTGCTGTTTTACTGATACCCATTACCTGCTTTGTCTACAATATGGATTTCAGTACATATTGGTAATACTAATGTATCTAAAACTTTTATGTCATTTTGTAAGTAGGCCTCAAAGGGTCAAAAGAGTCATAAAAACCTAGACCCAATTCACAGAGGTCAAAAGGACCCCAGATAAATATTCCTAAAGATGGTATTTTTTCCTTTCTCCTGGTCTTGGGACTACTGCTTTTCCCATTACTAAGGATATGGACCTAAGGGTTCCAAATAAGTTCATAAATTTTAACTTCTGTTCCTAGTTTAAATTTGTCTCAACAGATTTCTACTTGGCTGGCAGACACCTCCAAGTTTCAGTTGCTGACTCCACTGCTCCAGACGACTGTGGGCTCCGGACTTGCTAAAGGCTAACGTGGACCAGCCCAGCTAACATGATTCTTCTCTGTCTCTAGGGGGTCAGGCAGCTACATGCTACTGACAAATGCCCCCTTGCCCAGTCTTTGACCAGCTTTTCAGCCTTTTGGGGGGAGGGGCCCTGATAACAGTGCTCCAATGCCAGCTCGAAGCAGTTCCAGAAGAGAATACGTCATCCCATATTCCTTGTTCAGAAAAGGCTGAAATGCTGGGTCAAAAAAAAAAAAAAACCTCCCTGACATAGAGACAAAATGGCTAACTATACGTGGACTATGCATGGCCATTACAGGCCATGAGTTAATGTAATACCATAATTTTAAGATTAAAATTTGCCAAAAAGAAAATGGGGGAATGAAAGACTCTAGCCCTTCAGGCTTACACCCCCAAGCCTCAGGAAGAGAGAAACTTCAAGCACCAGGAAATGAGAAACTAAAAATCTAGTTCCAAGGGCCACCTGACTCAGCCACTACTCAATCATCCCTGTAACAATATAACAATGTAAAAAGATTTCTGTTAAGAGATGTGCTCAACTGTGACTGGGATAGTTGCAAGTGTTCCAGGAAGGACCACTGTGACCTTTGTAAACTCCACTCCCTCCCTGATACCCCACTTGAGGTTTCAGGAAGAATGTACATGTGGACGTGACTGTACCCACTCTGTGACCAGACCATGTTCTTGTGAAACGAAATTGTATGGGAATTGTAATCTTATGGTTTTTGTGGGTTTTTCCTTTTAAAAAAAACCCATGTGGCTGCAGTAAGATGTGACTCTTGCTCTTGGGAGGAGAGGAGCCCTTCTATATAGAAGCTTAATAAATCCTCATGCATCAACTGGACTGGAATCTGGGTTCTTGGGGCACCCACTTGAGACCCTAAATTTTGGGGTCCAGCACTGTCTAGGACCTTCTGGCTTTCAGAGTCTCCATTGAGAAGTTGGGTGTTATTCTGCTGGGTCTGCCTTTAAGAGTCACTTGGCCTTTTTCCTTTGCTGTTCTTAATATTCTTTCTTTATTCTCTATATTTAGTGCTTTGATTATTATGTAGCAAGGGGAATTTTTGTGGGGTCTAGTCTATTTGGTGTTCTATAAGCTTCTTGTATCTTCATAGGTATTCCTTCTTTAAGTTGGGAAAGTTTTCTTCTGATTTTTGTTGAATGTATTTTCTGTTCTTTTGAGTTGGTATTCTTCTCCTTCTATCCATATTATTTTTATGTTTGGCCTTTTCTTGGTGTCCCAGACTTCCTGGACATTTTGTGTTATGACTGTTTTGGCTTTAGTGTTTTCATTGACTGACTAATCTATTTCCTTTATTGTATCCTCCACACCAGAGATTCTCTCTTCCATCTCTTGTATTATATTGGATATTCTTGCATCTGTAGTTCCTGTTCATTTACTCAGATTTTCCATTTCCAGCATTCCCTCAGTTTGTGTCTTCTTCATTGCTCCTATTTCATTTTTCAGGTTTTGAACTGTTTCCTTCACCTGTCTGATTTTTTATCTTGGTTTTTTTTAAGGGATTTACTGATTTCTTCTCACTGTTTGTTTGTCTTTTCCTCAATTTCTTTAAGGGGATTTTTCGTTTCCTCTTTAAAGACCTCTATCATCTTCATAAAGTTATTTTTAAGGTTATTTTCTTCTGCTTCTTCTATGTTGTGATATTCAGGTCATGCTGTTGTAGAACCACTAGGTTCTCTGGTACCATATTGCTCTTTATTTTGTTGTATGTATTTTTACATTGGTGTCTACCTATCTCTTCCTCCAATAGGTGCAAGAGGTGCCTGTGTCTGAGCGAGCTGTACTTGGTCCATTCTGTGCTCGCTGTGTCTGTGTCTCAGGGGGCTACTCTTGGTCCAATAGTAGCTATTGATCTAAATGGAGCTGGAGGATTCTGTCTCAGGGAGCTGCTTTTGGTCCAACTAGAGCTGGTGTATTCTGTGTCTCAGGAAGCCACTGAGGTTGGAGGGGGATGGGTGGCCTTAGGGTAAGGAATGGGTATTGTAGATTGCAGGATCCAATTGGGGGGGTGTTGGTGGGGAAGTCTGCCAGCAGGAGTCTTCCCTGCTGCTGGGCAACTGGGGCTGCAATGATCAGGGGTCCCTAGGTATGGGTTGTGCCACAGGACCTAGGCCCCAGAGGCAGGACTCTCTGAGTGGGAGAAGAGCCACTCACCTCTTGGATCAATCAGAACAGGTGGATTCTGTGTCTCGGGAAGCCACTGAGGTTGCAAGGGTCAGTCGGATCTGGGATAGGGCATAGGTTTTGCAGATTGCAAAGGTCTGATAGGGGTGTTCGTGGGGAAGCCTGCCTGCAGCAGTCTTCCCTGTAGGCTGGCAATGGGGCAGCAATTGGTGGGGGTTCCCAGGGACTGGTTGTGTCCCAGGGCAGGACCCAGAGGCAGGATGCTCTGGAGGGGGAAAGGGAGAAGAGTCACAGAAAGAAACTTTTATAGCTATTCAAGCATACAAAGTCCTAATGACGTGTAGAATTGATTTTGTCTCTCAGGACCAATTGACCCATGAAAGGTAATTTAAGGAAATCATGGAATTTTGGCATTTCAAACATTAATGTGTACAAAGCTACAATAAATTCTCAATATAGTCTTGTCATTAAGCCAGGGTACAATATTTAAGTAATTATCTATGGTTAACATGACTCATATCTTTGAAACAGGTTATACATATTTTTGATATGCTAGGAAAAATCACTTTATCTTTCCAAATATTGATTGAACCTGTATTATGGTAAATGCTGGGAATTAAAAGATAAATGCATCATGGTGCCTGCTTTCAGCGAGTTCAGATTCTCAAGCTGTTAAAAATATGTCAATAACAATCATAGCACACTTTGTTTAAGTAATAATAATGGATAACCACATCTCCAGTTAAGAGAAAGGTGTAGGAGTTTGAGAGCTCTCAGAGGTAATGTTGGTGGGAAATCTCATAAAATTCCACAGATGACATGACTATGTGACAGTATATTGCACACTTGCAAACAAGCTTCAAAGCTATAATATTTTCAGAGTTGAATACCATATCTTAGAGTTTTATTAGTCAATAAAACATGGATTTAAACAAAATTCATATCAGAAGACAACACAATTGCCTATCTTTATTTTCTGTTGCTTTAACCTTACATGGATTTTAGTAGCATTTCAGTTATTTTTGTCATTTTATAATAACTCGTATCTTGCAGGCTGACATATTCATAGCACAGAAATAATATTATATCCTTTGCTGTCCTGTTTGTTATGGAGGCCTGTAAGTCACACACCAGAGACTGTCAAAATTTGGAATATTGTTTTCCTCCATCAATTTCATTCTCTCTATCTAATTATAAATGGATTGAAAAGATGTCTGTGAACTTTAAACCTGAACAATTAGTACTTTGTAACTAAAGAGTTAAATTACATGAGCTAGAACTTAATGAGCTTCTACCTGTCCAGGCTAAAGGTAAAAATAATCACTGAAAATAAGAACATAAAGACTTGAATGAGAATCTCGTTCCCTTCTGCCCTTAATTAGACCAAAGGAGAGTGTTTATGAAATAAACACAAATTACCCCTGTGCCATTTGCATTGAATGAACCAATCAATACTCTATTAAGACTCTAAGTCAAAATTTCTTGTCAAAAACATGTTTTCTCTTCTTTTCATGTATATGTGTTTTCTGTGTGTTTATGCCTCTTTGCATACCTATGGAAGCACCTGTGTGTGCAGGTGTGTGTGTGTGTGTGTGTGTGTGTGTGTGTGTGTGTGTGATGTGTGTGTTTGTGTGCAAACATGTGACGGCTTGGGGTTGACCAAAGGAGTCCACCTTGATGGACTGTTCTTCCATCTTACTCTTTGTAAGTCAAGTCTCCAGCAAACCCAGGGTTTAATGACATAGTCTCAACAGAGAGACATTACTAGTTAGTTTTTGGCTGGTATCGGAGTACCATGAGCATGGATCCTTTAAGATTACTTAAATAGATATACTGTTACAGTGGAAGGGATGATCAAGCTTCTACTTGCCCATCTTCATATGGAGATTGTTGGTACCCAAGGAAAGTCAGCTATTACACACAGAGATTTGAAATAAAAGAATACCCTGGTGAAGAAGAATGGAACATGTTGTATTGCAAACTTGGGACTGGCTATGAGACAAACTGCTCAGGACAATTTCAAGATGGCTAGCTGAGATGATCTAGCCTGACAGACTACTCAAACAAGGACTAGAGACAAGCCCTGCACTTTTTTATTATGCAGAGACAGGAGAGCAGATGATACAGCCACCTCTCCCAGGACTTGACAATCAACCCAGTTTTTTTTTTCAGGATCCCCTAAAGATGCTTTCACCCTCAGACAGCAGGAATTAATTATAAGAACATGACACTCACATTCCCAAGAGGTAGAGTGGGTGGTTTTTGGTCATTCAACAGGTTATGGATACTTGTCACTGTTTAGGATGGTTGGTTACAAGTTATTATGTTGAATAAAGGTTAGATTATTGAATCTACTCTGAAAAGAAATAAGAGAGGATATGGATATGAAAGACAAAATGGTAGATTATTGAATCTACTTTTAGAAAGCAACTACATGTTTGTATTTTTGTATATTGTATACAAATTATATATATTGATACAAATTTGAGAATGATTCTGTTAGAAAATACTGTACATATATTTCTAATCTTGTTCAATGTATTGTACCTGTACAACTCACTTAGTAATGTAATGCAAATGACTAGTACTTGAAAGTTATTACCAACTAATTAGGATATAAAGAAATTCAAGTTAGTATTTAGTCACCTATAATAATGGAACATGTAGTCAGGTTAGGTATGTTTTTAAGGTCAAACAGAGACACATCTTAGATATACAGGTCATCTTGAAACACTTCAGAGATCTATAGAATATGGCATTTAAGATGTTTTCATAACATAGAGTTTTTTTCTTTTTTTGTGACAATAAGACATGTCTGCTCCTAGAAGCACCAATCTACTTCAGAGAAGATGATGGGCATTGAAGAAACTGCATATGGAGTTTACTTTCACTGTGGCCAAAGTTAGCCATTGGGCAAGAAAGTGACCTTGTCTTGATTGCTGACAGCATGCTGTCCAAAATGGACAAGCAGGACACACAAAAAAAGGACTTCGAATCCATGCCAAGACAAGGTAGAAAGGCTCTTTAGAAAATCCTGCTTCACAGATAGTCTGTCAGATGTGCTAGGCTTGTAGGCTGAAGATGGATGTCCCAACATTGCAGAGGAAACTTGGGTGACTCTCCGAGCAGCCAGATGTTTCTGTCATTTCTCACATTTTTTGGAAGTCACTTGATTATACTTCCTGCTTACGCAGTTAATATTATGTCCTTCTTGGATCTCTGAGGGAGTTGAAGATTAGATAGTTATAGTTTTCCTTGTTAACAAATTCAAATTCAGAAAAGAAACTCACTACAGAGGTGTAAAGTGTATGAGTAAGAAGGACATCAAAGGATAGTTTTCTTTTGATAATACAAGTTAGGATAAAAAGTGAATAGGAACATTTTGGACTCACAAAGGTAGGATAAATAATGAAGTTTTTTGTCTGAATTTGACAAACGTTAATGAAATGGATATTGTTAATGTAATTCTTGACTGAATATATTGTACATACTTATTGTGCTTATTGTTTATGATTTTTCTTACATTAGTTATCACCTTCAATTTTAGACAAAAAAGGGGAAATGTGGTTTTATATTTTGCACTTTAATAAATTAATCTGGGGTTAAGAGGACAGTACCAGCTACTAGATTAGACATAGAGGCCAGACAGTGGTGACACACACCCTTAATACTATCACTTGAGAGGCAGAGATCAATCTAGATTTCTTGAGTTCAAAGACATATTGGAAACAGAGCCAAGCAGTGGTGGAACACACCTTTGATCCCAGTACTGGGGGCACACAGGCCTTTAATCCCAAGAAGTGATGTCAAGGCAGAGAAAGGTATATAAGGTGTGAGGAAACAGGAACTGCTCTTCTTAAGGCTGAGGATTTCATAGAGGTAAGAACATGGCTGGCTTGTTTTGATTCTCTCATCTTTCAACAGTCACCCCAATATCTGGCTCTGGGTTCTCTACTGATGAGACAGTTTAGCAAATTGTGTTACAGAACAGAATGTCCAAAAAACAAAAAAGGGACCCTTTGATCTTTCTAAGTAATAGGTGTGAGTTTACAGTTTTCATTCCACAAATTATTCTGGATAAATTAATTGATAGTCAATAGTAAAAGTGCATTTATGGGATGGCATAAACAGGGAGCAAGTATCCTCCAAAAATATTATACCCTCAACATCTGCAGGCTGATGGGTTGGAACAAGTAGATGTGGGGCACAGAGAAAATGATGACACAAGAATCTCACTGGGCCACAGCAGGGGTCTTTGTTTGTATGGATTTTGGTTTTTATTTGATTGTTTGATTTTGAGTTGGGGTTCCATTAAGTTGTCCTGGGACAGTGTGAATTTGTGATGTTTCTGCTTCAGTCTTTTATGTAATTGGTCCTCATAATAATTACTTTGATTAATGAGTCTGTATATTATCAAATGAGAAGGGTTGCTTTCCTGGCCCCACCTGTTCTGTTGTCTTCCCCACCACACCATGCTCTCTAGAAGGTAAAATTCTCAGACTGGCCTGACCTACTACAGTCTCCTTGAATTCTTGGGTTTATTGCTTGCAATCCCCTGTTGGTGACTACAGTACGCTCTCCTGCCACATGGTATTTGGTACTTCTATACTGAATTTTGATTTATTGTCTCATTGGTGTGGGAAACCTGCAAGATTCTAAACACAGGCATCAACTACATAGCAAGTAACACGTGCCTAAAAGAAGAAACCATGTTTGATATTTAAGAGACTGTGCACTACTGTAAGTGAAGAAGCAAGGTGGATATCAATCACAAACTCCTGAATTCCTTAAAATTATTATTACAATTATTATTATTATTATTTTGAGAAACATTCACCTGTATCCCAGGCTGGTCTGCTACTCAATGTGTAGTTAAGTATGACCTTTAGTGTCTGCATCTGCCCCCTGAGTACTGGAATTACAGGCATGTGACACCACACCTGATTATCTGAGGTGCTAAAGATTGAAACCAAGACCTAGTACATGCTAAGCAAGTACTCTGCAAACTGAGAAATAGCTCTTTCCATTTTTTTCTTTTTCAAAAATAGGGCCACAAAATATTGGTGATCTGGGATTCACATTGTAAGTGATGCTGGCCTTGAACTTCTGATCCTAATGCTTCCAATTTCTGCCATGATTAACCTCTCTAAAAGTAATTTGAACATAGTATACCCTTTTAAATAACAGATTATCATATAAGGATTTAATGTGCTTTGGGGCTGGAGGATGAAAGTTTGCTGGGAGAGTGAGTGCCTGGCATCTAAGGCAGGATTTCACTGAGAAAGAAACAGAAACTCATATTGGACCCATTCTACTTTGTGATGATTATTTTATGTAGGGAAGAGAAGAGTAAAAAATCATGAAGGCAAGATTGTGATGTTCCAAAAAATAAAATGCAGAAAAAGTCACCTGGTAACCTGAAAGGAATAGATCAATTATTTAAAGTCAAGGGTTTGATACTGTGCCATTGATAAAAACAGGTAAGCAGCTTACCTGTTATCCACAGGCCTATTTAAAAACCTTGTGTTTAGGCCATGGGTGGTGGCCCATTCCTTTAGTCCTAACACTCAGGAGGCAGGAGGATCTCTGTGAGTTCAAGGTCAGTATGGTCTACACAGTGAGTTCCAGGACAGCCAGAGATGTTACTCAGAGAAAACCTTTCTTGAAAAAAACAAACCAAAACCAAAAATAAATAAATAAACCACAGGGAAACAAAAACAAACAAACAACAACAACAAAAAACCTTTTTAGGTAGGAGTAAGTCCTGTTGCAGTGTAGGTGGACCACTGTATTTTTCTAGGATCATACTGTAATTGTTTTGATGTGACACATTGATAATGTCCTCAAAACACAGAACACAGAAAATAGATCCATACTTATGACCTTGCATAAAATTCAACTGCATGTGGATCAAACACATTAATATAAAACCACATACACTGAACCTAATAAAAGAGAAAGTGGGAAACAATCTTGAACTCCTAGACATGGGAAAGGACTTCTAAACAGACACCAGTAGTACAGTCCCTAAAAGCAACAATTAATAAATGGAATCTCATTGAATTGAAAAGCATCTGTTTGGCAATGGAAACCATCACAAGAACAAAGTAACAATTTACAGAATAGGAAAAGATTTTTGCCAACTACTCACACTATAGATGGATAATATCTTAAATAAGTAAAGAACTCAAAAAACTGGACATCAAGAAAGCAATTAACTCTGCTAAAAATGGAGTATAAAGCTAAAAAAAGAATTCAGGAAAGTGAAAATACAACCTCCTCAGGTTGTATTTATTAATTGTTGCCTTCATCCTGTACCCACACTTCCTAGTCCTCAGACCCCCAAAGAGGAAGATCAGAGAGCTCTGAAACAGCTTAGCTCACACCCCAAACACTCACTTAAATGAAGCAAATCGTCTGCCTTTTTGGCCCTGGTATTCTCAAAGGCAGTTTCTAAATGGCTTTGATGATCCTATCATCTCAGGTTAAGGCTTTCCAGGATCTGGCAATGACTTTGGAGGCAAAGGAAATTGCCTAAGTGGAAACAGTAGGCTCCATCTCTTGGTCTCCTCTCATGTAACACCTGCGATTGAAGGGATTTTAATTCCAACACAGGAAAGATGCTACAGTGAAGCCAGACCATGAATGATATCACACTTCCTGACTTCATCTGTAGGATTCCTCCCAACTCAGTTGAGAATAATTCTTATCTGAACCATATTCCTAGCTACAAATCTAAAAAACTTTACATACAGGGCATCTTCACTAGTCTAGGATTCACTAAGATCCATTTAATTTTTATGTCTTCCTCATCCTCATTTTATACACTCTTTGGAATCTCTCTTAACATACTCATTATAATTCCTCATGCTCTCTAAATACTATACATATCACAGTGTCAACAACTTGCTTGCCACATAAATAATACAAAAGGTCCTTTACCTGCCAGTCCTCTTAATAGTTAACTCCAAAAGTCAGGTATTACACAAGTGAAGGGATGACCTTGCCAATGAGAACAAGAGCAAGAAGAGAAATAGCAAAGACAAAAGAGTTTCCTTCTTCCATGTCCTTTATACAGGCTGCCAACAGAAGGTACAGCTAAGATTTAAGATGAATTCCCGCATCTCAAATAATCTGAGTTGAGGTGGGCTTTCCTAATTCCAGTGATTCAGTCCAGAAAATTCCCTCACAAGACAAATCATAGCCTCTTGGGTTTTGGTTCATTAAACATCTTTTTTTTTTCCCCTTATCACAGTTTTTTGTTTGTTTGTTTGTTTTTCTATTTTTTTCAAAGCAGGGTTTCTCTGTTTAGCTTTGTAGCCTGTCTTGGAATGCACTCTGTAGTCCAGGCTAGCCTGAAACACTCAGAGACATGAATGCCTCTGCCTCTTGATTGTTAAGCATAAAGGCATGTGCCACCACCATCCCCTCCCTGGCTTCCCCATGTACCTTTTTAAAAAAAAAGAAGCAATAAGGAAAGAACAGAATGGGGAGTGGGTAGAAAAAGTGATGAATCGTGAAGAAATTGTAGTTGAGGTGAATATCATAAACATGAGTTGAAGTAAATTTTCAAGAAATTATTAGGAATTTTTAATGTTGACATTTGCTAAAATCACAGACTGATATCATTAACTGTTAAATTGCAAAAGGTAAACCGAAATTATAGGCACATCAGAAAGTATTTGGAAACAGTGAAATATCGTAGTAAAATTGCTCTTTATTTTTTTTGTTAAGACAAGTTCTCACTGTATATTCCAGGCAGGCCTTGAACTAAAACTCCTGCTGCCTCAACATCCTATTCCCTAGGGCTCTAGTATTAAAGGTGTGAGCTATCACACCCAGTTAAGATGTATGACTCAGGAAAACTTGTGGAGGATTTTTTTCTGAGTATTGGGCATATTTGTAATTCAATGTTCCAACTAATCAGATTACTGCTATTTAGAGTGGGTGTGGTCTCTAGCAAGTATATAAGCACACTCCAGGGGTCAGTCAGGTTCATTCTTCTCTAGACCAGACAGAGTGTGTTCCCATACCTTCTGGCTCCTAGACTGCTAGATCTGCTTCGCCCTCACGTTGAGGATCACTCCACAGAGCTGAGCTAACATTGTTGTGACCCCAGCAGACACTGCTGAGACCAGAGTCTATTCCGTGGGAAAATGGAGTCAGACATGTCACAAGCCTTCCAGGAAGAACTCACCTGCTTCATCTGCCTGAGCTGCCTTACAGAGCCAGTCACCATAAGCTGTGGCCACAGCTTCTGTCGAGCCTGCCTCCAGCTTTCTTGGGAGTACACCCCACCTCCAGTCCACTGCCCTATGTGTCGGGAACCATGCCAACAGAAGGAAATGAGAACCAACGTTGTTCTGAAGAAGCTGGTGTCCATTGCCAGACAAGCCAGCCTCATGAAGGACCTGAGCTCTGAGGAGCATAAGTGTGGGACCCACAAGGAGACAAAGAGGATCTTCTGTGTTGAGAGCAAGATCTTCCTCTGTCAACTCTGCTCTAACTCCCATGAGCACAGAGGTCACAGACATTGTCCCATTGAGGCAGCAGCTGAGTATCAAATGGAAAGAGTTGTGAAGCAGATGGCATCTTTATGGGAGAAGATCCAGGAAAATCAAGAGAATATCGAGGCAGAGAACAGAACAAGAACTTTGTGGATGGACTATGTGACTCTGAGGAAAGAAATGATCAAGACAGAGTATAGGGAGCTGCATCCATTCCTCTGTAAAGAGGAAGAGAAACATGTCAAGTGTATGAGAAAGGAAGGTCAACATGTTTTAGAGAAACTGAGGAAGAGTGAAGCCATGATGGTCCAAAAGAGCAAAGAACTAAGAGATATGTATCAGGAGCTGATGGCAATGTCCCAGGAGCCATATGTGGTACTGCTCCAGGGTTTGGATGACATGGTCAGAAGGAGTGAGTCAATGCAGCTGAGCATGCCCCAGGGTATGCAACCTGAACTCAGTGCCCTACCCCTCACTGGACTGACTGAAATGTTCAAGCACATCCAGGTGCACATTTTCTTTGAAAATACAACCACATTCCATTACAAGATGAACCTATTTAATGTCTTGAGAAAATTCAGCTTCGGACATCACCATAAGGATACAACTGTGGATACTGTTGGATGCTATTTGGCTTCCTGGGGATCCTTGAACTTCATCTTAGGGAAATATTACTGGGAGGTGGATTTGCAAGACTCTGCGGACTGGGCTGTAGGGGTCTGTAAGGATTCCTGGTTAAGGAATACCAACCAAATGATTGACTATGAGGGTGCCTTTCTTCTTGTGTGTGTGAAGGAGGGTAATCATTACAGTCTCCTCACCACATGCCCAGTTTTCCAGCACTATATAGAGAGGCCACTGGGCCGTGTTGGGGTGCTCCTGGATTGTGAAGACGGATGTTTAAGTTTCCTGAATGTTGCCAAGAGTTCCCTCATATATAAATACCCCTCAGGCACCTTCCAAAACCCTGTCCAGCCTTTCTTCTCCAGTGGTCATAAAGGGAGAACCTTTAATCCAGCACATTAGTGTTTTTGTAAATATTTCCTACTGTACTGTTATCTCTTTTATGGCTATTAAATAATAAAATACTATCATAATGGAAAAAATTGTTTGTATTTTTTACAGAAACTGCATTTGAGTGCATGTCAAAAACAGGGTTCATCGGTCTAGACTGGGCCTCTGGTACTGGAAACCATTGTTTAGCTTATGCTGTTTGTGAGGTTCCCCAGGTTGTTAGATCAGGATCCATTCCTGTTGCATGAGTTGGCTTTTTGGAGCCATGTGCCTAAGGTGTGACACTTTGAGCATCCTTGATTCAGAGGGGAGGGGCTTGGACCTGCCTCAATTGAATGTACCATGCACTGCTGAATCCCCATGGGAGAGCTGAAAATGGAGGGGGTGGGAATGAGGGGTACTTTGAGGGGGAAGGCTGGGGTTGGGAAAGAGTGAGGAAGGGTGATCTGTGGGTAGTATATGAAATGATTAGAAAATGTCTTAATAATAATAATAAAAGTAAAAATAAAAGAGGGTACAGAAACATAGTTCACATTTCTAATAATGTTACTCCATTGTTTACATTTTTGTAGTTTCTTTGTTGAGACATGTTCACACTATGTCTTCTTGGCTTTACTGGTACTCACTCATATGTAGGCCTCAAACTCAAAATGTCCACCTGCCTCTACCCGAGGAGTGCTGGGATTAAATATTTGCACCACCCGATCCAGTTCAATATGATTTTATATTTATAACTGGAGGAGTTGGGAATACGCGGTGGGCTGGGGGGAAGTTGAGGGGGGTGGGAGAGCAAGGGAATCTGTGGCTGATATATAGAACTGAACTGTTTGGAAAAATAAAAAAATAAAGAAAGAAATAAAATAAAGAACCCATCACAAGAGAAAAACTTCTGTGGAATATTAGTTGGAGATGTTACATTTGTTTACGCTGTGTAATATTTGTTTAATGATGCAAAAATGTGTTGCATTTGTTTAACTCTGAGATTCAGTGTTAATTTGCCTCTCTAAAATACCTGATTGATCTAATAAACAAGTGAATCACAAATAGCTAAGTAAATGAGAGACAGCTGGGGCTAACTGTGAGAGAAAATAAATAGGAGAATAAGAGCAGAGAAACGAGTGAGAAAAGAAGAAAGAGAGGATGATGCTGGGGAGCAGCCACCTACTCATCCAGCCACACAGCCAGAAGCAGAGTAAGAGGTAAAGAAAACTACAAAAACAGAAAAATGTAAAAGCCCAGCAGGGAAAAGTAGACTGGCTAATTGAAGATCAGAAAAGCTGCTTTCCACAAGCCCAGCTAAGGCCGGGCATTCATAAGGAAGAAAATTTCCCCATATGATTATTTCAGAGCTTAGAGGCAGGTTATAGTGGTTAGTTTACAGTTTTCATTCCACAACTCAACCTCTGGATAAATAACGTGAGAGTCAATAGTGAAAGTGCACTTATGGGATGGCATAAACATGGACCAAGTACCCTCAAACAATATTATGCCCTCAATCACTACAGGCTATTGGGTTGGGATAAGTAGACGTGGGGCACAGAGAAAATGAAGACACAAGAATCTCACAGGGCTATGGCAGGGGTCTTTTTTTGTTTGGATTTTGGTTTTTGTTTGGTTGTGTGGTTTTGACTTAGGGTTCCATTAAGTTGTCCTGATTTAGTTTGAATTTGTGATGTTCCTGCTTCAGTCTTTCATGTAATTGGTCCTCATAGTAAATACTTTGATTAATGAGTCTGTGTATTATCAAATGAGAAGAGTTTCTTTCCTGGCCCAACCTATTCTATTCTCTTCCCCACCACACCATGCTCTCTAGAAGGCAGATTTCTCAGACTGGCCTTACCTATTATAGTCTCCTTGAATTCTCGGGTTTTATTGCTTGCAATCACCTGTTGGTGACTACAGTACGCTCTCCTGCCGTATGGTATTAGATACTTCTATACTGAATTTTTATTTCCTTTTGATTTATTGTCTCATTGGTGTAGGAAACCATCAATAATCTAAACATAGGCATCAACTACATAGAGAGTAACACATGCCTAAAAGAAGAAACCATGTTTGACATTTAAGAGACTGTGCTCTACTCTAAGTGAAGAGGCAAGGTGGATACCAACCTCAAACTCCTAACTGAGTTCCTCAAAATTACTACTACTACTACTACTACTACTACTACTACTACTATTATTTTGAGGAACATTCTCCTGTATCCCAGGCTGGACTGCTACTCCATCTGTCGTTAAGTATGACCTATAGTATCTGTCTGTATATCCTGAGAACTGGAATTACAGGCATGTGACACCACACCTGATTATCTGTGATGCTCAAGATTGAACCCAGGGCCTACTACATTCTAAGCAAGTACTCTGCAAACTGAGAAATAGCTCTTTCCACTTGTTTTCCTTTTCAAAATTGGGGCCACATAATATTGGTGATTTAGGAATCAAGTTTGAAGTGATGCTGGCCTAGAACTTCTGATCCTAATGCTTCCAATTTCCACCATGATTAACCTCTCTCAAAGTAATTTGAACATAGTATACACTTTTAAATGACAGATTATCCTATAGGAATTTAATGCTTTGGGGCTTGAGGATGAAAGTCTGCTGGGAGAGTGAGTGCCTGGCATCTAAGGCAGGATTTCAATGAGGAAGAAACAGAAACTCATATTGGACCCATTCTTCTTGGAGATTAATATTTTCTGTAAGGATCAGAAGAGTAAGAAATCATAAAGGAAAGGCAATGATGTTCCAAAAAAAAAAGATGAAGAAAAAATCTCCTGGTAAACACAATGGAATAGATCAATTATTTAAAGTCAAGGTTTTGATCCTCTGCCATTGATAAAAACAGGCAAGCAGCTTGCCTGTTATCCACATGTGTACTTACAAACCCTATGTTTAGGCCATGCCTTGGTGGCACGTTCCTTTAGTCCCAACCCTCAGGAGGTAGGAGGATGTCAGTGAGTTCCAGGTCAGTATGGTCTGCAAAGTGAGTTCCAGGACAGCCAGAGCTCTTATTCACAGAAAACCTGTAGTGAAAATAAAAGAGAAATAGAAAAGAAAAGAAAAAACAAAAAATAAAAACAAAAAAATCAAAACAAAAAACTAAAACACAAAGCAACAAACACACAAACAACAACAACAAAAATCTGGGGATAAGTATGATTATGTCAGCAATCCAGTGTAGGTGGATCACTGTATTTTGCTAGGATCATAGTGTAATTGTTTCTACCTGAATCATTGATAATGTCCTCAAAACACAGAACACTAAAAATAGTTCCTTCCATAAAATTCAACTGCATGTGGATCAAACACATCAACAAAAAAAACCACATATACTGAACCTAATAAAAGAGAAAGTATAGAACGTTCTTGAACTCCTAGACTCGGGAAAGGACTTCTAAACAGAACACCAATAGTACAGTCCCTAAAAGCAACAATTTACAAATGGAACCTCATGGAATTGAAAAGCATGTGTTTGGCAAAGGACACCATCACAAGGACAAAGTAACTTACAGAATAGGAAAAGATTTTTGCCAACTACACACACTATAGATGAATAATATCTTAAATAAGTAAAGAAGTAAAAAAACTGGACATCAAGAAAGCAATGAACTCAGTAAAAAATGGGATATAGAGCTAAACAGAGAATTCAGGAAAGTGAAAATACAACCTCCACTTCAGGATGCCTTCATCCTGTACCCACACTTCCTAGTCCTCAGACCCCCAAAGAGGAAGATCAGAGAGCTCTGAAATAGCTTTGCTCACACCAAAATGTTCACTTAAATGAAGCAAATCATCTGCCTTTTTGGCCCTGGTATTCTCAAAGGCAGTTTCTAAATGGTTTCTATGATCCTGTAAACTAGGGTAAAGGCTTTCCAGGATCTGGCAATGATATTGGAGGCAAAGGAAATTGCCTAAGGGGAAGCAGTGGCTCCATCTCTTTGTCTCCTCTCAGGGAACACTTGTGATTATAGGGACTTTAATTCCCAAATTGGAAAGATGCTACAGTAAAGCCAGACCATGAATGATATCACACTTCCTGTCTTCATCTGAAGGATTCCTCCCTAACTCAGTTTGGAATAATCCTTATCTGAACCATATTTCCAGCTACAAACCTCAAAAAAACTTTACATACAGGACATCTTCACTAGTCTAGGTTTCATTAAGTTACATTTAATTTTTATGTCTTCCTCATCCTCATTTTATACACTCTTTGGAATCTATCTTAATACACTCATTATGATTCCTGGTTCTCTCTAAATACTAAACATATCTAATGTCAACAACTGGATTGCCACATAAATATTAAAAAAAAGGCCTTTACCTGCCTGCTCTCTTAATAGTTAACCCCAAAATTCCGGTCTTACACCAGTGAAGGGATGACCTTTCCAGTGAGAACAAGAGCAAGAAGAGGAATAGCAAAGACCAAAAAGATTCCTTCTTCCATGTCCTTTATACAGGCTGCCAACAGAAGGTACAGCTAAGATTCAAGATGAATTCTCACATCTCAAAACATCTGATTTTATATGGGCTTTCCTAATTCCACTGATTCAGTCCAGAAAATTCCCTCACAAGACAAATAATAGCCTCTTGGGTTTTGGTTTATTAAACATATTTTTTCCTTATCACTGTTTTTTGTTTGTTTGTTTGTTTTTCTATTTTTTTCTAGGCAAGATTTCTCTGTTCAGCTTTGGAGCCTATCTTGGAATGTACTCTGTAGTCCAGGCTAGCCTGAAACACTCAGAGACATGCCTGCCTCTGTCTCCTCATTTTTAAGCATAAAGGCATGTGCTACCACCATCCCCTCCCTGGCTTCCCAATGTATTTAAAAAAGAAAAATGCAAGAAAGAAAGAACAGAAAGGGGAGTGGGTAGAAAAAGGGATGAATCTTGAAGGAATGGCAATTGAGGTGAATATGATAACCATGAGTTGAAGTAAATTCTCAAGGAATGATTAGGAATTTTTTAATGTTGATATTTGCTAAAATCACAGATTGATATCATTAACTGTTAAATTGCAAAAGGTAAACCGAAATTATAAGCACATCTCAAAATATTTAGAAACAATGAAATATTGTAGTAAAATTGCTCTTTTTTTTTCTTTTACCACAAAATCTCACTGTATACTCCAGGGTGGCCTTGAACTAAAACTCTTCCTGCCTCCACACCCCAAATGCTAGGACTCTTGGATTAAAGCTCTGACCTATCACACCCAGATAAGCTGTGTGACTCAGGAAACCTTATTGTAGAGTATTGTTTTATGTGTAGTGGCCATAGATTTAGTTCCATCTTCCATCCAATCAGATTACTGCTATTTAGAGTGGGTGTGGTCTCTAGCGTGTATATAAGCACACTCCAGGGGCGAGCCAGGTTCATTCTTCTCTAGACCAGACAGGGTGTGTTTCCATACATTCTGGCTCCTAGACTGCTAGATCCTCCTCGCCCTCACGTTGAGGATCACTGCACAGAGCTGAGCTAACATTGTTGTGACCCCAGCAGACACTGCTGAGACCAGAGCCTATTCCGTGGGAAAATGGAGTCAGACATGTCACAAGCCTTCCAGGAAGAACTCACCTGCTTCATCTGCCTGAGCTGCCTTACAGAGCCAGTCACCATAAGCTGTGGTCACAGCTTCTGTCGAGCCTGCCTCCAGCTTTCCTGGGAGGACACCCCACCTCCAGTCCACTGCCCTATGTGTCGGGAACCATGCCAACAGAAGGAAATGAGAACCAACGTTGTTCTGAAGAAGCTGATGTCCATTGCCAGACAAGCCAGCCTCATGAAGGACCTGAGCTCTGAGGAGCATAAGTGTGAGACCCACAAGGAGACAAAGAGGATCTTGTGTGTTGAGAGCAGGATCTTCCTCTGTCAACTCTGCTCTAACTCCCATGAGCACAGAGGTCACAGACATTGTCCCATTGAGGCAGCAGCTGAGCATCAAATGGAAAGAGTTGTGAAGCAGATGGCATCTTTATGGGAGAAGATCCAGGAAAATCAAGAGAATATCGAGGCAGAGAACAGAACAAGAACTTTGTGGATGGGCTATGTGACTCTGCGGGAAGTAATGATTAAGACACAGTATAGGGAGCTGCATCCATTCCTCTGTAAAGAGGAAGAGAAACATATCGAGTGCATTAGAAAGGAAGGTCAACATGTTTTAGAGAAACTGAGGAAGAGTGAAGCCATGATGGTGCAAAAGAGCAAAGAACTAAGAGATATGTATCGGGAGCTGATGGCAATGTCCCAGGAGCCATATGTGGTACTGCTCCAGGGTTTGGATGACATGGTCAGAAGGAGTGAGTCAATGCAGCTGAGCATGCCCCAGGGCATGCAACCTGAACTCAGGGCCCTACCCATCACTGGACTGACTGAAAGGCTCAAGCACATGCAGGTGCACATTTTCTTTGAAAATGTAACCCCATGCCATTACAAGATGAACCTGTTTAATGTCTTGAGAAAATTCAGCTTCAGACATCACTGTAAGGATTCGTCTGTGGATTCTGTTGGATGCTATTTGGCTTCCTGGGGATCCGGGAACTTCATCTCAGGGAAATATTACTGGGAGGTGGATTTGCAGGACTCTGGGGACTGGGCTGTAGGGGTCTGTAGGGATTCCTGGTTAAGGAATACCAACCAAATGATTGACTATGAGGGTGCCTTTCTTCTTGTGTGTGTGAAGGAGGGTAATCATTACAGTCTCCTCACCACATGCCCAGTCTTCCGGCACTATATAGAGAGGCCACTGGGCCGGGTTGGGGTACTTCTTGATTGTGAGAATGGATGTTTAAGTTTCGTGAATGTTGCCAAGAGTTCCCTCATATATAAGTACCCTCGAGGCACGTTCGAAAACCCTGTCCAGCCTTTCTTCTCCAGTGGCCATGAAGGAAGAACCTTTAATCCATCACATTAGTGTTTTTGTGATTATTTCCTTCAGTACTGTTATCTCTTTTATTGCTATTAAATAATAAAATACTAAAAATTCGAAAAAAAATTGGTTCTTTCTTACAGACACTGCATTTGAGTGAATGTCTAAAATATAGTCCATTGTGGAGTGATCACTGGCCTAGACTAGGCCTCCTGTTACTGGAGACAGTTGTTTAGCTTGAGCTATTTGTGGGGGGGCAGGTATTGGGATCAGGATCCATTCCGGGGGCATGAGTGGGCTTTTTGAAGTCATATGCCTAAGGTGTGACACCTTTTGCTTCCTTGGTTCAGACAGGTGGGCCTTGGACTTGCCACAACTGAATGTATCATGCTCTGCTGTATCCCCATGGGAGAGCTTAAAATGGAGGGGGTGGGAATGAGGGGTGCCTTGTGGGCAAAGGCTGTGGTTTGGGGAGAGTGAGGGGGGGTGATCTGTGGAGGGTATGTAAAATTGATAGAAAAATTCTTAGTAAAATTAATAAAAGAAAAAATAAAAGAGGGTAGGGAGACATAGCCCGCATTTCTAGTAATATTACTCCATAGTTTCTAGTTTTTGTAGTTTGTTTTGTTGAGACACGGTCACACTATGTCCTCTTGGCATTACTGGTACTAACTCATATGTAGACCTCAAACTCCAAGATGTCCACCTGCCTCTGCCTGAGGAGTGCTGGGATTAAAAGCTTGCATCACCAGATCCAGTACAATCTGAGTTGATATTTATAACTGCCTTTTCCTCTTCCTTTTCTCTGAAATTGAATATTTGACCCAGGCTGAATATTAACAAATGCCTAGCTATTCTAATAATGTTTAAAATTCTTACAATATTATAATAATAGAAATGGTATGATAGCACTTTAAGAAGAAATAAAGAAATATAATGGATGATTTGGTATTTAATAAAGAACCCATCACAAGAGAAAAAATCCTGTGGAATATTAGTTGAAGATATCTTACATTTGTTTAAGCTGTGTAATATTTTTTTTAATGATGCAAAAATATGTTGCATTTGTTTAACTCTGAGATTCTGTGTTCCTTTGTTTGTCTATTATACCTGATGGTTCTAATAAAGAATTGAATGGCCAATAGCTAGTTAAGAGAGGGATAGCTGGGGCTGCCAGTCAGAGAAAATAAATAGAAGGAGAATAAGAGAAGAGAAAGGTTGTGAGAAAAGAAAAAAGGAAGGATGATGCTGAGGAGCAGCCACCCACCCATCAAGCCACACAGCCAGAAGCAGAGTAAGAGGTGAAGAAAACTTCTACAAAAACAGAAAAATGGAAAAGCCCAGCAGCGAAAGGTAGACTGGCTAATTGAAGATCAGAAAAGCTGCTTTCCACAAGCCCAGCTAAGGCCGGGCATTCCTAAGGAAGAATATTGCTCCATATGATGATTTCAGAGCTTAGTGGCAGGTTATAGTGGTTAGTTTACAGTTTTCATTCCACAACCCAGCCTCTGGATAAATACCATGAGAGTCAATAGTGAAAGTGCACTTATGGGATGGCATAAACATGGACCAAGTACCCTCAAACAATATTATGCCCTCAATCTCTACAGGCTATTGGGTTGGGATAAGTAGATGTGGGGCACAGAGAAAATGAAGACACAAGAATCTCACAGGGCTATGGCAGGGGTCTTTGTTTGTTTGGATTTTGGTTTTTGTTTGGTTGTGTGGTTTGGAGTTAGGGTTCCATTAAGTTGTCCTGGTTTAGTTTGAATTTGTGATGTTCCTGCTTCAGTCTTTCATGTAATTGGTCCTCATAATAATTACTTTGATTAATGAGTCTGTGTATTATCCAATGAGAAGGGTTTCTTTCCTGGCCCAACCTATTCTCTTCTCTTTCCCACCACACCATGCTCTCGAGAAGGCAGATTTCTCAGACTGGCCTTACCTACCTTGGTCTCCTTGAATTCTCAATTTTATTGCTTGCAATCCCCTGTTGGTGACTATAGTACACTCTCCTGCCACATGGTATTTGATACTTCTATACTGAATTTTTATTTCCTTTTGATTTATTGTCTCATTGGTGTAGGAAACCATCAATAATCTAAACATAGGCATCCACTACATAGAAAGTAACACGTGCCTAAAAGAAGAAACCATGTTTGACATTTAAGAGACTGTGCTCTACTCTAAGTGAAGAGGCAAGGTGGATTCCAAGCTCAAACTCCTAACTGAGTTCCTCAAAATTACTATTATTACTACTACTACTACTACTACTACTACTACTACTACTACTATTATTGTTATTATTATTATTTTGAGAAACATTCTCCTGTATCCCCGGCGGGTCTGCTAGTCAATCTGTCATTAAGTATGACCTACAGTATCTGTCTGTACCTCCTGAGTACTGGAGTTACAGGCATGTGACACCACACCTGATTATCTGTGATGCTCAAGATTGAACCCAGGGCCTAGTACATTCTAAGCAAGTACTCTGCAAACTGAGAAATAGCTCTTTCCATTTTTTTTCCTTTTCAAAATTGGGCCCACATAATATTGGTGATTTAGGAATCAAGTTTGAAGTGATGCTTGCCTAGAACTTCTGATCCTAATGCTTCCAATTTCCACCATGATTAACCTCTCTCAAAGTAATTTGAACATAGTATACCCTTTTAAACAACAGATTATCCTACAAGAATTTAATGCTTTGGGGCTGGAGGATGAAAGTCTGCTGGGAGAGTGAGTGCCTGGCATCTAAGGCAGGATTTCAATGAGGAAGAAATAGAAACTCATATTGGACCCATTTTACTTGGGGATTAATATTTTCTGTAAGGGTCAGAAGAGTAAGAAATCATAAAGGAAAGGCAATGATGTTCCAAAAAATAAGATGCAGAAAAAATCTCCTGGTAAACTCAATGGAATAAATCAATTATTTAAAGTCAAGGTTTTGATCCTCTGCCATTGATAAAAACAGGCAAGCAGCTTGCCTGTTATCCACATGTGTACTTACAAACCCTATGTTTAGGCCATGCATTGGTGGCAGGTTCCTTTAGTCCCAACACTCGGGAGTTAGGAGGATCCCAGTGAGTTCCAGGTCAGTAGGGTCTGCAAAGTGAGTTCCAGGACAGCCAGAGCTGTTATTCAGAGAAAACCTGTATTGAAAAAAAAAAAGAGAAATAGAAAAGAAAAGCAAAAGCAAAACAAAACAAAAACAAAAAATCAAAACAAAAAACAAAACCACAAAACCACAAACAAATAAACAACAGCAACAACAAAAATCTGGGTTTAAGTAGGATTATGTCAGCATTCCAGTGCAGGTGGACCACTGTATTTTTCTAGGACCATACTGTAATTGTTTCTATCTGAAACATTGATAATGTCCTCAAAACACAGAACACTGAAAATAGATCCATACCTACGACCTTGCATAAAAGTCAACTGCATGTGGATCAAACACATCAACAAAAAACCACATATACTGAACCTAATCAAAGAGAAAGGGGAGAATATTCTTGAACTTGTAGACACGGGAAAGGATTTCTAAACAGAACACCAATAGTACAGTCCCTGAAAGCAACAATTAATAAATGGAACCTCATGGAATTGAAAAGCATCTGTTTGGCAAAGGACACCATCACAAGGACAAAGTAACAACTTACAGAATAGGAAAAGATTTTTGCCAACTACACACACTACAGATGGATAATATCTTAAATAAGTAAAGAACTCAAAAAACTGGACATCAAGAAAGCAATGAACTCAGTTAAAAATGGGATATAGAACTAAACAGAGAATTCAGGAAAGTGAAAATACAACCCACACTTCCTAATCCTCAGACCCCCAAAGAGGAAGATCAGAGAGCTCTGAAACAGCTTAGCTCACACCCCAAATGTTCACTTAAGTGAAGCAAATCATCTGCCTTTTTGGCCCTGGTATTCTCAAAGGCGGTTTCTAAATGGCTTCTATGATCCTATCAACTAGGGTTAAGGCTTTCCAGGACCTGGCAATGACTTTGGAGGCAAAGGAAATTGCCTAAGTGGAAACAGTAGGCTCCATCTCTTGGTCTCCTCTCATGTAACACCTGTGATTGAAGGGATTTTAATTCCAACACTGGAAAGATGCTACAGTGAAGCCAGACCATGAATGATATCACACTTCCTGACTTCATCTCTAGGATTCCTCCCAACTCAGTTTGGAATAATCCTTATCTGAACCATATTTCTAGCTACAAACCTCAAAAAAACTTTACATACAGGACATCTTCACTAGTCTAGGATTCATTAAGTTACATTTAATTTTTATGTCTTCCTCATCCTCATTTTATACACTCTTTGGAATCTCTCTTAACATACTCATTAGGATTCCTAGTGCTCTCTAAATACTAAACATATCTCAATGTCTACAACTGGCTTGCCACATAAATAATAGAAAAGGTCCTTTACCTGCCAGTCCTCTTAACAGTTAACCCAAAAAGTAGGGTCCTACACCAGTGAAGGGATGACCCTGCCAGTGAGAACAAGAGCAAGAAGAGAAATAGCAAAGACGAAAGAGTTTCCTCCTTCCATGTCCTTTATACAGGCTGCCAAGAGAAGGTACAGCTAAGATTCAAGATGAATTCTCACATCTCAAAACATCTGAGTTTAGGTGGGCTTTCCTAATTCCAGGGATTCAGTCCAGAAAATTCCCTCACAAGACAAATCATAGCCTCTTGGGTTTTGGTTCATTAAACATATTTTTCCCCCTTATCACTGTTTTTGTTTGTTTGTTTGTTTTTCTATTTTTTTTTCTGGGAAGGATTTCTCTGTTTAGCTTTGGAGCCTGTCTTGGAATGCACTCTGTAGTCCAGGCTAGCCTGAAACACTCAGAGACATGCCTGCCTCTGCCTCCTGATTGTTAAGCATAAAGGCATGTGCCACTACCATCCCCTCCCTGGCTTCCCCATGTCTTTAAAAAAAAAAAGCAAGAAGGAAAGAACAGAAAGAGGAGTGGGTAGAAAAAGTTATGAATCTTGAAGAAATTGCAGTGGAGGTAAATATGATAAAAATGAGTTGAAGTAAATTCTCAAGGAATGATTAGGAATTTTTTAATGTTGATTTTTGCTAAAATCACAGATTGATATCATTAACTGTTACACTGTAAGAGGTAAACCAAAAATATAAGCACATCTCAGAATATTTAGAAACAGTGAAATATCATAGTAAAATTGCTCTTTTTTTGTTGTTGTTGTTGTTAAGACAAGTTCTCAGTGTATATCCCGGGCAGGTCTTGAACTAAAACTCCTGCTGCCACAACATCCCATTCCCTAGGGCTCTAGTATTAAAGGTGTGAGCTATCACACCCAGATAAGATGTGTGACTCAGAAACCTTATTGTGGAGGATTGTTTTGTGGGTATTGGCCATAGATTTAGTTCCATCTTCCATCCAATCAGATTAATGCTACTTAGAGTGGGTGTGGTCTCTAGCGAGTATATAAGCACACTCCAGGGACCAGGCAGATTCCTTCTCCTCTAGACCAGACAGAGTGTGTTTCCATAGCTTCTGGCTCCTAGACTTCTAGATCCTCCTCGCCCTCACGTTGAGGATCACTGCACAGAGCTGAGCTAACATTGCTGTGACCCCAGCAGACACTGCTGAGACCAGAGTCTATTCCGTGGGAAAATGGAGTCAGACATGTCACAAGCCTTCCAGGAAGAACTCACCTGCTTCATCTGCCTGAGCTGCCTTACAGAGCCAGTCACCATAAGCTGTGGCCACAGCTTCTGTCGAGCCTGCCTCCAGCTTCCCTGGGAGGATACCGCACCTCCAGCCCACTGCCCTATGTGTCGGAAACCATGCCAACAGAAGGAAATGAGAACCAACGTTGTTCTGAAGAAGCTGGTGTCCATTGCCAGACAAGCCAGCCTCATGAAGGACCTGAGCTCTGAGGAGCATAAGTGTGGGACCCACAGGGAGACAAAGAGGATCTTGTGTGTTGAGAGCAGGATCTTCCTCTGTCAACTCTGCTCTAACTCCCATGAGCACAGAGGTCACAGACATTGTCCCATTGAGGCAGCAGCTGAGCATCAAATGGAAAGAGTTGTGAAGCAGATGGCATCTTTATGGGAGAAGATCCAGAAAAATCAAGAGAATATCGAGGCAGAGAACAGAACAAGAACTTTGTGGATGGACTATGTGACTCTGCGGGAAGAAATGATCAGGACCGAGTATAGGGAGCTGCATCCCTTCCTCTGTAAAGAGGGAGAGAAACTTATCGAGTGCATGAGAAAGGAAGGCCAATGTGTTTTAGAGAAAGTGAGGAAGAGTGAAGCCATGATGGTCCAAAAGAGCAAAGAACTAAGAGATATGTATCGGGAGCTGATGGCAATGTCCCAGGAGCCATATGTGGTACTGCTCCAGGGTTTGGATGACATGGTCAGAAGGAGTGAGTCAATGCAGCTGAGCATGCCCCAGGGTATGCAACCTGAACTCAGGGCCCTACCCATCACTGGACTGACTGAAAGGCTCAAGCACATGCAGGTGCACATTTTCTTTGAAAACTAACCCCATGCCATTACAAGATGAACCTGTTTAATGTCTTGAGAAAATTCAGCTTCAGACATCACTGTAAGGATTCGTCTGTGGATTCTGTTGGATGCTATTTGGCTTCCTGGGGATCCGGGAACTTCATCTCAGGGAAATATTACTGGGAGGTGGATTTGCAGGACTCTGGGGACTGGGCTGTAGGGGTCTGTAGGGATTCCTGGTTAAGGAATACCAACCAAATGATTGACTATGAGGGTGCCTTTCTTCTTGTGTGTGTGAAGGAGGGTAATCATTACAGTCTCCTCACCACATGCCCAGTCTTCCGGCACTATATAGAGAGGCCACTGGGCCGGGTTGGGGTGCTCCTGGATTGTGATGATGGATGTTTAAGTTTCGTGAATGTTGCCAAGAGTTCCCTCATATATAAGTACCCCCCAGGCACCTTCCAAAACCCTGTCCAGCCTTTATTCTACAGTGGCCTTGAAGGGAGAACCTTTAATCCAGCATATTAGTGTTTTTGTAAATATTTCCTATTGTACTGTTATCTCTTTTATGGCTATGAAATAATAAAATACTATTATAATGGAAAAAATTGGTTGTTTCTTTCTTTACACACACTGTATTGGAGTGCATGTCTAAAACAGGGTTCACTGTGGAGCGATCACTGGCCTAGACTAGGCCTCTGGTTACTGGAGACAGTTGTTTAGCTTGAGCTATTTGGGGGGTGGGGAGATCCAGGTAGTGGGATCAGGATCCATTCCTGGGGCATGGGTGGGCTTTTTGGAGCCGTGTGCCTAAGGTGTGACACCTTTTGCTTCCTTGGTTCAGAGGGGAGGGCCTTGGACCTGCCTCAACTGAATGTACCATGCTCTGCTGAATCCCCATGGGAGAGCTTCAAACGGAGGGGGTGGGAATGAGGGGTGCTTTGGGGGGGAAGGCTGTGGTTGGGGGAGAGTGAGGAGGGCTGATCTGTGGTTGGTATATAAAATGAATAGAAAAATTCTTAATAAAATAATAAAAGGAAAAATAAAAGGGGGGACAGAGACATAGCCCACATTTCTAATAATGTTACTCCATAGTTTCTAGTTTTTGTAGTTTGTTTTGTTGAGACATGGTCGCACTATATCCTCTTGGCTTTACTGGTACTCACTCATATGTAGGCCTCAAACTCAAAGATGTCCACCTGCCTCTGCCCCAGGAGTGCTGGGATTAAAAGCTTGTACCACCCGATCCAGTACAATCTGAGTTGATATTTATAACTACCTTTTCCTCTTCCTTTTCTCTGAAATTGAATACTTGACCCAAGCTGAATAGTGACCAAATGCCTAGCTATTCTAATAATGTTTAAAATTCTTACAATATTATAATAATATAAATGGTATGATAGCACTTTCAGAAGAAATAAAGGAATATAATGGACAACTTTGGTATTTAATAAAGAAGCCATCACAAGAGAAAAACCTGCTGTGGAATATTAGTTGAAGATATGTTACATTTGTTTATGCTGTGTAATATTTGTTGAATGATGCAAAGATGTGTTGCATTTGTTTAACACAGTGAGTCTGTGTTACTTTGCCTGTCTAAAATACCTGATTGCCCTAATACAGAACTGAATGGCCAATAGCTAGGCAGGAGAGATATAGATGTGGTTGCCAGTCAGAGAAAATAAATAGAAGGAGAATAAGAGAAGAGAAAGGAGTGAGAATAGAAGAAAGAGAGGATGATGCTGGGGAGCAGCCCCCTATGCATCCAGCCACACAGCCAGAAGCAGAGTAAGAGGTGAAGAAAACTTCTACAAAAACAGAAAAATGGAAAAGTCCAGCAGTGAAAGGTAGACTGGCTAATTGAAGATCAGAAAAGCTGCTTTCCACAAGCCCAGCTAAGGCCTGGCATTCATAAGGAAGAGTATTGCTCCATATGATGATTTCAGAGCTTAGTTGCAGGTTATAGTGTTTAGTTTACAGTTTTCATTCCACAACCCAACCTCTGGATAAGTAAGGTGATAGTCAATAGTGAAAGTGCACTTATGGGATGGCATAAACATGGACCAAGTACCCTCAAACAATATTATGCCCTCAATCTCTGCAGGCTATTGGGTTGGGATAAGTAGATGTGGGGCACAGAGAAAATGATGACCCAAGAATCTCACAGGGCTATGGCAGGGGTCTTTGTTTGTTTGGATTTTGGTTTTTGTTTGGTTGTGTGGTTTGGAGTTAGGGTTCTATTACGTTGTCCTGGTTTAGTTTGAATTTGTGATGTTCCTGCTTCAGTCTTTCATGTAATTGGTCCTCATAATAATTACTTTGATTAATGAGTCTGTGTATTATCAAATGAGAAGGGTTTCTTTCCTGGCCCAACCTATTCTGTTCTCTTTGCCAGCACACCATGGTCTCAAGAAGGCAGATTTCTCAGACTGGCCTTACCTAGTATAGTCTCCTTGAATTCTTGGGTTTTATTGCTAATCTTTAGTGGAGCACATTAGTGTTTTTTTAATTATTTCCTAGTGTAATATTTTCTTTTTTTTTTGCTATTAAATAATAAAATACTCCTAAATGGGGAAAAATGTTTTTTTCTTTACAGACACTACATTTGAGTACATGCCTAAAAGAGGGTTCACCATGGTTATGGAGCCACCATGGGACTGGACTAGTCCTCTGATTACTGGAGACAATTGTTTAGCTTCAGTTGTTTGGGGGGACCCCATGTTGTGGGATCAGGATCCATTCCTGGTGCATGAGTGGGCATTTTGGAGCCGTGTGTCTAAGGTGTGATACCTTGTGCATCCTTGGTTCAGATGGGAGGGCCTTGGACCTGCCTCAACTGAATATGTCATGCTCTGCCAACTCCCCATGAGAGAACTCAACTTGGAGGAGGTAGGAATGGGGGAGAAAGCTGGGAGGCTAGGAAGAGGGAAGAGGGGCGATCTGCAGTTGTTATGTAAAATGAATATAAAATTTCTTAATAATGATAATAGTAATAGAAAAAATAAAAGAGGGTATTGAGACATAGCCCACATTTCTAATAGTGTTACTCCATAGTTTCTGGTTTTTGTAGTTGGTTTTGTTGAGACATGGTCACACTATTTTTGGCTCTCCTGGTACTCACTCACTATGTAGGCCTTGAACTCAAAGATGGCTACCTGCTTCTTCCTCAGGAGTGCTGGGATTAAAATTGTGCACCTCGAGATACAGTTCAATGTGAGTTTATATTTATAACTACCTTTTCCTCTTTCCTTTTCTTTGAAATTGAATATTTGACCCAGGCTGTACATTGACAAGATGCCTAGCTATTCTCAAAATATTTAAAATTCTTGCACTACTATAATAATATAAATGGTATGATAGCAGTTAACTTAACTACTTGCTGTGTAGTTAAGTATGATCTTTAGTGTCTGCCTCTGCTTCCTGAGTACTGGAATTACAAGCATGTGACACCACACCTGATTACATGTGATGCTGAAGAATGAGCCGAGGGTCTAGTACATGCTAAGCAAGTATTCTTCAAACTGAGATATAGCTATTTCCTTTTTTTTTCATTTTAAAAATAAGGCCACATAATATTGGTGATATGAGATTCATGTAAGTTATTCTGGCCTTGAACTCCTGATCCCAATGCTTCCAATTCCTGCCATGTTTGACCTCCTTAAATATATTTTTAACGTAGTATACCCTTTTAAATAACAGATTATCATATAAAGATGTAAGGTGTTTTGGGCCTGGAGGATGAAGGTCAGATGGGAGAGTGAGTAACTAGCATCTATGGCAGGATTTCAATGAGGAAGAAACAGAACTCCTATTGGACCCATTCTACTTTGTGATTAATATTTTCTGTATGGATGAGAAGAGTAAGAAAATCAGAAAGGCAAGATAGTGATGTGCCAAAAAAAATACAGAAAAAAATCTCCTGGTGGACTCAATGGAATAGATCAATTGTTTAAAGGCAAGAGTTTAATACTCTGCATTGATAAAAATAGGCTAGCCGCTTACCTTTTACCTAAGTGCCTACTTAAAAACCCTGTGTTTAGGCCATGTGTTGGTACATGCCTTTAATTCTAACTCTCCTTGAGTTTGAGATCAGCATAGTCTACATAGTGAGTTCCAGGACAGCAAGGGCTGTTACACAGAGAAACCCTAACTCAACTAACCAAAAACCAAAAACCAAATAAACAAAGAAACAAAAACTACATTCCCAATAAAACAAAAACAAAACCAAAAAGCAACAACAACAACAAACCTTTGTTTAAGTAGAAACATGTCAGCCTTCCATTGTAGGAGGACCACTGTATTTTCTAGGATTATATTATAATTGTTTTGATCTGATACATTGCTAATGTCCTGAAAACATCCACAATATCACTAGGAAAGCACACTCCATCATTTTAATATTCCATTATTTATTTAAGGTAGTATTTTCAGAAAAAAAGTGTACCTGGGTAAGCAAAAAATAATGAGATTTGGTCTCTAGAGCTTTGGTCACTTATGTTGAGATTCTTGATGAATTATCTTTTTTCTTTGGGATGAGGGAAAGCTGGTAACAGGCTCTTATGAACCTTCTCTTGCTTCATGCTATTTTTAATTATTTTCTATGCCTAGTAAGTTCTCTTTGAGGTTATTTCAGAAGCTGAACATTAAATATTTATTAGTCTTATGAAGACTGAAAACAGAATCAGGTGAGCTCATTTACTACTAGTCTACACAATTGTGCTTCTGTCTCATTCCCTCTCATTTCCCTACGCCTTCTACTACATTGTGTATAGCCTTTCTCATGCAAGACCCTGTGGGACATTCTAGGGAAAGCAGTCAACTGTCTTTCCTAGTGGCTTAAAGTTATGCATATTCCAGACATGGGGAAGAGATATAATTAGTTCAGAAAGTCCATTGTCACCTGCTCTTGTGTAGCTATTTTCTTTGAATTAATACATTCCCTTCTTGAGGGAAGGGGAGGCTCATAAGAATCAGCAAGCTAAGGAGACTCATCAGGTTTAGTCACAGCTAACCTGATCCAGGTTAGAACAGTGTGGTGGAGACCTTCCTGGGATCCAAAACTTAAAAACCCTTGGAAGACAAACAGTAAACATGGAGAAAGGCTAAGGAAGACACTATAAGATACTCCTAACATCTAGTTTTTAATACAAAAGGGGGAAAATCCACTAATTTGTCACAGAAACAAGGGCAAGCTACTTTCTGTCTACCCACACCTGTATGCATTGCTGTTCTGCCATCTGATTTACTCTTTCTTTCCAGCTACATCACTTCCTCTTCCTGCCCAGCTCTGCCACTTCCTGTCTGTCTGTACAGACCTCCAGATTTCCTTGTTTAACTAGTGTTGGAATTTAAGGCATGTACCACCACACCTGGCTCTGTTCCCAGTGTGGCCTTGAACTCACAGAGATCCAGACAGATCCCTGCCTGTCAAGTGATACGATTAAAAGTGTGTGCTACCATTGCCTAACTTCTACATTGTGGCTGGCTTTTTCCTCTAATCTCCAGGCAAGTTTTATTGTATTGGGAGACACAGTATATTGGGGGACACAATACATCACCACACACAACCTTAGTTCTTCTTGTCCCTGAGTCAGGTGGAGCAACATAGGTCCACCCCAATAGTTTAACTATTAGGAGTGAAGAAATGTAAGGTAGTCCCACAGGAACAGTAGTGGCATATTCTAAGGAGAGTGGACAACTCATGGAAAATAAGTGTGAATTATAGAGAGTACGAGATATGGTAGACTATGAGCCATGTATGGCATCTTTCCCTGAAATATTGGACTTTGATACTATTTTTACCTACTCTATTTTTATTATTCTTATAGACACTGTATCCCCAAACCAAATGACACTTATTTAGAATGGACAGAAGTAGACTTTCAGAGACACTGTCTACTCTTCATAAAAATGTTTCATTATATAATTCTAACCTCTTTCTATCTAGGGTTTGACAACAATCTGAAAGGATGGTAAAAATAAAAGTTAGGGAGTTTGAATGAAGATATCCTCATGGGTGGGAAAAAGCATGTTCAGGGGCTATAAGATTACTAGGGGAAATCCTAGGAGTGTGGGTCGAATACTTCCTGTCTTAGTTAGGGTTTCTAGTGCTGTGTTAAAACACAGGACTAAAAGCAATTTGGGGTGGGAAGGTGTAACTGAAAGTTTCTCTCTAGTCCCACCCGGCCCCGAGGTCCAGCAGTCACTTATAAAATAATCATTCAGAGGCTTAATATTATTTACAAACTGTGTGGCCTATGACAGGCCCCTTGCTAGCTAGCTCTTATATTAACCCATTTCTATTATTTATGTTTTGCCATGTGTTCCATGATTTTACCGGTCTGCTGGCATCTTGTTGTTGTTTGGCGGTGGCTGATGTCTCTCTAGACTCTGCCTTTTTCTTTTCTGTCTTTCTCCTTGAATTTCCTGCCTACCTCTAAGCTGCCTTGCTATCGACCAAAGCAGTTTATTTACTAGCCAATCATAGTGATACATATTCACAGCATACAGAAAGACATCCCACTTTGTTTCATCTTACTCCTTGTAGTCCATCATCTAGGGAAGTCAGGGCAGGAACTTGAGGAAAGCACTTGGAGTCAGGAACTGATGTAGAAGCCTTGGAGGAGTGCTACTTACTGGCTTGCTCCTCGTGGTTGGCTCATCCTTATTTCTTACAGCCCACAGGACACCATGCCAGGGTTGGCACTGCCCACAGTGAGCTGGGCCCTCCTACATCAATCATCAATCAAGAAAATATACTGTAGGGTGGTCCATAGACCAATCTCATGGATAATTTTTCTCAATTGAAGTTCCTTCATCCAAAATGAGTTTAGCTTCTGTCAAATTGACATAAAACTAGTCAGCATGTGTCCCTGTGAATTCTTGATAAGACTATCCCCTAAAGTTTCACCAACTATGAACCTATTGCAATTGCTTTTGGGGGACATTCCAGAATTAGACCTTTGTGGTGGTATTGTGTTCCTCAAAATATTGTGCACCCTAATAAACTTATCTGGGGTCAGAGAACAGAACAGCCACTAGATACAGAGGCTAGAAAATAGTGGCACTCATGCCTTTAATCCTAGCATTCCAGAGGCAGAGATCTACCTGGATCTCTGTGTGTTCAAGGATACAGCCAAGTATGGTGACTCATGCCTTTGATCCCAGAAAGTGAGCCTTTAATGTCAGGGAGTGATGGCAGAAAGCAGAAAGGTATATAAGGCCTGAAGACCAGAAACTAGAAGCTTTGGCTGGTTAAGCTTTTAGGCTTTTGAGTAACAGCTGAGATTCATTCTGGATGAGGACTCAGAGGCTTCTAGTCTGAGGAAACAGGATCAGCTGAGGAATTGGCGAGGTCAGGTAACTGTGGCTTGTTCTGCTTCTCTGATCTTCCAGCATTCACCCCAATACCTGGCTCTAGGTTTGCTCTTATTAATAAGACCACTGAAGATTCACGCTGCAGACATGAAGAAGATATTGCTGAAGATATTACTTGTTTTGGACTGTAGGAGTTGCAGAAATCAGACTTGGATTGAGCAGGAAATTCCCTCATTGATAGCTAGGTTTCCTAGTGCTTGAGGTCACACGTGGGCTGCTTGAGGGAAAATTGGCACCAATAGTCTTACTACGTTATGGATCTTTTATACTATATTCTTAACATGCCAAGCAAGATGTGGTCATTTATGCAATAGTGGTATAACTGTCAGATATACCGATTATTTTCTTCTTGGATTCAAAACCCACTCTGAAAGAAGGAACTCCCATCTGGCACTGTGAACAAGGCAAAAACCTTGACTAAGGAGATCATAGGTCCTGGTGAGGAGGCAACTTCTCTTACTTTATTAAATGGGTGTGATATGACTGCTAGCGTGCTTTCTAAGTATTTGACCAGATAGCCCTAGATTACTAGCGCGATCAGTCTCAATCTTGAAAGAAAACATTTTATTTTTCAGTGATCAGTATTTATTTCAGGAAAGTACCTCCTGACCTATGCTTATCCATAAATGAAAGCAAATACTAAGAAATTAACATCACCTGGTCCACAACAAAAAAAGAAAATATCAGAAAAGGGGGAAGAAAGAATATAAGAGCTGCAGGAAGGGGTGGTATGGTGTGCAGCTATTTTTTCAAAATTTGACATTCTTTCCTGGAGGGAGGGGGGAGACTGATAACACTTAGGAAACACCAGGTTGAGGAAGCTCATAAAAGGAGAAGATCCTCAAGCCCCACCCCTAGAATTAGAGAAGCAGCACATAATTAATGGCGGAGGAGTTGCCTGTAAGTTGGGCAGTGGTCCCTCGTGATACAGTTTTCACAAAAAAGCAGAAACTCAGCTAGTCAAGCAAGAAAACCAAGAGGTTGGGTCAACGACTTCTAAGGTGTTTTCCAAGAATGAAGATAAAGGTTTAAAATTCCCAGCTGACAAAACACAAGAGTAAATCAATATATTAATAATCAGTAAATATTAATAATAATAATAAAATATTTAATGAGGTGATAAATTATACAATGAACCACTATTTTCCATTTAAATATGTTTTATTACATATCATATCTTACATGTTATAATTAATATGCCATATGTATACTACCATATTATATATAATGTATTTAAGAAACTATATGCTGCATTCTGTACAACAGGCCATAATATTATATAATACCACTATATATATTATCATATAACATTTAAAACTATTTCAAGAGAGGTTCAAATTTATCCTTAATGAACAATAAAATAGCTGTGTTTACTATTATATATTTAAAGTTTACCAACTTAAGTTTTTATACACATGCACATAGTGAAATGATTACTATAGCCACACAATCAAAGTATTAATCACTTCACATAGTTATTTATTTCTTGAAGTAAAAGCACCAAGAAGCTTCCATTTTAACAAATTCCTAGAAAACAAATATTATAGTTATAGCACTTAATCTGTTTGCTGGGTCTCTAGATTTATTCCTCTAACACAAATAAAAGTTTGAACATATTGGTCAACCTTCCTTCATTTCATTCCTTCTCTGCCCTGGTAGGCACCAGTCTACTTTGTTGCTGCTATGTACTTGACTTTTTTTGTTTTGTTTTTTAGATTCAACATATAACTGAAGACATGCAATGTTTGTCTCTTTGAGTCCCTCTTAGTTCTCTCAGCAAATGTCCTTCGATTCACTCTACACAGCTATAACATTACTGCAAATTCTTTATTCACTCTCTGACTTCAAGATTAAAAATGTAACAGCAGGTATAGAAGTCAGTTAAATCCTAAATAGTGGATTATTCCAAATATTTTATATTAATGTCAAGAGCCATGTTCATTACAAAGGATGGAAGTCTACAGTAGAGACTGAGGCAGAGAGATGGGAAAGACAGGGGTTGGGAGGAAATCAGCCAAAACAAAGAAAGGATGAAAACGTCACAAGGAAACTGGCTATATTGGATGCTAAAAACTGAGTTTTAGAAAGTTTGAAATCTGTAGTTTAACTTAACAGGAAGTTTACATCATTAAATTTTAACACTGGAGGAGTCTTCAAGTTCAGATCCTTGGCACTTCCAAGTACAGCATCTTTTTATGGGCATGAGATAATTATAAAGTGAAGCAATATAATTAGCCATAGGTCAAAATAGGCCCCCAATAAAACTGTATCTAGCTATAAATCCTTTGGGTTAATATTTAAAATGTGTTCTACTGTGACTTTCCCTGTAAAAATCTTAGAAAAATATGTAATCTGTTCCATGAATAATGCTCATTAAAATGAAATAATAATTTCCTAGGCATTTTCCTTAACAAAGCTAATGATTTAAAACAGATTCCCCCACAGAGAAATCAAAGTGGAGTCCAAAAGACTTTGTAATATGAAAGTATATAAAAATCATGTTTGAATAATCTCACTCAACTTGCCCAAGTTAGTGTAGTTTTTATGTATAAAGTAAGAAGTCAACCTCCCCATCTGTCTGTCCTCATCCTCCTAACCCATTTCTAAGGATAAATTTAGGTTACTAGAGCTCAAACATAAGGGGGAAGGGCCTCATTCAAGGATTTTTAAAATTATTATATTTTTTTACTCATATTAATTATTATAGCTACTTCTCTGTGTAGCCAGCTATTCATTATTGAACAAGAAATAGTCACGTGATTTGTCTTTGGAATTTGTCTTACGAACATCAGTCAAAGCAGCTGTTGGTCTGTTTACCCACCATCATCAAAATGAATGCTACCCTTGGGAGGCCTGGTGGTGAGAAAGGATATTTCGAAGTGCCTTACTTCAAAGTATCTTGGTGATATAGGACAAACATTGAGTTTCAAAGTACATTTGACTATAATACACACTTTTCGTTTCAGTAGAATAATAACTTCTAAAATCTTGCTTAAATATTAAAACCTAATTAAAAAATGAAGTTCTTAGAGCTAAACAAATTTTTACTTAAAATTTATGTGTATAATGGTATGCAGATGCATCTGTATAGGAACATAAAACAGGAATAAAAACACAACAAACTCAGACACAGTTTTTAACATCACTTAACATTTAAAGAATTTTACGCTGGTTACCTCTTTGATGTACAGGTATATAAATTATGATTTTTTTGTTGTTATGACTGTTTCCCTAAAGAAATCATTCAAAGCTTTCAAGATGAGGCAGCTTGTCATTTCTCTTTCTAAATGCAAATGTGATTGTATTTCCCAATCACTGATTCTGTACGATAATGGCATGATTGCTAGCTAGGAACCAGCAGTCTTTCAGAGTGGTTATTGTCTTTGACAATTCCTCTGGTACTCACTGAAATAATATGATATATTGTTATTTTTGTATGTGCAAGTTTTGTCATTCAAGCAGATGCTGAGATCCTTGATGAGCTCTCTGTCCCTCATGTCTCCCTGGAGGTCTTCATGGGAACTTATCCATTGTCATAGTTGGGTAATGTTTGGACATCGGATGGAAACTGAAAATGTCAGTAGCTAGTTTTTTCTTTTCTTTTTAATAGTGGCTCTCTCAGAAGCTAAAGATAGGAAGCATAACCAAGCCTCATGAGGAAACAGGCTCAAGCTGTAAGAAAGTGCAAGTGATGTTGAATAGAAGTGTTTCTGATGTTCTGCAGTCACAGTCAAGGCTAATTGTAAACTTGGCTGACAAGAAGCTTGAAGCACTTTCTGTTCTAGAAGGAATTCTGATGAGCAACACATAATTGAAGCCAGACAGGTTTTCCTCTTGCAGATGCACCAAAGACCTCTACCACCTCCTCCTTATTGATGAACAAGAGGGTTGAGGGTGGTCAGAAGTGTCAGAGGATCTTGAAACACTAGAGTAAAATAGGAGTGATCATTTGGTTTTCTTCCCATAATGCTTTTCTCTTGCAATCATTGCAGCATAAACCCTCCTTGTTCTATGGATGCCATGTCTAGCTAAACAGAACCAGCTGGTGAGATTTCTAAGACACTGAGAATGTCATCCTCTGATTGGGTGTTTGCTGGGTTACAGTACTTATCAGCCCAATATTGTGCTGTATTTCAACAGAAGCACAATGAAGAAGTTCTTCACAATCTTATCTCCTTTGAGTCTGGGTGCTCTCTATTTACTGCTGACAAATATTAAGAGGCTAAGAGAAATCTGCTGTGTTTCATATTATGTGGGACAGGAAGAAACACTATGAAGTGCAATGGAAAAATATATGGAAGCAGTTTCTCTTCTATCCTTTTCCTCTTTGAGCCTCTGTTGGTAGGAGAGAACTTCACAGTGGCTTGGTATTTGGTATAAAGAGAAAGGGAATTAACGAAGCAGAAGAAAATGTAGAGCTGCCCAAGCACGGGCCGCATAAAGCAATGGAAACCAACTGGATTCCTAGCAGGACCACAAAGGGCAGGGCTGCCTCAGCTGAAGGGATGATCAACAGTGGCAGTTGTCCAGAGTAGAGATGACACTCATTCTAGAAAACAAAGGAACAGCATTTCCTTAGGACCACCCACTGCAGATAAAATCAGAATGACCAAAGTGCAGGGAAACTTAACCCCAGAGATAATTAAGCAGGAGCAGATTCCATCATTTTCAGTCTTTCTTATCTCTAGCCAACTAGTGGGAAAAATTAGAAGGAATAAATGGGAGAAGGTAAATATTTCAATCTAGATATGAGGCTCTTGTAGGTTGAGCTAAATTTCAAAGACTGGCAGTTAGCAAGAAGTTATAGAATCATTTCAAGGCAAAAGTGACCCACAGAACCAAGGAGACTATATAGCAGGGGGGATCCTAGGGTGACTGTGGCTTATAATAAGTTTTGGTTTTACTCAATTACTGGGCAAGCCTCAGTGAAACATTTCACTATTAGGAGGAATGATTGAACGATAAAGCCAAATGTTATTAATAGAACCTAGCCTTTTTCAATGTCTACTTCTCTCATGAGCTGCGTTAGCCTCTTTGAGCATTAGGGGTGGCATAACTACTCTTTGCCTCTTTTGTCTCACCTCCATTTCTTCTACCCTCTATGATTGTCCTGAATGAATATGATTTAATGTGTCCCCTCTGTAGGCTATCACATCATTAGGTTTCATGATACATTTTCAAAAGAAGACATTTAATTTTCTCTACTCCTTTAACATATTGATTCTCATTAGATCAATGACTGGCCCAATTAGCTGTGGCTAGAGTGGAAAGTCATGAGGCAAATCAAGAATAGAATCAGAGGTGGGTAATTTTCTCAAAGAGGGGCAGGGCAGATTGGTATACTGGGCTTGACTTAGAGTGTTCATTTACTGAGTTACAGAATCTGATGCCCTTTGGCTAAGTCTATTTCTAAAATGTCTCTTTCTTAAACCACAAAGTGACTGTCTGTGATCACATCAAGGTGAACCATAACAGATCTTTAGCCAACTTATTACGTGTTAACAGAGAGGAAGTCTTCAGAAGGTCAGATGTGACACACATTCTTGGTCAGGAAGAAGAAATGAAACAGGCAAAATAATCGTTCTTCAAATTACTTACGGTTAAGCAGAGCTTCAGGCAAATGAAAAGTGCAATTGCATTAGTGATATGCTTGTTTCTCAAGGTGGGACATGAAAACTTGTATATAAAGCTGAATGCCACTACTAGAAAAACACTGCACCACATGGCCTCTAATGGTGGACTGTGGTGTTTTGAAGGATAGCTCAGTGACACCATGTCCTTGAGAACAGCTGAGGGTTTTGCATTTGATATGCAACTGAGGAGACAGATACGTGTGGACATTATTTTCCTGTTACTTGGCAACAGTTTCTTTTCCCTCTTAGCAACAGTGGAAAGAAAAGCTTTTTGAAAACTGAAAAGACCACAGAACAGAAAAGTCAAATCCTTTTCATGTATCCTTCAGCTGGAGGGCATATTACAAGATGATGGATTCTGCCGTGGACAAAATGAAATACTCTTGTTATCTAGTTATGATTATATTCCTATTGAAATTTAATCCACAACTCCAGTATTCTAATTGTCTAACAGTTCTACCTTTTACCCTACAGTTAGGTATTTGGAAACACAGTGCTTTTGGTCAATTTCCATTCACATCCGTTCTGGCAGCATGAGACTGAAAATAAAAAGAAGTCTATCAGGAAAGGCAATGATTTTCAGGTAACCTCTGATTGTGTGATTAACCAAACACATCCTGGATTTCTCATAGAACTAAGCTGGTAGGAAAACTGCAGATATCACAAGGAAGAGAAAGGCAGAATAGTTAGTGGGTGATATCTACCTAGCCCAATCCTTGGCTTGAAAATGAATGTCAAATCTTCCATCTTGGTAGAAATGATAATCATTTTCAGGAAAGAAAGAGGTACATTAAGTCTCTAAGAATCTAGGGGTTTTTTTTTTTTGTTTGTTTGTTATAGCTACTCATGACACTTAAGGTGCAAGTAATGAAAGTTAAGAAAATAGTTTATCAATATCCTAAGCCTAAAAGGAAAAACAACTCCAAGGGGGAATTTAAAATGATTTTAAGAGACAAAAGTCATTAGTTTCACTGATGAAGCATCCACAAACACTGTCAAAATATTCATAGTCTGCTAAGCAGTGAGGCTTGAGCCTGCTGAAGCGAAGCTCTGTATCATATCATAGTTTATGCTCGGTTTCATGGGACAGTTCACAATATATATTTCTATGATATTTGGTTCACCTATTATTATTAGTAGACATCACTGCACCCAAGATGTCAGTCATTTCTATCATCCCAATGAAGTCCCTTCACAGTCCTTTCCAGTGAGTCCACAGGGCTACTCAGGCAAAGGCAGTCCAAGTGTTTGCAGATGTTAGTATTTCCTGGCCTTGATAAGTGATGTGGTACATAAGCATACACAGCAATCCACTGTTAGAGGCCATGTGGTGCAGTTTTTCTCATAGGCATTCAGCTCTCTTTAAGAAACAAGTACCTCACCAATGCAAGTGCGTTTTGCTCAGTTGACGCCATTACCTCCCTGCTGTGTGACATTTTCTGGAGAGACATGAACAAATTTATAGTTTCCCCAGATGGGGAACTGCAGGCAGATCAAGGAAATTATTCCACCCAAGTGTAGCTGGGTAACCCAATGGGCTTAGTGGGGTGACTCACAAGAGCACGAAAGGTTTAAAGGCAGCTTCATCAAAAAAAGGTGCACACTAGTGTGAGTGATGACTCACTAGTGCTTGTGTCCTTGAAGCTCCCTGCACAACCTGCTGGCAGCTTCACGGAAGAGTCTTCTCTTTCCTGGAAACTGTTTACTGCTTACAGTTGTGGGAGGGGCCTCGTGACTCATACCTTTCCGAGTTTCTTGAGTCATGTAATTTTTGTTAGCTTTTTGAGTCTTATGAGTTTCATTTCTCCCTCCAGGATGGAATGTTTCTATTCAGAGGAAACCCTCTCTCACCCTGGCATGGTGTTTTCTTAGTCTCTGCCCGTAGTTCTTGTTCTCTCCTCCCACACACACACAAAAAGGACAAACAGAGGAAGTTGATTATACCTGTTTCGCTATTGGGCATGCTCACTTGTGGAAAAAGTCAGTACCTGTGCATCACAGCAGTTGTCTCTTTTCCTGGCAATGATAACCCAGTCCCCCCAGGAATCATTCATATTGCTTGCCATTCTCCATTCAGTTGTCTTATGCTCATTCACAAATCTGTTTATCTTCTCTACCATAACTCCAGTTCAAAATAGATTGCTAAAGAAGATCAGCAGTTTGGTTCTGTATGTATTTTCTCAGGCATTTGTATGTGGCCATGTTTTCTAACACAGCTTTACCAGGGCCCTACTATGGGAATCTTCAAGATACATTTCTTCTCAACCTCTTGGTTATGACCATGTGGAAAATCTCCAAGATGAGACTCATAAAAACTAAGCTGATATTTTCTCCATTTATGTATAAGATCTGTATTTGCGTGTAGAATACCTCCCATGATAATTCTTTTTGGGGGAAGGGTGCCTTGTCAAGACAGGATTAAGGGACTCCTACATTTCTTTAGGATACTAGGATTACTTATAGCCTCTTATACAATGTAAATAGTTATACTTTATTATTTAGGAAGTGATGACAAAATGTGAGCACATGTCCAGTACAGGAGCAAGTTTTTCCCAAAGGCTTCCCATCTGTGGTTGGCTGCAACAAACACTGAGGAACCGTGGAAAAGACTGAGTGTTTAAATGTTTAGAAATAATTCACTGTGAGTTTCCCAATTGCCACTAATCCTACAAATATTGTCAGTTCCTAGCCTTCTATTTTCCTAGTATCCTCCTTTTGACTAAAAATTTACAACCTGAATACCGTCCAACCTAGCAGTCATGACATTCCATTACCTGCATTAATTTTCCAGTGAGACACACTCCCTTGGATGGTACTCACTCTTCAAATATCAGCTCTTACCATCTTTTGCATGTGTTGCCCTTTTGTGACATCAAGGTTTTCTCCCTAGAGTCTTACATGTGTGTAACAACAATAAATGAAGAAACAGGCCATGAATTTGAAAGAGAGCAAGGAGCTATATATGGGATGATTTGGAGGGAGGAAAGGGAAGGAAGAAGTGATGCAATTATATTATGATATGAAAAAGAAAACAATTTTAACGTATTTTTTTGCAGAAAAGAAAATCTAGAGATTCTATTGCTGAGATTTGTTTCACCAAAATTCACCTCTGCATACTTGTGTCTGTATTCCAATCATAAAACAAGCTGTTTCATAGCATGGGGCACATCCTATTTTGACATAGCTCAATAGGATGTCACTAGATTATATACTATTTTAATCATTAACTAAACATGCATGGAATAATGTTTTTAATCTTGAGAAACCTTAGCATTAAAGACAACCAAAATAAATCAATTTGACTAATCAGCAGTGTCTAAAGTCTTAAAAATGTCTAACTATATGGAAGTTCACTGAGATGTATAGACTTTATGTATGGGTAATTTTGATATGTGATTTCTTTCACTTCCAAGCTTTTCAAAATAAAAAGTTGAATCAGTTTTTTAAAAATATTAAAATACTTCTTCCATGGAACAAAATTTTAGATGATTTAATATTTCCAAATATTTGTTTTAGGGACAAATCAGCTTTAAAGTTATTGAGAACCATGAAAAAGCTAAAGTCACAGAAGAATGACATGTGTTAGTTTGCTCCTTATTGGCTATCCCTAGACTGTTTGCATAAAATTAATTAATTTTTCATTTAATACTATTAAAAATATTGTGGTGGTATTGTGTTCCCTGAAATATTGTGCACCCTAATAAACTTATCTGGGGTCAGAGAATGGAACAGCTACTAGGCAGACATAGAGGATAGGCAGTGGTAGCACACACCTTTAATCCTAGCATTCCAGAGGCAGAAATCCCTCTGGATCTCTGTGAGTTCAAGGCCACATTGGAAACATCCAGGCATGGTGACACATGCCTTTAATCCCAGAAAGTGAGCCTTTAATCCCAGGGAATGATGGTATAAAGGAAAGATATATAAGGCGTGAAGACCAGAAACTAGAAGCATTTGGCTGGCTAAGCATTCAGGCTTTCGAGCAGCAGTTCAGCTGAGAGCCATTGGGATGAGGACACAGAGGCTTCCAGTCTGAGGAAACAGGATCAGCTGAGGAACTGGTGAGGTGAAGTAGCTGTGGCTTGTTCTGCTTCTCTGATCTTCCAGCATTCACCCCAATACCTGGTTCAGGTTTGATTTTATTAACAAGACCTTCTAAAGATTCCTGCTACAAAATATTAATGTTCATTCAAGGCTATGATTGTTTCCTTAGACAATTTTGACTTGAATGAACAATATTCTCTATTCTTTTATTTATCTTTATAACTTTATTTATTCACTAATCTCTTTTTTTATTTTTTGAGACATGGTTTCTCTGTGTAGCTTTGCAGCCTGTCCTGAAACTCATTCTGTAGACCAGGCTGGCCTTGAACGCACAGAGATCCACCTGCCTCTGTCTCCCAAGCACTGGGATTGAAGGCCTGTGCCACCACCGCCCGGTTTATTCACTAATCTTAGTCTAGCAAATCTTTTCCAGTTGTAGAATAAGTATTTAATCAAAAGTGTAAAGGTGTATCCAGAAGAGACTAACTAAAGGAGATCTACCTTCACACACACACACACACACACACACACACACACACACACACAATCTGTACAAATGTGTGTGGATTTGCTGCTTTTTTTGTATGTTACTAACTCAAACATTGTAATTGGAAGTATGCTGAAACTAAGGAAAGCTGAATTACATCAGCACTGAACATCAAAAGTCTCAAAAAGTAATAGTCACTGTTTCTATATTTTTGATTTCCGGGTTAATTTTAATGTGTGTTGTTTTTCATTTGCAACTTGTTTATAACAAAGGTTTAATAAATTAAAAAAAAATCAAATAGAATTTCTCCCATATAGGCATTTAACATTTGGTTTGTCGATACCAGGTTCTTGAGATGTTGTTTTCCACACATTACTCATTTGCCGATCCTTGGCTTCTGACAGGGAATCACACTCTTCCTCCCTCATTTTCCAAGCCTGTAGATACAGAAAGAATTGCACCACTGGCCCTTGCTTTACCAGTTTGCAAACGGCACATCATGGATAGTATTGGCCTCTTTAAACGCATTTCCATTTATTTATATTTATCTTCTTTTCTATGTGTGTATGTGTGTGTGTGTATGAGTGTGTGTGTGTGTGTGTGTTGTCTGTGTGTGTTTCTTGTGTAGGCCTGTTTTTGTGTTTGTGTATGTTCCACCAGCTTAGTTTCTTTAAAAAGCCTTGACTATTAGAGTGATTAGGTTATATTAACTCCTGATTTTATGTAGTATAGTAGCATTGTACTGCCAAGAAATGTGAGTCCTTGCAAGTTTTTTTCCAGTAAAAAAATGTTCAGACAACAGCATATCCACATTTAGAAGAATTAATTAGATATCACCTCATAGCAAATAACAAAATTAACTGGATTAAGCACATAAAATACTTGAAATATAATATTACTATGATTTAAAAAAGAATGACATTGTTCTAAGTTAAGAAAGAACCTACAAAAGTGAAAATCTATTAATATTGAGAATATTGACACAACTAAACCTCAACAGCAAACATATGTAATTGAAAGTGGGCAAAATATTACAATGGATATTTCTCAAAAAAGATACACATGGACATTTTATATATACAGAAGGCTAATCATCACATATATGTAATGCAATGAGACATCACCTCACACATGGACAGTTGGTAATTTTTTTTGTTGTTGTTGTTAAGATAAATACTGGAAAGGATATAGAGCAAAGAAAATTCTTGCACAGTAGTACTGGGAATGTAAATTATGAGATAAATTACAGAAAACAGTGTAGTCTCCTCAAAAGAAAAGGGAAAAAATGATGAGGACTACTTAAAAGGAAGAAGGGGACCAGTGAGAGAAAGGATGGGGAGGATGTGAAGAGTGGATATTCATGAGTAAGTTACGATATATATGTGTGACTGTGTCATAACTAAACCCATTATTGTGTATGCTAACCAAAAATTAATAAAGAAAGCTATATTTTATCAAAAAGCTTTAGGACTTACCAAAGAGATAGTATTCAATTGAGATTGAATTCAATAACTGCTTTATTAATTGTTCTGGCTATATAATAATGCACAATTTGGCACCACTATAACACAGATTTTCTCATAAGCTCTGAAATACTTTCCTTGCCCTCTATATTAGTTGATTTTTTTTGTTGCTGTGATAAAATACTCACCAAACTTATCTTAGAGGAGGATAGTGTTTATAATATACTTATACTTCCAAATCACAATAGATTATTGAAGGAAGTCAAGGCAGGAACTGAAGCAGAGCCCGTGATAGAATGCTGCTTACTGGCTTGCTCCCCATGATTTGCTTAGTTTGTTGTGTTATACAACCCAGGACCACATTCCCAGAGATGTCATTGCCCATAGTCAGTTGGGCCCTCCTATGTCAATCATTAAATAAGAAAATGCTCCACAGATGTGCCTACAGTCCAGTCTGATGGAAGCAATTCCTTAATTGATATTATTTATTTCTCTTGACAGCTTACATTGCAAATTTAGAGTCTATGAGAGCCAGTCCTTAGGCAGGAGGCTTCCATATTAGTATTAGTTCAATTCTTCCAAATCATCTGATTGAATGGAATGAGTCTTACCTTCAAGATCTGGAAAACAACCAAGGGTAAGGACAAAGGTCTTTATTGTTTTGGAGTCTTTTGGATCCACTTGACCAAAAACTAAAAGAGAAGTTTCCCTTACCTAACACTGTGATTTTTGTTAGATGACTCCTGGAGGAGGTATTATCATCTTCCTGTCTCTCTGTCTCTCTTTCTCTCCCTCTCCCTCTCATATATATATATATATATATGTGTGTGTGTGTGTGTGTGTGTGTGTGTGTGTGTGTGTGTGTGTGTGTGATTTATACATTACCCTCCCTCCTCTTCTCTAGCTAAATCCCATCCAATTTTCCTCCTTTCTTGCTTTATAAGTGATAATTCTTATAATGATAATTAAAAAAATAGCCTCATTTTACGTTCTCATGAATGCATTGTACATGGTACATAAATACCTCCTTATGCCTTCTGTCCCTATACATGCATAAATCTTCCCAATATAATATCTTGGTTTCAGTGGTTCACTTGCTGTAAGTTGTTATTGGTGAAATTATTAAGGCTACTCCACATAGTTAAAAGCGAGATTTATTTAGTGGCGTAACTTACAAATGAAGGGATAGGTAGGTTGTGGGTTCAGGGAAAGACACGCAGTCTGGCAGTGTTCTCTGGAGAACTCTCCTCGGTCTACCTCTAGTGTCCAGGGTCCAGGCAACAAGAGAGGGCAGCGCATCCGGATCTTGGGTCTTCAGGGCCCTCTCTTGGCCCAGCCTTGTAGGCGTGATAGTTACTGAAGCCTCAATAGGGGTTGGAACTTCCAGACCAAAGCTGGAATGGCTACCCACTACAAAGTTATGAACTGGCTTTTAGATGTAGAACTATCATACAGAAGACATAGATTGTATTTGGGTTTACTTTTCGTGTCATGCATCTTATGGGCTAGGCAGGTGTTTAATGATGTTGATCCAACATTACATAGTATGAGGCCCTAAAATTCTCAGTGCTTCACCTTATCATTTCCTTCCCCTAATTCCTGGAAACTCAGGTCCTTTTGATTTTGTAGAGAAGAAATAATCTACAGATAGGTGGACTTGCAAAAATGTTTCGTTTTTTAAAATCTTTTACTCAAAAATTATATCCAATTGAACATTTTATGAACTGAAGAACTTTACCTACAAATTTTTTTCTTCTCATTTTCAAATTATCTACATGTAAATAGTCTGCTTAATCTCTATAGCCTTCATTTTAAATCTTAACCATCTTACATTGTAATGTGAAATACCACCTTAAAATCATGTTTTTAATGTATGTGTGATATTTAAAAATTTCACTGATTTGCATGTTTTCAGGACACTGCAGCTGTCTTGACAACATTTGCATGTTAAAAAATATTTTTCTTACTGAATACTAAAGAATTTATATGATTTTTATTTTCTCGTAAAGACCTAAAGCTGTCACTACCACAACCATCACCATGCATTCAAATATATTTGGTGACATCATTGACTATTTAAGATCAAGTGAAGTATTCACATTTCCGTAGGAAACATCATTTCAGTCAGGTAAGAAATACTCTCCATGAATTCATTGTAACTGTAGAAACTAGTGAAGAAAAATTACAAGCTACATTAAAACTGAGGCTCAATAACAACAAACATATAAACATATGGGAGAAACATGAAGTTCTTTTTCATATAAGTAAAAGTATGCTTATATGTGCTTTAAGAGTAGTTTCAAAAGCTCAGAATGAGACCAAAATATTGACAACATAAAGTGAAATTGCCGTTTGAAGTAAAAATTGAAGGCTAAAGGTTTAGCCTAAGAAGAGAGTCACAATTATATAAATATCAATGTTTGTTTGCCCCAGTGTTCATATTCACAAAAAATAAATGAGAAAACAATCTGAACTCTCCACAAAGCAAGAATCTCCAAATAAAATTTTATTTATCCCTGAGATGTGAAACTCTGCTGTCAACAAAATAAATGTTCTCAGTATTTCTCTACATATAAGAAAATGTTCAGGACACAGCTTTAAATAAAGAAAAAAGTAGAATTTAAAATGGTACATATCATTCAGAGTGGGAAATTATGGTTGAAATATACTGTATAAAATTTTTTAAATAGAAGATTTAATTTTTAAAAACTATATATGCTAAAGCAGATTGAACTTGGTGTTACTTTTTCTTTTAAAGTGAACTGTTCAAATATCAAGGGAAAAATTTTGAAAACAGATTTAAATTTAAGCATAGAATTAGGTTAGTGAATATTCTTTAAAATCTTGAAATATACATATTACAATTAAACACATAATGTTTCGTTGACATTTCTAGATATTTTAATAAAATGCCATTTTTGTGTTAAAATTATAATAGTACCCTGTCCTTTTTTTCTTTCTGAATTTATTATGTATTATTATTCTTTCATATATATATATATATATATATATATATATATATATATATATATACTGAGTTTTGGACATGTTTCTCCTATTACCCTCTCTTAATCCTTCTTGCTGTCCTTCTGATACCATTCTTCTTCAAATAATTTATATTCCTACCTTTGTGTGCTGTGGAATAACTCATCTGTATGCTGCACATATGTTTTATTACCATTGGTTAATAAAGAACGTGCTTTGGCCTATAGCAAGGCAGAATAGAGCCAGGTGGGAAATCCAAGTAGAGACTCGGGGAGAAGGGCAGAGTCAGGGGCAGACACTAGCCAGCTGTCATAGGAGCAAGATGTATTTGAACACAGGTAAAGCCAGGAGACATGTGGCAAAACATAGATTAGTAAAAATGGGTTAATTTAAGTTGTAAGAGCTAGTTAATAATAAGTCTGAGCAATAGGCCAAGCTGCGGGACAAGATGGGACAGAGAAAAACCACCATTTACATTTATGTCTTTGTGTGTATGTGTGAAATATTGACCTTAATTAAAGTTGCTTGCATAAGTACAGATGGAGATTATTTACTAGGACATGAACAACTTTGTGGCCACACACACCACTGAAGAAAACGACACCCCTACCCTAGTGTATATTAACTGCCCATAATGCCTCAGTAAGGAGTATAGCTTCCTGAGACCTTCTCCCATGCATGAAGAAACAGAGATGGGCCAACTTTTGCAGAGATCAGTGTAGTAACCACAGGTGCAGAGTTCATGAGTGTAATGGTTGTGCCATGTCCAGAAGACACTGCTTTTCATCATTCTTACCACACTGCAAGCTCTTATATTCTTTCCTTTTCCTCTTCCAGAACATTCTTGGAGCCTTGGAAAGGGTGATATTCATAGCTTTTTCAGGATTAATCACTCAATAGTCCCCATAATTTGACCTGTTAGAAGATTGCATTTACTGCTGCCCACTGAGAAAAGAAGCTACACTGATGAAGGTTGAGAGAAGCATTTATCTATGTGTATAAACACAAGTAGTTAGAAAGCAATTTGACACCATTTAACAACACAACAGTACTAGATTCTCCCCTAGTTCTATGGCATCCTCAACCAATCGATCTTGAACAGGGCTACAGTACCATACATTAATTCTCTCCTGTGGAACTCAGAAAGTGTTTATTTACCCCTACAATAGTCATGTCATTTTTGTACCTGTGCACATACACTGACAGAAAGATAATGATTATAGCTGATTGAATCCACAAGAATGTAGGGCTGTTGATGGCTTTCCTCCCCAACCAGCCTGAATAGCACCTCCTAGCACTGTGAAAGCCAGCCATCACAGAGGAAACTTTTATCTCAAATCCATCTTGATTTCCCAGTGTCCTGCAACCAAAGTTTGTGCTAACTCCAGCAATAGAGTCATATAATCTAGTTCTGAGGGACAATCAAGAATATTGACAATATCCTGTAATGTTTTAGAAGCTGCCTTTGGGCCTCTTTGACCAACAGTTCATAGAGAGTTTTCTTTATTCCTTATTTAGAAAGTTTGGAAGAATGTTTGACTCTAGCACAAAACAATCAGTTGTAGAAAATTAATATTATACATTTTTGTAGCATGATTTATTTTGCAAATTATGTTTAATTACCTTACCATAACTATACCATAATTACATACAATTGCAGACACATGAAGTGATTCTTTCACAGTCTTTCCATTTAATGATGGGACATCTTGAGAAATATCACAATTGTTGTTTTAGATGTAATCTGTAAATAGAGAAGTTTTATTCTTAAACTAAACCATGAGTGTAATAAATTTAATTATACTCCCATGCAAAAAAAATAAAGAGGCAATTGGAAAATTATAAGCAAAATGTGCAGCAATGAAACTCATGTTCGATCAACCATAGAGGACCATACTTGCTATGCTGTCTTAACAATCTAAATTTTTCTGTTCTGTTTCTCATTTGTTTCCAAACCAATTAGTATACTTTTTATTAAGTACTTTGACCTGTAAAAAGAGACAAGTATTTTTAAATTAACATAATAAAAATCACTGAATTCCATTATTACCAAATGAAAATCACTGTTTTATCAAGACATATAGAATTGTATACTAAAGGGGAGGACATTAATGTGTGTATATTTTAACAGTTCAGTTCAAATGCAGGAAGATTAAACATGAAATAGAATTCATAATAAATAAGCTTAACAGTACAAATGTCTGACACACTAATGGCAGAGGGAAAGATATGAACTAACATAACTGATTTTTTTATAATAATGTTGTGACTAGACACTTGCTGAAAATGAAATAATAGTATACAAGTATGTTTTTTATTTGTGTTTCTCCTTGGGATTGTGCTAGCCATTATAATGCTATTTTATTTATATAATAAAGTGGAATAAACAGGCTTACATACTATAGATGACAATGGTCAAATTCTCCCTGTGAGAGAAAAACATTCCAAAGAATGGTAGAGTCGAGAATAAACTGTGTAGAATAAGATTACAACCAGAAGTCATTATGAACCATGGCTTCTAAAAGTATTTTTATTTTATATTTAACTAAGTAATTAGATTATTGATTCTCTGTGTCTATATGTGTGTGTGTGCACACACCTTCAAACCACAGCACACAGACGAAGATGGCATTGCCATTAAGAAGGCATGTCAATATCATGTATTCCAGATGTGACACACACAGTATCACCTTTGTGGTATTCTTGGTGTAAAGACTTGACTTCAATCTAATACTACAAAGATGTCATGGAAAGACCCATTGAGGGACATCTATAAGATTACAGTGCTTCTCCAAAATGGCAAGGTTATGAAACACAAATACATCAGGACTGGAAGAAACTGAGGGGACACAATCAAAGATAGCATGAGAGTTTGGTTTGGACCCTGGTACAGATAAAGGATATTAAAATATTTTTATGTCAAATTCAAGTATAATCTTTAGTTTAGTTACAATATAAATATTAAGAAATTAAATCTTTATTTAAATTTAGGCAGAACACCCAAGTTACAGCCATTTCATCTGTTCAATTACAAGTTCTATCAGCAAGGTTTGCATACACAGTTGTGGATTGCAAAAACCTTATTAAGTGATTACATTAAACTTAACCTATGATATTGTATTTAACTGACTTGGAATATCCTTAAATTTATTTCTACATTGTGAGTTTCTTGAATGCAAAGTACTTCTATCTTAAAAGTAGATATTGAACATAAAGACAAATGTTTCCTGGATGTGTGTGTGTGAACATTGATGAATAATTTTAAGAAGGACAATTTCCTAAAGGATAATTGTGTATTGCTAAACATTTCTTATAGATATTTCAAGCAGAATAGTGGTGAACAGAAACTAGGAACATGGAGAGGGGGATGTGGACAGGCCCAGCAATGAATGTAATGCTATCTTTAGACAGAAGAAATAATTTCTGATGTTCTATAGCATAGCAGGATGGATATAATTAATAACCATGCATTTCACAATAAGTAAGAAGACATGGATTTGAATATAAGGAAATTAAAATGTTTAATTATGCTGAATAACTTACATTGATTGCTATATAATGTGTACAGAAATCATATCCTCACATTGCATCTCATAATATGCACAAGTATATAAATAAGAAAGTAGGAGGAATTATAATAATTTTTTATAACTGATTAAAGTAGCTCAGTGGAAATGCTGTAGGTGTATAAGACTTGCATATTACATTTACAAATAATTCATAGGCCTTGTCATTTACAAAGGTCTAGACTCAGAAGATTCTAGAAAAACTCATATTTTTCAACAGTTCTTTTCTGTGTACTTCCACAACATTCCTGATTGTTTCCATAGTGCACTGGTACAATCTAGTTCTTACATATTGAAGCCTGGTGTGTTGTTAACTAAAAACATAGTCAAGATCTGTATTTATACTTTGCTTCTTTATTTTATGTGTTTTGACAAATGCATAATGTCAGGACTCCCAGCACAGTACTATACAGGATAGTTTCACAGGCTCTATCTTTCATTTTTCTCCTAGGACTTCAGGCAACCACTGATCTTTCTCCTATCTCTATAGTTTTGACTTTTCTTGGGCTTCATAGAACTATAATGGCACATTGTAAATACACCTTGCAGACTGACTTCTTCTCATAGTAATATGCATACAAGGTAACTGTGTGTCTTTCCTGTCTAAATAGTCTGCTTCTGCCACTGAATAATAGTTCATTACATCAAAAGTTTTGGAAACTCTTAACAAACTTATGTGTGGTAGGGTCCTGTGTTGTTGTTGCCTTTGGGGGAGGGGGCAAGTAGGCACAGAGTCAAGGACACTGACTCTGGGAGAATGTTGAAACAACAAGCTTGGTTTATCAGGAAGAGGTAAGTCTTATATACCCTCCACCAGACCCTGAGGGAAGGTCTGATGAATATCCAGCTGCTGGTGTGACGTGACTGTGTCTCATTGTTCCAGGTCATCTCAGATCATGTCTTAGTTGCTGTTGCTAAAGCCCTTAGGCAGACCCAGGTTGGCTCTCAGAAAGTATCTTATTACTGGTTTGGGCTGGCTAGCCCTCAGGCCTGTTAGGGATGAGTCATCCCACACTTATGAAGCATTCATATGTAAGGTTTTTGTGGGCATAAGTTTTCAGTGTATCTACATAAATTAGAAGAATCATACAACTTCAGATTCTTGGTATGTGATCAAGAAAATGCTTAAAACTGTAAGAAATAGACATACTGACTTCTAAACCAGCCTCAATTCATTTATCTTCCCATGATAAGGGGAGGGAAAGCTTCTGTAGTCCACATTTTCCCCAAAATTTGATGCCAATTAAAAAAATTTGATGCCCCCCAAAAGTCTTCATATTAGTGTCTTTGGTTCAAGAAGTTACTCTGTATGCTACCAAAGGGGAAACATAAATACTAACCCAGCCACAAACCCTTTGATTGACAATGGTACCCTGAAAACAAGATACTCTAGTGCAATAGTGGCACAAAGCTTGGGGGAGCAACCAACTAATGTTGGATTTAACTTAAGGCCCATGCCACAAAATGGAACCCATACCCAACTTTGCTTGGGTGACCAAGAACATGAGACTAGATAGCTCAGGGACCAACGGGAAAACCAAATACTACTATTCCAAAACATACAAAAGCAGATCAATAAAATGACTCCTAATGACATTCTGCTATATTAATAAGTCAATGCCTTGCTCAGTCATCATCAGAAAAGCTTCTTCCTGCAGCAGATGGGAACAAATACAAAGACCCACAGCCAGACATTATGCAGAGAATGAAAGACCTTGGAACATTCAGCCCTAAATGAGATGTCTCAATCAAATTCCACCCTTAGGGTTCAGGAAACCTTACAAAATGGATTGTGGAAAGAGTGTAAGAGCCAGAGGGGATGGAGGACACTAGGAAAACACGGCCTTATGGATCAGTAGGATCATTACACATAGGAACTCACAGATAATGGGACAGGATGCATAGGGCCTCTGTTTGTCTGCACCAGATGGAGTCCTAAAGCTAAAAGGACAAAAGGATACATGCCTGCAACCCTGAGTCAGAAGCAATCTCTAATTGTTAACCAATGGCAAATAAAAATTTAGTTTCCGCCAAAGGAGTCTCAGCTATGGGTAAACTGCATTCTCGCATTCTCAGTAGTAGATGACCAACTAAAAAAGAACTCAAGAGCATTGTTAGAGGTTCCTTGTTCCATAATGTCTTATTAGAGTTTTAAAATTGTATATATATATATATATATATATATATATATATATATATATATATATATAATTTCCCTCTTTTTTCCTCTATGATGTTTCTCTTTTTACCCTACAGGTCCTATGCATATGCATATCTATATATCTATGTATCTATCTATGTATCTATGTATCTATCTATCTATCTATCTATCTATATGTATATGTACATATATAGAGATAAGTATATATTCTTCCAGTTTAGTGTTTGTTTTTATTTTATTTCATTTTGTTATTATCCCTTAGAAGCCTGATTATTTTCCAACAAGAAATAGAAACAGGGCAGATCTGGATGGGAGAGGAGGAGGGGAGGATCTAGAAAACTCTAATAAGGATATATTATGTGAGGAAAAAACCTTTTTTAATTTTAAAGAAGTAGTAGTTTTTTTAAAAATTAAAATTTAGCTATATTAATACATGCACAGTGGTATCTAACTTTTAATATTAATTCCTTAGCAATATATTATGCTAAGCATTATGTTACATTTTATTATTATTCTATGTGTGTTTTGGTGGAGTAAGATGGTCTTGGGTCTTTTACCTACTATTAATTAGCCTTATTTTCTCATTGGTAAGTTTAAGGATTGCGCCGGGTGGTGGTGGCGCACGCCTTTAATCCCAGCACTCGCGAGGCAGAGCCAGGCGGATCTCTGTGAGTTCGAGGCCAGCCTGGGCTACCAAGTGAGTCTCAGGAAAGGCACAAAGCTACACAGAGAAACCCTGTCTCGAAAAACCAAAAAAAAAAAAAAGTTTAAGGATTGCTTATGTGTCCTGTAATAGTATTATCATAATTTTGTGGGTTATATTTCCATTAACTATGTGGAGATATATTTTGTGGTCTTCTTGAAAATATAGTATGAATAATATTTCAGTTTTGAAACTATTAATGAGGATCTTGTTCTTTTGTTGTTGTTCTGAAAGATATATTGCATTTGAAACTCATTGGGAATCAGAACAAAGAGTATTAGGAAGTGACATGAAATCAATTCATAATTGACCTTCTTTCTGACATATTATTTCCTAACTTGTTACAACAAAGAACAGACAGGAGAAATGAAAAATTTAATAATGCTTTCTCAAGAATGCATTAAAATACATAAATTATGACAAAAACTGCATTTGTCAATATTTACATTCTTAAAATTAGACTGCTTTTTTATTATCCTATTTCATTCTTTTGTGAAAAGCTATAAAATGATGTTATGAAACTCATATGGAAGTCTTAATTAAATTTTATTTGAAAGGTGTAAGGGAAAATTAATTTATATAAATAAGGATGTTGAAGATGTTTTCATCCCAACAAATTTGGTAAACAATTTCTTGTTGTTTTAATTGTTTTTAGTCTAAAATGTCTTAGATTTTGTATTTTGGCTATACATGATATACAAAATCAATATAATTATATCACTTCCCTCCTTCCAACCACTTTATCCAATCCCTCCCATCTCATAAGAGAGGGAGAATCAGTCTTCCCCAGGGATGAGTCTCCTTATTGTTTATCTAATACAAAATGGTCAGCCCAAAGTCACATACACACAAACAAGAGAAATGGACTTTGCAGGTTGTATTCATATATTTGTGCATATATGTGTGTGCTACTTTAATTTTAAAGAAGAGATAGCATCTTCAGACTTGAGTGAAATTATTTAGAAAATAAAAAGAGAAATAAATAGAAGGAAAACGATTATTCTGTAACTTAATGGGTCAAGTCTTTCAACTTTAATGCAATCAATGTATTCTGTTTTCAATGATGAAAAAGAAAGAATCTTGGATAACAAATAACACTATATACTCAAAAATCAAATCAAAACAAAAAATGACTTTTTTTTAAACAAAGGACTACTTTGTAGTAGAAAATGAAATATAATAAATAGATTTTCTGACTTTGTCATCATGATTTTATTTTTCTTCAAGGCAAAATTTTGTTCCCTTTCTATCTGTACAAAAGTCAGCCACTGTACCAGTAACAGTTAAAGTTAGATAAAAAGATAAAACTCATAGATTCCAAAATTTATCAGTATTACCAATCAACTTATAGATGATGCTTAATGGCTCTAAATGAGACCCAGTGAATAAATACTGGGAAATGAAAAGCTATTTCATCAAAAATATCAGGAGCAATTTTGATGTCTCATAGCTTTCAGGGATGAAAGTCCTTTTAGAGACATTAGAATTATTAATGCAAAACAAAATCCAAAAACATGGTCAGTTCATTATAGGAAATACAGGTATGCACAAACTATGTGATGAAAGGAACCTGGAAATGTTGCTTCGGTGCTGTTGGATGGTCTGTATGTCAAGTGTGTTGCTGATTGGTCAATAAATAAATCACTGATTGGCCAGTGGCCAGGCAGGAATATAGGCAGGACAAGGAGGAGAATAAAGCTGGGAAGTGGAAGGCTGAGTCAGAGAGACACTGCCAGCCGCCACAATGACAAACAGCATGTGAAGATGCCGGTAAGCCATGAGCCACGTGGCAAGGTATAGATTTATAGAAATGGATTAATTTGAGCTGTAGGAACAGTTAGCAAGAAGCCTGCCACGGCCATACAGTTTGTAACCAATATAAGTCTCTGTGTTTACTTGGTCGGGTCTGAGCGGCTGTGGGACTGGCAGGTGAGAGAGATTTGTCCTGACTGTGGGCCAGGCAGGAAAACTCTAGCTACACTTCGGCAAATGAATTATACATTTTAGCAGTCTCAAGAACGGTGAAGCAAACTTAGCCTGGGAATAATACTTTACGCATAGGCAACACATTGTAGGCTGAAAAACTGACCAAAGTGGCCAGAGCTAAATGGCCATCACAACTCAGCCTCAATAGGAAAAAACAAAGCAACAACAAAAAATAAAACAAAACAAAAAATTTAGATGAAAAGGAAACTAAAGGTTAAAATCACATGAAATTCTGCTCATGCTTTTATAGATTCAGCTAGTAAGTACATTCTTCTGGAAGTACTAACCAGGGCAGGATCATTTTTATTCTTATTAAACTCTCCATATGTCTTAGTTACTTTGCTAAGACCATGACAAGACACTATGACCAAGGCAACCTGTAGAAGAAAGAGATTATTTGGGACTTGTTATTTTAGCAGTTTAGAGCCCATGACTATCATGATGGGGAGCATGGCAGCAGACCAGTAGGCATGGTACTGGAGCAGCAGCTGTGAACTGATACTTTGGTCCACAAGTAGGAAGGAGAGAGACAGATAGACAGGCAGAGAAGGAGACAGAGAGAGAGAGAGAGAGAGAGAGAGAGAGAGAGAGAGAGAGAGAGAGAGAGAATTGGAAATGCCACAAGTCTTTTGAAATCACTAAGTCATTCTCCAGTGACACCCCTTCTCTAGTAAGGACACTTCCTAATTCTCCAATAGTTCCACCACCTAGGGATCAAATATGGGTATGTTCTAATTCAAATCACTATACAATGTTAGCTTAAATCTAAAGCTATGATTTGGAGGATTATTTTGAAATATAAACTATGTACATATTAATAGGACCTGAATATATGCAGGAAAATGATTGCAAAAGCCACTTAATAGGAAAATATAATTGATTAAAATATAATTTTAATCAAGAGGTAAATCAGAATTTTTTTCCTTAACTTATTCTTCCTTCACTCTGTCTTAACAGTACCTTTTCCCTCTGTTCAGAACTGTGGCATCATCTTTTTGAAATGCCAGCTTCACAGGTTGTACATTTGTAGCTGGCTCTGTTGTCCTGAACTGCACTACACACTGGAATCAATGGAGGAGAATATCTGCCCAAAGCAACTTAACTCAGAGTTTCAGTGAGATCCTTTAGTTGAGCTTAATGTCTGATCAAGTTAGAAATGCTGTTTTACACATAGTAAGAGCATAAACTTTTTATCAATTTAAACACCAGCTGCACCTAGTTTAAACCATCAAATTTCCCTTAGTGTCATGGGCATATGAGAGCAGGATAATTGCTAAGCTATGCCTTCATTTGTTCAAAATTTTGCAATTCAAAATTTAAATCTCTTAAGCAGTAATTTCTAATCTCTGGGCTAGTAAATAATTTCATAAATCCTTGACTTCTTGTTATAGAAGAGTGTAAATAAAGCACTTTGATCAGATGATAAATTGTGACTTGAAATGTAGGTTTAATCAAACTACTCATTAAAAGCTACATATGAGGCATTTGTTTTCTGTATAACTGAAGTCACTAAAGTTATCAAATGTGTTCTTTTTCATGGTCTAAAATGTTATATAACTTAACAACTTATTGTGATATCCTGTGATGGGAAAAATAGGGTTGCTGCAAGAGGTGGTAAGGGACAGAAATATCACACAGCTTTAAAGTGAGTGTATACTCCAGAGTGGAGCTACATGCATTCATGTTCTAGGTTTATAAGTATTAGTTGTGTTTACCTGAGCAAATGTTTGACTAATTTGCATTTTTCCTTTATCTGTAAAATAGGAATAATGACATCCTATATCCTTACTTGATTAGTTGTGAGAAATAATAAAGTTCCTGACATCCATAAATTACCATGTATCAGTAAGTTGCATATTTTTATAACTATTTTAGAGACAATATGCATATGTTATAGATATTCATAGACTATATCAAAATATTGTTCAACAGTTTGCTTTATATGAATGCAATTTTTGAGCTATTAAAATACAAATTTACAAAGGGAATAGAATCTATACTAGTATATGTTAATTCTTACATATAAGTAGACTGAAAATTACTGTTGAAGACCCAGAGGAATTTGGAAAGCAAGAAATATGTATGTGGACACATTATTTCACCTAATATGAATCAAACACAAGATAAGTTGGACCAGACATTGAAAGCATATGCAACTTTATCATTTAAGGGGAAAGAGAAGGCGTTGGCTGCTGAGCCTGAGGATAAACTCAGCTGTGATACATGCTATGAACTGAACCACAGTTGTCCTTAGACTTGGGTCAGTGTTTTTCCTACTTCTCTCCCTCCGTTTTTCTTTTCCTTTGCTGGGAAAAATACAGAAAGAATCCCTGTCATCTACACATTTACAAATTCTTTAATATATGCCCCAATTTTTCTTCACACTCAGTACAGTGCAAGCCACAAAAGTGTGAACATATCCAACATCGCTCCATCACAGTGTAATGAAAGTTCATTGTTAACAACAGATTTACTACATCATTATATTCAAATGATTATTCTTTGTAATTACAGAATAGGCAACATCATTAAAATCTTTGTCATAGATTTTATGTAATGAGAATGTTTAGAGTTTGGAAGCTCAAATTTTGTATTCCCCTAAGACATGGTTCCCTTCATTACTTGGGACTTGGAATCTATTAAAAATATTTATTTACTTAATTTTATGTGTGAGTGTCTGCATGTATATACTCACACCATACACATACCTGGTGTCTGGGAAGGCCAGAGGAGGATATCGGATCCCAGAGAACTCTAATTACAGGCAGTTGTGAACTGACACATGGGTTCGTAGAATCAAAACTGGGTCATCTGAAAGAGCAGAAAGTGCTCTTCACTGCTGAGTCATATCTCCAGCCATGGAACTGTTAATGCGGTAAAGTTTCCTGAAAAGATCCCTCCCTCAGTCATCCAGCAACAGACACTCTAGTCCTAATTACAGCCCTGCTATTTCTTATACTTGTTTTCAATAACACTGATGTTTCAGTTTCCTTTTGTTTGAAAACAGAGGGAAATAAGGTTAAATGAACAACTCACCTGCTTGTAATAAGAATCAAATAATACAGCACTGTGTAATATTTTGTAAAAATAATACAATCATTTTAATACAAGCAGGTTTTCTGTATCTGTTGCATTTATAGCTATAAATATTATATTACTTCTAATGTAGGCACATTCTATAGGCAATGAATGATTTCTTCATTACTAGCAACATTGCATAATTAATATCTGTTAATGGTCTGTTTCTCTTTTGTCTATGGCCTCTATGACAGTGCTCATATATACAGTGCTTTGTTTATTGATGGCACTGGGAGAGTATTAAAACACACAGTGTAATGTAGAGGAGCAAATTCTGGAATTGAAAAAAAGAATAGGTTTAAACTTCTGTTTATTGATACAATAACTGAGTCAAAGCTTAAATTCTGAAAACTTCTTTCACTCAGTCATAAAGCAGAGGTACTGGTATAAAAGTGCTTATTGACTACTTAGCCTTTCAGAATAAAATCACAGACAATTGCACGAGATATGAATAGGCTTATTGACTCAATGAAGCCCACTCAATAACTTATTTTGCATAAATCTTTCTCTTTGTGTTAAATATATGTTGAAATTTTGTTACCTGATGATTAGAGCTCTGGTAAACATTGAGTTTTAACCAAGAACAGTAAAGATATTTTCTATTTGTATGATGCTCATCATCTATAGAGAGTAAAAGACACTCATAAAATAATCATATTAATGACTAAGAATCATCCAGAAGAAAAGAATATGGCATTGTGACAGTATTAAATAATCCCCAGCAAAAACATCCTTTAAATTTCAAAACATTGAATTGAAATTGTAATGGAAGGTAGAGATAAGAGTGGTGGAAATACAATCTAGGAGGGGAAATAAGATGTACACAGGCCTGTTAGCAAGAGACAGTATGAACAATAACAGCAAATCTCTAAATTGTACTGTAGAGAAAAGAGGAAGAGGAATGTGAGAGATGGAAAGGCAAGGTTTCTTTTGTAAAATGCAGGGGAGATTTTAATATCCTAATAGAAATGGAAAGGGACATTCTGGTTTCTTCTGGCCGAAATCTTGTAGTCAAAGATAAATGAAAGGCAGGTAGGCAAGCAGGCAGGTAGGATGACAGGCAGACAGGTGGGAAGGGAACGAACGAGAAAGGGAAGGAGGGGGAGGAATTCTTTGAAATTCTCAAAGCATCTCATATACAATTTCATTCTAATATATTTCATATGTTGATAGTCAACAACAACAATAACAATTAAGATAAATTTTCAATAAATGAATCTTGTTTCTGTAAGCTTTTAGTTAACCTTTAAAACAGAAAAAAAATGTTTTCAATTTCTGAAATAGTTATTTCAGTTTACTGAGAATAAATAGGTTAGCAATTGAAAAATATAGGTACAATTTTGATCTGAAAACCCTGTTTTACTGCCTCTTTCTTACTTTATTCCATCATACTTCTAATTTCCAAAATTTGGTTGTTGGGATTTACACAGCTATGAATTAAACTATTTACTAAATAAACTACCTCTTATTCATTAGTGCCCACACTTCTTTGGTTGCTTCCCTTAGCAGAGCTTTTATCTTTGTCTATTATACCAGTAATTTGTTAATATTTGAATAAATTTCTTGCTAATGCACATAGACACATCTCACTGATCTCTCTTATGTTTTCCAGTATGTCTATCTTAAGCAAAGTAACTGCAAGAATATGTATATGAATTGCATATTTAGTCTGACAAGGGTGCAGTTCACATGGCTTCCAAAAGTCCAAAGAAAAGTTGTTGAAGGTACTGTGAAGTCTCAAACAAAATACTATTAAATAGGATTGTGGTGGCTATTTACACTTACTGACTCTTTATTGTATGTGAGAAACACTGTCATCAATATTTATCTTTCTAGTCTTTACAAAATGTTATAGAGTTATTAGTTTGTCTACATTTTTAGAGAAGGAATTCATGCAGGTTCGATGTTTGGCTTTAGTTAAGGTTGGTGAACTAAACTTCAAACTCAGGATCTGAATCACAGTACACATTACTCTAACATGTTTTGAACTGACAAGAACTAATATAGAAATAAAGAGGGGGAAAGAATATAATGCTAGTATTCTAAAAGAGAATGACATGAATATCAAAGCATTAGAGGAATCTGTTCATAACACTGATTATATCTTTGAATAATTTACTGAAGTCACCATCATTATTATTTTTAAAAATATATATTTAACAATGTTACATTCAGATATTATAAAATTCAACCAGAATAATCATATCAAAAATTTATAATTTCTAAAACTTAATGTACAATATAATTTCTATTAAATATTTGACAATATAAGTTTATTTTGATAAAACCACTTTGATTTTTATAGTCCTAATTAAGTCTCCTTCTTCCCCAGCACACTTTTTAACCAATAAATGTGACTTTCATTTTTTGACAATATTTTTTTCCTAGTCTCAGATGTCTAAATGTTAACTCGTTTGGTTTTTTCCTTCCTCACATAAAATGTGTATGGAGTGTACTATATTGCTTCTCTGTAGAACAATCTTAGGAACAATATCCCCTTTGCTGCATAATCAGATGCATAGATACTCAGTGTTATTTAAACTGACTGTTTCTGTGGGGAACACTGAGGAGCAGCTAAGGCATTGTCCTTGGTACTCTCAAAGAAGTAGCCATCAGCTGGAGTAGAAAATGGAACAGATTTATTAGGGGGAAACAATGCCCAAGAAGAGGCAGCAGAAATGATTGTTTATTGTCTTCACATTGATACAAATTCTATGCTCACCACTTTTCATGCTTTCTAGTCATTGTCTATATGAAGCCCTGAGCATACAGCCTTGGTGGCAGCCAAGGCTGACACTTCTAGGAGATACTTTCTATGTGTCTCATCTTAAAGAATATGACCTTCAACAATGCCAATCCAAGAGTGTAGAGATAGAAAAACCCTAATCTGTTAGGGTAACACTGCCATTAGTAGCCAATAGAAGCACTCTTAATTTTAACGTGTGATGTCAAGATACACATTACCTTATTTATAGAGATATATTGGCTTTTTATTTAATGCATATATTTCTATAATAAAGCTATATGGTGTTTCTTTCCTTTTGGAAACCTAGCAATTACTAGCTAAGTCCACTGTCTTAAGAGTGTAGCATTGCACATCTGCTGAGCAGAAAATTTGGGGCTAGTGAGATATGTAAGCTGATAATAATGCTTGTGCAAGCTGGATACCTGAGTACAATACAGAAGGCTTATATGGTAGCAGGAAAGAACCAGCCCCAGGAACTTGTCTTCTGAGCTCAACATGTATGCTTTAGCATGCACATGTCCCCCTCCACCACAATACACACACACACACACACACACACACACACACACACAACCACACACACACACACACACACACACACACAATGTTTACATGCATATTTCAAGATGTTGTTAAATATCAGACTTTATTAGGAGCATGTCTGTGAAAGTAGATGGAGGAGTGAGACAAGGAAGTTAGAAGAACCACAAGAAAATATTTCAGGGAAATGAGAAGGAAGACAGTTCAGGGAAACTGTCTAAAATTTTTATGAAGCCCAATTGAGTATTGTCATGATTAAGAAAGTTTGGCTAAGACTGCCTATTAGAAGATTCCCTGTTGTCCAGATTGAGGGTAGCTTTATAACTACAATACTTATACCTTGACTGGTCTATTGTGGGAACCATCACCTTAGAGATAAGGGGTGCAGTCTATGTACTGAAGCTAGGATCTCAGCCAAATTTTTATAGTTGGTCTGGTCTCATGGTTGACATAGCATCAACCTGGTCATATTTTTCTTTCCACTGAATAAACTTATTTAGTCTGTTATACCGCATAGAACTTGTAGTGGTATTCCCATTGTCTTACAATTGGTGAATGAGACAGTTCTAATCTCCATAGTACTTCCTTCTTCTTTAACTACCATAGACGTGGAAAGTGTTCATTTGGGAAGTTGTAGAAGCAGACATCAAGATGGGATAAGATGTGAAAGACATTTGGGGAGGTCTCTAAAAGTTGCCAATAAAAGGGAACTGTGGTGGTTTTTAATAAGAATGGCCCCTACAGGTTCATATATTTGAATGCTTATGGAGTGGCAATATTTGAAAGAATTAGGAGGTATGTTCCTGTTGGAGGAAATGTGTCACTGTGGTTGGGCTTTGAGGTTTCAAAAGCCCAAGCCATGCCCAGTGGCTCTCTCTTCTCACTGCATACTGATCTGGATTTGGACACACAGCTTCTCTACAGCAGCATATCTCCCTATGTTCTGTCATGCATCCCACTATGCTGATAATGTACTAAACCTCTGAAATGATAAGCAAGCCCCAATTAATGCTTTCTTTTATAAGAGTTGCCATAATCATGGGATAAGATGTGTAAGATGTCTTCACAGCAGTAGAACACTAACTTAGACAGAAGTTGATACCAGGGCCTACGGTATTGTCATGAAAGGTTGACCATACTACTTGTTGGTAGAATGTGGACTTTTGGTGTTTGGATTAGGAAAGCAGTTGAACATTTTAAACCAGATTTAATGGCTTATACTAGTAGGAGCCGAGAAGACAGTGGTGCTGAGAGCAATGTAGATTATCACGGCCCTGCTAAAGGGGTTTCAGAGGAAAAGAATATTGATGAGTGGTCTAGAGACTGTTCTTGTGATATTTTGTTGAAAAAATGTGGCTGCTTTCTGTCCTTCCCCAAGAATTCTGCCTAGGGCTAAATTTAACTGTTATTAGTTAATGGAGTTGGTAGAGGAGATTTCAAGAAAACCTGGTATTTACTGTGTTGTATCATTATTAGTGTTCACTCTTGTGCAGATCTATAATGAAGAAGAAGCTGAACAAGGAAAAATACAAAATGTACAGTTTGAGGAGAAAATGAGCACCAGGAAGTGTAATGGAGCTAAGTCCGGTGCTCAAGGAGATAAAATGTTTAAAGGAAAGTATGTTGTTAAATGGTAACATGAGTGGTAACCTCAGGGCAAGACTCCACCAAGCTAAGCTTCACACTTGAGTAGAGGAATTAAAGAAAAGCTTAAGCAGTGAAGGAAACCATTGAAAAAAGCAAGCTGATACAGTTGTTATTGAGTGAAGAAGCCATATTCCAGCCCCAGCAAGCAGTAGAACTTGGCAGCTTTAGCCATATGGTTCTAGCTTTAGAGTCAATGATACAAGAAAGGGGTTATGGAATCTCCCTTAAGGACTAAGAAAATCTTCTGAGGCCAGGTGTGTGTCAGGGGTGTCCCTACATGGAGGCCCAGAAAGGCCATAGTGTGAACCTGTGAAAATGAAGCTTGGATTTTGTTGAAGACCACAAAATGCTGGAGATGTGATAGTTCTGGAATACCTGCTAAGGAGAGCTGCTAACAGGTTGTGGAACCAGATCAACAGAGAGAATTACGTTGCAATCAACCAAGCTGAAATGAGTGGAGATCTCAAACTGCTTTGACATCAGGCATGGAGATGAAGAGTTTGGAATTTTCCCAGCTGGTTTTCAGTCTTGCTTTGGTCCAGTATTTCCTCACTGCACTTTCTTTCCTCTCTTTTGGAATGAAAACGTGCCTTCTGTGCCATTATGTATTGGAAACAAGTGATATGCTTTGTGCTTTGACTTTACAGGGGTTTACACTTATGAGATTGCCATGAGTCTTAGAAGAGATTTTGAGCTTTGGACTTTTAAACAATGTTTAGACTGTTATAGACTTTGGGGACTTTTGAAGTTGGACTGAATGCATTTTTGTATTATGATATGGTTGTATGGGCCCAGGAGTGGAATGTGGTGGTTTGAATAAGAATGGCTGCATTGGTTCATATATTTGAATGCTTAGGGAGAAGCACTATTTGAAAGGATTAGAAGATGTGGCCTTGTTGGAGGAAGTGTGTCACTGGGATGGACTTTGAGGCTTCAAAAGCCCAAGCCATGTCCAGTGTCTCTTTTTCCTTCTTGCACATCTGGATATAGAACTTTCAGCTCCTTCTTCAGCACTATGTCTGTCTGAGTGCCACCATCCTTCCTTCCTGATATGTTGATAACAGACCAAACTTCTGAAACTGTAAGCCAGTCCTAATTAAATATTTCTCATTATAAGAGTGGCTGTGGTCATGGTGTCTCTTCATAGCAATAGAACATTGACTAAGACAGGACATATAAAGACCAGATGATCACACCACATTGTATGTGTAATGCCTTTGAAAGGAGAGTAGAGAGGTAGAAAGGAAGGTTGTGCAGGAAGCACTGTGCAGTAGCTTGAAGAAAGTTTCAGTATCTGTAGGAAGTTGTTATGTTAATATCACTCACATGAAGAGTTTTGTATCTTTAGAAAAGGGTCTATGTTCATAAGTCCACCATGGTCTCTCACTGCCTGAGAACAGCTTATAGGAAATGTGGTCTCAGCATGATAGTGGGAAAATATCAAGTAGCAACAGCTGGGGTTGTCAGTCAATTATATTCCCTACTGCAAGCATGATGGTCTCTGTAGCTATGTGCCTTTGTTTATTCTTAGTTTTCTTTATTTCTTTGCAAATTAACTATATCCTGTCCAGTATTAGTTTCCTAGGGAATGTCTTAACAAAGCACAACAAATCAAAAGTTTAAAATGGCACAGATTTATTAACTCACAGTTCTAGAAGTTAAATATCTGAAATGAAAGTGCTAGCAGTGTCAGTTTCTTCTGAAGGCCTGATGGAGAAGCTGTTCCAAATTGATGTAGAGATGGGAATGTAGCTTATCTGACAGAATGCTTGCTATGTAGGCCTGAAGCTCTGGTCTTAGTCCTCAGCACAGCTTAAAAATAGCATAGTGGTGTATGCTCGTAATCCCAATGCTTGAGAGGGAGAGACAGAGCTTAAGAGTTCAAGGTCTTCTTCACTGAGATAGTGATTTTCGTTCAAAGGGGGTCTACATGAAACCTTGTCTCAAATAAAAAATGCAGCCATTGTTGGTAGTAAATGCTGTAAAATAGAATCGCGTCACATTTTATTTTTGGAGTTAGGAATTTAAATAAATGTTCCACATATGTCTAATTCTCTATTTTTAAAATGGCTTACGGGACCAGATCAAGCTTTAATAAGACTCACAAATGGTTTGATAAAACACAATGTTGCTCAATGGAGAAATGGTTATTTTTGCTGCTCACACCTTCAAATTATTCTGATTTCTGTTTCATTTGACATGAAATTTTTATTTTGTATCTGTTAAATATTTGAAGGTATCATTATATTATAACCCCCTTAATTAGAGAACATGTAAAAATATTTTTTTCCAAACTTTAGTGCTGTATGTAATATACCTATCACATATTAACTGCTGTGTTTGTGTTACTCCTTATTTATTAGCTTATTCTTTTAATAAACCTCATATGGTTTAAAACATGCTTTTGATATCAGCACTTGGTAAGGGAGAGGTGGTATATGTCAAAGAGGCCATGAACTGAGGGATGAGATAGAAATATGTGGATAATTATGCTAAGTGAAATGATGATTATTGTGTTTCTTATATGTGCAAGCTAGTAAAAATAAAAGACATGAAAATATAAGAGGCATTACTAGGGATATGGAAGAAAAAGCAAAAAAGTGGGAAGGGGATAAGAAAAAGCAAATAGTGGGCTAGAGATCATCAAAATGCATTGTACACATGTAGAAGAAATGTCATAATGAGATCTCCAGCTTTGTACAATTGACACACTCTAGTAAAGTTATTAAAAATGATAAATTGTTCTTTAAATGCATGATAATAAATTTAAATGTGTTAGCATTGCTTAGCTATGATTTAAGTTTCTCATTACATTTATTTATTATTTATTTATTTATTTATTTATTTATTTATTCATTTATTCTGTGTGTGGGGGTGGGTGTACGAGTAGCATGGTGTACATGTGGAGTTCAGGAGTTGGTTCTTTTTCAGTAATGTGTGATCTAGGCATCCAACGAAGGTCATTAGCCTTGGCAGCAAGTGCCTGTAATACCTACTGAGCCATCTTGCCAGCCCTGCATGTGTCTTTAATGCATTCTGGTTCTTTATCATATGTACATTGTTAATTAAAAATAAACAAAAATAAATAAGTAAAACAAATGTTCAAACATCAAGTTTTCATTTAACTAATTGTGTAAATGAGGGAGTGGTTTTTTACATATCAAAGCTCAGAGGCCTTCATTTGAAAGATGCTCTAACATTCATTTATCATCAACTATACTCTATTCTTAAATAGCAGAGCATAAAACAGGCACTCTATTGTCCCATGCCTGTTCCTTTCTGTTTCCATATTCTCAGCCTATTGTTATCGAAGTACTTCTGAATAATTATTTGTTGGTGACTTTGCAGATGTCACATAGACAGTCCTTCATCAGCCATCTATTCTTAGTACCACTGAGACATGCCTAGTTGACACGTACTGATTGAGTATTTCTGTAACAGAAAATATGTAATGATTCTCTGACTTTTCTTGATAATTCTTTAGTATGTTTAGATGTTTTGAATCTTTTTTCTTTTAGACAGAGTCAGAAATTAAGGAAAAATTTAAAATCTGGTAGGAATATTTTAGTCATTAAAAAGAGCTAAATACCCAAATTAGCTGCCCTTGTTGTGATTTTATTTGAACATTTCTATTCCCCAAGCTAAAGTGGTAAACTGGAGTGAAATGAGAATATCCTAACAGCTTCAAGCAGAAAAATCGATCAGCTTAGCCTACAGAGACAATGCATTACGTTCTTAACGAAAAAGAAAGGGGGCACCATGTTATGTCAGTTATGAAAAACAGAAGTTACCAAAGAGGTAGGATACTGCAGGGGTATAATAATGAGAACAGATGATCCTAATAGATAAATAATCAGCATTAATAAAAGGGAATCTGTGAATGAGAGAATTAGGAAAATTAGATGACATGTGAACACCTGGAGTAGACATAATCTTTATCTCCAACAAAAAGACAATCTATTACAGGTGGACGTGCATTCACACACATATGTGTATCCACTGCAACTGCGGGAGGGGGCAGATGAGAAAAAGAATAAAGGAGCTGTCTAGTGCAGACAACAGGAACTGACCATAAATGTCTAAGAGAATCGACCGCTAAACAGTCTGCTCAATAGCTTATCAGTAATTCTTCCCATCCTAGTAGAATCCCTCCCTCGATCAATCACATCCTCTGTCAATGGAATGCTGTCCTTCAGCATTGACTAGACCAGCTACCAGGCTTGCTTCTTTGCAGCAATGTCTGAGTTCGTCTAAAGCACAGAAATCTTGCCTTTAATTGTCTCATAAACATGCACACTCATACTATTTATGTGCATTCAGAACATGCATACACATTGTACATCTGATGCTTAGTGTATCTTGCTGTGTGCATCCTGAGGAGTAGAGATGTTCCAGGGATTGAAAGCCAAATTTTCATAATGTTGAGCTCAAAAGTATCTGATAGCCTTGATGTTTATCACAAAGGATGATTATTTCCCAACTATGCAAACTAAATCCTCAATAGAACTTCTTCAGGAATGGCACTAGGGGCACAAATTGCAGTCTTATTCAGATCTGCGTGGTGTGTGTGTGTGTGTGTGTGTGTGTGTGTGTGTGTGTGTGATTTAGATTTATTAAAAATAGAGGGAAAGGAGACATAAAACCAGGAGCCTGTGCTTGGGATAGGATTGAGATAGGAGAGTTTGCTGAAATGTTGAACAGTCCTTCCGGATTATTTCTTAAAGAGACAATAGAATACAGCTTTTGTTTTGGAAAGATCATTTCAAGTACTAGATAATCAAGAAAACAGATTGCCATAAAAAGATGTTTTTAAATCATGTTTATATACTTACCTGTCAGGGGAGATACCATGATCACGAAGGTGGTTTTCCCAGTGCAAGGCTTATCCATTGCACTCCGGATGTACTGACCCCTGCGATTTCCCCAAATGCGGGAAATTCGACTGCATAATTTGTGGTAGTGGGGGACTGCATTTGCATTCTCCCCTGGGGAAAAAAAAATCATGTTTATTCTCCCTTTCTTGGTTCCTTCCAGGTCCATCCTCATTTCTCTACTCACCCAAATTTGTCTTCTTTTTTTTTTAAACCCAGCAAGTCCAATTTTTTTCTGCCCGTGTACTCATGGATGTGCTGCCTTTCACCAGAGCAACCTATCAAGGGCTACATTCCTTATTTTTGGAGGTGTGGTGTTGAGAGGTTTATGTCTATAAAAACTCAGTGCTAACCTTAACAATGCAGGCATCTAATGGCTTTTTAATGGGTAACACCTACCAAAATTCAAAATAATAGTGAAATTTGAAATATGGTATTTCAAGCTACACAACATTTAATTTTTTTCAAATCAATAAAGAAAAATCATTGTTACTTGGCAATCATTTTAGGAGTAAAATTATGGTTAGAGAATAACTGTTCTTGAAATTAAAGTATCTTAAGGTACTAGAGTCCATAAAGGTCAAAATTAAATTTTAATATTTAAGAGTCCTCCATTTCTTCTGAAAAACTCAGCAAGTCCAAAAACCTAGCCAAGATAATTCGTGAAAATCACTGGCTAATTTATCTAGGTTGAATTTGATTAAAGTGTGACAATCTGTCTCTTGATGGTCTATAACATTTTAATTTCTATGTTAAGTACTGAGAGTATGGGCTTGTTTTGTTAACTAACATGTGGCAGAAATAATGTTTCATTATAAGAGCATTTAATTATTGGTCTGAAATTCTGACAAGTATCTATGAATCCATATTTGCAACTGTGTTATAAAATTCACTTTTTAAGATGTTCTAATTCTCAGTACATAATTAAATGGCCTTGTTAAGGTCTCTGAGGCAGTCACATTGCTTTTCATTTTGTCAGTGAACTTCACAAATGACTCTTGCATGATGATAATAGGTGAACCAAATAACAAGATTTGCTTATAGTGTTTGTGTCAAAAGATACTGGAGTTAATTAGCTAAGTCAGTCTAATTTCTTGCTTTTAATTTTCAAGGGACTTTATAAAATGACATGTAAAACTAAACTATGCTCCGTCTCACTTTAGGTAATAAGTGACTATTCTGTGATAAATGTGATTCTTTTCATCTCATATTAATCCATCTTTTTATGAGATGAAATGGCACAAAGAAATTTAACTAGTACAATAATGGTACTGTTGACGTAAACTAAGCACCGTGTATTTGTGTTATACAAGAGTGACAACTGGCATATGTTTGGCAAACATCTAGTGATCTAGCATGGAAGAATAATGGGATTTCTCAAGGGGGAGTAGAAATAAAAGTCCATATTCCCTTGGGGCTCATGGGTATCCAATGAATAAAACACACATGGCAAATGAGTCAGAGTGGAGACAGGTGACATTCTATGTATTTTGTAACACTAAAGCTGAATGTAGTCAAATGCAAAAGCAAAAATGTAAGCAACATTAACTAGATTTATATTCTTTCGTGTGTGTGTGCGTGTGTGTGTGTGTGTGTGTGTGTGTGTGCTCTCATTGTGTGGATGTATGTGTGTATGTAGGTGCATGTAAACATGCATGGAGGCCCGGATTTAATACTGAGTGTCTTCCTTGATGATTCTTCACTTTATTATAATTGAACTAGCATTTCTCCCAGAACTCTTCAATTCTGGTTGGTCTAGCCATCTTGTTCCAAGGCTCTTTTGTTCTTGCCTCCAAATACTATGATCATAGGATTACTCATCTGACTAAATTTTATGTGATTTCTAGAGTTCTGAACGCTGGTCCTCATGATTTTGTGGCAAGAGCTTTAATCAATGAGCAATCTCCTCAACCTGCAGATCAATACTCTAACCCTGCCCCACAATATTCCTGGTGGCAAAAAATTCAACAATGATTTGGCGCATTAGGAAAATTATTTATTTTCCTATAATGTCAATATTAAGCAAAAAATAATTTCTTGAGAGGAATACCTTTCTAGTGAGATTATTTAATATTTCTAGAAGTTAACTGTGTTTCTGTTAAGCAGAGCATAGGTACAAAAAGTGTCACATGTCACGCAGAATCTAGAACCTCCACCTAGAACTGATTAAATATGGTGACACTGTGTTGTCATGAAAATGAGTTCAGTATCTTCCCATTTCTCAAGGTACAAATAGTCCATTCATTAAAAATATACTTTGAGTAGTTGGCTATGATAACTTTGAAAGAAATCCATGTTAAAAGTTTTCAGGTATGATGAAGCACATTTGTGACTGCTTGGGTGAATTTTGTGATTCTTCCTTCTTAAGGTTATTCTAAATTTTCCAGGAATTCAGAAAATGTTAGATTACTAAAAGGCTAGTATATTACACAAATCTGTTTCTTTAGAAAATATCAGTGATGATCATATCAGGGTGGTGCCTTGAGAAAAGGGAGTTTTGTGTTCTTTCCTCACTGAGCCTACTTTACTCTCTGCCTCTCAGTCATTGGCTTTTAAATCTAGTAATTCTGATTAAAAAGTGGACTGATTAAGATATTTTGGTCAATCTCCATTCTTACATCTATAAAATAGAATCTCATTTTCTGACACTTTCACACCTCAGATTTTTTTTCTTTACAAGAGTGGTGTTTTTTTGTTTGTTTCTTTTTGTTTTTTTTTTTAACAAGCATATTTGTAGTAATTAAACCATCACCATTGATTCCCTTTATTCTTTTGTCCTGATTTAGAAACTGGAATACAAAATTGCAATTGAGCCTCCTGTTAGCCTGCTGAAGTTACAAACTTTAAAATCTATTGTTCTCTCCTGCATCCTACCACAATGATATGTACACACATTCGTATTTACCACTATGCCTTTCACAATGGCAAGGGCATAGATCCAGTCTAGATGTCCATCAACTAAAGAGTTGATCATGGAAATGCGGCACAACATACAATGGAATATTCCTCATCTGTTAAGACTAATGAAATTTGAAGGAAAATAGATAGAACTGGAAAGGATTATATGAAATGAAGTGACCCAATCTTAGAAAGACAAGATTTCATGTTCTCTCTCATATGTGCATACTAACTTTCAATGTGTAAGCATGTAAATAAAGGATTGTGTTTATTAGAGTAGGTATAGATTATGAAACTAAGTAGGAGACTGAGAGGGGGAAAAGGTGCAGAAGAAGGGGGAGACTTAAAATACCCCAGTTTGACATCAGAGAGGAAATGAGGATACTTGGGGTAGGAGGGCACAAGGGCAGGAATAGTGACAGGGAAGAAAGAGGTGAGAGAAACCAAAAAAAGTAAACTTTGGTTAAAAAGGACATAATGAAGCCTTATTCTGTGTAAGCTAATAAAACATTTTTAAAAGTCAATTGTCCTCACCACTTTTTAGCAGCTAGAATACAAAACAATGCTACTCAACTGAGCATTGCATCATCTCCTTGCAATTTTTCTGGTATTGATTTGTTTGTTTTTCAACAATTTTGTTAGGGTTCAGTTTGTGTGATGAAAAATTCAGCCAGCTTTTTCAAATTAAAGTATATTAACATTTATTTTATTTCAATTACTTTGAGAATCCTGTACACTATTATTCTGCTAAATGGACATTTTATTAAACAGATTACTTAATGGGTTATTCTTATACCCGTAGATTAGTGCATCCTTCACTCTCATAAGAGAAGCATCTATTTTTTTCAGTAGAGATGATTAACACAGAACCCCAGTTGATAAAAGTGCTGAGAATAACAGACTGTAGAATGCTCAGACCTAAATGATACATCTATATAATGTATCTTCCTCCTCAAGGAGCATCTCCGAGGAGGTGAAGACAAGAGTGTAATACCCAGGTGCAGTAGATGACTACAAAGAAACAGCATGTTCGAAACACAGCAGGGCAGTTGCACACATGTACTTAAAGTGGTTGTGACAATATTCACAAGACCTACACAAGCTCAAGTCATGCAATATCCCAGCTTGGTGGTGATAGCTAGCATTGAGCCCCATCCCCAGTTAAGGCGCGATTGGCAGTTGATATCTGTTGGGAGAGGGGAATCAGGTTTCTCTAAGAGCCTAGCCCTTAGCCTGACACAGTGGCCCACATCTTTAATTCTAGCATTAGGAGGCAGAGAATGGTAGATCTCTGAGTTCAAGGCCAGCCTGTTCTACAGAGTGAGTTCCAGGACAGCAAGAGCTACATAAACACAACATGATCATTACTTCAGAAGTTGTACAGACCACACTTCACTATATTTATTTTATGTCTTTCTAAAGAATTAAATTATCAGCTCAACAAATAAAATTCTTTATCACCATGACCACAAATGAAAGATAATCAAGGAAAATACATTTTACACACACACACACACACACACACACACACACACACACACACATATATGAAAGTATAAAAATTAAACCTCCTTATCTGGAAGGATAAATTTACCAAAGTAAATCATTAATTATTAATCAGAATCTTTGCTTAACCAACAGATGGATAATTTATATTTTGACATCAAACCTTTTCTAAGCTACCTCATTGACAATGAAAATGATTGCCTAAATGCTAAGAAACACATAAAACATCAACTCTGGATGTCGCTGTGACCATGTGTTCAATCCTTGAAGGCCCCAGGCAATACATGATGTTTCTCATATTGAAATGCATACTTTCTGTTCTGACCTTTTCAGTGTAGCAATGATTTATGCTTACATTTACTGTCACTTAAAAATATAACTTAGCATGCAGTAAACTGACTTGAGTGTGGTGGAGTTTTTTGAATTTTACCACCCCACCGGTATAAATTCTTGTAACTATTGTAGCTCTGAATTCAGAACAATTCTAAAACTATCAAATTTGTCTTGCTTTCCTAGTCATTCCCTTCTGCACACTTATTCTATGGCAATTACATGACCAGATGATCTACCACTCTAACTTTGCTTTCTTGGATATATAATATATATACAAATAAATGTTAAAATCATTTTTAAGGGAAACAAATAGAATCAGATACCACATGAGCTTTAGGGACAGAGTTTTCCATAGCATAATGTCTTCAAAACGCATCCATACTTAATTTGTTGCTTTTTGATACTAGTATTTCATTATGGATTTAGTAGAGTTTAATCTATCCAGTTACTCAAAAACATTTGCAAAGTTTTCTGTTTTACCAATTATCAATGGAACTAAAATAAATATTAATGTGCAATAATATGCCAATCAGGAGAGCTTTGTTTAGAGCTAGGTGTGTTCAAGGAAAAGAAAAATAGCTAAATAATGGTTTCCAGAATGATTTTCATGCCAGTGTGCCTGTGGGCAGAATCAACCAAGACTGGGACCCAAGAGAAAAACATAGAAGTATAACACATAGAGAGTGGACAGGAGGGCGTGAAGGTGGAAGGTAGGTAAGAAACAAACTACTAATATTATACAGCCAATCATAACATTGGAAACAATAAACAGCAACAAGCTCCAGATGGATGGCCACTACCTAGTGTTACTACTACATGCTCTGTAAAATACCCAGTATGTAGAAAAATGTATAAGATATCCAAAGACCTAAGAAAATTTAATTCATCCCCTAGAAAAAAAATGCGGTCCACAGAAATAAACAATTACTCCCATGAGAACAACGATATATAGATCTTCAATGAAAATAAGACTCAAATGACCAATGGCTATGAGACACTAGAATTTTAAAAGCCAAGACATGATGATGGAATCAATAGAAAATATCAATGAAGACATATGATTAAGACAGAAAATTGAAATTTTAACATTGAAAGTATAATAATTAAAACAATTTCATAATAGGGACTAAACTAAGTAATAGAGATTATTAGATTATTTAATCTCGAACATTTATACTCTTGCTCTGTCTCTGTCTCTCTGTCTCTCTGTCTCTTTGTCTCTGTCTCTCTCTCTCTCTCTCTCTCTCTCACACACACACACACACACACACACACACACACACACACACGAATGAAGAAAACTGAACAAAGACTCAGAGACTCAAGGAAAGTGGGCTACTATTAACCACAACAGCACTTGTGTAATGAGAAGAGCAAGAGGAGGTTGAGTATACTAAAAAGTAGAAAAGACGTTCAAAGAAATAAATCTTTATAAAAAACAACAACAATAAAACACAAGCCTAGGGAGTTTAACAAACTCCAAGTATGATTACAAAGACATCCTCACACTGACACGTCATACAAACAATGCTGAAAACCAAGATGGGGAGAAAATCCACTTTTATGGGAATGAAATCTTTAGAAAAGGCAAGACAGAAAAGAGAATGGCAGTTTGGATGGCAGGCATATGTGAAGACCAGGGGTGACAGTGGAGATAGAGTTTCTTTTGGACGGTATCAAACACTTTCAAAACTACGCTATGGTTTCATGCATCTGTAAATATATTGAGTGGAACTGAACTGAGTATTTGCAGTGTCTAAATTTTGTAAATTTATACAAAGCAATTATATTTATGCAAAATTCTACTTATGAAAGTTGAGAGATGCTCCATTTTTAATCTTGAAAATGATAAACTGTTAATAAACAATATAGCCTTTTACAGATTATTTACCATTTACCATATGGATTATGCTTCATCCATAAAGCACAAAACTGTTCAATGCTATAAAGGACTGCCATGCTGATTCACAGAAACCTAGACAGACGTAGTTATCATGTAGATTTTATAGGTGTTTCACTAAATGCAGGGAAGCAGACTCAAAAGAATACAATGTTTCATTCTATTTTTTATCACATTCTTTATAACACAAACTATAGAGATACAAAACAGATTACAAAAAACAGGAACAAGGGTGGAAAGATGGCTCAGGTACAAATGGGCTCTATAAGGTGATAATGCTGTTGACTGTGGTACTGAACTAGTTGACATGTGACTATGGCTTTGTCCAAAATCATTTGCTTTGTACTTGATTGTATGCCTATTTAAATTCCATATGTGTGTTAGGAATTTACAGGATTAAATGCCATTGTGACATCTAAACCTAACCCCACTATTAAAAGAGTTGGGGAAAGATTAGATAATTTTCAAACTTTTTGACTCAAGAATACAAAGCTAAAAAAAAAAGAACTATATATATATATAAATATTAATAATATTTTCTCATAGAGATTACATGTCAGCAAGTTTAAAACTAATTTACATGTATACTGGGGGTTAGATAAATAATACATCAAATATATACAACAATAAATTATAGATTATGGGACCAATTTCTCATTGTCAACTGAACTTTCATGTATGGTAAGTATATCTAAACTCATGTCAAGTTTGTTTACTATGATTAAATATTTAAAAAAAACAGTATCTTACCATGACTTGATACTGATTAACATTCTTGAGAAATTATCAACAGTTGGGTAAAGGCTATTTGTTCCATAAGGTACGGTATAAAGTCTGAAAAGAAAAATCAGAACTAAAACCTGTAGATACAGAGCCAGTTACAGACGTACAGGAGAAGTGGTACCTGCTGCTTTTAACAGATTATTGATCATTACACATCTCCAAAGGATGCTGCTATGAGGTGAGAGTGCCCCTCCCTCATCAGCAGTGATGTGAGCACCCTGGACCAGAAGGCCCTAGGGTTTATTACTGTGGCAGTGAACACAGCCCTTGCAAGACACAGATTGACCCTTACCCTTTCACAGATACATCAACTCGTAGGAGAACTACCTTCATGTTATGCTCCACTGCATTAGGATGCTTGGGAGGTTGCTGCCACTGCCTCTTTCTTTCTCAGACCCTCCTTCATACAATAGTAAACTGCCCATGTCAAGAGTTTCAGAAGCTGCTGAGAACTCAGAGAAGTGGGTCGAAAGAATGCTGTTCTGATGCACACCAAGCTGTTCCTGCCTGTCATAGGTCACCCTTGAGTGAAGTGTATTGTTAATCAAGTGGCCACCTGCATGGGCCAATGAGTCATCATTGAGCACATACTTGTGGATGGAAACATCTTAATCTTATAAGTACTCATTGAAATTGTCAAAGGCATTTTCAGCCTGCTGTGAACTGGCATAGTTTCTCTTGAAGCTGAAGAGCAAAGCATACAGTTAATAACAGGAGGAAAGCAAAGCACTCTTAACAGCCAGTGCCCTGCATTCAAGGTACCATATTTCCATTCCTCATTTCAGCCTAATTCTCTGGGAATTACAGAGCTCTTGTAAATGTCAAAAGCACCATTCACTGTCTTTGAGTAGAAATGTGCTCAGTAGGAGCTTTGCATTTGGGTACAAAAATCAAAGACTTCTCGTGCTTCAGATTTTCCATCAAGAAAATAGAAATATATGAAAGAGTGGTTGTCTTCCTGGGTCTTATTAATAAGCTGTCAACTTCTTTGACCATAGTGGAACAAAATATGCCACCAACACATAAATGAAAGGAGGGCAAATTATCGGCTTAGTAGGCTACCCAGAACATCTCCTATTCCCCCAGCCAGACTGAATAAAATGACCTGAGAATTGACCATAGGTACGCCAGAGCACATGTAACTATGATTTATGTTTAGAATTGGGTTATTAGCTATTCAACGTCATGGGATGTGATTCTTCACTGTGGAAATAAATATACGACTGCTAGAAGTTGCCAAAAAGATTTCTTTAATTTGTACATTTCAAAGTTGTTGTTAAAAATTAAAAATAAATCCCACCACAAACAGGCTTATTTACAGTGGAACTTTATTTAATGTTGAGGCTTCATACAAATATTACCAAAAGCTATTCCAATACTGTACAGCCACACAGGGAGACACATAATACAGGCAAGGCCCTAGAAGGCTGGCACAGCACTAAGAGTAAGAAGTGGTGGTGTTTGTTTTGTGCCAGAGCTGAGAGTGCTGCTTCTATTATAAGAGAGTAGAAAACAAGTGGAGAAGCTTTCTTTGGAAATGAATAGACTCCTAGCCCCAGAAAGGTGTCGAATGTCCAATGCCATCAACGGACAGCATTACACAAGAAAGGCATATTAGATGAGCCCACATTTGTAAAAAGGAGGGAAAAAGGTCCTGTGGGAAAAACTTAGCTGCATTGAACTACAACTCTCTGAAATCAGGACTACAGTGTAAGGGGATGGTATCTGCATATCTAGGGGAACAATTCCTGTCTCTTACTGGAGAGCAGGGCCAGAATGTGATACCATAGGATAATTATCTCCCCCACAAAAGAATAAGAATAAAAGAAGACTGAAACTTCTAAAGGGTTTGTCAGCACCTTTCAGATTTTTGTAAGTGGGTGTGAAAAGAGGTCATGGGTCATGGTGAGTCCTGCTAGATACTGAAGACCCAAAAGTGTTAATGTGCCAACATGCAGGTTCTCCTGACTCATCTTTCCAAATCGTTCTTCCCATGTGTCTGCAGTGAGCCTGTGTTACAAAGAGGCAGCTTACTCGTATTTGGGGCATTTGCCTGATAGTCTGAAAAAAAAAACACCTGTCAGATGGTGTCCCAGATAATAGAAATATGAAAGCTGTTTCTGGATGAGCAGAGTCAGATGCTGGCAGGTAAATTTATAACTGAGCAAGAAGGAAAATTCACAGCCGGTCTGGAGCATCTAAGAGATGCAATGGGCTTTCTCTTGTTATTGATATTTCCCAACACCCGCTCCTCTGCCCCACATGTATCTTGTGTCTCTCATATTTTATCTTTCCACATTCTATTATATTTTGCTTCTTCTGCTGACCCAAATCAGAATTTCCGCATTGTTTTCTATGCTAAGATTGAATCAGATTGCATGAAATGATAGAGGCTTTGCCAAATAAAAGTTTACTTTGGAAATCTAGGTCAGAAGTCATTCCATGCCCATGATATCAAAGAGTCCCTAGTCAGCCTCAGTTTCTTTCATAACATGATATCCTTAGCATATGGCCTTTATCCTCCCAGTTCCAAGATGGCTACTGCCTTCAGGGCAGCACATCCACATACCCAAAATAAAACAGCCAAGTAAGTGTTAAGTTATTCATCAAAATGTGAATCGGTTTATGTACTTTGGTTGGGACTGGTTTAAATGGTCATTGTAAGAGGTAGAACTCAGATAGAATTGGCATTCTTCCAAGTAACAAGAATCAGATTGGATATAAACTACACTTAGTGGGTTTGTAAGTTAATGCTTTCTTCCAAGTATGAATTCTGTAGCTAAATTGAAATATGATTAATAATATCAATGATTTATTATACAAACTATGAACATATAATTTTTGACAAAAAAGCCAAAAGTGCACAATGGAAAAAAGAAAGCATCTTCAACAAATGGTGCTGGCAAAACTGGATATCAACATGTAGAAGGCTGCAAATAGATCCATATCTATCACCGTGCACAAAACTTAAGTCCAAGTGAATCAAGGACCTCAACATAAATCCAGCTACTCTGAACCTGCTAGAAGAGAAAATAGGAAGTAGTCTTGAACGCATTGGCATGGGAAATCACTTCCTAAATAGAACACCAGTAGCACAGACACTGAGAGAAACAATCAATCAATGGGACCTCTCGAAACTGAGAAGCTTTTGTAGAGCAAAGGATACGGTCAACAAGGCAAAGTGACAGCCTACAGAATGGGAAAAGGTCTTCACCAACCCCACATCTGACAGAGGACTGATATCCAGAATATATAAGGAACTCAAGAAATTAGACATCAAAATGCCCAACAGTCCAATTAAGAAATGGGCTATAGAACTAAACAGAGAATTCTCAACAGAGGAAACTCAAATGGCTGAAAGACATTTAAGGAATTGCTCAACATCCCTAATCATCAGGGAAATGCAAATCAAAACAACTCTGAGATACCACCTTACGCCTGTCAGAATGGCTAAGATCAAAAACACTGAAGACACCTTATGCTGGAGAGGATGTGGAGCTAGGGGAACTCTCCTCCACTGCTGGTGGGAATGCAAGCTTGTACAACCACTTTGGAAATCAATATGGCACTTTCCTAGAAAATTTGGAATCCATCTCCCCCAAGATCCAGCTATACCACTCTTGGGCATATACCCAAGGAATGCTCAACCACACCACAAGAGCACTTGTTCAGCTATGTTCATATCAGCATTGTTTGTAATAACCAGAACATGGAAACAACCTAGATGCCCTTCAACTGAAGAATGGATAAACAAAATGTGGTACATATACACAATGGAATACTACTCAGCAGAGAAAAACAATGACATCATGAGGTTTGCAGACAAATGGATGGATCTAGAAAAAATCATCCTGAGTGAGGTAACCCAGACTCAGAAAGACAAACAATGGTATGTACTCACTCATAGGAGGATACTAGATGTGGAACAAGGAAGACTAGACTGCTACTCACATCACCAGGGAGGCTACCTGGGAAAACAGGACCCCAAGAAAGACATGGGGATTACCCAATGACAGAGAAATGGAAGAGATCTACATGAACAGCCTGGAAATGAGTGGGGGTAGTGAAGGGCGAGGGTCGAGGGAAAGAGAGCTTGGGTGAGTGGGAGATCCCAGCTGGATCAACAACAGAGAGGGAGAACAAGGAATAGGAGACCATGGTAAATGAAGACCACATGAGAATAGGAAGAAACAAAGTGCTAGAGAGGCCCACAGAAATCCACAAAGATACTCCCACAACAGACTGCTGGCAATGGTCGAGAGACAGCCCGAACTGACCTACTCTGGTGATGGGATGGCCAAACACCCTAATTGTCGTGCTAGAAACCCCATCCAACTACTGAGGGATCTGGATGCAGAGATCCATGGCTAGGCCCCGGGTGGATCTCTGGGAGTCCAATTAGCGAGAATGAGGAGGGTTTATATGAGCGAGAATTGTTGAGACCAAGGTTGGATAAAGCACAGGGACAAATAGCCAAACGAATGGAAACACATGAACCATGAACCAATGGCTGAGGGGTCCCCAACTGGATCAGGCCCTCTGAATGGGTGAGACAGTTGATTGGCTTGATCTGTTTGGGAGGCATCCAGGCAGTGGGACTGTGTCCTGTGCTCATTGCATGAGTTGGCTGTTTGAAACCTGGGGCCTATGCAGGATCACTTGGCTTGGCCTGGGAGGAGGGGACTGGACCTACCTGGACTGCGTCTACCAGGTTGATCTCAGTCCGCGGGGGAGGCTTTGCCCTGGAGGAGGTGGGAATGGGGGCTGGGCTGGGGGGAAGATGAGGGGGGCGGGAGGGGGGAGAACAAAAGAATCTGTGGCTGATATGTAGAACTGAATTGTATTGCAAAATAAAAATAAAAAAATTAAAAAAATTACAAACTTTCAAAACAATGCATTCTAACACATTTTAATGGTGATTTTCAGAGTTTAGTGTGTACTGGCAAATCCCAGAATGCTTTTCAAAATAGAAAGTATAAAACTTTGAAATCCATTCTTCAAGTTTCTGTACAGGTGTGGGATAGGGAGTCTAATAATTCTAACAGCTAATAATTCTCAGGTGATGTCTCGGTCACAGAGTCATGTGGCAAAGAAAGTAATGCTTGGAATGTTTCAGGGATGTTTGTAGAGTGCATCTACCTTCCCATGCAAGCTTGAGTGGATATACTCTCTGCATTTGCACAAGTTATCAGACATTCCTTGCCTATTTTAAAGGTGAGTATAGAAGGGCCAAGGTGACATTTTTTAAAAATGCATTTAAAAATAGCTAGTTACTGAACATTACACATAAGTAATGGTTTACTCAGTGTGAATATTGCAAATAAAACAGAGTGCACAAAGCAGCTCTGTTGACCCTTGACTCCAGGTCCCATCCTGCAGACCTTTTCTCAGATGAGACTCTCAGGCTCAATTTGATATAAATCCCACCAAACTTTTAAAATAAAATTACGTACATATATATTTTTATGCTTAGGTACATATGCTTAGAAAGTACCACATACAGTTAAAATTAAATGCTATCCTGTATGTATTTTTCATAGGCTTGTTTTTGTCTACTTAAAAATATATTAGAATTTTTCATGAAACCTTGGTTCTTAGGAGTCTTTTTTTTTTAATGGATTTGAGATTTCTTTTATTCCCAGATTATATAAATAAATAAGACTAGGCTGTACTTTCCCATCCACACCGACACTGAACTTGTACTTCTATGAGGCCAGGTCCAAGGTGGTGCCACTGTCTAGTACTTGCCACCCTGACTTCTCAACGCACTATACACTATTAAGGTACAGTACTATACATAAATCCCTATCTTTTTTAAATGGTGTTGGGGTGGAACCTAGGGCCTTCATGCATGCTAGTCAGTCTACCACTGACCCTTATCTCCAGCCCTTGAGCATTTTGATATATTAATTACATTTGGGAGTCAGAAATGCAGGCATTTTAAAATAACAACATTTTGTAACCTGTTGTGATTGGTTGCTTTCTCTGAGAATGTACATGGTAAAACTTACAGAACAAAAACTGGAAAGCATCCTCAGTTCCCATGGAAAATCTCTAAATAAATTTAGTGTTTATGTTTAAGTTTGTTTTGTTCCATTTTCTTCTCTTTTTAGGCAACTCTGACAAAAAGTTAGTTCATTCAGTTTTCCAAAGCTAATGTGTATGTTTCAATTAGTAAATGATTTAAATTAATATAAATTCCTTTTTGTTTTTAAAAGTGATATATACCCACAACAAAATCTTGGAAACATGGAAATAATGCTGAGATATATCCACAATCAATACTGAATGTTCTTTTAGTGTTCTTGAAACTCGGTAACATGAATGCATATGGAAATGTGTATGGATTTGTATTTTTCATCATGCTTTCAATATATAAACTCTAGTTCCTTCATTTAAAAGAACATCATCAAACTTAATCTGGACATCCTTCTAGAATTTTGGAAACAACACTTTAATATTTATATAATATTCTATAATAAAACCCTAGCTAATTCTCTTTCTTATATATTGAATATATATTTGATGATCATCTCAATATATAGAAAAGGCCTTTGACAAAATCCAACATGCCTTTATGAATGGATGGGATTGGAAAGACTATATCTCTATATAATAAAAGCTACATGTGACAAAACCACAGTCAGCATCATCTTGTTCTCACTCCCTTTCATTCTGGGACTTAAAACATTATCTAGAGCAATAAGATAAGGAAACTAAAGGAATTCAACAGAAAAATAAGTCAAATCACTCCTATTTGTTTATGATATCACATTATACATAAGAAGTCATAAAAGTCCACTAGGAAACTTCAAGAAATTACCATCTCCTTTGGCAAAAAGGCAGGATAAAGTTCAACTTCCAAAATTCAATAACCTTTCTATACACCAATAACAACTATACCAAGAAAGAGATTTTTAAAATGCTCTGTTCACAATAGCTTCAAAGAAAATAAAATATTAAGGAGTAACCTAATCAAAGATGAAAACTTTAAATCTGAGAAAAGACAAAGATTGAGAAAAATACTAGAAAATGTAAAGAGCATGCTATTGTATTGGCAAAACTAATATTTCAAATATGATAATTTTACCAGAGGCCATTTATAGATTCAGTGAAATCGTAATCAAAGTTCCCACAACATTTTTCATACAAACTGAAAAATCATCTTAAAACTCACACAGAAGCACAAAATACTTTCAAAAGCCAAAGCAACCCTGATCTAAAAATGAACGAACAAACAAAAACGATGGAAGGATTACCATTTCAGAGTTCAAGCTACGGTAGGAACCTATAATAATTAAAACAACATGGTGCTGGCACACAGAGAAAAATGTACACAAAAGCATGAGTGCAAGTAAATAACTACAGGTCCTTGATGTATAACAAAGAGACCAAAGCACACATGAGAAAAAAAAAACATATGAATAAGAAAAAAACTGGATGGTCATGTGTAGAATACAATTAGTGTATCACACTGTACAAAACTCCAAAATGGACCAAATACTTCTATGAGAATTCTGAAACAATGAAAATTCTAGAATAAAACATTGGCAGCACTCTACTAGATGTAGGTGAAGGAATAAGGCTAACAATTGACAAATGGACCCTCGAAATCTATACAGCCAAGGAAACAATCAAGTAAAGATGATCCTCAAAAAGTGGGAGATAATCATTGTTAGCAATACATCAAATAAAGGGTTAATATCCAGAATATATAAAGAACTCTAAAAGTAAATAATAAAGAAAACAAATTATCTAATGAAAAAGTGAGTACCGATCTGTAAAGAGAGTTTTCAAAAGAAGAAATAAAAAAAAAAAACCTAAGTATTGAATAACCTTAGCCATTAGGGAATTGGGCTTTTCTTGTATTTTTATAATAGTCATCCAAAGAGGTGTGATGTGGTATCTTGTTGTATTTTTTATTTTCATTTCTTTGACTATATTAATAATGATGAATATCTTTTCATGTAATTCCTGTTGGCTGTATTTTCTCTTAGAAAAATTTCTAGTCATGTCCTTGCTCAATTTAAAATGTTGTTGCCTTGTCTCTTTCACTTCCTTCCTCTATTTTGTTATTTATTTATTTATTTATTTATTTGTTCTTTCATTTTGTGACTGCCTTATATATTTTCCTATTAATAATGATGAGATACATAATTTGAAAATGCTTTGTTCCACTCTGTAGACTGCCTTTCCATTTTACTCTTTCCTTTGATTTTCAGAATGTTTTCAGTTTGATGCACTCAGATTTTTGCTTTTATTGACAATGATTTGCATCATCTCCAAAAATAATTGCCAAGACCTACATCAAGATTTTCTTCTAGGGACTTTATGGTTTCAGTACTTATACTAAAGCCTTGATTGCCATTCATTTCTTTATTTATTATTTTTGTATACAGTGTGAGAAGAAAGTCAAATTGCATTCTACACCACCATTTATTGCTAATAGCCTGACCTCATTTTGTGTTCTTAACGAGTGTGATCACTAGGTTTATGTCAGCTTAACACAAGGTAGAGTTATCCGAAAGGAGTGAACCTCAGTTAAGAAAATGTCTCTACTGGATCCTGCCTTAAATGAACGTACTAGGCTTTGCTGTCCCCTCATGGGAGAACTTACCCTTTTGGAGGAGGGGATGAAAGGTGGGTTGGGGAGGGAGTGTTAGGCAGGGATAGGGGGAGCGGGAAGAGGGATGAGAGGGAGATCTCTGGTTGGTATGCAAAATGAATAAAAAATTTAAGTAAAAAAAAAAGAAAATGCCTCTATTATATCTGGCTATAAAGTATTTTATTAATTAGTGATGGATGAGGGAGGGTCCAGCATATTGTGGGTGATGCTATCCCTGGGCTGGTGGTCCTAGGTTCTATAAGAAAGCAGGCTGAGCAAGATATGAGGAGCAAGCCAATAAGCAGCACCCTTCTATGGCCTCTGCATCAGATCCTGCCTCCAGATTCCAGCTCTGCTTGAGATCCTGTCCTCTCTTTTTCCTCCTGTCTCTCCTACTTTCCCCTCCTTTCTCATCTCTTTTCTCTCCTTTCATCTCTTCTCCTGTCCTCTCTTCTTACTTTCTCTTCTCCCCTCTCCACTCTCCTCTCCTCTCTTCTCCCCTCCCCTCCTCTCTCCTCCCCTCTTCTCTCCTCTCCTCTGTTCTCCTCTCCTCTTCTATCTTCTCCTTGCTCTTCTCCCCTCCCCTCCCCTCCCCTCCCCTCCCCTCTCCTCTCCTCTCTTCTCCTCTCCTCTTCTCTCCTCTCCTCTCCTCTCCTCTTCTGTCCTCCACACTCCATCATTGCCTTTCCCTTCCCCTTCTATGCTCTTCTTTTATTTTACCTATTATTGAACACAGGGAACAGGAGACTATGAGGCTGCCTTCTGGAGTTAATTGTACAGCTCAAAACTTTTCTATAAAGTGTATCCTTATGTGATAATCTGTCATATTTTAATCATCCAGAAATTTTATTAGTGGGTATGATTTGACCATTGCTAAAAGAGGAACGTTCAATTGCTTATGTTAGAGACTGATTGTAATCAATGTCTTTTTCTCCAGGGCAAAATTATTTGCTATTGAAACTTTTAAGAAATGGGAGCTAAAGGAGATCATTAGGTCACTGAAATAATTCTTGTGCAGTCCTTTGGCAGTTCAAAGAAAGGATAGTTATAAAGATTTATTTAGCTTTTTCTGTTCCCTGGCTTAAGCTTTGACTACTTGTTAAGTAACCACACCACCAATTTCTCTCCACATCATGAGTGAGGCAGTCGAGGTGACCACTGCCATAGAGCCTATGCTATAAAATTTGGCTTTTGAGATCCAAATTTTGAGATCTCTCACAAAGGGTGAGAGAAATGGCTGATCAAGGAGCTTGCCACCGAGCCTGGTACTCTGAGTCAGGCTCCAGGATTCACACATGGAAGGAGGGAACTGATTTCAGCAATTGTACTCTTATCTACATATCATACTGGGCACACTCATACACACAATATGACAGGTGGACTGTCTTGACAATAGACAGATAGGAAGAGTGCTTTTACTTCTAATGTACATAATTATCATGTTACTTGACACAGGTCTTCATTAACACAGGTGACATAAGTGGATAAACCACAGTCAGTTCTGCATCCTTTCTCATCTCCCCACACACTTAGCAACTCTCCACTAATAATAAGTAACATTAAATTTAAAACTTAAGGTCTAAATAAGTTTCACCTTACTCATAAGCCCAATTCAAATGTATCATACTTTTTCAAAGATGATTAACTCACAAGTTTTTTTTAACATTTATAATTGATATTGGAAATTAGTTGTCTTTATAATCATTACTCTTCTCTTACATTTATCCTTGCAAATCAATTGATTCTTTCCAAGGATGACGTTTATTCTATAATTCCATGTGCTCCCCCAAACATCCAAATACATAATATCTGGTTTTCAAACTTTTGCCCTAGTGTTGTAGATTCATTGTGTCTGTTTTCCAGTGTTTTGTAACAGTGCTTTATGAAATGGTTTTTCATTATCCATTCTGTGCTGCCATTTTCTCCCCTTTTCACAAGCACTCTTAAGTTGCCTAGTTGTCATGTATGAAACCAGTGGGAGAAACTAAGGTAAGGGGAGTTTAGTAGATGAGCAAGGAAGCATGACTAGCAAGACATTTAATACCAGGCTATCTCTGGAACCTGATGTTAGACACAGCACTGAATTGCTAATTAAAGTTGTATTTCACATGAGCAGAAAAAGGATGCGTAACTGATTATGTTTTATCCACTTATGTCACCTGTGTTAATGAAGACCCTGTGTCAAGTAACATGCTAATTATGCACATTATAAGGAAAAGCATTCTTCCTACCTGTCTGTTGTCAAGACGGTCCACCTGTCATATCTTGAACACTTTAAAAAGTACACAATTAGATTTACAGAAATAAAAACATAAAAGAGGGCTCCTAAATGTTCTCTCTATCTTTGGTATCCCATACTACTGAAATCTTTCATTGGTTTAATACCTTTGTTTTATTTGACAAACCAGTATTAATTCATTAGCAGCAATTGGGATCTGGTTCCTTTTTTTTATATCCTTAGTTATTTCCTAATTTTCTCTTTCTGTTCCATCATCCAACAGAGACAACAAATTGGAATTTTCCATGGTGTCTCCTTGGATTCCTCTTATACATGACAATTACTCAGTTTATGTTTAGTTAATGACACTAAAATATTTTTAAGGACAGTTAGTTAGCCATTCACAGGATGCTTCTATGTTGGGAGGCAAGTCTTTTCTCGGGTTTAGTTAGTGGTGATGTGAAGAGGGAGAAAGGCTTTTGGGTTGAGTGCCGCTTACATCATGTCACGTTGTATCTAGTGTGCATTCTACCAACAAAAGTTAGCAGTATTGATATTATCCTTAATCATCTGACTGATGATTTACAAAGATTCATTTTTCTCTCCTTTTCTTCTCCTGTTTTTGGAAGGAAAACAAGAATATCTATATTTACCTAGCACTTAAAGACCAGTTACATATGAATCATAGGGTAAAGTATTTATAAAAATCACCCAAATGCTTGTAAATGTCAAGAAATAGAGACCATTTCCTTCATACTAATGGTAGTTTTAGATTATCTAGAATGAAAATTTTGTAACATAAATATAACCTGTTTCAGTTATCTGTGAGTTGGATCTATGAGAGAATCTCTGAGTTGTCATGAATTCTACATGATAAAAAGCTCACAACATGAGGTTCACAGTGAGGAAAGAAATGATGAATGAAGCTGTATGCATCACTTAGATTTAAAGACTGTGTAGGCAACATTTCTTTATGTTTCCATAGCAAAAACTGAATACAATTTGTCTCTATAGTTGAATAGTAACACTAAAACCTAACAAAATAAATGCTACCAAAATGTCAAATTTTATCTGAAGATGACAAATACATTCCTTCCTGGCCTAATTTTTATTTGACTAATAAAAATGTACTTTATACTTGAATGCAATAGTGAGGTCATCAAATCTATGACATTAAAAGACAAAATCTTTAAAGTTTTAATGAAATATAACATTCATATAAAAGCACAAATCACAAGTTCACATCTCTTTTTCTTAAAGTTTACATCACACCAGTCAACAAACCTGAACTGCTTTTGCAGTAACAGATGCTGTCATGGGCTCTTTAGTTACCCTTTCCTAAAACATCCATCAACCTAATTTCAAAACCATATGTTTTTATTGATTGTTAAGATACATAAACGTAAGCATATAGTACACATTTACACCTTACCTCTTCTATTTTTGTATTACCTTCATAAATATCAATTATTTCTTTACATGTAATTATAGTTTTTAATTATTTTGCTGCATAGGATTCTATTTGAGCACATTTCCATTTCATATTATATTTCATTTTATTGTTGGATGTTTCAGTAGATTTCAACAGTAGGATCTTACTATGTTATGATACTCCTCTAAATGAACAGACATGGATTTCTAATGTATGTATACCCAGGATTTGAGTTATTGAAATGTGATCAATTTGAGAAGATACTTCCAGGTTTCCAAAGCAAGTGTAACAATCTATATTCCCTATCAACTTTCTATGAGAAGGAGTTCTGACTGCTACACATTTTCACCAATACTTTGGATGGATGCTTTTCATTTTAGTTATTCTCTTACTATATATATTTACAAATATAGGGTAGTACCTGTATATAGTATGCATATTGATCTTCATAAGTGTGGGTAAGTTTTAATATGTACTTTCCTACTAAGTAATAACATTGAATGATTTATTTTATGTATTTATTGGATGCTTAATATACTTTTGGGCCTTACAATTTTTCATGCAATCAATAAAATTCTGGACTTTTGAAAATAGTAATTCTGTGAAATAACCACAGGACTTGTCTCATTTTCTGTGCAATTGTTTGATAATAGTTCTTGTTAGGAAGTCAGTTTAGGATTTAAGTTTATTAATGATCAGTAATTATGTCTCCTTATTGTTTTCTGAACTTCTAAATGGGAAAAATATTCTCATACCCTGCACAGATATTTTTGGTTTGTTGTCTTGCACCATCACCAACGCTTAAGAAATCTGCTGCCCTTAAACATGGAAAAATGATATTTTATGACTATGTCAGCAACTTTAATGATTGAACATCATTTTCAAAACAGTTTCCAAGGGTTGATGACATAACTCTGAAGTAGTATCCTTGTTTAGCAGGCACATGACAGGAAAAAATATCAATTTTTCTCTTAGGATACTCAAAATTAAGACCTAAAATATTGAGATTTTCAGAGGTTTGATTTTTTAACAAAATATATGCACATGTTAATTCAGGCAATAGCATCTAAAAAATTCAGAACCTTACTATCTACTGGAGTGACATGCTGCATGACACAGTCATATAGCCAGGTCTTTTGAACACCTGTGGTGTGCTAGGTATTATGCAAATTACTATGTAACAAAGAGATTTATGATTATCACAGTCTAATGACTTAAGGTATTTCAGTGGTTGAATGGGGCAGAGATAATCAAACACTTACTTGGAGCTGAGGGAGAAACCCCTCAGATACATTTCTTTTGCAGAAATATTTGTACAGATTATTTCATCCTGATTTTATGCCTCAGCACATTGGAGACAATGCAGCATATGGCATCAAACATGTGGATTATTGCCAAGAGCATCCTTCTGCATCTTCCTGCTCTGGAACTTCATTGTATAATCCCCTCTGCACAATGTTCCTGTAACAAATTAACATTTCCCAAGCACAAAATATTTGACTGCTCTGCTGCAGATGTCCTGCCTGTCCCATACTGCCCTGATCCATGTATTCCTCCATCTCTTCTCCTGATGAAGTACACATTCTTCAGTCTACTAATTATTATTGTCTCACTCCATCATTCCTAGCATGCACACTCAGTGCATGTGGATTTTGAAATGAGGGCAAGCTCATGGATATGTCTGATGCCTCTGGTCGTCACTCTACCACTTCTCCCTTGCAATTAATTTCTTCCATCTTTTCTATAAAGTCTATTCCATGCTACATTTAAAACTCATAAACGTACTAGTTGATAAGAATTGTTGGTATATTTGAATCCATTTTGTCTTTAAAACTCAACTACCCAGTTCTAATTCCATCTCCGTGAGATATAGCTGCCTGTTAGTCATGTGTTCTCTCCAGTTCTATAGAATTCTCTTCTTAATCATAGTTTATGTGCACTATAATGTCCTAAAAGTTATGCTTCACTGGTCTCTTCATATTAAGCAAAACTTCTTGTTAAATATATTTAGAATTAGAATTAATTCCCTTCTGAATAGGAGATAAAGAAAATTATTAAGCACTATTGTAGTGTTGGTTAAATCCAGTGTTTACAGTAATAAACAAAAATGACTTAAAATGCCATCATCTCTTATGATGATTCTGACTATCTTTTGAACATATTATGAGTTTCATTTTAGTCCTTGTTCAACACTCTGTTCCAAAGAAAATTCTTTGTTGTAGCCTTGATTGATAAGCGTTGTTGTACATGCTGACAGTAAGTTGGTCACACCACTACCAGACCTCCTGTTATGATGATAATGGTGTTATAAGAACTGTTATACACTTAAAGAATTTTGATAACAATATACCATATATGTATGATTATATATTCTTAAATTGTCATGAAAATGAAAAAAAAAGCATAAAAGGTCTGATGGTCTATGAAGTTTATGTTCATTGGATCTCTGGAGTTATTATCATCTATGTGACGAGCTTAGATCTACTGTTGAGAACAATATGGCACCCTAGTAAGTACTCACTAATTAGCTAACTAAAAGCCTACTTTAGATTGCTGTTCCAAAATATTATACCTCCAAGTAATTTTTAATTTTTAAATTTTTAAATCTGTATCATAATATACAGGATATTCTTGGAATATCACACATTTTCTGGCATTGCTGGTTTTTGTTTCTGAGAAGATAAGGATGTAAAACTAATATGTTGTGTGGAGTTTTGCAGGATTGTTTATTGCTGGAGTGAAGTCATGTCCTAAAATCTAAAGACTGGACAATAAAAGTTCATATGAATTAGCAAACCTACTGGTGAAACTATACATGAGAAACTAGTTCTATCTCTGGATACAACTGATAGCTTTCTTCGCCTTTATTTAACTTGAGTAAGATTTAGTTAATATATTTTCCTGAAAGATGAAAACTTCAGTACAATAATAAGTCTCTTAATGTCACTGTGGTGGCATTGTAACTCAACACAATCATACTATGGCTAACAGACAATTAAACACCAGGGCAACATTTTCTTACTTTTCATTTTATTTTGTTTTCATATGAAGTAAGCTTGATGACATCAGAATATTTTTTCATGCTATTGATGAATAATTTTGACAAAAGACAATTAAAATTGTTCTCCTATGTTTTCCCACATATACATAGCCTCCTATATAAAAATTCTTTGAAATGAAATTTAAAAATTAATTAAAATTAATTAAAAATCTAAAAATTAGAGTTTTACAAGCAGAACTGACTTTGTGGCAATCCAGTACCTCAACTTCTATATCATTTTCCATCTGTTTTGATGTGATTCTTTACCAGAGATATATTTCATGCAGTTATACAAGTCAACATTTAATAAATCTTTGCTGTCCATGAGCAAAGTGTGCACAAAAGTATAATAGAGGACAGTGCATCACATCAGTGCTAAAACATGTTACATGTGCAACCATAAGTTCTGTCTGGCAAAGAAGGGAAAATTCTCACTGAGGCTGCAAGTTTTAGTTTCCTTGCCCACAGTACACAGACAATTACATATCTGCTTAATATATTAATTTTTAATGGATGAATCATATTCTCTTTCCATGCCATAAAACTTCCATCTTAAGCCTTTCTGACTTCATCAGCTTTGTCTCAGAGCCAACATTCAAACCAAATGTCACCGTATTTTATGTTAGTTAGCTTTTTGAAGCTGTAATAGAAACAGGAAGGATTTGTTTCAGCCCATGAGTTTGGACGATTCAGTCCATAGTCATTTGTCTCCATTGTTTCTGTTTCTGGACCTATGGTGATGGGTATCATGGTGGCTGGGAGGGGTGGAACGAAGCCCATCACTTCAGTGTGGAGAGGAGGCAGGGCTGATGACTAAAAGCAAGGGCCAAGGCATGATCTACCATCAGATCTGTCTACTTCCTCCAAGCATGCCCAAATTCCAAAAGGTGTCTTCAGCTATGAGTTGATCAATGTATGAATCCATTAATGCTATTATAATTTTCAAGATTTTATCATTCTCAAAAAAACTATTGCCTGGCAGCAAAGCCTTTAACACATGCCCCTTAAGGCAGATATTTTTATTTATTTATTTATTTATTTATTTATTTATTTATTTATTTATTTATTTATTTATTTATCTATTTATTTATTTTTTGGTGTTTCGAGACAGGGTTTCTCTGTGTAGCTTTGCGCCTTTCCTGGAACTCGCTTTGGAGACCAGGCTGGCCTCAAACTCACAGAGATCCGCCTGGCTCTGCCTCCCGAGTGCTGGGATTAAAGGCGTGCGCCACCACGGCCCGGCTCAGATATTTTTAGCTTCAAACCATAACAAATATTATTTACTAAGAGAAACTGAACTTGGGGCTCTCAGAACATTTTCTTGAATAATAGCAGGAAGCTCAATCTGAACATTCAGTTGATAGTGTAGAGAGTCCTGTACAGAACAGACCATGGAGCTCCCAGCAGTTCTTCCTGTGAATCCACTACACCATGAAATCTGAATATTTAATTAATTCTCATTTTCTTATATCTGCACCATCACTTATTTCCCTTAAACTCATTTACATCCTACTTATGTAAGGCATCTCAAATCTTAGGTTTTCCTAGAAGATTCTTCCAATAACACCTGTTCAGTGAAAGGTCAGTCCTATTAACGTCTATAACCTTTACTTAAAAACTAGCATTGTTAACCCACAAGATGGCTCAGTGGGCAAAGGTGCTTGCTGCCAAGTCTGAAGACCTGAGTCTGATCCTGGGGACCATTATGATGGAAGGAGAGAACTGACTCCCATGGCATAAGTGCTCCTCCAAAATAAATAAATGTAATGGAAAACACATTAGATTTTGTATAATGTCATGTACATTGGAAGTTATTTTCACACTTTCGTTTGCTTTTCCCATTATCACTGTTTAAATGCACTGGCTATACTTCCAATGTTATCACATCCCCACAATATCAATCATAGCAGCATTCCCTTGGAAGTTAATTAGTATGTGCTCGGTGATCCACATTTGATGGTAAATTTAATGAAGCTCAGTTTGTAAATTCTGGATTAAGTCTGGCAAATATTTACATGATTTTTCTTGCTTGAGAAACACTTCTGAAATTCGAGATGTAAGAAAATCCTCTGTTCTGATTCATTTTGCTGTCAAGTTGTGAGTGGTTCATTACCCACAATCTGTAGTGTAGTAACAGTGAATTCTATAGCAAACGAGTGATCCACACATGGAAATTAAATGTGGCAGAGAATTGTGGTTCTGCAAATAGGTGTTCACCAAACACTCAGGTTTCCACATTGATTTAATTAGAGGTTTCTAAATGGCTAAAAGTAATTTATATTATTTCCTTCAAGAAGAACCTTGAAATGGCACATATATTGAAATTAACTCATGTCAAAAATATGACTAATATTAATGAATTAAGTCATATAAAATTTTTGGTACCTAAGAATTGCCCAGTCAGTTACTATAGTTTAGAAATTAGGCATTATCAGGATTAGTTGCTCCTTCACAGAAAAACAAGATTTTAAACACGTGTTAGTTCCTTTTCAAAAAAAAAATTAATATTTTCCTTCCTAAATAGAAATAATAAAATAAATGATAATGGACAGTGTCCTAGTTAGGGTTACTATTGCTGTGATAAAATACCACAATTAAAGCAACTTGGAAAAGAAATGGTTTATTTCAGTTTACAATTCCAGGTAACACTCAATCACTGAGAAAATTAGGGCAAGAACTCAAAACAGAGCAGCAACCTGGAGGCAGGAGCTGATGCAGAGGCCATCGAGGGGTGCTGCTTGCTGGCTTGTTTTTCATGGCTTGCTCAGCCTGCTTTCCTATGAACCCAGGACCCCAGTCCAGGGATTGCACCACTTACAAAGGGTTGTGCCCTCCACCATCAATCATTAATTCCAGCAGTGATTTACAACCAGATCTTATGGAGGTATTTTCTCAACTGAGGTTACCTCCTTTCAGAAAACTCTATCTTTTGACAAATTGGCATAAAACAAGCTAGCACAAACAAACACAGAATTAAGAGTATAAAGCATAAATATTTTTAGTTTACTACCATACTTCAGACTTGGAAGTGGTGTGATTCTTAATGTACAGGAATCATAACTTGATGGTCACTGGAGTTTGGAGAAGGTATCTTTGTTGGTTTAGATAGCTATGGACACATGACATTGACATGTGCTTGTATACACTTACATATCTATGAATAAATCATAAGAACAATAGCTCCAAAGATGGACAGGTTTTAATTAATCCCAATGCCATGAACTTCATGTATCTCAAATGGTTGCCATCAAAGATCTGCATAACTAAGTTCTCAATAGGAAAATTAAATAATCTTCCCATGCTTATATAAAATCTTTGAGTTTTTTTTTTTAGTAGGTCAGTACCAGCCTGAATCATTTCAGAACTGAGCACAGTGTGAGTGGAAAACCTTGCAGATCCACATGCATCTGTGGGGTAGATGTCAGAAACCTTGAATGAACTCCCTACAAAATGTGTTTTTATCAAATTTCTCCATTCTTGCTTTTCAACGTCTAGAATAAAAGGCTCTTTAATATTGAAATTATCATGCAGCCCCTGCCATAGCCATCACTCTGTGGAGCTTTGGGAGTGATGGAGGGAAAGAGGGGAGGAAAAGACATTTAATTATCTGCAAGTTTGTTTTGTTTTGTATGCTAAATGAGAAGTCTTCCAAACTTTCCAAATAAGTGTTGTTGTTTTTTTTTAATTTTATTTTATTTTTTATGTTGTGATGGCTATTCTTGTTTGTCAACTTGACTACCTCTAGAATTAAGTAACACCTGTGAGGAAATTTTGATTAATTTAAAGTAGGAAGATCCACATTTTTTTTTTGAGACAGGGTTTCTCTGTGTAGCTTTGCGCCTTTCCTGGAACTCACTCTGAAGCCCAGGCTGGCCTTGAACTCACAGAGATCCACCTGGCTCTGCCTCCCAAGTGCTGGGATTAAAGGCGTATGCCACCACCACCCGGCAGAAGATCCACTTTTAATCCACATCTGTGAGGTAGGCAGAAACATATTAAATCTGGTTTTCAAGGCAAGAAGACACATTTTTTAAACATAATTTTGTATTAGTTCTTTGGGAATTTCACCTCATGCCATCATGCAACCCAAGCCACTATTTCCCAGTTCTTCCATATCTGCACTCCACCCTTGTAGCCTCCCCCTCCCTCAATCAAATAAAATAAATAGAAAAAAGAAAATCACTTTGCTCCTCCATCTTTTCCACTTCTCCATGGAATATTCTTTTGTTGTAGTGGCCTTGGGAGCTGGCGTGTGTCACTCAGTAGACCCTTTTGCCCAAACAATTTTACTTGCAGAAGTTCATTGCAATGAGTCATTGGTATGGTTCAAGGCCCCTGGCTTCTGGTACACCATCAATACTGGACCGTCTCTGAGACTCCTCTTAGATATCCTGCTTTTGCCCTGAGTCATGGTGATCCTGTGGCTATGGTTCCACAGGACTGGTCCCCTCATGAGCTCCAGCAGATCAAAGATGGGATTGATGTTGGGGTGGACCAACTCAAAGCCCTGGATGTGGGCCTAGGTGGTGGCTGAGTTGGTCAGTTCTGACCTCCACTGGGACCAGCCCCCTCAGGAGAGGATCAGGGACAGCTCTTCCCATGCCCATGGTGAGAGGTGGGGCCATCTCTCCAAGGTTTGAGGCCAGATGCTTTCCCATTACAGCAGCCTTCGAGGAGGGCAGTTCTAGCAACATCGATATTTGGGGCCAGCTCTCTTGTGCCCATGCCACTGAGGCCAGTTCTCTTGGGTGGGGGGTGCAGCTCTCCTTCTGAGGCAGCCATCAAGGGGCAGAACTAGTTCTCTGGTACCCAGGCCACTGGGGCTAGCTCTCTCATGGCCTGAGGTACTAACACAAGGCACAGACATCAACACAGACCTTGGCTGCAGTAGAACCAGGGACCTCGACATGGCCCTTTGCCACAGCTCAGACCTGACTGGCTACATAGGCCACTCAGATCAGTGTGGCCCCAGGAACAGTGTGGCCCTTGGGCATCAATATGGCCTCAATGGCGGCCCAGACCCTTGGTGGGAAGACACATCTTTAATACAGACTGCTTGAGCTAGGAAAACCCACCTCTAATCTGAGGCATGCCTTCTTCAGGAAGCCTATATAAGGACATGGAATAAGAAGCCTTTCCTCTTTGCTTGCTTGCTTTTGCTGCTAGCAAGTCCATTCCTTCATTGGCATTGGAGACTACTTTTTCAGGACTCTGGCATATATTGAAGACCAGTTGAGACATCCAGCCTCATGAACTGAACAACTACTGGATCCTTAGATCTTCTATTCATAGGCAACCATTGTTAGATTAGTTGGACTACAGCCTGTAAGTAATTCTGATAAATCTCATTTCTATATATATGGAGAGATTCATTGTGTAAATTCTGTTACTCTAGATAACCCCAGTGAATACAGATGGATTCATGTCACCTTTTCTCCTTTATTTCAGTTTTTCTAAATGATTCTGCTATAGGTATCAATAATAGAGGTAAAAATATTGCAGTTTTCAGAATAAATAAAAGGATGAAAATTGTATCAGAAAGTCACAGTTAACTGGTTGTAACACTGGTAAAGATTGACTGTATTGTTCACAGCAGAAAGCCGGGCAACAGTGGTGCATGCCTTTAATTCCAGCACTCAGGAGGCAGAGGCAGGTGGGAATCTGAGTTCCAGGCCAGCCTGATCTACAGAGGGAGTTACAGGACAGCCAGGGCTACACAGAGAAACCCTGTCCTGAAAAAAACAAACCCAAAAGACAAAACAACAATAGCAACTAAAAATCAGTAGAAGTTCAGGGATTGTATCTTAAACCAGTTTGTAAAAAGTTAGTCAGCATACAAATAACATTATCTAGATTGAGTACCTTGGGAGTATTCATGTATTGGGAATACATATATACATACATACACATATGCAACAAAAATTAATGAAATAGAGCCCATGAATTTAAAAGAGAACAAGGAGGGATATACGGGGGTGTTAGAGGAAAGATAAGGGGAAATAATGTGGTTATATTTTTTAAGATAATTTAAAAGTACATAAACATGGTGTTTTCAACTCAAGTAAATACATCGAGGTCAACACGATTTTAGAGTTAGAAATGACAAACATGAAAAATATAAAAATATTTTATAAACAGTTATAAAAAGATAAATATATATGTGTGTGGTGTGTGTGTGTGTGTGTGTGTGTGTGTGTGTGTGTGTGTGTGTGTGTGTAAGCATGTTCCAATATCATGTGCTACAACGGTACCATACCCAAACACAATATATTTAAAATAGGTAATGTGTAATTAATTCTCAGTGTTTCTGGTGTCTGTGTTTTGGATGTGACTCACTGAAAAGCTGCATGCTTTGTTGTAGTACCCAAGGACTCCTAAGCATATTATCAAAGTTGTTGGTGGTATATTTTAATAGGAAGGACCAGTTACACTCAAGTTTTGCAGACTGTAAACCTGCCTTGTCCATAGACTTGTTTATTTGGAGTGACAAGCTTAAATGAAATCATCACATACTCTTCAATAGTCTTCCATTTGGAACTGCCTCAGTCACCCAGAAGGCTACTGCACATCTCTAGACTGGCTTGTATCTCCCGAAGTCACCATGGTATTATCACAGTGCTGCTGCACTGGGGTGTCACTGAAGCATGTAATGGAAAATCAGTGAGACTAATCCACAGCTACAAAAATAGAGTGATCAAACAGGACAAGTTAGCCCTAGAGAATGCTGAGGGTTGGATCCTGTGTCCATTCAATACATATGTACATCCATCTTTGTGCATTTTATGTGTACACACACACACACACACACACACACACACACACATATATATATATATATATATATATACATACACACATTTATAAATGCATGGCTTTAGTGCTTAACAGTATAAAATCTAAGCTGTGAAAATGTGACTTTCAAAATTGTTAAAGGCTCAGATTCTGCAGTGAAACAGGTTTCAGCTCAAGCAATAATAGAAACTTAAAATTTCAATGACTCTTAGCTAGTTACTTAAAATTTAAGAATCTAGCCGGGTGGTGGTGGCGCACGCCTTTAATCCCAGCACTCGGGAGGCAGAGCCAGGCGGATCTCTGTGAGTTCGAGGCCAGCCTGGGCTACCAAGTGAGTTCCAGGAAAACGCGCAAAGCTACACAGAGAAACCCTGTCTCGAAAAACCAAAAAAAAAAAAAAAAGAATAAAACAAGATGTCTAAATCCCTTTTGATCTGTTTGGAAAATAGAAAGTCTATTTATAAAATGCCAAGAACTGAATGTTTGACTTCATAGAATTTTCTGACGTATATAAAAGACATATGTGTTTAATGGGATATGGCTTCACATGCCTGTAATTCCAGTATTTAGAAGACAGAGGCAATAAGTTCTATGTGTTTGAGGACAGCCCAAGCTAAGAAGCACTCCCTCTCTCTCTCTCTCTCTCTCTCTCTATATATATATATATATGCCTAAGGAGATGCTCAGTTGGCCAAGTACTCACTTCACAAGCAGGAAGACCTGTGTTTGATCCCTAGAATCCATGTTAAAAAGCACATGCTGGTGGCACAGTCTTGTAATCCTAACACTGGGAAGGCAGGGACAAGAGGATCCCTGGAATTTGCTGGTCAGCCAATCTAACCTAATTAGCCAGGCCAGAAAAAGATTCCGTCTCAAGAAAACTTCTGTGGAATGATGTGTAAGGCTGTCCTCTCAACTGGATGTGTAACACAGGTGTACACACACCCCCACACACATGCAGCCATATACATATATAACGAGGACTATGGGGGTCCAGCCCCTCGATAGTCCCCTCCCAGGGTCCAGGAAGAATCTACAACCAGCTGATAATTTAATCTTTGATGATAGGAAATGAATCTACTTACATGAAACTCCTTAGTCCATACACTTTATTATTCTGTGGCAGTTCTCTCTATATACAGCTTCTATTCTGCTCTCGTGCCTGGCTTTTTTCTTGCCTGATTTCTCTCTACATTTATCTGCTGTCCCCTCTAAGTTCTATCTTAATTCTCTTATATTAGTTCTGCCCCATCTAGGTTCTCATCCATCTAGTTCTTTCCCATTTTAGCTCTTCTCTCATCTCCTTCTTTCTCATCTTGTTCTTCCTCATCTGGCTCTCCTTCACCTTCTATCCTGATCTCTAGTTCTCTAGTCAAAAGTCCTCTCCAGCCAAACTCCTCATTATCCTCTCTTCATTCTCCTTAGACCTCAGATCCCCTCAGTCTCTGAGGTGTTCAGTTATAAACCCAAGCCATAGATCCTCTGGCAGAGCAAGGTCACCAGGCTTGAATTCTTACCCGTCATAAAGGCAGGTAAGGATTTTCTTCAGGTAGGGGCTGTCAGGCTTTCTTTTACAACCCAAATGAGTGCTAATGATTGGTTAGTCAAGAAGGAAATTTATGTGCTCAATTTACATTCCTAGAAGTGATTAGGTAAGAAATTAGGAATCTATAAGTAAGGCTGTAAGGAAAGAGGGTCTCACCCTAAATTGCACAAAAAATAAAGCTATCACCTGACCTAGGAGACGGGTGTTATTTTGTTTGGCCTTGAATGCTTGATAGATATTTTAGATAAATACACTGTTAGGAGTTCTTGGAAGCTCACATAGCATTACAAAAAAATCACTGTAGGAACCAGCTAATGTGTATTACAAAAGCTAAAATATCACCAAGACTGCTTAAACCATGGCTTGACCTTCAGAAAAGTGCTTTATTTTTCTAAGTAGTAGCTTTTGTGATAGTAGCTGAATTCCATTACATTTCCTTATGGCTAGTAGCACATATGAACATGCACATATATAAACAGGTGTTTTTATATAAGTATATTTATTATTATTATTATTATTATTATTATTTGGTTTTTGAGACAGGGTTTCTCTGTGTAGTTTTGTTACCTGTCCTGGATCTCGCTCTGTAGACCAGGCTGGCCTGAAATTTAGAGAGATCCACTGGCTCTGCCTCCCGAGTGCTGAGATTAAAGGTGTGTAACACCACTGCCTGGCTATACTTCATTTTCTAAGGAATGGCCTAAAGTTCAATCATTTGAATTAGTAAAATTAATTTCTTTTCAAGAATCACTCATATATATATATATACATGTACTGGATATCCAGTACATGCATATACAATAGGTGATGGAATAAACACTAAATAATATTTACTCAGGTTTAAAATAATTCTAAAACATCTTATAAATAGTCAAAGAAGAAAAATATCTGAAAGGGAAGAGCAGAAAATCATTTCCAATACCAGGTAATTTAGTTTCACTTAGGTCTAAATTAAGATAATAACTCTTGGAAACAAAATAAAACCAGCTACATATTATTACAATAAGGACTTACTTATTAGTCTGTGTGGCACAGCCAGCTCCTTTTGCTCACCATTGTATCCTCCTGTTCATTCTTAGGCCCATTTGCTTCTGAGTGTCTCATTCTTATTGGCAACTTTGAGTTACTTGAAGCTAGACAACTTTCCCATGCTTGAGAATTGAGGTTGATGCTTCTTCACTTATCAATCCAAACCATGACTACACAGATGTACCTAACTACCTGTACTTCCAAGTTGGAACTGACCACCTGTGTATATCTCCAAAATAATTGATTCTTCTATCATAGTGTTAAGGCATAGCCATTTTTCCAAGTCTCTTATATAGTCTAGCACTGTTTTATATAGAAGAGCACTGTTTTAGAAAAGATTTACCTACATGTAAATGTTAACCCTGATGCTTAGAGATGGAAGAATATTTTAACAGTGAAGAACATTTTAGTATTATTTATTTAATTCTAAAGCTCTCTTTCATCAAGAATTTATAACACTACAAACAATATTCCATAACATGAGGATTTAATAGTTACTTGTACATGAAAAATAAATTCCTCAGTTTGATATGAAAGCCTCAAGAGTTTAGATGAATAAACAAGTTAAAAAATATATAAGGAAAGATATCCTTTAAGGAGAAAATGATCATAGAGAAATTCAAGGAGGTAGTAGTTCCAATAGTGAGGGCAAAAGCAGTGAGTGAAGTCAGTCCCCAATGTAGTTACATTCACAGAATTGCAAGAACACAATTAGTAAGAATTATTCCACGTTCAAAAATCTTCCAGAGTTGAATATTTTGTGATTTAAGAGTTTATTTTTTAGAGTAATTATAATGATGACACTGAGGGCAATGGTCACTGAGAAAGGCAACCATTAGAACAGAGCAGTGAAACAGAAAAAACACATACAAATCTTGAGAGGAAGCTAGAAGGAAAAATGATGACTAACACTTTAATCCGTTTAGTCTTACTTCTTTGTTCTGTCAAAATATGTTCATGGGTCAGGACAAAGCATGGTAAAGATACAGACAAACACAGTCCTGAGTTCTCTTTAAAAGGCAGGATGGCAGACAGCTTAGTTTGGCCCACAGCCCATGATATGCCATACAATTAGCAGGCCTTTCCCTCCGGGGAGCAAAGGTCCTGCTCTCCCCTTTGAAGGCCTGAAGATTGTAGCATCTGTAACAGGCCGTGAATGCTGATTCTCTCTTCTCTTGGAAACTCAGGACCAATCTGTACAATTTCTCTCTGGAACTGCATTAATGAGAGATTCCTTATTCCATGGAAACCATCCAGAGGTGCTGTCAAAGAACAACTGCCATGAGATTTCAGGGTCTTTAGTTCAAATGTCTGCAGAGGAGAGGTCTGTCCCCACTTGTTGCAAGATATTCTTGGAAAACACCAGTTCTCTCAATCTCTAGAACTGTAAAAACACATGGATGGAGTTTTAAATATTGTTATTTTACTCAATATCAAGCATTTTCAGAACAGGTTTCTGGAATTACCTTCTTTTTTGTTATAAAGAGTAGCAGGTAGGGATGACTGAAAGCATAATTAAACAGGATGCAAAGACAGAGACAAAGCTCTTAGACAGGCGTACTCTTTTATTTTTTTAATTTTTATTTTGCAATACAATTCAGTTCTACATATCAGCCACGGATTCCCTTGTTCTCCCCCCTCCCGCCACCCTCACCTTCCCCTCAGCACGCCCCCCATTCCCATCTCCTCCAGGGCAAAGCCTTCCCCACAGACTGAGATCAACCTGGTAGACTCAGTCCAGGTAGGTCCAGTCCCCTCCTCCCAGGCCGAGCCAAGCGACCCTGCATAGGCCCCAGGTTTCAAACAGCCAACTCATGCAATGAGCACAGGACCCAGTCCCACTACCTGGATGCCTCCCAAACAGATCAAGCCAATCAACTGTCTCACCCACTCAGAGGGCCTGATCCAGTTGGTGACGCCTCAGCCATTGGTTCATAGTTCATGTGTTTCCATTCGTTTGGCTATTTGTCCCTGTGCTTTATTCCACCTTGGTCTCAACAATATTCTAAAGTATACAATCTAGGGGCTTCATTACAGAATGTATACTCTGTCACTTACTGTCCCACTCCACACATTTGGTAACAGTTAAGCGGTTCAGTATTCTAATGTGGGGTAGCACATTTCCTCCACACTCCTGCACCATGACCAGGGTATTGTGCTCCATTTCTGCCTCATTTTTCTAATTAGAAAAGCTCTGGGTACTGTTGAAATGCTCAAAGAAAGGACCATAACCTTGTATTTGGTAGTTCCAGATCACATGGCACGCTGTGGCCTATGACTGATTGGAGCTGTTTTTTAATGAGCACTATTGGCTCCAAAACATTCTCATCTACTTGACATATTTTTCTCAAGGTTCACTGGATGTGGGGCACTTTCTACTAAGTTATCCTTACATAATAATAATATCTAGAGATAGTTTTCTGTATTTAGTTCTAAAGGCACTCGCTCTCCATTCTCAAATATCTATAATTTTTTACAGTTTCATACATCAGTATTGTATTTACATCATTTCTCCTTTTCTCCCTCTGAACTCCTTCTGTGACCCCCACTTCCTTTCAAATTCATAAACCTCTTTTCTATTATGCATGAGCACACACACACACATACACACACATGCACGCATGCACACACTCACATACACGTGCACGCACACACATGCACACACACACACACACACACACACACACACACACACACACACACACACTTTGATGCTCCTGTGTACCCTGTGTACATGTATTTAGGGCTAATCATTTGTGATTAGATAACCTACTAGTGGTTCTAGAGAAAACTGAGTCTTCCATTCTCAGCAGCCATTTGTTACCTGTACCTCTTCATCATATGATTTTTTTTTTAAATATAGAACAATAAACACCTTTACTACATGAGCTATGAATGATGTTTTATTTGCCTTTCCGGGCTTTGATCTTTCTCAGATAGAACTCCAGCTCCTTGCCTTCTAGCACATAGCCATCTGCTCTGCCACATTGGCCTGGTCTTGAGGCAATACAGGCAAGAAGCTTGCCATGCTGGAACTGCTCCTCCAGAAGACTGCTGATTTTAGCGTTCTTTTTCCTTTCATCATACTTCTTTTGGATTTTCTTTGATCGTTTTTTGTTTAATATTTCTTCCTCTTCAGGAGTCAGCTTGGCCCCCTTCTTGCGGCCCAGGGGCAGCTCATAGTGAGACTCATACCACTGTCGGTATGGTGTGCTGTCGATAAGCACGATGCAGTTCTTCACCAGGGTTTTGGTGCGGACCAGCTCGTTATTGGATGCATTGTAGACAACATCAATGATCCTTGTTTTCCAAGTACAACACTCAGAGCCCCAGGAAAAGTTCCCCACATCCAATCTTAGGGTACGATACTTCTTATTGCCTCCTCGGACTCAGACTATGTGTATACGACGAGGGCCAATCTTCGTGTTGGCAGCAGGCCATCCCAGCTCATACTTCCGTTTTTTGTGGTCGGGCTTTCTCTTACCCCCGGTCTTGCGGCGCTTGTGCCAGTTGTCTCGAGAGATGCCCATCGCTCGGCGCTGGCTGGAAATAGGAAGCCATCATATGATTTATTCTATGTTCTTCATCCTATAAACAAAAGAGTAAGACATATCCCTTGATGCCAAACAGTTTGAATTATTATAGGAAATATCAATATGAAAATAAATGTTGTAATAAAAAAAAGTAAGGTTTTGTGACTGTAAGGATTGTCTGTAAGGATTCTGTATTGCCTTCTCTTGGGTGTAACTCATTTTCATGCTTGTTCAATACTAGGCTATCAGTTTAGATCTTTCACCTTAAGTTGGGACACCCAGTTATTAATCTACTGGAGAATTTCTCATGGGGTCAGCTAACAATGTTAAATGATGATTTTTCCCTCTTGATTTAACTTGATTACATTTCCTCCTTCCTTTCACAGGTTTTAAAACAAAGAACACTCCACAGTGTTAATTCAGTGTGAGATGAAAAATACTCAGACTCAGAGAGAGTAAGTGTAGAAGGTAGGTATCACAGAGCAGAAGGTAAGGGTCATAGAGCAAGGAAAAGGAGATGTTGGCCAAAGAGTACAAAATTGTGTTGTAAAGTGAATGACTTCTGTTGAGGAGAGTGCCATGCAGGACCCATGGTAGGTCATGACTTAGTCATGTATCACTTATGAGCCCACTTTTGAAGTCTACATTTGGGCTCAGGAAGCATGTAAAACGGGTTTGGACACCTTATTAATTTGACCTACAATATACTCAAAAAAATTAATCCTCCTGGGTGGTGATGGTGAATGCCTTTAATCCCAGTACTCAGGAGGCAGAGGCAGGAGGAACTCTGAGTTTAAGGCCAGCCTGGTTTACAGAGTTTCAGGACAGCCAGGACTACACAGAGAAACCCTTTCTCAAAGACAACAACAATGGAAAACTAATCCCAACAGAATGCTTCAATTCAATCTCCATCCAATTCCCACTGTAAGATCCACAGAAGCCCGCTAGGCAGGACAGCAGTGCTTCATCTCTTAGAGCCCCACCCCCTCTTTGAAAATTTTTTCTCATTTTTCTGTAATAAATCTAAGATGGCTCTGTTCACTTCTTGTTTATATCTCTTTATTCTCCTTTAGTATAAGACAATAAGCTCAGAAACGACTGTCTCGCATGTCTTTAGTGGCCATTGATTGTCTAGAACTCTATCCCCTCAAGATAACATCACCCAGAGCTCAGGAAAGTCCTATTGCTTTCAAATAAACCATATCACTGGGAAACTACTATCCAGCCATATGCCTACAATTCATAATGATGCATTTGAAAAAGTAGATCTGATGTATTGTCATTGGAAAAGAAAATAAATTTTGGAACATGATCAACCATGTCCTGTAGCTTAAGTATGTATTATTTTAATTGTCTGTTACACCTAATTAAAGCTAGGGAAAAGAGAAAGAAAGTTTCAAGCAAGTTTCATCTCTGAATTGGTTTATCAATATGCCCAAATTAAGAGAGGAGCATTCAGTTCAGGCAAGACAAGTACTGTAGACAGAAGACAGAAGCTTGGACATACCACAGCACAGCCAGTGAGTAGTACCACAAGTTCCTGCTGAAAGTGGTCTTCATGCCCTGCTTTGTGCTTCATATTTTTATGGTTTCATTTTTTCCGATATATAAAATTATGCATGTATAATTACAAGCCTGCATGTATCCACATATAGAAAATGTTCTTTCCTTGCAGATTTTTTTTATGTGTTTTGTTTGTGTGTGGCAAGGAAACTTCTGAAAAAGTTCTTCAGAATCATCAAATGTTTTCCAATAGTTATATTATTTTCACATCTAATGAATATAAAATTTGAGTGAGACAATATGCAGAAGCGTCCTTTCTGTAATTTTAGTTATATCCCCAAAGAAACATCATTATTCTTTCAATTTTACTCTTTAAAATATTATAGAAAAACAGAACATACAACCAAAACCCAAATGCTATAATGCTAAGACTTGATTAAAAGTCTTTGAATTAGTTATTTAAGTTACCAAAATACCTATAAGCAGCTGATCCCTGAGACTGCATGAAATATGCCCAACCCCTTCTCCTAATTTCTCTACTTAGAAAATTGCCATATGTTCACCTTTATTTTGTAGCTTGTCAATCATTTCAGTAAAAACCAAACACTAGGAAGAAAACAAAAATGGTTAAGTAAGAACCGAACAAATGGTTATGGAGAAACATGATATGGAGCAAACTCTTTTGAGATAAGATGAATTGGAGAATCACTGTTCCACAATATTTCCACTCTTCTAAAAAGTTGCAATTGTCAGGCCTTACCTTCTTTTGGAGGGAATGGGGGATTGGGAGGGAATGCTGGAGGGGTCAGGAGGAGGGGGATCTGTGATTGGTATGTAAAATGAATAAAATAATTTCTTAAAGAAAAAAGTTGCAAAGGTCCTTGAAGGACTGTATACTATCTGAAAATTACCTTCTCCTTCCCATGTATAGTTTTCTTCCTTTTCTCGACTACAATTTATAGATATTTATTTACATGAACAATATCCTAGGAATGTGTTAATTTCCTACAATTTAGATTTGAGTCTTAAAATCAATCTGGAGATGAGTTCTGGCATCGTCATTTAACAAGCTAGAGACATGTGAAAATGGTAGAGATGCATTTGAGGAGAAGTATGTACACAACATGCAAATGAGAGAGATCCAGGCAGAGCCTGACAGGGTTTCTAATTTAGCTTTGCAGAGAGCTAGACACTTGTCTCTCATTGTCAATCACTCCTCTGTTTGGAGAACCCTTCAATGGGCTGTCATGATAGCAAAATTATAGGCAATTAAATTTGGAGGTCTAATCTGTGCTATGATTTCAGCTTCAGAAAAATAAAATGAGGGAGAACTTAGATTCATCTTCACAAATGAAAGAGTATTGTTTCAAAGGATCAAAAGCTTTTTCTTTTCCAGAATTGAAGGACCCAACCTTTAGCATCAATCATGAGAAGCAGATCTCTTCAGCTTGGGCATTTGAGAAAATGATTTAATCTATCTGCTATAGGCTTGCTCTAAGATATAAAGATAGAGATATTTGGCAGCAGCTACGAACCCACCTGCAGAGAAAACTTCTGTCTCATTTCATCTGTTGAATTGTTCCTAGCATCCAGGCTAGTGTTTACTTGTTCACAATTAAAAATACCACCTTGCTTTCAGAAATCAGTCCAAGAAGACTGTCATGGAGTTTGCAGGATGTGAATGTTAAGCTGTTCTCCCAGTTTAAATGCTATCTCACCATGGATATATAATGTTCCTTAAATTGGTTAACTGGAGCAAAGTACAAAAATCTCATTAAGAAAAACTTGGCTATCTTCCTGCACCTGCCTCTGTAGTGGTAGTCTTAAGTGCTGTATCTATTTGCATTTCATTTTCTACCCATGTTTATGGAAGCCATCACTGTGGCATTGAGATGCACATCTCAATTTGTGTTTCCAGGGGCTTCTTCTGTCCTGAGGAATGTGGATCATAATACCTGCTTATGCTAAAGTTTGTTAAACAGAGCCTCCTTTATCCTTAGAATCAATTGTGCCTCTTCAGAATGTATGACTGCCAGTAATGCATTCTGGTTTCTATATCACAAAATAATGCAATCGAAATAACTGAAAGCAAAGCAGATTTTCAAACAGCACACATTTTAAAATCGAAACGGAGCAATGCTAGCAAAAAGCAGCATCTACGGCAGTGTGGGATGCAATGCTTTGAACTCACATATTGCTGTGATTAAAAAGGAGTAGAAAATAGGTTTTTAAATACACAGGAATTTATTCAAATAAGTTATTAAAGACACTATTAAGAAGATACTTTAGAAATCTCAAATCAAATGTCCTGGTAGATAGGCAGACTAGAGTCATTAGTTACTGCCTCAAATATGTTTTCTTGATTACATTAGCTGAAGTTGAATTTTTACAGAGACAAGTGTTTTTCTGACATTTACTTCTTTTTAGAATTCTCTGATAGAGAATATATTACTTTGTGTCAGGGGAGTAAAAAACACATTGTTTGCTTAGGAAACAGTAGTTCAGCTTCTGAGGCACTTGAATTGTGCAAATCTGATTGTTAACCACAGAGGTTATCCTGGGAAAGGGATGTCTTCATGATTTTATGTTCCAAGTATGTCTAATACGGACAAAATATGGATTAAATGAAAAAATGCATTATTGGAGTGGTAACAAGAATAAATTAGATTATAGGAAGTCAATCAGTAATGATCCTGGATTTCAGTAGTCAAAAATATATTCCTGTGATTGTAACAGAGATGAGCTAATAAAATCATAGGAAATAAAATATAAATTAAAATGAATATAAGGCTGACCACGTAAAGTACACAAAGTCATGAAGATTAAACGATACACTACTAAATGATGTATGTATAGATTGCTGAAGAAATCAAGAAGGAAATTTTAATATTCTAGAACTGAATGAAAATTAAGACACAATATATCAAAATTTATAGACATACTGAAGGAGACTTTTTTCCCTTAAAAATGGTATTTGTTCATTTATTTTACACCAGGCTGCAATTTTCCCTTCCTCCTCTCCTCCCAACCCCTCCCCACAAACTCCCCTCTGTCCCCACCCCCAACCCACTCCTCCTCCATTTCTGTTCAGGAAATGCCAGGCCTCCCATGGATATCAACAAAACATGGCTTATCAAATGATAGTAAGACTAAGCACCTCCCCATGTATTAAGGCTAGACAAGGTGACCCAGTATGAGGAGTAGTGTCCAAAAGCCAGCAAAAGAGTCAGAGACAGTCTCTGTTCCCGTTGTTAGGAATCCCACAAGAGGAACAAGATACACAACTGTAACATATGCAGAGTGCCTAGGTCATGAAGGATTCTTAAGAAAGAAGTTCATAGTGATGAGTGTTTCACCACAAATTTTGAGATATCTCTATAGACCTTCACCCCAAATTTTTAATTATATTGTTTGGTATTTTGATATCTAGTTTCTTCAGTTCTTTACATATTTTGGATATTAGACCTCTATTGAATGTGAAACTGGTAAATATCTTTTCCCATTCTGTAGGATGTCCCTTTGATTGACCGTGTTCTTTGCCTTACAGAAGCTTTTCAGTTTCAAGGGGTCCCATTTATTGTTAATCTTAGTGCCTGCTCTATTGGTATTCTGTTCAGGAAATTGTCTCCTATGCCCATGTGTTCAAGGCTGCTCTTCACTTTCTCTTCTATAATGTCCAGTGTGTCTGGGTTTTTTTGTTGTTATTGTTGTTTTGCTTTGTTTTTGGTGATGTCTTTGAACCATTAGGACTTAAGTTTTGAGCAGGGTGATAAGTATGAGTCTATAGGAATTCTTCTACATGCAGATATCCAGTGTGGCCAGCAGCATTTGTTGAAGATGCTTTCTTTTTTCTAGTGTGTATTTCTGGCTTCTTTATAAAAAATCAGGTGTTGATGATGTGTAGTTTTGTATCTGGATCTTCAGTTCTAGCCCATTGATGAATATATCTATTTTTGTGCCAATAGAATGAGGTGTTTTTTTTTTTTTTTTTACTATAGCTCTGCAGTGCAACTTGAAATCAGGGATGGTGGTACCTCCAGCAGTTAATTCTCAACAGAGGAATCTCAAACAGCTGAGAGCCACTTAAAGAAATATTCAACATACTTAGCTGTCGCGTCTGCCTCGACCAGCAAGGACTACGCGACGCCAGACTCTTCTCTAAGCAGTTTATTCAGGAACCTTGAACAATCTTCTGACCCCGGGGAAAGTCATTTTCTTCTTCTCTCTCACTCATGCTCACTCTCCCATTCTCTCTCTCATTCTCACTCCCAGTCACTCTCACAGTCACTCTCACAATCACTTACTGGGAAAGTCAGCCCACGCCCTTTATAGCCACTGGGCAATCAACCCCGTGGTGCCACGTGGACAATGCCGCTAGGGTCAGACATATGCAAGCAAGCCATATTAGGTCCAGGTGTGCAGAAGCAAGCCAGACCCTAGCCTTAGCCAAATAAGGAGCATCTGCCATCGGGAAGGCAGAAACCAGACGCCGCGCCATCTTTGAGGCACGGCTGTGCACGGCTCTCTACACTTAGCCATCAGGGAAATACAAAGAAAAACTACTTTGAGATTCCATCTTATACCTGTCAGAATGGCTAAGATAAAAATCACAAGTGACAGCTCATGCTGGTAAGTGTGTGGAGCATGGCAAACACTCCTCCATTGCTGGTGGGAATGCAAACTTATACAGCCACTATGGAAATTAATATGGCAGTTCCTCAGAAAACTGAGACTCAATCTACCTCAAGACCCAGCTATACCACTTTTGGGCATATACCCAAAGGAAGCTCCATCCTACCACAAGGAAACTTACTCATCTCTGTTCATAGCAGCTTTACTCATAATAACCAGAAACTGGAAACAGCCTAGATGTCCCTCAACTGAAGAATAGAAAAATAAAATGTGGTACATTTACATAATGGAATATTATTCAGCTGTTAAAAACAATGACATCATGAAATTTGCAGGCAAATGGATGGAACTAGAAAAAAAAATCATCCTGAGTGAGGTACCCCAGACCCAAAAAGACAAATATGGTAGATATTCACTTATAAGTAAATATTAGCTGTTAAGGAAATGATAACCAAGCTACAATCTGTAGACCCAGAGAGGTTAGGTAAAGAGGAGAGCTCTAGGGGGCGATGCATGAAGATCCCTGGGAAGGGTAAATAGAATAGATTTTGCTGGTGGACTGGTGCATGTGGGGACCAGAGCAGGAGGAATCAGGTGGGTGTGGAGAGAAGGGATGGAGGGAGAATCCTAACAGTAGAAACAGATGTGTACCTGACTCTTTTGCCTGCTCTCTGGACACTTTCCCTCCTATTGTATCTTATTTTGTTTTGTCATGTTGTATCATTGTCTCTTGGAGTCCTCCTCCTTTCTGAAGGGAAAAGGAGGAGAAGTGGATCTAAAGGAAAGGTGAGGTGGCTGGGAGCTGGGAGGACTGGAGGGAGGGGAAACTGTGGTCAGCATGTATTGTATGAAAGAAGAAACTATTTTCAATTAAAAATTTGAGATATCTCAAATAAATAAATTAATGACATACTTGAAGTTATTAAATATCTTAAATAAATAAGTTGATGGCATACTGAAAGGTCTAGAAAATACAAGAAAATACAAAATCATATACAAGCAGACAGTAACCATCAACTCTGCCAGAAATGAATAAAATAGAAAACAAGCAGATCTTGCCCTGGACTTCCCTTCTGAAGCACAGGTGAGTCCCCTAACTTGCCCCAACCCCATCCCTGGGCACTAGCCACTCCGGGGAAGACCTGCCCAACTTGGCCCCAGGTTCTGGTCACAGGGCAGGTTCCCTTCTAGCCCCACCGGGAAGGATCCCCTTCTCCAAGACCCTTGGCAGACCCTGAAGTCTCCACGCCCTGACCCCACGCCCATCCGCCCGGGCCCCAAGCCTCTTCTTGAGACTTAGAGGCTGGCCCCCAGCTCCCATCTTGCCCCGGATTTCCCATCTGGAGAAGAGAGAGAGAGAGAGAGAGAGAGAGAGAGAGAGAGAGAGAGAGAGGAGAGCACCCATCCTCCCCCGGACTTCCCTTCTGAACAAGAGCTCCCATCCTGCCCCGGACTTCCAATTTGGACAAGAGAGCTCCCATCTGGACAAGAGAGAGAGACTTCCTGAATCTGTCAGCTCTGTCTGAACCAAGTGTGTGGATAAGGCCAAGAACGAACCACAAGGAGATGGGCAGACGTCAAGGCAGAAACACATACAACAAAATGAATAGCAATACACCATCACCAGGCCCTAGCCCTCCTCCAACACCTAGACCTGAACATCAGAAATTGGAAGAAGCAGAAGAAAATAGCCTTATGAATGTCATCATGAAGAAGCTAGAGGCTCGTGTAGAGGAAAAGACAAAAAAATGTGAAGAACGCTGTAAACAACTAGAGGAAAGGGCAAACAAATTAGAAGAAATCAAAAAAGTCCTGGAAGAGAACAATAAAATACTGAAAGAAAATCAAGAAAAGTCAATGAAACAAATGAAGGAAACAGTCCAAGACCTGAAAAGGGAAATAGAAAAAATGAAGAAGACACAAACAGAGGGAATGCTGGAAATAGAAAATCTGAAAAAACGATTGGGAACTTCAGATGCAAGTATAATCAACAGAATGCAAGAGATGGAAGAGAGGATCTCTAGCGTTGAAGATACAATAGAAGAAATAGATTCATCAGTCAAAGAAAACACTAAAGTCAACAAAGTCATGAACCAAAATGTCCAAGAAATTTGGGACACCATGAAAAGACCAAACCTACGAATAATAGGGGTAGAAGAAGGAGAAGAATACCAACTCAAGGGCACAGAAAATATATTCAACAAGATCATAGAAGAAAACTTTCCCAACTTAAAGAAGGAAATGCCTATGAAGATACAGGAAGCCTATAGAACACCAAACAGAATAGACCCCCCAAAAAAGTCCCCTCGCCACATAATAATTAAACAATTAAATGTACAGAATAAAGAAAGAATATTAAGAGCAGCAAAGGAAAAAGGCCAAGTGACATATAAAGGCAAACCTATCAGAATAACACCCGATTTCTCAATGGAGACATTGAAAGCCAGAAGGTCCTGGACAGATGTAATGCAGACACTAAGAGACCATGGATGTCAGCCTAGACTAATATACCCAGCAAAACTTTCAATCATCACAGATGGAGTGAACAAGACATTCCATGACAAAGCCAGATTTAAACAATATTTATCCACAAACCCAGCCCTACAGAAAGCACTAGAAGGAAAATTCCAACCTAAGGAAGTCAGATACACCCTCGAAAATGCAGGCAATAGATAAAGCTACAGCAGTAAACCCCAACGAAGAAAAGTACACACACATCACCACCAAAAAATAACAGGAATGAACAATCACTGGACATTAATATCCCTCAATATCAATGGACTTAATTCACCTATAAAAAGACATAGGCTTACAGAATGGATACGAAAGCAGGACCCATCTTTCTGCTGCATACAAGAAACACATCTCAAATTCAAAGATAGACACTACCTAAAAATAAAAGGCTGGGAAAAGACTTTCCAATCAAACGGTCTTAAGAAACAAGCGGGTGTAGCCATCCTGATATCCAGCAAAATAGACTTCAAACTAAAATCAATCAAAAGAGATCAAGAAGGGCATTACATACTCATCACAGGAAAGATCCACCAAGATGAAGTCTCAATTCTGAACATTTATGCCCCAAACACAAGGGCACCCACATATGTAAAAGAAACATTATTAAAGCTTAAATCACATATAAAACCCCACACATTAATAGTGGGAGACCTCAACACCCCACTTTCACCACTGGACAGATCCCTCAAATCGAAACTTACCAGAGAAATAAAGGACTTAATTGATGTCATGACTCAAATGGACTTAATCGACATCTACAGAACATTCCATCCTAACAAAAAAGAATATACCTTCTTCTCAGCACCCCATGGAACCTTCTCTAAAATCGACCACATACTTGGTCACAAAACAAATCTAAACAGATACAAAACAATTGGAATAACCTCCTGTGTTCTATCAGACCACCATGGTCTAAAGTTGGATTTCAACAACAACAAAAACTACAGAAAACCTACAATCTCATGGAAACTGAACAATACCCACCTGAATCACCAATGGGTTAAGGAAGAAATAAAGAAAGAAATTAAAGACTTCCTAGAGATCAACGAAAATGAAGACACCACATATCCAAACCTATGGGACATAGCCGGGCGGTGGTGGCGCACGCCTTTAATCCCAGCACTCGGGAGGCAGAGGCAGGCGGATCTCTGTGAGTTCGAGGCTAGCCTGGGCTACCAAGTGAGTTCCAGGAAAGGCGCAAAGCTACACAGAGAAACCCTGTCTCGAAAAACCAAAAAAAAAAAAAAAAAAAACAAACCTATGGGACACTATGAAAGCAGTACTAAGAGGGAAATTCATAGCACTAAACGCCCACATAAATAAGCTGGAGAAATCTCACACTAGTGACTTAACAGCACACCTGAAAGTTCTAGAACAGGAAGAAGCAAAGTCTCCCAGGAAAAATAGATGCCAGGAAATTATCAAAGTGAGAGCTGAAATCAATAAAATAGAAACAAAGAGAACAATACAAAAAATTAATGAAACAAAGAGTTGGTTCTTTGAGAAAATCAACAAGATAGACAAGCCCTTATCCAAACTAACCAAAAGACAGAGAGAGAGCATCCAAATCAACAAAATCAGAAATGAAAAGGGGGACATAACAACAGACATTGAGGAAATCCAGAGAATCATCAGGTCATACTTCAAAAACCTCTATTCCACAAAACTGGAAAACCTAAAAGAAATGGATAATTTTCTGGATAGGTACCACATACCTAAATTAAATCAAGACCAGATAAACTATTTAAATAGTCCAATAACCCCTAACGAAATAGAAACAGTCATTAAAAGTCTCCCAACCAAAAAAAGCCCAGGACCAGATGGTTTCAGTGCAGAATTCTACCAGATCTTCAAAGAAGAGTTAATACCAATACTCTCTAAATTGTTCCATACAATAGAAACAGAAGGAACATTACCAAACTCCTTCTATGAGGCTACAATTACCCTGATTCCCAAACCAAACAAGGATACAACAAAGAAAGAGAACTACAGACCGATCTCCCTCATGAACATTGATGCAAAAATACTCAATAAAATACTGGCAAACAGACTCCAAGAACACATCAAAACAATTATCCACCATGATCAAGTAGGATTCATTCCAGGGATGCAAGGATGGTTCAACATACGAAAGTCTGTCAATGTGATACACCATATAAACAAACTCAAAGAAAAAAACCACATGATCATCTCACTAGATGCTGAAAAGGCATTTGACAAAATCCAACACCCCTTCATGATAAAGGTCTTGGAGCGATCAGGAATACAGGGAACATACCTAAACATAATAAAGGCAATTTACAGCAAGCCAACAGCCAACATCAAATTAAATGGAGAGAAACTCAAAGCAATTCCACTAAAATCAGGAACGAGGCAAGGCTGTCCGCTCTCCCCATACTTATTCAATATAGTACTTGAAGTTCTAGCCAGAGCAATAAGACAACATAAGGAGATTAAGGGGATACAAATTGGAAAGGAAGAAGTCAAGCTTTCCCTATTTGCAGATGACATGATAGTATACTTGAGCAACCCCAAAGATTCCACCAAGGAACTGATACAACTTATAAACACCTTCAGCAACATAGCAGGATACAAGATCAACTCAAAAAAATCAGTAGCCCTCCTATATACAATGGACAAAAAAGCGGAGAAGGAAATCAGAGATACATCACCCTTTACTATAGCCACAAATGACATAAAATACCTTGGGGTAACACTAACCAAGCAAGTGAAGGACCTATATGACAAGAACTTTAAGTCCCTGAAAAAAGAAATTGAAGAAGATGTCAGAAAATGGAAAGATCTCCCATGCTCATGGATAGGCAGAACTAACATAGTAAAAATGGCAATCTTACCAAAAGCAATCTACAGATTCAATGCAATCCCCATCAAAATACCAACACAATTCTTCACAGACCTGGAAAGAATAATACTCAACTTCATATGGAAAAACAAAAAACCCAGGATAGCCAAAAGAATCCTGTACAATAAAACAACCTCTGGAGGCATCACGATCCCTGACTTCAAGCTCTACTATAGAGCTACAGTAATAAAAACAGCTTGGTACTGGCATAAAAACCGACATGTGGACCAATGGAATCGAATTGAAGACCCTGACATTAATCTGCACACCTATGAACAAATAATTTTTGACAAAGAAGCCAAAAGTGCACAATGGAAAAAAGAAAGCATCTTCAACAAATGGTGCTGGCAAAACTGGATATCAACATGTAGAAGGCTGCAAATAGATCCATATCTATCACCGTGCACAAAACTTAAGTCCAAGTGGATCAAGGACCTCAACATAAACCCAGCTACTCTGAACCTGCTAGAAGAGAAAGTAGGAAGTAGTCTTGAACGCATTGGCATAGGAGAACACTTTCTAAATAGAACACCAGTAGCACAGACACTGAGAGAAACAATCAATCAATGGGACCTCTTGAAACTGAGAAGCTTTTGTAGGGCAAAGGATACGGTCAACAAGGCAAAGCAACAGCCTACAGAATGGGAAAAGGTCTTCACCAACCCCACATCTGACAGAGGACTGATATCCAGAATATATAAGGAACTCAAGAAATTAGACATCAAAATGCCCAACAGTCCAATTAAGAAATGGGCTATAGAACTAAACAGAGAATTCTCAACAGAGGAAACTCAAATGGCTGAAAGACATTTAAGGAATTGCTCAACATCCCTAATCATCAGGGAAATGCAAATCAAAACAACTCTGAGATACCACCTTACGCCTGTCAGAATGGCTAAGATCAAAAACACTGAAGACACCTTATGCTGGAGAGGATGTGGAGCTAGGGGAACTCTCCTCCACTGCTGGTGGGAATGCAAGCTTGTACAACCACTTTGGAAATCAATATGGCGCTTTCTTAGAAAATTGGGAATCCATCTCCCCCAAGATCCAGCTATACCACTCTTGGGCATATACCCAAGGAATGCTCAACCACACCACAAGAGCACTTGTTCAGCTATGTTCATATCAGCATTGTTTGTAATAGCCAGAACATGGAAACAACCTAGATGCCCTTCAACTGAAGAATGGATAAACAAAATGTGGTACATATACACAATGGAATACTACTCAGCAGAGAAAAACAATGACATCATGAGGTTTGCAGACAAATGGATGGACCTAGAAAAAATCATCCTGAGTGAGGTATCCCAGACTCAGAAAGACAAACATGGTATGTACTCACTCATAACAGGATACTAGATGTGGAACAAGGATGACTGGACTGCTACTCACATCACCAGGGAGGCTACCTGGAAATCAGGACCCCAAGAAAGACACAGGGATCGCCCAATGACAGAGAAATGGAATGAGATCTACATGAACAGCCTGGACAGGAGTGGGGGTAGTGAAGGGCGAAAGTCGAGGGAAAGAGAGCTTGGGTGAGTGGGAGATTCCAGCTGGATCAACAACAGAGAGGGAGAACAAGGAATAGGAGACCATGGTTAAATGAAGACCACATGAGAATAGGAAGAAACAAAGTGCTAGAGAGGCCCACAGAAATCCACAAAGATACCCCCACAACAGACTGCTGGCAATGGTCGAGAGACAGTCCGAATTGACCTACTCTGGTGATGGGATGGCCAAACACCCTAATTGTCGTGCTAGAAACCTCATCCAACTACTGAGGGATCTGGATGCAGAGATCATGACTAGGCCCCAGGTGGATCTCTGGGAGTCCAATTAGCGAGAATGAGGAGGGTTTATATGAGCGAGAATTGTTGAGACCAAGGTCGGATAAAGCACAGAGACAAATAGCCAAACGAACGGAAACACATGAACTATGAACCAATGGCTGAGGGGTCACCAACTGGATCAGGCCCTCTGAGTGGGTGAGACAGTTGATTGGCCTGATCTGTTTGGGAGGCATCCAGGCACTGGCACTGGGTCCTGTGCTCATTGCATGAGTCGGCTGTTTGAAACCTGGGGCCTATGCAGGGTCGCTTGGCTCGGCCTGGGAGGAGGGGACTGGACCTACCTGGACTGAGTCCACCAGGTTGATCTCAGTCTGTGGGGAAGGCTTTGCCCTGGAGGAGATTGGAATGGGAGGCGGGCTGGGGGGAAGGTGAGGGGGGCGGGAGGGGGGAGAACAAGGGAATCCGTGCCTGTATGTAGAACTTAATTGTATTGCAAAATAAAAATTAAAAAAAAAATTCAGGACAAAATATATCTAGGCTATGAAAAGTATTGTGTAAATGATAACTCACAATTGGGGATGTTATTTAATATCAAGAATTCACTGGTTGGCTGGGCGGTGGTGGCACATGCCTTTAATCCCAGCACTCGGGAGGCAGAGACAGGCGGATCTCTGTGACTTCGAGGCCATCCTGGGCTACCAAGTGAGTTCCAGGAAAGGCGCAGAGCTACACAGGGAAACTCTGTCTTGAAAAACCAAAAAAAAAAAAAAAATAGAACTAACTGGTGCCTAATGCTAACAGGGTGTTTTCCATACACTGTCATTTAGGACAGAGAAAAACTGTATTATATACTTAGAACCAAATGGGTGTGATGGACAATGTCAACATCCACTGTCATTTCAGAAGGGAATTTGGCTATGTTACAGTTGCACAGAGAGCTGTTATAAGGTGTCTGTTGGGAGTGCAGATTCTGCGCTAATGAAATATCATCTACTTCAAGATCAACAATGGTCATTAAAATGAATGTAACAAATGAAAGGGCACTGTGAACTGAATAGAGATAATGTGACTGAAAATGCCCATTTCAAGTTCATAAAAATGCTTGGCAAAGGATTCAGAGATACGGACTCTCTCATACTAGAGGAGATGCAGAGGTCAAGATCTGAATTGTGTGCTTCCAGGTTTGAAGCATTTCATCCAAGAATGAAATAAAAGACCATGTAAATCACAAAGTAGTAAGAGAACTTTATTTGAAGCAAAGCAATAGAAAGTATCAGAATACTTAGTGCTGCCAGTGTGTGAATGGGTGTGGGACCATATGCTGGAACTTCTTGGGGACCTCATTCCTGTAGAAAACTAACTTTCCCTTATGCAGCAACCATCAATCACCAATACATACTCAGCTAGGAGTAGGATTCAAGATTTATAAACAGAGAACATAAAGTTGGAAGCAAAAAGTGGTGGGTATCATAGGGGAAAATTGGAGGGGAAGATAAGGAGTTGAATCAAAAACACATTGTGTGCATTTATGAAATCCTCAAACAACAAAAAGGAATTAAAAAAAAGAATACAAAATATGTTAACCACAGTCAGTTTGAATGTATTTAGTTCTAGTTGACAGAATAATGCATAGAAAAAAATCTAGCAAAAAAGTTAACAATTCAAGGATTTTCATTTTACTGCATGTCAATAAGGAGAAATGTCAGTTCATTTGCTTTCTAGGTTATAATGAGTTCTTGAATTTTCTTCTCAAATAAATGCATTGATTTTATAAATTGTGACAAATATTGAGACTTCTTTTATGGGAATAAATGTCATAGGATAAATGATCATACAAATAACATGTAAATAAAATAAACTGATAAACATGACACTTACATTTGAACATTTAATGTTTGGGTGGCTGGAGAGATGACTGTGTGGGTAATGAGCAATTTCTGCTCTTGCAGAGGACCACACCCATGAGGCAACTCACAATTCTCTTTAACTCTAGTTCCAGGAGATTTGAATCCTCTTCTGAACTTCAAGGACCCCAGGCACACAAATAGTACATGTACATAATTTGTGGGCAAAACCCTTATACACATACAATAAAACATAAATTAAAAATATTTAAATGCCATCAATACTCTGATTGCTTTTCTGCATTGAACTGAGTAGGATTTCTGGAGCTACATGGAAATGATGTCATTTGAGTGGACTAAACATACTATTTTTATCTCCTGGTAGACATAAGATTCAATGAATTCCCAGGTTTTTAAAATCCTTTTTAATAAATTATAAGTGTATGCATTTAATTTTCATCTCATGATATTTTAGTGTATATTTGTATTGTAAAATAAACACTTCAAAGGGAAAAATACAAAAGACAAGAATACATTGCAAAGGAATAGAAAGCCATAATTAGTGAAGATATTCAAGATTCTGATTTTTTTTGGTTTTATTCTATGGCTTTCAAGAGAAGGAGTTTGGATATAGGAGTATAATTTGGGTAGCTGTGTATTTGACCCTACAGACTTGGATTATGCAAACCCTTGCTTGCCAGGCATGTCCCTTTCTACAAAGCATCTTATTTTATTTATTGTTAATCATATGCATCTCAACTATTCGTGGGCATAAGATGATAAAATGGGGAATGCCCCTGAAAGTTCACATGACAACATGATTTACATTTCTGTGTGACTCTCAAACCAATCTAGAACACATTGATCCGCTGTTTACAGTCCCCAGACTACATTCCAGGATGTGTTTGAATAGAAACAGTACATTAACTAACTAAAGGGAAAAGAAAAAAAAATTAGCCATCTGAAATAACACAGAGGAACCTGAAAGTCCTTGTGGTAATTGCAATAAACTTCATATGTCAGACAATCCTGTATGATCTCAGTACATGAAAAATCTGAAATACTAAAACTTACGGGAAGTAGAGAAGTTGTTTCCAAGAAAGGAAATGATCTGAGCCTATAGTTTTTCTCATACAAGAAAAATGTGCTATATAGACCTTCACAACCCAGTACCTAGAGTTAACTATACCAATTTGTACACCTAAATTTTGATAAGAAAGTAAATTTTATGTTAAGTATTGGTATCACACATACAAAATGCTGATAACAATATTAATAAAAACAATGACAGAAAACTTTGGGATGTGGTTAGTGTGTACTTGTGGTCTGATGGTGGTTTTATAAATGGACATATCCATACTCATGGATTTAAAAATAGTGGAATTTACATGTTAAAGACACAGCTTGGTGGTACAGTGCTTAGCAAAACCCTGAGCTCAATTAAATTAAGTAATATTTAATATTTAAATATTAATAATATTAATAAAGTAATTATTACTAAATAAAGTGATTATTAAATTACTTTAATAACTAAATAATAAAGTAAAATAAAAAATAAAAATATAAAAAATTAAAAATAAAGTAATTATTAAATAAAGTAACAGTTAAGAAGGAATATGATATAGTACTCATCAACTTTCAACCTGCATAGGATTCAACAGAATCACAGTCATATTTCAAGCAGGAATCTTAACAAATTTGGCAAAGAGAATATTAAACGCATATAGTAACATAGAGAAATCAGAATTAATTCCCAATTCAAGTTTAATGAAAATGGTGGTCTTCACATACTCTAAAAGAAACAATTAACGTTGAAGCAACATTATTCAATACAGTCTGCTTGAACAGACCTACACAGAGCATAAGATGCTGAGTATAGCAAATGAATGTGAAAAGAAAGTGGGGCTATTACCTTATTCTATATCAAAGTAATATTAAGTCAATTGCAGTACTAAATATTTAATCTGAAAATATAGTATTATTTTGGATTGACATGAAAAAATTTGAGGCCTTGGTACCAGTATTCTCAGCTAAAATAATCAAAAGTTTTGTCACTAGATGAATGAAATTGGTTTATTATTTTTATTATTGAGTTTATCATGTAAAAAAAAAAAGCTCAGGTTTTCCTTAAAATGTCAGTAGTGCATGTTTCCTATATTCAGTTGTATTTTAGAGTCTTACTATTGTGATTGACATATACGTGTGAAGTCAGGCTTAATGGCACCTGCCTTTAATCCCACAATTTGGGAGGAGGGGCAGAGTCAGGGACCTTTTGGTGAATGAGTCCAACGTGATCTACACAGCAAGTTCCAGGCCATCAGGGCTACATAGTGGGACCCTGTTGTGAAGGAAAAAGAAATAAAGAAAATATGTCTTAATTTCTGTCTTGCTACAGAAGTACTACTGTATTAAAGATTAGCAGTAAAATCATTCAGATATTTCAGTAGTTTTTCAATTACATATTGATTTCATTTTGATGTAAAATTTATAGCCAAGAGCCAATTCGTAATAATGAGTTTTAAACTGCCAATTGCTATTGAATAAGTTCTGTAATGAACTTGCTATCAGTCAATTCATTTACAAGGTGACTTCAATATTACTCCCAGAAAAATTATGTAAGGTCCTTAATTTTATTATCCTTCCCCATCATATGCATAGTACAAATACAATATCTTTAAATGGAAATTAAACTACCATATTTTAAGCACCCATCACAGCCCAGATTCTGCAGTGAATTATTATGTGAATTTATGAATTTAGTCTCATTTTCTCTTCATAAATAATAGCATGGGTATCATTTTCTTCAATTTATATAGAGAATATTTTATTTCATAAATAAAATAATAAGAATATTTTAATTCCCAAGAAACTTAAATAAAGCATTGAGTGTATGTGGTGATATATTGTGTACCCTAATATATTGTGTACCCTAATAAACTTATCTAGGGATCAGAGGACAGAGCCAGCCACTGGATTAGATATAGAGGCCAGACAGTGGTGACACACAGCTTTAATTCCAGCACTTGAGATCTCATTTCTTTACATGGGAAGCACACACACCTTTAATCCTAGGAAGTGACATGGCTGGGTGGAAAATAAGGAGCAGTTCAACTGAGACCCTCAGGGATGAGGACTCAGAGGCTTTCAGTCTGAGGATTTGTGGAAACAGGATGAGCTGTGGAGTTGGCGAGGTGAGGTTGGCTGTGGCTTGTTTTATCCCTCTGATCTTGCAGCTTTCAACCCAATATCTGCCTCTGAGTTTTTCATTAATAAGACCATTTAGCAATTTGTATTACAAATGTATTTTTACAATGAACAAAAGCAGTAATGGGGTGTATCATTTCTGTTCTTTGCATAGAACTTCCTAGGTTCAACTTTGGGGTGTCATGTAATCTTTGTACTGTCCCTCACATGGAAATGTGGAGATTTCCCTCAAGAATGCAAGGGCATCTAGAACAAAAACTAGAATGTGTGTAAACATTTATATGACTACAGGTGGATTTTAGTTCAATAAAATGTGACCCTTGAAACACTAGGTATTTCAAGCATGCACACAGAGCACAAGGAGGATGTAGAGTCTCACGGCAGCACGTAAGGAAAATAACTCAGCATTTCATCTCCTCCACGAGAACACTTAAAAACATGTCTTTAAATTTTCAGAGACACTGATATTCGTTAATAAGTAAGTGTCACTTAGTGACCATTTATCTAAAAATACAGATTCCTTGGGGGGGGGAACCCCACTGTCTTATGTCACCGTGCTGTTTAGACGGCACCAGTCAGACTTGGAGCAATCTACTGTTCTAAACCACGTTCATGGAGCTATCAGATTGCTTGCACTAATGACTTTTCTGCTCCCTCCTAGGAGTGGGGAGAGAGGACTAAGAGGGAACCAGTGAAGATCATTATCAAAGTTTTGCTGTACTCAGTGGGGCTTATGCACCACACGTTGTGTGTATAACAATGAGATTGTATGAGCTCAATGATGAATTAAAAGTCTTATACAATAAAACCCAGTCTGACGTTTTAAAGAAAAAAAAACTGATCATTTCATCAAACTTCCCAAGGAAGAAATATCTTTCTTCAGTATGTTCAGTCACACTTCAAGAATAGCTGACAAAATATCATAAATGGAGACTATGAATAAAAAGTATTCATTCACTTTCTTTTTATTCAACCAGTAATTGAACATCTATGAGATAAAGATCATTATATTTGGTGCTGAGCATACAAGTGTGAACATGAAGGTCAGACACTAAACAATTCCTAAGGCACTACACACTTAGAAATTTTCTTAATGTGTTGTTAAGAAAAACAGTATAAGTTTCTATAATCAAAAGCCTGTTTAAAAAAATACACTTCTAACCATCGAAATGACACCACCACTCTCTCTCTGTATGAGTATGTGGGTGTGTGTCTGTGTGAGTGTGAGTGTGTGTGTGTGTGTGTGTGTGTGTGTGTGTGTGTGAGAGAGAGAGAGAGAGAGAGAGAGAGAGAGAGAGAGAGAGAGAGAGAGAGAGAGAAATAGAGGGGAGAGAGAGAGGGAGGGAGGGTAGAGAGAGAGACAGAGAGAGACAGAGACAGAGAGAGAACATATCATTAACCTTCTGGATCAATAATCTGTGACTAACCAATATACATCTATGCGTGTATGTACATCTGCATTTCAATGCTTCAGTCAGTAACAACCATCTCTTACCACGCAGGGATATAGCATCTGTAACATCTGGCACATGAGAGGGAAATACAGAATAAAATCTAGGATGTCTTTCCATTGTCATTCCTGGGATTTTTTTTCTGTGATATTCCTTGTGCTATTTACCTGTGCATGATTGCTTATCTCTATTAGAATTCCCAGCTTAATACCCTTCCTGATTATCCCATTTAGTTAGTGATCTTTCTAACATGAGATGTGATTATTAAAACACTACATATAGTAGCTGTGAGTAAGTGCTCATTGTCCTGCTTCTGGGATGAACCTCAAGTTTCTGCTGACATGCTAAGCTCACCCTTAGGATGACCTGAAGTGCAGTTCTATGGTCAATCATCTTGCAAGTTGACCATTCATTTTGAGATGGAGCCTTTCTCTGTAGCTCAGTTAGGCTTCATGTTCTTCTTACATGCTGTAATTACATGGATTTACCACATCACTATACACAGACATTTTAGCTCTGTTTCTAGCATCACAATGTTGAGAACAGTGCATGATATATTTTATATATTGAATATAATTGTGGATAATAACAAGAATATATGTACATCTATATAAGATACTTGAAAATGCTGGCTGCTCTTCTAGAGGACTCAGATTCGATTCCCAGCATCTGCATGGTAACTCACAATTGTCTTTAACTCCCCTCCGGGGAAAACAGTGCCCACCTCTGGCCTATGCATGTGGCACACCGACATGCATGCAAGTAAAATACTCATGCAATAAAAAAAAAAAACTTTGTAAAATACCCAGGACTTGAGAATTATTGTTATATAAATGGGAAATTAATTAAAATGTAACTGGAAAATTACAAGTAAAATTAAGAAAATAATAGGTCAGCTGTGGTGAGGACACACATCTGTAACTCCAGCACTAAGGAGGCAAAGGCAGGTTGATGGGGAGTTCAGGGTCACCTTGGGCTGCATTGCAAGGCCCTATCAATAACAAAGCAATGTACTAACAAATTTCTACTATCCCTAAAATGTAACAATAAGAATAAATACCAACTCCTTGAAATTTGAGCACAGGGTATCTGTTTTCCTTAGCAAACAGAAAATCACTCTCAACGTTTTCCCCCTTGGATTTTCCATCCTCTTACAATTTGAAATATTCCTTACATAGAATAAAATGTTCCAATACAAAACAAAAGCAGGTAAGAAGAAGCAGGGTTTCTGTGGGGAATAATACATTTTGCTTGTGGTTTTCTCTGTCTCTGTCTTCCAGGAGACTTCATGCTTTTCCCTGGGAGTGGAGGTTCTCCAGCTTTGAGCATCTGTTCATTTGCTGAGCATTGCACCTCTTAGCTTTATTATGAAGCATTTAGGGGCATCTAGATGACAATGGCCACAAGGCAAACACTAGCAGAATAGTTAGTGACCTCAGAGGAAATGCTCTTGTTAGCCTGAGGCAGCTGTGCACCATATCACACAGCCCACAACCTTCTAGAAAACACACATGTATATGATCGCTGATGTGACTGATACAATTAAATCTACCACGGCATATGTCTAGAGGAAAGATGCAAGAATGAGGACATGGGTCTTTCTGGTGATACTGGACTGGACACTGTAGCACAAAGAGAATTTGCTACCCTCTAATTGACCACAATTTTTAATGTGTTCCTATGGTGACAGAGATGACGGCTCCACTTCTTCCACTGCAGTTTTGTAAATTTGTATGCTCTCTTTGAAAAGGTCAAACATCATAACTAAACAAGCTCCAGATGGATGCATCTGGTTTAGACTTGTTTCCATATTTTTTTTCTTTATAAGTCATGATCTGAACCTTCAAGGATACCTGTGATGAGTTTAACTTCCCATGCAAAATGTGATTTGGCCATGAAGTTCCTTCATTTTGCCTTTTATCTAAGTCCACTGCCCTCCTGCTATTTCCTACATTGTAGATGCTATGAAACCTAAACTCTTATCCCTAAGATAGGTTGACAACTCTTAGGAATACCTGATATGTTTAGGGAAAAATCTGTCAGGTTACTAAAATTATTATTTGACAAACTTCAACCAGCATCCAACCTAGCTAAAGGACAGCACTGTGGAATGTGACAGTACTTTCTGCAATTGTAACAAGAGCATTAAGTACTCCAAAGTGCTTAGCTGATGATTTGGCACAAACAAAGGTACAGGAATTGTTAACTACCAATGCTCTGTTTATTGAAGACATGACAGTTTGCATAGAGATTGAACATTCTACTAAGTATAAAGAGATATGAATTACATCACATATTATGTTCCTTAAGGATTGCAAAGTCCCATTGAAGATTCAACCGGTGACACAAATATGAGATTAAATGTTCAATCAGTAATTTATAAAAATATATATTATCGATTTATTCTGATAAAATGGTAAAAAGATGACTCCAGTGGAGGTTGAATGTAATCTAGATCCTAGAGGAAATAGTAGATATTTTATAGGTGAAAAGAATAAAAGCTGAGTTTGACAGCAATATGCACTTTTTCTTTTTACTCTTTATATAAGTGATATCTATTTAACCCATAACTTGGGAGAAGAGTCTAGAATAGTACAGCAGGTCAATGATACATGCCATTAAGGGTTAATATTCTCACCTTCCTGTAATCCATCATTCTCATGTTGTTTTGAATAATTCCAAAGTGGAAAAATAATTACACCTTCTAAGAAAAATTCGGAGAATGATTATATATCTCTGGTCTTTATGTGTCAGAGGAAAAGATCTTTTTCATTTGAAGTTTAAAGGCTCCTCACTTGTCATTAGACAAAACACATCATGTGCAGGTCTCTAAGCAATCACTTGAGTCAGAGACTGGTATCTTCACCAATTAAGAAGATGGAGCATGGTTCGTCTCTTTGGCAAGATATCTATGTGTAAAACCTACAAGACACAAAAAAGGAGAAGGTTGTGTATGGATCAAGGAGTTAGGGAACAAGTGGATAATGAATATGATCAAAATTTATGAAATTCTCAAAGAATTAGTACAAATATATTTAAAAGAAAAAAGCATAATAATGCATATGTATTATCAAAGTATTACAATGAATACAGTTTGTATATTAACTAAATATTTTAAATATATTAATAAAAACACTAGTATTGGTAAAACAGAGCTTATTATTCCTCTGTATTGATTTAATACTGTATAGCATAACAGACCTTATCAGTTCATTTCATAGCAAGCATGGAATGCAAGATTTGAGTTTCACAGTGATGGAGAGAAGCATAAAAAGAATGGGAATTGCCAAGCTTTTTACAAGAAGGTAGAATTAGGATTTATAAAGGAGAAAGATTTAGGATTTCCCATAAAATGAGAAAGTTAGGATTTGCTGAGCAGTTTTTATTTCTGTAGCCATGCTTGTGTGGGAAAAAAAGCTTATTGCTTCTAATTTTCATATTGGATGTACTTTTTTCATGTGTTCTTATACTTCATTTGTAAGATAATGCCTGAACTGTCACCTTTGGACTGAAGAAAAAGTCCCACTGATTTTTGGAATCTGCAGAATGAGGAGAACTGAACAGAGTTGGTGAGCATCATATATTCTTGCCCCAACATCTGGGGATAATTTGGGCCGTTTTGCTTCCAGCTGTTTCCTTTGACATATGTATGATTTATCATATTTTTGATCGTCACTAGAAAGTCAATGCTCACATGGCCTAAAGCATACCCATATCCCATCTGATCTCTGAAATACACTGTTTTATTTAGCTGGGAGAAATGAGAACAGTAAACATATCAGGGGGCCATATAAACTATTTTTGAAAGGGATTAAACAGAAATTAAATAAGGCCCTCAAAAATTAAGATATGTTATATTTCTCCATTGCTTTGTAAAGATTTAAAGTTTGGATCCTTAACAGCTGATATCCACTTAAAAGTAAGTATATATCCTATTTGTCTTTCTGGGTCTTAGTTGCCTAGCTCAGGATGGTTATTTTTGTAGTTCCATCCATTTCCCTGCAAATTTCATGATTTTTCAAAAACCTTTAGTATTCTGTGTAACCCTGGGGGTGGAGATGGGGAGAAGTGATATATGAAGACCTAAAGTTCTTCACTACCAAAGACCTCACATGCTCGGGAATAGAAGTAAGAACTGCTAACCTTATAGCCTGCAAATACTGAAAGCAATGCAACCCCAGTGTCCTACCGTAGGTAATAAGTGGATATGTGTGTGTGTGTGTGTGTGTGTGTGTGTGTGTGTGTGTGTATCTGTCTGTCTGTCTGTCTGTGTCTGTGTGTCTGTGTGTGTTGAATACTGTGGGCTTAAGATTTGTTTATACTTTTTTACTCCAATAAAGTACTTCAAAGTGAACAAAAGAAGAGGTTCTGACCTTTTAAGAAAAGTACTGATATTACATTTATGTATTCAGAGAGATAGAAAGTCATGGGAAGGTTCTAATTATTGACATCTCTTTTGTCTGCTCACACTGTGAGACCTGTTTCTATGAATTCATTCAACATATTGAAATCATCAATGTCTTCATAAAACATGTGATAATGTTTAATTTCAGAGTATGGTTCCGTCAGGTAAGTAGAACACCTCTTTTTGACTTTGAGCTACACTGGGATGATTTGACTTTTTTTGTAGCATTCTGTCGAGTACATCCCACAACAGTACTTCACATTTATAAATAAAAAGCCATTGCTATGAACTTGGCCTAGATTCTAAGACATCATCCATGAATTCACAAGATGGATAGAATCAATTTTAAATCAGTGAGCTGAGTTGCAGGAATGTGAACTAAGTATAACCTGTCATTCTTCAAAGTTGACTCCAGAAAATGAAGTCCTTAAAAATGTGTTGTGATTGTAGTGGGTCGTCCAGTGAACAGGTAATCTACTGTGAATTAAATATGCCTTTATAATACACTTGACAATAAGAAACAACTGATTGTCTTAGGAAAAAAAATAGCTACTTCTAGAGACGTGAAACAGCCCTGAAACTCATTTTTCTCAGTTCTGCACACATCACAAAAATAGGAATAATATATTAACATAAATAGATAGTCTATTTAGTAACTATTTTTATGTTATCTCATTGAGTCTTAAGAGATTCCTGTGTGTTTAGTACTATGAATACCTTATTTTACACATGGGGTCACGTTAATGACCAGATGATCAGTTTGTTAGTATTAGAGATAGAGTTTGAATTCAGATATATTCCATACCTGGACATCAATACTTAACCACCACTAGCTAAAATATCTAGAGAAGTCATGGTTTCCAATTATTACTAATAAATGACATTTTATAGTGTTTTGGGTTTTTCTGCATGTGTTGCTTACACTTATCTACGTATGCTTTCCAGAAGATGGCTTGTAAGGCTAATTGCTACAGTTATATGGTTAATGTTCATCCAATTGGATTGCTGGGTCTTCACAGCTCTTTCTTCATAAGGAACATTGTATTTTTGTCTTCCATGGGTCTAACTTGTTCATATAGCAACCATAAATCTTAGAATATTAAGCATGATGCTTTTCTTTTCTTTTCTGATTGTAATACACTATGCCTAATATTGTATAAACCAATATTAGTAGAAAGCAAATATTAGTATAAGCCCAAGAATGTTCTCTGTAATCTTGTTTTACTTTGCTGAGACTGCAGTAACAAAGGACTACATACAGAATGGCTTAAGTAATGGAGTGGGATTTTTTCATGATGCTGGGGCAGAAAGTTTAAGACAAAGGTGTCAGCAAAACTCATAGCTCCTGTGATTTTTGTTCTGGTCTTGTAGACAGTCAATTTCTCATTCTGTCCATTTGTCTTCACACTGTAGCATGAATCTTAAAAGTTCTTATTAATAAAATCAAACCCGGGGCCAGTTATTGGGGTGAAATGCTGGATGGTCAGAGATACAGAACAAGCCACAGCTACCTCACCTTGCCGGATCCTCAGCTGGTCTTGTTTCCTCAGACTGGAGGCCTCTGAGTCCTCATCCAGAATGGGTCTCAGCTGAACTGTGTTGCTAGAAGCCTGAACGCTTAACCAGCCAAATGCTTAACCAGCCAAATGCCTCTAGTTTCTGGTCCTCATGCCTTATAAACCTTTCTGCTTTCTACCACCACTCCCTGGGATTAAAGGCTGCTTTCTGGGATTAAAGGAGTGATGAGTCACCATGCCTGTCTATCCTTGAACACATGGATTTCTGCCTCTGGAATGCTAGGATTAAAGGCGTGTGCTACCACTGCCTAACCTTTATGTTTAATATTGTGGCTGCTCTGTCTCTGACCCCAGATAAGTTTATTAGCATGCACAATATTTGGGGGAATACAACACCACAGTTCTGTGCATTTATATGTCCAGATTTTCTGTCCTGATGTTCATGCTGCTCAGAGCTTTGATGTAGAACCTACATTTCAACTTAATCATATCTTGAAGACCTTGTTTCCTTCCTATCAGTCACACTCTACAGGACTTAGATTAAAAACTCAATTATATATATATATATATATATATATATATATATATATATATATATATATATATATATGGGAATATTGTGTCCCTCAATATATTGAGTACTCTAATAACCTTATCTGGGGTCAGGGAACAGAACAGCAACTAGATAGACATAGAGACCAGAAAATGGTGGTACACACACCTTTAATCCTATCACTTGGGAGGCAGAGATCCATCCAGATCTCTGTGAGTTCAAGACCACACTGGGAAGAGCCAGGCTTGGTGACACACACCTTTAATCCCAGGAGGTAAAGGTAGAAAGCAGAAAAGTATATAAGGTGTGAGGACCAGGAACTAGAGGCTTTTAAACTTCTAGGCTTTTAGCAGCAGTTCAGCTGAGATCCATTTGGATGAGGACTCAGAGGCTTCCAGTTTGAGGAAACAGGATCGACTGAGAGACTTATTCTGCTTCTCTGATCTTTTAGAATTCACCCTAATACCTGGCTCAGGGTTTTTTTTTTAATTAATAAGACCTTTTAAAATTCATGCTACACACACACACACACATACACACACACACACACACACACACACACATATATATGGGAGATGCCATTCAGCATCTAACACTCAGAAAGACTCGCTATTTCCTGACATTCAAAAGGTAAAATAAAAAATAATGTGTACTTTACCCTTTCTAAAACCAAAATAAGTAGAAGAAAAATACTCAGTTTAAGTGGTTTAAAGATAATACCTATTTTTAGTTGTAATGCCAAGTTTTTTCGGGGCTAGGAAAATGTCACCAAAATGCTTTGTGTCTAGTCCATTATCCAATTTTCATTAAATTGAAACACAAGCAAGTGGATTGTCAGTAAGTATAGCTACTATATTCTCTTGAAGTATTTTATCTAAAATTTCTTAAATATCTAAAGTATATAAATAGTTATTATTTCCACTAATAAATTATTCATTTTAACCTGTGTTCACAAACACTGAACAACTGTTTTCAGGACCCAGGGCAAATTACTAGGTCAGGCCCAAATGCTTTTACTTTATTTTTCCAAAGGCAACATCATTTGACAAAACGTACTCAGTAAAAAACAGACAACACATTAAATGGCTCAAGCAACAGAATGAGATTTTTCTTATGGTCCTAGAGGGGAAAGTTCGAGATAGAGAAACAGTTCAAGGAAGCTTTACAGACAGAAGAAAGACAAGAAATAACTCGTTGAATAGATACTAAATACACAGTAAGCCTTACAATAGGATAGTGAAGAAATCTTCACTTCTATAATGCAAATTTGATAAAAATAGATTTATATTTGTATTTTTTATTTGGCTTCTGTAATGTTTTCTTCATAAAATAATTAAAAACCTAACTAATTTTTAAAAACATCAAATTTAAACCTTTCCACCACAGCAATGGTCTTAAGAGCATGTTTTTCATTCTCATCACTTTATCACATTTCCTTCATAATAAGAGTTCTAACTGCTGAACAGAGATCTACAAATTCTTCAAGTTCTAAATGGAACAGAAGGATGGAGATTTTACACTCCATAGCACACGGGTCTTCAGCAAGAAGGAGAGTTCCATGTGGCTACAGTCTAAAAGATACATATGCTATTTTTGCAGGTTTTAATTTCTCCATATTATCTAAAGGTTTATTTACTAGTAAATATTTGGTATTGTAAAATGGTTAATGCTTAATTTGTTTTTGCTGTTGTTTGGTTTTTGTTTTGTTTGGTTTGGTTGTTTCTTTGTTTTTTCAAGACAGGATTTTGCTGTATAGCCCTGGCTATCCAGGATCTCACTTTGTAGACTAAGCTGGCTTCTAACTCACAGAGATTCACCTGCCCCTGCCTCCAGAGTGCTGGGATTAAAGGTGTACCTCACCTCTGCCCAGTCAATCTTATGCCTTACTGGGAGTCATCTCTACAATATTCTGTGTCCTACCACTGAGATCTGTCTCCTGCTATATACTTTGTTCTTTGTTTTAACAGATAAATAACTTGATTGGAAATCTATTTCAGCTGGTAGGCTGCCTCTTTTGAACTCACAAATTTAGGATTACAGGAAAGAGGGCAGCTATAGTTTTGTGGAAATATTACATAATCAAAAAGTTTTATGTCTTTACACAAGAGATTTGAGTTCTAAGCATTGTATCCTTTTGATGTACATTCAGATAGAAAGTCCTATCTACAAAGCCGAGAGAAACAAGTGTGTAGACAGATAATACTGCAACATTAGCTGTAGTAGCAGCAGTACTATGGATGCAGATGAATCTACAAAGGGATTCCCTCCTCATATCCATGTTCATGTTCCACAAGCAAGACAAACAGAGGTAATCGGCTAACCAGCCTGCAACATGCATGTATCCCTTACCACTTTCAGCTTGGTCATTGACATACTTAGAGAAATAGAAAACCCTTTTTCTCAAACAGAACCAAAGTCAGTACACTTAATGAAGTGTTTTTGAAATGAAGCAGTTCTGAATTTTTATTGCATGTTCTTTAGATTTGATTTCAATTAAATACTCCATTCTCATTGTCTAGGTGGCAAGGAAATGATTCTCTGTGAACTCTAACTGACCTTTGCTAGGATCCAATTTACAGTGAAAAGAAAATACACCAGATCTTCAGGAGGAATGAGAAGAATACATAAGATGTAGAAATTTAATTACTTAAAGAGAATTGGACTTCTGTCCTCCTCGTGCCAATAATCAGTGTTTTCTTAATAGGAAATCAGGATTACTTTCACTCTCATAGGAGTTGCCTCCATCACTTGTAAAATCCTGATATGCTGTTCTATTTTCTCCCAGTGTATCAACTTCAAAGAAAGTTCTATAAAGAAGATATTGACAGACACAACGTAATTTGGGAAGTTCACTATGATAAAAGTCTGAGACCAAATTTAGGACACTACCTGACTCCTTGTCTTCAGAGAAAAATAAAGAAAACCTTGTTTTCTACAGGAAAATGCAATATAATTTAATGGAATTACCTGATTTTTTGTATTCATTTATTCTCTTTTAAATGTTTTAAATATTAAAAATAAGGCATATATTTATAAGAAATCATGACTTATAATTGTAATGAAAAGATATTAAAGAAAGCAAGTAGCCATTTCATTCTTTCCTTCCTTCTTTCCTTCCTTCCTTCCGTTTATTATTTATTTGGGTTTTTTTTCCAACATAATGTTTCTGTGTGTAGCCCTGGCTGTCCTAGAACTCGCTCTCTAGAGCCGCTGGCCTCAAATTCAGAGTTCTACCTGCCTCTGCCAGACACAGAATGAGAACAAGAATAAGAATAAGAAGGAAAGAAAAGATATACAGAAATAAGGAAAGGTAAAAACCCGGAGGCAAGAAAGATGGGATAATTTAAATTAAGCTGGCAAGAAACAAGTCAAACTAAGGCTGGGCACTTATAAGTAAAAATAAGCTTCTGTGTGATTTATATGGGAATTGGGTGGTGGGCTCCCTAAAGAGAAAAGAGCTAAGAGTAGAAAAACAACAACCAACAAGAACTTCTTGCATTTTCATGTATACCTTGCTATGCCCGTAATTATCATGACCTATAGTGCAGTTGGGTAGGACTATTAATTGTTTTCTTCCCAAGTTAATATGGAAGGGGGAAATTTCACAGGGTCCTACCATTAGGCAAAGAATTCCAGGAAATTAATGACTGCTGGGAGAAAGGGAATTAGCTGATCCCTAGGTTGAGCCCTGTGTTGGTTTTTCCAATGCAGAGTGATCATCCCCCAAGCCAGATATATACAAACAATAAAAATGGCATCATCAGGTTGCATTTGTATATTTCTGAATACACATTCATACATATGCAAATGTAGCAATAATAATCAAAGAGAAAAAGGTTGACCACTTGAGAGTGGAGGGGATGTGAGAGGGGTTGAAGGAAAGGTAACGTAAAGGTAATATGGTCTCAATCCGTGTTCTGTTGACAGTAGCTTTTGCACTGGTAGTTTCTGTTTGCAATGTATCATTCCCCTTCAGTGATCTCCAAGCAAACTGTCCCTGCTTCTTTGTATTTCACCCTCTCAATGAAACCTATTGAGAAATCTTTCCTAGTGTTCCTAATTCTCCTTATCCTGATGAATTTTCAATGTATCATGTGTGCTACTCATTCTCTGTACTTTTTTTAGTATCTGTTTTTGTTTTTGTTTTAGTATCTTTTTTTTCCTTTGGTTATAATGCATGCTTCCTAATTAAAGAGACTCCCAGCTATTCCAATTGCCTAGAATAGTGTTTTACATTCATTGGGCATTTAATTAATGCTCACTACATTGATAGATAATCAATGTTCACATGTCTGTGAATATTACAATTCTGAGAATAGAATATAAACACTGAATACATACACACAAGTCTATGTAATTATTTCTTCAATGATACACCTTATTTATTGGGTGAACTGTATTTGAAAAAGTAAACTCAAGATGGGCTCATGTTCATGATCTATATAACTACTAAAAAAATAAAGAGATTACAATAAGCTCTTGAGTTGTTATATCTGTGTAAGAAAAATTCTTCAACTCTTCACTAGAAGTTTATTAAAGTCAATAACCTACTCTTCTATATTATTTTCTCTAAAAGTATACAGGGTGTATGATTTTACTTGAAAGCATTAATAACATGCTTAGAAAATTAAATGAATATATTTAGCATAACTGTCTTCAGTAAAGGAAATCTCTATTTTAAGCTTACTGGTTCCAGACTCCACACTTTACTAAGTTTTATGCTGATGACCAAATTTCTCTTTGTTTGAAGCTAAAGTTATTGATCTATCATCTTCTAGCTCTACAGAGCTTACTGGCTGGCTGTAAGAAAAAGACACTAAAAAAGAAAATATTTCATTGAAAAAGAACCAACTTGTGCTGTAAAGATTATTATGGTGTCTTTTTATACCCACCTTATAAGTGGCCTTCCTAGGAATGATATTTCCATGAAATGAGCCAATTAGTGATATAATTAGGCACAAAAGAATATGCGACCACAGGAAGAACTTTTCAGCGCACTAGAAAAGTTGTGTCAAGATTAAATCCCCAGGAATGCATTATTTGAAATCAAGACACACATCTCAAAGACAAAACATTTTCAGTGGCTTAAGTACTGTGGAATATGCTGCAGACACTTGACTTTTACTTTGGCAAGCTTAGGTCGTATCTTGGATGACAGCATGGCTGGGGCTTTGGTGGGCTTTCACTCAGTTTAGACTCAACAGCAATACTGGAATCATGAGTTATTCCATGCAAGGAAGTTTACTGTCAGGAAACTTCCAAGGACTAAGTGCTCATCCCACAGAGAGTCCACAGAAGATCATAATGCAAACCCCTCCCACAGGTGCTAGACTTAGTAAGGAGGGTAGCCATAACACACATTTCATAGAAAACCTAGACGTTGAGATGTCATGCACCCAGAATAGTATTGGATGCGCAATTGCTGAATAACTGTCCACACTTCATCCTGTATATATATATATATATATATATATATATATATATATATATATATATATATATCATCCATGGAGTTCTATAAATGTGCCTTTTCAGAAAATGCTGAAGACTACAGCTCTCTCATCAACAAAAACTTGCTCTAGTACCATGATTGTTAAAAATGAGCAAGGTTCCAATACAGAGATTCTTGAGTTGTATTTGGGACTAAAATCCATCAGAAATATATTTTTGTTGTAAATAAAATCTTGCCTGGGTCAAATAAAGTTTCTAGAGCTCAGAAGACTCTACAACCAAGTTTCTGGACCTCAGAAGATTTGGTGACTTTACAACATCAGCTGTCACCAAAAATTATGGGTCAGATCATAAGGAGGACATTGCAGTTTTATTTCAATTAAATTTATTAAGCACCAAAATCTCATAAAAAATATCCACACCAATTTAGTCATTCTACTTTTTGTAAGATTACAATAGTTATACTAATTTAAATAAAAATCAGATCAGCCACAGCCTTTACTGAGCTGATAAAAATCCATCTGGACTTTGGACACAATAACAAAAGTTACACAGTAATATCAGATCACATAGGTACCAGGTGGTTAGTATCTTTCCATTCTTGTTAGATCAAATTGTTCAGTTCTTCAGAGTCTTACCATTTATTAAAACATGTAAATATGCTTCATAATTGAGAATAACAGAAATGATAGGAAAAAATAATCCAAATAGGCATTTCTTACTTAATGGACAATGGTCCTGCTATGTTCAACCCTACCTCACATTTACCTAAGACACCAAACACAGAGATGAATATCATGGTCTCTGCCTCCTAGGAGGTTAAGAAACATGCCAAGGAATAATTAAAATAGTGATTGACATGTATGATTAATGGCACGTTTACAGAAAGCATAGTTGTAAAGCAGCTATCTCTATGAGAGAAGAACAAACATCCTTCATACAGAAAAAAAAACAAACAAACAAACAGATGATTCCATAGGATACTAAGAAGCTTTAGGACTACAGGGGGAAAGTGCATTCTGGGAAATTGGGCTAGCTTATGTAAAGTAACAGAGACAGGAAACTGTGAGCTGTATACACAAGCCATCAAGAATTTCTGTCTGTCTGGGATCTAGATCAGTGTTCTTTCCATTCATATGTATAATTGCAAACCACTGGATTTTGACATAACTGAAATAGTTCTCTTCTAAATTCTTAGTTTTGAATTTTTTTTTAAATATTACTCCTTTAAATTCAGTTACTTTTCACTCAAATCTTAAAGCTATCTCAGATCAAAAATAGAGCATAGAGACTGGAATGTTCACTTAAAAATGGTACACAATGTGGCAGGGATGGCTCCATCATATCCCCCCCAATTTATCTCCTCCAGCTTGTTTTCCTTCCATCCTCTCTCCTTCATATGCTAAGAAGATTAGATAATTTCAATATTTTCATTGCTACTGATATTGTTGCCTGTCTCCCATTTCACATGTGTTGAATTCTACCTTGAATATTTTCCATGTAATACTAAATAAATGAAAATATTTGTACACAATTGTATAGCATATTGTGGAATGAAAAACAGTTTTCTATGTGATTTTTTTTCCTTTTTTACTTATTAATTTTTTATCCTCAGGTTGATCACTGGGCTTGAAACTCTATTTTTTAATAACTAAGATTTATTATTTTAATACATATCAATTATGCTATTAATATATTTCATTGTGACTTTTCCCCACATACATATCTCATATTTCATATACACCCACCTTCTCTAATACATTCTCTTATTCTCCTTTCTTCATGCCCGATTCAATTCCTCCTTCTGATCTAATACACCCTCTATCATATTAAGATTATCTGTTCTTGTTAGTTCTTGTTTTATTTTTAATCTAATTTCAACATAGGAATGAAGACACATGCAGCTTAATGTTGTGGCATATGGATTCTTTTGTTTGACACAATATTTTCCTTCCATGGACATAACTTGCTCTTCTTTATGGTGAATAATGCTTCATTTTGTACATATACCTTATTTTCTTTATCCATTCTTCAATTTAAGGGAACCTAAGCTTATTCCACAGTTTCATTATTGTGTATAGGACTTCAATAAACACTTACATATGCTGATATCATTTCTCCCCAGGATGTAATGATGTAATGGGCTGTGTGCCTGGATCATCTGAACATGGATATGTATGTATACTTTTTAAGGAACCGTAATGTTTTCTAGCAACAATGTGTGCTCATTTCAATCCAGTTTCTTGGCAACATTGTCTTTTTAAGTTTGTTGTTGTTGTTGTTGTTGTTTGGTTTTTATAGTAAAAAGGTTTGAACATCATTTTATTTATTCATTGGCCATTCATATTTCTTCTTTTGAGAAGTGTCCTTTCAAATCATCTACCAATTTATTGATTGGCTTACCTTTCCTTTTAGAAGAATATTATTATTATTAACAATACTTTTATAGGAAGGAAGGGAGGGAGGGAGCATAAAAAAAGAGGAGAGAGAAAGGAAAAATAAGAAAGAACAGGGAAGCAAGGAGAGGAGAATAGGGTTATGGGAAGTAGTTTGTGTCCCACAAAGATAAGTTATAAGAAAAATGTGAAACATGAATACCAGAACAATAACCTATCAATGACAAGAATGTGTTTGGTACTAACGTAATAAGAACTAAGCTAAATACAGTAGAAATTTATGCCCATGCACACATACCACTAGAGAATCACAGGAAATTAACACCAAGAATCAAGAAAAAAAAAAAAAAGAAGACAATCTCAAGGATGTCAGAAGTTTCAATGACAGGGTGATAAATACTGTTAAAATGCTCCATGGTCAGAAGATGAGAAGAGTAGCAGGTCAGAGATTTAAACTGTGAGAGATTTTACAAGAGCATGTACGACTGAGATTTATAAAAATAAATGGGAAAATCTAAAGAGTAGGTCAACACCATTAGGTATTGAAAAAATACTGGATGAAATTAAAATTATCATTACTAATGTGACACCATTTGTGAATATTTTCAGATAGGACTTAAAGAAATTCGAAACACTTAAAATTGTGTTTGTGTGTGTGCCATATATGAACATGTGTGTATGCATTTGCCTATGTGCCAATGTGTGTGCATGAAGGTACACATCAGGTTGGTGTCAGGTGACTTTCTCAATTACTCTCTGTTATCTTAGTTACTCTTCTGTTGCTGTGACAAAATACCATGACTAGGGCAAGTTACAAAAGAAAGCTTTAATTGGACTTAAGATTTCTTTCCTTTTTTTTTTTTTTTTTTTTTTTTTCCAGAGCTGAGGACCAAACCCAGGGCCTTGTGCTTGCGCTCTACCACTGAGCTAAATCCCCAACCCCTAGACTTAAGATTTCTAAGGATTAAGCCCACAATGGTGGAACAAAGACATGGCAGTAGGAACAGCTGAGATCCCAAGTTTTGAACTGCAAGTAGGAGCGGGGGCGGGGGTGGGGCGAGGGCGAGGGCGAGCACACTGGTTATGACATGAGTCTTTTGGAACCTGTAAACCAATTTCCGCTGTGATACCTCTCCCACCACCCAAACCACAACTCCTAATTTTTCCCAAACAGTTCTACAAATTAGGGACCAAGTATTCAAACATACGAAACCTGTGGAACCATTGTCATTGAAATCACAACACCGTTTATTTTTTGAGATAAGGACTCTCACTGAACTAGGAGCTCACTTATTGGCTAGACTGGCTAGCCAGCAAGCCTACGTCTCCCCCTCTCCCTCCCCAATCCTCCCAAAACTGGGATTACAGATATGTGCCGGATATTTACATAGTTGTTGGGGATCTGAACTCGGGTCTTTACACTTGAGTAGCAAGCACTGTGGGAGTGCAGTAAGAGCCCATTAAGGGAGAATAGAAACTCTGGCCTGGGTGGAGACCTAATATCATTCCTTTTTTCTCTTCTGCACCCAAAACATATTTGTATAGAAAGGAGAAAGTTAGGTGCAATAATAAAAATGCTTTTTTTAAATAAGAAAATCTAAAGAGTTTTAATACAAACTTTCCCTAAATACTACTGTATGCTGATTCTTGTCATCCCTAGGCTTCCAGTGAGAAAAAGTAAACAGATATGCAAGCATGTTGCTTCTGATCAGTCGCTGGAAGGCAGCAAAGCTAGGTGGGAATTAGGACTCCATTTCCTCAGTGTCTCCTTCATACACTATAGAGATCAGCTGCCACTAGTTTATAGTTTAAGTGGATTATTAAGCAATAAGAACACCAGACCCCAAATCATAAAGATGAAGTAAGAACATTTTCAAGTTTTTTCCAGGCTCCAAAATTAGTTGTCAGGTTCAACAAATAAAAATATAGATACTCAGTCCAATCTTTATTTTACTAACAAGGTGGATATATATATATATATATATATATATATATATATATATATATATATATAATGTTTATATTAAATATTTTATTTATGTGAAGCAATTGACTGTTACATAGTTTATCTGTCAAATCATATTCAATACAAAAACTGTGATATTCATTGTATTGAGTTAGGTTAAAAATAAAATTGTAAAAATAGTGACTTCAGTTAAAAATAAAATGTAAAAATAAAGCAAAGTATTAGAGCATATATTCAACTTATATTACTATTTCCTCAAAGCATTAGATACTAGCTCTGTGTCCTATTTACTATTTTCATTACACCAACTAGATAATAGTTTCAGATTTTTCTCTGAATTGTTATATATGTGCGCAAAACAGAGCTAACACAGAGATATTCAGGTCATCCTGTATATTGCATTGCAAGTTATTCTGGGGATTCTTTCACAAGTTATTCACTCTGAAAACAAGAGCAATAATAGATTGTTTATAGAGACTGGTGTTTGTCAGCTCCTACTAAATACAATTTAATCTATGCTGAATTCCAGCTCCTTCTTAACATGCTGCACAAAAGAAGACATCGTCGTGTCTACCAGGCTCTATAGTAACAAGAGACCACTACGCCTCAGGAACATAAAGTGACTAGCTCTACGTCCAATTAAGAAACTGAAGTTCAAACTGACTTTTGAGAATGTGAGAATATTTTATTTGCTCATAACTCAAAATTTGAATTTAGATCTGCTCTAGCTAGCTACTTTATCATGATTTACCTGGAGAATTTGGATCTTGATACACTTGAAGTGCTGAGTCATTCCTGAAATACCACAGCATCTGCTGTGTCAATACAAACCCAGTCTTCATTCTGTACTTTCTCCTGAACTTACTGTAGAGTGATGTGCAAATCCTGCAGCCTATACATGCACAGAAGCTCTTAGGTGCTGGAGTCCAAACCATGGTAGCAGCATGTCCAGTTCTGACGGGGTCAAGGAGTTCAGGTGCAGTGAAAGCAAGTTATTAAGTTTAAATAGCATTTAGCAGTGTTAGATATACAGGAAGCACTTAAATGTTCATTGTTTTAACTCCTCAGCCAAAACATTCTGACCAATAATGTTGTGTAGAGACAAAGGCAAATAATTAGCCTAGTGTCTCAGAGCAACATAAAACAATTCTATATTTCCTTTTGTCAATGGAATCATGAGGGAATTTGAGAAATGATTCTTAAATAGCGATTTATAATACAATTTATATACACTCATCATTATAACGTTATATCGTTGGAAGATGTCCCAGACAGTTCAAGAAAATCAGCAGTTCTCACTGAGAATTGGGTATGGGTACTAACCTTTAATTCTCTCACTTGTTGCTTACATTTCTGTCCAATCTCCTATGATCTAATCATTCTGTAGTATATCATCAAGAGAGGAGGCAGATTTTACACAATGGGATCTAACCAATAAAAAGAAAGCAAAGATTCAAGAGGCGAAGCACTTTCTTCAAGTTCATCCAAAAAGTTGATGACTAGTGAGCATGACCAAGATGTGTTCTCTCCCTGTGATCCCTACCACTAAGAATTCATACATTTATACAAGCTTCTCTGGTTGAAGACAGGACAGACCTAATGATTGCTTCTAGCAAATAAAAAAATGGAAGACTCAATGCTGAATTTATTTTTTTTTTCTCCACTGACAGAAACCAGTAACCAAGTTCTGGTAAACCAAATGAAGAAGCTCAGTTGGTAAAGAGCCAAAACATCTTGCCAACAATCATGCGAATGATTTTGGAAACTGACCATTCTACTACAGTCAGATTTTCATGTGAATGGCGCAGTAAACAATAGCTGAATGATACCCTCATGAGAGTCTCTGGAGTCAGAAACATCCAGATAAACGGTTCTAGATCCTTCACCATTAGAAACTTCATGAGATAATAATTTTTGTTGTTTCAGCTACTGATATTTGGGTAAAATTATTATGTGACAGGGCTATGATGAAAGAATAACAATTTTGCTAATTAAATCACAATTTCTCAAAGTAAAGTGTGCATTCTTATGTCTTCACAACACGTGAGCAATAGCTTAAAATGCACTTAATATAAATGCACAGTGTGTTATGAATGGGGAAAATAGTTTGCTGTGTTTTTCCTCTGTCTGTTAGTCTTCATCAAAACTTTTCCAAGCCGAAGCTACTAAGTGAATTGGACCCACTGATCAGCTACAAAATTAAGAGTGCTGGCTGCACGACTCAGCTAACACCCAAGCTGGGGCACAGTGAGCATCTCTGGTAAGCACTCGGGCTTAACCTAAAGAAGGCCAACCTCAAATCTGCCTCTTCTCTTTGGGGCACATAAACATCTCTTACCAATTTTGCAGGTGATGGCAATTCCTACAAATGCATTGTTCATAGGTGGATTCAATTAGAAATATTATGACAATGAATCACAGTGTGGAGTACTTAAAACAGATCCTTTTTTTTTCAGATAAAATATTTACATAGCAATCTTTGCAGACAGATTGGTACTTTAATCCTGACTTTTGACTGTGAGGAAGCAAACTAAATTGTCCTCTAGGATCATTAAAAATATTGCAGCAAGTGAAAAGTGATCAAGATGAATCTTTGCTGAGACCAAGTGACATGTAATCATAGTAACCAGGGAGAGAGAACCTTCCACACTTCGTTTCCATGAGGATGGGAAGATTTTGGACTGTATACAAGGCCGGTTCTCTAACTGAGAAAAGATGCTGGTTGCAAACGCTTTTGGGAAAAGACTGAGATCACATCCGGGGGAGCTTCCTAGAAGGAGAAGGGTCTGAGTTATAGAGTAAGGTGCGATCTGATGCCATGATTGTCAGGGAAAGGGGCTACCTCTGATTACAATGTGGGATCTTATTCAAATTGTCTCCTAGGCATCTTTAGTTTGGATTCTTTCTCGGATCCAGGCAACACAGAGAAGACCTACAGAGAGCATGAAGTAATTGTGTCAGAGAACCTGACACTGGGGGCACTGCCCTGGGATACACACAGCACAGCAGAGGAGAAGGAAGGAAGGAGCTGGGTTTCCTCTCAAAAAATAACCTGTAAGCTGTGAGACTTCCTGCTCCACAAGCCTTAGCCCACTTTGCATCTATAATTTTTCTAAAATTTAGGCAACACAGCTCACTTTCAGGTGCTTCTTCTGATTTACGTTTTATATCAGTGGTTCATTTGTTTTCACTGCTACAGAACAAAAGATGTTATTGAGATTTGGAATGCCATGGAATTATTCCCTATAGTTCTATCAGTACACAACTATGGGACCCCTCCTGGCCAGTGCTTTAAGTTCTCCATGGAGACTGTGCCTTCCCTACATCTCCCCTCTGACTCACAATCATTGCCCTCTGAACACAACACAGTAGTGCTAATAATTTTAAGTATGTCAAACCTGCCAGAGAGGCTATTTTTCTTTCGCCATCTCTGGTTCTTATATTTAGGATAGTTTTTCTTTTTAAAATGTAGCAGTTAGTAAACCTGAATGGGCCTCACTGTGTATTTAAAGCTTAAAATATTCTTCATATCATAGAAAGAAAACCTTGCTTTCTTGGCGACACTTGTGTGTATAAAACTAGGGAACAAAATATGGTTAAGTTTTCTTACTTAGATCTCACCCTTTAGCATTACAAGTTTGGTTTCTTAAAAGGAGAGCCTATCTACCTTTTCATCCCAATAGAGCTGTATAAAAGGAATGCCCTCTTTAGTTATTTGCCTTGCTTCATGGGCTCTTTTGAAAGGAACGCATTCTAATCTCCTAACACTAAGGTAACTGCATAATATTACTGTGGATGAAAATCTGGCCAGTTACACATTTTTATAGGCTTACTATTAAGTTTCAAGTAATTGTTCAATACTTGCGTAACATGAGCTATTAACATAGCTTATCATGTAGCATGCTGGTATTGAATTTCAATCGAAAGGGTTATTTAATAATGGCATTGAAATAAAAAAATGAATTCTCCATACCCTTAGCAATATCATTGCTTTTACATGCTCTGCAGTCTGTAATAGGCTATTAGATAAAAGATAGTAATGTATTCTGGAGAAGAAAGCCCATTGACGATGAATAAAGGGCATGATTTTATTCTTGCTTCAGAAAGAATGATGTCTGTATCTTCCTTAAAAGAATTATAGTCATTACGAACTTCCAGACTTGCATCCCTTTGGGCTTTGAATATAGCTTTAATTCTATGCAATGTCTTTAGGAGATCTAGAAATATTTTATAATATATAGAGAAAGATGTTTAGGAACAGAGATGCGAATGTTAAAAGTATCAAGATTTGAAAGATAAAATTATTAATATTTTACTTATATAATGAAGAATATGAAGAACTAAAATATTTCCTTAAAAACATAAAATGTAAGGTATAGAATTTGAATATTTTAATAATAAAACTTTAAGAATACAAGTATTTAAAATTGCTAACCTTATATATTTATATTTTCTCAATACCAAATTATTACTAGAGCAAACTGTGTATACATCTTGATGAATTTTTGTTATATTTCAATGTTAATAAATAAGTACCTTAAAAATCATTATTAACTCTCTGATGTGTCTATGATCAGTCTGGCTCTGAACAGCAGGAAGAGAGAACAGAGCCATCAGAACCCATACCAAGCAGATTCCATTCCCATGTCTCCTTCACTCTGCGCTTATCCTCTATAACAGGGAATTTGAAAAAGATCCTTAGCTTATGTTTAAAAATCACAGCATAATTTCAAGTTGCCATGGTGACAGTTTAAGTGGCTTTTAAGGATTTAACAGTGGCAAGAATCTCCTGTTTATAGTGATCATTTAAAATTCCTATCTGACTGAGAAAGAAATCATTAACCACATTAGAAAATTTTATCAATTTTAAATATTGTACAAAATTTAAAAAATGAGGAAACTTTCTATGCCCTTTGTAGACTCAGAAACGATTTTGAGTGTGATGCTGTGCTTTTCCAAAAAGGATTTGACTCTGAAATATTGAATTTTACTCCAGCTTTGCTGTGTCTTTCAGTAGATGATAGATTAGGGCAAACTGCCTTTGACAATTTGGAACAGATCAAGTACACTGGCAGTTAACATTTGAACTAGATGCAAAGAAACTTCAGGGGCCATTTCTCTGTTTCTTTGGAGTGATTGCATGACCCCCTGTAGGAACTCAAATCTGTAGCCACTCAGGTGGGTTGTATAAAAAGGCATAATATCTACAAACCGGCTAAATACTTTCCCCTACCCTCTTCAAATTATTTCTAGAATATCCATGGCATCCTATACCGTACAAAACTAATATGTGCAAACAGTTGCTATACTTTTATACTTTAGTGAATAATGACAAGAAAAAAGTCTTCATATGTTCAATGGAGATACCATTGGAGAGTATTTTCAGTCTATGATTGGTTGATTGAATCTATAGGTAGATAGCCAACAGATAAAAGGATAGCTATGTATGATAGGTAAAGCAGAATTTTTGTTTGAGGAATGGAAGGGCAAGTATGTATTATACCTATTACCCAAAACTATATAGATTTTGGAAAGGGTTATATTTGTTAGACAAAGAAAATTGCTTAGTTTGGGATTAGGGTTTTTTTTTCTTTTTACCTTTTTTTTATTTAAGATTATTTTTTCATTTTACATATGAACCACAGATCCTCCTCCCTCCCCTTCTCCTGCTCCTCCAAGCTTACCCTCGCACACCCCCATCCATTCCTCATAGTGGGTAAGGCCCCCCTTGGGTGTTTTATTTCTCCTCAACCATTTGTGAAGACACCAGAGGAAGAAGAAGAAAGACTGTACTGGCTTTGACTGTCATCATGGCTGCCTTCCACTGAGCCAGCCTGCCAGATGTGAGTGGGTGACCTGACATTCTAAGGAAGAAAGAGGCTGTAATGATCAGTAACTGCCCATGGTGTTCTCATGAAACCTTGGGAGACTGTCTATCAGAGCACAGGACACTTAGCTTTTCCTTTTATGATTGGGAGAGCTCCTCGCCCAGCAAGCAGCTCACAATGATCCTCAAACACATAAACACATCTTGACCTTTTTTTTTTCCTTTTATTGAAAATGGATTTTTTTCATACAATGTGTTCTGATTACAGTTTCCCCTACCTCTACTTCTCCCAGTTCCCCCTCACTTCCCTTCCCATCTGGACCAATCTCCCTTCTATCTCTCATTAGAAAACAAACACATCTGAAAGGAAAAAGCAAATAAGCAGAAGGAAGGGAGCCAAAGAAAAGGCCCAAGAAATAGATCAAGATACAGAGATCCACTCATTCAGTTACTCAGTAATTGCATTAAAACACAAAACCAGAAGCCACACTATCTATGTGAAGGAACTGTAGGATAAAAAAAAGGCAGAAAAATAAAATTAACAAGTAAAAATTAAGCCAGGAGGTGATGGCGCACATCTTTAATCTCAGAACCTGGGAAGCAGAGGCAAGCACATCTCTCTGAGTTCCAGGCCAGCCTGGTCTACAGAGCTAGTTCCAGGCCAGCCTGATCTACAGAGCTAGTTCCAGGCCAACCTGGTCTACAGAGCTCATTCCAGGACAGCCAAGGCTACACAGAGAATCCCTATCTCAAAAAACTAAAAATAAAATTAATAATAATAATAAAAAAATTAAAAATCATAAAATAAAAGTTTTTAAAAGCTCTGACAAGATATTAAGAGACCAGGAATGTTCAAAGATGCCATTGAATTCATTTTCTGTTGGCCATCTACTGCTGGGCATGCAGCCTCCATTTAAGAGTAGTTTGTTTTTCCAGTGAGACACCTTTGGAGAAAACTAAATTTTTATTTGCAAGTGGTTATCAACTGGAGATAGCTTCTGGAATGGGGGCATGTGTCTACTTCTCCTTTCAGCTTTAGGACTCCCTCTAGTGCATACCTAAATAGGCCATGTGCATGCTACCCAGTCTCTGTGGGTTCATATGTGCATTAGTTGTGCTGAGTTTAGAAGGCTTTGTATCCTTGGTATCCTCCATCCCCTCTGGCCCTTACATTCTTTCCACCTCTTCTTCCATAGTGATAGACCCATACTTATCCTCCTGCACAACACTCAGCTCCAAGTGGATCAAAGACCTTAACTTAGAACCAGATGCACTGAGCCTAATAGAAGAGAAAGTGGGAAATAGCTTTGAACTTATTAGCCCAGGAAAAGATTTTCTAAATAGAATACCATTAGCACAGGCACAAAGTTTAACAATTAATGAATGAGACCTCATGACACGGAAAAGCTTCTTCATGGCAAAGCACACTGTCAGTAGAACAAATCACAGGCTACAGAATGGAAAAATATTTTTCCAACTACACATCCAATAGAATACATCATTATAGATAGGTGGGAGGGAACTGGGATGGGAGAATCAACCAGTGAGAGGGAGCAAAGAGAGAAACAGCGGAAAGAATATTGGAGAGACAGCTAAAATTAAGGGCCATTTGATTGGTAGTATGGAAACCTAATACAGAAGAAGCTTCATAAAATATATACATATATGAAGGAGATCTAAATGAAACTGTCAAATAATAAGGGAGACAGAATCCCAACAGGCTATCACTAGCCACAAAATGAAGCTTCTAGTACCTATGAGAATCCTCAAACAGCCAAGGCTGTTGCCAAGCCCATAAGCTGCTCTCCACAAACTGATGGCAAGGTCCTATTGCTAAAGACAACACCTAAACAAGTCACTGAACATGGAGAATTTGAGCTGGTACCCACCTAGAGTCTTCACTCCTATAGGCTAGTGTTCTTGGTACTGAAAAGTACTCTGCATGTTACTAAGAGAAATGTAAACACTAACCCATCTACAGACCCTTCAATCTACAAAGGTGTCCTGCATGCAAGATATGCTAGTGCAGTGATGGAACAAAGCATGTGGGAGCATCTGTTTTGACTTACGGCCCATTCCAAGAGATGGAACCTATATCCAACACTGTTTGGGTAACCAAGAACCCGAGACTAGATAGCCCAGGGGCATAAGGGAAAGACAAATACTGCTGTTCTACTAAAGGAATGTAGCAATAAAATGACTCCTAATAGCATTCTGCTATATTCATTGATCAGTTACTTGCTTGACTGTCATCAGAGAAGCTTCCTCCTGCAATGGATGAGAACAAATACAAAGACCCATAGCCAGACAATATGAGGGTAAGAGAGACTTTAGAATACTCAGCCCTAAATGGGATGTCTCCATCAAATCCCTCCCCTCAGGTTTTACATCCTTGAGTTTTCAAGAAATACCTTAGTGTTGGGAATGTGACTGAGACAGAGAACAGTAATCACTCTATTTTATTTCACACTATAAACGCTGCTTTTTGGTCACATGAATTCCAGCCTCAGTTTAACATCTTGTTTACTTATTTGAGCAAAAGCATGGCATTTCCTCAGGAGTTGTAGCAGAATTTGTATGCAAGGGAACAGAGGATATTTGTCCAACCTGGTTGATGATATAGAAAATGAAACAATGACTATGTGGGATTAACCTTTTAAAGCAGTGGTTCTCAACCTGTAGTTCCAGACTCCTTTGGGGGTCAAAAGACCATTTCACAGGGGTTACATTACCTAAGACCATCTGAAAACACAACCTTTTATATTACAACTCATAACAACAATAAAATCCAAGTTATGAAGTAGCAATGAAAATATTTTATGGTTGGGGTCATTATAACATAAGGAATTGTATTAAAGTGTCACAATATTAGGAATGTTGAGAACCACTATTTTAAAGTGAATGAAGAATAACATTGAAAAGTTGCCACCTTTCCCAGAGAACCACAGGTGCTGAAGGAATAGTCTTCATTGGACAAACTCTTGGCCGACTGATGAAAAGAATTCTTACTGGAGCGACTTTATACAGGAGACCTCCAGAGAGCTGGTTCCTTGAACTGCTATTATAAGTAGCCGTGCTTGACTCAAATGGCTTCTCAGTTTTATGGCTTACCCAAATCCTCTTCAGGAAGTATCATCTGAAGACTTCAGGAACTACGTCTCTGTGACTATTATTTATATTAGATTCTTAATAATCAATACTTACACATGCCTGAATAAAATCATGTCAACTTACCAGGATCAGAACCAAGAATGCCTGCTACCTTTTCTCTTGGACACAATATTTCCATTACATGTGGAGTGAAAAGTTTTACAGAATCCTTTCTTATAGTGTTTGAAGTAAAGCAACTTAAAATGCATTATACAAGGATAATCCCATTCCATCTTTAGCTTAATCTATCTTTTAAAACAAAAGACCATACCAAATAAAATAACTCAGTTGGCTTAAGTGGAAACAAGATGAAGATAATATATATGCACACTCCAACAAGGGTCTCATAGTACCAGATAGCTTTTTGCTGCTGTTCTTTATTTTTGTGTGAGCGTGTGTGGGAGTTTTAGGGATTGAATCTAATACCTCACATGGGTGAAGCACTTGCTTTACCACTGAGTTTAATACATACTCATCTCTAACCACCTTTCCTAGATCTAGAGATTCCACTTTGTACTGCTAGGGAGTATATAAATCAGCATAACTCATTATTTTTAGGTGGCTCCATGAATATAACAGTTGCTGTAGAAGTAGGGTGCAGGAGTTCAGATGCTGAGGACCATGTAAAACCTGGATGTGGAGGACCTATGAAGAAGTACACGTGCAGACAAGGGAATCCTTGGAAGCTCACAGTGTGCAAACAAAGTGGAAATTGAGAACCAACACAGATGTCTTTTGAGCACCCCAACACTGAAGAATGTGCATGACTATATTCTCACACTCAGTCACACACAGAACATGCATACAACAACACATATACCCCACACGCAAACCATCTGTGTACACAGATATTAACCATGCAAACAAAGTACCTCTAAAAGAGTCTCATGACAGTGCTCCTAGAGGGTTTTGATTTTGAGAACAAGTGGACAAGATTGGGTATGATAGCACATGCTCCCAGTACTCAGAAGGCTGAGGCAGGATTATGAGCTGAAAACTATCCCAAGCAATATAGCAAGATGCTGCCTCAAATAAACAAATAAATAACCTCCAAAAAGAGTAGCATAAGGGAAAAAAAATCAGGAATCAGGTTAGTCGTTTCTGTTTCTTCAATGCAGATCATTCTTTAGGGAACATGGTTTCCTTATTTTGCCCATTGTTTCATCATTTTAACTTAGATGGTTTCTGGCTACTTCAAATACATTGTGTTTTGGATATTTACCTTATATTCTACTTCTCTAGAAATTCTATTTTGCTATTTATTATTCACTCCCTCCAACTTTTACTATAGGAGACTAGAAATCTTCCTCTGAGCTCTCTCACTCACATCTGCACAACTGATCCAAGTACTACCATTTCTATCTACAAAATGTCAGTGAGCTCCTCTTACTTCCCTCTCAACGGTGACCAACTCAGTGGTAAGCCAAGGTCCTCTTCTCTGGAGGTGCTCAAAGAACCTTCAAACTATCACCTGACAGTGTCATCCTCTAAGTCATTTACACTCAAAAGACAGTCAACTCATCTAGGAGTCCTTTCATAATGTCAACACAGCACTTATTTGTGTTTAGCATGCTCATGCTATGAAAACTTTTTGTAAATGTAAAAATTAAAAAGTGAATCATAACAGCCCTGAAGGAACTAGTATACAAAGGCTTCTCCCGTCTCAACCAATGTTCCCACCACCAGCTCTCACAGAACCCAACATAATCTATGTTGTGGTCCTCACATGTTGCATAGAGACGTTTCCTTGATGAAGGGTGAAGATTACACTTATCTGGGAATAAAAGGACATATGTTTATAGATTTTCCAGTAGCCATGCTTTCACTAGCACCATGCATCATTTAGGTTTCCAGTACCAGACGTGGTATCCACTCTTGTTGAGTGGGTGTTAAGTCCAGTTAGAGAGCCCTTTGTTATTATAAAGATACATGTGTCACTACTTCACTCATAGGGTTATCATGCTATGGTAGGTAGTCATTGAGGTGGCTTGTAAGCATCATAGCTGTGGGGTGGGGCCTGTTGATTGCCTCTTCCCTTTAGAAGTTTGCATGGTGCCTTCTAGTATCATAAAGTATAGTCTCTAGGGAGGGGACATTCAATTCAGTTCCAGCTCAGAGTCCTTTGGGTCCTATTTTTGAAGTGCATAGTGTCTTCAACAATAGGGACTTACTTTCACCTCTAGAGGATAACCAAGGGAAACAACAATAGACTGTATGTTTTGGGAGTCTCTTATATTGCCCTTTACTACAACTCAAAAGGGGAATTCTCATATTTGGTATTTTAGAAGAAAGTTTCAGGCTATTGAAGTGGCTTGGTAGGCAAGGTACTTGCCACCAAGCCTAAGGATTTGATCCCTGGGATGTCCATAGAAGTAGAGAACTGACTCTTATGGGCTGTTCTTTGACCTACACATCCATGCCATGGCTTGCAATTCACACACACACACACACACACACACACACACACACACACATACACACACAAATGCAATTGTAAAAATAAAAAATAAGTCATTTAAAGATAAAAAGTTGTCATTGAAATTTTCAATTTATAAGCAATTTTTAATAATTTGAAAACCTAGAGTATCTTATTTAGGAAACATGTGTCAAATGGAAAGTAGTAAAAAGTTTTTTGTATCTTTTATTCAAAGCATTTTATAATAGAACTCATACAATCAGGAATATTTTGAGCCTAGTTATATATGGTGGGAGGTCAGAGTTGATGCTAAATATTGCTTCAAGTTATGCTATTTTTTTTTCCTGAATGATAATTAAATTTCTTCTTTTTTTGTTACTCACCATAAAATCCCTCCATTTATTTGTTTGTTTTTCAACCATTTATTAATTCCCTCTAACTGTTTAGTACAACTTTCATCTGAATCAAAAAGAATGCTGGCAGATACAATTCTAACAAAATGACCAAATGTAACACTGCAGCTAGGTGAGTCAGTATTTGAGAGGTTGAATTTAATCCTTGGGATGTCCATGGTAGTAGAGAACTTACTCCTGATAGGTTTAAATAAGAAGAACAAGATATCACTTATTGTCAAAAGTTCAGAAATTGAATATAATCATGAATAAGTTGGCATTCTACAAGATAATTAACTTGAAATCCTTAAAAATATTAGAGGGTGGAGATCTGTTGACATTTGGGGAATTGAAAGCTCAGAAAACTGAATGAAACATGTGAATCATGAATCCTGTGAATCTTGTTGGATCATGCTGTGCAACATTAACCACTGACCTCTGAGAATGACATGGTGGCTTTTATCTTGAACTGTGAGGAGCTCTAATGATTTGAAGGAGACTTGCAAAGGCCTATAAGGATAGATAAAGCTATTGCCAGACACCATAAGTTATTAAGAGAAAATCCTACTACCAGGGGTTTGAATTATTGGTCAAGTAATCACCCGAGGTCCCTAAAGTAATACAGGTAATTGCTACTTTTAGAGATTGCCCAGCAGAACAAAATGGTAAACCTATTAATGAATACACTCCTCATCTCAGTCATAAGACACAGAGAAATCAAGCTGGAACTGGGCTGTAAACTTCTTCCCTGTTAGCTCTTACAATGTCAGAAGTGCTATACAGGTTATAGGGTAAAAGTAGTCACCTGTGTGAATTTACTCAACTGCGAATATTGTATGCAATTATACCGACAAGCCAAGCAAGATCAACTCACTGATAAGATCGTGGCAAGAGTGTTATTGGGATTACCAAATACTTTCTGTTTCCTGGATTTAATGCCTGCACCATAGAAAGGAATTCATGTATGGTACTATAAACTTGATTAAATGCTCATCACTGGGAAGGTCTAGTAAAGAATCTATTTTGCTAAATGGTCAAATTGCCTTCTAAATAACAATATGCAAGCCCATAAATTATTGTTGCCATAAATTTACTATAGACAGCTAACAGTTGCTAGATGAGAGGCTTATAAGCTCATTCCTCGAGGAATTTTAGGTACTTAAAGATTCTGGAGGAGGGGTTCATGAGGCCTCACTTTTCACTTCAAGGCTTTACAGACTGCTAATAGTCAGTAAGGAAGATTTTTTTTTTCAGTGGTGCAGCCATCTATAAGTGGCTGGTATCTTTCTAAATAACGTTTCACCTATGCTCCTGAAAACAATCCTAATTGAACTCATTATCCCATCATTTGACATTTGAGTTGAATCATTCCTTTAGGATTTATCATTAGTGTCTTGTCTAGTGAACAGACATTCGTTTGTTTCCCTGTGAAAAGTTCAGATCACACTTGCTTCCTGAATGTGAGACATGACAAAACCAAAGATGAGTTTAGGAGAAGCACTTATGTTGGCTCGACTGTGGATGATGACACATGCCACTGATAAGCTATCTGAGGCTGGTGTCCATGAGGGCAACTCAAATGTGACTGTCTTCCCTATGCATCATGGGCTAGCATGGCTTCTTGCCACAGGATCAGTTGCACAGCCTTAGCTGTGGGTGAAAAGACATGCAAATAAATGTTTTCCATCTGAAGATGGAGAAATCATATTAGCTGCCGTCCTCTATGTAGAATAGGGTGTTTTTTTTTTTTTCCGATGAATGTATTCCCTCTAGTGAGAATGGGGACAAGTTGTAATGGCTTGTAGACTAAATTCTAAGCAGGATGTGGCATCAGTTGCACAACCCTTGTTCTAGGCAATGAGGCATGCTACTGAGGCTGGTCCATCTGATGAGAAAAAAGTTGCTGGTGCAAGGGCAATGAGAAAACACTGTTTACTTCACTAGCTTCAAACTGGTGGGGAGGGTGAAAAATAAAAGAATGAGATGCTGTTGGTGGCTTGCTGTTTCTGATAAATTGAGGAAGGTTGCATAAGGGAAAAAGAACACAAACTGAACCTCTGCTAAATATCTCCCTGCTGTGTTCCCAAAACTTGGAACCCATGAGAAGAGTCAGATAGTGAGAAGAGTGATGTAAAAGTGATAGAATTAGCTGTCAAGTCTGACCTTTAATTTATGGATGGAAAACTCCATGAGTCAGCATTCAGATAGGGATCTTAGTAATCCAGCACAGTAAATTATGATAGAGAATATTCTGCCCTTTGCAATTTTGGTTGAGAAAGACTTTTATAGAAGGAATGAAGGAACCTCTCACAGTAGTTTTGATTTGCATTTCCTTGATGGCTAAATATGTTAAACATTATTTTTAATACCATTCATTTGTATTGTATCTTTTCAAAACTCTTTATTTAAGTTCCATGCTCTATTTTTAAATTGGGGTATTAGTTTTCTTGATGTTTATTTATTTGTGTTCTTATTCTAGCTATTAACCCTGAATCCTTATTGGATAGCTGATGGATATTTTTCTCATTTATATAGTCTTTATCTTCACTTGAGTAATGTTGTCCCTTACTGTACAGAAATGTTTTAATTTCATGAGGTACTTATTAATTGCTAATATTAACACCTGTCCTATCAGACCCTTTCAGAAACTCCTGTACTAATGAGTTCAAGTGTATTCCTTAGTTTCTCCTCTATCAGAGCCAGGGAATTGGGTTTTGTGTTGATGCCTTTAGTCCATTTGAAGTTGTTTTATTTTTATACAGAGTGAGAGATAAGGATTGAGTTTCATTGTTTTTACATGTAGCTATCTAGTGTGACCAGCACCATTTATTGAAGATGTTTTATTTTCTCCAATGAATATTGTTGATTTCTTCACCAAAAATTAGGTGACTATAAGAGTGTAAGTTTATATGTAGGTTCTAATTATATTCCAATGATCAATAACTCCCATAGCTGAAGAGTTATTGGTAATTCTTAGTTGTTGGGAGAGAGTCAAATTTCTCAAAGAATATATCTCCTGATAATTCTATCATACCACAGAGGATGGCCACACATCAAGAAGATTTGAGCAGACAAAGTGACCTTGAATGGGAATAAAAGTGAAAATTGACAGAAGACACAAAGTTGGGTTGGAGGGAAATGGATGCATCTAAGAACAGTTAGATGAGGGAGAATAAATATGATTTAAACATGTACAACATTCTCAAAAAACTAATAACATATGCCCTCTTTGATCTGGCTTATAAGGCTGTAGGGATGTATTGTGCATGGGATTAGTTTGAATAATATAGAGCAAAGAACACAAATAATTGAAGCTCATCCCTCCTTAAGAAAAGGCTGCAGCATAACCTGAAGCAACATGAAAGAAAGCAGTCCATGATGGACTGGCTTGTAAAAACCATTAGAGTCACTGGGTTATGATGTTAAGAATGGGATGACAAAACAGGATGAATAGACACTGCTGAGGAAATTGGGCATAATGGAGCTGGTGTTTATGTCCAGTCACAGAAAACAAGCTGATTCAGAACAAATCTTGGAACTGGTTTGGGTTTGTAATGACTTTGCTGAGCCCTGTGGTGAGACATAGTATTTCCTGAGTAGGATAAGCTTTGGCAGATGTGAATGATTTAGTCTTGCGTATAAATGGCATTTGCAAAGGGTCAAAATAATCAAGAGGCTACGAGAAAAAGATAAAGCAGATAAAAGGGCCTGACTGAGTCACTTAAAAGCAAATGTAGACAAGATTTGTGTAGAGTCAGAGTTCCTAAGGAAAATAAATTGGCAGAGTCAAATTTAATGCTATGAGCCTCCGGAAAGTTGTAAACCTGAGCAATAGATTAATGAAGTTATAAATGACAGAGTTATAGAGGAGAAATTTTGTCTAGGAGTGGACAGTTACACATCACATTGTACTCCTATCCAGAGTAATGTGTGTACATTTCTCTTCCGAAAGAAAGTAAACTGGAAGTGAATTATTAATCCGGCCATCTACTAATCTATGTAGCAGTGTGTGAGCAATGAAAAGGCAGCAGCAAGCCAGGACTCTACCCTAGAGATTGTCAGACATGGTGGCTCTGTGTCAGCATCCAGTTGCTTGCAGGCTTGTGACAAGGCAGTGTATCATGGTACACAGGGTTCTTTGAAGTTTTTCAACTAGAATGGCCAGGAAACAGAGAAGGGGAGGTATCAGAATCCCAGTACATAATTCAAGGGCTCAGCCCCAGCGACATTACTCCTCCAATCAGGGCCTACTTCCTAAAGCTATCATCAGCTGGGGAACCAACTTTCAACATATAAAGCTTTCAAGGACATTTAAGATCTAAAACATAATGGAGATGAATTATATGCATTCCCCAACCATGCACTGAAATCTCAAATACAAAATCAGAGATTGAGACAATTTTTTGGAGGTGAGGTTTGAACAGAGGAAATTAATTTTGTGATCAGTAAGGTGAGTTTTGATCTATACCACCATTGTCCTTTGTGGGAGTCTACAGTGACTCCAGCTTCTGGCTTGATTCCATCTTGACTCAGAGTCAGAGAGTTCAAGCTTGTCTTTGCTCCTTAAAGCTGGATAACAGGATGTTTGGCCAAAGGTGTGGCTACTAGAAGTTTTGCTCTTCAAGGTCACATACAGGATGTTTGGCCAAAGGCATGGTTAGTAGATGTTTTGAGAGTTAAGGAGATGTTTATGCGTGTTTGTTTCTTGAACCATGGTGTCCTTGGGGTGGGGGGCCTTTTGCCCCCCCTTGCTTTGGGTATAAAAAGGCTGTGAGAAATAAACTCGGGGCTGCTGCAGTATTGACTCAGAGCCCCTTGAACCTATCCTATGTCTCTGACTTTTCTTTTATGTCTATCTGTTTTTTCTCAGTCCTCACTAACCTATTTAAGAACGTTTAACAGGTTGGAGGAGACCTGACAGTTCTTCTAAGAGAAGACATTCATGCAAAGGAGAAGGAGGTGTGATAAGTCATGGGGAGAAAACAGACATCTATAAACCAACAAAAGAAACTCAGAATACATCCATTCGTCTAAGGCTTGGGGAAGGACAACCAAGCACCATCCAGATAAGATTCATCCCTTCTGTGGTATTTTGTTATAGATGTTTCATAATCTAACACTAGATGACAGGGTGCATGACATGGGACCACATGGAGAAAATCTTAGCAAGTGTCTAGTACAAAATATACTCATTAAGCAGTATTTGCCATTACTATTATTAAAACATAGAAGTTTTTATGATTAGACATAGTTTTCCCCAAATAGTAATTTTACAATAAAATATAATTTCCTATTAATATTTAAAACAAGTCAAAGACTGTGATCTGAAAAAACTCTCTTAAAATAATAACTGCATGTTAAAAGTGACCTGAAAGATAATTACTCTGCTATTTATTTTTTTTTATTTAACAGAGAACGTAGTCTGCATAATTGTATTTATATTAAAGCACTTTAGAAGCAAACTGGTTTTCAAAGAGATGTCTAGATATTTGTTTCAGAACTGTTTAAAAACACTACTTTATAGGTATGTTTGGTTTATGTCACAAAGCTGACATTTTCCCAAATGGTTGCTTTAATTATTTTCTTCAAAATAAATTAACCTTTCCCTATGTTTACATCAGAAGTTAGATCTTAGCTGTCTTAGATATCTGTATTTTTTATAGGAAATAGCTCTCTTTTCGTTAGGAAGACCACACCCAAGAGATAACTTTATGTTCCAGCAAGGATTCAGATTCCTTTCAACCCAGCACACTTATATTCCCTGCTTTTTAACTTGCTGCTTCTCATTTTAAAAGCTTGTTCTAACCAGGTAGCTAGAGTGCAGTGGCACTGAACTAAAGGTTCACAGGCACCAGAAAGCTCTGAGACAGCCCGTTGCCATGGAGTTAGGGTGGGAATGATGAACTAACTTAGTTGACAGGCAGCCGAGGTCAATAAACCACTGAATCTAGATCAGAAAGCCAAACCAAGAGGTAAAATGAGCAAAATGGTATGGAAGGTGAATAAAATGAAAACAAATCACAAAATGTCCCTGAAAAAGCATAAGGAAATAAAAACTCAGCACATCATAGGAATAGGATGTGCAGAGGACATATTCAGTACATAGAAACATTTCTGTGTACCTCTAAGTCTGTGTGGGCACTCAAGAACTTGGGTAGAAAGAACCACACAGTGGGGTTGAAGGCTCATGCTTCACAGGATGAGTAGGGGGATTTGGTAAAGTTAATTATTCATCTCGTTGATTATTTCATTACCTTGTTAGCCACACACACACAGCATCTGAGTATTGACATGACAGTCCAGGAAATGCAAACAGAAAAACTGAAATATACTAAAATGGTAACTCTTTCAAATTTCTGATGTATTCTGGCACTCCTTTATCTGCCTGCCTCCTTTACTGAGGTTGGGAAAGTGCTAACCTTTATCTGCACTGTGAAGTGCACCCCCATATCAAAACCCAATCCTAACCATGGGGGAAATCAAAGGCCTTAACAGTCACGCAATATTTTCAATCACATTTGTTGGTTTGACTCATAGCCCTGATTACTGGGCATCTGCCTTAATTCTACTGGTTAACTCAATCTCATAACCATCCGTTCCATTTAGTCTGTGTTTTGTCCTTACTAGTCCAGGCAAATATTTTGATTTCTTGTATAAATAGTTCCCCAGTTTTAGAAACCTATTGTATCATTTCTGGTCCTCAAAGAAGGTCTACACCTAAAAAACGAGATATATGGATAACCTCTGGCTTCTCTTGGTACTTAAAGAATCCTAGAATTCTAAGCCATGGCTCTGTGGCCTACCAGAGGCTCCTTTTGCTCCAAGTGGTGCTTGCTTTTAGAACAAAGGCCTGCGCCTTTTGGCCAGATCCCGAAACTGAAGCAAACCATTACTCTCCACACCTCTCTCTGTATTAGAGTAGATGACGCTGTCTGAGCTGTGGCCTTAACAGCAACTCCTGATTTATGATACTAACCAATATCTGTTTCCTCCATGCTCTTGGTCAGGGTATGCTATAGTGAACTGAACTGTGTGATATGAAACTGCCTACTACTCCTAAAAGGTTATAAGTAGATAGACTATTCTTTTTTCTTGAGAATTTGGTTCAGAGAGACTTCTGGGGATGGGGGACTCGATGGGAGAGGCATTCTGAAGCTGCTTTCTGAAAAGGCATCTCTGCCTCCATCCCCGGACACACACACCGATAATGAAGCTTCTTTCTAGTCTTTAAAGAGAAGCTCCTTCTTCCCTTTAAGGCCTCATCATGTTTGGATGCTCCATATAGTTCATTGTTTCTGTGTAATGTTTTCCCTCCCATCTTGAGACCCACTCGAGTTCTTGAGGCACTATTATTCTAATAAACTACAAGCCTGAGGGGAATTACGAGTCATGTGCCAGTTTCCTTTCTGGACCAGCTGATGTTGTCAGTCTTCTACTCCATTCCCTCTGAGGCTGGGAGGTGTGAAGAGTTCCCCCATCCCTTATATTATACTTCTTATACTAGGAATTGTCTTCGTGAGATTGCTTCCCATCGTCGTTGCTCAGGTCTCTGTCCCAGCGAGGGAATCTCACTTGGTGCTAAGCTCTGTATTCCAGCATGTTCTCTGTCCTTAACTGAGTGGTGCTTTACATGCCTCAACTTTTAAATCAATACTGTCCTCAGCTGCCAGAGAGCCTTGAATTCAGAGAGAGTATAAGTGATACTAACACTCTATGCATAGAAAGTTGCTCTTCATGACACTTCCTGATGACTACACCCTATATCCAGAAGTTATTATGTGGTGTCCATTTGCAGGAAGGAATCATTATCTGTAGCCACTTGCCTTGATTCCTGGACATAGGGAAGGCCATAGAGAGAAATGTGTCCAATTCAAATTGGTTTCAAGCAAAAATGAACAAATAAAGAGAAGACCAACTCCTTCCCATTCTTAAACCTGTATTGCGATGGTAGAGAACAATCTGTCTGTGGTTGTCACTCCTGTCCCAAGGTTTTCAAGAGCAGCCATTATCTGAAATGCTCCAAAATTCTATGACAAAGGTAAAGAGAAAATGCTCTCAGGCTTCATATAGCCATTACTTTTTTAGTCAGTTAGCAGTATACATATTTCTGTCGGAAATTTACCAGAATTAGTTACTGACCTCACCCAGGCTCAAATCAGACTTCTAAGTACAAATGACCAGATGCTGCTGTCAAATATATTGCTAGTAATTTTTTTTTCAGTGGTCTCATTGACTATGAGCACCAAAACCTGACTGTCCCAAAGTCAAAGAGAATGGGGGGAAAGACATGAAGGGAAAGAAAATAAACACTGGTATTCCAAAAATGAATTCTAACAGAGACTTGCTGAGGTGGTGGCAGAGAAAGAACCAAAGGCAGAACCAAGAAACACCTTTACAGAGAAATGATTCCAACAACGAGCAATAGTCACTAGTACTGACAAGTCTTGTCCTCTAGTGCAACCTACCCCCTGATGTTAAGTGTATCATTTGTAGTTATTAACTAGTTTCTAATAGCTAGAGTTCACATGAAGATTCTCCCACTAAGAGGAGCTAAATTATATCCTTTGCCCTCTGTTCATAAAACATATTAACAGGTTCTGTCTAGAAAAGGAAAATGTTGATGGCACAAGTTTACAAGTCAATATTGGTTTAGAGATGGGTAGGGGACAAGCTTTCCTTTCACATCACAGGCTGAGGAACACTGCATGCAAAGGGACTTTGTCATTGAGTTTGTCACAGGGTTGAGCATTTGGACTGAACTCCTAGTTCCTCTCAGTGTTAATGGATCACTGATTTCCAAGTCCCTTCAGTGTGACTTGGCAGGGAAACTTTCTGAGGCCACAAGTTGCACTGAATGCCTATTGTTGAGGTGAGGGACCGTATATCTGAGAGTCTGTGTTTGAACATCATCATCAAATTCCAGTGGGTGACTATTTAACTTCTGAATGGAACAATGTTCAAAAACTGGATGAACTTCATGAGCATCATATGAAGTCACTTTCATTTTTTGTTTAGACAAAGTTGCAAAACAATTTATTATGGGCACTGTTCAGATTTGAGAATAAGTTCAAAATGGGTAAGCACAATCTAGTTATGTTTGGTCTTTAACTGTATAGAGATAACAATGGTAGTTAATGGTTTTCTTGAGAGCCTTCGTTCATGGATTCAAATTTACAGTCATTCATACTTCTCAACTCCAAGAACTGTTTAAACCAGTATTTCTCAGCCATGACTCCTTTGGGAGTCCCATATCAGATATCCTGCATATTGGATATTTACATTAGATTCATAAAAGTAAAAAAAAAACTAAAGTTACAAAGTAGCAACAAAATAATTTTGTATTAGGAGGAAACTATGAAACAAGGAACTGTATTAAAGGGTTGCAGCATTAGGAAAGTTGAGAACAATCGTCAATAAGTTTGACATATTATGTTTCAAAAAAGTTAAAATAAATGATGAAGGACAAGGTACTCTTAGAAAATAATGTAAAAGCATATTCAAATTTATGTTTGAAATAAAATAAAATGCAGGGCAACGCAATGAGTTTACCATCCCACTGAATAACAGAAAGGATGGATGAAAATACTTATTTCTCCTTCCTAGATATTTAGAAAACTTTGGAAAAAATATAAAATACAATACCTTCTTTTATTTATGTATATTGGGGTGATGATAGTGTTATGGAGGACAAGCAGGTAGAATGGAGACAGGAATTAGAAGGTGAAATAATTTTTGTAATAAAGGTACAAAAATGTACTTTTGATTTATACAGTTCTTACCTATTCTGAACAATTTTAAAAACAAGTATAATAGCCAAGTGAATTAACCCTTACTTAAAAATGAATTACATTGAAGGCTAAGCAATAAAGCTGATGCAAGGGATATGAAGTAGCATCCTCAGAAAAGCATTTGTGTAAGATCCCAATGAAGTTTGTGTTTCCTTGGGTGATTTCTGGAGTTTAGTCAGAAGAGTTAATTGGTTAATGCACATCAAACTTGGCATTTCAGTTCTTTGAAGAGTGATTCTGAGGACATTCCAGGAATCAGAAACCCACTGATTAGAGCTTTAAAATTTCTTGATAATTTGATCACTTCACCAAGTTAGAGCATCAGAAAAAAGCCAGTATATGAAGTATAAAAAGCGGGGTAATATTGGTGCAAGTCCTTGAAAAGTCATTGGTTTAACTGAGCTGTAGTTTATGTGAGTGTATCCAGCTTTATAAATTGTCTCTGTGAGGAACTCTTCACTAAATGCAAGGTTTAAAAGGGAAGTGAGAATGACAAACATCCCACAGCCCGGAACCTCTAACCTGTTTCTCAACATTTGTTCTCTTCGCCCAAAAAAGTGTCTCAGACCACACCTGTCTTTAGCACACATGTGCCACTTCGTTGTCTAAACAATGTTTCACTGAAAGACCCCATCTCTTGTTTCTTCAGCCATCTACACCTGTCCTTCAAAATTTACACACAATTTTCTTTATTTTCCTTATTTTCTCTTTTCAGTCCTGAGAAGTGGTGTTTTCTGAAGGCTATTACTATGATCGTGAAGAATCCAGAAAGCAATTTTTCATATGTCATTTGTCTACCAATTTCCTCTGGAACCACAAGAGGGTCAGAGAGGCAGATACTTGGTTTTTTTTTTTTTTCAAGAGGCTGTCATTATCTATGTGGATAACTGACCTTCAAATTTGTGAAGCTGTTCAGTACCTATCTCTTAACATAGGATCCAGCATATAATTTGTGCTCTTTCCTCAATATATATTGGTTGCAATAAAAAAAAACCCATTAGTTTCTATATAAAAATTCCATGAAACTGAAAATTTTCTAAGGATGTTCCATCAAAACTGAATTTGAGATAGATTTTTCTGGTAAGTCAGTAATAGCTCCTGGAAGTCCCCACCACATAAACAAGAAATTATGAGTAGAGGTGCTTTCACTTAAAAATTTAGTGTTTGGCCAAAAATTCCTTTGTGTACTTGTGTTATCCCTAAATGCCTCTATGTGAGATACATCACTATTAACTCTTTTATTAATAATACTCCCAACAAAATTACAGTATATCAAGGTGAATACTCCTCATTCTTTCTCATAGAAACTCTGGTTCTACAAGTGTATAATTGATGATAAACTATGAGAAAGAAGCCAGCATAAAATGATCATTGATTACCCAAAAATTGTATAGGTTTCCAGAGAAAGATCTAGTCATTCATTATAATATCAAAGGACTCTTTTTTAGCATAATTCATTTCCTTTTTATCTCTTCCATTTTAGTTTTCAAAAATTTAGTTGTATGTGTATGTGTGCCCTTGAATATGCCATGGTGCTTGTGTGAAAGGTAGAGGACAATTTACTGAGGCCATTTCTCTCCTTCTACCATATGAGTCCTGGCATTTGAACCCAGGTATTCAGGCTTGGCAACAAGTGCCTTTACCCACTAAATCATTTTGTTTTCTTGTGGCCCTTACTCCTTGTTTTGAAAATGGAAATAAGTCAGTAGAATAAGGAAACTAGAGAATGTGGCTAAGGCCTTAACTAAACACTTTTACTTCATTGATTTTCTAAAAACAAACTACTGTAGCCTAGACTTCTAACATTCTTATGAGTAATTCAATGTAATTTATCACTTAGGAATCTGCAATAGAGCAACATATCATCATACATCGTACACCATCCTATGGTATGAATCCCAGTGACTATGGAGTTTCCTCCATACATCAAAAAACTCCATTTTTATTAAAATCAAATCTTCTTCTGTGATATATTAACTGCACATCTAAAGATTCTGTTGAACTTATTACATGTAAACAATGTCAATCACTCAAGTAGCAGTGCCCTATAAAATAAAAGGTGATTTTTCTTTCTTTTTTGCCTTATGTCTTCCCTTTGCTTTTCAGTTTTTGAGGGCAGATGTCACTATGTACCTCAGACTAGCCTCAAACTTGCAATCTTTCTGCCTCAACTTCAAAAGTGCTAGGGTATAATCCCATGCCATGATGCCCAGTAACATTCACCTATTCACTTCAGTAATTATTTGTTAACAGTTTCACAGAGAGTGCAATTCAAATCATTAGTGCATGGTGTATTTTAGAAAATATCTGACCCAGACGCCTCACTGCTGGATGAGGGATGAGAGGTTTGAGGAAGTTGAGCTCATTTATACATAAATGGTAGAAGTTAGAATACAAAACATCTTCCTCAACTCTGCTAGTTCCACAAATGCTGACACAAATTTAACTATTTAAAGAAGAAGATACATGAATGAGCTCATTATTCTCATTTGTTTTCTTCTATTATTTTTAGTTAGTATTCAAGGGCAGGCAAACTTAGTAACTTTTTTGATTTTATAATTTCAGTTCTTAGTGTGTTTGATATTATTGTTTCAAAGATATTTAAGGTAAGTTTATATTTAAATATCAGTTATCAAAATATGAATAAAATATACAATATCACAGGAAAGGCTAGTATCTAAATACAGTAGTACTGATGAAATCATCCTCAGAATTGATTGACAAATAATGTGTATCTTTTTAGTTTTTTTGTTATTGTAGTAAAATTTTCTGTATACAAAAAGGTTTATCTTAGAATAATTTTTAGCATATATTCCTGAGATATTCAATCAAAATTCAATATTAGAGATTCTCGTAGCACCAGTGAATCAATCAAGAAAGTTACTTATGCTTAGGGACAAGAAAAATTTCACTGAAATTATGGTTTTCCATTGTACTTATAAACACTTATCAGTGTTACAAATTTTTAACCTTCAGCAATCTGAACATTTTATTTCAGTCACTGTATAAAAAGAAAATCATTTTCCTTTTGTTTCTATTAAGTCTCCTCAGATTCCTGGTGTCAAAGGTTCTAGAAACTCCATGTTCTCAAGAATGTCAAAGCCCAATGTTGGATATCATGTAGAAGGGGTGGGGACCTATTTTTAAATTTCATTTATGTATGTGTTTTTGGTGGTGAATCAGCCATGGAGCGTGTGTGGAGACCAGAGGATGCCTTGAAGAAGTGAGTTTCCTCCTTCCATCTCATGGGTCCCAAGGATTGGAGTCAGATTGTAAGGAATTGTGTCAAGCACCTACACCTGCTGAGCCATCTCAATGGCCCTGAGGCAGTTATTATTAAGGGGTGTGTGTGTGTGTGTGTGTGTGTGTGTGTGTGTGTGTGTCCTTAAGATTCACACAGGCAACTTCAAATAAAATAGTCATGTGAAGAAGTTGCACAAAAAGTAGATTCTCTTATGGCTTAGCTAAATGGAGATTGATCTTTAAAAAAAAATTGCTCTAAAGTCAGTCTGAACTTGAACAAATAGTCAACTGTTCCTAAACAAAATAGCTAACAGAATTAGTAGATGATAGAGTTTTCTAGAAGCTAGTATATACACATTAATAGTTTTTAATATCCACCCAACGACATAGGAAGTAAGATTATCCACTGTGAAGAGGAGTCTGGTGATGCAACAGTAGGGGGGAAGTGTTTGATTCAGTTAATTCTGATAAGCCATGGAAATCACTCTCAGTAGAATATGCTGGAAAACTTCAGTGTAGAAAAAAATAATCGGAAATCCATTTTTGATTACAGAGAAAAAAATGAAATGAAAGTGAGTATAAATTTCATTGGCTGCCAAACTGTAAAAGGCCCTCTTAAGAAAAGTTAGGGCAGTGAAGCACTGGGCCATCTGTCACTTTATTGGAATTATCATTGTTCATCATTACCAATGAAAATATTTTAAGGCTATATGTTCCTTTTTTTTTTTTTGAGACTAAGGAGACTTAATGGTAGACAGTAAAAAGGATTTGCTTCAAGGCTGTGTTGTTTGTTGACTGGAAGATTCCAGCTTCAGCTCCAGGGACTTTAATGCTGACATCAGTGTTGTAATCCCTGCCACACCCTTGGTTGGCATTCAGAGGTGTGAAATGATTATACAGAGATCTATATGTTGATGTGTTTGAAATGTTGACAGCCAAAGATTGATAGGAAGAGAAAATTTTATGAGTTAGAGAAACCCAGCTCTGGATACTATTTCTGACTCTTGCTAGCAAGATATCCAACAAATTAACTACTTAATAGCATCTTGGTATCTTCATATATTGATTAAATCATAGTTATTAACATTTACCTCCCATTTTCTGTGGAAACTGTGAATGATCACCTGTCAACCCAATAAGGGAATCAAGCGAAACATTGGCGCTGGAAAACGAGTACGTTTCAAAGCTTAAATAAAGCAGGATTGACTTTGTCTGGTGAGTGTTTAGAAATCTAAGAACTAGAAATTTACCTTCCTGTCTTTGTTTTTTTTTTTTTGTTTTGTTTTGTTTTGTTTTGTTTTCAAAACAGGGTTTCTCTATTTAACAGCTGTGGCTGTCCTAGAACTCACTCTGTAGAACAGGCTGGCCTCGAATTCTGCCTTCTGAGTGCTGGGATTAAAGGTATGGGCAACCAACACCTAGCCTCCTCCTGTCTTTCTTAAACTTTTATTTAATACTAAAATATTTCTGTATTTTTAGTTTTAATATAAAATTCTAATTTTAAAATATGACTTAACAATTCAGGATTTAACTGTGTTTCTTCTGTTATCTTCTAATAAAAGTCTTTGAAAGCAGATGAAGGTTATGATAACCATAAAACTGCTGTCTTAAAACTGTTTCTTCAATATCTATAGTGTAAGGAAAATTTGATATTCTTAATATATATACTTAATTTGATGAGTATACCCTGATATAATAGATAATGATGTACAACTTTGCTATAACAGAATCAACAAGCTAGATTGTTGTTCTTTTAATATACTTCATTTTGTTTTTATTCCTTCTATTTTTGTTTCATGAAGCAGAAATAGTTTTATATAAGATCCAAGACAAAAATTTCAGGCTGTTTCCATGATCTGAAAAGTCCAAGCAATTTGAGTGTCTTGCTGCTTTCTTTTGTTACATTATAATACTTTCAAAATTAAATAACTCACACCTACATGAATTTCTGCAATCTTATTTCAAAAAATCAATTTTCAAATTAAAAAGTTCTGTTTAGGTCACAGTAAGATTGAAGAATCTATCAAATTATTTTCAGAAAGTTAAACACATTACAACATTCTTTAAATGGAATGAGTTTTTGGCCTAGATGAAGAACTTTTCTAATATAATCATATTTGACTTGCATTGGATTCTGCCAAAGGAAATTGACACATTTAACTCTTGTGTATTTACTTTGGTCCATGTGCATGTGCGTGTGTGTGTGTGTGTGTGTGTGTGTGTGTGTGTGTCTATGTGTATATGTGATATGTGTGTATATGAAATATATGTCTCCAACAACTATTTCTATTCTCTAACCCTGCCTGTGAAGAAGTTAAAGTAGTGTCATGACAACTTCAGAACCTGTTAGTAGTATTTGTACAGTTGTTAAGTGGTTGCTCAAGGAAATGAACACCTGTGCTATTATCTAAAAGGTCAGATGGGACAAAAGTGGGATGTGTCAAGGCGTATGATGTTACAATTGCTCACAAAGAAAGGCCAATTCCAGAATTTTCACAATAAGACTCATTCTGGAGTGCTCCCATCTCTTTGGTTGACATGCTCAACATGGACAGGATTTTCTTTTCAAAGCATTTTCAGTGTTACTGAAAACATTTAAAAGAAACAAAATGGGTATAGTTGAAGTTAAGAACAAGAACACAGTCCTTCCCTACAATCATGGAAGAGAGCTATTATGAATGCAGGTGTTCAGTGGCCTGGGTTTGCTAAATTTAGCCTCACCCGTGACTCACTGTTGAGAAAGGTTGACCTATCCAATTTTAAAAATAATACATTTAGAATAAGCTGGCCTATAGTGAAGTTGACCTGTTAGCAAACATTAATGACATAATTTTAAAGTATGCTTTTCTACTGCCTTGTTCAGTTGTTGAAGGAAACAGGAAGTGCTGCACATTTACATAGACCTTATCTCCTTTGTCCACTGCCTCATTATGTTTCTAAGCCTGCTCTGCTGGAAGCATGTCTGTGTATTTCGGGCTGTTTGGAAGATGGTAGGTTTGTTATTTTGACCATTGACTTGCTTTCTTCTGAGATTTTCAGTGTGTATACACATATACATTTCTTAATATAGCCTGTTCAGTCTGTGTAACATAACATTACTTGTATTTATTCTTTCTTGTATTTTATTCTTTCAGGGTTGACCATTCATCACTAGAAAATCAATTGGTGTGCTCTTCCTTGGGGAAGACTACCTCACCTGCTCCCAGCTTTCCTCCGTTGCCTGTGGTTCTTTGTGTAGGGTTGAGGCCCCCTGGGCTTTTCCCTGTCCACTTTGGCTTGTCCATTGGTGTGATCCTTGCTCATCTCTAAACAGCAATTTCCATCTAAAGACCTATTCCATCTTGAGTTTCAGGAATAGAGCATGTATAGATTTTTAAACTGTGTAGTCAGAAGGTAAAAGATGTGACAAAGAATGATGACCGAAAGACCTCAAAACTAAACCTTAAATTACCTCTATGGGACAAATCTGGAATATTCTGAGCATTAAAATAATGAATGTCATAGAGAATAATGTAATACATAATGGAAAGGTATAACCACGTCTTTATATAATAAAGAAAACATAGAAATGGCAAAGAGTCATTCACTTCAGAGTAGAATATAAGGGCAGAAAGATACACTTAGGACATTTCATCTGCACTCATTATCATCAGAGCAATAAGTAATGGCAAGGAAAACAATACACTAATGGTTCATTTATCATCTCATAAAATTCTCATAAGTTATGAAAAATTTAAAATATAAAATAGTATTAGAGCATGCTAACCTATCATACTAGCCATTTGATAAGCTGATATTTTGACTGACAAAGGGACAAATTAAAATTACCATCTGAGCAGATGCTCCTACAATTATGAGACCATTTCTATGGTGATCACACTCAAACTGCACACCTTGAATGGGGCCTTGTGAGACAAATCCAAACTGAGCAACATCTTACCCAATGTTTAGTCTCTTATCATCAAAACCATTAAGGTAGTGACAGATAGGTGGTGACTGAGGGGTTATCCTCAGTTGAAAGAAGTTCAAAGAGTAACAGCTAAAAGAAAAATGTGGATCAGAATGAGACCTTTTTACTTCATTAATTGTTTAGTTCTTAAAAATCGAATGAATTCTGTGGAGGCAGCAGTAGCTTACTCGTGTTAATCTCCTGATTTTATGTGTGCTTGTAGTTTCTGAGAAGGTTTGCATTGCTAGGTAATATGTACTAAGGAGTTTGGGGTAATTGCGCTGAATTTTAGCTGTATATTCTAAAATGGTTCAATATTAAAAAAATTTCTTTGTACTCTGTTTACAACATTTTTAGTTAAAATTTTAATAAAGAAAACAGAACAAGTTTTTTTTTTCCTTTTTTTTTTCTCTCCCTTCCTGTTCCTACTGTTGATCCGGAGGCAGGTAACTCTCTGTTGACTTACAAAAAACATCCTTCTCGAGAGTTGCTCTTTCACAGAGAAAGAAGAGTGTTTCAGTGTCCTGAAGGAGAACAGAGAAATCAAATGTACAGAACCACTGACTCTCATTGGTCTGCAGACTTCCAATGACCGTTAACCCAATCATAGTATTCAACCACACAGCTGTCTTTTATGATACTCTTTCCTGCTTCTAGGTAACTAAACATATTAGTATTGATTGGAGACTATAGTTACAAAATAATAGGTACAATTTTATGTTACTCCCTCAGTGAGCCAAGGGCTCTATGTGCTATGAATCTCTATTCCATAGTAACTTCATTTCCCATGCAAGTTCATAAAACCAACTTAATAGTGCTTATTTGAATGAACTTAGTTACATTCACTCCTGCATGTTTTGTCATAGTAAACTTGAAAATACACTTATATGATCGATATGGATGTTTCTCTTGACAATAAATATCCTTCCCATGATAAAATAGTGTTAGTTTTGAAGGGGTTGGAAAGTAACTGCATTTTACACATAGAGTAACTCCACTATAGAAGAATGACCCAAGCCTAAGTCCAGGAAGTTCCCCAGTCAAGTTTAGCCAATCATCTAAACAATTTCAAACCTGGCCTTATAAAGATAGGGAGACCTAAAGTTACAGGATACAGCTGTTACTAACGATACATGACTAAGAAGTCTTGAATGGGTCTGCAATGGGTGCAACTGTTACTAGCTCCTTCCAATCAATAGGCACCCCCATGTAACATCTCCTTAGATTTGTCTAGATCTCCTAGACAAAGATTAGCTCACCACGTTTAAAATTCCCCAAGTTCCCGTGAAAGGGGCCTTTGCCCCGGGTGTCATTGCCATTTTGTGTGGATGATCGACCCCTGCATGCTGGCTGTTTCTGCAGAATACTCTTTATGTTTGCAAAGTATTTGAGTCTGGAGTCTTTCTTCAGCAGTTCTCAGAACCTTACAGTTTTATTGTTCTATACATGAAAAATATAGAAAATTATAATATGAAGATTTCTCCTAATCCTATTTCTCTGTGCCTTCAAATTCCACCATTAACTTAAAATATTTTCTTCTTTGTGGGCAGATTATACCTAATTGAATCAATATGTATACATAATCTATTATTTTGTTGAATTTTAAGTGTAGTTTCATATTGTAATTGTTTACTACCCCACATCTCATTATAATAGTAATTATGATTTTCACAAGTGTACACTTAAATACTGTATACGTGTTGGATACAGTAACAATGTCTATTTGTTAATCTATCCATTCCACTTGCAGCACAAGAGCCTCTAACATTGTAGAATCAAATCTTTTGTAAAATGTGTGATCAGAACTTACCTCGAGCATAGCCTTGATGAAACATTAGATAGTAATGAACTCTTTACTCTCAATTTTTTGTAGAATCCTAAACGGACTAAGCTTGTAACTATAACCTCCTATCTTTTTCCGTGTACATTTGGTCTGAAATGTACCCTTTTCACTTAACATTAGCAGTTACATATTTCTCAGATGTCAAATTGTCATTATCAAGATGTGCTCTGAAACATCCTATCTTCCTGAAATGTAGTTAACTCAACTTCAGAAATTTACTGTTGGCCATGCACATTTTAGCATACACTCACACAGGAAATTTTAAATCTCTCCCTTAACTGAGCAGTTAATATTGACACCCATTAGAATAACACAACAGGTTAATAACACTATAAAAGAAATACAATTCTACTGGTTTCTCATTCAGATTTCCCAGTCTTTGAAATTAGTGATAGAAAACAAAATACTTCATAAGCCTAATTTTTGCACAAGACATTAAAAATGTAACAAACGTTGGTGTTTTGCTTACATGTAGGTCTGTGAGGGTGCCAGATCTCCTGGATCCGGAGTTATAGACAGCTGTGAGCCGCCATGTGGGCGCTGGGAATTGAACTCCGGTCCTTTAGAAGAGTATCCAGTGCCCTTAACCGGGCGGTGGTGGTGCATGTCTTTAATCCCAGCACTTGGGAGGCAGAGCCAGGTGGATCTCTGTGAGTTCAAGGCCAGCCTGGGCTATAGAGTGAGTTCCAGGAAAAGGCGCAAAGCTACACAGAAAAACCCTGTCTCAAAAAACAAAAACAAACAAACAAAATATACTAGATTTTTGTTGTTATTAAGTATATAAGTGTTAATCAGGTATTTCATATCTTGCAGATTATAATTGCTATCACTTTGAAAAATTCATGATGGTGTGGATGTCTTAGATACATCAAGAAATAATTTAAAGCTAAATTGATAAAGAAGTTTTCCAGTTGAAACAGTTGTGAATCCTTTCCTTGTCACTGGCAATCCCAGATGACCTAGACCCTAAGGAAGACTTCTGTTTCTTTAGATATTGTTGTCTATTAGTTCTGAAACCATTGAACATTTTTTAGGCAAGGGCCTTTTACTCTATTTTGATGGAGCAACTGTCCTGACAGGCATCCTAATAATAAGGGATAATAAACAATAATAATAACCTAAATAATAAGGGAGAAATTACAAAGAAAATATGGATGGATGTCAAGAAAAATAATACACATAGTCTCAAAATTATTGCTTTTTTCCCCAAAAAACAACAGTTACCTTTAACATTTTAACAGGTTATAACAAATCTATGCATTGCTTTGTTATCTGACAATTATGTTTTGATTTAGGCCCATTTGATGCTAAAAAATCCTTTTAAAAGCAAAAATATCAACTAGTATTTATTGGTTTCCAAAGAAAATGTTGTGTGTACACACTTATTTTTAATCACTCTGAAAAAAGACATTAAGATTTTTTTTAATTTAAGTGAAGGGTAATTTTACACTTTAGAAATAATATTAAATAAGGGAGAAAGAGGCGAGAGAGGGAAGAAAGAGAGAGAGAGAGAGAGAGAGAGAGAGAGAGAGAGAGAGAGAGAGAGAGAGAAAGAGAGAGAAGAGAAGAGAATAGTTCTTTGGAAGAAAAATTGGAATTATTAATTGTTTTTGTTTCCATTCTCTTCCAGTTCAAGTCCACTCCACCCAGAGATAGTGTTGTCTGCAGATCATGAAACAAGACCTTGGTAGACAACTCAAGAAACTGTAGGATCTTAAGGATTTTGATTCACTAATAAAGTTTCTTTCTTCTGTGTATGTTTTACATTTTCTTTTTTCCCTTATTATTGAAAAGAGATTCTTTGCTCACATAATATACCATGATTATAATTTACCCTCTCTCTACTCCTCCAAGTTCCTTCCTACATCCTTGTCCATCAGGACCCACTCCCTTTCTGCCTCTAATTAGAAAAGAACATGCTTCTAAGAGATGATAATAAACTATAACAAAATAAAATACAATATGATAAAACAAAACCTGTCACATAGAAGTTGGACAAGACAAACCAATAGAAGGAAAAGAGTCTAAGAGAAAGCACAAGAATCAGAGAACCACTCATTCACATACTCAGGAATTCCAAAACAACTTTAAATTGGAAGCCATAATATAAACACAGAGGACCTAATGCAGACCCATGCAGTTTCAGTGCATCCTGTTTCAGTCTTACAAGTTCATGTGTGCTTTATTATGGTGAACTAGGAAAAAAATTCTGGCATCCCAGAACCAGAAAGACAAATACAGTTTTGCTTGTATGGGAATATTAGCTGCTAAGTCAATGATAATTAAAGAGCTTTGAAAGTTTGAATGTTCATTCTTGGTGACATCTGTTTACATGAAATCTTTTTCATATAATGTTGCTTGTTATATAGAAATAAAGAAAAATGATATAAAGTAACTATATAAAAGTACAGTAGAAAAAATAAAATAAGATCATATAGCAAAAAAGTCATCTTTTACATTGAAAGTTCATCTGTCTCAGTGACATGAGAGCTGAGACTGCAAATGAGAGAATCCTCATGGGAATATGAAGTGTTCCTGCAGAGAGTTAATGCAGAGGATCAGAGGGAAACCCTGGGATTACATCAGGCAGAGCACAAAGTTTTGGAATATTTGTTTAAAATCACTGTCTACTGGATGTGAACACAAACAGATGCACGTTGTTTAGTAAAGATGGCGTTCTAGTCTAAATCTCAATGGTCAGTGACTTAACAGGAGCAATCAACTCACTCTCTCTCTCTCTCTCTCCAGGCATGTATGTGTGTGTATGTATACCTAAATATAAAGTTGTTATTTTGAAAAGAAAAAAAACACTAGATCAAATTACTGGTTTTAAACTAGAAAACTGTTAGGATGGTTAAACTGTAAACCTCAAATATAGTTTTGTAAAATGGCTTAAATATAGTAATTATGAAAATAAAATAAAATCAAGCATATCAATTATTTGGAACATGTCTCACAAAAAATCCCATAGATGCTGTTGTTCTTAATGTTTTTAAAGTCTTGCTTTTTAATTAATTATTAAGAAAAAGTAATGGAAAAATAAATAAAAATAGTGAGCAAAGGAAATATAAACATGTTCAATTTATATTTATTAGCATTGAGAAATCACTTATGTTAAATATATTTTACATTAAGGCAATCAATTAGATAAATTCTATGATATATATGCATCCATGAATCTATTACTATAAACAATCAAGGTAGTAAACATCTCTCACCACTGAAAACTGCTTTTTTGAAAATCATCCCTCTTGTTTCTCAGTATCTGCTCCACCAAGGACAATAAAACTATCGATACAATTTGGTTTGCATTTACTAGAATGTTATGTAATTGGAATAATAAAATTTTGCAGTATGACTTTTTAACTTAATATAATTCAGATCTTGGTTTCTCACAATGGATGCATCCAAGTGTTTGGCTTTAATCACTGAGTAGTACCTCCTAGACTGTTCATTCATCTGATTCTAACACTGGGATTGTTTCCATCATTTGGCTATTATGTTATAAAATTTATTTTTAACACTATGTGCATGACAGTTTATGGATAAATGCTTTGTGTCTCTTTCATCAATGCTTAGGAGTGGGAGAATTGAGTCTTACAGTGGGTGTATGATTGGTTTATCAAGAAACTAATAAATCATCTTTTAAAGTTTGTATCATTTTGCATTATCAGTTTGTGAGAGTGCCATTGACCTACAGGCTCACCAATGCTTTTTAAATTCAAATAACCTATTAATAACAAGTATGAAATGATTTTCACTTGTAACTTTAATTTTTGATTTTTATAGTACTGAGAGTTCTTTACCCAGTATAGATACAAAGCACTTAGCATAGGCGATCTACAAGTATTTATTCACCCTTTTGTAGTTTCTATTCTCTCTTTCCAGGGAATCCATTGATGTTTTGTAGCTTTAGGATGTCTTCACATGATTTTGAGTCAGGAAATGCAAATTGGCTGCTGTCATTCTTTTCCAGAAGCTGTCTCTCTCAGTGCTCCAGCCCTGTTGCCAAAACTACCTCCAAAGAACTATGGAGGGTCTGAGATTTTATCCAATTTACAAACTAAAATGTTTGCCCAAATGTTTTCATGGATTGTATTTGAAAACATAAGACTCGTGAGTCAGAGTTAAAGAATAATTTATCACTCCCCGAAATAGCGTTAGCCAGTGCAACAACTTTAATGTGTCTGTTCCAAAGTCCTCATTTCCATGAAGAGAATTGAAGAAGCCTGAATTTGGCAAAACCAAATATTTTTCTATGGTTTTTAAACCATTATGCTCTTTTCTTTACAAGGAGGCTATAGTGAGCATCATAAAACCATTTAAAAAAAACATGGCCCAAATAATGATCTCTTAATCCTTTCTTTATAATAGTGAAGGGATCCAAGAGTCTTTGAGAGATACTTCCCACTAGTGACTAATTTGTTCCAGTTGTTTACATCAGTGGGTTATAGAGATTTGATGTTAACGATGTCTTGTGGTCATTCTCTTTATCTCTCAGTGTTTGGTTGTTGATGAGCCTCTTACCCCCTGAAGGAATATAACTGCTTTTGAATTTTTTTGTGAATGTTTTACTTTGTTACATTGTATATCTATTGTTAGAGGTAAGGTCTCACCGAAATAGCTCAGATTGGCCTCACACTCAGTATGTAGATCAGATTGTCTTAGAAATCATTCTTAACCTGTCTTGGCTTCATCAGTACTAAAGAAAGGGTACACCACCAAGTCCAAATTTTAGTTGAATTTGGAAAAATATCTTACTTTTAATTATTCAACTCTCTTTGCTGCATGCTTTCCTTTATTTTTTCTCATTTGGAAGATCTAGTTTCATATATCTGGCTGCTTCAAAAATTTTTAAGCTCACTACTGGTGTGTGGTTATAAATGACCTTTTATTTTGTATTTTAAAATTAATTTTTAATTGATTCATAGAATCATAAAAACTGTATGTATCAAAGCTTTGACATGATTTTTGATAAATTTACATACTGAATACTGTCCAAATCAGGTTAACCCCATTTATCTCCTTGAACATTGATTTTGTTGTTGTTGTTGTTATTCAAGTTTTCAGAATACTTTCTTGAAACTTTCTAAGATGTGCTGTGTATAATCGCTGTTTATGTTCACCCTGATCTTCAATCACACACCACTTTTTGTTCTATTTAAATATCTTGGTATTCATTGATCAGACTTTCGATTCCTTCCTGTGCCCTGTTGACCTTGTCTTCTCTAATTCATTTCCTACCTCTCAACTTCCATGAGATCAACTTTTCTAATTCTATAGGTGAATGACATCTCATTGCTTGGATATGTACTGTGTATGCTGGGGATGGGTTACCCACAGAGGCCAGAAAATGAAAACTGGAGTTACAGATATTTGTGAGAAGAACAATATGGATTTTGGGAACTGCACTCAAAATACTGTGGAGGAGCAAAATACTGTTGAACTCCTCCCAGATCTTTAAAAAAAGTATTTTTGATTAATTTTAAATGGCTTTTATTACCAATATTTTAAAATTCTTTCACCATCAATCCCTTTTTTTCTTTATTTTATATCTTCTTTAATATTATATTCAATGTTAATAATCAATTGTATACTCCTAGGCTCTAGGAACTTTGTCAAAGAGGAGAGAATATAAGACCTGGTAGATGGGGAAGAGAGCTGTGAAATACTGATTTCTGGGAAGGATCTTGCAGCTACACCCAGTAAACTCACAATAGTTGAAGTTAATTGCACAAGATTTTCACAAGACCAAGTCAGTTAAAATTCAAACTGAAATGGAAGAAGATCCCCCAAGACTCCATGTCTACTAAAGGAAATATTGGCAGTTGATAAATAATGAGAGAGACACAGTCACTCTGCTTTAAGGACATAGCCATTGGTAGGTTGTGTATGACCCAGAGAATAACCACATACCCATGTGCACCTTGGCAGTATTAATTGACTCATAGTGTTATTAATAACAATAAAAAAGAGGTGATATAATTAGGAGTGAGATAATGTGGGGAGGTACTAAGGGGACTTGGAGAGATCAAATGGTGGATGGATATGGTCAATAGGCATTATATAAAAATATAAAACTTTTAAAGAATAAAAATATTATTTAAAATGTATTTTCTTCTTAACATAAAGAAAATTTCACCCCCATAAGCTCCTTCAAATGTTTCTATGTCTTCCACATCCCTGTGGCGTTCTCAGTTTTACTTCTGCTTTCCTGAGCATGTAGTGCACAGCTTTAATAATATTGCAAGGTTTTCCATGCAAGTTCTAACATTTACACCAGTTCAGTTTGGTTTTCATTTTTACTTTTTTTTTATTATTTTCTCATACATTACATCCTGAATGGTTTCCATTCCCTCCACTGCTCCCAGTGCCCTCTCTTACCTCCCCTGTCCCCCAGATCCACTGCTCCTCAGTTTCCCTTCAGAAAAGAGTAAACTTCCTAAGGATATCAACCAAACATGGCATAACAAGATTCAATAAGACTAGGCACAAACCTTCATATCAAGGCTGGACAAGGCAACCCAGTAGAAGGAAAGAATTCCCAAGAGCAGGCCAAAGAGTCAGAGACACTGCCCATTCCCACTGGAGTCCTACAAAAACCCCAAGCTAAATAACTACAGCACGTATGCAGAGGACTTGGAACAGACCCATACAGGTTTTCATTTTTCATTTATTATTTATTTTTTTTGCACATTTGATTGGAAAACAAACATTGTTAGATTTTCATTGGATGCTGAGTGATTTTGTATTCCTATACACCTTGTACATTTCTTATAATTCACAGTCAATCATGTTGAATTTGTTTAGTTCTTTCAGATTTGTTTTTAAATTTTTTCTGTCCATGCTAAAACCAGATCCTCTTCCTGACTGAGTCATGGATATTTTACTCCAGCTTTGTGGAATATGCTTTATTCAAATTCACTCTCTCTTATAATCATTGTGTGCATGGGAGTGTTTGTGTGTGTGTGTGTGTGTGTGTGTGTGATATACAATTGTACATGTGTTCATATGTGCACATGTGAATGTGTGCTTATGCATACATATGTGCAAGCCAAAGGTTGTCATCAGGTATCTTTCTGAACCATCTCTAGTTTTTTTCTTTCTTTTTCTTTTTTTTATAGCAAACAAGGTCTCTCACTTTACGTGGAATCACTAATTTCAATAGCATACCTTTCCCACAAGCTCCAGGGACCCTTCTGTCTTTACCTCCCCCAAACTGGGATTATAGAAGCATGCTTATTTATTCTGGTTTTATCCTGGCATAGGAATTCTAATTCAAATCTTCACACTCACACAGCCAACAATTTACTGAGACATCTCTCTCACTCCCTCATTTGAATTATTTTTTACCTTTCACTTATTTGTACTGATCCATCTTCAAATGAATATTGTAAAGAGACCTTTTGTATATATTGAGAGTTCCCTCTGTGCAGTGCTCTCTTTTCTGGTTCTGAGCTTGAGAATCCCAACAGCTTTCTTTTTTCCAGACTTCCAGCTTAATTGCCTCCACTGAGAAAGACACTTCAATTTTGCCAAGATTCTTCTGTTCCTTGCCATGCTCTGGAAACTCCTCCTGAGAGTTTTATCTATGAAAACTATGGGGTTTATCTCATTTGCTTCTCAGCTCTCAGAGACAACTGTCCTTTCTTATTCAAAGTCCAATATTTTTATGTTTAGTTTTCTGTGTATTATATTTATTTTCAAGTTATTCTCAGTAGTTGGTCAAATCTTTGCATTGTCAATCTGTGTGGGTCATGAGTGTTCAATGCTTATTCTTTTTTATTTACTTTATCTTACTTATGTAATATATATATATATATATATATATATATATATATATATATATATACACACACACACACACACACACAAGTATCATACATAGGTGCCTACAGAGGTTAGATAGGGGTCATTGGATACCATGAAGATGAAGTCCCAGGTGTTTGTGACCTGCCTTTTATGGGTATTAGAATCCAAACTCTGGTCTTCTGATAGAATAGTAAACACTCTTAATTACCAAGCAATATCTCCTATAACATAAGTAATCATTCTTAATATGAAAATAATACTTCGCTATACACTAACTTATATTTGCTTTCTATTAGTATTCAATCACAGTTTCTTCTGTCTAGGAACTAAATCTTTCTAAACCTCCTTTGCTCTAACTAGATAAATTCTAGGAACATATATAAAAGGTCGGAACCCCGATACCTTAGGAAAACAAGAGGTGATTGAGAGCATCTATCCATTTCTGCTCGGAAGAATGAGTAAGAAAAACCAAATGGGCTGGCCAGTAGCCATCTTATTTGTGTCAGTCTGAGAGCACAATCCAGTGTATTAATTCTTCAACTATGGTAGGAATCGACTTAGAAAGTATGACCTGAGGGCTTGATTATTTATGTTCAGAGTGAAGGCACATTTCCAGCCACTGATTTCTCTCATGATTTAAATCTACCATTTGCTCAAATATTTGAGAATTCCATGTGCTGATCAACATTTGTTTGGGAGTCACACACACATACAGCAATAAAAGCACAAGTAATAAGACAAAATTTGGATTTTATTTCCTGCCAGTAAGTGCTATTGCTCCAAGGGCTTAATTCTGGTGTGTGAAACTCTATGTCATCCAAAACTGAAAGTCAATTGAGAGAGACTTTAAATGATTACAGGAGAACTCCATAAATTCAGCCATATGCTTAAAACATAAATTCCAACCTCAGTCATTTTCAAATGCATAGTTCACGTCTCAATGGAATGGTACAGAAGAATCTGAGCTGACATTTATGTATTGTAAATAACGGAGTGTTAAATAACAATAGAAATAAACTAGCAGCTTCACCACTGTGCCCCAGTCAGCAATGTTTCATCTCAGGACTTACCCCTCTCAGAGCTGCCTTTCTCTTTGTTTCCTAGCATCTGCCTGGAAGATAGCCTTCATAAATAATTTTAGTCCCATGGTTCATAAGCTTAAATTACTCTCTTATCTATATTCTCCTCTAACAATTAACTTTATTTTTTTCTTTTATTTTACAATACGATTAGGCCTACATATCAGCCACGAATTCTCTTGTTCTCCCCCCCCCCCCGCCCCTCTCCCATTCCCCCCAGCCCACGCCCCATTTCCACCTCCTCCAGGGCAAAGCCTCCCCCCAAGGACTGAGATCAACCTGGTAGACTCAGTCCAGGCAGGTCCAGTCCCCTCCTCCCAGGCCTAGCCAAGCGACCCTGAATAAGCTCCAGGTTTCAAACAGTCAACTCATGCAATGAGCACAGGACCCCAGTCCCACTGCCTGGATGCCTCCCAAACAGATCAAGCCAATCAACTGTCTCACCCATTCAGAGGGCCTGATCCAGTTGGGGGCCCCTCAGCCATTGGTTCATAGTTCATGTGTTTCCATTCGTGAAGACCACATAAGAATAGGAAGAGGCAAAGTGCTGGAGAGGCCCACAGAAATCCACAAAGATACCCCCACAATAGACTCCTGGCAATCAATGGTCGAGAGACAGCCCGAACTGACCTACTCTGGTGATGGGATGGCCAAACACCCTAATTGTCGTGCTAGAAACCCCATCCAACGACTGAGGGAACTGGATGCAGAGATCCACGGCTAGGCCCCGGGTGGAGCTCTGGGAGTCTAATTAGCGAGAAAGAGGAGGGTTTATATGAGTGAGAATTATTAAAACAATTAACTTTATAAACTTTAGCTGGCATTAAAGTGTGCTGTGGGATGGTCTGTATGTCAAATGTGTTGCTGATTGGTCAATAAATAAATCACTGATTGGCCAGTGGCCAGGCAGGAAGTATAGGCGGGACTAACAGAGAGGAGAATTGAGAGAACAGGAAGCTGGGTGAGAGAGACACTGCCAGCTGCCACCATGACAAGCCGCATGTGAAGATCCTGGTAAGCCACAAGCCATGTGGCAAGGTATAGATTTATAGAAATGGATTAATTTAAGCTGTAAGAACAGTTAGCAAGAAGCCTGCCACGGCCATACAGTTTGTAACCAATATAAGTCTCTGTGTTTATTTGGTTGGGTCTGAGTGGCTGTGGGACTGGCGGGTGTCAGAGATTTGTCCTGACTGTGGGCCAGGCAGGAAAACTCTAGCTACAAATGGCGTCCAACGTGTTGGCAAGAGTTTCCACCTAAAACCTGAGTAAAAAGATTCTAAAACGGAGCTAAAAACAGCTCCTAGTTGTCTCTTTCAAGCTAGCGGCAGCCTGCGTGTTTGAGCTACTATGGTGGGTTCCTGGCGTGCATGCTCAACCTGCAGTATGGCGGGAATGAGGCCTCTGCAAGTGGCACATTAAGCTGTGTGGTGGATTTAGCCTTTGCTAGTACAAAACAAAACAAAACAAAAAAAAGAGATTTCTGGGCTACACGCTGCTTTGATAGAAGCATAGACCCACTATTTCTGAGAGTTGATGGCTCCCAGAACTGGCGGAAAATATACCACTGCCATGTTGGGAAGCTGAAGTGGGCGGAGCCAGCAGCCATAGCACCAGCGCCATTTCAGGCTTAGAAGGCTACAGTTTAAAGCAATAGGCTAAAGCAAATATAAAAAAATAAGCCACGTAAAGATGGCTACCACACAGAGAATCTGGATTATGTTCTCTTTGATATTCGTAACTGAAGAAAAACATTTGATTACAAAAGCTGTTGAGTTATGCCAAAATATGTATTTTAAAGGTACCTTGACTTCAAAATTTGGATGTAAGGATATGTTGCTTTGGAAAGGAGGTTCTGCTTTTGTTTCCACAGAAAGCCAGAGGCTATGGATTTGTTCCAGATTAATATACATCAGGTTTGACCAGCCAAGACCCCCTGAAAGGTCTCCAATGACACCATGGCCCAAATGATCCAACATCCAGAATGGTTTGAAAGCAACTGGCTCAGACGATATACCCTCATGGACTACTCCATAATCCTAAAATATTCTTTGTGTCCCCATAAGATACAGCGCCCCCCTCCAGCAGGAAGTAGTAAGAGAAGCTACGCCCAAATTCCCAAATATACCAAGCTGACTTTGGAGATGTGTAAAGGTTAAAACCTTCCTTTTTAAGAAAAGAAAAGGGGAAGTGCTGTGGGATGGTCTGTATGTCAAATGTGTTGCTGATTGGTCAATAAATAAATCACTGATTGGCCAGTGGCCAGGTAGGAAGTATAGGCGGGACTAACAGAGAGGAGAATTGAGAGAACAGGAAGCTGGGTGAGAGAGACACTGCCAGCTGCCACCATGACAAGCCGCATGTGAAGATCCTGGTAAGCCACAAACCACATGGCAAGGTATAGATTTATAGAAATGGATTAATTTAAGCTGTAAGAACAGTTAGCAAGAAGCCTGCCATGGCCATACAGTTTGTAACCAATATAAGTCTCTGTGTTTATTTGGTTGGGTCTGAGTGGCTGTGGGACTGGCGGGAGTCAGAGATTTGTCCTGACTGTGGGCCAGGCAGGAAAACTCTAGCTACAAAAGTGTACTGGCTTTCCACACCCTATACAATCAGTCAGTCATTAGTAGATCACAACCTCAAAAGCAAAATCACACTCGGGTGTTTGGACCCTGAAGACTCATGTGGAGATACTGGAGAATAATGAGGGGAAGAAAATAAGAGTTGTCACCCCCAAGAGATAGTTTGTAAATCATTAGATGGGCCTTTTGTTTGTACATAATATAAAGCAAGCGTTAGGGTGTGAATACATGGCTAGTTGGCAAGATGCTATGTGGCGTTCTTATAAAACCTTTGGGCTTCAAAAGGCTGTCTTTTGTGCAAACAAAAGCTAAGAGGGAGAAGTTTGTTTGGCCTCTTTTAAAGCAATAAACATTTGATAATTGTAACATGATCATTAAAATTAACCTTATATGTTCAGGAGCTTAAAAACTATGAAATTTCTACTCTACTTTAAAAAAAAATTATTAGCTACAAAAATCATTCATGTAAATTTACTAAAATTTGAGTCTGGGTCATTATGTTTTTGATTCCTCTCCTGTGACAGTTAATATTTATATCTTGAGAAATTAACTTTTAAATTATATCAAGTTCGTACATAAACCTCATTTTTAAATTGCCATTCCATTTACCCCTCAGATACTTGCTAACCATTTTCGTTTTAGTTTATTAAGTTTTCCATTCTGTTTATACATACCCCTGCCCTCAAATTAACAGAATTATTTCTTACTGTTTTGATTTTCTTAAAGATAAAAACAAAAGTAAAAATAATAGAAAAATTCAAATTGATTTTCAACCAGAAAGTTGTCAGATATTTTTCTTTTGCATTTGTACGTTTGTGTTCATAATGTATGAGTGTAGGCATATGCATGCAAGCTTGCAAGTGTGGAGGTCACAGGACAACTCAGATCTCTGCCTTTGCCTTCTATGTTTTCTGAGACAAACTATCTTATTATTTGCCTTTCTGTATGGTAGAATATTTGGCTATTAAAATTTGGGGGGGATTCTTCTATTGCTCCTTCTTTCTTGAAATCAATGCACTGGAACCACAGACATACACTACTATACCCAGCTTCAAGTGGGATCTTATGATTGATTTCCAGTCCACCTGTTTTCACAGCAAACTCATCCATCATGAGTCCACTCATCCATCTCTTCATATTTTTCATATTTTAATATTTACAGTAACATAGCAATTTTTGATCAGGTAATAAAAAGACAATCAGATTTGAAATTTGTTAGTACTGTCTATCTGGTGGTCATTCCTATACTTTTAGATTATGCTTCCATGCCATTGAACTCTCTCTTTCTACCTAATGTTCATACACTGTCAGACCCTGGCAGTATCCATTTGTACATGTTTTATCTTATCTAGTCTTGTTATTGCGCTGCTTAGCTTTTTACATATTTTCATTTTCTTCCACAGAAGACCCAAGATGCTGTTAGCCTTGGCATTTAAACTTTGTTGCCAACCTGGTGGTTGAGAAGGAAAATACAGGAAATGCCTGAGAAAGTAAGAGTAGTCTTGCAGGTTATGGATTAGGAAAATGTCTCCAGGAAATAGAATGTTCCTTAACTAAAAAAATGTTGCTGTTTGTTTATGCTTTTGGCTCTTTGGCTCTTTTAGGAGCCTACAACCCAGCTCCCAAATAAACCACATAGAGTCTTATTCTTTCTTATGGATGCCTAGCCTTAGCTTGACTTATTACTAGCCAGATTTCCTTAACTTAAATCATCCCATTTGCCTTTTGTCTCTGGGCTTTTACCTTTCTCTACTTCTGTATATCTTTTCTTTCCTTCTTATTCCATGTCTGGCTGTGTGGCTGTCTGGCTGTGTGGCTGGTTCCTTCCTTTCTTGCTCCTTGAACTTTCTAGATTTCTCCTTCTATGCATTCTCTCTGCCTGCCAGCTCTACCTATCCTTTCTCTTGACCAGCCATTGGTCATTCAGCTCATTATTAGACCAATCAGGTGTTTTAGACAGGCAAAGTTTAGAAACACAGCTTCACAGAGTTAAACAAAAAAGCAACATAAACGAATGCAACACATCTTTGCATCATTAAGCAAATAGCATAAACAAATGTAACACGTCTTAAAATAATATTCTACAACAAAAAGAATGCCTGCCCTTGGCTAAATCAGTAAAACCAATATCTCAAGCACATAAATAACTTATTTCCACATCAGATACTCTATAGTTTATAGAGATTAATTATAAAATATCAAATCATAAGTAACTATCAGATGCTGGGCTGAAGCTGTATTCTGCCAAACATTACACTATGTGAGGCCTTCCAGATAAAGTAAGATAGCAGCAGAAATCTGGTAGGGCATTATCATCTCAATCCGGGGAGGTAAAACTGGTGGAACTAAGAAGTACTTAGACTTTGGATATAACTTGAAGACATGACAGCCACAATAACTGGTGGAGTGAGAAGGGTAAAGGTAACCAAGATGACTTCAAAATCTTTAGCTTGATCAAAACAATAAAAGGAGATTTATCATATAACTAAATCTCAAAGTCACAAAGATTCACAAGGATGGGAGCTAGGTTAATTTTGGAAATGTTAAAATTGAAACTCATTTTTTTTTTTGCCAAAGGAGCCCCAACAGGAATCAACAAAACAAAACAAAACAACAACAACAAAAACCAAGCTGTTACCAAGACTATAGGCTGCTCTCCACAAACTGACAGCAAGGCCCTAATGTTGAAGAACACCTACACAACTCATTGAATGTGGAGGTGTCAAGCTGGTGCCAAATAGAGCCTTCACCCCTGTGTTCCAGCATCTTTGGTTCAGGAAGGCACTCTTCATGGTATCAAAAGAGAAACAAACAGCAAGCCAAACATAAAACCTTTATTTACAATGATGTGCTCCCTGCAAGATATGTGAGGGCAATGGTGGCACAAAGCTTGTGGGAGTAACCAACCAATAATGGATTTGACTCAAGGCCCACTCCATGAGATAAAACCCAAACCTGACACTGCTTGTGTGACCAAGAACCAGAGACGAGATAGTCCAGGGACCTATGGTAAAAACAAATATTTCTGGTCTAAAAATAGAAGAAAAAATGTAGGGATAAAATGACTCCTAATGATACTATGCTATAGTTGTAGATCAGAGCCTTGTTCAGTCCTCATTAGAGATGTTTTCTCCTTCAGCAAATGGGAACAAATACAAAGACCTACATCCAGACATTATGAATGAGAGACCTTGGAAAACTTAACCATAAACTGGATGGTTCTATGAAATCCCTCCCCTCAGAGCTCATGGAACTCCAAGAAAGAGGAGGCAGTAAGAGTGTAAGAGCCAGAGAGGATAGAGAACACCGAGAAGACAAGGCCTTCTAAATCAACATGAGAAAAGCTCATATGAACTCACAAAGACTGAAGCAGTATGCACAGGGCTTTCATGTGTCTGAACCAGGTGCTCTGCATTTATATTATGGCTTCTAGTTTCGTGTTCTTATAGAATTCCTGAGTGGGCGAATGAGAGGGTCTCTGATTCTTGTACCTTCTCTTGGGCTCTTCTTCTTCTTTTCTTCTTCTTCTTCTTCTTCTTCTTCTTCTTCTTCTTCTTCTTCTTCTTCTTTTCCTCTTCTTTTTGTCTTGTGCAACTTGATGTGGTAGTTTTGGTTTTTATCTTATTGTGTTTTACTTTGAGAAAAACAATACAATGAAAAAAATTAAAACTCATATTAGACATCCAAGAAGAGGTCTCATAACAGGCAGTTGACACACAAGGCTACTAGCATCTAGGAGATCTGACTAAGCTGCAAAACTAAAGTTGGGCATTTAAGTCCATGGTTCTGCATGAGATTGTTAATGAGGGGTGTATAGAGAATCAAAAGTTCAATGACTCGGTGCTACAGTACTTTCACATTTAGGGAAGGAGGATATGAGGAAGAGGCAGAAGCAAAGTCAAAGTAACATAGGCAGAGATGGGAGGTGGATACGATATTCTGCAACAAGGAAGCTAGAGTTATAAGGAGAGAGTGATGAATTCTTTCACACACAACTGCTAAAGAAGGTGACCCTCTCACAAGTTGTACCTTCACAGCTCTTCTACATTGACATTTTCCTGCTTTCATTCTTCCTCATTTGAAGGCATTTTCTTCCTCTCTTAAACTTCAACAGCTATTATCATAGTGCTTCTAATACCACAGTGTATTGCTACCTCCTGTCCTCTGAAGTACAAAAGACACCATATAGTTTCTCAACACGAACACAACTCCTACCATGATTTAGAGTCTGACCTTCTATATTCTCCAAAGACTGTGCAGTTCTCTTTAGACATTACCTCACTAATCATAAGGAATAAGTACATAGACATTAAAATTTATTTAGAAGCCCATGTGAAGAATTAATTGTTTAAAATAGGTCATGTAGAACATTGGAAATAAGTAAAACAAAGTTATCTGTAGGTAGGTATTATATTTTTTCATAACTTCTTTTGCATAAATATTCATGATTGCCTCACAGACTGGATCACTGAAACACCAGCGCAGATGTCTCCATAAGAAAAACACCCAAATGTTATGTCTTATTTAAGAATGTGATCATCACCATAATTATCCATGAGACCCTTAATCCATGGTAGTATTGTTATACCAAATTATCATAGTTGCCTTATAAATCATTTATAGAGTTATCTGTTTATAAAATAGGAGCTCTCACCTCAGGAAAGTCAAAGAATTTACACACCCAGTGTCTCACAGACAAAATGATAACATGAAATATGTGAGTATAAAACCTAATGGAGATGCTGACACTTCAACTGTGTTTGTAAAGTACTCTGGTCAAGGGTGTGTGATGGAATTCAAAGAAAATTTTGGAGAACAGGATGCAGAAAACAGAAGTATACAAAAAGTGAGATCAAGCTTGGCTTGGTGGCGCACACTTTTAATGATATCACTGGGGTGGCAGAGGCAGGCGGGTCTCTGTGAGTTGGAGACCAACATGGTCTACAAAGCCAGTTACAGTATAGCTAGAGCTGTCACACAGAGAACCCTGTCTAGAAAAATACAAATGAACAACAACAACCAAAAGAGTCAGATTAAAAGTCTGTCCTTAGGAAAGAACTAACAAAATTAATGAATATCTGAAAAAAAAGAATAAATTAAAATAACAAAGACAATCAGATAAAAATATTAGTATTTATTTCTACAAGTACTATCCATATCCATATATATATTTAAGATTTTAAAAGTAAAACTGACTCAGGTTAAGAAAAGAAAATCACAAAGCAGTCTTCCTTTTAAAAATAACTGTGAAAATCTGACAAAATCAAAAGCAATCTACACAATGAAGCATATATGCCATTTCTTCAGGCAATGATGAACCATAGAAGGATTTTGAGTGAAGAAGAGACTTACTCACATGTGATTTTACTGGGATGAATACATCTTTGGTATATGGTATATATTGCAACGCAAGGATGCTGCGTACTGCAAAACTGTTTATGATGTTCTTCCAAGGTGGATGTGTAACCAAAATGTGGCTACCTGCAGCACATTTGTTTAAACTGAACTACAGTAATGCTGTAGGTTTAACTGTTGACTTAACTAAAAAACGTTCCTTCATGCCATAGACAGCTGTAAAGAATCATTAAGAAGTAGAGTTCCCTAAATTAGATGGATTCATTAGGTGTCATTAAACAACATACACTGTGCTTTAGATATAACTACTAGGTAAATAGAGTTTGGTTCACATGTATAAAGTAAATGTTGAGATTTTCATCACTGATTTTAATAATGTAGCTGCAAGGAAATATGCATAAAGATGTAGTAATGTATGTACATGTGAAAATAAATGTAAGATGTGGAAATGTTACATTTAAAGTTAATGAAATGGATAATTCTAGTAAAATGAAACTTAAAAGGTAAAAGTCCCACATAAATAAAACTGTAGCATTTTATACCAAAAGTAACATTTAATAAATTGAAACAAATTTTGATAGAAATTTTCTTTTAAAAATGAAACATTTGTATTGGTAATAGCCTAATGTAAGAATTTTACAAATGGGAAGGTTTTTAATTTCTTTTTCTAAAAGTATACTGTTTAAAATGTAAATTTAGGATTGGAAAGATGGATCAGTACATAAAATGTCTGCTGCACAAGAATTAGGATCCAAATTTGTATGTTGGGCACCCATATAAAAACCAGGTGTAGTTTCACAGATCTCTAAATCCAGTGCTTGGGGAAGATAACCAGGGATCAATGGCCAGCAAGTCTAGGCAGTTCATGAGCTCAGGGTTCAGTGAGAGACCTTTTCTCAAAACATAATGTAGAAAGGAATGCTGGAAGATACTGACTCCAACCTCTGGACTTATTTAGAAACTGAGTCTTTGCAGATGTTGCATCCATATTCCAACATGACTGGTGTCCTTATAAGTAAAAAACAAACAGAAAAATCACAGAGACTGACAGAGCAAAAGACTCCCATGTAATTCCAAAGATAATGGCAAGGACAATGCATCCATACATCAAACAAAGCCATGCAACACAAGCAACATCAGAAGTTTCAAAGGAAGAAAATAAAAGTTCTCCCTATAGCTTCCTAAAGGAATACATGTATACTATGGGCATACAGACATCTGATTTCAGATTTAAGTCCTCCAAAAGTATGAGAGACTAAATTTGTTATCTTCAGCCACACATGTTATGGGAATTTACTTTGACATCCCTAGGAAGCTAAAAAAGATGAGTACCTTATCCAGGTTTCAAAATGACACTTTGCATAAGGCACGTAAATCCCACTGAGAACTTCTCTGTTGTCTGAATTTCTTCATCTGTGAAGCAGGAAGAATGATAAATCCCTGTCATTGTGTTGTAAGGATTGAATGACAGTTCCTAAGTGTAGAAGCTTGCACCTGTACCTGAAACAGATACAGGGTTTCATCAGAACTCATTATTTTATTATATTTGATAATCCTTCCAATGTGCACATCCTGGTGCTGAAATGGTAAGCATTACAGATTATTTGCTATTCTTATTAAATAGTAAAAATATGAAGAACACAAGTTGCCTCAAACACAGCAAGACTTCAATAAATTTGTTTTATCATTTGTTAGTCTTGAAAGTAATTAATGTATTCCTTGTTATTTATTTAATACTAAATTACTTGTTTTAAATAGTAGTAAATGCCTTGATGAACTCTGAAGTTTGGATGGGTTTTGTGTGTTTGTGACTGAAGTTTTGAAAAGATTAAAAAAAAGTAACAAGTTTATTTCTTCTTAACAGAGGCAGAGATTACAATATTGTAACGAAGACCTAAGAACACATTCATTTAAAAATATAATTTACAAGTATGCTGAATATTATAAATTATGCTACACTGACCAGGGAAGTAAAATAAATGTGATCACAGTTACCATAGGGTCTATCAAAGAGAACAAGATTCAAGATTGTTAAAAAAAAAAAAAATGAGGCATGTGTTTAAAAGGATTCATGAGAACTTATCAGGACATCTAACTTCAAACAAGCAATAGACAAGGAACTCTTTGGAGAAGAGGTATATTATTTGAAAAGACAGAAATTAAGAATATATTAAATAAATAAATTTCCTATTTTAAATACTGGAATTATACAAAGATTGTTTTATTTTTAGAAAATAAACACTGAACTATTCATGAGAGAAAGGATTATACTGTACCTGAAATCAAATTTCATCTAGATCAGTAAAGTATTATATAATATTATATAATACACACACACACATACACACACACACACACACACACATGTAAGTATTATATATTTACTTAAGAATAATGAGTGCCTTATCCAGGCTTAATATGTGTATATGGATTTATAGACATATATATATATATATATATATATAGTTATCAAAGTTGGACAAAATACTAACAGTGTAAAGCATCTTTGTAAGAAAGTATAAGGATTATATAAACTAGTTTTGTAACACTTTTATTCATTCTAAAATCATACCAAGGTAAAAATTTGGCAACAAATGATACATCAAAAAATAACTCACAGGAATTTAATATGTAGAGATGTTCTGATTAGTCACTTAGAATATGAAGTTATTTTAATTAATAGCTTAAAGCCTGATTGGAAGAGAATCTACCCTTTTTCAGAAACAAGTAAATAACAGCTTCATAGACACTCACTTGTGGATAATTGTGCTCACACATAATTAGCTGGGAATGAGAATTTCTGCATGTTGTGTTTGTTCAAAACAATAGGCATTTACGAATGAAGTGATAGTTTTACAAAATTGTTTCTGAGTCTTATTTCCCCCGGTAAACAATCATGTGGTTTCTTACCTCTCACAGCTCTGCGGAAAAACAAACACAGGAACACATGTAAATGTTACCACATTAGTCTGAGAAGCAACACTGAAAACATTCATTTCAGCACATTTTGTATCTATAAACAGGATTACCTGGTAGAATGTTTTGAGAATCTGCTTACCTGTCGGAAGGAGAAATTCTTCAGTCACTTTTAGATATACACTGTGGGAGCCAAGATGCTATTTTTTCTTTTAATGATTTTTTTCAAAGGAGCTTTTCTTTGTGTGTAGTAGTAGGTTTCAAATTGGAAGGCTGCCAAATTGATTCTAATTTAGGTCTTGATATTACAAATGAATCTTTTTGGAAGTGTTATAAATCATCCTACGCAAATACCAATGCACCCAAAAACCAGATCATAACAATTGCTGCTTAACTTCAGATAAACTCAACTAAACTTTTCCTTTTAATATCTGATTCAATTTCTATCCATCTACAGAATATATTTTTGATCAATAATACATATACAGCCATTTATTAAGTAGCACTTTTTGAGTAATAATCCTGTGTTTTATAAACCTCATTCACATAAAGACCTATCATAATCTAGAGAATATGCATCCTAATTATGCTACAAGGAAGTAGACTACTCCATACTGTAACATATTTAATTGGTAATGACAATATTCAGCATGCCAAGATCATTTTGCTAAGTAGCAGTATGATACCTCCTCCAAGTGAGAGGCATAAAAGGACTCAAGGCAAGCTTATCAGAAGGGAACTCATGACTGGTCCTGTAAGCCTAGCTGAGTGCATATGGCTTACAGGAGACCCTTACAACTGCCAATTTCTGTACCAGATTTTTAAATACTCATGCTTACACCCACAGACAAGTATAATCTATCTCTTCATCAAAAAAGCTTCTTTTTGCAACAGAAGGTCACATCTGGGCAAAATATAGGGAACAACTGACCATGGGATGTGCAGCCCGAATTGACCTAAGTAAGGTTCAGGAATACTGGGGAAGAGGCTGCAAGCAAGAAAGATTGCTAGAGCCAGAGGCACATGGCATTGTGCCTACTGGCTATGATGGGGAAGCTACAGTCACAATATGGTAGCAATATGACTGCCTAAACAAGATCTGAAGCTTTCAAACATCAGTTACCGTGTCATTGTAGACATAAAAGGAACACTAGATGGAATTAATAGTATGTGTGTATGTATATAATATATTACATATATACACTATATATACATATATAATATATATACATGGATATGTAACAATAACAATGCAATTAAAGAAAAAGAAGATATAAATTTGTGAGACAGCAGAGTGGGACATGGGAGGAATTGGAGGGAGGAGAGAGAGGGGGTATGATGGAATGATATTTTAATTAAATTAAAATATTAAGAAATAATTAAAAAACCAACAAAAAGTGAAAAGAGCTATATATTAGTTTTAACATTTATCTGCACTTATTTATTTATGAGTATTTCACTGCCCCCAAATTTAGTGACTTGAAACAACAGTCACTTAGTTGCTCAGGACACTAGGGACTGGCAGCATGGGTGGTGCAAAGTGAGTGAGGTTCAGCTCTGCTCCTCACGGCATCACCTGGACTCAGTCACATTGCGATGGGTCAGCCATTATGTTGCTTGTGGATGGTGTAACTTGCATAACTGGCCTCAAGTGTGGCCTGCAGCCAGGGTATGTCAGCTCCATCTATACTATATTTCTAGCAGGCTTTCTTGGGATGCTTTTATACAACATTTGATTTCTTAGAAGACAAGGGCAGAAATTAAGCATGCTCATGAGTCTTCCTTGGGCTTGAAAGGCATATCATGTCATTCTTCCATGTTAGTCAAAACAAGTTCCATTAGCTAGAGGGTAAATAAAATCTGTTTTCATGGGAGAGAATCAAAATCACAGTGAATATGCATATAATAACAATAAGAGGACATCTATCTTAGTATGTGATCTATCACTCCACTACAAGAAGGACAGATTTTCTTTTTTTGTTGAGAAATAATTCTAAGTAGAAATTTTGCTTATGTATATGTGAAATATTCAAATATTAAGTACTTTCTTATCTTTCTCTTCCACATTGTTATTGATCTTAACATATTGATCTTCAATGCCAAAATAATTATGGTGCATATAGGTCACCAGTTTTGTGTATCCTTTGCTTAAAGGCATGGTGATCCTGTCCTGCTCCAGGTAATTCAATATTCTTTCTGCAAGAAGTAAATGGTCTTATATATGGATCTGTATAATGTGTCTGGTTTTTTATATCAACTACAAAAATCTTAGTGTTAAGCCTTTCTATGGCTAAATATAACAATTTGTAACACTATACAATCAACTGATTCCCAGAATTATCTCATTTTGCATTGTCAATAGACTTACTTTCCCTGAATATTTTAACTGTGGCATAATAATAATGATGGGCATCATGTAAAATCAGTTATATTTAAAACCTTGTAGGCATGCTGAACTCAGAATTCAGGATTTCTTGAGAACAGTAGAGGTATACATCACCTTCCTGTACATGGTCTGTTCACTTCATTCCTTCATGAATTGACTCAATATTATGTGCAAGATATGAATATGGAAGCATTGAAATAACATGCATCCAAGAGTACTTCATTTTAAATCTCAAAATTTTGTCAGGCAAAGACTTCATGACTGATCTGTTAGCAGAGACATTTGGGGACTAATATAAAGAAGAAGGAAACTTCTCCAGCCTCAGGCAATTTTCTTCAAGTCTTCATTTTTGAGGTGGATGTCTGTGACTACTGTGTCACTTAAAACCACAAGTATAAAACAATTCTTGCAGCTAAGAAAATAAAACAGAAAAATCTTTCAGAAATAGTTCTTTACTTTCTCTACTCATTTCAACACTGCTTGAACTTTCACAACGATATAGCATTGCCCACTGAGTAGCTATACTGTTAAAAAACACCAGTTGGGTTGATTCAATACTTACTGCTGTCAAGATTTCATTTCAACCTTATATGACCATCTGATATTGGCAGTCCTGTCACAAGGGCTGGGTCCCTCCTAACTTTCCATTCTTTCTGTCTTCTTGGTAGAGTCAGTTCCCCATAATGGACACTAGTCCTAGGATGGGTATAAAGAGGGAGAAATGGGGATCAGCTTGCTTTGAAGAACAGTAGTTACACACAACATGTGGCATGTATACCATTTGTCAGTATCATTTGCTATTTCTAAGTAGGTTGGAAATATAATCCCTACCTGGGTAGTAGCCAATACTACGATAAAGAAGCAAGACAGCAATAACCAAAATGAACACATCAGAGTAGATTTTGTGGGACTTTAACCCTCTCAATCTTGTTATTCAAATTATACTGTGAGCACATGAATAGTAATTTCCATAGGACACATTTGCCATTGAACACCAAAAGTCCACCAAACACAATAATTGTATAGTTAGAAACACCTTGAGAAAATTATTGTGGATATGCACTAATATTTTGCTATAATTATGATTGCTACAGTATTATTATGAGAAAGAGAAAATCCTACTCTCTATAAACAAGAAATGACTTTGAAAATTATAGGACATTGAATAGTTGGTAAAGCAATATTGAAATGTATGTTTCACCCTGCTTCACCTCTGGTACATGGGCTAGCCTGCCTGAGAAAAAAACTAATCTTCTGTCCCAGATTTCAGAGGACTGATGTTAAGGATGTGCACCCTGCCAAAATTCTTTTTTTTTTTTTAAATTTTTATTTTGCAATACAATTAAGTTCTACATACAGGCACAGATTCCCTTGTTCTCCCCCCTCCTGCCCCCCTCACCTTCCCCCCAGCCCGCCCCCCATTCCAATCTCCTCCAGGGCAAAGCCTTCCCCACAGACTGAGATCAACCTGGTGGACTCAGTCCAGGTAGGTCCAGTCCCCTCCTCCCAGGCCGAGCCAAGCGACCCTGCATAGGCCCCAGGTTTCAAACAGCCGACTCATGCAATGAGCACAGGACCCAGTGCCACTGCCTGGATGCCTCCCAAACAGATCAGGCCAATCAACTGTCTCACCCACTCAGAGGGCCTGATGCAGTTGGTGGCCCCTCAGCCATTGGTTCATATTTCATGTGTTTCCATTTGTTTGACTATTTGTCTTTGTGCTTTATCCGACCTTGGTCTCAACAATTCTCTCTCATATAAACCCTCCTCATTCTCGCTAATTGGACTCCCAGAGATCCACCTGGGGCCTAGTCATGGATCTCTGCATCCAGATCCCTCAGTAGTTGGATGAGGTTTCTAGCACGACAATTAGGGTGTTTGGCCATCCCATCACCAGAGTAGGTCAATTCGGACTGTCTCTCGACCATTGCCAGCAGTCTGTTGTGGGGGTATCTTTGTGGATTTCTGTGGGCCTCTCTAGCACTTTGTTTCTTCCTATTCTCATGTGGTCTTCATTTACCATGGTCTCCTATTCCTTGTTCTCCCTCTCTGTTGTTGATCCAGCTGGGATCTCCCACTCACCCAAGCTCTCTTTCCCTCCACCCTCGCCCTTCACTACCCCCACTCATGTCCAGGCTGTTCATGTAGATCTCATTCCATTTCTCTGTCATTGGGCGATCCCTGTGTCTTTCTTGGGGTCCTGGTTTCCAGGTAGCCTACCTGGTGATGTGAGTAGCAGTCCAGTCATCCTTGTTCCACATCTAGTATCCTGTTATGAGTGAGTACATACCATGTTTGTCTTTCTGAGTCTGGGATACCTCACTCAGGATGATTTTTTCTAGGTCCATCCATTTGTCTGCAAACCTCATGATGTCATTGTTTTTCTCTGCTGAGTAGTATTCCATTGTGTATATGTACCACATTTTGTTTATCCATTCTTCAGTTGAAGGGCATCTAGGTTGTTTCCATGTTCTGGCTATTACAAACAATGCTGATATGAACATAGCTGAACAAGTGCTCTTGTGGTGTGGTTGAGCATTCCTTGGGTATATGCCCAAGAGTGGTATAGCTGGATCTTGGGGGAGATGGATTCCCAATTTTCTAAGAAAGCGCCATATTGATTTCCAAAGTGGTTGTACAAGCTTGCATTCCCACCAGCAGTGGAGGAGAGATCCCCTCGCTCCACATCCTCTCCAGCATAAGGTGTCTTCAGTGTTTTTTATCTTAGCCATTCTGACAGGCGTAAGGTGGTATCTCAGAGTTGTTTTGATTTGCATTTCCCTGATGATTAGGGATGTTGAGCAATTCCTTAAATGTCTTTCAGCCATTTGAGTTTCCTCTGTTGAGAATTCTCTGTTTAGTTCTATAGCCCATTTCTTAATTGGACTGTTGGGCATTTTGATATCTAATTTTTTGAGTTCATTATATATTCTGGATATCAGTCCTCTGTCAGATGTGGGATTGGTGAATATCTTTTCCCATTCTGTAGGCTGTCGCTTTGCTTTGTTGACCGTATCCTTTGCCCTACAAAAGCTTCTCATTTTCAAGAGGTCCCATTGATTGATTGTTTCTCTCAGTGTCTGTGCTACTGGTGTTCTATTTAGAAAGTGGTCTCCTATGCCAATGCGTTCAAGACTACTTCCTACTTTCTCTTCTAGCAGGTTCAGAGTAGCTGGGTTTATGTTGAGGTCCTTGATCTACTTGGACTTAAGTTTTGTGCACGGTGATAGATATGGATCTATTTGTAGCCTTCTACATGTTGATATCCAGTTTTGCCAGCACCATTTGTTGAAGATGCTTTCTTTTTTCCATTGTGCACTTTTCTGCCAAAATTCTTTAAGAAGAAGAAATAAAATTCACTTTAAAGACTTGCCTGCATTGGAGATGTGTGCATATGAGTACATTTCCCAAGGAGTCCAGAAGAGGACATAAGCTCCACTGTGACTTACAGGAATTTGTGAGCCACTCAATGTGGGTGCCGGAGATCAAACCTGGGTGCTCTGCAAGAGCAGCAAGTGCTCTTAACCACCAAGCCTTTTCTCCAGTCCACCTAAAATTCACTTTAAAAATCCATTCTTCTTGCAGCAAATTATAAGACCATCCAAAGATAATTTGTGCTGAACACAATCCTAGTGCCCCATCATGATCATGCTTTACAACACAACTGTTCATCTTGGTATACTTAAAATTCAGTACAGCATTAACAACTGAGGTGTCAACCTGACATTCCTCTCAATCATTCTGAGCTGGCTTATGCTAGTCAAAGGTGTTGCTTTGGAAACTACAATGTCCTTAGACTAAATGGGTATCAGAATGTGATCCATCACCTGGGAACACTAGAAATCTGCTAAATAGATTTAGGAGTATTCAGTTGTTTTTGGTTTTATTTGTTGGTTGTTTTGTTTTCTTTTTTGAAGTATCTTATTTTTCTTATCATGCCCTCTTATTATTGACTGCAAGTTTTGTAAAAGACAACAAAGCATTAGTATATATACATATTATATTTATTAAATTAATGTATAATGTATTATTAATAAATATATATAGGCAAAAATGGCATCCATTAATACATTCCTTTTATACAAAACTATGTGTACTGAAACGAAACATTTTCAGATCAGTTAGGATCAATCACTATTATATTTTCTGTTTCACTTTTTAGATTTGTGGTTGAAAGTAACTCTTACTTCCATACTATTTTGTTGGTCTAAATCTTTGCCCTGAATACTCAGGGTCTGCATAAACTTTTCCAGAAAGCTACTTTGATACCAGTGATATTTTCTATGAATATATGTCCTTGAAATAAAAAGACATTTCATTATCAAAACACCTAATAAATGTTTTTATTTCAGATATCATACTGTATGATCATTTTAACAGATGAAGAAAAAGGCATTTAACAACAGTGCCAATTATTTTCTTTAAAAATACACAGAAGATAATGATAGCATACTGGATAAATCAGTAGTATTGAACAATGATATGGATGTCATTAATGTCATTGAAGTGTACATTTAAAGCTCAAATTATTAAAATAAAAGGACATTTTTAAATGTGGGGTGATACAGATATGTCATATGAATATATTTTATATATTCACCTTTTTGAATAAGGAAAGAAACTCACATATTGATACATGCATGTGAGTTTATTTTATTGGCCTGCTTTTTGTTCTCTATAGGATACCAAGAACTTTGTATGATTCTGTTTACATTTTACAACAGTCCCAAGAGCTCAGAATTAGCAGTTTTGTTTTATAAATGAGGAGAGTAAAGGTCAGACACTTGAAATTGTCCACCTAATTTTTCACAGCTGCTGGGCAGCAATACTACAGCTCAATCCTGGTTCATCCAACTCTGAAACTGGTGATAACAGGGCTTTTGAACTTGCCCATCTTACAGTTACGTTCATTACATTGTGCTGGCCTAAGTACAAAAGGAAAGGTTTTTAGAATCAAAATAAACCGTCATCCTTCTCCAAGTATATGCCTACATTCACTTCCTGGGATCTCAAAACATTGACAGACTTGGTAAAAAAAAAAAAATAGGTCTTTGTAGTATCATTAAGAATTTGGAGGGATTGTCCTGGATTATCTCACGGGCTGGAATTCCAATGACAAATATCTTTATGAAAAATACACAGAGAGATATGACAGAAAGGAGGAACAGTGACCAGAAGAGGAGGGGTTGAAGTATTGACTCCACAGATCAAGGACTGTCAAGCCAGAAGGACCCGGGAAAATCAAGGAACAGCATCTCCCCATGGAGCCCTTGGAGGAAGCGTGCAGCAAGACTGAGAAAATTGTTTCTGTCACTTTAAGAGAAAGAAAAAACAGGAGCCATCAAGAATAATAAATAAATAAAAATGAAAAATTATAGACACGATCATTAGCTAAAATTAAAGACAGGAATATATAACTTCTCGATTTGGGCACTGGAAGCCCTCATCAATCTGTGGGCACCCTCACTCCCACCACAAATTCAGGAAAGAAAAACTCAAACTGTCCTCATTTGGAATCTATGAGGAAGAAATGTCACAAAAACACAATCAATCTTTTTTCCTAGCACGTTAGGAATCTATGCAGACAGTTAATAAATGTGTCTGCTGCACTAGAATACATATGAAGTTTAAAATCCAAGCTAACTGTCTTGCTTTTCCTCTTTGCTCTATTTTCCTTCTTTTCTTTGTGTAGGTTTCACATCTGGTTCACTGCACTCTTCACTCTGATTTCTGATTCACCTGACTGGAGAAATATCAGAGTTCTACCTAAAGGAGAGGTGATTTATTGTAAAGAACGTTGAGGTTGACACTATTCTGCTAAATTACTGTATTTGTTAGACATATTAGGAACTGATGGTTTAATTTACTATGTTATATCAGTAAATATAGTTACATTAAATCAACACCTTGCCATCCTGTAGGTAATTTATCTTTAAAATATGATATGTTTTGACTTTAGATATTAAATATGTATGTATATATTCATTTCTATTAACTTACAGCAAAGTATGTATCTTCAGCAGATAAGTGTCCAGCATCAAGGATCAAGTAATCCCTAGAGATGAGAGGTTGAGGTCATTTAGTTCAGTATGCCAAAAGTGTGCTTATTTATCTGTCTAAATACAGTCACATTACCCTGGATTGGGGGATTCATTGAAGCTTCCTCATTTCTGTGGCTTGCTCTGTGCTTTGGACAACTCATTCCATGTGTGACCCTAGTTTTTTCCTCTAATATTATCAGACTAGATTGGTCGATCTCCTAAGTAATTTTCATTTCTGAAATTCCTTAGGTATAAGAATGCAAAGAGACTTCTACTAGTCACTAATTTTGACAAATTATGATGCCAAATGTTTTACTTGCATACCCTGTGTCTCTGACAAAGAAATTACTATCCTCATTTTATAGACAAGGGAGCAATTATTTAGTGTGATTAAATAACCAATTTAGCAAACAGCTATGAAACTGGGAAGTCAAGATTGAAACTATCATCATTTGAGTCTAAACTTGTAAGCTTAATCGCTTTGCTATTTTATAAACACTCTGCCTTAGTGTTTCTGATTTAGCAAACACTAAACTCTGGTCATTCACTTATTGTCCTCTGGTCTATGCTATACAGTGAAAAGATGATCACCACAATAGTACTCCAGTAATCTGCAGCTGTCATCAAACCTACCATTGATCGCAGATTCTCCCTGGAAGCCTATTTCCTTCCATTTCTCAGTGAAAATGCCTTTGTGATACATGTGCATCACCTGAGATAATATTCAGTGTGTTGACTTATAGTGCTTGGTTTTACTTTTCTGTGTCTCCCATGGCTATACATTACATAACAAGGCTTTATAATTGTTTTATTTCCTTAATTTATATTAATCAGAGTAATTTATTCTATGTACATGATGCTCAATAAATGTTTACCGAATAAAAGAATAATCAAAAGGTAGATGTAAATATCATTTTATATGTACACATAATCAGTAGACTTGCACATAAGCATACTTCATTGCAATATTTAAATTATTCTTTTTCCAATCGTTTTCAATGAATCTTGTCTTACTAATAAGTGTTTGTTCAATATTTAAAAGCATAGAATCCATCCTGATGTCTAAGCTTCTATCTTGGCATAATTAGAGCAGCCAAGATTATCTGGACTGATCATGCCAGCAAGACTTCCTTCGAGACCTCAGTAAGATACCCATGTGGCCTTTTCTAGTTATTTGTTCCGCATGTTACACTTGTGCTTTCCCAAAAGTTAAAGTCAGTGGCTTCACACATTCAGAAATAGCCCTTTCAGGCAGTTTACTCTAATCATGTAATAAGTATTCAGTGTGTTTTTGTTGATTGACTCTAAATTGGAGTCAACTCATTTCAAATTATCTCTCTGCCTGGGGAGCTGCATCTGAGATTCAAAACTATACATTCTCCAGTGTGCCTGTTTAATCACAGCATTACCAGTGATTCCTATTATCTAATTAAATACACTTGAGCAAAAACAAATGCACCTTTTGTTTAGGAAGGCTAAGCATGTTGCTTGCTGGGACACAGGAAATAAAGCCTCTAGTGGTGTTGCTTGTTTTACTTGGAAGCTTATGACTGCGAATGAAAATGACCCAACAATGAGCAAGTCATCATTTTCACAGTCAGCCCATTTCTTCCTTGAGACTGAAATCTACAGTTTTGCTAGACACCTGAATTTTCTATATGAAATGTTTCTCATTAGTAGAGATGAATACATACAGGGGAGGCTAGAAATGGCTACATGCTCAGAGACCTAAGAGGCACATGCAGAGTTGTGGTAATTTTAATGCCTGTGCTTGGGGAGGCCCTCACCAGAAATATCCCAACTTGCTCTAGCATCTCTCTATACGTTTCATAAACCTTCTCTAATCCAGCTGTAAAACAGGCCATGGTAGGTGATTAAGACTCTGAAATGGTTTGCACCATAAATGAGAGAAATTGAATTATTAGAAAGGACCACAGTGAACTCACTGTCTCCAACACCTTTTCCTTTTCAAGTAGGCCACACTTTCCCCTCCAACACTCTTTTGAGCTGTAGGACTGCTATTGTCTCTATTAGCATTCTTTATTGTAACAAGCCTTGACTCATGCATGGCTGACAGCTGAATGGCTAATAGACTCTCAAGACAAAATAAGTAACATTGATTTTTAACTTCTCCTGTGCTGGACCCCATTCAAAGAAATTATCATTTATGAAGAAACTCTAATCATTATTACAGACAAAAATGGATAAGCATAACTCTAAGAATTCTTTAACAACCATGGACCAGGTAAAATTATCTTAATCTCTACTGAGGATATTAAATGTTGGAAAATGGACCAGCTACCTCTGGTTAAAGATGTTTTGAACAGGAGAACTCACAAATTTATTTTCTTGATTCATGTCTTAGTTTAGAGCAAGATCATTGTCACTAGAGCCTAGGCTGGCATGTGTCACAGATTATTATTCAGTGAGTGTTTGCAAGTAAGGACTCAGTACAGAAAGGGAGGTTCATAGAGACATACTTAAACCAAGTGGAAATTCTATGTACATAACAAACTGCAATTAAAATGTTTCCTTGGCATTCAAATGTTAAGGACACCAGGACTCACATCTACTGTCTGCTTCCTTGTTTAGACTTAGTCTGAGGCAGGAATTACATACAATGAATATTAAATAAAAACTCTGAGATTCTTTGTGTGTGTGTGTGTGTGTGTGTGTGTGTGTGTGTGTTTCAGAAAGAAACTGAGAAAGAGGTGAAAAGACAAAATGTTTCTATACAAGTTTTCCTGAGGGCTTATACAAAGGTCACATTCACTCGGAAATAGTACAGGCAACCAGAGACAATAGCTCATGTTGCCACTAGGAAAACCCATATAAGAAAAATACATTTAGTAACAGAGAGTCTTGCCCAAGGCTGTCCTTTGAACATCTAGTGATGGATGTTGGAATACAATTAGACTAGTAGAGTATGCCATGCTTTGGAGTATTAGAAAGGAAGACAAGGGCTGCATGTGACTCTTAGTCACACAGTAGACTCTGATTTTCACTCAGAGCATATTTTATTAGCTTGTCAACTCATTAAGGGGCTCACAACATTTCCACTAAATGACATTTTTTTTTCCACTGAGTCACCAAGTGCTTTTTTTTAAGGGCATTCAGGGGTTCCATTAGGATCCTAAGTTCACAAGTTAGCTCAGCGATAAGAATGCCAAATATATGATCACTTCAGGTTTCCAATCTGGGTGCTCTGAACACTTGAACTAAATCAAGTAGGGACAAAACCAGACTTGTGCCCCCCCCCCCAAAAAAAAAAAAAACATTGTTGACTTATCAGGAGCAGCATCATGGTTTAGGTGTAAATTTCCACAGTGTTCTTGCTAATGCATTTCCTATGCTATCACATCAATCCAACTCCATCCGTACAAAGAAAAGCCATGTCAGTCAACAAAGCATGATATTGAAGTTTTGTGGACCACATAAACCAAGAGCAGCATCTACTGCAGCTGGGATTTGAGGCTTTATTCCCACTTGCCAAGGAAGAATGCCCTCAGCCAGTGCTGATAACCCTTCTTCCAGAAGGATCTCTCATCTTTTGTGTTTCTGAATCTACATTCACCCTGTCCTGGCCTTGTCTCCAGCTGTGATTCAGGCCCCAGTAACTAGGCTTAAAGTGGATAGATTTCTCTAATGAGATATTAAAGTCCCTCATTAAAAATTGTGAATTTTAGTGATCATATCCTAAACTGAAAATTCCAGCCTCACCAGTAGAGATAGTGTGAGTCATTTGCCTGTCTCTAAACCATAATTTAAAAGCCCCAAAGCAATTCTATCCAAAGCATCAGATCCCAGAAGACCCCTTATAGTCTATTATCTATAGTACACAGGTAAATAAAGGAGATGTCATATATCTATAATATATGACATACACTATATGTAATGTATAATATAAAGGAAAAATGTGTACATATTTAGACTAAACAAGAGTTGAAATGTAAAGAAAAACATCTTTTAAATATTATAAGGTAATTATAAATGTTCATCTTCTCAGAAGATAATTCCAAAAGTCATATAATCATTTGCTTTTGACAGGCCAGAGAAGAAAAAGACATGGTATGTGAAGCGGTGAATGATTTAGTAAGAAGACAACAGAATAATTTTTAAATATTCTTGGAGAATTACATACATAAGGACTGCATCTATACCACTCACATCCCTTCTCCTTTCTCCGTCTCCTCCCATGCCTCCTTTCCAGAAATAAAATTTGGCTTTTACATATGCTGTATATATGCACATACAAACATATTCCTAACAAAATAAGAAATATTTGTAACTATTATAGTCTTCATTTAATAGTCATATGGTCATAGCCTACATTTAATAACTTCCACGACCATTCTATATATTTTTGTCCCCACAACCACATTAACTGGTTGTGTTTCCTTGCCTGTCAAGGTGACTTTGCTCCTTGAGTATTTGAACCATTTAGCAGTCAGGCCTGAATTTATGTGTTTGGTTTTCCATTAACTTTAATCATAAAATATGTTATCTCCCATTTGCTAGGCCTGCACTTCTCACTGTCACTGCATTGTAGCTGCCCTCTTTGGTAATTAAGATCAATCACAGGAACAAGCAAAGTGACTCCATTCCTTGCCCACTGATATGAAAGCATAGGGAGTTCAGGGGCAGGGCTGACTTTTTTTTAATATAGGGTTCAGTAGGGTCATTACACAGTTCCCTGGGGAAAACATTTTGAACTTTTAAGACTCCAAGACCATTAGGACATAAGTATATTTGGGGGGATAGTACACAGTAATTGCTATTAGATAAGTAATGTTAATAGTGAATAGCTCTATTTCTATTTGATCTCTGTTAATCACTGTGAATTGCTATCACAAGATGTCTGACAATATCAGCTTCTTTAAGGCAAGATACATTTTGGCTCACAGTTTCAGGGGTTAACTTGTTGTCAACTGGATCCACTGTTAGGAGTCCCTGGTGAGGTAGACCCTAATTGTGATAGGAACATGTGGCCGAGGAAGTGATTTACTTCATGGCAGCTGGGAAATAAAGAGTTCAAATGGTGACAGGCATGCAATATACCTGCAGCTAGCCCAGATAAGCCCTATTTCCTACATTCTACCAACGTCTCAATAATACCATCAAATTGTGAGTCCAGCAAGGACTTTATCTATTGGTTAGGTTGAAGCTATCATAATCTACTCATTCTCAATAAGTGGATCTATCAGATCTAAGGACACATATGTTGTGGGGGGGATGTTCCTTCACACACAAATCCAAACAATAAAGTCATCCCTTAATCTACTCATTTTAATCTTAGCTATTAAAAAAAACAATCAATATAAACCCTGATTTAGAGAACACACAGCCTCCAGAAGAACATAGTCCCAGCAGTTAAAGATATTGTCACATACTCTCACTAAGACTATGTCCCCAGAGCTACTAACTCATTTGATCCATTCATCATCTCCAGAATGATAGGGAACATGGTAAGGTCAAAGACTTCTATGATTACATTGCCAAGGGGCAAAGCCCAGTATCTTTCTCACCACAATCCATCTTAATTTTTGAGACAAGGTGTCTTACCTTTGCTTCTTGTTATGATAAAAATCCTCTGACAAAAGCAATCTACGGATAAAGAGTTAATTTTAGGTCAAAATTCCTAGTTACAATGATTCCATCATAATGGTAGAGTCACAGTTGGGTTACAGATGTGAACTGTTACACCCAGCTGTTTACATAGATGCTGGTACTCAGATTTGAACTCAGATTGTCATGCACACTGAGCAAATGTTTTGACTGAGTCGTCTCCCAGCACTGTCACATGTCATGGACTCTGGGAGTCACACTCAGGTAGTTCAGCTTGGTAAAGAAACCCCTTCGTCCATCGAGCCATCTAAACGGTCCTCACTTTTTCTTAACAAAGTAAAATAAACAAAAATCTGTAAGGACAAGGGCTCCAACAATTGAAACTTTTCTACAAGCAAACAAGTAATCATTTTTCAATGAAAATCTAGTTAATGAGTAACAATTGCATGAAAATTCAGTATGGCGCTCAATCAACAAAAATAAACACAAAGAATATAATCAAATATTTTATTTGTATTCTTTGAAACCATACTCTCTTTATTAAATGTTCAAATCAGCATGAATTTGATGAGTGGCTATGCACAATCAAGATACTTAAACTTATCTTGAAACAAAGCTGGCAGAATAAAAGACATTTTCTGGAGAATGTAGTATCTGTTGGAAATTAAGCAATATTAGCTATTGTTTTTACTAATGATAAGAATTTCTAGAATTTATTCTATTTCTGGCACTGTGCTAAGTATCTTGCATTAAGATCATCTTATTCCACACCTAAAACAACATTAAGTGCTGTGTTTTATCATTCAAATTTATTATTTGAAACTTATGAAGTTTCAAAAGTTCAAGGATCAGGGCCAAGGTCAGAAAACTGAAAAAGGGCAGAAAGAGTTTTCTGAATTTTAAGACTGAGTTTATCCTTCCAGTAAACATATTACAATATTATTCATTTAGTGAGAGCATGCATTTAAACTATATCTTGCTAGGTTAAAATTTTAAAATACCACGACCTTCCTTAGAAAAATAGACATCCATCTAAGTAGCATGTATAATTATTTGGATAAAGAGATGTGCTTTTAAGTAATTTATAACTTTAAAACTGTAATGTTTCTTCTCAAACAAGTTGAATTCTATCTAGGTTATTATATGACCTGCATTATCTGGCCTGGCATCATAAGCTTGTGACATATGTAGTTTCATAGGGCACAGAACTAAAATGGTTTCAAATTCATAGCTAGTACTTAATTATTTTGTGTTAAAATTGTTAATACTATTTGAACAAGGACCCTACATTTTCCTACTTGTTGTGGACCATAAATTATGCACCTATTACTTCTTGTCAATACCTGAAATTATCTTGTTATAAACACCCTCAAGCTTGCTTATGCTTTGCTTTCACTTTTAGAATGTTGTCTCTGAAGAAATTTTGTCTACATGGTATACCAAAGTAGATAATAGACATGGTAATCATGAGTTTTTAATTTTTATCATTTATTCATGTGTGAATGAAGTCATGTCTTTGAAAGTGTGCAACTCAATCCAAAGAATCAATAAACATCTAAAGTTTTGTGATAGTTAAGAGGAGTACCAAGGAGACATAAATATTTTCTCCAAGCTTGTCCTTTCATTTCCAAATTTATTAAAGTAAATGTCACAGGGTGTCTTGAGAGAATAATGCTAAATTTTTTGCATTTAATATTAGTATCTGAATTATAATTTCTTGTTGACCAATTCCCACCTGGAATTTCATGAGCAAGTGGCTGCCATTCTGTTGACCTTTTCTCATCTTTTAGACCCACCTTGTTACTTCAATGTCTGCTTTTACAAAGGACACAAATCAGGAAGGAGAAAGAAAAGCTAAGAACTTGAGCAATAGGAAATAAATCATACCTGCTCTCACTATAAAGGGTAAGTTCTGGCAGTGACGTCTTATCTTTTTCATTACTCTGTTTGGAGCCTATGAACTGTTTTGCTCAAATTATTTATAAATTAAATAATAAGTGACTAAGCATGATGATAACCTCAGTGTTTTAGTTATTACTTTATCTTTTTGTGTTTCATTACTATTCTATCTCCTATTAAACCCCATACTACTAACTCAGCTGAGATTCTTGGAATCATCATTGTATATTCTGATTGGCATTTTATTAATATCATCTATTACTGAGGCCATGCAATACTTGTCTTTTTTGTCTGTTTTATTTAATTTAACATAAAATACCCTGTAGTTCCACCCATTTTTGCTGAAAATAGTAACATTACTATTTTATGATTTAATAATCTTGCATTCATAAACCACATTTTTCTTACTCATTTATTGATCAACATCTAGTTGATTCCACATATTGCTGTGTGTGTAAATATTTCCTTGAAATGCTGACATAATTTTCTATGGCTATAAGCCAGAAACAGAGTTGCTGATTGCATCATAATTTCAATTCTATTCTATTGATGAACCTCCATATTGCTGATAAGACTCCAATAACCAGAGCAATCTGGAACAACAACAATAAACAAAAAGAATAAAACTAGAGGCATCACAAATCTGAGCTAAAACTAATTTTTAAAAAGGTACAGTAAAACAATGTGACATAAAAGCTGGCACACAGCCCAATGGAATAGAGTGCTCAGAATCAACCCCACATTTACATACAAGTGATTCACAACAAAGACAATGCAGACATACACCAGAGAAAGGAGATCCCAATCACCATATTTTGCTGGGAAAACTATACCCATCTGCAGACTGAATGACCCCAGGATCCTGTTTTCATTGTTTCTTAAAATATTTTTCTCACTGCCTGGGTGCCTCCCAGTTCAAGCTAATCAACTGTCCTTAGTGCATGAGCTGGCTGTTTGGAACCTGGGGCCTATGCAGGAACATTTGCTCAGCCTGGGAGGAGGGGACTGGACCTGCCTGGACTGAATCTACCAGGTTGAGCTGAATCCCCAGGGTAGTCCTTGCCCTGGAGGAGATGGGAATGGGAGGTGGGCTGAGGGGAGGGGGGCCGGGAGGAGGGAGGACAGGGGAATCTATGGCTGATATGTAAAATTAAATCAAATTATAAAATAAAAAAAGAAAATAAATAAATAAAAAAATATATTTTTCTTTACCTTTGGTCTCTCCTTACAATCCTCATGATATGTATGAATGCACTTTTGGTAACAACCATAGGGTTTCTGAAGCTTCTGTTGATTTCTCATTTCCCTTTTTAAAAATTTTTTAATTCTTTCATTTCTTAAGTTGGATAATGTTCTGTCTTCAAAACCAATGATTTTTCTGCCTACTGGAGTATAGCTGAAGTTATCCTGTTCCTGTCCGGCTGCCATGACCCTCAGACCCAAGCAGACACACAGAGACTTATATTATTTACAAACTGTATGGCCTAATGGCTCAGGCTTCTTGCTAGCTGTTCTTATATCTTAAATTAACCCATTTCTATTAATCTATAAGTTGCCACGTGGGTCGTGGCTTACCGGTATCTTAACATGTTGCTTCTCATCACAGTGACTGGCAGTGTCTCTCTGCCTCAGCCTTCCACTCCCCAGACTTTGTCCCACCTATACTTCCTACCTGGCTACTAGCCAATCAGCATTTTGTTTATCAATCAATCATCCACAGCACTGGAGTCTACTACTAAACCTCTGTCAAGAATTCTTCACTTCATCCACCCCAGGGCTTCTTTTGTATTTTTTTCCCTAAAGTTTACATATTCTATCCAAACTCTATATTTGATGAGATATTATACTTATACTTTCACTTGGTCCTCTAAACATGGATTCTTTTGTTTTCTGGGCCAGATTTAAAGTCTTTGAAAAGGTTTAAAGATATAGGTTATGAACTATATCTGTTTGACCTTGCATAAGAAAATAATAATGTGAGGGAAAATCTCTATTACTGTGAAAGGAAGAGCTATAGAAGTGAATAACTGAATTGAGATCTCAAATGCTTTCTGCAGAGAAGTAGCCATCAACTGGTGCCTGGTATACTAGACTGCTCACAGTAGTAGCTGCTAAGGAGTAATGGCTCCTTGAGCCCAGGTGCTGTAATAACGGAGAGTTAGAAACTAAGTCTGGCTTGGCCATCAAGACATGCTCATGGACCATGGACAGAGAGACAGATGCAGCAGTGCTGGCTGTGGAAACTGCAGCCCAAGTGCATCAAGGGAGCCTGAAGCGAAGATTGAGTCTAAGATGATCCAAGAGAGATTAGCCTGAGAAGGAATCACACACCATTGACTCAAAAAGTAGGCAAGCTCCGTATGTTCCCCCTTCCAAAGATGGAGAAGAAGGAAGAGTGGGGGATTGTTTAATTATACCATAATTTCAAAAAATAAAACAAATATTATTTTTAAAAGTATGCAAAGCATGATTCAGACATGATGAGAGTGATTTTTCTCTGCTAAGAACAGTGGGACATCACACACACACACACACACACACACACACACACACACGGACCTGAAATCTGAAGAGACCTCACAGTGACAAAGATCAGAATAAGCATGAGTAGTTCTCCCATACTCATTCAGGACCTTGGGTGCAGAAAGCCTCGTGGGGAACGTATGTTCCCCAGCATGCAAGAGAAAACACTGTAATGGTCAGGCAGGAGTTTTCAGATAAGGAAATTCCTGAAGAAAGTAGAGAACAATGTGGAACTCATCATCATCAATTTAATGTATTTGAATTAAGATCAGCAGCTCTTCCCATCTGCAGTCCCCTACATAGGATGGGGTGAGGAGAAAGGGAGGTAGAGAGACCACACACATCCCAACTAGAAAGATAATAAAGATCTTTTATATTTTATTTTTAATTTTAGATTTTATTGCCAGTTTTTTTTCATCTTTTTGTTAGATGTATTTTTGACTATTTTGTGTCAGCTTGTACCACTTCCTGAAGGTCATTTTAGGACTTCCTTTAGTTGTTCCAATTCTGTATTATTTCCCTATAACTTCTCATAACTCCAATACATAATCCTTTCCTTCTTGTTCACTCTTTATTTTCTTTCTTTTTCCCCCATTCCTTCCTCTCTTTCCTACTTAAGAGTTAACACTCTTCATTCTATCAAACTACTAATTACATTTTTTTAGAATCAGCTCATTAGTGCTGATGTCTCAGAACCTCATGAGGGACACAGGTGAAGTAAATATGGCTTTTCTGCTGAAGAACCACAAAGGGGCTGATGTCAAATCATCACACCTGTTGTCAAAGTTGGATTTCCTCTTAAAAGCAATGGAGACATCAATCCAGCTGAAGATAGCTCATCATAAAAATGTGTGTAAAATAAAACAAGCAAACACAAATAACAGGAAGAAAGAAAGAATACAAGCAGAGTGACACCCCATCCCTAATAGATGAACAAAACAAAAAAACATATGAAAAAAATAAGTTATTATGACACCTTCAGGAACATACAGTTCCTTAACACCAAAAGCCAAAGACAATGAGAAATATTAAATGACAGAAAAAAGTTTTCAGAGCCCCACTCTTAAAAAGACCAATGATCAAATCAATAAAAACAAACAGGTAAATGAGGAAGCTAATTCAGGACCTAAGTGGGATTTTTTTTCAGAAGGAAACTAAGCCTGAAAAGGAACCAAAGAAAATGCTGGAAATTATTCAATCAATCATAAAATCACATTGGGAGCATAAGGAAGTTTCACAAGTGGATGACAAGTTTGAAGCCATATTATATTGAAAAATAAATGAGCACAACCAAAATTTCTAAGTACTTTGAAGTGCAAAAACACTATCTTTGCAACATGCCTGTGGGACACAATTATTTTCAGATGCTGTTTCTGTTTGCACAAGAGCTGCAAAAGACTGAGCCAATCAACATCGTCCTATGGATGAAGGAGGAGCTCTTAAGGCCTCACTCTTTTCTGAGGAGCTATAGACAGTTAGTTACTACAAGAGGAGTGGTGATGTTGCAGCCATTTCTCTTTTCAAGAGAATACCCCCACCTATGCCACTGCAACCCTAAATACACACAATGAGTCACAGGAAGAGAAGACACAGAAGTAGGAGTGGAACTTGGAGAAAAGTGAGAGGAACTGGGGCTGAGAAAGATAATGGAGGAACTTTGATCAAGATGATGATAATGATGATGATGATGATGATGTATGTGTGTGTCTGTCTGTCTGTGACAGAGTAAATAATTTGAAAAAGGACCTAAGATGACTTAAGGTAAAAGAAGATTTGAATAATAGGAATCATAGATAAATTATTTAGTGGAAAAAACAAAGGCTCTGGGTCAGGTCATGGCTCAGCAGGTAAAGGTGTTTGCCTGCAAAGTCTAGTGAAATGAGTTGACTCCTCAGAATTCATGGGAAGGTGAAAGGAGATAACTAAATACATAAAGTTATCCTCTAACCTCCAAAGATATGTGTGGCACATGAACCTGTGTGTGTGTGTGTGTGTGTGTGTGTGTGTGTGTGTGTACTTGAGCGTGCACACACACAGAGTAATATTAAAACATTCAATTATCTTATTTTTTTAATTATCAATGAAATTATAGCAGAAAAATTCAAACCTAGAGAACAAAGTAGACATCCAAATACAGGAGACAACTAGAACTCTAAACAGATATGACTGAAGAGGAACTTCTCTATGTCATAGTCAAGTTGTCAAAAGTACAAAGTAAAGAAACAACATTCAAAACTGTGAGGGAAAACTGCCAACTCAGAAAGCCAAACATATCAGAAAAACATCTGTAAGAACAGGAAGAAGGTTTTAAGTGTCAGTTGACGTAGACTGCAAAGGACTGTGTCCTCAAATCCTTGCAGTAATAAATCTGCCCAAACTGGTCTACATGCTCTCCTTTTGTTGCTTATTTTGTTTTTTATTATTTTGTTGTTGTTTTTCAGTTTCAGTCACAGTCAGAATGGTCAATCAGGGGAAACCTCAGTTTTCATGGCTTTTATCACAGCTCATTGACCAAGCAAGATGATTTGATCAGCATAATTTGTAATTTAGCTCTATCTGTGGAGGGATTTTGAATAGCAAGATGCCAGATGTCACTGACTTACCTAAGGAAGTTGAAGCAGATGTATCTCTTTATTTAGGCCCCTTAGGGTATTACAGATTACTAAAAATATATTGTTTTAGATATTGGGCACATCTATTGAAAAAAATCCAGAAGTAAGATTCATTTTCATGTCTAGGTCTGTGTAATTTATATTAGATTTAGCAACCTTCATGTTATTAGAAACAACTGGTATTAGTCTGAAGTTAACACTTCAATACATTATCTCATTTAATTAACACTTAAACAAATCAAAAAATAGCATCTGACCACTTTGGAATGTTTTGGATGTCTTTTTTTTTTCCGCCTCTGGGAAAACAAAGACCTGGAATTTGAATGTCCATCACTGTTTAAAGCCTAATCCCAACTGTATGGCCTGCTGAGAATATCACAGTCTTGTTAGACCCTGGAAAATACAATTTGGATCTTTTCTAGTGTTTCCCTGGAGTGACTGTTCTATATAGACAATATTAAAATGCAGATTTCTTGCTATAATATAATGATTCCTTGAAAGGAACCAAACAGAAATGATAGTTGTCAATATATTTTGCTAAAAATAAATGCAATATAAGTAATATTTCCTTATCCTTGCCAGGATAACAAAAAACGTTGAGTCCTGTGCATGGGAAAATGCTAACAGAACATTCTCTGGTTAGAAGGCTTGATTTTCACAGATACAAAGTAAATATTGAAGCTCACACTGCTATTTAACATAGCAAACTAATGTTGAGAGACTTCTACTGAATTTCATAGATTTCATTACTGAGAGCTGTAGTCTCAAATATCTAGTTTTCTTGGTGACAGCCTTTCCACAGGAAAACAGATCAGAAAATAGTAAGGAGCATACACCCTTTATTATTTTTTCTTTTATTGAAAATAGTTTTATTTTTCATAGTTTCCCCTCCCTCTACTTCTTCCAGTTCCTCTTGTCCTCCCCACCCCCCTCTGCATCCAGGTCCACTCCCATTCTGTCTCTCATTAGAAAATAAACAGTCTGATAAAAACTGAGCAGCCAGACGGACATGCACACGCCGACCCAGAGTGGTTTGCTCTGGGCAAGTAGGAAGACGCCAAGGAACTGCAAGATCTGGCACCATTGTGGTGAGCAATCGGAAGAGTATGGGAAGGAGAGAGGGTCAGAGGGAGATTCACATACTTTGGAAAGAAGAGGATCTGAAGAGGAGAAGGCTGTGAGGAACAGGCAGATGTAGGAATCCTGCTTGCCACCCAGGTGTCCTCCAGTCCTGGGCTGACACCAAGGTCCAGGTCTGGGTCCATGGCCATACCACAGACATGGTCTGTGTGGCTGTCCATGGCCACTGTTACCACCAAGGGATGTGAGGATGTCTGGGATCATGGCCACCACATGTGGCTGCATGGATGTCAGAGGGCCACGCCACCGCAGGGACCATCCTAATCTGGATGGCCTGGGATGCCATCTAGGGCCATGGTGCTGTATAGACCAGAGATCGGGATGGGCCAGTGCGCTCTCTGTTCCAGGACCATGGACGGTGGAGGTTGACCGGGCAGAGCTCCAGAGAACACCGTTGGACTTTGATACACCTTCCCCAGACCCCGAGACCTACCTATCCCTTCATTTGTAAGTTACCCACTAAATAAATCTTCCTTTTAACTACGTGGAGTGACCTTAATAATTTCGCTGCAGCTGCAGGGCCCATGTTTGGGTCCATGACCCTACTGCAGCCAGGATCTGTGTTGTCCATGGTGCCTGTTACCGTTCAGGGTCATGTGGATGCCCAGGGACTGGGCCTGTTGGGGCCCAAGGGTCACAGTGACACTGGGGTCATACAGATCAGGATAGACTGCTGCCACTCAGGGCTATGTTGGCATCCAGGCCAAGGCTGCTTCTGAGAAGCATGGCTGGGTTCATGGTCTACAGCAACCAGGGTCTGTGTTGATGTCAATGGCTTCTGTTACTACTGAGGACTGTGCAGATTCCCAGGTTATGGGCTGACACCCAAGGCCGTGTTGGTGCCCAAGGGTCACGCTGCCACAAGGGCCATACAGATGGGGGTGGACTGAGCTGCCACCCAAGGGCCATGGAGAAGTCTGGGCCTAAGCTGTGGCTAGGGACCATTTCGGTGTCAGTGGCTCTGCGGCAGGCAGGCAGCCAGCGTCTGTGTTGAGGTCCCTGGCTCCTGTTGCCATCAGAGGGCTAGGATTGCCCAGGGAACAATTCAGCTGCATGAGGCCAGGTTGGAGCGCTCTGGGACCACATTGTTTCTGGGCCCATCCAGATTTGAGAGACCTGCACTGCCATGCAGAGCCATAATGATGTCCAGGCCTAAGTTGCTGCTGATGATGACCACAAGGTTCATGTGTTGAACCATGTGTTGAAGTACAGGGCTCAACTCAACTGACCCCATCCCTCACTGGCCTGGGGCGACTTGTCCTCCCTCCTCTCAAACACACACAGGAGAGCTGACCCTGAACCTCCCTGGCCCTGGGATAAAGGACACCGGTGACCTTGGCACCCGAAAGCTGGCCTTGTCCCTAATGGGAGAGCTGGCCTCCCACATTTGGGAGGGCTAGCCCCATCTCTCAGCAAGTGCCTGGGAGAACTGGCTCCGCCCCTCACCTGGGAGGGGTGGTCCCAATGGAGTGATCATCTTAGCTGCCATCAGGGCACACATCCAGCTTGGAGTTGGAACACCCCAAAAACTAACCTGTCTATGATGTACTGGAGTGTGTAAAGAGACTGATCCTGCAGAACCATAGCAGCAGGATTTCCATGGCTCAGGGCATCAGTGGGATAACAGAGAGGAATGTTGGAGGAAGTCCAGGATTGATGGTGTACCAAAGCCAGAGGCCTTGAACCTGACCAGCAACTCATTACACAATGAACATTTGCAAGTATCATCTTAGTGGTAGCTGTTTGGACAAAAGGGTCTACTGCATGATATACAACAGCTACCACTAAGATGAGTGAAAAGGGGATGGAGAGGAAGGATGGAGGAGCAAAGTGTTTATTTTTTACTCTTTAAAAAGTTTTTGTTTATTTTTATTCTTTTATAGCTTTCCTTTGGTGGGCAACAGAGGGAGGAGAGGATACAGAGAAACTGGGAGATGAGTGGGACTGGTGTGTATGACGTGACATTCCCAAAGAATCAGTAAAAATTAAATAAATAAAAGAAACAAATTTCTAAGGGATAATAGTAAAATAAACAAAGAATTGGTATATTATATATTGGTTAAATATATCTATATATCAGAACATTCGTTCATCATGAATAGTCTAAACATCATTTTAATATCTGCTGGTAGCATTTAACATTTCACATATTCGGTGTAACTCATTTGTTTACTTATGAATTGTTAGTCTTTTAGATAACTAATATTTTATTTTCTTATAAACACTATTTCAGTGAATGTAACTAAGTCATCCACAATTTAATGAGTGTGCTGAAGCAGATGTGCTACTCGAAATTTCCTCCCCAGGAAGTTGGGGCTTAGAGATGAATAGGTGATGGCTCAGTTCAAAAGTGTGTACTGCTTTTGCAGGGGACACAAGTTTGATCCCCAGCCTCCATTAAGCAGCTCACAACCACCTGTACCATGGGCTCTAGAGTGTCTGATGCCCTCTCTTGGCCTCCACAGGCACTGTACTCATGTGAACATTACCCCACAAGTACACATGCAACTTTTTTAAAAAATAAAATAAAAAAGCTTCTGTTTTTGTAATTCCTTACTAGTGTTACATAAAGTTTTCTTTGCCTCCTCCCCTTTTGTGTCTCTGTATCTGTCTATCTGTCTGTCTGCCTGTCTCTCTTACTCGCTCTATGACTGTGTGTGTGTGTGTGTGTGTGTGTGTGTGTGTGTGTGTGTGTGTGTGGTGGTGGTGGTTTGAAATGGTCCCCAAAGGGAATGGCACTATTAGGAAGTGTGGTCTTGTGGAAGTAAGTGTGGCTTTTTTGGAGGAATTGTGTCACTATGGGGGCGGGCTTTGTGGTCTCTTCTTCTCAAGCTTCACTCAGTGTCAGTCGACTTCCTGTTGCCTCTTAGTCAAAATGGAGGACTCTCAGTTCCAGCAACACATCTGCCTGCATGCTGCCATGCTCCCCTTTATGACGATAATGGACTGACCCTCTGAAACTGTAAGTGAGCCACCTCAATTAAATGTTATTATTTATAAGAGTTGCCATGGTCATGGTGTCTCTTCACAGCAATAAAAACCCATAACTAAGACTCTGTGTGTGTGTGTGTGTGTGTGTGTGTGTGTGTGTGTGTGTGTGTATGTGTGTGTGTGTGTGTGTTTATCAATAATAATTGGGAAAGACACAAATAATTTGATAGCGAGTCAAGGGGAAAGACATGGGGAGGGTGTTAGAAGGAAGAATGTGAGAACATAAAAATAAAAGTACATAAATTTAGTAAGAGTAACATGTTGACTATAAAATAAAACATTTTAAAAATTCATAATACTAAATGTTATTTTCTTTTTACCCTCAGTGTTACCAGTTATATGAGTCTTCCAATTAAATTCTTCACGAATTATACCTTGCTGTGTTCGTTTGTTGTTAGCAAGGTTAAATACTCTCTTGAATATACTATGTAATATATATCACGTAATTAACAGTTTCTGCATGTGAACTTAGACCGCCTGGGTTTAAATCCAGACTCCAAAACTACTAACTCTATTATCTAGAAAGCTGCTTAACCTCCCCGGGGACACAGCTGCCCCTTGCTAAGTAAGTGTGAGGTTAACAATGAAACTCATTTGTTGTCATATTTACTCAGCTAGCTCATTAGTTTGCCACGAGGATGAATGAGTTAGCACTACAAAGTGCTTAGAACATACCTAACAATTATAAACACACAATGTTTCTTCTTGTGTATAATATATCTTCCAACTATGTGGTCCTTTTCTTCTGTTTTTGCTCATATTGATCAGTAAAAATGCTTTATCGTTCATATTCACTACTTGTAATATATCTTGAAAATGTTTTCCTCAAGTTTGTTGTCTAGCTTCTTTCTACTGCTGTTTGTGGCAACCTTTTTCTGTCAGACATTTGTTTCTTTATGCTGACTGATTTATCAAATACCCAATTTTAAATAATGCAACTTGATGAGTTGGGAGATAAGTACACACTGTACACTACTGTAACCTATGCTTCCAAAATTTTTCATTTCAAATTTATTCTATTTTGTATCTTTGATAAACAGTCAATATAAGATCTATCCTCTTGTCAAATTAAGTATGCATTATTAGCTGTAGTTATTATCATTCTTTATAAGATATCTGGAATTTGTTAATTATTGACAGTAAAAGTACCATGCTCTTTAACTAATGTATCATCCCCACAATGTTGTCTCCACACCCTTGAATACCAAAATTCCATTCTCTATTTATAGACACTTGACCATTTTAGAATAATGAGTGAGTAGTGTCACAAAGAACCGACCATCCTGTATATGGGCATATTAAACTTAGCATAGTGTCCTCCAGGGCCATCTATGGGGTCACAATGGCAGAGGTTTATTTTTATAAAAGATAAAATAATAATATCCCATGTTTGTGTAAGCCTCATATTTTCAATCTAATCATCTGTTGGTGGACGTATGGGTTGCTTCCATGCCTTAACTATTGAGAATAGTGCTGCAAAGAGAGCAGCCATAGCCCTTTGCAATCTTGATTTCAAATTATTCTGAGTATGTATGTTGAAGTAGTATTGTTATGTCAGGTATTATTTCTATGTTTTGTTTTTTGTGGAATCTCATTTCTGTTTTACAGATACTTTACAAATTTACAAGCCAAACAACAGTATAAAAGGGCATCTTTTTAATTAAAATTCTTTTTTCATAAAATATATTTTAATTATTTTCCCTCCCTGAACTCCTTCTAGATCCTCCCTACCTCCCTATCCACCCAACTTCCTTTATGCTCTCTCCCTCCCTCTCTCTGTCTCTCTCTGTGTCTTTCTCTCTCTTTCTTTCTCTCTCTCTCTAACAAAGAAAAACAAAAATCAAAATATCCCCATAAAGTTGAAAATCAAAACAAACAAGTAAAATACCAAGAAGATAAAGCAAAACAAAACAAAAACAAAAACTCCACACAAACCCCACTGAGTGCATTTTTGTGTTGGGAAATTGCTTTTGAACAGGGCCTGCCCTGGGTGTGGTTGATACACACAAACTTCTCTTTTGTATATCCTCACCAGTGTTTGCTCTCATTTGGTTTTTGATAATAGCATTCTAACATTAACGTGATGATACCTCATTGTGGGTTTATTTGCATATCTATGATGATTGATGATATTGGAAATCCATTAACTCTTTGTATGTCTTCTGTGGATAGATGTATTTTAAGTGCATGATTTGCCCATTGAGTGATTTGCTTTATCTGCTATTGAGGTACTAGAGTCCCTTACATATTTTAATATTAATCCTCTATTGAGCAAATAATTTCAAATATCAGTCTTTTCATTCAGTGACTTCTTTTGGTGTGACACAACTGTTCAGTTTTATGTTGTCATAAATCTATTTCTGTGTTGTTTGCCTCTGTCATCAATGTCTGCCAGGACTTTTACCATCCAAGTCTCAGGTTTAAGTCTTTATTTCATTTTGGGTTAATATTTGTATATAATGTAAGATAAGGTTCTAATTTCATTTTTTGCATATGGATAGACAATTTTTACCACCAAGCTATATCACCAATCTGTATAATTTTGGGAATCAGTGGACTGAACACATAAGTTTGTTTCTGAATTTTTGATAAAGATATTTTTATTGGCTTCCATTTATCTTTAAGCATTATATAAATTCCTGTGTAATTTCTTTGGTCGCAAGTCACTGAAATATTTGAAAACGCTTACAGGTATATTTTTAAAAAAATAACTTTTAAGCTTCACTATAAACAAACTTATGAATAAATAAAAGCATTTCACAATAAAATTGACCAGACATAAAGTCTATAAAAATGAATGGACTTCTATACAGTTAGAATACATATTCAGAATGGAAGCTGTGGAAGGGAAGCTGCCTGCAGGTAGATTTGAACTGTGTGTACTTGCATTAAAACTTCTCTATTTATATTTAGTCTAACAGTTGAATAAGCCCACCCAGGGAACAAACCTTATTCTTCAAGTTAAATTCTTTAAATCATAACACAGTGTGTTTGGAAGTCAAGACAGGGCTTCAGATGAGTGACATCGTAAAACATTTATTTGAGAAATATCAATTTCATAACCAAACTTTAAGAATTATATTTGTTACCCAGTCATATCCTCAATTGAGAGAATTCATTATGTTATATGCAGAAACATTGGAATGTTAATGGAAGTACTTTTCAAGAGAAGTCAAAATATATATTTATGGTAGCACTGAAATTATTTTTCAGAAATCATCATTTTAAATATACGACATATAAATACATTCATATAAACTTGCAAGTGTTTTATTGGCAAGAGTTTCATTTATCAGTATTGCTCAAAAGTGACAGTGTTTGGGGAAATAAAACTAACTGATAATATCAAAGAAATTCCAATGAAATACTTGCATTTCTCTCTCAAAACCTTTTACAGTTTAGATGAATAGTCTCTAATATCTTTTTGCTTCAAAATATAAATGATTAATCTGTACTCGCTAATGTTTTTACTGCAAAATATGAAACATTTCTTAACATTACTCTTTTTATATACCCATCATTTATTCTTACAAGTAGGGATATTATAAAAATGTATGCACATTCATATAAGTGTTCACATAGGTGTATGTATGTGTGTAATCAAATAAGTAATATATAATATATAAAATATTATATAATATATATATACATATATAAGAAATCAAATATGGCACAATTAAAGGAAAATGACAACAGACCAGAAGGTGTGGTGATATTGTGTCCCCCAATATATTGTGCACTCTAATAAACTTATCTGAGGTCAGAGAACAGAACAGCCACTAGATAGACATAGAGGCCTGGAAATGGTGGCACACATACCTTTAATCCTATCACTTGGGAGGCCGAGATCCATCCAGATCTCTGTGAGTTCAAGGCCACACTGAAAATAGAGCCAGGCATGGTGGCACATACCTTTAAACCCAAGACTTGAGATCTCATGTCTTAATTGGGAAAGACACATGCCTTTAATCCCAGGAAGTGATGGCAGGAAGCAGAAAAGTATACAAGGCGTGAGGACTAGAAACTAGAGGCTTTTCAGCTTTTAGGCTTTTAGCAGCAGTTCAGCTGAGATCCATTCAGATGAGGACTCAGAGGCTTCCAGTTTGAGGAAACAGGATCAGCTGAAAAATTGGCGAGGTGAGGTTAGCTGTGGCTTTTTCTGCTTCTCTGATCTTTAAGAATTCATCCCAGTACCTGGCTCCTGAGTTTTTTATTAATAAAAAGATTTGTGTTACAAGGAAGTCTTTCCTCTGGTATTAATACAGTCTATCTATGGAGCTTCAGTAAAGTACCCTAAATCATTCTTTATTTTGCTAGTTAAAAACTGAGTTTGGGCCCCCGTTCTTCTCTATTTCCTTTTAATTCTGTTCTGCCTAAGCCATGTGGCATCGTTAATTTGTGATTGTAACCAAGGAATGAAAATAAATCTACCTTTCATTTGCTTGTTTTCTCTTTTTTTCCTGGATATCCTAATTATTCTGATTTAACTAACACATATATTTCTTTTGTTATAGGCTATTTCGCAGTCATCAAGTAAACAAGTAGTATGTAAGTAAACTATAGTACAATCTCCTTGCTCAAGAAAACCTCTCCTCATGCTGCTGAATTTTTTTCATCAGCAAAAGTGTCTTGCCTCAAATACTTAAGTTTATTCAACCCAGTTTCTATATGGCACTGTGTCTTAGTTAGGGTTTTCATTGCTGTGAAGAGACACTATGACCACAGCAACTCTTATAAAAAAAATTTAATTGGGGTGGCTCACATACAATTCAGAGTTTCAATCCTTTATCATCCTGACAGGGAGCAGGGTGGCCTGCAGGCAGATATGGTGCTGGAGCTGAGAGTTCTACATCTTGCAGGCGATAGGAAGTCAACCGAGAGTCACACTGAGGGAAGCTTGAGGAAAACAGACCTCAAAGCCCACCCCCACTGTAACACACTTCCTCCAATAAGGCCACAACTTCTAATAGTGACACTTCTTTTGGGGGACATTTTCTCTCAAACCACCACACACTATATATTCTGTTTCATAGCCATCATGATCTAAAGTACTCCTTTCATACTGCACCATGTCTCATCCCTATTCACAGAACATGAGGCTATCTCATCACTTATTTCATACTTACAGTGAATTCTTTATTTTTATTCATTTGACTCACATCAAAACAGTACTAGAGTATCTCATGTGTCCTGCTCCTTATCATTTTGTTCAGTCTCTCAATTCTCCATTATATTGTCTTAAAGAACTGGATGGATAAATTTTGGAGTCAGTATTGTCTATTCAACTTGTTTTATATCAGATAATTTCTTTAGCGTCAGGAACATATCTCAGACAACATGTTTATTTAGTTATTAATGGTAAAACATGAGGAACTCAGGTTTATATAGTCTTCCTTAGACTATCTTTAAAACATATTTTTTATAGTTTATATTTTAGTTCTTCGAAAACATCATACAATATGTTTTGATCATATTCCCCCTGAACTCTTCCAAGATTTACCAGCTCTTTGTTACCATTAAACTTTGCATCATTATAAAAACAAAAACAAACAAACAAGCAAAAGCCATCAAGGCCAATTTGTGCAGCCCAAATATTTCTGGATATGTGGCCTTCCATGGAAAAATGGTTAACTTACCAGGGCTACACTTTTAAAGAAAATAGACTCTCAGTCTCCTAGCAACTATCAGTTGCTAGTAGTTTCTTAGCAAGATGTGGATCTTCATGCCTAACTCCCTTCTCTGTGCTGGGGTTTTGTTTGTCTTGGGCTTGTACAGTCTTATGCCTGCTGTTCCAATTGTTGTAAGCTCATATGTGCAGCTGTCATGCTGTGATAAAATGATAATAACTTACGTGTAGTCATCCTTTGTCTCTGGCTCTTTCTGCCTTCTCTTCTCCAATGATCTCTAGGCCTTTAGAGAAAGGGATTTAGTATATAGGATCCATTTAGGGCTGAGAATTCCACAGTTTCTTTCTCTCTGAACCTTAGCAAGCTGTGGGTCTCTGTGTTGATCAGCATCTACTTCAAGTAGAAGCCCAGTGCCAAGAACAGGTTAGTTATTTTGGAATTATTAGCCAGTGAGTTCCATAGAACCCCAAATATTACAGGTTGTTGGTGTGCCCTTGGTTACCCTCAAGAACTTGATGGTAAGACCCCATTTGAAAAGACACCACATATTTGAGTCACAGACTATAAAGAAATCAAGCGGGTTGTGACCTGGAAACTTCATCTATACTGGACAGAGTTCATAGTGTGAGATGGTGCTGTGCATGCTACCAGAAGAGAAAAAGAATGATCAGTCTTCTACAGTTGTAAACTCTTTGAGCTAAATTAATGCCTGGCCTACTAAGACCTTTCAACTGGTGTAATAGTGGCATGAATAGTATGGGAATAAGCAACCATTTTCTGACTACATTTAAATCCCTTTCCACAAGATGAAACCAGTACCTGACCCCATCATTAATCCAAGAACCTATGGTCAGAAAGATCACAGGTCCTAGGTGAGAACCTGCTACTATTAGTCTGGTAAGTATGTGTAGCATGACAGTAATTCTTAATGTTTTATCATTATATCCATAGATTAATTCATCTCTCAACCCTCATAGATGCTTCTATTTGCAGCAGATGGTGATTCAGCCTATAAATTCTTTTAAGCAACTAAAAAATATTAAAATAACAATATGAAGGCATGCATTGTATTAGTTATTTTTTTCATTGCAATGTTAAAAACCCAACCAAAGCAATTTAAAGAGGAAAGGAAGGGAGAAAGGAAGGAAGGAAGGAAGGAAGGAAGGAAGGAAGGAAGGAAGGAAGGAAGGAAGGAAAGAAAGAAGGATTTAGACCCATGCTATATCCTATGATGAAGGAGAAGACATGGCACTTGCAGCTTGGAGCAACTGGTTACATTGTCTCCACAGTCAGGAAGCAGAGAGAGATAAATTATTGTACTCAGTTTGCATCTCCCTTTCATGTAATCAGTAGAATGGTGTCTCATACTTCAGGCTGGGCCATCCTTTCTCAGTTGAACACATCTAGTAATAGCCTTACCTCCACACCCAGAGGTGTTTTTCCATAATGATTCTAAATCAAATCAAATTAACAATGAAGATTAACCATCTTACTTTTAGTTTTCAGCAATGAAGGAACATAAAGAAAGTTGTATTGAGGGTAGACTTATCTTGCATTGATTTTTCTCAATAAATTAAAGAAAACAGAATATGCCATATCCTCCCTTTGACTACATATTGCATTCCACAGAATAAGATGAATAAGTTTTACCCTCATAGGATTTATAATCTATTATGAGAGGCCTATACATTTTTATATTAGTAAATGCAGATGCACTTATATATATATTGGTGTGTGTTTGAAAAGTGTTAGCCTTTAATCCAAGCAAGTGTAAGGCAGAGGTGACCAGATCTCTAAGCTTTCTCTGAATTCAAGGCCAGCCTGGTCTACATAGTGGGTTCCAGGACAGCCAGAAATACATAGAAAGTACCTGTCTCCAAAAAACTGAAAAAAAAGGTTATAAATGAGATACAAGATTCAGAATTAAAGAGACAACACATAATATAAAAAACATGATGTGGTGTGGAGAAGATGTTCTTGATGCAATGACATTGAAGCTGAGAAATGAAGGACAAATGGGTGGTAAAGAAAGGTGGGCCCCCCAACTGAAAGACCTCATTAAATATTCTGATACAGAAAAAAATCATAAAAGGTCTGTGGTCTACATAAAATCCCAGGTAAACAGAATATAGCAAATGGGTGTTGAAGCATAAAATGAGCAGAGCTTAGTTAAAGGCTATAGGATGCTACAAGGCTGCATAAAGGGTGTTAGTTTAATGGCAAGACAATGAGGAGCTAATGAAAGACTTTATGAGGCTGTGAAGTGACATTTAAAAAAATGGAATGTGGTAGTAAATAAGGAAGGAGTGATGAAACAGATACCAGTGTGGAGACAGTTGCAGTCTCAAGATATTGTGGTGACTGAGCTACAGAGAATGTGGAAAGCAGGACAGAATGGGAACTATTTATGAAACAAACAAAAACCATAAATTAGGAAAGAGGTAGATGAGAACAAGTGGAAGAAGCATGATCTTAACTTAAACAGTTAGATGGTAACAATACTGTTTTAAGAAACTGGGAGGATATCAAATTTAGGGCTGGGGGATAGTTGTGATGAAATCATACTAGTCTAAGTCTATATTCCAATTAAATACCAATGTTAGAAAGCCACTGTATGCCTCATTGTGTGGTTAAGAGGAAAGAAGTATAAAAATAAACAAGCGGTCCAGGGCATTCTTGAAGAATACATCATACAAAGAGATGGATAGGCCAGCCAAAGAAGCAAGTAAGCAATAAATGGCATTATTGGTGAAGAACTAGAGGCTTACCAAATGTGAGCAAGTGGGGCCATTCTCACCGAGAGAGGAACTAACAGTATAGAGTTCCTGATTCAGGTAACAACACATTAGATCTGAAGACAAGAGAGAGAAACTCACTGCAATTGAAGAGATGAGCTCGTAAGCCACACCAGCCTTGTCCATGAGGTGATAATGTCTTCAATTTATCTGAAGATAAATCAGTCAATGGAAACTATAATGTGGTCAGAACAAACCAGAAGTTGAAAAATTTGGCAGATATCCCAAGAAAAGATGAAAAAAAAAGTGACCAAGTCTTCAAATCTGGCTTCTGGGAAAAGGTAAAGAATTAAAGAAAACAATGAGAGTGTTTGTAAAAGGAACCCAGTTGAAACTATATAACGACTTTCAATCTGTTGTCAACACCTATGTCACTCTCCGAAGTCACAGAGATTTCCTCTTTTGCTTTTAGTTTTAATCTCTTTAGAAAACCAATGCATTAAAAATTAAAACATTCACAAACACCACGATATGAGTGAAACAAGGCTTTAGGACAAAATCTTGATCTCAAATTTGACATCATCATTTGGGAGACTTATCCAATGCACAAATAGCGAAGGGTTAGAATTTAAAAATGATAGGTCCACATATGTTTATAGTTAAAATTTGAGGCTCTTTGCTAATGTGAATTATCTAGAGAGCTATAGCTGAGTCTTGTTTCACACATGCCTTTAACATGCAAAATGAATTTTTATATAAAAGAATTAGTGATTGGGTATAGATGACTTGTGATGTGTTTGCAAAATATTTCCTGGAAACTATGTTTTAGTTGAATTCATTTCATCCTTTTCATATTTGCTAATAAGACATCTCTTTGGCTGGGAATCCTTTCTGGCTCATCCAAGCACAGATCACCTGCTGGGCGGCTGTGGACCCTAAGTGAGCTTGTCATTCTGTTCTCCTCAGCAGAATATGACATGCAAGACATGAGCTCAGCATGCTGAGTGGCGAAGCCAACAGAAGGAGTGTTAAAGAGTTTATAGCTATGAAAGCATCGGGAGCTTTACCTCCCGAGGAGCTGTGTGACATGCCAAAGTAAATATTCTCATTCCCTTGGTTAATAACATTTCAGTGATTCTCCCTACCACAAGAACTATGTTATGACATGGGAGATGTCAAAAGAACTATTTTTTAAAAATATTGGTTATATTTTGAAAATACAGTACATGTAGCACAGTTTATTAGGTCTAAAAGATGTTATTCATCAATGAGACAGATTAAGAGATCATAAAAACAGACAGATATCAATGTTTGTTCATAGCAAGCTTCAAAATAAGGCATCAAAATGCTACCTCTAGCACCCATTCTATCTCATATAGGGTACTCGTTCACATAAATAAATCACTGATCTCAGAGCTATGTGAAAAAGCCTGTGAGATTCCATTCTGGAAAATGTCTCAGTTGAAATGAGTCACTTCGAAAACACAAAAAATTCCTTGAATCCAATACAAAAACAAAGCATAGATACTTTGGAAAGGGTCAAAAGGAAAAGATGTCCATCTTTTATAAAGTTCATAAAGCCATATTCTATTAACTTTTCTATTAATTTTAATGTAAAATCTTTTCCTTTTGTACTCTAACAGATCAGTAGAATGAATTTGAAAGTGGTATAATGCACTTTTCATGGAAATATTACTTTTATCACAGTCTCAGTTTCTATGGCCCAACTGAGATTTCACTTAAATAAGCTGGTCATAATCTTACTAGCCACGGACAAAATATGAAGGATTTTCTTCATGTTTATAGCCAGTGTTGGAAGAATTGTAGAGATAGATCTCAGTCCATTTTCCTATTCATGCTAAATATTGATCTGTAAGTAAACAATATGAAAAATCCAAAAGCAATGGCAAATTGAAGTTAAGAATCAGTTAAAAGGAAGAAAGTTCATCAATTAAAATTTTAATGCTTGAAATTTAGACTCAGCATAAAACAAGCCAATCAGGAAACACTCAGCAGAAAAAGCTAATATTTCCCTTTAGGCATCTAATATATTCAAAATCCTTACTAAACACCATGGCCCATCACTGTTTCCATCACTAAGGATATTTTGTTCAAAACAGAAGATGACAAGCTTTGGGTTGTCAGAATCTGACTTTTCTAAAATAGTGAGTAGAAGCTAAGCTCCATATACATAGCAATTGAATAAATTATATTATAGGGAAGTGATAGGAACTTTGGAAAGATTCAAATTAGGAAAGAGGCATGAGTCAGACATAAAGAAGGTGGCATTTGGAGCATTTAATTTCATCAGAGAAAAGTTCATGAAGAATACAGCATTTAAATATACACATGAAGGAAGTGGTCTAAGCTGAGACTATCAGAACACTTTGTTCTAGGCATAAGAAGCCACCTGCACATACCCTGGAGTCAAGGCATGTCTTAGGCAAAGAGTCTCAATATGTATTTGTGTTGAGTTACTTTAAAAGCAAAAGAACACATGGGCATTATCACAGTTTATGAACTCTTCTAGTTTCTAAGGAGCTATGTAGAGTATTCAGTTTTAGATATGTATGTTAAATCTATTAACCCCAAAGAGACTTTGTAATCTCTGTCACTTTCAAAAGCTCTTATTCTATTGTTCCTAGAACCCAATAGTGAATCTACCATCTTCTCAATAGTGACCTACAGACAATTCACCAAGCACTGTTTTCAAGAACAGAATAGATTTGGATTGACTGATTCATTTAGTTCTATGTGGCATCCAGAAGAAAGGTCCTCAAAGATATCTGCTCACACAGAACCTATGTTTGTATTGCTTTCCATGTCCAAAGGGACACTGTGATGTGACTCAATGGAAGCTCTTGAGATGGCAATTATGTTGGATTATTAGTTTGGAACAAACATAATTGTCTTAGGATTTCTATTGTTGTGAAGAAATGCCATGACCACCACAACGTATAAAGGAAAACATTTAATTGAGGTGGAATCTTAGTTTCAGAGGTTTAGTCCATTATTGTCATAGTGGGGAGCATGGTGATGTGCAGGCAGACATGGTTCTGACTACATCTTGAAAAGACATGGACTGTCCCACTGGGTATAGCTTGAGCAAAGGAGACCTCAAAGCCCACCCCCACAGTGACACACTTCCTCCCACAAGGGCATATTTACTCTGACAAAGTCACACCTCCTAATAGTGCCACTCCCTTTGAAGGCCATTTTCTTTCAAACCACCACAATAACTATTAGGGTCCTTATGAGAGACATCAGGAGAATCAGTCTTTATAAAAAGGTGACAGGAAGGTCACAAAGACACAGAGATGTTAAAATGCACTTTTTTGCCTTTAAATCTAGGGCGAGGAGTGAAGAGCTAAGGGATATTAACAGCCTTACTCACAAGAGGCTTAGCAGTAGATATCCAGGTAGACTTTAGGACTTCTGACCTTCACACTTGCATCTGACCTTCGTTCATATATCCAGGTAGGCTTTAGGATTTCTGAACTTCATACATACATTAATAAAACTTTGTGTTGTGTTAATCCACTGCGTTTGTAGGTCATTTATTATAATAGAAGTTCAGAGACCCCAGTATTTTCAATTCTTCCCAGACTTCCTTTATGAGAGCAAGCTTAATGTTTACTTAAATTCTTCCCAGATTAATCCAAACACCACAATACCTTATACCAAGTACTGTAGGGAAGTGGGGAAGCCCCAGCCCAGCCCAGATCCTCATTGAAACTCACAAGTTTGGTTATGTATTAAAAGGCCTTGGCTTATAGGAAGCCAAAGAGTTATTCATTTTTTCCTCTTGTATTACTATATGTTACATTGTTCTCCTTTTACCTTGACAAAGGTGATCTTTTTATTCTGTGCTAACAGATTTTTTTAAAAAAACTTTCCTATTGCTTCTGTTTTTTTTTTTAATCCTAATACACAGACTTCTGGAATAAGAATCTCTGTGTTCTAATTTATACATTCAATGTGGGCTACCTCATTGTCTTTTATAATAAAAACAGTGAAAGCAACAGACAGAACCATTTTATACAGTTTGAACACTGTGTGTCCTTGAACAAGTCCCTTCGCCTCGCTGTGCAACTCTCAAGGTTCAAGAGTATAATAACCCTCAGAATTATTAAGGTGACACATGTTCTCAGTTGTCTTGAAGGCAGTCTCATAGTTAAATTATTGTACATATTTGAAATACGTATTAATTTAGGTTCTCTAGATGAACAGAACTTCTAAAATCATGTCACACACACACACACACACACACACACACACACACACACACACACACACACGAGATTTATTAGAATGTCTTACGGGCTGTGGTCCAGCTAGTCCACCAATGGCTGTCTACCAAGGGAAAGTCCAAGAATCCAGTAGTTGTTCAGTCCATGAGGCTGGATGTCTCAGCTGGTCTTCAGTGTATGCTAGAATCCTGAAGAATTAGGTTGTAATGCCAGTGAAGGAATGGATCTGTGAGGGAGAAGGAGAGCAAGGAGGCAAAGACAGAGCATGCTTTCTTCTTCCATATCCATTATATAGGTGGCAACAGATAGTATGTCCCAGATTAAAGGTGTATCTTCCCACCCCAAAGATCCAGAACAGAAGTGGGTCTTTCTACTTCAAATGCTTTAATTAAGAAAAAAATCCCTTATAGATGTGACCAGACATTTGAGTTTTAGTTCATTCCAGATGTAGTCAAGTTGACAACCAAGACTAGCCATCACAAAATATAAAATATTTTAGATCACTGAAAAATATTTTGTTTTTACATTTTGAATATGCCTTTTATTTTTGAGAGTTTAATAAAATTACATCATTTCCCCTCCTCGTTCCTCTCTTTAAGACCTCTCAAATCCCTTTCCTTGATCTCTTTTAAATTTATGGCCATTTTTCATTAATTGTTGTTACATGTACCTATAGGTATAGACCTAAATATAACCTACTCAACCCGTATCATGTTACTTGTATGTATGATGATCATTTAGTACTAGACGACCAATTGGTTTGCAAACTTTAGACATGAAAGATGAAAGGGTATAAGACATAAGAGTGAGTAAACTTACATAGAGAAATATAAATGATCATTCAATGACACATAGCTAGTGAGGGACAGGCATAGTACCCCACAGCTAGTAAAGCTCAGCTTTTTTTGGTGCCACCCCAGACAATATTCTCTTTAGCATCTCTTTTTTGTTTGCTTTAAACAATCCCAAGTACTCAAGACTATGCAGACTATTGAACTCTCCTGCATGCTTCTTTTCCAATATCCAATACCAATTTCCAGTCACCAAATGATTGGCATTTCACTAAGCCTTAAAGTGGAGATGCTACACACGGAGTAGGCAGCCCAGTTCCCCTGGAAAGATAAGCCTAGTGAAATACTCACAGAACTATTGTCAACATGTACTTTTTCCTATCTGTGAAAATGGGGTTTTTCTCCAACTTTGGTTCCTTAGATGAAATAGCATATAAATGTGAGACTGTATCTCTCACTGTATACAAATATGGTGCCATGAAAAAAATATTTTCTTTTCTAATTTTTAAAAATGTATTCATTTAGTGTGCATGTATGTTACCACATATGTGAGTTGGTATGAGTACAAGCATGCATGTGTTATTTTTTTCCTGTTTGCTTTTTTTAAATTAAATTTTTTAAATTTATTTTATATACCATACCAACCACAGTTTACCCTCCCATCTGTCCTCCTGTTCCCTCCCCCCAATCTCCTTTCTATCCACCCCCATCTACTCCTCAGAAAGGGTAAGGACTGCCATGGGTGTCAACAAAGTATGGCACATCAAGTTGAGGCAGGAACAAGCTCTTTCCCCCTGAATCAAGACTGAGTGAGGCATCCTACCATAGGGAATAGATTCCAAAAGCTGGCTCATATGCCAGAGACTGATCCTGGTATGGCTGCTAGGGGAGCCCACAAGCAGACCAAACTACACAATTGTCACCCACATGCAGAGGGCCTAGGTTGGTCCCAAGACATGTCCTATTGTGCATATGTTGTCAGAGGATAAATTTTGGGGTTGTTTCTTATATCCACTTTGGTTTTTTGTTTTGTTTTATGAGACAGAGTTTCTCTGTGTAGTCCAGACTGTCCTGTAACTCACTCTGTCAACCAGACTGACCTCAAACTCAGAATCTGCCTGCCTTTTCCTCCTAAATGCTGGAATTAAAGTTGTGAGCCATCACTGCCTAGCTAAGTGAAGGGAAGAAGCTTTCTCTCTCTCTCTCTCTCTCTCTCTCTCTCTCTCTCTCTCTCTCTCTCTCTCTCTCTCTCACACACACACACACACACATACACACACACACACACACACTCCACATCCATGACAAAAGCTATCATGAAGATGTTCTGAAAACACAACCTTGCACAAAGATTATCACAAGCTTGTAAAGTAAGGTCAATTGGAGGAAATTTGCTAAGCAAATGCTTCTTTAATCCTGCGATTGATCTTTGAAGCCAGGGATAGCTATTTCAGAACAACTTATACATCTTTCCCCCTTTATAAAGACACTTTGCCTTCCTAAATACGTATATGATCTGGCATAAGACACATGCTCCAGACTGCAATCTTATGTTTATATTTGAGTGATCTCATTATCTCCTTACAGTGCTTTTTTCTTGATAGAGAAAAATCAAAGATTACCAGGTAGGCACAATCTGCACAGTGAAGTGTTATAACTACTGTGCCAGACGTAGATAAATTCTAGTGTGTTCTCTGTAAAGCAACATTGCATTGTATCTGTTGCTGTTCTTTGAAAATATCGATTGACTTAACAACTTAGTTCTGCATATCTGATATAGCAGGAACAAGACATGTGCTATTTATGACTGCTAGTTACACTCACAACATCTTCTACCATCCTTGGATACATAGAATAAACTCTTCGGTGTTGGGAAATATAAGAAAGTACCCTGTACTTTGAGAAATTCACAATCAGTAACTCAGTGAATTTGTGTTTTATTGCTTTTTTTGTGAGAAAAACGTTCCTTAGTCTACAAGTCCTTGACAGTTCTGAGATAGGAAAATCTTACTTTCATAAATGTTTTGAAATGTCATTGCTATTATGCTTTTATGGATGGATCCCTGGTGGTTATCCATTATCACTATTGACAACAACTCCACACTGTGCCACTAATGCTTGCTTTCAAACAGATAAACTAATGAAGGGAGTGTAGGAAATCCTGATAACTACAATAAAATGTGAGGCTTTTTTAACTTGGTGTTTAGAAACAAGGCACAATGCACCTTGAAAAAAAGTGTACAGGACTAGAAAAATGTTAGTCCATGAGGCACAATGGCTACATCCCAGGTATGATAAAGACTGTCAGTGAAACTTACAGAGCAGAGTATTAGAAATCATATTCTAATCCAATTTTTCAAGGTTCACTCATCTGCAGCAATTCCCACGTGCTGTGAATCGCAAAATACCCTTGTGTCTCTGCGTCTTGGGTGGGCCAACTCCTCACTTCTGAGTTATGAGACTCTGACTGAGGCATCATTTTGTTGTTCTTTGGAAAAGAGTGAGGTAGAAAGGCAGGAAGGGAAGAGGTGGGCAAGGAGGGTGCAAAGAAGGAAGAAAGGGAAGACAGAAGGATGGGAATGGTAAAACTCAGAATTCTTCCCATAATCAAAACATTTCTGTCTGAATGAGAAAAGCTAACCGAGTTATAGCTTTCTCACAATTGCAAATTCTTTTCACTAAAGAAAATCTATCTATATTCACACAGAATTTCTTGCTGATACAAGCACTCATAGCCCCAGAAATATACTAGTCAGGGTTCTCCAGGAAAAAAAAAGGAAAATAGAGGGGAGGTTGTTGGTGTGATTTAAGGAACTGGGTTATGCAACTGGAATCCTGACAAGTTCACACATTCATGGGACAGATCAATAAGAAGTTTGAGCCCCAAGTGGTGCTCTGACTGAATTCTTTCTATTTTGGAAAAAATAAAGTATTTATCTTTCAAGACACTCCATTTCCTCATGCTCTGAGGAGTCAAGACTTTGTTCTCCTAAAACAATTGGATGAGGTCTGCTAATGCTAGACATGGCAGTCTGTTTCACTCATGTCCAACTGGAGAAATGTTTTCTGTGTCGTGTGTGTGTGTGTGTGTGTGTGTGTGTGTGTGTGTGTGTGTGTTCTTTCCATAGAACAAGTTACATTATCACATAATATGTTAGCATTAAATACCTTTATTCTCTATGCTCATACTTCTTAAATGCTTATTTCCATTTTAGACTCTTAAAAATTCAGAGGAAGTACATTTCGATCATATTTACTTTAGGGACAGCCATTTTGAAGGACATACACATTAGGAAAATCCTTTCTACATTCAACATTCAGCTTTCCTGAAACAGTGCAGCACCTGGATATTAGTCATGAGGAAAAAGTAATGATAGAGTGAAGAAGGAGAAGGTATTGGTGACAGCAAGATGAAGAGGGAGTGAGGAGCTCATTCACAAGAGTCACATACAAGCTAAAACACTGCACACAAAACATCATGAGCTACTTTCACCCTGACCACTGAAGATGATGTTACTATTTCATTTCTATGCTCTATGTTTTCTATTTCTTCTCTGCCAAGATAACTTAGGAACTGGTAGAGAACTGTGTTCCACATCAGAGGCTCTGATTTATAAAAAGCAGGTGTACATTATTTCTGAAGTCCAAAATTCCAAAATATACAATGCTTCATAATTTTGAAGCACCAAAAAGGACATAAATGAAATTCCACACTATTATGAATTGTGTTTAATGCATAAAATTAATAAAAAACACTACATAACATTGCCTTTAGACAATGTATATAAAACAAAAGTGAATTTTGTTCTTGAGCATGGATCTCATCTCCAAGGTATCTCATCACACATATAAAAATATTCCCAAATCTAAAATCTTAAAATCAACATGTATGGTCTGAACTATTTGGCAAAGGGAAACTCACTTTAGTAGACTTTCCCCACCTCCTGCCACATTCGTGGTGGCACTTACTGAGGTTTCTATTACCCATTATCAGTAGTGATTGGAAAAGACTAATAAACAATCTGTAAATAAATAACAAATTTTAATTACATGTCATCAGATTAGCATGGTGAAGGCTCACTCACACCAATTCTTATCCTCTTGTCCTGGATGTAAATCATCTCTTTAATGAGTCTATGCTGTAGTTCCTCCCACTCTTTGATTACTTAATAGCTCTCTCTCTCACTCATTCTGTGTGTGTGTGTGTGTGTGTGTGTGTGTGTGTGTGTGTGTGGTGTTGTCACATTAATTTTATGGTACTACAGTGTGTTGTTCAAGAAACCTTTAGCTTATGTCATAACTTTCCCAAAGAACAAAGAAGATATACAAAGAAAAAAATATGAAGTGTAGTGCTTCCGCTAAGTGAAACATGTTCTCAGTAAGATCTGTGATGAGAACTGAGCTTTCAGCTAGAAAATCTATGACGAAAGGGAAATCCATAGTAAGTACAAGTTAAGATGGAGAGGATGTGTATGTTATGATATATATATATATATATATATATATATATATATATATATATATATATATAAAACAGCCTATGTTTAAGTCATCTACAATGGAATGAAATATATCAACATCAACTATGGCTGTGCTGGTTTGAATGAAAATGGGCCCCACAAGCTCATAGGGATTAGCACTATTAGGAGGTGTGGCCTTTTTGGAGGATATACGTCACTGGAGATGGGCTTTGAGGTTTCCAAAGCTCAAGCCAGGCCCAGGGTTGCTGCCTGTCAATCCAGACGTAAAACTCCCAGCTACCCTCTCCAGCACCATGTTTGTCTGCACACCACCATGCTCCAAGCCATGACTATAATGAACTAAACCTCTGAACTCTAAGCCAGGCCAAACTACATGTTTTTCTTTGTAAGAGTTGCTGTGGTCATAGTGTCTCTTCACAGCATTAGAAACCCTAATGAAGATAATGGGTAAGATAATGGGACCACTCTACTGATAAAACAGCTTCAGAAAATGGTCATTCCTTATATACTTCTCAGGAATCTGTATCATTTACTAGTCATATGATCTTAGAAGGGTATATAACTAGCTTGCTTAATGGCCTTCAACAATGCTTTTATCTGTGAATCTTCTGTCCTTATCTTTCATAACATTATATGCCTCATTGCGCTGGCTGATCTTGGCTGTCGACTTGAAACATCTGGGGACAGAGAACCTCAGCTGAGGAATTGCCTCCACCAGATTAGCCTATGGACACATGCATAGGTCATTTTCCTTATTATTAAATGATTGATGGGCCTAATCAACTTAGGACGTCACTAGTCCTGGGCAAGTATTTACCTGTTGTATGAAGTCAGTTGAGCAAAGGGAAGTAAGCCAGTAAGTAGTTCCATGGTCTCAGCTTCAGCTCCTACTTCCAATTTTTTGCCTTGAGGGCCTACCTTGGCTTTTCTTGATGATAGAATTTAACTTGTCAGATGAAATAAATACCTTTTTCCTCTAAGAGGCTTTTAGTCATAGTATTTATAAGAACAGCAAAAACAATGTAGGACACCCATTCACAGAATAATGATGATCTAGAAATTTGTGTTCAGGAGGCCATAGGATTTCTCCTTTGCTGTTTCTGTGCATGCTATATTTGTTCTGGCTCATGATCTCTTAGAAAGATAAGTGGAAAATGCTAGATAAAACCTATTGAGTTGAATGAGTTTGACTGTTGACCTCAACTAAAGGAACTAGTGCCACACATGAATATCTGTGTGCATAATCTAAATGTGGTTCACCATAAAAAAAAAAACTGGGGAGAACACCAGAAGTAGTTTTTATCACATAAATGAACAGAGAAGTTGATGAAGCCATTGTTTTCTTTTCATACATTCTAAACCTAAAATGGAAAGCAGAGCTCACTAACCAGTACAAATGTCATAAAATGGTTAAGTTATGGACAGAGGCTGTGTAAACAATGGGAAAAATCACAAAATAGAAAATGCTTTACATTATTTCCATGTAAAAGTGATGAGAACAAAGAAAGAATGTGTTCATACAAAGAGGTATTTACATAATTGTCAGTCTCTCTTTACAAAACACACATGTACTCAAGTACATTACCACATGTAGATTAACCATATGTAGATTGGAAATCACATGACTTGCTAATTCAGAAAGACCACTTGTTTCTGGAGAGGTTAGATAATTTGTAAATTCTCACCCACAAACTGTTGGCAGGAAATATTGCTACTTAAGATCACATAGAAAGGGACATGAACACAGAGATACGTGTCCAACCATGAGCATGAGTAAATGAACCATATCTACCATTACATTCATTGAGCACAAGTAGAAACCTTCCTTAAAATAGACAGACGTCTACCAAGTTACTTATACATTTAAATTCCAAAAAAAGTTGTAAAACCTTGGTGGTAAATCACTCACTTTGTGAATTTGAAAGTTGAAAAGTGTTATGAGCTAAATAGTTCTCATCTTCAATATGTTGACATCCTAACACCACAAATGTTGGAATACATCTGTACTGTACACGAGAGCTCTAAAGAAGTATTGAAGTCTAAATGGAGTCAAATAGGTGAGTATTGTTTGTTTTGCTCTTTTGGGTACCCACCACCCAGCTCCCAAATAAATCACACACGAGGCTTATTGTTTCTTATGAAGGCCTGACCTTAGCTTGGCTTGTTTCTTGCCAGCTTTTCTTTACTTAAATTATCCCATCTACCTTTTGTTTCTGGGCTTTTCCCATTCTCTTACTTCTGTAAATCTTACCCTTATTCCATGGCTTGCTGTGTAACTGGATGGCTGGCCCCTGATGTCCTCCTCCTTCTCATGCTACTTCTTTTCTCTCCTCTCAGATTTCACCTTCTATATATTCTCTCTGCCTGCCAGCCCTGCCTATCCTTTCTCCTGCCTTGCTATTGGCTGTTCAGTACTTTATTAGACCATTAGGTGTTTTAGATAGGCACAGTAACACAACTTCACAGAGTTGAACAAATACCACATAAACAAAAGTAACACACCTTAAAATAATATTCTAAAACAGGTTGGTCTTAACCCATATGATGATATTTGTCAATAGCATCTTCAAATAATTAAGTTAAAATGAAGCCAATAGGATTGGACCATAATCCAATATGGCTATTACCTCTAAAAGAAGCAAAAGAGAGAGCAGGATTGGACCAGCAATGAGAAGAAATAATCCCTGAGGACAGATCAATTCAGTGGTCATTTGAAAACAAATAAAAGAGATCTGAGAAGATAAAAAAACATCTAAAGACATTGATCCTAGACCTCTGATCTCCAGAAATGTAAGAAAATAAATTTCTGCTGTTGAGGCCCTCCTGTTGGTGGAAATTTGTTATGGAAACAATAGAAAAAATAATGTGATAAAAAGAGAACATGAAAAATGAACTCCCTAATATTAAAAGCAGCAAAAATTGTTGTATCATGACATTAAAAGATTATATTTCACATTTTTGACAGAAAAAAATTGCTCCTGATAGTTTGGCATTCTTTGGAGAAAGCATACCTCATTTTAATTTCTTCTTGTTTACAAATATTGTGTTTTTTGTAAGTAGAAAGTTTGCAACTTAAACCACAAAATATTTAAGTGCACATATGTATATTGTTTAAAGCACAATTATATTGAATACTAAATAATGTAGAGTTTAGGCAGAACATTTAAAAATCACATGACTTGCTTTATTGCAATATCTGCTTCATTGCTATGATCTAGAAAACAAGATGGGCTATCTATGAAGTAAGCATGTATTGAAATAACAAAAGTTAGTTTTCTAATCCTTAATATAGTCACTCCTATGACTACTGTTATTGAATTGAATGTAAACTACTCCTCGGAGTAACCATTATGAGTTAGATTGGCATTTACCTTTCAAGTGAAGAAATTAGAGTTTAACAGATTTAAGACACTTGAACATTTTTCCATTGGGCTCTCAAATTTATGTTATTTATTAAAATAAGTAATAATTCAATATGTACTCCATGCAACTTTTTTTACCATATAATATTGTGATAGTCACATGACACTGATAAATATTTTTCACCTTTCAAATTCTTAGATGAAATGTTGTATTGATATGCATCCTTGTTAGTGTTCTATTGCTGTGAAGAGACACCATAACCACAGAGACTCATAAAATTAAGCAGTTCATTGGGTCTTGCTTACAGTTTCAGAAGTTTAATTTATTATCATCATAGCAGAAAGCATAGTAGCACCCAGGCCCACATGGTATGGAGAAGGAGTCAAAAGTCCAACATCTGGATAAGTAGGCAGCAGGAAGAGGGAAGGGCACTAGGCCTGGCTTGGACTTTGGAAACATCAGCTCCCACCTGTAGTGACACACTTCTTCCAACAGGGCCACACCAACACCAGCAAGGCCATACCTCTGATAGTGCCACTCCCTGGTGACCACACATTCAAATATATGAAAGAATGGGGACAACTCTTATTCAAACCACTACAGTATTCAAAGTTTATTCTCCAGAATTCCCTATTTGTGTGGGGCCAAATCAAGGCTAAGAGAGTGCTACCATGACAGTTCACTGTTTAATCAGAATACTTCTCGCTGATTTGTTTCTTTGTGGACTTCCTGGTGAAAATGCATTTCAGAAATTCTAAGAAAAATGGCTCTGACACTGTCTACCAGATGATTTTTAAGATGTCTTCTGCTTGTTACAATAGGAATAAATTTAACATGCATTCTATTGGTGGTAATAAACAAATAGCTGTGCCTTCAGGAGCCTTGCAGGTTAGCTACCAGAATCAAACACGCACAGATGATGACTTCAGTGGGTCCTTAAAGATTACACTTGACCATGCTTCAAATGAATGGTGGTTGTAGCTGAAAAAGCAGCTTCTCCACTCAGCCCAGGTCCTCTTGGGTACAAGTATGTGACTCTATACTTGCTGAGAAAGGAGTAGCTATTTCTACATCTTCTATAAGGGCAGATCACAGGCTTCTTTCCTGTGAAAGGATTGTTGGAGCTCAGTGTTCTGGGAATTGAAACTTAATAAATGTAGACATGGAGTATGATTTTTGAATAATTTAAATCTCTACCTTATTAAAGATAAAATTTTAAATACAATAGGGAAAGGAAAGATACACCCAACTACCTACAAAATAACAATGAAAGAAAAAAGTTAACTATCTGTTACTTTTCCTCATAAATCACTTTTCTGTATAAAACCACCTTTATGAAAAATATATAGAGGACTTTACTTTCAATTTTGTGAGATTTTGTATTTCTGAGGCTAATGAAGTCATCCACATTATATCTCATAAGCAAAAGGGCACAGGAGGTAGAGTACAAATGTAGGATTGACCAGCATGGAAGTATGATTTGAAGGCTCACTGCCAAATGTGTCTGCCAATTGTTTATTCTGCCATTGTCGCTGACAGCCTAGAACATTCCCTGGCCTCATGCCACCTCACTGGGCAAAATGAGTTAATTCTAAACCTGAATGCCTGGTCTTAAGATGAAGACTTACGTATGTTTTCTTAAAGAATAATGATCTTTCATGAAAGTCACTCACTAGAAATTGCTACTCTTCCTTGGAAAGTGAGAGAAATAAAAAAAAAGCCATTGACAAAGACTGGCTAATGTAGCCATGGGCATTTGATAGATGTAACAGCTTAGTGCTTCTTCACTGTGACGATTTTTTTGCTGGGTGTTACAAGTGGTACAAGTCTTTACTTCAGGTTAGTGATTTACACAGGTTCAACCACATTCCTCTATCCCATCTTTCCTTGTCTTCCAATCATTTTTCTTCCATGTTTCTGAACAATTAACTAGGTCATTGGTATTTTCATTTCAAATGAGAAAGGACTAAAGCCATGCACAGCCTTACTGACTAAGAAAATGCACTTATTTCAAAATCATTCCCAAATTTTATCATCACATACCTAGCATACATTTATAGCTTGCGCCCAAATAACAACCATCTTCATCCTTGAACCAAAAAGGAGTTCTTCCTTCTTCAGCTGATTGCTAATGACCCTCTCCATATATTGTTATGGGAACTTATGGGGTTACTACAGTGGAAAGTGATTGGGGCTCTGTGGTACATAGTTGGTGGTTTACTTGAAGACAAATGCATCTATCATTGCCATCCTTTAATGTTTTTGTGTATTTTAATGGCACAGACTCATCTCAAAACAGGCTTCCTGGTGAGCATTCTAGACATACAAATATTTAGTAACTGCTACATGTTTATTGTGGCCTCTAACAATTTTATGATGGAGCCCTGAGCCCCATTGTGATGGTAATTGGTAATTTAGAAGGCAATTAGTTGTGAGGATAGGGCTTTCTTGATAGGGTTAGTTCCCTAGTCAGAGGCATGAGACTTGTTTCCAGTGCTAGATATTGGCTCAGAACCTGGAACTGAGCAAGGGCTCAGCTTCCTGCCTTTATGTTCCATGTTCTGATTGCAAATGTTAAAAGCACTCTCCAGTTACACACAACAGCACACACTTGAGAATCCTGATTTTATTACCTGTAAGAAGAATTGCTAAATGGTCTTATTAAAAAAAAACCCAGAGCCAGATATTTGGGTGAAAACTGAGAGATCAGAGGAATAGGACAAGCCACAGCCAACCTCACCTCATCAATTCCTCAGCTTCCAAAGAGACCTACTTCCTGTCTACCCATGCCTACATACCTCTCTGTCCCTGCCATCTCACTTCCTCTCTCTGCCCAGCTACATCACTCCTCTTGCTGCCCAACTCTGTCACTTCCTGTCTGTATGTAAAGACCTCCAGACCTTTATGGTTAACTAGTGTTGGAATTTAAGGCACGTGCCACCATGCTTGGTTCTCTTCCCATTGTGGCCTTGAACTCACAGAGATCTGGATGGATCTCGGCCTCCTGAATGCTAGGATTAAAGGCATGTGCTACCATTGTCTGACTTGACACAACATATCACCACAATTACCCATATCCATGACTCCTGGCAGGTCAACTTCCACTGGTGTTTGTCCGAGTTTTCTATTTCCTGTAGCCATGTGGTCTCCAGATTCTGTCCATTAAGCTAAGTCTCTAGATTCTGTTACGTGACTAAATCCACATGCTAACAAACAAATTCTGTTGCCTTCTGTTCTACTCATGCCTGATCTGAAGTGAACAGCAAGAACAGACTATCTTGGTCGGGTGGTGGTGTGGCACATGTCTTTAAACCCAGCACTCTGGAGAAAGAGCCAAGTGGATCTCTATAAGGTCAGCCTGGTCTATAGAGCGAGATCCAGGACAGGCACCAAAACTATACAGAGAACCCTGTCTCAGAAAAACAAACAAACAAACAAACAAACAAACAAAAAAGAACAGACTATCTTAGAGATGCTGGCATTCCTATCTGCACCTGCCCCAGGGCTCAGGTAAATAGCACCTCTATCACACATTCCTCTGAAACACACTACTCTGGTGAGTAGTCCACCCTCAGTATAGTCAAAAGAGTATGAGTATTTTCCTCAATCCTGCTATTTCTTCCCCTTCAGTCCATCACAGAAATGAAGTTCACTCCACTTCTTCATTGTGAGTCACACTTCCTACATGTTTATAGTAGGCAAACTAATGATATGTCACCTAGTCCTCCAGTATTCCTATGAAGATATTAAGCTCTGTCTCCTCAAAACACTATCATCCATATAACCCTTACTTGTCTTGTATTATGACCCAGATACCTGATCAATATCATACCCCAGGACTGTCTCTATGGCTTTGTAACAACATGTCACCTCTTCAGCATGTCTTCCTTGTGCTAAACTGTTGAGATTTCTGACGTTTTTTTTCCATTATAACTGCTAGTGTTAATTATTTTGACTAATAGGCAGTCTGTTCCTACAGAGAACAGAGTAAATAAGCATGAAAAAGACCTTTCTATATACTTCAGGGAGAGACATGTGTTACATTTCACTCTTCTTTGCTAATCACTCTCTGTGTTGGATATACTAATCCTTTATACTCATTTATAATTTAGAAACCATAAGAAACATCTCTACATATCACCCTCTGTGATCTTTGTTAGAGAGAGTCAATGTGAGAATCATAGTCCCTTTTAACCAATAAATAAACTGATGGATACAAATTTGCTACTCAATGTAGCTAAATATTAAAGAAATGAATTCAGGTTTTAGAGTTCCATATTCTACTATAACCAGATAAATATATGCATGCGTGTGTGCGTGTGTGTGTGTGTGTGTGTGTGTGTGTGTGTGTATGCACTGCATGTGGTTCTTTTATATTTGTGTATGTATATATACATATATGTGTGTGTGCATACATGTATGTATATAAACGTCTGCTTGTACTTTGGCAGTCTCTTCCCCAAATCCATAATTTTTATCAACTTTGTTCCTAGAAGGAGTTTTAAGTAAGCAAAATTTTTGTTCTTCTTTCTCAAATTTCTGCCTTGAGACTCGGCTCTTCTGGCATCTGCTGTTCACAGTCCACCAGCCTGTTCCCTCTCCATTCCCTCCAATAACAGGTAACGGGCTCTTGGCAGCACATTGCTTTCCTTGATGTTTCCTTCTGTCTTTAAAGTTTTTTGGAAGGTAAATGACCTCATGAACATATTTCTCCAAACATACAAATAATTGGTTTTGATTAATAATTTATTAAGGAAACATAGCAGATCAACTGGAAATTAAATATTATTGAGTTGGTAAAGTTTCAGGTTTTAAAAACCCCGTTGGGAGGATGTAAATTAATTTCTAAACAGTCTTATTAAATACGAAACACAGAGCTAAATACAGGAGTTATAGCCTAATAGATCAGATAAATAGCTAATAGCCACGACTAGCCTTAGCTTACCACCACGCTGTAGCTTCCCCAGAGAGATAGCTTCTTCCTGTCTAACCTGCACTTTTATTGCCTTCCTGTTCTGCCTTCTCATTAGCTCTAAGCCCAGCCACATCACTTCCTCATCACTGCCTGTCTGTACAGACCTCCAGGTCTCTATGGTTGGTACTGGGATTAAAGGTGTGTGTCACCACGCTTGGCTGTGTCCTTGACCACACAGAGACTCTGCCTGACACATATTCAGATTAAGGGTGTGGGCTACCACCACCTGACTTCTGATTATGGCTTTGCTATGACCTCTGATCTCTAGGCAAACTTTATTAACATACAAATAAAATATCACCACAGGAGGATTCAACCTTACTACTGAACAGTTGGCGTCTGACATCAGGATTGGAGCTATTATGAATACTTTCTTATCTGTCCTGAAGCCTAATGGGTATTGTGCTTTTTTTTTTTTTAAACAGAGAGGTATCGAATTGTATTTGACAAAGAGTAAGCAATTTACTAAAGCTACAAATTCAGTAAGTAATAGAACTTGGATTAACATTTAGTTCTGTCCAACAGTAAAACTCAAGTTGTGTTTTGTTTTCTCAGTATCATAACATATTTAAGGTTCTGAAAAGATGTGTTGGAAAGAGCTATAAATCCCTGAGGCTAGTCACAGGTAAAGCATCACAGAAGCATGCTTTTAAGTTTTACTATTTGCCATGTAACACTATTTAAATTTTAAAACATCTCACAGTTTGAACTATATTTCCCAATCTGTCTGGGTCTTATATAAATAAAAATGTTCTTTAAAAAAAGAAGAAGAAAGGAAGGAAGGAAGGAAGGAAGGATGATGAAAGAAGGGACGAAAACAAGGCAGTGTTTACAATTGCAAGAATGACTTCAATAAATGCCACTTAAACTACAGAGCATTCTTTTTGGCTCACATCATATAACGTCTAGAAAGATATAAGCCTGAGTGAAAATAATAAAAATTTATTACCTTGTCAAAAGTTTCTTTGTAAAATGAAGAAATAAAAGCTGAATATTTTTATTTTAGTTAAATAACAATATGGGATATTTAATTTTTAGTAATACCCAGTAAACTATAGTAGATGAGCTTGTAACTGGATAAGTACATCAGTTTGACACCCTGAATTGTTAATACCTACTGTGTTAGCATGCTTCAGAGTTGAGCATGAAATTATAGGAATTCTGAAGGAAATTCATAAAATATAGCAGGGAGTTTGACAGTACACAGTAATCATTTTTATTATTTGACAATTTCATACATGTGTAAAATGTGTTTTAATTGAATCCATCCATTTTCTGTCTGCAATTCCTTCACTGTCCCCCAACCACATTTTCCTCACTAATTAATATGTTCCTTTTTTTTTTTTCAAACTGACTGAGTGCCCTCAATTGCCTTTATGAAATGGGTGTAGGACTATCCACTGGAGCTTAGGTAGTCTATCAGGTGCTGAATCCTTGAACAAAACTGATTGTCCCTCTTGTAGCTCTCCAGACAGAGATGGAAATTCATGAACTCCTACCCCACTCATGTTGAGATTTTTACTGACATGATCTTATTCAAATCTTGTACCTGCAATCATAGCTTCTGTGAGTTCATGTCTACAATAGTCTTTTAATGTCCATCAGATAGTGTAGTGCTGCAGACGTCCACTACTTTGGGGTCTTACGATCTTTTTGTCCCCTCTCATGATAATCCCTGAGCCTTGCATGGAGTGGGTGTATATAGATATACCATTTAGAATTGGGAACTCCTTAGTCTTTCTTATTCTGCATGTCAATCAGTTGTGAGTCTCTGTTAATCACTATCTACTGAAAAACAAAACAAAACAAGATTCCCGAGATGTTCTTGAGAGATGCACTAATCTATAGGTATAAATATAAAAAGTTAAGGTATAGTTTAATATTATGTCCATTTAACAGAATTTGAGTATTATTTTTGCCCCTAGGACCTATGAACTAGCAAGTCACAGGTCCTAAATTCTGTTAATTCTATAGAATGGAATATTTTCTTATTAACCTGTAAAAACTAATGAGGTATTAATGTAGCCTGCACTGTGAAAGATTCTTAGTAACATTGAGGTAAGTGAAGGAAACCAGACACAAAAGACCACATGTGATTATTTTACATTGAATGCCCATGATGGGCAACCAAGTAGAGAAAGAATGTACATTGACAGATGCTGAGGGCTAGGATACATAAGAGGATTAAGTGGTAATATAGAAAAGTCTCTTGGGAGTATTTCTTTTTAAGATGACAATAGTATTTTAAGATGAACAATTGTGATTTGTTGGAACATTATAAAAATCATTGAATGATATATGCTCAATGGGTAAATTTGGGGTTTGAAGCCATTTGGAAAAATTAAATTAACACCATGATGGGGCTTGAAAGACGCTCAGCAGTTAAGAACACTTGATCATACATAGGACCCAGGTTCAGGTCTCAGCACCTTCATGGTGTCTCACAACCATCCTTAACTTCAACTACAAGGAATCTGATCCTCTCTTTTGACCGCCACAGGCATCTGTATATGTGTATAGTGCACATACATACATGCAGGTAAAATGTTCATGCACAGAACATAAATGAATCTGAAAAAGAAAAAAAAGATTTTAATGCTAGTAGTAGGATTAGATTCAACTTCAATATGGTTGAATGGTTGTTCTTATTCTATTTCAATAACATAGCTGGCTTTGACTTAGCAACTGAAAAATAATGTCTTGGGGTTAGATCCAGATTTAATCAATATCTGCATTGTGACTTTAATTATATTAATGTAAAAAATAACCATTCATAAATGAGTCCTTCATAACATATAATGTTACAAAAATGACCTCAACCAGGACACAACTGCAATAGATGTTTTTTTCAGCACACAGCAGGATACCAATTTAAATGTTGCATCAATTGATAAATCTTAGTTAAATTGTCCACATGAAAGTAAAGCTACATTGCTGTATTATTGAACTGTGCATTAAAAATGAGTTAGTTTTATTCACTGATATAACTTTGAATAGAAAGTATTTTGTCATGTATTACTAATTATATTAAGTACAAAAATAAGAGCTATTTTGATTTACTTTTTCCTCTAGTGCAGATTTAACTTTCCAGTATCCTTTATTTTATTAGCACATCTATATCTTACTTCTGATTTCTATTGCTGTGATAAAATACAGCAACTGGAAAGGAGAGGGCATATTTTACTTCACATGTCATATCACAGTCCATCACTGCAGGAACTCAAGGCAGGAACCTAGAGGAAGGAGCTGAATCAGGGGCTAGGGAGGAATGCTGCATATTGACTTATTATCAATAGCTTGTTCAGCTTACTTATAGCATTATAGCATCCAGGATCACCAGACTGGAAATGTCACGGCCCACAGAAAGCTGGGCTGTCCTGCATCAATTACTTATCAAGAAAAATTAACTACAGGCCTGTCCACAGGCCAATCTGGCAGAAGCATTTCTCAGTTAAGGTTTCCTCTTCTAAAATGACTTCAGCTTGTGTCAAGTTGACCTTAAAGTAGTCAACGTACTCCCTGTATTGTGTAACAACACAATCCTCCCATTCCATTTCTTTTCTCAATTGCTTGCTCGTGCACCTTTAAGGCGGATGCACCCTTTAAAATTATGCCAACAGGATAATCATTTTTAATAGAAGCCTGAATATGTGGACAGATGCTGTAGTTTTTGACTATGCTCCATAAATATATGTTGTTGTTTGTAGTTTAGTTGAGCTATCAAAATGATAACTCAAATATAAAACCTAACACAGATAACTCCAAAATCTGTATGAATATCAAATGAGAAAGCATTTGCTACCATTTGGGAGTAGGAATTGAAAATCTAAAGGAATAGTTTATTAACAGTTTTAAGACTTGGAAATGGTATTGAATGGAATTCTAATATGAAGAGAGTCCCAAATGTAAACAGATGTCAATTGTACATGTATAAGTTGTGTACAAACTTTGCTTGGAGAAAAAAAATATAAGGATATGAGACATACAAAATAGTTTTGGACCAGCAACTTTATTCTTCATAATGAATTATTTTCAGGCACCAAACATACTCCAAATAAACACATAAAGGTCTGACATCTTCACATTTACAGGATACTATAGATGTTATTAGTTCTGAAAGAACCATAAGTTAAGAGTTAGATCTAGAATTGACAGCAATACTTCTTGCTAACTTTTTTGGCTAATCACCTAGGCTTTAGGAGGAGCGAAAGCCTTTCTCAAAGTGCTGATTAATTAAGAAACCTGGGGCCTATGCAGGGTCCCTTGGCTCGGCCTGGGAGGAGGGGACTGGACCTACCTGGACTGAGTCCACCAGGTTGATCTCAGTCTGTGGGGAAGGCTTTGCCCTGGAGGAGATTGGAATGGGGGGCGGGCTGGGGGGAAGGTGAGGGGGGTGGGAGGGGGGAGAACAAGGGAATCTGTGGCTGATATGTAGAACTGAATTGTATTGCAAAATAAAAATTAAAAAAAAAGAAAAGGTTGACAATCAAGCAGTTGGCAGAATTATTGGCATTAGCAGTTTAGACTGCTGTGACATGACTGACAAGGGTGTCTTATCTAGGTGAACACAATAACAGAGCAAGGCCCGAAGGGAACTATTACTGAAGGGCCATGCTACATCACCACAGCATATGAACAGCCTAAAATATGGGAAGTTAATTCTCAGGACTAACTGTTCGCACAGATTCTTTGCTGTGGGTCTAGAGTTTTTTAAAATTTAGTGAGATTTTTTTCCCCTTGAGATAAATAAAGACTATTTTTACCACAACTTTTCTCTTCAAATGTACTCTGGTTTATTGAAACACTGAATTTATAATAAAAGATTGGAATATTCCAATAGAAAAAGGTAATAATGAAGATGTATGTAACTCCTGCATGACTTATATAGGCAGACATTAATTTCCCCTATTGTCTAATAATTTACTATGACTAGACAGGGACCTATAATTTATTCTTTTTAGGGTCTTTGAGAGGGGCTCTGTCTACATAGCCTGGCTGTCCTGGAACTTACTATGTAGGACAGGTTGAACACTAATAACATTTTTTTAGAATGTTTTTCAGGAAAAACATTTTGTTCTACAGACAATTCTAAAGGTGTTCTAGTCCAAACTCTTGCAAATTTGTTCCTATATGCTCTGTTATACTTTCTGAAATAAGTATTTTTCTTAAAGGATATATTGTGGGGGTCAATAAGGTTTCCTAGTGAGATCTGAACTTGCTTTACCCAGCAGAGCTACATTAGAGGATTGCTTGACCATGTGCATGGTTTCTAGGTGATTGGAAGTCTGCACTTGGCTGAGCTATGGGGAGGTCTTTTGCTCCATTCCTTGGCATTCCTATAAATAGCCCTTTAGAAGAGACAGAAGGGGCCAGTGGATAATGACCCAGGCCCTCCCAAGGCTATCCTGTGTTTCTGTTTCTCTTCCCTCTTTCCTTCTATCTAAATCTCTTATCCCTCTCTCCTCAAGAGTACCTTGGGATAAAATGTGTGAGCCAATCTCCCAGCTGGTCTCCCACATATATTTAGAGTTTGACATATCAGGTTATATTTTATATACCTTTGGAAGCTATTATAAAATGCTTTGTAAAATAGATAATTATTTCCTGAAATAAAAAGGAAGTAGCAATAGGTTTAAATCCCCATTATAAACCTTCCTCAGCATATGCACCCCTCTTCATAGCAGAGGAAGGGCTTATTTTTCTTATCACTCACATGAATCCTTTTTGATTTTAATACATGCATTCCTCTATGAGAGTTTACCAGTAAAAATTTTAAAAAGAGGATACATACATAGGTTTATATAACTGAATGATGATTCCCTTGTTCAATACCTCACATATAAGGAAAGGAAGAGGGGGAAGAGAGGAGGAGGAGGAAGAAAAGGAGGAAAGAGACAGAGATAGAGAGAGAAATAGAGAGACACAGAGAACTGATCTTTAAATGAATTATATCACACAATTGTGGGAGTGACAAAGTCAAAATCCATAGGCCAGTTGGATGGTCTGGACATTCAGATAAAATTTGACATTGCAATCACACTTCTGAAGGTTGGGAATTCAAGCAGAATTTCTGTGTGGCAGTCTGGAGGCTGAATTCTTTTGGCAACTTCATCCCTTGGTTTGAAGGACTGGGATTGATCAGATGAAATTCACTACACTGGGGAGATCAGTCTGCTTCATTTAAAGCAATGGTACATAAATATTAATCATCTCTCAAAAATACCTTTGCAGGATTTCCAGGGTAAGATGGCAGATCAGAAACTGTCTGCCTATGACTCCATGCAGGAGAAGAGTGATAACAACAACAACAACAACAAGTTTATTCTGAGAAGAGAGGGAAAAAGCATCAGGAATCAAGAAAGCTGGTAGAGCATATGAAGAGCAGCACACAAGGACAGAGAAGAATGTATAGAATAATTAGGGAAAGGTCTGGATCTTTGGGGAAGCGGGAGCAGGGCTCCACTTCCGTGATAAGCCAGGTGTCAGTCCATAGTCCTTACAATCTTAAAGAGCAGTAGGGGGCATTAGTGAGGCATTGACTCCTCCTGCACCTGACCAGCACTGGAAAATTTTGTCATTCCACATAGTTCAAGGTTCTACATCCAATACCCAAAGATTCCTTTGTTTGAGAGTCAGCTACTCGGGGGCCCTGAAAGTAAGTAATAGTCACAAGTCAGCGAACATGGGGACAGAATGCCACAATATCTTATAGGGTAACACATTGGGACCAAGCAGCAGGCAAGGCCTGGATGTAAAGAGCCCCAGTGTCTGCGATGAGGAACAAAGAGCTTTCTTTGGCCTAGGATAACTTCAGAGGCTAGACCTCCCAGCCTGAAGAACTGCCTTTCTTCCATGTGGAGTATTTTTGTGTGGGAAGTGAGAATTCTGAGAAAAGCTCCAATCAACCACACATTTCCACATTCTTCTTTCCATTACATGGTGGCTTAACGCTGGACACATTCACAAGCATGACACTTTCAGACAAATTGCTCTGCTCTCTCTGTTTCCCCATTATGATGCAGATCTTGATGCTCTGTTCCTTCCACTCTCAATGTAATTGGAGGACTGTCCCTTCACTTGTGAGAACATTAGTCATTTCAGAATACCCAAGCTGGGGTTGGGAATATCTGGAGCAAAGAAGAATCTCCCTGGACCAAAGACCACCGGTGGCTAAGTGTGGCCCACAATGGCTGGAGGGGTGCATCAAAAGTGAATGGAGAACTGCTGTGGTATGGCACATGTGTTGCTGATTAGTCAATAAATAAAACACTGATTGGCCATTGGCTAGGCAGGAAGTGTAGGCGGGACAAGGAAGAGAATAAAGCTGGGAAGTGAAAGGCTGAGTCAGAGAGACACTGCCAGCCGCCAAGATGAGAAACAGCGTGTGAAGATGCCGGTAAGCCACGAGCCATGTGGAAAGGTATAGATTTATAGAAATGGATTAATTTAAGCTGTAAGAACAGTTAGCAAGAAGCCTGCCATGGCCATACAGTTTGTAACCAATATAAGTCTCTGTGTTTACTTGGTCGGGTCTGAGGCTGTGGGACTGGCAGGTGATAGAGATTTGTCCTGACTGTGGGCCAGGCAGGAAAACTCTAGCTACAGAGAACCAATAGGTAATGGAATATTTATTGATTGGCTCAGGCTTGCTGTCAACCTGAGTGGTAGGAGATACAGATTATCCGTCATCAATCTTACTACCTGGTAGTTTGGATTTTAATAGCACCAACAAAAAACCCTGTCTGACACTTTGCTTCTTGTTATTTGTTTATTTTTTCCCATTCCTCTTTTTTGTTGTCTGGAAGAAAATACACCTCACTTGAAAAGGCATACGAAATTTGAAAGTGAAAGGATAGAGGAAGCAAATAGGACAGTGTGAGGTTGGATATGAGCAAAGTACATAACATGCATGAATGAAAACATTATAAAGAAACATCATTTGTCCAATGTATAGATGCTAATAATTTTTAATTTCCTTTGAAGCAGCATCTATGTGAGTGCCTGAGAAATTAACTGATAACTGTGGCTTATTACATTTGACAAATAAAATTAACTATTATAATTTCTACCTTTAAAATGCATAGACTAACTTTTCATATTTTAAACTGTATGTAAATAATAGAAAGCCTTAGTACTTGGATTAAACACTTTATTTTCCTGTCACATTTATTTACAGACTCTATCCACTTCGTTGTTTATGTTTTACATTTGATTATTTTTAATCCAATATAGAATAGATTCTTGGTGACAGATTTGATGATACAGGTCTGTAATCCCAAATTCTTAGAAGCTCGTAAACCAATGACTTCTTGGATCTGTGGACAGTTCAAGAATAGCCTGGAAACTTATACCCATTCTCAAAATAATTATTAAAAAAACAGATGAGTGGGTTCCTGTCTTTAATATCAACAAATAAAAGAGAAATAAATGTACTTCTTGTTATGGACAATGCTTTTGTCAATTGTTCACAAAAATACTTCTTTAAGTGTCTTTGCTCATCTATCCCAGTGTGTATGTCCTTGAGTCCTTTTCTAGGAATGAAATTACTGCTCCTAGATGTACACATTTTACGGATCTTTATGAGTTCTGCCTAAATTACCTTGAAATATAAAACAAGTCTCAAATTTCTCACATTGTACCCTTAGAGGAGCTATTGTTTTAAATTTATGATAGTTAGATTTTAGGAAAGCAGTATGGTGATCACTCTCATATCTTCTGATAACCCAGCAGGTGCTACAGCAGCAGTCTATAAATGACATATTGGTAGTATGCAATAAAAGGTACAATTAATCACAACAAACAGGATTAAGACTCTCGGCTTCTTAACTTCTGCTAAGATCAAGTTTTGCTTCCATATAAAATAAAATCATGTTCATTTTGGGTACAAAATCAAAAAGTTCGCAGTTTTAATATATTTTGACTTCAGAATTATAAAGGTCCAGTTGTTACCACATCATTGCCCACACTCAATATTATCATAACATTTTCTGTTCCAGTCCAGTGTGGATGAAATGTTTGAAAATGTGGCTGATAGTGGCCTGTCACTAAGGAAACTGACATCCATCCTGGCATTTGGGTTGGGCTTCATACTGTGTGAACTGCTTGCTTATAGTGTGCTATAATTGTTCTTATTTTGTCTTTAAATTTAGACTAGTAAGAATTATAGATATTAATCATGTTTTATGAGCAACATACACAATACTAACATTATTCAGTCTGTGGTTTATCTTTGTCCTATATTGGTGTGTGTGTGTGTGTGTGTGTGTGTGTGTGTGTGTGTGTGTGTGGTGTATATCATAGAACTTCCTTACTGTGGTAAAAATTACCATCTTCCTGTTTGAAGCAGATGGTATAAGATTTAATGCATGTATTTAAATGTATTTAAATAATTCTTTCCTCTTATAATATAACTAAGGCATGTCCTTAATTTTCTTTTAAAGATTATATTAAAGTTTTATATTAAACTCCTTGGATACAGTTTGTTGTTTATTTAGTTGTTTGGTTGGTCACTTTTTTTGTTTTGTTCTGTTTGTCTGAACCAGGGTTTCACTATGTACCTCAGGCTGGACTTATACAAATAATCCTCCTGCCTTTGCTTCTGAAGGCTGGAATTAAAGGTATAAAACACCACATATAACAGATAGTTAGAGGTTTTTAATTTCTAGGGACTTGATATTTAAATAAGTTGTAAAGAAGTGTTCCAGTTTCATTGCATGCATGTACACAGTTTTCCATGAACTTTACACCAGATGGACTTTATTTCACCCTGATACCTTCTGTCTTAGGTAGGGTTTCTATTGCTGTGAAGACCACAGCAACTTTTATAAAGAAAAACATTTAATTGGGGCTGGCTTACAATTCAGAGGTTGAATCCATTGTCATCGTGGTGGGAAGCATGGCAGCATGCAAGCAGACATGGTGCTAGAGGTAGCTGAGAGCTCTACATTCATATTCGATGGTAGCAGGAAGAGACTGTGAACCACTGATCTGGCTTGAGCATTTGAAACCTCAAAGCCCACCCCCAGTGATACATTTCCTCCAACAAGACCACACCTACTCCAGTGAGGCTACACCTCCTAATAGTGCCACTCCCAAGGACCTACGGAGGCCATTTTTATTCAAACCACCCTCTGTCCTTATTTTATCTATGGCTAAGTGGTTTTCATTTCTACATTTTCTATATGTGTTCCATTATCTGACTTTTTTTTCTTTTGAGTCAGTCTTAGATTGTCTTACTCTGCCTGTAGCATAAGTCTAACTATCAAACATTATATTTCTACATAATATTCCTAGTTAGTTGGTTTCCTCTACACGTCAACATAAACTTTGGAATCAGATTCCTAAATTTCAATAAAAAAAATAAGAACAAAATTTCTATTGAGATTTTAAAGAGTAACATGAATTAATTTTGAATTTAGATGGTTTTTAACTACATCATTTTGTTTTCATGATCATTTATTAATTTGGAGCACTTTATTTAGGCCTTTTCCTTTTTCTTGGGTATTCTACAATGTCTTTTGATACAACTTGATAATTAATACCAAAACAAGCTTTTAAAAACTTGAGTCAAATTTTGTGTGTTAGAGCTTTATTGGTATTGACAATTGGTACCTTTCCAAAGTAAAAATTTAAAGAAAATTTACATAAATGCTTTAGTCTGGTAAGGAATACTTTATTGGCTGGTCAAGGTTAATTTTACTTGTCAATTTGTCAGAGCTGAAGTGCACAGATATTTTGACAAACTCTGATAGTGAATATTTCTGTGAGGGTGCATTTTGTATGAAATTAACATTTATATTGGCAGATTTTCAGTAAAATTAGCTTATTCTCAATAATGTGAGTCTCATCTAATCTGTGGGTGACCTTACCTGAAAACAAAACTGGCCTCTTCCGAGACCAACCATCTCAGATCCAATTGCACCATTGATCCTTTTCATGCCTGATGGCATGAAGACTTGAAATGACGCATCCGTTCCTGTCTGAGTCTTCAGCCTGCAGCAGACACTGCAGAGCTGGGCCTTGAATTAATCACACTAGACAGTTTCTTGAGACAAACTCTATCTCTTCTCCAAATCTTCATCCCATCTCTCTCTTCCTCTCTACCTTTTCTATAAATACATATGTAGATATACTACTATTTCTTGATTATGTTACTTCTTTCAACCCCAATAAAATGTGGTACTCAAAAACAACCCATAAAACAAGAGATTAAATTTTAACTGTATATGTGAAAATTAGAGATGTTTGCTTGTCAAAGTTACTACCAATGAGAAGACAAACTGCAAATGGGGAGAATATATTTGTCTATTACAGGTCTGACAGGGTATTTAATCATGAATATGTAAGTAGTTACCAAAACAACAATTGGGCAAGAGAAATGGCTTAGTCTGCTATTAAGAGCAAGTACTGCTCTTGAAAAGGACCTGAGATCAGTTCCCAGAACTCATGTCAGATAACTCACAATCATTAATAACATCAGCTTCAAGGAGATTCAACCCCTGGTCTCCAAGGGCATATGCATTCATGTGCACAAGACCTACACACCATACACACACACACATACACACACACACACACACACACACACACAGTTTAAAGAAATAAATTAAATCTTTTCAAAACACAACAACCACAAATAAGCACAAATTTTAAAATGAACAAAACATTTTAATAAACACAAATATTTGATAATTAAATAATTAAATATATGATAATACACACTAAAAGGTTATTCAAGGGGAAAATTCCAATTGGTAGTATGAAATGCAAGCTGGTAATTCTAAATATTTGGTGATAAAACAAAATGAATCATGGCAGAGTGCTCCAGGTTTCCCAGCTGCCACAAACTATTACCTATGCAAGGGTGGCCTTTAGCAATATAGCTATTTTTGTAATTTTTGTTCCTGTAAATCATTCTGATAAAGCCCATTGTTTGGACTTTGGTGGTATCTATGCTTTGATCTATCATTGATTCTCTATATGGAGTGAGTAGATGTCTATTTACTTCTGCCCAGAAAAGTCCATCACACACAACAGTGCAGAGTAAACTTTTGCAAGAGGAGGGGCAACTCAGTACTCCAATGATGTTAAAGAAAGTTACTCTTTGCCCAAATCTGCAGCAGGCTTACTATATATCAATTAAAAACATTGCTGCATAAAAATGTCCTGAGATGTTTTCATTTAGCCTCCCTGTCCCAGTTTCTCTTGGTGTAGGACTTCTGAAATGAAGAGTCTTATGATCATTGATACACTGTAAATATATCTTCAAGGAAGAAAGACAAAATTGAACACAATGTGGATTTCAGTTGCTACTGTTTTATATTCACCACCTGATTTGTTAGTGACACTGGCTATATGAGGTAAAGTATCGCCACAGAGACATTTATAGAGAAGGTAGGGTCACAGGACTTGAGGAGCTAGCCAGGAAATGTCTGACAGCATTTGCCCAATTTCCAGGGCCCAGGGACAGTGAAGATTTTGTATTAATTTGTGTATACAGAACACGGAAGCAAATGAAGCACTCTGTTGATTTTTTGCTGTGGTTCCCTCCATCTCAAATGACGGACTGTGCCATCCCCTGAATGAGACAGTAAGCCAGGAGACTTTAAAGAAACATCAGAAAAAGAAAACATTCTAAGTCAGATGGTCTCTATGAGAGTGTTACTTATTATGAATCTCTTCCTTCAGGCAATACCATGTTTTCCCACGAGCTTTCTGGGGAGGTGCCAGAGAATATCCACTGCTACTAAAGTGGCATATTGTTAACAAAATGATAGATTCCTCCTCTCCTGTATTCCTTACAATGTCCTTTAGCCATCAAATTTTTAATCATCAAGATGTTCATCAATTATTTTTCTGTGAAGAACACATCTGACCTTACTGGCAGTTTTTGAGCATGTGTTGACAGGGGCACAGTCAAACAAACATTTCTTACAGAAAATGTGACTCATTAAAATGTCTAAGACTTCTTACATTTCAGCTAGGTTTCCTGCATTATTATTTGATATTATTAATGTTTAGCATAGCTGAATGATTCGCATTAAAACAGTTCTTGGAAACTGCAAGAACATAAAGTTTCAGTCTAAAGGTGGCATTGTGACTTCAGCACTGTGCTGAAGTCCATCTTGTAGTATGTGTGTAGATGTTAAACAACAAGAGAGGGTACCATAGCATCACAGCTTTTGGGTAGGGCTCAGAAACACATATTAGTAAAAGACAGAGTGTTTTAAAACCCAGAACAGGTATTCAACTGCAATGCTATATAGAGGAGTTTAGTAAGGGAAACAGCTGCTTGGAGGGCTGTGGAAGGTAAAAGAAAGGCAAGAGGCACTGTTAGGGGTTGCTGCCAATGAAACAGTAGTTGTTACAGTAATGATTATGATGCATTTGTAGCGAAGATGGGGTACTATTCTGACTGAGTGAGAGGATCCAAAACTTCAGGACTAAATGAAGTGGGACAGTACCTGACTTCAGAAAGAGATGTTCTTACACAGGAAAGAGGCAAAGCACATCACCTTTCTACAAGTGTCCACACTTGTGGCTTTGAGTTAAGAACTTGGTACAGTTATTTTCAGTGAGAACTGGAAGCCCGAATTTGGTTTTGTTTTCTTTTTCTGGCAATACAAACTAGAAGGAATTATCTACCTGATTTAGAGCTAATTTAGAAACTAACGAGATAGCTCACATTAACATCGTTTGATTTACTCAAAACAGGTGCTAAGTTTTATCCTCATTTTAGACTTGTTAAATCACTTGCCTTTACTCTTAAGCTAGTGGTGTAAACAGGATTATCTACTGGGACACTAATTTGCGTATGCACTTTTCTTAATTTCCTTTCTCTCCTTTAAGCAGGTAGTCAAGATTACTTGCTCACTGACTCAAATATTTTTACCATAAGAAATGGTTCTGTGTTCAGTAAAGGGCACTCCATGATGAAGAGATTAAGAATGAAAAGAAAGAGATCTCCTGAAAATCAGAGAGAAATAAAGATCAGCAGATGATTTGTAGTTCCTTGTGACCCACTTCTAGTAATATCCCGGGATGAACACACATTGGCCAATGCACATGGCCAGGCTGTCATTGGCTGAGAGATCTAGCTTCTAAAGAACTGCCCAGTACCACCTGCCGTCCTGGATTGTGCTCATAGCAAATCCATATATATTTGGCTGCACTTCTAAAGTGCCCAGTTTGGAGGAAGTAATTGTTGCCATCATCTAGAGTGATTCTGTCTGGTTGTTATGGCTACATATAGAGTATAACTCTCTTTTTTTTAACCCTTCTAGTTTTCTTTTATTGAAAATAAATTTTTAATAAAATATGTTCTGATTATGTTTTCCTCTTCCTCAACTCCTCCTCAATCATCCATACTTCCCTTCCTACACAAATCCACACCCTTTCTGTTTCTCATTAGAAAACAAACAGACATCTGAGTAATAGTAATAGTAAGTTAAGATAAAACAAAGTCAAACAAACTGAAATAGAGCAATACCCTTCAAGTACAATATCTACAGAATAGCACTGATCTTTACAGTGAGCCTGTCCAGGTTAGAGAGTCCTGCTTTAATATGTCATCTAGCTCCATTTTCATTAGTCCGTGTGTGGAAGAACCAGAGCTGAGAAATCCTCCTAAAACAAGAGCAAATAGTTTCATTAAAATCTGTGTAAGACCAACATTGGGGCACCCTTGCCTTATTTCTATCCCCGTCTTGCGGAGTGAGCAATGATGGGTTGGATTCAAGGGTTTTGTTTAGCAGTAACTGTGCAGTGGGCTGTGGATAAGATATGCACTTTGGACACCGAGCCATTCAGCATCTGTGCAAAGGGTTGCAAGTGAGACACAGGAACCTGAGATGGAGCTTTTGCTAAGGACCCCATCCCTCTGGTGGAAGACAGAGAAACGGAGAGTGCTGTCCTTGAAAGCAACAGCCTGGCAGGGAGCAGGAAATTTGTTGGACTACACAGCCCATGCTTATAGTTCCAGCTACTCAGACAGAGGCTGAGGGAGGTGGATTAACTGAGCCCAGGAGTTCAAGAATTACCAGAATAATACTGTGAGGCCCTCATCTCAAAAATAGAGACAGAAAGAGATGGAGACTGCTGTGGGATGTTTTTCTGTACACTGTGCATACATGTTGTTCCCATTGGTTAATAAATAAATTGCTTTGGCCTATGGCAAGGCAGCTTAGAGGCAGGTGGGAAATCCAAGCAGAGATACAGGAAAGAGAAAGGTGGGAGAGACAGGAGCCTGACACCCAAGGAGCAACAAGATGTCAGCAGACCGGTAATGGCACAGCCACCGGCTGCATGGCAAAACCTAGGTTAACAGAAATGGGTTAATTCAAGATGAAAGAACTAGCTACCAAGAAGCTTGAGCTATAGGCCACACAATTTGTAATTAATATAAGCCTCCATGTGTTTGTTTCCTTAGGACCAGGCAGCTTTGGGACCAGGCAGGACACAGGAAAACTTCCATCTACAGGAGACAGACAGACTATGATAGAAAGGTTTATGGAGAGCCAAGAAAGGAGAGAAGTAGGGATGAAGGAAGTGGCAGGCAGAGCAAGACAGCAGATCTCAAAAACACAGGCATCGCCTCCTCCCTAGTTTAAGTAGAGATATGTTGGCCATTTGGGGGATACTGACATTCCAGTACGTTCTTTGACAAAGACATAGAAACATAGACACAGAATTTGAAAAATTGTTCATATGACCCTGTAAGGCTTGGGCTGCTGGACCATAGAGACAAACAGGTCAGGCTAGAGCACACATATATTAGCCTTGTCTACCCACCCCCACCCCACTGCTTTCATATTCCCCTGTATCTGTTCATCTCATACTTTCTTTACTTCAAAGTTGAGTTTAAACCTCGCCTCTGATAGCCTTTCTGTTGTTTCTGCACCCATCTGTCTTTGATGGCACTGTTGACACATGATACGCCGTTTTAATCTCTCCTACTCTGTTTTGTCAAATTGATTATCTTTTCATGTATTTCTGCTTGCTCCCTTCTGAGTTCTACCATGATGGCTTTCATTTCTGCATGCCACCCAGTCCCCCAGCAAAGCACTGTGAACTTTATGAGTTTAGTAAATGCTTATTGATGAAGTTATTGACACTCCATTTAAAGGCGAGTTAAACACAGACTTAAACATAAACAGCAGTCACATAACTCTAAAAGGAAGTGTTTGCTCTTTTACAGTTGTGCAAATCACTAGTTCAAGTAATTAAAAGATGTTCTCTTGTATTTTGATGCTCTTCTCATCCAAAATGATATCTTGAATTAGCAATAATCACACTTGACAGAAGGTAAGAGGTGTTGGGTTTTGTTTTGTTTTGTTTTGTTTTGTGTTAATTGTTCCTAAATACCTCTCAATTTCAAATAATTGGGAACTGTGATGCTATGTTGTTGTAGAAAGTAAATATGATATTTTAATGCAACTTTACAACATTTTAGAAACTGCAATAAAAACTAAAAACAAGCCAAACTATCATATTTCACACATTCCTAAAAGGTGAATATTTCAAGTTTATTTCAAATTTCATAGCAAATTAAATTTGATTGCTTTAAAAAAAAAACCTTCCCTAGGGAGTTTTTTTTTTTTTTTTTTTTTTTTTTTTTTTTTACTTTATATTACAATACAATTCAGTTCTACATATCAGCCACGGATTCCCTTGTTCTCCCCCTCCTGCCCCTCTCCCCTTCCCCCTAGCCTATCCCCCCATTCCCACCTCCTCCAGGGCAAAGCCTTCCCCGCAGACTGAGATCAACCTGGTAGACTCAGTCCAGGCAGGTCCAGTCCCCTCCTCCCAGGCCGAGCCAAGCGTCCTTGCATAAGCCCCAGGTTTCAAACAACCAACTCATGCAATGATCACAGGACCCGGTCCCACTGCCTGGGTGCCTCCCAAACAGATCAAGCCAATCAACTGTCTCACCCATTCAGAGGGCCTGATCCACTTGGGGGCCCCTCAGCCATTGGTTCATACCTCTGAGATCTGAACCCACCAACCTTAATCCACTTCAGAGAACACAAGAAAAAGAAACACAAAAGGCAGAAGTTGCCTCTGTGCTTAACAGAGCGTTTGGTCTGGTCTTCCCCTGGTCTCTGCCACCCCATTTCTACAGGTTTCTTTTTCCCCTCATTGCATGCCCCACTCTTTCAGTGTCCAAGCTTTCATGTGCCTCTCACTTCTGCTTTGTCTGCCCGGAGGTCTCCCTTTTCCTTGCCTCCGAGAGGCAGCACCTCTCCCTCCAGCAGCCATCCCTTGGTCCCTCATCCACAAGTGATTCCACCCTAGCCTTCAGACTCTCAGCATCTCTCATTCTTAGTCTCTCTTCTTAGCTCAAATGTCACATGACACACCTTCTCTTACCTCTTGGTCCAAGGTGGCTCCCTGGCACTGTTTCACAGTCTTTACTTTTCTTGCTTATTTATGTTTAATCATTAGGTTACATTATTTAAATGTGAGTGGAGATTTTTTTTTTGCAGCATTATATACTGACTAAGGTATAGACCTTGGCCTGTATAGACCTTGGCCTGCCTAGTTAAGCCCAGCAGTCCTAAATTCTCCTTTAATTGTAGTCATGCTGCAGCTTCCTTATGAGAGGAAATAGTCTGAAGTGTCTTACACAGTCAGATGTAAGTGGAAGCAGCTGGACGCCAAGGGCATTAGTAGAGCCCATGAGAGCTTTGAATTCTAGAAGAGAATGAGGAAGGATGAAGCTTAGTAGAGACTCTGACTCTATCATCTATGTAGCCATGAGCTCCAGAACAACACCGGCTTTGAAGTTGGATTTGAAATAACTTGAAGCTTCGTCACTATGCCAGTGACTGAACTGAGCTATATTCTCTCCATAATAGTTAGCTGCTTGCACTGCAGTTCTATTTTTACTTTCCTGCAAGAAGAGCTGTCTGGCCTTATGGGAGTGATGCTTTTGGGTTTGGAAGTTATTAATTCCTTCACTAATAATTTCAAAGGCAGTGTAAATCAGAGGGAGTCACGAGAATCACTTCTACAATTTTTGTTCACTTTTACTTTTATCATCTAAAAATATATGGAGGGGAAACTGACAAAAGACGGTGCCTTCCTGAGTTCCCACGGGGCTCCTGGCAATGCCAGCACTACTCGGTGATGACTGACTGAGGTGAATCATGTGTGTGTGTGTTTTGTCAGTACTAATGACAAGACACAGTCCATTATTTGCTAAGTTTTAAAAATAGGTGTTATTAACAAATATAAAATATTTGACATTATATTTAAGTTTGACTTTGTTGAATGGTTTAGGATTGAAGAGTAGAATGTATGCATGACCTTTTGACTAAGGAGCTTTTATGGTTTGTAGACAGATAAAGCCTCTCCCAAAAGATTCAAGTGTTTGCCAGCTGGTGGTTCTGGCTGTTGAGTGCTCACTTCAGTGAATTCACCCATTGATCTGTGTTTGCGTGAATGGGCTCCCTCAGAGGTAGAGCCTGGTTAGAGGAAGGAGAAAGCTAGGAATATGCCTTTGAAAAACATACATTTCTTTTGAAAAGTCTATTGTGAGGCTGAAACCTTGGAAACCATGAGCGACAATAAATCTTTGCTCTCAGGGTGTTTTTTAGGATATTTTCTTCAAGTGACAAAAATCCAACTGACAAAGTATCATCCTTTTGCTTCTAGACAAGAATATCTCTCTTAATACACAAATAACCATTGCTTAGAAATATCTTCTCCTTAAAAAAAAAAAAGAAAATCTTCATCATGTCATCAACTATAGGGACATTTGCAAGTACTATCTTCACTATATACCAAGCAGAATATCTAGTTTTTAATATTTTCTAATTTAATACTTACAGAAAATATAAGATAATATATCATTTTTGAAATGTACATTACTTAACAAAGTGTCATAGTTAGTAAGTAGTGAAATACATTCTTGAACTCTGTTTGGATCGTAAAGTTAGCAGTTATAACTACAGAGTTTACAAGCACACATTGTATTCTTTCCCTGCTAAATTAGTCTGTTTAGAAGGACACTCTCCCCAAATGTGGTGCTCATGCACACAATCCCAATCTCAACATACAGAGGCAGGAGGATGCGAATTAGAGGCCAGCCTGTGATCTATCACATAGGTGGAAGCCCAGTCACAGCAACAAGAAGAAAACCAAAGAAGCACTTTAATACAATTGACTCTTGTCATTGTGGTTTCTATTTGTCCTCATTCTTGCCTCTATGTCTCACCTGCTTTTTATAATTTGTAATTTAAAAAAAAGACCCTCAAAATTGTCAGTACATTCTACAATCTCAAAAAGGTATTCAATCTTATTTTCATGTAATGTATTTTCACTTAAATAAATGCATCTTTAATAAAAATCATACAAGCAGATAATAAACTTTGAAAAATTCCTTCCCAATAATATTTGCAGAATTCATCAGCTTAGGATCTAAGAGAATAAAATGAGACACATGGTGAGAAATTCAAATACCTTTTAGCACAATAATGCTCTTTAAATACTTAAACATCTTAGGCATTTGGTAAAGGATTTCAACAAAGTGGTTATATTAGCTTCATGAAATAACCTGTAAGCAAACTTAAAATGAAGAAAATTAAATTCATTTGCTGGGTAGCTCCCTATACAAAATGTATCATGATTATATTTAAATTTCAGTTTTTTTCCTAACAATGCATCCCTGTGAGAGTTAGTGGAAGATTTGTGAAGGGAAGAAAATAGGTATTCAGTTTCTAAACAAATTGAATTATTTTCAAGTTTTAGAATATAGTTCCAAATTGCAGCAATGTTATTTACAGTAGAGAAATGAAAGCCAGTGGCTTTAAATGGGTAGTCCTGGAAATCACTCATTACAGTTTTGTTGTTGTTGGTTGTTTTTTGTTTTGTTTTGTTTTTGTTTCGTTTTTGTTCTTGTTTTTTTTTTACACAGTACACCATGAACTTTAATTTAAAACTTGACTCTCTACAGTGAATAGTATAGTCAAGTATAGGGAGTGAAGTTGTCCCAAGGACTATAAAGCTTAGGTTTTGCTAGTTGTGAACAAAGGGAATTCCATGCCATAAAAGGACATAATTTTTACAGTAGCATTATTTGAGTCACAATATGGGAAAATTCAATTAAAGCTGTATAATCTCATAGATAGTGAGACTAGTATCACTAGTATCCCAGGCAAGGCCTAAGTTCTCAGTAAAGTCTCCTTCTACTCATTTGAAGTAAACTGAAAAACCTTTGGATAACTGTAGGTGGAGTTTTCCTATCCCACAGCTGCTCTGAAATAAACACCCAGAGGTTTATATTAATTACTAATGTTTGACCAGTAGCTCAGGCTTATTACTAACTAGCTCTTACATTTTAAGTTAACCCATATTCCTTATTTACCCTCTGCCACATGGCGGTACCTTTATTAACATGGCATGCTCATCTCCTGCTCCCTCTGCATCTGGCTGGTGACTGACTCCTGGCTCTGCCCTTCTTCCTCCCAGCATTCTCCTAGTCTAGCTCTCCTGCCTAACCTTATTCTGTTCAGCTATTGGCCAATCAGCTTCTTTATTAAACCAACCACAGTGACATATATTCACATTTTGTAAAGGAATATTCCATAACAGATAACTTTTCACAGTGTAAGATGACTGTTCCAGGTCCACTCACTCCTGCCATATCCTAGTCCATTTCCTGCTATTGTTTGCCATTAAACTCGTTCTATGTAGGAATGAGCAATCCCCCCACTATCCTTATATCCAAATACAAATGCCAACATCAAATGGGCAGTCCCATATCCCATGCTCTGGTTCCAGGTTTGTTTTTTTTTAAAAAAAGAAACTAATAATAGTGGTGGGTGGTGGCATTCAGCCCAGTACTATTGGGAATAGAGAAACATGTTAAATTCAGAGTGTAAATTATTGGGCTCCCATGAAGTTACACTCTAACTCACCTTTTGAACATTAAACACCTCCATAGATAATATACTGACAATTCATTCAATTAGACTTTAAGTTGGTTCCATATCTAGTCCCTGAGTACCTCACAAGAAAATGAACAGAGAGTCAGTGACGAAGTTAGATCTAAAACACCAATCGAAGATTTTTGGCAGTCCTCAGGTGTATGTAAAGTATATGCATGTGTGTATGCATGTAAATTATCACACATGTATAGAGATTGTTTCTCAAAAGGTTCAATGCAATGTGATAGATTGAATTTTAATTTCTTGCTTTAGTCAACCTAATGGTTCAGAGCTGGAAGCTCTGTCAGCACTCGTTCTAATAACTCTGTCAAAATTCATTCAAATGTTGAAAGTCTAATATATCCAGAAATCAGTTAAACTTTTCCCAAATATTCACAAAAAACTTGTTTATTGCAATTATATTGCTAAGTGGTTTACAAGGAATAACGTACTCCATGTCTTCAAATTTCTCTGCCGTAATTCCAACTGCTTTGTTGAAGTTTTCACTACTTTTCTAACCATCTATACTAATCTATACAATGGCCGAGTTTTTTCAGTAGTTAACATTTTCAAAGGATTAAGAACAGTTTTGGAGTTTTTATAAGGTAAGTGAAGAGAGAATTTTCATTTGCTTTTTAGAAACTGGGCAACGAAGCAAGAAATAAATGCTCCATTTGCGTGACTCAAGAAGGGAGGTTTCTGGCTATCAGCATCACTTTTCATCATTATCTAATTTCCTTTTTCCCACAAGTGCATGCTAGAAAGAGGCAAGTTGGAGGCGAGTCAAATCAGATGACTCTCACACAAACTCGATGGGCTTTCTAGCTCAGGGACACCGATGTGAGGGAATCTTGTGTTAGTTGACAGAAGGCATGTCTCTGTATAGAAACGCTCTTCCCTGTGCTCATTTCTAGCGCATCTTTGACTTTCACAATGATCAGAAGTCAACATGGATATCTTCATTATAGCAGATGAAAACTATCTCATTTCATGAACACTCATTTTCCCCATACACTGTAAACAATACACAAATGTTTTTATTTCCCTCATCGATGTTAAAGACTCCTGCTGTTTATATACTAGTCATGCTAGCACAGTTCAGCAGTTGCCTGCATGCAGTTAGATTGATCTGTAGCAGTTTATGTCGGCTCTAGTGACCTTACCAAAAGCCCACCGATGGCTTCCAATATCATGCAGGGAAAAACAGATACTAAAATAAAAGTTTTAAACCTAAAATCCTACAATATTGTATATCTCTTCTTTCCTTCCTCATATCATATGGCCCACTTCTCCTCCACGTGCCTTCCTCCAAGTTAGCCTCATCAGTGTTTCCTGCCCTCACTATACGTGCTCCTATTTTTCTGTCCACTTGCTTTCTTCATTTACCTGCTCAGATGACATTCTGTCAGGAAGAATCTTTCTTGGCTGTGCTTTGTATACAAACGTTTTTCTACTTTGGTGCTTTCTAGTCCCACACGTACTGCATCTTCACTCTTAAAAGGTTTCATTGCCTATTTCTCCTATTCAGAATGTGGGTGCGTTGGGGTCTCGTTTGCTTTGTTTCCTACTCTTTCCTAAAATGTAACAACAGTATGAGGGTGATGTCCCCAAACACATTTTAATACATTTAAGATGGGTAAGTAATATAGTGAAGCTTAAATAGTGAAACAGCTGAATTTGGGCTCAGTTTTGCTCTTCTTTTTATTAGTAAGACATCGCAGCTGGTCTAACAGGTGCCAACACAAATGGTTCAAGCTCACAGATAAAGGGTTTTGTGGTGGTGTACATGTGTCTCAGTGGCAGTGGTGGGCTTATGCTTCCTCTCTACAGCATGACCCAGGGGTTACACATATATAAATCATGAACTTTCCCCAATACAACAGGTGTGAGCCAGGCACTTGACCTTCTACTTGGAACTTTCGTGGGTTTACTAAATGACCCCATGCTAGAAGACCCTAGAGGTTCCAGGTTACTGCTACTTTTCAACTACATCATTTAATCCTTTCCCCATTTCTCTTCACATACGTCATCTTTCTACCTTCCTGAAAAGTGCCAATTGTTCTGGCCCTGGAATATTCTCCCATGGTTGTTTCTGTTTCCTATCTGAATGTCATTTGGTAAGGGAAGACTCCAGCTTGCCTTACTGTTCCTGCAAGCAGCCTGACCCATCACTACTCTCTAGGAAAAAGCAGTGATCTGTGAGCTTTCAGATCAGTGCCAGCAGGCAGCAGGCTCTTCTGTCTGGGCTGGCTCTGCTCTGCTTCACATGGATAGGCTCTCTCTGTGTCTGCATGGTGAAGGAGCCTACATGCAGGGCACAACGAATTTAAGAGTGACAGAATGATGCTTAAGTCTCAGATCACATATGCTTTTTCTCACACAAGATGTCATTAAGGTCATTTCATACCATGAATGAAAATCAGGAGAAAACATATAAGAGAAAAAGTGATGAAACAAGGAACGTAGAAATTGTAGTTTTTGGAAGGGAGAAGGCAAGTTCAATTTTCTTAATTTAGAATTTTACTATATTTTTATATAAAAATAAGAGTAATCATTTAAAAATTCGGGGTAAGATGGGCATAGTATTTAAGTTTTTTTTATAATAAATATAGTAATTGCTTTTCAATTCTAAAATAAAAATGCCTAATACTGCTTATTAGTTGTTTAACATATCCAGCAAATAGCTGTATGTGAAACAAGTAAAGTATTATGATTTTTTCTGATAATGATAGCTCACAATTTACAAATCAAATAATAGCTTTTGGAAGTTAATATTATCATGCTCTAATTTTTATGAATCCTCAAATGTACATGCTATTCAAACATAACCATATTGATGGGCATATTTGATAGGCAGTCTCGTAATCTAGCTCCACATTGCTTACTTGGCAGAGTGACATCCAACAATCCCTTCAATATACTGTACCACTGAGATCCATTTCTCATTGAATCATAGGTTCTAGAGGCTGGGATCACTGCATTTCTGCTAAGTTAGATGCTCAAATGACTTTTATTAAGTTGTCTTTACTTGGATAGAAACTTATTTATGATAAGTTTGTTACTGTAATATATAATTTAATTAGTTATCATAGAAAAGAACTAATAGAGTCAACTATGGGACTGATGAAATTAACTAAACAATCCCAGAAGACTTGATAAGTCTATCTTGAGTTGACTGCTGTAGAATTAGGTAAGACTCAAATAATCCAAAAGATTCTGACATCAAATCACTGCACAACTCTCTTGAAAGACTTCCTTCACTTTAATTAATCTCAAATGAGTAAACACAGAAGTATTGTAAGTGTGACTCACATAAAAAGACAGTGGTGATCTCAATTACATAGTATACTTGTGCTAAAACAAAAGTTTGTACATTAACAAAAACTCACTTGTTTTTGAAAATGAAATGCACTGTCACCACTTTTTACTCTTCTCGATTTTTAAATAGCTATTTTGGTCTACAAACCAATTGATTTCTATTGCCTCCCTATATTGATTTGCTATTTGCAATTTTGAATTACATGAATTTATTTTTTTCATGTCTTATGGGTAGAAGACTGCTCAGGGTCTCATGGAGCTGAAATCAGGGAATCATGTGGGTTTACCATCTGGGGCTCAGAGTCCCCTTCCAAGATCACCAGTTGTTGGCAGGGTCCATTTCCTAGCCATTTTAAGCTTGAGGGCCCATTTTCCTGTTCACTGCTAGCTAGGGTCACTTTTGGCCCTTGGGGGCTGCCCACAGTTCTTTTCTCTGTGACCTCCAAAGGCTGTGTGCTTGTGGGCATTTGGTTTCTATCAAACCGGCCAGTCTTTTTCTGATTTTCTCTTCTAACCAGCTAGAGGAAATGCTCTGCCTTTAAATAATTGATTTGATTATGTTATGCCTGTCTGGATAGCCTATATTCTTTTTGTCTCTTTAAAACAGCTTTATTGTACAATTGATATACAAAGTAGTGTGCATATTTTACATGTACAATTTGATTGTTTGGAACATCTGGGAAGACTTGATTGTGGAACTGATTATCTCTCTTTTCATAGATATGCCCTAAATATTGCGTAGCTCACTTGGTACAGAGAAATTCATTACAGATATATGAATTCTGTCTACCATGTCACATAAAGGGCTGTTTGATCCATGGGATACCAGTATGCTCCCAGTTGCACTATACAAGTGAAATTTCCTTCTTCTACCTTCAGTTTTTCTTTGTATCATCTCATCATCCCCTTCATGATAATCTGAGTGATTGCAAGGCCATAAGAGAATCGAGATAATAGTAAAGTCGGCATTAGCTCATTTCAAGGTGGAGAAGTTCAGATTTTTGTGAAAAAGAAAACACTGTGGGAGGAATTCTCAGTAGATATAAGCCAGACAGCCTCCTACTTACTCTGTGACACCCACATCACATTTCTTTAGCACAAGAATTAGTTAAAAAAGAAAAAGGAACATTTAGAATATTATCAGTTTGGGTTGGAGCTAAAAGATCAAAATCATGTTTCCTAAAATAATCACTTCTCTCCAAGGAGAAATACTTTACAGTAAAAATCCAGATAATGACAATCACACGATAGTGTGGTATCACAGAATTGAAGAAACTGTGATGAACTTTGTGATGAAAAGAAGCTGGGTGTTCTAACCTGATATGATAAAAAGAGAGAGGCTTTGGGGATGGCTACTGTGCTGTGGTCATAGCTACAGATACTTGTATGTTGTTTTTCTGAATCTATGCTTTCCAGTTAAACAGAAACTAAACAGCTTCCCCTTCCCTGTGAGCCTCAGCATTGGGTAGAAGGTGGGCCTCTCTAGTTACTTATACTACTTATGTTCCCTTTTATCTTGAAAGAGATGTAAGAATGAAACGATAAAGCTACACTATTAAGGTATTGTTGTGGACTTTTGTCATACCTTATGAAGAAAATCATTCCACTTATTGAGATAAATGTGGTTTACAGGAAATTAGGCATCAATGGGAAGATATGCCTCTATGTGTTAAGGTCCTTGTCTATATAGGCACCTATGACTTCAAAGTGTATCAGAAAATATTTATAAGATTCCAGGAGTCAAGCAAAGTAGACATTATTGAGCCACTGATCAATAGTTACCAGACGCTCATTCTATGTGCTTTCTAAAATAATATGATAATTGTTCCTTCTGGAAACCACTTATAGCTTATTTCACTGGTAAACACATTATCTCCTTCAAAACACAAGTATTTACTGTACATAAATGACCTTCCAAATCACACAATTTAAAAATGCTTCAACAGACTACCTGAAATATTGTTAGCCAAGCTGGATTCAATGGTCCAGGATTCAATAATGTCTACAAAACACTTTAAGAATACTCTCAGATTTGAATTTACAGAATTAAAACAAAAAATTCCCTATTTTCAATATTCAATCTCATATTGTCATTCAATACTTGTTATTTTTATATAAAAGAAAGTTATGTAATTCCAAGATAATCACCAATTCTACTATATAAGAATAACCGGGACTGGAAATTCTACATTAGATTTGTAATTTAACTGAAGGATATTTTGCAACAAAACTGTCTGAATGATTTTTTAAAATGTGGAGAAATATATTTTAGTCACAAGAGACTCAATAGTCCTTAGGAAAACTTTAAATCACAAACAGAATAAAAACTAAGATATGCAGCTGCTCTGAATCAAACATTTAAAAGAATAGGCTTGTCTGGATTTCTATTCCTGCTGTTTTTGTAAAAGGCCTTTACAAAACCAACTTAAAGGAGAGAGTTTATTTCTGCTCACAGTTCAAGGGTACAGTCCATCGTGCCAGAGAAATGCAAGCAACAGGAGCTTGAAGCAGCTGGTGGGACAGCATCCACAATCAAAGTGATGTATACTTGAGTTCAGCTCACTCTGTCCTTTTGTATAGTCCAGCCTCTCAGCCCAGGGAATAATTCTACCAGATTTTTGTTTGTTTCAAACATGTCTGAAGTTGCTTAGTGAACCATTTCTTCAATAGCTGCTTTACAATCCTTCTTAGGTATTTCTAGTTTCTCTTCTTGGCATGGTTGTCTTGCTGTTGAGGTTCTTTCTCTTCTTGGTTTAAGAGAATTGTCATTCTGGGTATTTGGGGTGCTACACTGTGAGATACTGAGTCTTTGCTGATCTCTTTGGGGCAGGGGTTCACTTTATTCAGATGTCAAGGCCTGGTGGAAATGAAAGATCAATTCATTACACTCTGTTCTCTTGAGTATACTGTGGAAATCAGAACTGCCAGCCAAGCGCACCTCAGGCTTCATCATTCACCTCTTTGTTTCTGTGCATGCACAGAAGTGCCACTTTCCCTTTAACCCCATTGGTGTCAACCAGGTGAGGAGAACTGGAAAGATCTGGCTGACGTTTTCTCCTGTGATTTCATTGGCTGGGGAGGAACATTTGCTTCCAGTTATTTGAACCAGTTCTACAGGAAAAGGTTTCCTTTATATACATACATATATATATATATATATATATATATATATATATATATATATATATATATATATTACATATATATATACACACACACATATATGTGTGTGTGTGTATTTACTATATATAACAATATTACAAGTATTTGTGAATAAAAGATTCTGTGCCCCTGTATTCCACTCTTCTCTCACACTGGTTACTTAATACACTTTTCTTAGCACTTTTAAAATAATGTGTCTGTTGAAAGTTCTGGGTTTCAGATCTATTCAGTGTTCAATCTAGGATATATAAAAGAAAACTAATGCGCCAATTTCCATTCCATGCTTTTAGTCCTGAGATTCCTATCTAGTCTACTGTTTCCCTGTTTAGTCTTTTTATGTTTCATTAATACAATTTCCCCAATAGTATTAGTCAAATAAGATAAAACTAATAACAAATGAGTCTATTATAATCTTCTGGCCCAAATAAGAAGTCCTAACATTAACCTTTAATTTTGTTAAAATAATATTCTTCCTTCTCATCAACATGTAATTTTGAGTTATGTCAGCTGTGTGTTCTTTCATTTGTTCTCATCCTTCTAGCCATTCACCCACTTATTCCTCCTTCTGGCCACAGTTGTATCAATGATACATTTAGTGTGTTCTGAGTAGGTGTGAGGTACTATTTTGAAGGTATCTGGTACGTGAGATGGAAAATACGACTAACAAGAATAATTTACCTTTGTACAAATCTACACTTCCTTGCAGGAGGCTTCATGAAGAAAATGAATTATGTTTCATACAGGACAGCAGAAGACAAATCATCCCTGTGTTTCTCTATGTGCATAATATCTGTTCATACTGAGAAGTTACTATTTTCTTAAAAGGAAAAATTATTTATATATATAAATATATGGAATAAATGAATGATAATAAAAATTTAGTGTTCTGCCCTCTGGTTTCATTGATAGTGTTATCTGGGTACAATAAGTTATCTCTTAGCATCAGGGCATCCAACTGTGCCACTCTACTCCACCCCTTGCCTTAAGCCTTAGGAGCACATTTGTCCTTCTCCGATCACTCTGAAACAGATGGGTACCATCACAAAGCACAGTGAGGACTGCAATCCATAGACATTATTTACAAGATAACCTGTTTACAGTTGATCTTGGTTAATATTTCATTGTCTTTACTAGCATATTTTCTATTGCCTGTTTGGCGTCTCCTAAAGGATGAAACACAAGGGGTAATCACCTTGCCTACTGTACCCTTGTTTCAGCTGCCACAAGCCACAGGTGATTACAAACTCTGAGGTCAAGTATACAAAGCCTACTGGAATGTCATAAGCTGCATATGTGAATTTCCCAGGGGCCCCTGGCAATGTCTGCAACAGAGCTAAAAATAAAATCCCTGACTCTCCTCGTGCAAGTGCCTTGCTTGAATCAAAGTCACAATTGCAGTCCTTCTGTGTCCCGAATGCTGTCTCTCTTTGCTAATTTTTTTCAGCTGTCTCCTCTAATCTTCTCTGCTGGCTCAGTATCAATTTCCATTTTTCCCCCAGACATTAAGAACAGGTGGCAAAAGAGATATTATGTATCTCATTATGACATATAAATTTATGTCTTCTTAATTTGGTCTCAATCCTATTTGCTGCTGACATGCACATGTATGCACATACACATTTCCTTTTTCTCTACATTTTGTCTGCCTTACATAAATGTTTTAACTTTGTGTTATGTTCTGAGTAGGTTTAGGCTGTTAAGGTAACCATTAAGAATTTCTGGGAGACACATGGTGTACCTTATGATTATTGAAGAAAAACAATGTTACCAAATAAAACCTACCCTTTAATCCTAACAGTAAAACATGGCATAGTATGCTGATTGCAAGTGTATAATTTGTATCATTTTGACAAATGGAAACACCTATATGGTCTACACCACTGAGGAATGTAAGTTGTTCATTGAAAAGGGTCAGCATGTCTCCCCAGTCAATCCTCATATATTCACGAGGCTATATTTTTCAATTATTCTTGATTTTTTTTCATTTAACTAGGTTATACATATACACTGTTCTGTGACTATTTTTGAGATTGGGTAATATTAAATATTACCATAAAAAAGTTCATTCCTTTCTGTTTCTCAGGGGAATGTATTGTGTATTTCATCTTATTAATTTTTCTCTTGGTAGGTACAGTGTTTCTACTCTTCATGTAACATGACTAAATCTGTTAGGGGTATTCATGAAGAAGCTGACTGTGGAATAGGCTTTCCTGAAAAATTTAAGAATCCGTGGGAGTGGATTTCATTTGTCATAGAATATAACTTTTACAAAACTAGAAATAGGTTATCCAAATTGATTGTGTATGAACATTTCTATTCACAAATCATTTCTTATCAAACACAAGGTTACAGTAATGTTATAGTAATGGTATGCAGTGTGAAGTGCACTGATATAGATGTTAGTGAACATAATAAAAAGAAATGAGAAAAATGCAAGCCTTGTAATGGTTAATATCTGTTGTCAACCTGATGAGCTCTAGAATCTCCTAGAAGGGTGGCTTCTGGATGTGCTTGTGAAAGATTATCTTGGTTAGGCTAACTCAGGTGGAAAGATCCAGAATGAATATATAAAATAAAGTATATAGTCATTTTAGAATGTAAAAATAAAATAAGGTGTTTGAGGATGTGCTTGATTGCACAAAAGAGGACTCTGAGAAAAGAAACTATAACCTAGAATACAGCACAGCAGAAATCACCCAATCTGAACATTTGAGAGATAATAGACCTCAACACATAGCAGGTAGGGCCTTTGGATTCTAAGGGGACATAATAAAAGATTCATGTCATCTGAATTATGGAAGGAAAAAAGAAAGAATTTGGGGCTTTAGAAATATTAAGGTAATAATGATTGAGGGACTGAAATGTTGCAAAAAGCTATAAACTTAGAGGTTCAAGAAGTTGCACAAATCTAAAGTAGGAAGAACCCAAAAGCAAGCATTCAAGACTCAATGTAACAAAATTTTGAAGACTAAAGACAAATAAAATACCCTGAAAGTAACAAGAAACAATGCCCCTTCTACAAAGAAGCACATTAAAATGACAACAAATTGCTCCTGAGATACAATGGAAACCAAAAGGAAATGGTATGTCCTTCATGGATGACAGGGGAAAAGGCCATCCCTGGATTCTATATCCAACAAAAACATTTTTGAAGACATTCTTGCATGTTGAAAAACTAAAAACATTTAATTCATTTGGTTCTTGATAAAATGGTGTCTAGAGGAATTTCTTCGAGCAGAAATAAAACAATAAAGACTTGAACCTTAGAAATCAGGGATGAGGAAACAAATATATAATGAGTAGAGATAGGAAATACACAGGCTACTAAGCTTCCCATTTTGAGTGTTTTAAATTATGTTAAGTGAGTCAAACAAAAATGTCAGGATTCTCTGACATGGTTTTTACTATCCATGGATGAAATACTTAAGACAAGGGTTCTTCAGCCTGGATATGGAGTTCAATTGGTAAAGTGCTTGCCTTTCAAGCATGGGAACCTTGAGTTAAATATCAAACTCTGGGCATGGTGGTGCACTCTTGTAATCCCAGTACCAGGGGGTAAACCAGATGGATCTGTCGGGCTTACTGGCTAAGTCAGCCTACCCTACATGTGACTCTAATGCCAGTAAAAGACACTCAAACATCAAATAGGTGGATGGTTCCCAAGAAATGGTAACTCAGGTTGTATTCTGCTTCTCTTCTTATGCATATGCATGTGCACTTGTGCGCAGGTGTGTGTGTGTGTGTGTGTGTGTGTGTGTGTGTGTATACATACATACACACACATACACACACACACACACACACACACACACACAGAGAGACACACACACACACAGATCAAAAGTCATATAAAGGAAAGAAAGTAAAAGAATGAAAATGATGATACAACTTCAATATTTGATCTGGTAGTGTTACAGCAAAATCCATTATCAGTACAAAAATGAAAATTATGGCCATGACAGGCTATAAATCCATGTTAGAGCAACCAACATGTACAAAGATGGTAAGACCAAATGTTGGGAGGATTCGTAAAGTCTGCAGCTCATGAACACTGTAGGAGAGTAAGAACAGCATAGCCACTCTCACAGTAGTTGGACAATCATTTGAAGAATAAAGAAACATATGGCCAAGTAATTGTACTGCTGAGAATGTATCACCAAGAAATGAAAAACAATAACAGCACAGCTCATGGTCACAAAACTTTGGCTTCCACTCATTCCATGTCCAGACCTAGATAATTAGATAAATAATCTACGCTTGCCCAACAGAGATCAGGTCCATTATGGTAAAAAAAAATCACTCTTAAAGAATGTGGATTGGGGCACAATAGATGTGTGAAGAGCTGGGTTGAGTTACTAAGGAAAATAAAATGAACAGAGATTAGGTCAAAGGTCAAAGCCTATCTATTGAACTGTATGACCATAAACTCCTTGCTACATCAGAAAGGAAACTTTTTAATACATATTGCAGTGCAGGACACTGACCTCTGCACATCCCTGCAACACACTCACCCTTACACATCACAGTTGAGAATTAGAAGATTCTTCTCATGAATCTTTAAAAAAAAGTTATCTCGTGCCCTTGTACAGTCACACAAGAAAAATGTGTCTCTTTCTGTAGACACCAGTTATTTTTGGTACTTTATAGTCTAGACAGGACCATGTGGGAGCTTCTAAATGATGCAAAATAGCTAAAAGTCTGGATCTATGATTATGTGGCTGAGTTACCAGATTAACCAGATATTTGGTCAAGCTACTTTAAGGCTTCATGTTCCATGAAACAGGGTAAATTCTTTTAAATTACATATTTCCTCTGGATAATTTTGTTATAGAAGACATAAAACTCAAATCAAAAGCAAATAATACACATAATGAAGACTGACTGGACACAAAGAGGTAAACATGAAGAGCCCCACAAAGATGATAGGGATGCAGTGTGCAGACATGGCATAGAAGTTAAGGATGCTTGCCACATGAGCCAACCTGAGTTCTGTCTCTGCATCCTACTGACAAGAAAAAGACTCAACTCCCAGAAGTTGTGTTCTGACACCCCCACACACACACACTCACACACACACACACATGTGGCATGTATATGCACGTGCTATGTGCACAAACATGCAATAAAAAATAAATAAATGTTAAAGAATATGGGAAATATAATAAGAATGGTCCCTGTAACTATGGAATACTGAAAGAGCAAGTGAGTAAGAGAGAGAGAGAGTGAAAGTGAAAGAGAGGAGGGGGAGTCTGGGTAATGAGATATTCGACATGGGTTTGGCAAAGAGACTTCTTAATGGTTCAAAAGACTATTTGCTGAATGAAAACTGGCCTAAAAGACCAGAGTACAACAAGAAAAGCAACGGAGATTAACTGAAATACAATAGCACAATATTCATGAGCAGTATATAGAAATAATGAGGTGCTTAAAAATATTAACTATGGTGGCATTATAAGCCATTCAGAAAAGAAAATGTCATTATGAATTTTATAAAAATTGACTCATGCCAAATAGAGGAGCTAGTTGCTGTCAATTAATCTTATGATTATTGTTTTATACTCAAAATAATAAAAAACTTACAATCAACCAAATATTATAGTATTATCTTACTGCAGGACAAGGACAGACAAGGAACGACTCTCTGTTCTCTTTAATGCAGCACAGAGTCTATGACTTGGGTTTTATTTGTGAGACTCAACATAACAAGGATAATATTAATAATGCTGATATTTTGTACATTTCCTATAGGGAAAATCTGTGTGAATAATTTTGGCTTCTTGAATGACAAGGCAAATCTCTATTCTGGAGCTTGTTGAATTTGTGGCTCAGACACCTCAAACCCCAAAGACCCTCTTAAGAAGAATTCTCACTTCACTCAAGCAACAAAACCTTCAATGAAGCCTTCCTTGTATAATCTGCCCATTTCCCCTCCCATGGTATATTGACATTATTTATGAATTTGTTATCTTCACCTCATAACAATATATACTACACATGGGCAAGGATTTTGGGGTGTTATTTATGGCTAACTCTTAGCAATTAAAAACTGTCTGACATATAGAAGGTTTTCATTACATATCTTGTGAATAACAAGTCATATTGAAGATTATCTCTGAGGAGCCAGAAGTCAGTTTTGAAGAGGTAGGTGATATAGATCCTTGTTGATTTTGCTATTACAAGCCTTGTTGTTTTATAATGTAAAAAAAAAAAACAACACTCATTTCATTCTAAATAAAAGTACATTTAGTGTGTGTGTGTGTGTGTGTGTGTGTGTGTGTGTGTGTGTGTGTGCTGTACGCCCACAAATTGACATCAGAGAACAATTTGAAGGAGTTTGAAGGAGTTGGTTCTCTCCTTCCACTATGTGGATCCCAGGAACCAAACTCAGTTCTTCCTGAAAAGACATGGCAGTAAATTGTGTTTATCTACTAAGGCATCTCACTGTCCCAAAAAGTCCATTTTTATTTAGACGAAATCTGACAAATATAAAAAAGAAAAAACTAAAATAATATTGAGTTTATAATATTGAGTTTGAAAGTATTTGGGTAGTCTCTTGGAGAGAGTTGAAGTCATATGAATTTATTTTGATACCTGAGTTGAAAATCAAGTACTCCTTGATATGAAGATGATTGGAAGATAGGCAATTGAATTAGCAGCTTTAGTCCTATATGCTTCACAGAAGAGCTACTGGCCAGAGCATTTTATAGATGCAATCTAAAGGAAGAAACTGGTTAAGATAATATTACAGGGTATCTTGAAATGTTACAAAAAATCAGTCTGAGAACGGATATTTTATAACATACAATATTCAGAAAACAGGATTTGACAAAACATTAAATGACCTATAATCTTACCATTCAAAACTACTCTTTATGTACATATGAGAATTCTTCTACATGTGTTCCTTTATCAGTGTAAATCCTTGTGTGAGTGTGCACTTGCATGCACTTGTGCACACGTGCGTGGATGCTCTAGTGTTCCTTTATCCACTCCTCAGTTTCATATTGAAAACTGTGATGCTAACTTTCAAAGAGTGAGTGTATGAAACATTCTTTTTGTCTCCTTGTAAATTGTTTACATTTGAACTCTGGTAACCTCTTAGCCACTACTGACCAAATACAGGTTGGCACTCTTGACCTTGAGGTTCAAGATGCCATGTTTCCTGTTTCTAATCTTCTGAGACAGCTTGTCCCCAGACACCATTTCTTTTGTGCATGTGTTGGCTTAACTCCCTTCTCACAAGAACACACTGAATCTATCAGGCCAAGGAAGGTGAAAGCTGAGCCTTGGGAAACCGTATCACATTCTGTGAGATGCCCTTTGAACTTTGATATTCTTGCAGAAATTTCATGCTCAAAGTGAATAGCCCTCAATGTTCCAGCAAATTTCCCTCTGCTATTGATAAAGAGGAACGTTGAAATTCGGACACTTGGCAAAATCACCATGTATTTTACAAACAGGTAAAGAACTCATGAAGAAATAGGTTCCCCGATCATGCTCCATTACTATATGTGATTGAAAATCTATTTTGATTCTCTCATTTCTTTTATTCTTTTTTTTTAATTTTTATTTTGCAATACAATTCAGTTCTACATATCAGCCACAGATTCCCTTGTTCTCCCCCCTCCTGCCCCCCTCACCTTCCCCCCAGCCCGCCCCCCATTCCAATCTCCTCCAGGGCAAAGCCTTCCCCACAGACTGAGATCAACCTGGTGGACTCAGTCCAGGTAGGTCCAGTCCCCTCCTCCCAGGCCGAGCCAAGGGACCCTGCATAGGCCCCAGGTTTCAAACAGCCAACTCATGCAATGAGCACAGGACCTGGTCCCACTGCCTGGATGCCTCCCAAACAGATCAGGCCAATCAACTGTCTCACCCACTCAGAGGGCCTGATCCAGTTGGTGACCCCTCAGCCATTGGTTCATATTTCATGTGTTTCCGTTTGTTTGGCTATTTGTCTCTGTGCTTTATCCAACCTTGGTCTCAACAATTCTCGCTCATATAAACCCTCCTCATTCTCACTAATTGGACTCCCAGAGATCCACCTGGGGCCTAGCCATGGATCTCTGCATCCAGATCCCTCAGTAGTTGGATGAGGTTTCTAGCACGACAATTAGGGTGTTTGGCCATCCCATCACCAGAGTAGGTCAGTTCGGACTGTCTCTCGACCATTGCCAGCAGTCTGTTGTGGGGGTATCTTTGTGGATTTCTGTTGGCCTCTCTAGCACTTTGTTTCTTCCTATTCTCATGTGGTCTTCATTTACCATGGTCTCCTATTCCTTGTTCTCCCTCTCTGTTGTTGATCCAGCTGGGATCTCCCACTCACCCAAGCTCTCTTTCCCTCGACCCTCGCCCTTCACTACCCCCACTCATGTCCAGGCTGTTCATGTAGATCTCATTCCATTTCTCTGTCGTTGGGCGATCCCTGTGTCTTTCTTGGGGTCCTGTTTTCCAGGTAGCCTGCCTGGTGATGTGAGTAGCAGTCCAGTCATCCTTGTTCCACATCTAGTATCCTGTTATGAGTGAGTACATACCATGTTTGTCTTTCTGAGTCTGGGATACCTCACTCAGGATGATTTTTTCTAGATCCATCCATGTGTCTGCAAACCTCATGATGTCATTGTTTTTCTCTGCTGAGTAGTATTCCATTGTGTATATGTACCACATTTTGTTTATCCATTCTTCAGTTGAAGGGCATCTAGGTTGTTTCCATGTTCTGGCTATTACAAACAACGCTGATATGAACATAGCTGAACAAGTGCTCTTGTGGTGTGGTTGAGCATTCCTTGGGTATATGCCCAAGAGTGGTATAGCTGGATCTTGGGGGAGATGGATTCCCAATTTTCTAAGAAATCGCCATATTGATTTCCAAAGTGGTTGTACAAGCTTGCATTCCCACCAGCAGTGGAGGAGAGTTCCCCTAGCTCCACATCCTCTCCAGCATAAGGTGTCTTCAGTGTTTTTGATCTTAGCCATTCTGACAGGCGTAAGGTGGTATCTCAGAGTTGTTTTGATTTGCATTTCCCTGATGATTAGGGATGTTGAGCAATTCCTTAAATGTCTTTCAGCCATTTGAGTTTCCTCTGTTGAGAATTCTCTGTTTAGTTCTATAGCCCATTTCTTAATTGGACTGTTGGGCATTTTGATGTCTAATTTCTTGAGTTCCTTATATATTCTGGATATCAGTCCTCTGTCAGATGTGGGATTGGTGAAGATCTTTTCCCATTCTGTAGGCTGTCGCTTTGCTTTGTTGACCGTATCCTTTGCCCTACAAAAGCTTCTCAGTTTCAAGAGATCCCATTGATTGATTGTTTCTCTCAGTGTCTGTGCTACTGGTGTTCTATTTAGAAAGTGGTCTCCTATGCCAATGTGTTCAAGACTACTTCCTACTTTCTCTTCTAGCAGGTTCAGAGTAGCTGGATTTATGTTGAGGTCCTTGATCCACTTGGACTTAAGTTTTGTGCACGGTGATAGATATGGATCTATTTGTAGCCTTCTACATGTTGATATCCAGTTTTGCCAGCACCATTTGTTGAAGATGCTTTCTTTTTTCCACTGTGCACTTTTGGCTTCTTTGTCAAAAATTATTTGTTCATAGACGTGCGGATTAATGTCAGGGTCTTCAATTCGATTCCATTGGTCCACATGTCGGTTTTTATGCCAGTACCAAGCTGTTTTTATTACTGTAGCTCTATAGTAGAGCTTGAAGTCAGGGATCGTGATGCCTCCAGAGGTTGTTTTATTGTACAGGATTCTTTTGGCTATCCTGGGTTTTTTGTTTTTTTATATGAAGTTGAGTATTATTCTTTCCAGGTCTGTGAAGAATTGTGTTGGTATTTTGATGGGGATTGCATTGAATCTGTAGATTGCTTTTGGTAAGATTGCCATTTTTACTATGTTAGTTCTGCCTATCCATGAGCATGGGAGATCTTTCCATTTTCTGACATCTTCTTCAATTTCTTTTTTCAGGGACTTAAAGTTCTTGTCATATAGGTCCTTCACTTGCTTGGTTAGTATTACCCCAAGGTATTTTATGTCATTTGTGGCTATAGTAAAGGGTGATGTATCTCTGATTTCCTTCTCCGCTTTTTTGTCCATTGTATATAGGAGGGCTACTGATTTTTTGGAGTTGATCTTGTATCCTGCTATGTTGCTGAAGGTGTTTATAAGCTGTATCAGTTCCTTGGTGGAATCTTTGGGGTTGCTCAAGTATACTATCATGTCATCTGCAAATAGGGAAAGCTTGACTTCTTCCTTTCCAATTTGTATCCCCTTAATCTCCTTATGTTGTCTTATTGCTCTGGCTAGAACTTCAAGTACTATATTGAATAAGTATGGGGAGAGAGGACAGCCTTGCCTCGTTCCTGATTTTAGTGAAATTGCTTTGAGTTTCTCTCCATTTAATTTGATGTTGGCTGTTGGCTTGCTGTAAATTGCCTTTATTATGTTTAGGTATGTTCCCTGTATTCCTGATCGCTCCAAGACCTTTATCATGAAGGGGTGTTGGATTTTGTCAAATGCCTTTTCAGCATCTAGTGAGATGATCATGTGGTTTTTTTCTTTGAGTTTGTTTATATGGTGTATCACATTGACAGACTTTCGTATGTTGAAACATCCTTGCATCCCTGGAATGAATCCTACTTGATCATGGTGGATAATTGTTTTGATGTGGTCTTGGAGTCTGTTTGCCAGTATTTTATTGAGTATTTTTGCATCAATGTTCATGAGGGAGATCGGTCTGTAGTTCTCTTTCTTTGTTGTATCCTTGTTTGGTTTGGGAATCAGGGTAATTGTAGCCTCATAGAAGGAGTTTGGTAATGTTCCTTCTGTTTCTATTGTATGGAACAATTTAGAGAGTATTGGTATTAACTCTTCTTTGAAGATCTGGTAGAATTCTGCACTGAAACCATCTGGTCCTGGGCTTTTTTTGGTTGGGAAACTTTTAATGACTGTTTCTATTTCGTTAGGGGTTATTGGACTATTTAAATAGTTTATCTGGTCTTGATTTAATTTAGGTATGTGGTACCTATCCAGAAAATTATCCATTTCTTTTAGGTTTTCCAGTTTTGTGGAATAGAGGTTTTTGAAGTATGACCTGATGATTCTCTGGATTTTCTCAATGTCTGTTGTTATGTCCCCCTTTTCATTTCTGATTTTGTTGATTTGGATGCTCTCTCTCTGTCTTTTGGTTAGTTTGGATAAGGGCTTGTCTATCTTGTTGATTTTCTCAAAGAACCAACTCTTTGTTTCATTAATTTTTTGTATTGTTCTCTTTGTTTCTATTTTATTGATTTCAGCTCTCACTTTGATAATTTCCTGGCATCTATTTTTCCTGGGAGACTTTGCTTCTTCCTGTTCTAGAACTTTCAGGTGTGCTGTTAAGTCACTAGTGTGAGATTTCTCCAGCTTATTTATGTGGGCGTTTAGTGCTATGAATTTCCCTCTTAGTACTGCTTTCATAGTGTCCCATAGGTTTGGATATGTGGTGTCTTCATTTTCGTTGATCTCTAGGAAATCTTTAATTTCTTTCTTTATTTCTTCCTTAACCCATTGGTGATTCAGGTGGGTATTGTTCAGTTTCCATGAGATTGTAGGTTTTCTGTAGTTTTTGTTGTTGTTGAAATCCAACTTTAGACCATGGTGGTCTGATAGAACACAGGAGGTTATTCTAATTGTTTTGTATCTGTTTAGATTTGCTTTGTGACCAAGTATGTGGTCGATTTTAGAGAAGGTTCCATGGGGTGCTGAGAAGAAGGTATATTCTTTTTTGTTAGGATGGAATGTTCTGTAGATGTCGATTAAGTCCATTTGAGTCATGACATCAGTTAAGTCCTTTATTTCTCTGTTAAGTTTCGATTTGGGGGATCTGTCCAGTGGTGAAAGTGGGGTGTTGAGGTCTCCCACTATTAATGTGTGGGGTTTTATATGTGATTTAAGCTTTAATAATGTTTCTTTTACATATGTGGGTGCCCTTGTGTTTGGGGCATAAATGTTCAGAATTGAGACTTCATCTTGGTGGATCTTTCCTGTGATGAGTATGTAATGCCCTTCTTGATCTCTTTTGATTGATTTTAGTTTGAAGTCTATTTTGCTGGATATCAGGATGGCTACACCCGCTTGTTTCTTAAGACCGTTTGATTGGAAAGTCTTTTCCCAGCCTTTTATTTTTAGGTAGTGTCTATCTTTGAATTTGAGATGTGTTTCTTGTATGCAGCAGAAAGATGGGTCCTGCTTTCGTATCCATTCTGTAAGCCTATGTCTTTTTATAGGTGAATTAAGTCCATTGATATTGAGAGATATTAATGTCCAGTGATTGTTCATTCCTGTTATTTTTTGGTGGTGATGTGTGTGTACTTTTCTTCGTTGGGGTCTACTGCTGTAGCTTTATCTATTGCCTGTGTTTTCGAGGTTGTATCTGACTTCCTTAGGTTGGAATTTTCCTTCTAGTGCTTTCTGTAGGCCTGGGTTTGTGGATAAATATTGTTTAAATCTGGCTTTGTCATGGAATGTCTTGTTCACTCCATCTATGAGGATTGAAAGTTTTGCTGGGTATATTAGTCTAGGCTGACATCCATGGTCTCTTAATGTCTGCATTACATCTGTCCAGGACCTTCTGGCTTTCAAAGTCTCCATTGAGAAATCGGGTGTTATTCTGATAGGTTTGCCTTTATATGTCACTTGGCCTTTTTCCTTTGCTGCTCTTAATATTCTTTCTTTATTCTGTACATTTAATTGTTTAATTATTATGTGGCGAGGGGACTTTTTTTGGGCGTCTAGTCTGTTTGGTGTTCTATAGGCTTCCTGTATCTTCATAGGCATTTCCTTCTTTAAGTTGGGAAAGTTTTCTTCTATGATCTTGTTGAATATATTTTCTGTGCCCTTGAGTTGGTATTCTTCTCCTTCTTCTACCCCTATTATTCGTAGGTTTGGTCTTTTCATGGTGTCCCAAATTTCTTGGACATTTTGGTTCATGACTTTGTTCACTTTAGTGTTTTCTTTGACTGATGAATCTATTTCTTCTATTGTATCTTCAACGCTAGAGATCCTCTCTTCCATCTCTTGCATTCTGTTGATTATACTTGCATCTGAAGTTCCCAATCGTTTTCTCAGATTTTCTATTTCCAGCATTCCCTCTGTTTGTGTCTTCTTCATTTTTTCTATTTCCCTTTTCAGGTCTTGGACTGTTTCCTTCATTTGTTTCATTGATTTTTCTTGATTTTCTTTCAGTATTTTATTGTTCTCTTCCAGGACTTTTTTGATTTCTTCTAATTTGTTTGCCCTTTCCTCTAGTTGTTTACAGCGTTCTTCACATTTTTTTGTCTTTTCCTCTACACGAGCCTCTAGCTTCTTCATGATGACATTCATAAGGCTATTTTCTTCTGCTTCTTCCAATTTCTGATGTTCAGGTCTAGGTGTTGGAGGAGGGCTAGGGCCTGGTGATGGTGTATTACTATTCATTTTGTTGTATGTGTTTCTGCCTTGACGTCTGCCCATCTCCTTGTGGTTCGTTCCTGGCCTTATCCGCACACTTGGTTCAGACAGAGCTGACAGATTCAGGAAGTCTCTCTCTCTTGTCCAGATGGGAGCTCTCTTGTCCAAATTGGAAGTCCGGGGCAGGATGGGAGCTCTTGTTCAGAAGGGAAGTCCGGGGGAGGATGGGTGCTCTTCTCTCTCTCTCTCTCTCTCTCTCTCTCTCTCTCTCTCTCCTCCAGATGGGAAATCCAGGGCAAGATGGGAGCTGGGGGCCAGCCTCTAAGTCTCAAGAAGAGGCTTGGGGCTCAGGCGGATGGGCTTGGGGGCAGGGCGTGGAGACTGCAGGGTCTGCCAGGGGTCTTGGAGAAGGGGATCCTTCCCAGTGGGGCTAGAAGGGCACCTGCCCGGGGACCAGAACCTGGGGCCAAGTTGGGCAGGTCTTCCCCGGAGTGGCTGGTGCCCAGGGATGGGGTCGGGGGCAAGCTAGGGCACTCACCTGTGCTTCAGAAGGGAAGTCCAGGGCAAGATGGGAGCTGAGGGGCCAGCCTCTAAGTCTCAGGAAGAGGCTTGGGGCTCAGGCAGATGGGCGTGGGGGCAGGGCGTGGAGACTGCAGGGTCTGCCAGGGGTCTTGGAGAAGGGGATCCTTCCCGGTGGGGCTAGAAGGGCACCTGCCCGGGGACCAGAACCTGGGGCCAAGTTGGGCAGGTCTTCCCCGGAGTGGCTGGTGCCCAGGGATGGGGTCGGGGGCAAGCTAGGGCACTCACCTGTGCTTCAGAAGGGAAGTCCAGGGCAAGATGGGAGCTGAGGGGCCGGCCTCTAAGTCTCAGGAAGAGGCTTGGGGCTCAAGCAGATGGGCGTGGGGGCAGGGCGTGGAGACTGCAGGGTCTGCCAGGGGTCTTGGAGAAGGGGATCCTTCCCGGTGGGGCTAGAAGGGCACTTGCCCGGGCACCAGAACCTGGGGCCAAGTTGGACAGGTCTTCCCCGGAGTGGCTGGTGCCCAGGGATGGGGTCGGGGGCAAGCTAGGGCACTCACCTGTGCTTCAGAAGGGAAGTGCGGGGCAAGATGGAAGCTGAGGGGCCGGCCTCTAAGTCTCAGGAAGAGGCTTGGGGCTCAGGCAGATGGGCGTGGGGGCAGGGCGTGGAGACTGCAGGGTCTGCCAGGGGTCTTGGAGAAGGGGATCCTTCCCGGTGGGGCTAGAAGGGCACCTGCCCGGGGACCAGAACCTGGGGCCAAGTTGGGCTAGTCTTCCCCGGAGTGGCTGGTGCCCAGGGATGGGGTCGGGGGCAAGCTAGGGCACTCACCTGTGCTTCAGAAGGGAAGTCCAGGGCAAGATGGGAGCTGAGGGGCCGGCCTCTAAGTCTCAGGAAGAGGCTTGGGGCTCAGGCGGATGGGCGTGGGGGCAGGGCGTGGAGACTGCAGGGTCTGCCAGGGGTCTTGGAGAAGGGGATCCTTCCCGGTGGGGCTAGAAGGGCACCTGCTCGGGGACCAGAACCTGGGGCCAAGTTGGGCAGGTCTTCCCCGGAGTGGCTGGTGCCCAGGGATGGGGTCGGGGGCAAGCTAGGGCACTCACCTGTGCTTCAGAAGGGAAGTCCAGGGCAAGATGGGAGCTGAGGGGCAGGCCTCTAAGTCTCAGGAAGAGGCTTGGGGCTCAAGCAGATGGGAGTGGGGGCAGGGCGTGGAGACTGCAGGGTCTGCCAGGGGTCTTGGAGAAGGGGATCCTTCCCGGTGGGGCTAGAAGGGCACCTGCCCGGGGACCAGAACCTGGGGCCAAGTTGGGCAGGTCTTCCCCGGAGTGGCTGGTTCCCAGGGATGGGGTCGGGGGCAAGCTAGGGCACTCACCTGTGCTTCAGAAGGGAAGTCCGGGGCAAGATGGGAGCTGGGGGCCAGCCTCTAAGTCCTCATTTCTTTTATTCTTTTTCACAAGTTCCATGTTACAGTACCAAGCTTATCATGGCAGAATGAAAGAGCGGTTCGTTTCGAAGCCTATCAGCAAACAGAAGAGACAAAAGCACACACGATTTATCTTAATATTTTTCTAATTTTATCTATCACAAGCATGTGAGGTGTACCCAAATGAGGGTAGGACGACGACAACAATAACAACAACAACAAAATTTCCCAGTGACACAGCATACTGAGATTGCAATGTTCAATGTTAATTCTCACAGAACTCCGAACAGTTTTCAACTACTTTGCCATACACCATCTTTACATTATAAATGTCCATGCTGATTTAAAACAACTGAAGTCTTCTTAAGTTGTTTATATGATTTTGATTTAATTTTGCTGTGTGGTACCTATCCAGAAAATTGTCCAATTCTTTTACATTTTCCAATTTTGTGGGGTACAGGTTTTCCAAGCATGACCTAATGATTCTCTGGATTACCTCAGTGTTTGTTGTTATGTTCCCCTTTTCATTTCTGATTTTGTTAATTTGGATATTTTCTCTCTGCTTTTTGGTTAATTTGGATAAGGGTTTCTTTATCTTGTTGATTTTCTCAAAGATCCAACTCTTAGTTTCATTGATACTTTGTATTGTTCTCTTAGTTTCTATTTTATTAATTTCAGCCCTCAATTTGATTATTTTCTGTCATCCATGCCTCCTGTGTGAGGTTGCTTCTTTTTGTTCTAGAGCTTTCAGGTGTGCTGTTAAGTCACTAGTGTGAGATTCTCTACTTTCTGTATGTAGGCACTTAGTGCTATGAACTTTCCTTTTAGCACTGTTTTCATGGTGTCTCATAAGTTTGGGTATGTTGTGCATTCATTTTCACTGAGTTCTAGGAAGTCTTTAATTTCTTTCTTTATTTCTTCCTTGACCCAATGACGATTTAGTTAAGCATTGCTCAGTTTCCATGAGTTTGTGTTGAATGTTAACTTTAAACCATGGTGATATGATAAGACACAGGGGTTTATTCCAATTTTTTGACCATAAAAACAATTTGAATAGACCTATAACCCCTAAGCAAATAGAAGCAGTCATCAAAAGTCTTCCAACCAAAAAGGACAAGGGCCAGACGGTTTCAGTGCAGAATTCTACCAGAATTTCAAAGAAGAGCTAATACCAATAGTCCTCAAATTGTTCAACAAAATAGAAACAGAAGGAACATTGCCAAACTCTTTTTATAAGGCTACAGTTACCATGATACCCAAACCACACAAAGATGCAACACTTAGAAAAAGAATTACAAACCAACCTCCCACATGAACATTGATGCAAAAATACCCAATAAAATACTGGCAAACCAAATCCAAGAACACACACCCACACCAAAATAAATCATCCACCATGACTAAGTAGGCTTCATCCCAGAGATGCAAGGATGGTTCAACATATGAAAATCTGTTAATGTAATCCACCACATAAATAAACTGAAAGAAAAAATAACACATTATCATTTTATTAGTTGCTAAAAAGCTTCTAATAAAATCCAACACACCTTCATGTTAGAGGTCCTAGAGAGAGCAGGAATACAAGAACATACCTAAACATAATAAAGGCAATATATACAGTAAGCCAACAGACAACATCAAATTAAATGGAGAGAAACTCAAAGTGATTCCATTAAAATTAGGAACAAGACAAGGCTGTCCACTCTTCCCATATCTATTCAATATAGTACTCAAAGCTCTGGCTAGAGCAATAAGACAACAAAAGGAGATCAAGGGGATACAAATTGGAAAGGAAGAATTCAAACTTTCACTATTTGCAGATGATATGATAGTATACATAAGTGACTCCAAAAATTCTACCAGGGAACTCCTAAAGGTGATAAACTCCTTCAGTAATGTGGCGGGATACAAGATTAACTAAAAAAAAAAAATCAGTAGCCCTCCTATATAAAAATGATAAATGTGCTGAGAAAGAAATCAGAGAAACAAAACCTTCACAATAGCTATAAATACCATAAAATATCTTGGGGTGACTCTAACCAAACAAGTGAAATACCTGTATGACAAGAACCTTAGATCTTTGAAGAAAGAAATTGAAGAAGATATCAGAAAATGGAAAGATCTCCCATGCTCTTAGATAGGTAAGATCAACATAGTCAAAAAGGCAATCTTATCAAAAGCAATCTACAGATTCAATGCAATCCCCATCAAAATCCCAACACACTCTTCACAGACCTAGAAAGAACAATACTCAACTTCACATGGAAAAAAAAAACCAGGATAGCCAAAACAATCTTGTGCAATAAAGCAACTTTTGGAGGCATCACCATCCCTGACTTCAAGCTCTACTATAGAGCTATAGTAATAAAAACTGCTTGGTACTGGCATAAAAATAGACACATGGATCAATGGAATTGAATTGAAGACCCTGACATTAATCCATATATCTGTGAACACCTGATTTTTAACAAAGAAGCCAAAATTTTATAATGGAAAAAAAGAAAGCATCTTCAACAAATGGTGCTGGCAAAATTGGATGTCAACATGTAGAAGATTGTAAATAGATCCATATCTATAGCCATGCACAAAATTCAAGTCCAAGTGGATCAAAGACCTAAACACAAATCCAGTTACACTGAATCTGATAGAAAAGAAAGTGGGAAGTAGTCTTGAATGCATTGGCACTGGAGATTACTTCCTAAATATAACACCAGTAGCACAGACACTGAGAACAACAATTAATAAATGGGACCTCCTGAAACTGAGAAGCTTCTATAAGGCAAAGGACACAGTAAATAAGACAAAATGGCAGCCTACAGAATGGGAAAAGACCTTCACCAACCCCACATCTGATAGAGGGCTGATCTCCAAAATATATAAAGAACTCAAAAAACTAGACCTCAAAATATCAAATAGTCCAATTAAAGAATGGGCCACAGATCTACATAGAATTCTCAAGAGAAGAATCTCCAATAGCCAAAAGACACTTAAGGAATGGTTCAATATCCTTAGCCATCAGGGAAATGCATATCAAAACAACTCTGTGGTACCATTTTACACCTGTCAGAATGGCTAAGATCAAAAACACTGATGACAGCTTATGTTGGAGAGGATGGGGAGAATAGGGAATACTACTCCACTGCTGGTGGGAGCGTAAACTTTACACCTACTTTGGAAATCAGTATGATGGTTTCTCAGAAAATTGGGAACCAGCCTACCTCTAGACCCAGCAATACCATTCTTGAGCATATACCCAAAAGATGCACAACCATACCACAGGGACACTTGCTCAACTATGATCATAGCAGCATTATTCATAAATAGCCAGAACCTGAAAAAAACCTAGATGCCCTTCAACCAAAGAATGAATAAAGAAAATGTGGTACATTTACACAATGAGTATTTACTCATTGTAAAAAACAATGACATCATGAAATTTGTAGGCAAATTGATGGAACTAGAAAAGAATGATCCTGAGTGAGGTAACCCAGACCCAGAAAGACAAACATGGAACGTACTCACTTGTAAGTGAATACTAGACACAAAGCAAAGGATAACCAGGCTACAATCCACAACCACAGAGAACTTAAGTAAAGAGGAGGACCCTAAGAGGGACAAGCACGGATTGCCCTAGGAAGGGAATATGGTTACTATCTCCTGGGTAAATTGGGAGGAGGGAGTAGAGGGCAGGGGATGGGGGATGGGAACATGATGGATGACTAAGTTGCATGAGGGACAGAAAGGGAGACCAATGAAAGAGATACCTTGATAGAGAGAGCCATTATGGGGTTAGAGAGAAACCTGGTGCTAGGGAAATCCCCAGTAACCAAGGAACAGGGACAACTCCACCTAAGACTTCTAGCAATGGTGGAGAGGGAGCCTGAACAAGCCTTCCCCCGTAGTGAGATGGGTGACTACCCTAATTGTCATCATAGAACCTACATCCAGTGACTGCTGGAAGCAGATGCAGAGACCCACAGCCAAGCACTTGGCTGAGCTCTTGGAGTTCAGTTGAAAAGAGGGAGGAGGGATTATAAGAGCAAGGGATATAGAGTCAAGATTATGACGGGAAAACAGAGACAGCTGAGCAAAGCTAGTGGGAGCTCACAGACTCTGGACTGACAGCTGGGAGGGCTGCATGGGACCAAACTAGGCCGTCTGAATGTGGACGACAGTTGTATGGCTTGATGTGTTTGTGGGGACCCTGGCAGAGAGACCAGAACTTATCTCAGGTACACAACCTGGCTTTTTATTGCCCATTTCCCATGGTGGGATGCCTTGCTCAACCTTGATGCAGGAGGGAGGGGCTTGGTCCTGCCCCAACTTGGTATGCCAGCTTGTGTTGACCACCCAAGGAAGGCCCTACCTGCTATGAGGAGTGGATGAGGGATGGGTGGAAGATATGGGAAAGCAGGAGAAGGGAAGGGAAGAGGAACTGTGGTTGATATGTAAAGTGAAAAAGAATCTTAAATTTAAAAAAAGGTTAAAAAAAATGGACATGGAAAAAGAAAACAACAGTTGAAGTCCTTGCCCCCTACAGGTATGTGCACAAGTGCTCTGCTCTCATTTCATTGTAGCCTACCATATGGCCATGTAGTAATCTTTGAGTACCAATTGACTTCATTTTGTTTCAAATGAATTTGTTGAAAAAGCTAATTTAACAAACCGGCCCTCTGATTTTTTTAAAGTAGCTACAATATAAAATACAGTTAAGTACAAAAACTGTGTGCTCACAAATACTCAATGTCAGTATTTGTATTAATCAAAATAAAGCTGTCTGTTGCAATGGCATTTGTTCTCTGTGCATCTTTAAATAATATAAAAGTGCCTGAAAATCTAATCTCAACAAACAGATGATACCTTTTCCTTATTTCTGGGGAAATACATTTAAGTATAGCTTTCCTTATTATTCATCTTACTTTAATTATTAAATAGTATATGAAATCAATGTATCTGCTTCTCCTCCTTGAATACATATCAAAACAAAAGTAGAAAACAGAAAACTAAAGTGAAACTCCTATGGAGAAAAGGAAAGTATTTGTCACTCAAGTTAAAATATATGAACAGTCAAGTTGAAACATCTTTTAGAAGATGATCCGAGTAACAGGGGGCCTGGACTTTAGGGAAGTGAGGTAGAGCTGCCTACTGGAGATAGAACATTTTGAGAGGGCAAAGCCAGAATCCTGTGTCACAAACAGCCAACATTTGACGTGGGAACTAGTGTTGCATTCTCTGCTGTCCCCCTCAGAGTCCCATTTGGAGAAGAGATTCTGAATTTTGAGCATCCCTGGAGCTTTAGTCCTTGGGATAGCAGTGAAGAGAAGAATCATTCACCCAGCATTTACAGAGCTGTCTCATGAGGAAGCTCAGCGGGTGCTGGAGAAAACCCTGCTACCTGGGGCCCTCTACCACTCAATCTTCCCGTGACTATGGTGGAGTCAAATCATGTTGTTAAAACTCATCAGAGGCAAAGAATCGTGCAAACAGAACAGGAAGGCATTGGAAAAAAAACATAAAGGATCAGTAAAAATAAAACACAGATATAAAAATATTACTACCCAGGAGCCTGCTTCCATGAATTTGAATAACTTAACAAATGTCATAGGAGAGATACAATACCTCTGGATAGCAATAGTGAGACAAGCTGACATAAAATATGAGCTCGTGGGATCAGTTTTTTGGAAAAAAAAAAGAATATTACAAGAGATATAAGGGCAGTATTTGTATGTCCATATAAGAAGCCAGAATTAAGATTGATGTCAGGAAACATGAAGGTTTATCCAAAAAAAAAATGCAAGATACAGAAAACATTCGAAGGAGGTACCACATGTGCATAACATTCCAGACAGAGAAAAGTCAATTTTCTGAGTGAAAATTATTTCCAACAATATAAATTAGGAAGATTTCTGGAAAAACTATAAATCATATTGTACCCAAAGAACAAATTAGTTTACATGTAGTGGTAAGCACTCATATTTGACCTACTAAACATACTGGACTTAAAAAATAAATAAAAGCTAATCTTTTGGGTATAACACACACATTAAAATTGATATTGGTCACCTGGTGGGGGGAAAAATCAGATTTTTCTCAGGCACATTGCCAGCAAAATCATTCAGTCTCATAATATAACGATGCAATACTTAAGTCTCAAGAGGTAAAATATTTACCATCTAGTACTATTATATTGAATTGACTCTGGCTAGAGTTGTTTGAAGAAAAAGCAGTGTCTGGAAAATAGTAATGAATAAAATTCTGAAGAGCTTTATAATACAATGTGCTGCTCCGATTCCTCATCCGGCTCCCACGTGCAGGCACCTAGGGAAATACCATGGAAAAGTGGAGAGTTTCAGGGGGATGACCAACATTGTAAATCTTGATAAAATCTGCATTAAAATGGTACATAGTTTAAAAGTTCTAGAAAAAAATAAGCTGTTGTCTCTGTAGGAAGTCCCGGGGTAGGTCATGTATGTTGCTATGAAAGTAAAAGCTAAAGGCGCCACGGTGGCATCTTATGTTTGGAGCTACCAAGAATACCAAGGACCTGCCAAGGAAAGATGCAGTCAGTGAGCAGAGCCATCCCAAGACAGTAGGAATGTGGGGCTCCTTGGGGCCTGTGGAGTGTGTGTCATACATACACTGTGTGTCCTAGATACTAGACATGAAAATACAGAGTTTAATATTTTATCTGCTAGGTTCCTATTTTGTTTCGTTCCTATACTTCCTTGTTATTGTTTATTTTTATTATTTTTTGAGAGTATAATATAATTACAGCATATGGGAACTCTCTTCCCATTGATCAATCCTTCCATATCCTTGAAATAAAACCCCCTGTGAGCAATAATCTTAAAGAGTCTTATTAATAAAATCAAACCTAGAGCCAGGTATTGGGGCGAATGCTGGAAGATCAGAGAAGCAGAACAAGCCACAGCTACCTCACCTCGCCAGTTCCTCAGCTGGTCCTGTTTCCTCAGACTGGAAGCCTCTGAGTCCTCATCCAGAATGAATCTCAGCTGAACTGTACTGCTCCAAAGCCTGAAAGCTCAACCAGCCAAATGCTTAACCAGCCAAATGCTTCTAGTTTCTGGTCCTCACGCCTTATATAACTTTCTGCTCTCTGCCTCACTCCCTGGGATTAAAGGCTCGCTTTCTGGGATTAAAGGCGTGTGTCACCATGCCTGGCTGTTTCCAATGTGGCCTTGAACTCACAGAGATCCAGAGGGATTTCTACCTCTGGAATGCTAGGATTAAAGGTGTGAGTGCTACCATTTTCTAGCCTTTGTATCTGGTGGCTGTTCTGTCTCTGACCCGAGATAAATTTTTAAGGGTGCACAATATTTTGGGGAACACAATACCACCACACCCCTGCTCTCTTTAAAAGTCATGACTTGGTTTTTTTCATTAATTTTTTCATTAATTGCCATTGCATGCATATACATGTTTTATATTTACTAAACAAGCAACTCCCTAACAACAATCTATAAACATTCGTCCTTCTACCCACAGGTAACTGCACTCTTTACCCTTTGTTATTTAATTATTCCTTCCTTTTGAAATGAGGATCTTTATGCTATGTCATTGTAAATTTGGAGTGTGCCACATGACCGTTTATTTTCATAGAGGCTCACAGTGAAGAGATTGCTTTATCCAGATTAGATTATGAGTGTGGACTTTTCATCCAAAACATGCCTGTTCACTGAGCTTAGGTTTGGAGGTAGCACTGAAGATGCTGAGATTCAGGGACATCTTAAAGACAGATATCATGGAATGTGATGGTTTGAATCGCAAATGTCCTTCAAGGATCATGTTTTAAAGGCTTCACTGTCAGCATGTGGAGCTATTGGGAGGTGGCAGAAACTTGAGAGGGGAGGAATAATTAGAAAAATTAGGTCACTGGGAAGATCCCCTTAAGGAGTATATGTCTATCTTATCTAGGGCCTTCTATCATACTCTGTTCCTTGGCTATGATGTGAGCTATTTTCTTCTGCCACTTAAATCTATAATATACCCAATAACCTCTGGCCATAAAGCAAATGGACCAAACTGTCCAAAAAAAGTCTAGTACTATCAACCAAGTCAGTCCTTCCTCCTTTTAGCTTGTCTCTCTTGCCTTTTCTGCAACAGCAACAGAAAGCTTATGATCATGCTGTGCCTGGCGGAATTTTTATAAACAAACAAAATGGTTTATTTCTAAATTTTGCATGCAAATAAAGTTGTTTAAACTGTTTTAGCCTGTTCATTTTCCTTAAAATAGTATAACAATAGTAGTACTAACCTTATAAGTTTGTCTGAGAAAGGAACTTCATGTATAAAGGTTTATTAATGTCAGCATGTAAAATGTTAGTTCTTAGTATTTCATTGCGTTATTGCTAATATTAATAGAGTTAATTTCAAAGAAGTCACCCTGGAGAAAATGCACTGCTCTGACCTTACAAACATATTTTCATGATGAAGTCTACAAAAAAGGTATTTATAATAGATTTTTATTTTAAGCCCCAAATTGAAGTAATAATAAATAGGATATTCTTTGTGCTTCTGTTTCCATCTGAAAGGGGCTAATTTTAAAACATCTTCCCTATAGGCAGGTGAATAAGGTTTAAAGCTCCTATCATTCTGTGTTATACAAATAGGCCAGTTACCATTGAGTTTCTGGCTTTCACCATTTTCTGTGTATTCAGATATGACTCGATACATTTTGAGAATCCTCAGGTGGGAGGTATTTTAAGATTTGTCACACTTATATAATATTTGTTGATTACAGAGGGCCAAATGTATTCAGCTTCAGGAAGTATGGTCAATTTTATATCCTCTCTTCTTTTATAATTTAACACGTAACTAGTTGTGAAGACAGAATGTGGAGTGAACTATATGTCAAGTGATTGTACCAGAGAACATTCAAATCTAAAATATATTTTAAATTCCAAACGATTACATCTCAATGATTCAAATCAACTTGAAGAAAAAAAATAGCATTTTTAGATTAAATGATGACCTCATATTCTTCAACATGCAATGTGTTATCCTCAGAAGGACAAGGAAGGGCATTCACAAATTATTAATCTTAGCCTGTTCTTAACTATGTCCCTTAATTATTCATATGAAAACTATAGGGCTGTTTTTATGATGCCTAGGAAATAGGAGATGTATATCCTTAGTGTCTTATGGTGTTGGCTTTATACATTTTATAACATTGGCTGCCTTGGTGCTCTACTCCATGCCAAGAGTTTGATGTAGACAATGTGCCTTAACATCTTCCTTAAGCACATGTGGGGGCTCCCAAGACACGCCTTCTGTGAATACCAGCACAGATAAGTATTCATGAAACTGTCTCTGCCTTTCCTGTCTATTTACTGAAGCAGTGGGTATCTGGACATCTCCTGGGTTTTGACAATACTATTCTCATGATTGAATACCTTCTCAATAGAACAACCAGCTTGAAACCAAGTCTTCAAAACACGACTCTTTTATATGAGCTCCTCTTATGCAAGCAAGTAATAAACAGCCTGAAATGTCTTCTCTCATTTATCTTGTTCATTGTTATTGTTCTGTAGGTTTTGTTATTGTTTAATAAAAATCTCTTTTTTGAGCACTCCATGTACTTTCATCCTTGCTATACTGATCAGCAATTTCCAAATTGAGAACTGTAAGTAATCTTAGTGGTATATCCTGCCGTCTTTCCTTATCTTTCTTCTGTGATGTGGTCTAATGCCTTTGCAACCTTAAACTTGCTTGTCAGGAAAAGCAGGAACAGCAATACCTACAAATGTCCTGTCAAGAATCCTTAGATACAACAAACTAATCCCTACTATAATCAAAATGCAAAGGAAATGAAACATACATTCTTTTTTATTTTCAGTAACATCTGAAGAAATCAATTATTTTGTATGGAAAATTGTGTGCCATGCAGTTCTGCGCATTGCATGAGAAAATAATTTCACACTGGGCACCATCTGCAGAAAGCATAAAAGTGTTCAAGCCATCCTTGAGCTGGTAAATAGTCTGTAGTGAAGATGTCTAGTACAATCAATTTCTGGTATGCTAGTCTATCATCAATTCTATGACTATTAGGGCCTGTCTAAAACTGAATTTTATTCATCTCTTATCAGGTTTAAGTCAGTATTACTTACACTCAAAAAACCTGCTCCTTTATAAGATTTCACAAAAAGACATGTAATAATGCTTTTATTTTCATAATATTCATGAGAAAATAAGCTTAGAAATAGGTTACTTACTGACGTAAGATTAATTAAAAGTGCTGAATGCAAATTAGGAAGAAAAGCACAAATAGAGTGAGTATAATTCATAACAACACTGAATAAATAAGATGAAACTGATAACTTTATGGCCTATTTTAAAATAAAATGGACACATTCATTATTAAATGTTAATTATTAAATTGTTAATGTTTTGATGGTCCAAATTTTTGTAAGGCTATTGAAAAGTATACTAAGATTATTGAAATTCTTCTGCCCTTTGCCCTAGTACTCAGGATAATCAAATATGCATAAATTGTGTATATTTTAAGATATACAAAGTCTTATCATTCATAATAGATAAAGACTATGTTCAATATTGATTTAAATTATTTACATTGTGCACATACATTATTACACACAATTTACAAATTGTGCTTTCTAGGAATATTTAATGGTGTTGAATGTTCTCTGAAGATGAATAAAAGACGAGAGAAAAGTCATTCAAAAATACCAGTTCCTGTATTTTTTAAACAAATACAGAAATATGGGGTGATCGGTACAGAAAAGCATCCCCGTATGTACAGAAAAAGTATCCCTGCTTGATAATGGATGCTTTATGATTTTTGGTTTTTATTCTTCCGAAGGTGCATATTACTCTTTGGATTAAAAAAATCATTAGAGATGAAGGTGGAGAAAAGAAAATTAGTACTAATAAATATAAGGAAAGGAGAGAGACAAAGAAATTGAGAGAGGGGAAAAGGGCAGCAGGGAGACAGAGAGAAGAAAGGGATCAGGAATGAGGAAGCATATCTTAAATATTCCCAAAAGGAGACCCAGGAAGCCTCCAGGAAGAGGTATCCCCAGCTGCAACAGGTTAAGTTCTTAATGTTCTAATTGCTAGATAAAATTATACCAATACTGGATTTGACTTCATGTCACTCCTAGAATTATTAACAGACAATTCAGGCTTTTGGATAAACATTATGTGAAATGTGAAGAATACCATTATGTTCACACCCCATTGCCCTGTATAGAACTATTTACTTGTAAAGACACATATTAATAAGGACACAAATCACCAATCAGAAAGGATATTGGTGATGAAAAGTCACCATCTTTTTAACAAGAACACTCATTCACCTTAGAGTATATGGCAGCCTTCCCAGGTGCTCAACCATGAAACAAGATATTATACCTGCTTCCCTCATCAATAGACTTGAAATCCTGCCATCAATTTAGTCACACAAATTTGAATTCCCAAGTCCCTAGGTCCTCTGGATGCCCTTATGTATCATTGAGCCTTTACTCAAGAAGTTCATTGAGGTGGTTCTTTCCTGTTCATTTTCCACATGTGCTCTGAGACAGCTTTTAAAATTCAGTGTTGGCTTGTTAGTTATTTGTATTTTGCATGCGATTATGTCTACTCTATACCCAAAAATACTATCAAGTTTTTGCTATAGAAAATTAAGAATCATTATTTAAAAGAATAGTAATTTCAATGGATACAACTATACACCACCAGCTGTGAGACACTTATTCCCCTAGTTTTTGAATGTTGATACTGAAGAGTTCTCAGTGAGTCAGTCTCCACAACGTACCAAACATTGCATTCTGTTACCTAGAGCAGTGCTGTGTTCAGTAGTTGGTTTAAATGAGACTGTGAAGATCTTTATAAGGTCACATGACTCTGTGTTTACAGACTCATGTTTGAAGTAATGGGGATTGAATCTAGGGCCTTGGGCATATTAGTCAAGTGATTTATTAACAAAATATATACCCAGTTCTAGAGCCTCTCACATGACTTCATTGTATTCCAATCTCATCCTCTGCTAGATCCTACTTTCTTACTCTAATAATACCTAGAAATTGGTTCTGAAAACTTCCCTCTGAGCACTTCCTATATGCAAATTTTTAATTGCATGCCTGCTTTTTGGGGAATCCCAATCTGAAATAGTGCCAGAAATATTTGGAAGATGCAATCCTAAATTAGGGGATCTAAAACCAAAATCAAATTCTACAAATCTTGGCTAGCTGGCAAGGAGGACCCTGTCACTAAGCTTGATGCATAGATGTCTTTTGTAGATGATCATAGTGCCATTGTTAAATTTTCTACTTATGAATTGGATGACACATTGAAAAGAAAATACATTTAAAGAAAAGCAGAATAATGTTTACTATAAATACTGTGATGTTCTGTAGCTGTTATTAGAGTCAACTGATTCTTTGAAAATGATAATGAAACAGAAGTGGTGAACCATTAAGCACTAAATGCGAAGTATAGACGTTGTCAAGGTCAACATATTAAAATACTGTCATTTCCTATAGCTAAGGAGCTTTCTGGGCTTTCCACTGTTAGATCATCCACTTCAATTGCCATAATCTCACTGCAGTTGTGGATAAGTGTAATGGTCTGTGGATGTTCTGGCAGTCCTCTTAACCTCAGGCTACAACTATCTCCCTATTATTTCAGACTCTTTGCATCATGAGAAGCTGATATATTAGAGTTAGAGATGTTGTTTACAGTTGGGACAGTGAACAGCATACTTAGCACCAAGGGATGATTCCCATATTACTTCATCTCTGTGGTTTAATTTACTCTCTGTGACATATTTGAAGAGCAGAATAATAAGCTTAAAATGAGAATAAAATAAATGTATGCTCATGAAATACTTATACTGTGGCAGGTGATACTAAATATGTGCTATAAAATATTAGCTACCACCTTAGTTTCTCTAAGTCAGCGCTGAATTGTGAGGAAAAGTCGCCATTCCTTTTGTAAAGACACTTCTTCACCTTAGAGTACATGACAGCCTAACTAGGTGCTCAACCATAAAACAAACTATTATGCCCATTTCACTTGTTAACAAACTTCAGAGAGCCTGTGTAGCAGGAATCCTAAAGAGTCTTATTAATAAAATCAAACCTGTGGCAAGTTATTGGGGTGAATACTGGAAGGTCAGAGAAACAGAACAAGCCACAGCTAACCTCACCTGGCCAAGTTCTCTGCTGGTCTTGTTTCCTCAGACTGGAAGGTCTATGTCCTCATATCTGAATGGCTCTCAGCTGAACTGTGCTGCTCAAAACCTAAAAGCTTAACTAGCCAAATGCTTAACCAGTCAAATGCTCAACCAGCCAAATGCTTAACCAGCCAAATGCTTCTAGTTTCTGGTCCTCATGCCTTATATATCTTTCTGCTTTCTACCATCACTCCCTGGGATTAAAGGCTCGCTTTCTGGGATTAAAGGCATGAGTCACCAAGCTTGGCTGTATCCTTGAACACATGGATTTCTGCCTCTGGAATGCTAGGATTAAAGGCGTATGCTACCACTGCCTAACTTCTATGTTTAATATTGTGGCTGTTCTGTTCTCTGACCCCAGATAAGTTTATTAGGGTGCACAATATTTTGGGGAACACAATACCACCACAAGCCTGTCATCAGCTTAGTCACACAAGTTTGAACTCCCAAGTCACTAGCTTCTCTGCCTGGTCCTCCACACCATTGTGCCTTTACTTAAGAAGTAGTTTTTTTTCCAGGTCATTTTCCACATATGGTCTGACTCAGACATCTTTAAAAGATCTTTTATAAATATATTGGTCATGTTTCTTAAAGGTATTATATTCTTATCCTATCAGTGACTGGTCCTATTTTAAAAATCTTTCTCCTTCTTTGTTTACTTCTTTCATATTTTGTTGCTTTAGGATTTCTTTTCACTATACAAATCTGTTCAATTTGAATACTTTCGGAACCAACTGATTTACCGTTCAAAAAAATAGTGCCCCATTAGTGATAGATGACAGCCAAAGCTCTCCTCTGGACAGCTAAGTTTTCAGAGCCTGATGACTAGAGAACATGGTGGCTAGAGATATTTAGAGATTTGCCCGTTGTAAACTCTAGAGTAGAGTATATCTTGAGTGTGTTATACATTGCATGGATTTTCTACCCTATGGGTTTTCCAAGACAGCTTTGAATAGTTTATAAAATTAATAACATAAATTTTAGTCAAATATACTATTTTCTAGATTAATGGAGACTAAGTAGACTATTGGCAGTGTAGATGAATCATAGGGAGTTTTATTAAACTGCATTGCTTTGACCGCCTTACAGTACTTTTTAAAATAACCATTTTCCCAAGGTTTGGCAAAAAAGTTAAACATGAACAGCTGGTAAATGCATAGTCAATTCTGTAATTTCCATGACCAGAATCCATTTCTCACTCCTCCATTTCAGAGTCCTTATTCAAGGCCTGGAGAGATGGCTCAGGAGTTAAGAACTCTAACTGCACTTGCAGCAGATCAGAGTTTGGTACCCAGCATCTACACTGGGTGGTTCACAATTGCCTGTAGCTCCAGCTTGAGGTGATCCAACACTATCTTCTGGACTCCATGGGCATCGGCATGCCCCCAGACACATGCAAACATGCATACACACAAATAAAGCTAACACAAACCATAGAGCAAAATTAAAGCCCTGGTCTAGATCCTCTTCTTCCATCATCCTAGACTTCACTCTCAGAAAAGGAACTCAAATTCACCAAACCTCTGGTCAGCATAACTTCTACACTTCTTGTAGTCTTTCCTCCATGTCAGAGGCATTAAGATCTTTTCCTTATTTGTAAGGCATCAAATCTGATGCATCTTTGAGACTCTAAACTTGGATGTTTCATGTTATTATTCCTAGAAGGTCCTTTCTTGACAGGAAAAATTAAAATAAGCCAACCAACAAAAAACCTGCTTGATGGTTTTGTTATCCTTGGATAGAAGTTTATAGAAAGTGGCACGACAATATATTTCAAATACTGAGAATTGCTGTCGTCTTTATGTTCTCTTCTTTGAAGACAGATATCTTCCTTATACAATGCCCCCAGCATTTATTCTAGTCCCAGGAAAATAAACATACTCCATATTTCTCTATTTTCCTTTATAGTCTCAATAAAATATGATACGGCCTCTTCTGTATATAGGAATTACCAGGAGAATTACTTTAAAAGTACAGGCTCAGTCTCATCTAGAAGTTAATTTATTCAATAGATCAACAAAGGCATTAAGTAATCTATTTTTGAAGGTGACCCAGGGCTGGGAATATAACTCAGTGGTAGAACACTTCCCTAGCATGAGTTTTTGTAGTGATGACCATCAAAACAACTAAAAAAACTAGAGGTACAGAGCCTCATCCACAATTTTACAGGACTAGAATTTTTTTTTTCTGCATACTCATAGCTGATCATGATCAAAGCAAGTTATTCACAATACATTTGACAGTAATGGAAATACAGCAATTTAACACAAGAAACAGAACAATCAAAAGACCAATTTGTAAGTCAGTAAATACTCAGCTATATGGAAATGAACATGAGATATTATCAAATTATATAAAAATTATATAAAAATTGTCTTATGAGCCAGGAACTTACATGAGTGGTGTTCATGACGTAGAGCAGTTTGCATAATTTCTAGAAAATATGCTCTCCTTCCACCTCAAAATCCAGTCCTTTAAATTAAATATGCACAAACAGAATTGCTAACATTTCAGTTTCTGCTTACTGAGATTTAAATGGATTTTCATGGCTAAAATATGTTAAGTAGTCCAAAGTTCATGATATCTACTTGGCATTACTGTCCTGTTTTGCAGAGATGAGTTAAAATAGCAATTGCATCCCATATAGTCACTGGGATAAAATAACCTGAGAATATTATCCATGCTGCAATTGTAACTTGATTCCAAGACATCAGAGACGGAAACATCAGGAGATTCAGTGATAGAAAAAAAGAAACATTATTGAGATAATATTTAATTTCACAAAAACTACTAATGCACATATACAAGAATTTTCGAATTGTCACACAGATTGATTTAGATTTTGGAGCACAAGAAATATTATTCTTCTTTAAGAAACTCAACAATAGGCCAAGCAGCTCCTCAGAGGGTGAACATGTTTACGTATGACATTGTTCGCTATTCTAATATGAACTTACTGAGGGATGTTGGTAACTGTGGTGGTATTGTGTTCCCCAAAATATTGTGTACCTTAATAAACTTATCTGGGGTCAGAGAACAGAAAAGCCACAAGATACTTAGGCTAGAAAATGTTAGTATACGCCTTTAATCCTAACATTCCAGAGACAGAAATCCCTCTGGATCTCTGTGAGTTCAAGGCCGCATTGGAAATAGCCAGGCATAGTGACTCAAGCCTTTAATCCCAGAAAGCAGCCTTTAATCCCAGGGAGTGGTGGTAGAAAGCAGAAAGGTTTATAAGGAGTGAGGACCAGAAACTAGCAGCATTAGGCTGGTTAAGCATTTGGCCTGGTTAAGCATTTTGTCTGGTTAAGCATTTAGGCTTCTTGCAGCAGTTCAGCTGAGAGCCACTGGGATGAGGACACAGAAACTTCCAGTCTGAGGAAACAGGACCAGCTGAGGAATTGGCAAGGTGAGATAGCTGTGGCTTGTTCTGTCTCTCTGATCTACCAGCATTGACCCCAATAACTGGCCTCAGGTTTGATTTTATTAATAAGAACTTTTAAGACTCATGCTACAGGTAACCAGGAAATTAACTGCTTCAGGCCTCCTTACTGTTTCAAATATCAGCAAGCCCTAAAAAGCCTAGATATAACATGATCTAAATTCAAAGAGATCACACAATTTTTTCCTGTTCTAGAAATGGAGTCAAATACCCTTCACAGGAGTGTTAGTTGTTTTCCTTAAGAGAGAACACAGAAAGCACTTTATCTTCTACTTGGAAGACTCTGAGTGGGAAAGATTCGCTCACATATAAGAAAGTACCACAGACCTCAGTCTTCTGTACAGCAAGGAAGCCTAAACTAGACATGCAGTCATGTGGAGGGAGTTAAAGCCAAGCAAGGATTGGATGCTCTAGCTTATTAGGCCACTAGCCAGACTGGTGCATGAAGGAACTCATGTGACCCTTCTCTGGCTACCAGGTGACTACCATCACAACAAGAGACCCCAAACACAAACTGTCCAGTGAAGAAAGGAAATGAAGGAAGAGAGAGGAAAACCAAACCAAAAGAAAAGTAATAATCTAGGCAATCCAAGGCAACCCAAATCATTAAGTTTGGAATGGTTTATTACATAGATGTATAGAAAAATATCAGAGACCTCTCAGTTCCAAAGCAGACATCCTAAATGGATTCAACAGAGTTCCTGTGTTCTGTCAGCTCTTATTAGGGGTTCTATAATAGAGAGTAATTTAAAGATCAAGAGAATATTTGAACTTTTGTCTCCATGATGTTTGTACTATTTATCAGTAGTAGTGACTGAGGAATTCAGTTATGAGTTTTATTATCAGCTGAATCCACACAAGCCATGTTCATTTGGTTGGGTCCAGCCTCCATCTGAGAGCATGACAGATTGTTGACTTACCTGTGTTTTCTCTACTATAAGAGGGAAATGATTTGGGGTTGGTTATAATAACCTTTTCTTCCAAGCTCACCTTTCTTAATTTCCTATTAATATTTCACCAGCTGATATGGGAAGAAAGAAGCTTCAAAGTGTGATGAAATTTAGAGGCAAATTTTCATTTTAAGGGGAAAACATATTATACTTTAACTCAGACATCTGCCTCTTTGTCATTATTGTACCTGTTGTCATACACTAAATGTGTAAATTAGGAATGAATGTTAATGTGACAATACTTTAAAAGAACCCCACTTGGGTATTCATTATTGTTTTCTACTATACATTTTGTTAGTATTTTTTTTTCTGCAAACATCTTTGAAGGTCCGACATGATCATTTTTGAAGACAGGTAATGAAAATAATTGTAGACCTGCCATTTGTAGATACAGCTGGTTTTTGTTTGTTTGTTTGTTTGTTTTTTGTTGTTGTTGAGAGCGGTCAGTGCTTTTAATTCTGGTCAAGATTTCACACACGGTGGGCCAAGAGGGCCAGGCCCCCTCACCCTGGCCACTCTTGCATATGTGATCGTTTAAAAAAATAACTATGAAAAGGCAGCTCTCTCCTGATCATGGGGTTTATCTGACATCAATTAAGTGTGTCTACTTATGTGGCACAGCTCTGAAATTGCACCGAAAGGATCTGGAAGCACTTGGTTCGTCTGAGGCAAAACAGAAGGCCATGGAAGAGGCCGGCCTCCTGGGGCCCTCACATCTCCGAGTCAGCATACGTGCCATTGATCAGGTAGTCCACCTGCGTGTAGTCCTTCTTCTTGTAGCTCTCACAGGCTTGCAGGGCAAACATCACCAGGACTGCAATGAACAGGGTCACCCCAAGAGCGAGTACCGCCAGAAGTAACATTTTGTTCACCAAGGATGGGGTCTGGGGCTCAGTGGTGACCACTAGGCACTGGCCTTGGTTGGTGAGATGACATGAGTCTTCGGTTGGCACCTTAGGATCCCTGGAGCTCCTGGGTGTCGGCCCAGCAGAGGCAGTACCAGCTGTGGCTTTGGTCTCCACCCGCTCTGTTGTCAACGGTGTGCCTGGCCCACCTGTCCCTTGGGTAGGTAATGCAGGGCTTGGCTGTGTGGTGGGGGATGTGGCTTCTACTTCAGGGGTCAGGCTGGTGGGAGGCACTGGCACTGTACTGGCAGTTGGCTCCTTGGTTTGTATCTGGGTGGTGGTCACTACTGTAGAGGACACTGAAGTCACAGGGCGGGTGGTGGTGGGCTCCAGGGTGGTATTTAAAGGACTAGGTGTTGATCTCCCTGTGCTAGGCACTGGCTGTCCTGTTGTCACCTGGACGGTGGTACCTTGTGTCGGGGCACCTGAGGTGGGTGTGGGGTTCATGGTGGATGTGTTAGCAGGTGTGCTTTTGATAGGACTTGGAGTCCTTGTAGGACTGCTTGTGTTTATGGTGCCTGTAGCAACAGTCATGGTGTGTGGGGCCACTACTGCCACTGTGGCTGTTCTTGGTGATGTCCTGGCTTTTGTACTTGGCACTTCCGCACGTGGTGTGCTGAGAGAGGAAAGCCCAGCAGTGGTGATAGGTAGAGTCTGCCCCACAGACGAGGGGCCTGATGATGAAGGTGGTACAAGAGTCCTGGAGGTCACACTGTCCGTAGTGTCCTCTCTGGTTGTTGGAGTGCTCCTGTTAGTCCAGTGTGTTGTCATCTCCGCTGTCACATTGGTAGAGTTCAGGCTGGCTGCCTAGGTCCCTGTGGTCGATGTGACAGAAGCAGGCAGCACTGTGGCTGTTCTCTCGGTTGGTTTATCAGCCCTTAGATCTGTGTCCCTAGGCATCCTTTGCTTTACCGCCTTAGGCCACATCTTGGTTGTGACTAAGTGTCGTGGCTCCTCAGACACCATATGGCTTCTAGATAAGAGCATGGAGGAAATCCAAACCAGCACCAGGGCTGTCCACCTCTTGCTGGTGAGCTGGAAGCTGGGCTGGTGGTCTCTGAGCCTCTCAGCCGGCCAGCCCTTCAGGCTATTAACAGTTGCCTTCTGCTTGGTCCAGGGATCAGAGGCAGCTGCTCAGTGCCGACCGGGAGGCCAGGCGGATGTCCTCCTTGGGCAGCTGTGGGCTTGGCATCCTGTACCTGCCATATTAAGTCTGGCTTTGCAGGTGAGAGCGGCTGGGCAGGGCACTCCCAGGCCATGGCATTCGCTGAGGCACATGTAGGACAGAGGCAGATGCTCCTCTGCCTTATCAGACACACCCGGGCACAGCAGGCCTGTGGCCCTCGCACCGCAGTGCAGCCACTTCAGCGATTCAGCCCCGTGCGGACACGTGGACCGCAGGGACACCCAGTTCGCTCAGCTCGCGGGTGAGTGCTGGGCCCCACACACGGACCACCCTGGAAAGACCTTTTTTTTTTTTTTTTTTTTTTTTTGAGGTTGAGCTTCATAGCTCAGACCCATCTGGACCTCTCTGTGTAGAAAGGCCAACTTTGAATTCATGATCCCCCTGCCTCAGCATGCAAGTGTTAACATTGCACATGTGTACCTCCACACCTGGCTCCTGACTGGTAATATTGATAAATTTCAAAGTGAAGAAAATGAAAAGATTCCAGCTACAAGCTGCATAATACACCAATATGTATGTAGAGAAAAAGAATAATTGCACATCGTTGGTGGGAATATAAATTAGTATAGACATTAAAAGAGCATAGAATTTCTCCAAAAAAAAAACCTAAAGCTGCCAAATGATCAAGTAATTTCACTCCTAGGTACCTATACAAAAGCAGATGAAATAAGTGTAGCAAAGAGATACCAACATGTCTGTGTTTACTGCAACACTACTCATAATAGCTATGAGACAGAATCACAGTAGTTGGACATCCATGGGTAAATGCTTAATGAAGAGGTGCTATATAGATACAGTGGAATACAAATTCACAAAAGATTGAAATCCTGATACATGCAGAAAAAAAAGGATGGAATAAGAGAACACTTTGTTAAGTGAACTAAATCATATACAGAAAGAATATATTGTATGATCCCTTTCATAAGTAGAAGTTTAAAAAGAGGCAAGTTCAACGCCCAATAGACATTGCTAACAGTTTGGAAGGGAGAGAGGGATAAAGTGAGATGGAATAATGGATGTGAAGTCAAAGGTAAATATACAGAATACATTCTAGTGCTTGGCAACATAAAGAAAGAATTTCAAGTATATTCCCTCCTGCTAGAGCACTCAATTTAATGAAATAATAGCATTTCAGGGAGAAATGGGCTCCGGTACAATGACAGTAGGTGACTTCAACACACAATTTTGATTAGTGAACAAATCAACCAAAGAAAAGCAACATACAACCATCAAAGCTAAAGTCTATTACTCTGAAGATTCAATGGACCTAACATATTATTTACAGCACATTTTATCCCTAACTGCAGAAAGCATATTCTCTTCATCAGTGTATGGAAAACCATCTACATGAGACCACATATTAGACAATAGAAAAATCTCAAAAATTTAAAAATTAAATTCCCACATACCTTTCCTAACTTGAACGGGATAAAGCAAAATTTTTTTGAAAGAAAATTTAAGTTACACAGATACAAGAGGAGTAAAAAGCCCACTTTGAAAGAATCAGCCACTGAAAATATCAAAGTGAAATTAAATGGTTTCTTTAAAGCAAATGAGAAAGAAGACGTTCCACTCCAAAATGTATTGGATATAGCAGAAATTGTAGTATGACAGGATCTTATAAAGATAGATAACTCAAAATTAGAGAAAACTTTCAAGTAGCCAACCTAATTATGCACTCAAGAAGCTAGAACATCAAGCCATACTCTCAAATTAGGGAAAGGAGCAAAACAATGAAGAAATAAGTGAAATAAATCTAAACAAGCCCAACATAAAAGACCAATAAGCAAAGAGTTAGTTTATGAAGACATTAAACTATATGAGAGAACATGCAAACAGACTAAGCAGGAAAGAAAAATAATCCATTTCCTTTATCTATAGATACAAGGCTGGCATAGTATGCTGAACACAGTACATTCCTGGTAAATGTTGGCATGAATTAGCAGTAAAAGTTGTAAAACTTTCTATCCAGATAGTCCTTATTTCTGTGGCTTAATTTTATTTGGGAGCAAAAAATTAAGTTAAAACTCTAAAATTTGCACTAAGATAGATTTTATATAATATTCTATCCAGTCATGTGCATTTTGTATTGATTTTAAAGTAATACTCACATATACCACAAGAATCTAAAAGCTGTGTCCTTTTACACTTTATGTGAAATTGTTGTAAGAGTAAAATATTCAACAATAAGATGCTAAATTGGTTAAATTTTCACCATGAGGCTGACTTTATTTAGCTTCTGAGTTTCCATGTGTATCTTCATTTTCCTACCATAACCCAACCACATTTCTTGGACATCAATAGCTTTCCAAAACAGTAAAGTATCTTTTTGGTATTAGGATTATAACTTACCTCTCATTTTTTAATATCATATTCTAATTTGGGAATTGTGGGAATTTTTTTATATTAACCCACACCTAATGACAAAATGTTGGTGTTTAATTCAACAGACATGTTAAGCCTACATTATTAGCCATAGTGACAACAGTACTATGTCTAATTTTGTTTTATATTGCTTCATTCTATAATATTCATTCTTTCTATCTGTCATCAATTAAGTTTCCTCAAATATGTACTTGATAACTGTCCCTGGTAATCACCTTCTCTGAAGGGCCCTGCTGAACCCTTTAATCTTCCTGGAAGCTTATCTTCTCTCAGTCATAATAATGGTGAGTTTAAAACCCTACCTGATCTCAGGTTGGAAGACAAGGTAATACAATGAATGTTCTTTGCTTCTGATAGCTGAACTTCCTGCTGGATTGCATATAGATTAATCAAACTTCAAGAGGCAAAAGGTATCTTTTATACATCAATGTAAGATATTTTCATGCTAACTATACCTTTCTTCCTTGCTTCTGAAGTTAAAAATTCATCAACAAAATTTAACTATTCTTGATAGAAGACATAAAATATTGTTAAGGCTATGGATGGTCCAGACCTCACCTCCTGTGTATTTGGTCCAGTAGTCCTATGGTTCTCTGCAGAATACTAGAGAAAGACAATATGCATGGAAACCTAGAATGAGCAAATTGTTCAGTTCTTCATTGCTCAGATGAGCACATATGAGAGGTCAAACCCTACGTCTCCCAGACTAGGCAGATGTTTTCCTTAGGATGATGGAATGTGTTTAATAATTATTTAAAGTCCATCATACTCAGAGACTTCTGACAGTGCACGGATGTAAAGAAGACTCAGCAATTATCAACTTTAGTTCAAACCCGATCTGCTTAAACATTCATCAGAATCTGACGACCATGATGCAGACCTGAGCCCTCCCTTAACCCTCCACTGCTCCTCCAAGACATTCCTAGGGGGTGACATATCCAGTTGGAAGTATCAGTAACTGCATGGCTCACTGACTCTTTTCATTTACTTAGCAAGCCTGTGGATCTTTGGGGGAAAATGAGAAATGAGTTTCAAAAGAGGTTTTAACAAGTGAATGGCATAGTTTGCACCATGGGAGAAGAAAGGTAATAGGGTAAGTAATTAACATGTTTAGGGATTCATTGAATTTACCAGGCTAAATAAAGGAACCATGGCTTGAGATGTATTGTAGCCAACATCATGCGTGAACACTTCTATTTTCTTTCATTCCTTTCTGAAAATGAACTTGAATCATATTCTTGCAGTCTCCTCACAAAGGTGGTGCTTGTGAGAAATTACATGTTATTGAGAGGCAGCACATTGTTATTGAGGTGTGTAATTTAATTTGAAGCAAAAGAACTCAAAGAGAACTTTTCACCCAGACTATGACCCAGTTCTTCTGACAGTGAAGTCTTTACAGGAGATGAGAATATTCCTCTTTCTGAGATTATTTATTGGCCAGGAAATGCACACAAGGCTTGAATAAGGTATTATTTATCCTGTAAATATCTAGTTATAGTCCTCCGTGTTTCCACTCCACTCATTGCACACAGCTCAAAGTTCTCAGATGGTCTAATGTGCCTTTCTCAGCATGGCTTCTGGCTCCCCCTTTCTCACCACTCCCTCCAGCAGAAAGACTTGGCCCTGTCATTCAGTGTACCTACAATCCCTGCAACAAAAGCACATGATGGGAAGCATTTCTTCCTGTCTTTATCTGCATCCCCACCCCCCACTTTCCATCAACAGGGAGCTCAGGCTTGACCTCCTTTGTTAAGGTAACAGTTCTCATGATATTAAACTTTTTGTTCTGTTCCCACAGCTCCTGTGGCTTTTATAGTACCAACCACATCCAAAAGGTCCTGTTCCTGAACCAGACCACAGGCTCCTGGGAGATAAAAACTGTCATCTTCCAGTCCCAACCCCTATCTTCCCATCACGTAGAGCACAGCTGTGTCTGGAATAAAATAGGAGATCCATTATTTTAAATTTTTTGTTAAAACATTTATCTATTTATTTTATCTTTCCATGTAAGACAGGTGCTAGAGGCAGCTCCTAGAATGGGTTTTCAATAAACTACCTCTTACACTCACAATCTTATGAAATCCTCTTCTCTTGTGTTGGATTTACTGAAACATGCCTAGTGATGATCTTGCAGCAGAGGCAGCAAGGTGTCACTATGGTGATATTTTAATTGTGCTGAAATGTGATTTTGTTTGTATGTTAATAAATAAAATTTGCCTGGAGATCAGAGGTCACATAATGAAGTCACATAGTGATAAACAGGAGTCAGGCGGTGGTAGTGCATGCCCTTAATCTGATCACATGGCAGGCAGAGTCTATGTGTGGTGAAGGAACAGCCAAGCGTGGTGACATAAGCCTTTAATCCTAGTACCAACCATAGAGAGATCTGTATAGACAGGCAGTGACGAGGAAATCATGTGGCTGGGCTTAGAGCCAATGAGAAGGCAGAACAGGAAGGCAATAAAAACACAAATCAGACAGGAAGAAGCTCTCTCTGGGGAAGTGAGGCAGTGAGGTGGTAAGATCTTTGCTAGTTCTCTGATCTCTTTGGCTATTACCTTTGTATTTGGCTCTGTGTTTCTTATTTAATAAGACTGGTTAGAAATTCGTCTACATGTCGCTTTTAAGATTAGGGTACTGAGGGACTTTGATGCCCACCTTTATCATCTCTTCTCTTTCTGTTAATTCTCTTTGAGGAGCTCAACTACTTGATGGTATATATACTGTAAATAGGTCCATATGGTGAAGACCTGAATGAAGAACCTGATCCCACTCATGGATGAAACGAAGACATCAATCCTGTGCTCAAAGTACAAAGGAAATTCTGTCAACCATCATCATGTGAATATCTCAAAGGAATTCATCCCCCAGTTGTTCTTTGAGAAAACAGCAATCTTGTGAAAGACCCTGAGCTGGAGGCCCTCAGCAAAGTCACCTTTGAATTTCTGACCTCCAGACACTCTATTGTCCTAAGCCTCTTAGACTGAAGATAATCTGTTTCAAAGGAAGAGATAATATACAGAATAAGGAAGAATTATGCTCAATTGTAAAACTCTAAATTACATGTTAATTCCATGAATTTGGTCCTGTAGCAAAGTAATTTAGTCTAGGATTTGTGACACTTTTCAAAGCTCAGATATTCTTCCTACATCTTTCTTTCATTTTACTAATTTCCACTTAATTTAAAAGATACCAATTAAACCTCTAGTCTGCAAAAAACTGTTGAGACATCTGGGTATTCAACAGCAAAAAAGATAGCAATATGATTCCCTTTTCATGGCGAAGGGTTATTAAATCAGTCTTTCTACAGAGAGGCATGAAAACTTGGACAGGGGATAGTAGAAGTTACCTGACAGCACTGGAGAGATCAGAAGGCAGATGGAGACTGCAAAAGATTGGAGGTTTGAAGGACTGCAAGTGACCAACCATGGCAGGCTTTTCCCCTGGGCTACCCCTGAGGAAGCCAATGTAGAACACAGATGTATGATACGGTGCGGTGAAAGTGTAGTCACACAGGCACACTGAATCTCAAATAAATGACTGGAATACTTAGCAGGGAGGTTGTGCCGTGTTGTACTGTCTGGCACTGGTAGGGAACACGTTCTCCCAGGCTTTCTCCAGAACCCCATCTAGCTTTATATTGATTTTATACCATACTTGAGCTTTGCCTTCTGGCAACAAGAAGACTGCATGCTTTTGCCAATCAATATCTTCAGGTCACATCTACCCTGGGACCAGTGTGGGTCCCAGTAGGAAGGAACATTTCTGGCATGAACATTATTTAAACTTGATAGTATGTGATAGTAACAACAGGAAACTGACTTTCAGTCTATTTTATTGCTGCGTTTAATTCTCTACAAGAAAAGAAAAAAAATCACCCCTAATTTATGCTAGAGTATCCTGATCCCATTCCCATGTCTTGCTTGTTGGACATAGCTCTGTCTGTTGTACCAGCTTAACATAGAGATAGGACATTCCTTGTTGCTTACACTCCAGAGTCTCCCAAATCCCCAGCACCTGCACATTCTTTCTTTTTGTCCTGCTCTCTTGGAACAATGGAAAGAATGTTAAACTGAGACTCCAGAGACCTAGGAGTTGCAACTCTAAGCTTGCTACATAATCATATGAGTTAAATGGTGTAAGTATATGGACCTGAGATCATATTCTCCTATGAAGTTGTTCAAGCTTTTCAACCCATTTGTGTGTGTGTGTGTGTGTGTGTGTGTGTGTGTGTGTGTGTGTGTGTGTGTGTGAATTCCTGAGTACTTACTTCCTCAAAATTACTTCTGGGTTTAAGATGTTGCTGTTTACTCCTTTATCTAGATGTCTACTTTCCCGTAAAGAGTTTTCCCTACCTTCTCTAACCAAGTTGTTAAACACCTTCCCAAGTTCAACAGATCAGTTCCCCCAAAGAAAGGAGGCTGTGTAGATAGCAGATCTCAACAAATTTGGGGATTTGGGATAGAGATTATCATCCAACAGCATTTACAATACTGGCCCTGGAGTCCTTCAGGCTCCCACAGGGGCAGAGTCCACCTGGAATTTAAGTTAAAAAGGTTTGTTAGGTGTCCTGTGGGTCTTCTGAGATAGCAATAAATGCTCTTAATGGATGAGCCATCTCCACAGTCCCTGCAATTGACCTTTGTCCTCCCAGCCATGTGTGCTGTTTTCGTTCGATTGGTTCACTCCCAACCAAAGACTGAAGTTTCTTTGAACCTGTAGGGACAGGTATGCTAATTGTCTTAGGCTGCCACACATCCATTCAGGGCTCTCATAGGTTCAGGATCCTGCCTCAGTCTCACTGTCTGTCAGATTGGAACAGATTTACTAGATCTCTTCTAGGTTGACAACACCTATTAAGCCTAATAAAATACAAAGTAGAATAGACCCTCCTGGTGGTGTAGGTAGGATGAGGAATCCCTCATGACAGTCCTGATAAGCAATGATGGGAGGAACCTCATGACTAGGTGGAGTGGATAGAGACTGCATCAGGGGCCACATGTCTCTGGTACAGAGTGATTCTGTTCAAGACTAAAAAGGTGAGAGGTGGCTGACGCTTCTCTTTTATCACAGCAGATCTCAGATTATATTGAGAAAGTTCCTCCAAATGACTGATTTACTCTTGTGAAGCTCCTCTGGGATAGATCTGACTCCTGAGACTGACAGTGAGGCAGAGATTTGATGTGTAAAGAAATTTATCCCCTGGCTCTCCAGACTAGAGCTGTCACAACAAGGGTAAAAAGAAGCTACTCTCCTCCGATCTTCATGTGGGATGGAGCTGGTGCCAGGTCTTGTCCCACAGAAGCTAAGACATCTTGTTTTTCATTTCTCACTTAAGCTAGACTCTCTCCATCTCACATAATTACTCATTTAATTAGATTACTGTGTGTTCCATTTGAGAAATTTCAGACTTGTGTTATTTTACTTTCTTGCCCAGTGATTCTGTGCAATTCATAACTGAGATAATGCTGTTGTGAGGCCCAAAGTCCTCTAAAAGTTCTATCCCTGTCTGGTGCATTGCTCAGGGTTCTATTGGGTAACAACTTATAGAATGCATTTCTATATATACAGAAGGCTATTTTTTAGAATGACTTAGAGGCTGTGGTTCAGCTAGCTTCATGGCAAAGTCCAAGAATCCAGTCCACTACACCTATTGTCTCAGCCCATCAGTAGTATAGTCTGGAATCCCAAAGAAGTTGGCTCCAATGCCGGGGAAGGAATGAACTTGCTAGCAAGGTGAGAGCAAGCAGCTAAAGAGCAAAAGCTCCCTTCTTCCATTTCTGTATATGGGCTTCCAGCACAAGGCCTGGCTGAGATTACAGGTCAGGCTTGGGGGCCCAAAACATCTGAGTTAAAGGTGTTTCTTTCTTTCCTCATCAACATCCAGTTAAAAGAATGTCTTTCAACTGCAAAGAGATGGCTTCCATGTGAATCTTTTCTCTTCAAATGAAGCAAAAATATCTCACAGGTGTGCCCCTCCATTTTTGGGTCTTAGTTAATTCCAGATGTAATAAATTTGACAACTAAAAATAGCTATCACAACTGCACCCCATGTGAACTTGACATACAAAATTATGTCTTTTAATGTCATGATTAATTTCCAAATGTAAAACAATAACCAGGTCATAATAATGTTTAAACAAGATATAATTATTCCAGTACAAGGCAAACACATTATGTATTAGACCAGCTCAAAATTATTCCTAGCATGATTTATCTATTTCTGTACAACTGCAAACACATTTTAAAGTCAGAAAAAGTGGTAATGTCCCTTGAGGGACATTCTTTTAGTATCTCAAATTTAAATATGATAACACCAATATTCTTCCTTCATTGGAAGAATGTTTTTATTTATTTGTTTATTTTTGTTTTTACATCCTAACCAAAATTTCACCTCCATCCCCTTCTCTCATCCCCTCTCCCACCTCCACTCTTACTGCTCCACATCCATTCTTCTTTCTCTTTTTTCTCTTCAGAAATGGGTGAGCCTCCTATGGACATCTGCCTGCCGTGTTATATCAAGGTGTGGTGAGACTAGGCATGACCTCTTCTATTAAGGCTGGATGTATGGGGTTGGGGATTTAGCTCAGTGGTAGAGTGCTTGCCTAGCAAGCTCAAGGCCCTAGGTTCAGTTCTCAGCTTAAAAAAGAAAGAAAGAAAGAAAGAAAGAAAGAAAGAAAGAAAGAAAGAAAGAAAGAAAGAAAGAAAGAAAGGAAGGAAGGAAAGAAGAAAGAAAGAAAGGCTGGATGTAACAATTCAGTAGAAGGACTAGGTCCCAAAAGCAGGAGTTAGAGAAAAGCCCTGCTACCACTGTTAAAAGCCTCACAAGAAGACCAAGTTATACAACTGTAAAATATATGGAGAGGGCCTAGGTAAGGCCCATGCATGCTCCGTGATTGGTGGTTCATGCTCTGAGTCACTATGAGCCTAGGTTAGTTAGTTCTGTGGGATGCTTGTGGGGCTCCTGACCCCACTAGCTCCTACAAAAATTTAATTTTTTATTCATTATTTTATGTGCATTGGTGTTTTGCCTTCAAGTATGTCTGTGTGAGGATGTCAAATCCTTTGGAACTGGAGTTACAAACAGTTGTAAGCTGCATTCAATTTTTTTCATTATTTTAAAAATTAATTATTTCTTATGATGAGTGTATGGAAATTGACTGATCAGATTTTAAAATAATAACATATATCCACTTATTTAGAGAGGGGGAAATACATAGATACATATGATAGAGAATGAAAATACAATACACACCATGCCATTCTGTCATTCTGTTCATATAGAGGTCAATGAACAAATTAGAAGGAGTAAGCTCTTTCCTTCCACCCAACTAGGCATCTCATTGGCCCTTCCCTGGTACTTTTCATGATCAACCCGTTGCTTACTGCCTTAGAGGGTTTTCTTATGGTTCTGAAACTTAAGAGAATATTTTAATATTAAAGTGCATTGTGAAAATTTGTGCAGAATTTTGTTTCAAATGAATGATACTCTTAATAAAATTTCATCCCTGGGTAAGGTTTCTTGATAGGATTAGGGTTGCCGTGTCTCTAATTTGAAGAAACTGCTATTCCAGAGTAATTCATAGGAAAGCGCAAAAGTGAAGTTACTCTGCCATGCAGGTCAGTGAGTTCACTGGAAGTAACCAGTGAAAAAGCACCAAGGAAGGTTCCAGGGTGAGTCATTGAAATGCCATGTTCCTTCTTGTCATTGTGCCTTTGAGAGTCTGTCCTATGTGCCCCGTGCACTTCTCAGGTCTAAGGCTATTAGTCATTAGTGCTCTGAGACCCCTGTGGACAGTTCAGGTTTCAGCATTTAACCAGTTACAGCAATCATCACATACTTATCCCAATATAACATTCTTACAAGGATCAAAATTTCCAAGGTACTTCAGAACTTAAGTAGCCTTTGTGGTTACTGCATGTTTTAGAATGCTAATGTCTCAAAGACTTAGTGAAAAAACATTCCAATTAGATGAATTATCTTGTATATTTCAAACTCTAGATACTTTTAAAACAAGAATTACTGAAAAGTTGATGCAAAATGGCATGCACAGAACATGATATACTGAGATTTATCTTCAAATCTATATAAATGTTGCACCTCAGGATCAAATATGAACACAGACATTAATTATGCCCAGACCTTTGGCTTTATTTCATACTTGATGGCATTCAGAATATGCTATCTCAAAACATGGGGCTTGACATAGGTAGGTATTTGAGTGGATGAATGAATGTGAGGAAGGACACAGATCTTCCCCTGAAGCTGCTCATAAAACCTAGAAAGGATTTCCTGACAATTTCCTGAAGCAGGTCAGAAGCACCACATGTCTCTCCATGGAGGAAACGTGCAGCCTCATGTCTGAAGACTGATGAAGGCACACAGAGAGGACATGATCCAAAAGCCCTCACTATTTGCCATTCATCTGCTTGACTCCTATTGCTTTAATTTTGACACACGTTTCATCATTTCACTTTCCATCAACTCTAGAATAAAATCTCAGGTCTACTAAATGCTCTAAAAGGCAGTGCTGGCCCTGAGCCATGGTGCATGTCCATGGCTCAATGCCATGCCACATGGGTGAAATGACTGGGTCCACCAGGAGTTGAGTATCAGGGAAAGCCACCAAGGTTTTAAGGGTAGGGATATTGAAAAATATGGGGGATACATAAAGGCAGCATTTTGTGGTAGGGAAGGAACTCTGGTGAACATGAAGGCTGTAGTAAACTCCAAGGATCAGGACTATAATGAAATCTAGAGTAAGGGCTCGTCAGTTCTGGGGCCAAGTGCACCTCTGTCCCTACATGTTGTACAATTTGGGGAAAGAAGCCTGATATGAGACCAGATGAGTGTTTGGAAGACTCCCTTTCTTAGATAGCCTTGTTGAGGTCTCTTGCTGCCTGCAGGGTCAGTAATTCCTCTTGAGATAATCTCCACAGTAGGATTGATGCCCTTTCACCATCTCCAAGTGCTCCATGGGTCACTCTGACCTGTGCTGGGATGTTACTTCTAAACTAAGGAGTATCTGGGGCTGCTGGGTGTCCCTTGGGACAGTTTTTGGCAGGAGTCTGTGAAGCTTGTGGTGAATGCCATTTGTTGGAGGCATGGGGACTCTTGCAGATGGACTATTCCTGTTTGCTTGCTATTTCTTTTGAGACTTTAGGCACAAGTGAGATGTTGGTGTCAAAGACTTTCTTCTTGTCTTTCACAATTAGTACCTGTCTAGGGTTGGCATAGACCAGGGATTGAGACCTGTTAAAAGACAATGCAGGCATGACAGGGGTAATAGCTACTCTTATACCCGCCTACATATCAAACAATTCAAGTGAGAGATACTTCTTTCCATCCTTCACCTTGATAACTGGAAGCTCATTAAGCTGGGTCCAAGAGGGACATCTCCAAATGAGGGTGGTGCATGGCTGGGTGCACAGGGGTCCGGGATTCAGGGTTAGAGGCACCCCAGGGCAAATGACAGTGAGGTGGGGATCCATGGCAGCTGATGATGCTGTGTTTGTCTTCTCCCATCTCCCTTGTTCACTCAGTGGCTGGGCATCAACACTATATGCTTTTATGATTAAGTAATTTGATACTGATTAAGTGAAGTCCAAAGTGTTGCTATTAATGTACATTTAAAATACCTGACTTTTTACATTGTAAATAAGCATATTCACTTAATATTATGTGAAAATATGCACATTTAAGAATTACTTCTTAAGCAAAGGATATTCTATGTAATGACAATTAATTCTGAATGAAAACAATCTTGAAAATAAAATCTCAGGTCTAAGCACTTGTGGAGTATTTTCTTCCTTAGGAAGACTTGTGCTGTGAAAGTTTGTACTAGGTGAGTGTTCATGTGTTTCTCTTGTTAATCTCTGTTTTGTTGTGGAGTCCCTACCAAGGAACTTAAGGTAGGTAGAGCCTAATGATAAGACTCTCCTTTTTTAAAAAAGTGTTCTCCTCTCAAAAACATCTTCTATAAGCACCACCATAATCTGTTTTATTATGTTTTCTCAGGATATCTTGGAGGTTTGTTAGTTTGAATGTAATAAGACCCCAGAAACGCATAGAAAGTGGCATTATTAGGAGGTGGGCCTTTGATGAATAAAGTGTGGTCTTATTAGAGGATGTATGTTACTGTTGGGAAGGAATTGAGGTCTCTTATGCTCATGCCACGCCTAGTGTCTCAGAGCACTTTTTGTTGCCTGTGTGATAAAGATGTAGCTTCTTCTCCACATTCTCCTCTTTCTCCAGCACCATGTCTGCCTGCATGCCTCTGTGTCCTGCCATGATCATAATGGACCAAACCTCTGAAACTGTAAGCCACCTGATTAAATGTTTTCCTTTATAATTGTTGCTACGGTCATGGAGTCCCTTCACAGCAATACAAACCCTAACAAAGACAGTAGGTATCCATCATAATCATAGAGAACAATGGACTCAAAAAGAATTTAACTCTCGGACCACCCTTTGGGCACGGAGCTCTGATATAAACCAGCTCAGATGCAGAATATCTTGTAAGGGTTTGCACATTTATCTGTATTTGTTACAAATGCTTTTAGACCTGTATCATCTATGTAGACACCACTGCAGAGCAAGTCCAAGGTCAATCAATTCACCTTGCTAAGTGGAAATCTGGGACAGCCATGTGTCATGCAGTGGAAAAGAGCTAATCTGTTGTTCTACTCTGAGTACCAGTGTGCAGAGTCAGAAATACCTTTCTCTTGTGTTCTGCCTTTTTGCCTCCTATTACTTCAGGCATGACCTTTCACTGATTTAACTAGAACTTCCCCAACACATGCAGTCAGTCCACCCAGTCCAAGCCAACTCCTTCCCATGCTACTCACCCTAGTTATCTCTGTGTTTCCAAAGACTAGTGTAATAAATGTTTCCCAAGTCTGCACAGAAACATAAACTAGTACATGAAGAAATTAACAACTCAACTTCTAGGCAACTAGAAGATGTTTTAGATAGAGACAGTAGTGGCCTCTACCATCACGGAGAATGATACCTCATGACTTATATATATTGAAGACTGCATTATTCAGGGGAGAAAAAATTAAAATATAGAATTAATATTAAACTACTGAAATGATATGGAGGTATTCAGAAAAAAGCATTGAAGGAAGTTTTGATATTCATTTCTAGATACTAATAGCAAAGTTTATTTCTCATATTTCTGCTCTTTGAAAGTTATATATTACATATTTTCTAATAAGGCAGATGCAGTATCTCTGTTGTAAATTAAAAAATTATGTCTTTTGAAAAAACATAACAGGCACTCAGAGTTGAAGGCAGAAAAGGTCTAACAGAGCAAGCTGGCCACACAGAAAGTTGTGCTTCCTCCTTGGCTGGGGTCTGGGAGTTTGGATTTCAGTTTATCTTTATATTTATATACACATGTATATGCTGTTAGATATGGTTGTACATATTTTGTACACCATACTGATACTTATAAAAACATGCACATAACCATACCCATAGCTCTGCAAACAACATGCGTAACATATATATGCCTACCAATACAACAAAGGTTGTTTCTTTTTAATTTATTGCTAAGCAATTTATTGTACATCTAATTTAATTCAAAATGTATTTCTGTGTGTGAGTATGTGTTTGAGTATGCATGCAATTGTGTAGACAAATACATGTTTTTAAATGTATGAATGTGGGCACATGTATGTGTGTATTCTGTGGGAACAAGCATGTGTGTATTGTAGCACAACATTGATGGTGCCCTCATCCTTTAAGATGGGCTAGTGGCACTATTACAGTGGGGTGGGGCATGCTTGAATATGCTTCGTTCTGTGCATGAAACTTCCAGGATTCTAGAGCACTGATGTTGTCTAGATGTAGCTAACAATGTGTAGATGTTTCAGGATTTTTTTAGATGGATATCTACAATCTATGTCACATGTTAAGTGCCTAAGATAACATTTGACACCAAGCACATGAAAGTTTTCAGTTTCTCCTTCTTCTTCCACTGCACTTTCAGAATATAGTAAATCACCACCACCAAGTAAGTCTAAAAGCACTTACTGCCTATGCAAAACTAGGTGAAGACCAGAAAATTGTGGGTTCCCAGGATAAAATGATGTCGACTGGAAGACTTCCAGGTGGGATGCTCCTACTGCAACTGTTACCACAGGCCTCCAGGCTGAGACAACAAAGAGGCTTCCTTGGTGGGCATCTGTATAACTTCTCTTCTTCCAGATTCTGCTGCGGCAGACAGAAAAAGTATTTCTAACTCTGTGATTAGATAGCTGGTTTAATTGAGGCCATACTCCCTAAATCCTGTTTGGCTTTGAGGGTAGCACAACACTTACATTTCATCTAGAAATAACAGGAAGAATTTCTCAGTTTTTCTTTTATAACTGAGATTTTATTGCTTAAGGACCAGTAGAAAAACATGTTAATTCAGTTTTGTTTTCTTTCTTTTTGCATGCCACAATTCTTAAGTGTAGGATTCCATCCTCAATAAGACAGAGGAATGGAGTACTGTGATACCTTGACCAACTCCTCAGATCTCTAAGATGCCTCCTTCCCACTGCCCTTCAAATGACATGTTAGGGCAAGAAAAAAGCATCCATGACAAAAAAGAATAAAATGGAAACCCAATACTACAGAGACTGAGTCAGAAGAATCGCTGGAAATCTGAGGCGAGCCTTGAGACATAAACTTCTAGGGAAGGAGAGAGGCATGAAGGCAAAGGACAATGGGAGATTGGGAAGTGATATGCTCAAAGTGGGATATGTCCATTGTTTCTACTACTAATCTCCACTAGCATTTGTTAGAAAAGGTGACAACAGCTGAGGCAGAGTCAGCACCTGTCCCAGGACTCCACTTTCCAAAACGGGACAGGATAAACTGCTGTTACACTGCTATCCAGTGTGTGACAGCCTCAGAAGTCATTAACCACCATGATGAGAACAAGTAGGGAAAGCCTCATGGCTCTATGCTTTCTGGTCAATCCTACTTCAAATTGTGTTTAATGATGGTGAAGAGACAGGCTGGAGGGCCACTTCCTGAGACTTAGAGACCAGCCCCAGCTCCCATCCTGCTCTGGACCTCCCATCTGGACAAGAGGTGAGTGCTTGGGCTCATACCCAGGGAGGCCTGCCCCTAGGTCACATCTCTGGGCACCAGCCATTCCAGGAAAGACGTGCCCAGCTTGGCCCCAGGTTCTGGCCATCTGGCAGGATCCCCTCCACCCCCACTGGGAAGGTTCCCCTTCTCCAAGACCCCTGGCAGACTCTGCAATCTCCACATCCTGCCCCTACCCCCATCCCCTGAGACCCCAGCCACTTCCTGAGAATTAGAGACCAGCCCCCAGGCTCCCATTCCACACTGGAGCTCCCATCTGGACAAGATAGAGAGGCTTCCTGAATCTGTCAGCTCTGTCTGGACCAAGAGCGCTGATAAGACCAAGAATGAATCCACAAGGAGACGGGCAGATGTCAAGGCAGAAGTACATACAACAAAATCAAGAGCAATACATCACCAGAACCTAGCCCTCCTCCAACAGCTAGATCTGAACATCACAAAATGGAAGAAGCAGAAGACAGCAACCTTATGAATAACATCATGAAGAGGGTAGAGGCTTATATAGAAGAAATCACAAATGAAATTGAGGAAAAGACAAGCAAAAAATAGGAAGAACGCTATAAAAAACTAGAGGAAAGGAGAAATAAAGCAGAAGAAAACAATAAATCCCTGAAAGAAAATCATGAAAAAGCAATGAAACAGATGAAGGAAACAGTCCAAGACCTGAAAAGGGAAATAGAAAAAATGAAGAAGACACAATCAGAGGGAATGCTGAAAATAGAAAATCTGAGTAAACAAACAGGAACTTCAGATGCAAGTATAACCAACAGAATGCAAGAGATGGAAGGCAGGATCTCTGGCAATGAAGATACAGTAGAACAAATAGATTCATCAGTCAAACAAAACACTAAAGCCAACAAAGTCATGACCCATAATGTTAAAGAAATCTGGGACACCATGAATAGACCAAACCTATGAATAATAGGGATAGAGGAAGGAGAAGAATACCAACTCAAAGGCACAGAAAATATATTCAACAAGATCACAGAAGAAAACTTTCCCATCTTAAAGAAGGAAATGCCTATGAAGATACAAGAAGCCTATAGAACACCAAACAGATTAGACCTCCCCAAAAAAGTCCCCTCGCCACATAATAATTAAACAACCAAATGTACAGAATAAAGAAAGAATATGAAGTGCAGCAAAGGAAAAAGACCAAGTGACTTATAAAGGCAAACCCATTAGAATAACACCCGATTTCTCAGTGGAGACTTTGAAAGCCAGAAGGACATGGACAGATGTAATGCAGATGCTAAGAGACCATGAATGCCAGTCTAGACTAATATACCCAGCAAAACTTTCAATCATCATAAATGGAGTGAACAAGACATTTCCAAGACAAAGCCAGATTTAAACAATACTTATCCACAAACCCAGCCCTACAGAAAGCACTAGAAGGAAAATTCCAACCTAAGGAAGTCAGATACACCCTCTAAAACACAGGCAATAGATAATGCCACAGCAGTAAACCCAGTAGAAGAAAACTACACACATAGTACACCCAAATAAAACCAGGAATGAACAATCACTGGTCATTAATATCCCTTAATATCAATGGACTTAATTCCCCAAAATGAAACTTAAGAGACAAATAAAGAACTTAATTGATGTCATGACTCAAATGGACTTAATTGATATCTACAGAACATTCCATTATAACAAAAAAGAATATACCTTCTTCTCAGCACCCCATGTAACTTCTCTAAAATTGGACCACATACCTGTCCACAAAGCAAATCTCAACAGATACAAAGCAATTGGAATAATCTCCTACGTTCTATCAGACCACCATGGTTGAAAATAAGATTTCAACAACAACAAAAACTATAGAAAACCTACAATCTCATGGAAACTGAATAATGCTCAACTAAATCACCAATGGGTTAAGGAAGAAATAAAGAAATTGAAGGCTTCCTAGAGATCAATGAAAATGAAGACACCACATACCCAAACTTATGGGACACTATGAAAGCAGTGCTAAGAGGGAAATTCATAGCACTAAATGACCACATAAAGAAGTTGGAGAAATCTCACACTAGTGACTTTACAGCACACCTGAAAGCTCTAGAACAAGAAGAAGCAAAATCTTCCAGGAAGAATAGATGCCGGGATAAAACCAAATTGAGAGCTGAAATCAATAAAATAGAAACAAGAGAACAATACAAAAAATTAATGAAACAAAGAGTTGGTTCTTTGAGAAAATCAACAAGATAGACAAGCCCTTATCCAAACTAACCAAAAGGCAGAGAGAGAGAGAGCATCCAAATTAACAAAATCAGAAATGAAAAGGGGGACATAACAACAGACAATGAGGAAATCCAGAGAATCATCAGGTCATACTTCAAAAACCTCTACTCCACAAAACTGGAAATCTAAAAGAAAGGGATAATTTTCTGGATAGGTACCACATACCTAAGTCACATTAAGACCAGATAAATTATTTAAATAGTCCAATAACCCTTAAGGAAATAGAATCAGTCATTAAAAGTCTCTATGATGATATTTTATTTGTACAGAAATGTGATTTTATTTGTATGTTAATAAATAAAGTTGCCTGAGGGTCAGAGCTAACAGCAAGCCATAGCAGAGCTGGGCATTTGTGGTGCACACCGTTAATCCCAGCACTTGTTAGGCAGAGCTAGGTAGATCTCTGTGTGGTCAAGGATACAGCCAGCATTGGAGACACACGCCTTTAATCTCAATACCAACCATAGAAGATCTGGAGGTCTGCACAAACAGGCAGTGAGGAGGCGGTCATGTAGTTGGGTTTACAACCAATGAGAAGGCAGAACAGAAAGTCTATATAAAGACAAACACTCAGGAAGTAGGTCTCTCTTGGCTGAAGAGGCTGGCTGCAGCAGACGGGTAAGGCTCTTAGCTCTGATCTCTTGGCTTTGGTTCTGTGTTTCTTATTTAATAAGATGGTTCATTACATCTACAAGTCTCCCAACCAAAAAAAGCCCAGGACCAGAGGGTTTCAGCACAGAATTCTACCAGATCTTCAAAGAAGAGTTAATACCAATACTCTCTAAATTGTTTCCCACAATAGAAACAGAAGGAACATTACCAAACTCCTTCTATGAGGCTACAGTTACCCTGATTCCTAAGCCAAACAAAGATGCAACAAAGAAAGAGAACTACAGACCAATCTCCCTCACGAACACAGATATAAAAATACTCAATAAAATACTGGCAAAGTGACTCCAAGAACATATCAAAACAATTATCCACCATGATCAAGTAGGCTTCATCCCAGGGATGCAAGTGTGGTTCAACATATGAAAGTCCGTCAATGTAATACATCATATAAACAAACTCAAAGAAAAAAACCACATGATCATCTCACTAGATGCAGAAAAGACATTTGAAAAAATCCAACATCCCTTCATGATAAAGGTTTTAGAGTAATCAGGAATACAGGGAACATACCTAAACATAATAAAGGCAATTTACAGCAAGCCAACATCCAACCTCAAATTAAATGGAGAGAAACTCAAAGCAATTCCACTAAAATCAGGAATGAGGCAAGGCTGTCTGCTCTCCCCATATTTATTCAATATACTACTTGAAGTTCTATCCAGAGCAATAAAACAACATAAGGAGATTAAGGGGATACAAATTGGAAAGGAAGAAGTCAAGCTTTCCCTATTTGCAGATGACATGATAGTATACTTGAGTGACCCCAAGATTCAATCAAGGAACTGATACAGCTTATAAACATATTCAGCAACATAGCACGATACAAGATCAACTCAAAAAAATCAGTAGCCCTCTTATATACAATGGACAAAGAAGCTGAGAAGGAAATCAGAGATACATCTCCCTTTACAATAGCCACGAATGATATAAAATACCTTGGGGTAACACTAACCAAGGAAGTGAAGGACCTATATGACAAGAACTTTAAGTCCCTGAAAAAAGAAATTGAAGATGTCAGAAAATGGAAAGATCTCTCATACTCATGGATAGGCAGGATTAACATAGTAAAAATGGCAATCTTACCAAAAGCAATCTGCAGATTCAATGCAATCCCCATCAAAATACCAACACAATTCTTCACAGACGTGGAAAGAATAATTCTCAACTTCATATGGAAAAACAAAAATCCGAGGATAGCCAAAAGAATCTTGTACAATAAAACAACCTCTGGAGGCATCACGATCCCTGACCTCAAGCTATACTATAGAGCTACAGTAATAAAAACAGCTTGGTCCTGGCATAAGAACCAACATGTGGACCAAGGGAATCGAATTGAAGAGCCTGACATTAATCCACACACCTATGAACATATAATTTTTGACAAAGAAGCCAAAATGACACAATGGAAAAAAGAAAGCATCTTCAACAAATGGTGCTGGCATAACTGGATATCAACATGTAGAAGGCTGCAAATAGATCCATATCTGTCTCTGTGCACAAAACTCAAGTCCAAGTGGATCAAAGACCTCAACATAAATCCAGGTACTCTGAACCTGATAGAAGAGAAAGTAGGAGGTAGTCTTGAATGCATTGACATAGGAGATCACTTCCTAAATATACCAACAGTAGCACAGACACTGAGAGAAACAATTAATCAATGGGACCTCTTGAAACAGAGAAGCTTTTGTAGAGCAAAGGATATGTTCAACAAGGCAAAGTGACAGCCTACAGAATGGGAAAGATCTTCACCAACCCCACATCTGATAGAGGACTGATATCCAGAATATACAAAGAACTCAAGAAATTAGTCATCAAAATGCCCAAAAGTCCAATTAAGAAATGGGCTATAGAGCTAAACAGATAATTCTCAACAGAGGAAACTCAAATGGCTGAAAGACATTTAAGGAATTGCTCAACATCCCTAATCATCAGGAAATGCAAATCAAAATAACTCTCAGATACCACCTTACACCTGTCAGAATGGCTAAGATCAAAAACACTAAAGACAGCTTATGCTGGAGAGGATGTGCAGCTAAGGAAACTCTCCTCCACTGCTGGTGGGAATGCAAGCTTGTACAACCACTTTGGAAATCAATATGGTGCTTTCTTAGTATTAAATTGGGAATCAATCTTCCCCAAGATCCAGCTATACTACTCTTGGGCATATACCCAAAAAATGCTCAATCATATCACAAGGGCACTTGCTCAGCTATGTTCATATCAGCATTGTTTGTAATAGCCAGAACCTGGAAACAACCTAGATGCCCCTCAACTGAAGAATGAATAAATAAAATGTGGTACATATACACAATGGAATACTACTCAGCAGAGGAAAACAATGACATTATGAGGTTTGCAGACAAATGGATGGATCTAGAAAAAATCATCCTGAGTGAGGTAACCCAGACTCAGAAAGACAAACATTGTATGTACTCACTCATAGGAGGATACCAAATGTAAAGCAGGGATGACTGGACTGCTACTCACAACTCCAGGGAGGCTACCTAGAGAGCAGGATGCCTGGAAAGACACACGGATCTCCCAATGACGGTGAAATGGATGAGATCTACAAAGACAACCTAGATGTGAGTGGGGGTAATGAAGGGCAATGGTCAAGGGAAAGAGAGCTTGGGGGAGCGGGAGATCCCAGTTGGATCAAGAACAGAGAGAGAGAACAAGGAATAAGAGACCATGGTAAATGGAGAACACATGAGAATAGGAAGAAGCAGGGTACTAGACAGGTCCACAGAAATCCACAAGGATAGCTCCACAATAGACTACTGGCAATGGTTGAGAGACAGCCCGAAATGACCTACTCTGGTGATAGGATGGTCAATCACCCTAATTGTTGTGCTAGAAACCTCATCCAATGACTGAGGAAATCAGATGCAGAGATCCATGTCCAGGCCCCAGGTGGAGCTCCAGGAGTCCTATTGGCGAGATAGAGGAGGGTTTGTATGAGCAAGAATTGTTGAGGCCAAGATTGGAAAAAGCACAGGGACAAATAGCCAAACGAACGGAAACACATAAACTATGAAGCAATGGCTGAGAAGCCCTTACTGGATCAGGCCCTCTGGAGAAGTGAGACAGTTGATTAGCTTGATCTGTTTGGGAAGTATCCAGGCAATGGGACCTGGACCTGTCCTCAGTGCATGTGCTGGCTGTTTGGAACCTGGGTCTTATACAGGGATACTTGGCTCAGCCTGGGAGGAGGGGACTGGACCTGCCTGGACTGAATCTAACAAGTTGAACACAATCCTCAGGGGAGTCTTTGCCATGGAGGAGATGGGAATGAGGGTAGGCTGGGGCAAAGGCTGGGCGGCGTGAAAGGGGAGAACAAGGGAAGCGGTGGCTGATATGTAAAATTAAATTAAATTATAAAATAAAATTGAAAAATAGATATGCATATTGTATAAAAAAATAAATAAAGGAAACATACAGCAAGCCTACAGCCAACATCAAACTAAATGAAGAGAAACTCAAAGGGATTCTACTAAAATCAGGAATAACACAAGGCTTCTCACTCTCTCCAAATCTATCAACATTTTACTTGAAGTTCTATCTAGAGCAATAAGATAACAAAAGGAGATCAAGGTGATAGAAATTGGAAAGGAATAAGTCAAACATTCACTATTTTCAGACGATATGATAATATACATAAGTGACCCCAAAAATTCTACCAGGGAGCTCCTTCAGCTGATAAACACCTTCAGTAACGTGGCAGGATACAAGATAAACAAACTAAAAAAAATCAGTAGACCTAAAATATACAAATGATGAATGGGCTGAGAATGAAATCAGAGAAACATCCACCTTTACAATAGCCACAGACAACATAAAATACATTGGGACAACCTGTCTGATAAGAACTTTAAATTTTTAAAAAAGAAATTGAAGAACGTATCAGAAAATGGAAAGCTCTCATATAGTCTTGGAAGGTAGAATCAACATAGTAAAAATGGAGATCTTACCAAAGGCAATCGTCAGATTCAATTTAATCCCCATCAAAACCCAACAAAAGTCTTCACAGACCTAAAAAGAACAATTTTCAACTTCATATAAAAACCAAAACCCAGGATAGCCAAAACAATCCTGTACAATCAAGGCATGCCTGGGATCATCATCCCTGACCTCATGGTCTACTATAGAGCTATATTATAAAAATAACTTGGTATTGGCATAAAAATTGACACATAGATCAATGGAATTGAATCAAAGACCCTGACATTAATCCAAAGACATATGAATACCTGATTTTTGACAAAGAAGCTAAAATTATACAATGAAAAAAAGAAAGCGTCTTCAACAAATGGTGCTGGCATACTGGCATAACTGTATGTTGACACATGCAAGAATGCAAATTGATCCATTATCTATGACCATGCACAAAACTCAAGTCCAAATGGATCAAAGACCTCAACATAAATCCAGTTACACTGAACCTAATAGAAAAGAAGTAGCACAGACACTGAGAGCAACACCTAATAAACGGGACCTCCTGCAACTGAGAAGCTCCTGTAAGGCAAAGGAAAGGGTCAACAAGACAAAATCACAGCCTACAGAATAGGAAAAGATCTTCACCAAACCCACATCTGACAGAGGGCTGATCTCCAAAATATATAAAGAATTCAAGAAACTAGACATCAAAAAACCAAAGAATCCAACTTAAAAAAATGGGGTACATATTTAAACAGAGAATTCACAACAGAAGAATATTAAATGGCCAAAAGACATTTAAGGAATTGCTCAAAATCCTTAGCCATCAGGAAAATGCAAATCAAATGACACTAAGATACCATCCCACTAACAAACTCACAGCTTGAGTGAGCTCTACTGACACTGGGGGAATCTTCATAACCATGTGACTTTTTTTGAGACCACCAATCTCTAAAATTCTGAGGATCTTCCCTGGGTGAATGTTCACTTCAGTGGTCTCATCCCTACTACTCCCCATTATCCTGATCTCATGTCTAAGCATCCTTTCTTTCTCAAATTATTGATTATTAATCTTGAGGAGGGGAAAATCCAACCCTAGACAGCGCACGCAAAATGAGCTTTCAATTTCACTTAGATGAAGTTTCTAATGAAGCAGAGGCCTAGATTTCTGGCTTTGGAAGGAGGATCTACCTAAAGGCTTCCATTGTGAACCCAGAGGCTCCTGCAAATGGCACCTTGGTTTCAAGTCACTTTTGGGTGAGGTATGAGACAGGGATGTAACAGCTATATCATGTGACATCAGCACATGGCCATTCTACTGTATCCTGGAGAGCCCTGGCATTCCATGTGATGTCACCAGTGTTGTGGCAACACCAACTGTCATTGGGGCATTTGTGCAGTGTCTCGTGTTTCACCTACAGACATGCTGACTAGACTGAACAGGATTCTTGGGAGACAGGATGGAGAGCAAATGGAGACCAAAGGGAGGCAGAAGGAAGATGGCCTTCAGTCTCCATGTCACACATCAAGAAATAAATGGTTCTGGGGAAAGCACAGTGAGTCCTGGGAAAGGGATGGGGAGTTTCCTGAAGGAGGAAGGCTTCAGCTGATCCTTCTAGGAGTGGGGCTAAGGGGGTGAGAGTTTCTGAGAAGCCATGGACCTATCCTAGTCCTCTGAGTTCTTCAAGAACAGAACAAAGTTGAGGATTTTTCAAGGTTAGTTTGGCAGAGAGCTATGGATGGTCAAGGCTGCAGCTGTTCTGTTGAGGGCCCTCTGCTTTCCCTCTGAGTGGGAAGGAAGCACAGAGGGACTAAAGAGGTTTCAGTACCAGACATGCACTTCACCCACACTGGATGTCTTTTGGTGTGTATCACTAATAACAAGGACAGCAAAGTCCTCTGGCCAGAGCTAGAGGTTCTCACAGTTTAAATAACAACCCACTAGCAGGGCAGGAGCCATCAAGTATTGCTGCATGTCAGTGACCCCTAAGGTTTCTGAGTTTCTTTCCTCTCACTCGCCAGTCCTCTTCCCTCTACCTTGAGTGCAAACTGGGACATCACTCTTCCTGTAAGTATTTGTTCTTGGTGTCAGAGGGCTCACCTGTGGATGCCCAGTCCTTAGGTATTTTCAGTCATACCTTTCAATAATTGATAACTCCTTTGCTAACATCATGATGGATGGAATGTACTCTGCTGAAGCTTTAGGCAAAAGTTTCATCATTACCTATATGATTATCATTGATCTGACAGGACCCACATAATCCTTCACCATCCCCATACATTGTAACAGCCCCGTGGATCTTCTCTAATGTGCTTGTTCACCTTGTGGAACTGATCTTCCTTCCTCATTATCCTGAGCTAATTTCTTAGTATCCTTTATTTCTCATCTTATTAGTTAGCATTCTTCAGGATGAGAAGAGCCATTCCTGGGCAGTGTTAGGAAATTGAGTCTTGCCCTCCATACATGATGAACTATTGAATTAGAATGAACTAGATTCTAATGAATCATTGAGATCTCTGGATTGGAATGACGAGGTGCTGAAGGCCCTGCTCTGTCTCAGAAAAGGCTGCTGGAAAGAGGAGCTTGGCTTTTGGTGAATTGGGGAAGAGTTTGTTATCAGATAGGTGATGACATTAGCAGTGACCCTAACAGTCCCTTCTCTGGAAATTCTATTGTATCCTGGAGAGTCATTGGCATCTTCTGTGAAATCACCAGTGTTGTGGCAATGTCAACTGCCCTTGAGTCATTTATTAAGAGCTCACAGGGTTCACCAATTGACATGTTGGCAAAACTGAGCACACTGATTCACATAGAAAGCACTGGTTTTCTAAGCAGGAGTTGATGCCACAATTGGTACTTCTCTTAATGGGGTGCAGTAGCTGTGAACATTTGAAGCAATGGCCCTATGCAGCTTACCTGGGTTGCTAAAGAGCAGATCCAAAGTGGAGGATTTCTGAGGGCAGAGGGCCAGGAAATGTCAGGGATGCAGCTGCTATGCTGGGACCTTTTCCAGTTCATTATGATTGGCAAAGTATGCTAAAGGAGGCCCAGAAACACTAATGAGGTATCAGGGTAGCATGTTGCTACACTTTATTCTCAGTGGATTTCTGTAGATTTCATGGATATCTGATATAAATACCAGGAAGGGAAACTTTCCATCCATGTACCCAGGTCTGAGACATTCAGTTGCTTTTAGTCCTGCACACAGATTATCAGGGCTGAGAGATACAAAGCACCAGGCAGTCCAGAACTTTCTTGCATCACATTAGGTATCTGGTGAGAATTCCAAACCAACATGGCTGGCCTTGCTTATGCCTTTCAGGGACAGTGGGGCTGAAGTAGGGCCTGAGGCATATATCTATCCCTAGAGATTAGAGATAGACACATAACTTATGGTCCCCAGTTTAAGAATATCTGCTCGGATTTTTGAGGGCTTCACTGGGTGCCATGCATTTCCTCTTCCTCAGGACTCCTCTTGGGACTCCACATGATCTCTCTTGGCCCTATGCCGTTCATCTGGACTAATTCACTTGTGTTTATGTACCTACAGGGACTACTAGGAAGGCATCATCCACACCCTTCTTCCTCACTGAGCAGGAGCAACAGCTGAACCAGGTGGATAAACTGACCCTTCAGCTACAGATGATGACCAATGAGAGGAATGAACTGCTGGAACTCCTGGCCCTTTATAACAACAATGAGTTGAACAACAGGTACTCAACATGCCCTTTTCTCTGGTGACTGTCTTGAACCTACTGTGTCCTGAGTGCATCTGAGAGGCAGAACTGAAGCCTGTATGATTGAGATAGGACATAGTCTGTTCTGAATCCTCCCAATGAAAACCAGAGCTTGTGGCCTGAATCACAATCTACAGAGAGGGGCAGTAGGGTGTAATATCACAACATGCATTTCAAGAGGCCCTGACAGGCATTGGCTTTTAGGAGATGCTCAGTGCTCTGAATTGATATTTATTTTTGCTTTTTGCTATGGCAGCAGCTTGAATGGCCTGGTGGGCCTACTCAGTCCATCTGTGTGTCTCCAGAAGGCCTGGAATTAATCTCCTCTCCTCTCAGCTTGTTCCTTATACTATGAGACAATGCCACTTACCTGCGTTTCTCTGACATCCTAACTGTGTGTGGGTTTATGTGTGTGAAGTGCTCTCTAAGGGGCCCAAACATGGCAGTGGCAGGTTTTTCCTTTTTCACTTCCCTCTCCCTTGATAAACCATTAGATTACATTCCTAAATTTAGTCCCCAAAGTCCATTCCCTTTAGTGGACACTGACTCATTCTTGAAACTAAACACCAAAATCTAATAATCAAAATTCATTACTTGGCTACACTGGCTAACTGATCCAATCAGATCTCAACAACTCACCCTAGCACAGATTAACGTTTTCTTCTTAAAAACCCACTGCTGAAAAAAGCCTGCTGCTTGCTGTCTGCCTTTGCCTGATCAAGAGATATGCTCCCAATGCCATGCTTGTCCTGTGGGGTAATAAATCTCTTTGTGCTGAGGATTGTGTGTCTGAGTGTGTTCGGTACTGTCTTTGAGAGGCTTACTTACAGTGTGTGTGTGTGTGTGTGTGTGTCCTTCCAGATCCTGTGAGTCAGAGCTTGATAGTAGGCCTGAATATTCACATGTCTCAAGATTTCTGGTGATGTAAGTGCTGAGGCCAGGGAGCCCCACATTGAGCATCACTGCTCTCAGCTTTGTGCTCACCCTGGTCCCTCATTGGAATCCCCTTGGGAGTTTATAAACCATCCTCATGTAGTGCCTCCTTCATGGCACTATTAATTTTGAGTTCTGGATATCCTTGTAAGGAGAAAGAATCTCTGTTCTCAAGACAGTGGAAATGTCATTGCAGATTTCAAATAGACCCCGATCTGTGCCATAGACTCCTCAGACCCTCTTAGCTGGCTAGTCTACCCCTCCAGGCCTACTGAGGGAGCTCATGTAGTCCTGTCTCCTTTCCTATTGACACCCAGCCTTTCCTGGCCCTGGGACAGTGAGGCAAGTCTAATGCACATCAGGAGGTCCAGTACATAGAATTCAGGGTGTGAAATCCAGTGGGCTAGGGTAATACAAACAGAACCTTAATTCATGTGGTCCCTGACACCCGTGTTCATGGGGTTCTTTGCTCCTGGGGCCATGCCCTACCACAGGCTGATATCTGAGCTTGAGATGCTGAAAACACAGCATGAGAAGGAGATGTCAGATGTGAAGAAATTCCCCAAGGAGATCTGTGAGGCCTCGTACAAGTGCAAGGAGCTGAGTGAGCAGACCAACTCCTACCGGTGAGTGTCTAACTTAGATGGGACTCCAAAAATTGGTAGGGACTGCTTCTGTTAGTCTGAAGTTTCTCCAGTTCTGCCTGACCCAGCTGTCAGGAGGAATCTGTCCTACTCACCTCCTGAAGTCAAATAGTCCCAAATAAACAAACAGAGGTTTATATTACTTACAAACTGTATGACCAATGGCTTAAGTTTCTTGCTAGTTAGCTCTATCATCTTAAATTAACCCATTTCTGTTAATCTATGTTTGCCACATGGCTGCTGCATGGCCAGGCTGCTGGCATGTTGCTCCTTGGGTGGCAGCTGGTATCTCCTCCACCTCTGACTTCCTTTTCTGTCTCTCCTGGATTTTTCTGCCTGGTTCCATCCTGCCTTGCCATAGGCCAAAGCAGCTTATTTATTAACCAATGCGAGAAACAAATATTCACAGCATACAGAAGACATCCCACAGCAGCTTCTCCCCTTCTACACCTTTGAACAAAGGTGGGCTGTGGTTCTAGTCTGACCTCTTAGCAAGCAGCCTGCCTCATAGCTCATGGACTTGTGCCTCCTAAACTGAGTTCTCCTAAGAGTGAAGAGTCTTAGAGCCCCTCCCAACATTTTCCTGTCAAAGTCTGGAGCTTCTAGAGAGAAAACATGGTTTTCACCATGACTGTTTTCTGTGGCTCTGGCAGGAGCTTACAGAGTTGGTTTCTATGGGAAGCGCGGATGGAATGTATTCCCATTGGGTCCTCTGTCCGCCTCAGAGCATGGTTTGACTCTACCTGCTCATGTTTCCCCAATACTGTGAACAGTTAAACACCAGAGTGTGGGGGGAGGTGGAGGATCCAGTTTTCATAGGTACATGGATCCCTTTTGCTGTCAGGGTATTCAGAAGCAGTTTGAATCTATCTAGAATTTGGCTATTCTCTGGCTTTGGCCTGCACCTGAGTGATGCTGGCATGGCTAATGTGGGTTCCTGCCCAGGGTCATGGGGATGGGGATGTGGGGCCTTGCAGTAATAATGGTATTAGAGTCAGGAGTGCAGAAGCAGGTGGAACTCATCATCTTTGGTGATATTTCAGCACCCTCTACAGTCAGCTCCTGAGGGAATGGACTCAGCTAAAGGAAAAAGTGAGCATGTTGAAAAAGAACAACAGAAAGCTGCAGGGGGAGCATATTTTACTACAAGAATCCTGTGACGAGGCAAGGATGCTCAATGTGGAGGCCTATGGGAAGACCTATGACCTCTGGACAAGGCAGCAGCAGGTAGGTTTAAGCAGCAGGGCCAAGCCCCCACTTGTCTAACCATACACATACATATACACACACCCATGTAACCATCTACTCACTTATCCACCTGACCCATCCCATCCAACAGTTCATTTCTGTGATCATTCACAAGTCTTTCTGGGGAGTTAGCCTCTTGGAAGGCATTGCATGACTGCCAAGGAAACCCTACTGCTCTGCTAGAAGGTGCAGTCCATCGAGGGAGATGGGTAAATCACATTTCACTCACTGATATGCTACTATGGAAAGAGCAGTGCTATGATGGGAGCCACATACGGAGTAGCACAGAGATCTGAGTGAGTGAGGTCAAGGGTCTGGGTCTCACTTGCTTTGCATAAGTCATATGAGATCAGAGGCAGAAACAGTATGGAAGGAGGAACGTCCCCTACAAAAGCCAAACAATGGATCTATTTTAAAATTAATAAGTAGACTTCTCTTCTTTCACGGCATAGAAGTAACTTCCCAAGAAATGTCTGGGTTGTCTTACTAGCTTTACACATGGAACCTGACATTTTGATGCTCACTCTAACATGTATATGGCTGTGTTCTTAGGAAAGATTCCTTCTCATAGTTTTATAGAGTGCTGTAGTTCAGGAAAGTGCTGTGGGTGACATAGGTAGCCTCCTACTGTCTGACCTGGGCTGTTTTAATATAACATGCACTATAATCTGGTCAAAAGTTGTTGGGTAATGACAATGGGTGACTTCCATTCTCTGGTCTATCACTGCCTTCTGTGGAGGAGTCTGGGTAAAATTTGGGAGGAGTCTATGATGGGTCAACTTGGATCTATCAGGAGGCTTCCTGTCCAGCCATCTTCCATGGGCACTTGGTCTTGTGTGGTCAAACTCAGTTGTGCAGAGGTTGTTATTTATTTGTACAATCAGTGAGTCTGGCGATAAAAACTTCCCTAGGAGGGGAAACAAGCTCAGGCCAGGGCAGAAAAGCCTGGCTGAGTCTAAGAGGCTTGTAGACAACAGGGAGGACACACTCCCTCTCCCTGTAGTACAAAAGGTGTTGCAAGATTCCAGTATTCTCCCTTGCCCTTCTGGGTTCAAGAAAGATGTGTGTGTGTGTGTGAGTGTGTGTGTGTGTGTGTGTGTGTGTGTGTGTGTGTGTGTGCCTATGTGTTGTCTTATGTGTTTCTATGGGGTATGAGAATATGTGTTTGAGCCTGTATGTGTATGTTCACTCACTCATGGAACAATGGCACATCTTTAACAATGATGGAGAGAGACTTAATGAGAAAGTAGTGTGCCTAACCTGGTTAGTACCGCTTTTCATCAGTCAAAGAACAGATGGAGCTGCCCATCATTCTGCATGTCCACACAGTTAACAACAACAAAAGGCCACAAAATTGATGCAAGCTAAAAATTTTTTCAGGTCTTTGTAGAGGCAGAATTATTTATCTGCAAAGAAATCCTCTGGAGAAAACAAAGTAATGGTGTCCATGAAGGTGAGAAAGAGGTTACTGAGAGGCAGGAAAGGTGCCTGAGGGTTTGTGTCCTTCTCTGCTCTGGGTGAATGGTGGCTGACCACTGATGACTTCCCTGCATCCTGTTTTGTTCTTCTCCTCATCGCCTGCTGCCATTTTCCTTTCACCTTTGCCTAACCTTGGTTCAGCTAACCTTGTCCTTGGAGCTTGACCTGGATTTTACTCTCTAAGAAATTCTGCACCGCAGAGGTGCTTGTGGCTGCATCTCAGCCCAGCAGAAGTCCCACAGCTATGCTGAGGTGTGAGGAGAGGCTGTCTCAGTGCACCCCTTAGACTCACCATACTCTAAAGCACCCACTCCATTTTGTGTCTGCAGCACTCAGAACCTGCTTTTATTCCAAACTTCTTCATACTGAGTTAAAATCGGCCTGATGGAGGGTTGAGAGAGATGAGAACTCTCAGACATTGCTAGTAGTGTAAGATGGTGCAGCCCTGTGTGAAGCTTTATATAATTATTCAGAATGTTGAATGCAGACTCCAGTGGTCCATTGATTCCAGAATGTAAAGTAGGTGCCCTCAGAGAATAGGGTCAACAGGGTTACAGCAGGACTCATCAGAACACCTCCAGCTAGAAACTATTCAGATGCCCATCCTTCATTAGGAAAAACATACAATGTGGTCCATGGAATATTGTGAAGCTTGGAATAATACATGCAATCCTTTGGATGTGAGTTAATCAACCTTCTGTTACTCAAAGAAATTCCTGACATAATCATATTACTTGGAGAAAAGGTTAATATAGACTTCTGACTTTAGACATTTTTGTTTTGTTTTGTTTTCTGAGCTCATTCCTTTGGGCCTAAATTGAGGCAACCTGTGGTTTAGAGAGCTTTTTTAGGAGGAAGCTGCCGCCCTTGGAGACACTGAGAAGCATTGAGTGAGAGCAAGGGGCTGGTCCACTGCCATCCAGTGGTCCTTTGCTGGGTAACTAAGCCTTCAATGTACAGACTTGGGAACTTGCTAGGAGAGCTTAGATTACTGGTCAAGGAACCCTGGGGTTCACCTGTCGGTGTACAGGTTTATAAGGCAAGCACTACATTGACTTATCGGTCCACTGAGTTTTTCTCCCATGTGCTAATCTGACACACAGGCAGGCAAAACACCTGCACATATAAATTAAAAATAAAATGAAAATTATCAAAACAGAGTAAAAGAACACCATCTTCTCCACATCCCTGTGCTCAGAGTTTCCTGTGTTTTCCTGCCTCTGGGCTGGAATATGAGTAGAGAGTCTGTGGGTCAACGAAAGGTCACTTTCTTCTCCATAGTATCCCAGATGATGTCCTATTACATTAGTGTTATCTAGGAAACTAAAAAAGGATGCAATGTAGTGTGCTTGTACATATGCATCCATGTACATATATGTGTTCTCGTGTGTGTGTGTGTGTGTGTGTGTGTGTGTGTGTCTTCATGCTTCTGTATGTTCATGGGTGCAGGAAACCCTCTCCTAAAAACACAATCTTCTAATGAGCAGGAACATCAAAGACTTGAGGAAAATCTTCAGTCCCTGCTGAAGCAGAAGGAGCTGCTCACCTGGCAAAGGGACTTGGCAGTAAAGCTGCAGCATCACTTCACTGTGTACCAGATGAGGTAGGAGCCTAGGCTTCCAGAAGCAGGTGGATCCAAGTGGGTTCACTGTACCTGGATCTCTGTCCTCTTTGAGTTTCTGTTCCATTGGCAAAGCTTCCAGCCACAGCCAGGGAAAGAACACCTCAGAGTGTCGTTACTGGCTCAGTCAACAGGAACTTATGTCCTGGAAACAATATGCTTTCTCCTTTGTCTTATGTGGATTGTGTCCCCTTCTTCCATTTTGAGACCTCTACTATGCTCTGAGTATCTCATCTCTTAATTTAGATCTCTTCACAAATATTTCCATGGTAGCCAGAAACCTAGAGGGGATCATCAATCGTGAAGGGAAGTGCATCCTCTTGCAACTTTATTTTTCATCAGGAACATCACTTCAGAGATGTTTCTACCCTTTGGTAGATAGCACACAGCAGCCTACTGCTGATTGCAGGCTCTCTGCACTGTTTATCAGTTTCTCATGACAAGATTTACACTGGTCATAAACAGAGTAGGAGTTGACAATTTAATCCCATGCAGGGGTCTGAGCTTTAGGAATAATCAAAGGCTATTCTGCATTGCTGTATAGGCTCCACTAGAGGGCAGGCATAGAGTTTTCCAGGAAGTTCACATTCACCTGGTATCTAATCAAGGCCAGCTGCATCTCTCCTGACCTGTGCCTCAGACCTTCTCATACTTATATTTCTCCAAAATGATGTCTTTGGACTGTTGGAGAAATATGCTGTTTTTTCTAATCCAGCACGGTGTGTATTTTCCAGTTCAACTTCTAGCAGTTTTTAAAATTTGAGAAAAAAAATCTTGCCCAGGACCTCTCTGACCCTTTTCCCCTGAGGAAGCAGGGAATTAACTCATCTGAAAGGTACTGCTTGATTGTCTAGCGTAGTAGATCTAGTTGGGGCTCAAAAGCTGACATGGCAGGTCCCCACCGCCCCCATGGACTTCTGCTCTTGCTGCCTTCTTCCCTTAGGTTTGAAAACCTTCAGCAGGAACGGAGCAGACTACAGTCCAGGATAAGAGCCTCCTGCACATGGAGCTGCTGAAGCAGAAACACTATGTCCCAGGCAAGTAATCCACAATTGAGCCCCATCTCCAACAGCAGGGTGTTCATGGGGTGTGTTTCCTTCCTTAACTTTTGTTTACTAGGGATGAATAGGCCCTGATTTTCTTGCCAGTGGCACAGCAAAACTGTTTCTGAATCATATTTTTCTAATGATTTTCCATAACAGCACCTGTTAAGAAGACTGAGAAGGCAAGAAGCAGCCAGGACACCTTGAAGGCATGACATTCTACACTCCAGGTTCAAGGCCTCCTCAGAAAATGCCACCTCTTTTCAGCTTTGAACTCACTAGTGATGCAAATATCAACCTACCATCAGGGGATCCAGCCATAATCTGATCCACATCTGTTGGCTCACTATCCCCAGAGAAAAGTTTGTGTCAGAAATAAGTCTAAGATACAGAGAACACAAAATAAATTACTAAAAACCCTGAGTCCATATGTAATAGGAAATCTGACAAGAAAGACTGTGTTAATGTCACATTGCCATCCAGACAGACCACACCAAAAGCATAAGATCCTCTCTAATGCAGTGCTGATGCTGACGCCATGTCATGGGCAAGTGTTGCTGAAAATAATTCTCTACAGAGAATAAGCCAGTTCCTCACCGCTTTTGCTCTTCCATAATGAAATTCCAAAGAAAGTTGTAATTTCCTCAATTTTTTTTGTTTTATATCTTGGGATATTTATGCTTTGGTTTTTGGTTTTCTTCATTTTCATTTAAGGTTGTGTTAATTTTTGTTATTGCTTTTATCTTGTCATTGTTTTAATAGTTTGCTAAGGCTATACACTGTATATAATGATGCTGTTTTGAAAGCCTCCATTGAGTAAAATGAATGTATTTTATGAATAAAATAAATTTCAAACTGTTCACTCTAAGACTCTTCTTTAGTCAGATGAGGTTTCACACTCCTGTAAACCCAGAACTCACAGGCTTGTACTTATCTCAGTAAGTTCCAGGAAGCTCAGGCTGCACAAGGATTTTCCATTCATGGGCCTCAGGGATACACAGAAGGATTGCACCTGGATGTGGATGGCATAGCCTACTCCATGTATACCCACTACATAATAGAGAAAAACTAGATGTATTGTATGCTTGAGGTCATATATTTAGCTACCAGTAAAATGTGGTACACTGTACACACATGTTCATGAAATCATAATGTACACCATATTAAAGGGAAACACAAGTATATTGATCCAGGCATTTCTGGAAATAAGAATATTCATTAAAATTGTATAAAAGAAATAAAGAAATGAAAAGCATTCTGCCTCTGGTTTTCTTGAAATATAACATGAGTGATATCCGAACAGCAGAGATAATTCCTTTAATGCATGTTGGGATATTTTGTGGTGCTTTTCTTTATACTTCTGGTGTTTTGCCACCATGTACATGCAATTCCCACAGGGGCCAGGTGAGGGCAGAGTCCACCTGGAATTTAAGTTAAAAAGGTTTGTTAGGTGTCCTGTGGGTCTTCTGAGATAGCAATAAATGCTCTTAATGGATGAGCCATCTCCACAGTCTCTGCAATTGACCTTTGTCCTCTCAGCCATGTGTGCTGTTTTATTTTGATTGGTTCACTCCCAACTAAAGACTGAAGTTTCTTGGAACCTGTAGGGACAGGTATGCTAATTGTCTTAGGCTGCCACACATCCATTTAGGGCTCTCATAGGTTCAGGATCCTGCTGCAGTCTCACTGACTGTCAGATTGGAACAGATTTGCTAGATCTCTTCTAGGTTGACAACACCTATTAAGCCCATCTAATAAAATGCAAAATAGAATAGACCCTCCTGGTGGTGTAGGTAGGATGAGGAATCCCTCATGACGGTCCTGATAAGCAATGATGGGAGGAACCTCATGACTAGGTGGAGTGGATAGAGACTGCATCAGGGGCCACATGTCTCTGGTACAGAGTGATTCTGTGCAAGACTAAAAAGGTGAGAGGTGGCTGACGCTTCTCTTTTATCACAGCAGATCTCAGATTATATTGAGAAAGTTCCTCCAAATGACTGATTTACTCTTGTGAAGCTCCTCTGGGATAGATCTGACACAAAGAGAAAAACTCCCTAAGAACCCATTGAAATGGATCTTAGAAAGGCACAAACTGTCACATGGCTTTCTATCAATTAAGTGTGGCTCTCCCTCACAAGACTACACTTTCCCAAACTTATTTCTACTAATATCTGTGCTAAATCCATAATAAAAATTTCTTTTTACCCAGGTATCATCACATGAGGCAGAAGCAGGTGGACCTCTTCAAGTTCCAGGCCTAGCCTATCTACTACGGAGTGAGTTCCAGGCCAGACAAGGTTAGAATGTGGGACTGTGTCTCAAAACAGACTCACTCCAAAATTCTCTGTTTCATAAACTTTAGGGCTGTGAAAATGTTTCGACACATGAAGTGCTCACCTTGCAACCATCCCTTTACTTGTGCATTACAAAAACAGTTACAAGAGTGCATGCCTATAATCCTGCGTTTTTAAGGCAAGAGAAAAGGCAGACAGGAGAAATCCTGCAAGCCTATTTACATGTGATAGCAAACTAGAGACGCCATCTCAAACATGGTATGGGGAAAGGACCAGCACTCCAAATTGCTCTCTGACTTTAACACCCAAACCATGACACATATGCACACCTTTCCACAAAGAAATGAGCACATACATACAAACTATCATAAGTAAATAGATAATAAAATTCAAATTGGATGATGTGGCACACAACTTTTATTCCAATACCTGTACAGCAGAGGCAGACAGAGTTCTGTGAGTTTGGGGCCAATCTTGCCTACATTCTGAATTCATGGACAGCTAGAGATACATAGAGAAACCCTGTCTCAAAATAAAATTCCAACTCTGATTTGTATTGACTCACCCTGAAAACATTTTCCAATATTCACTGAAGGGTCCCAGCTTAACCACTGCAGAGGTCCTCAGGTTAAGGACAATATCTCAAATTCATTTTAGGTGTGAGCCATTGATCCCTGAAAAATCATTTTCATAAATGAATATATTTGAGTATGTTAGCAGAGTCAGGTAGATCTCTTTGAACTTGGCCTACATAGTGCTCATGTGCGCGCGCACACACACACATACACACACACACAAATATAGTTGAATATAATCTTACTTTGTTGTTTGAGACAAGGTCCCATTAGAAAATTCTAGCTAGTCTGAAACTCACACTGTATAGTTTAATGAATAATACATATTGAAAATATGGAATATATAAAATAATATATATTGAACATAAGACAAATTTGCCATGTGGTGATGGTACATGTCTTTAATCCAGGCACTCAGGAGGCAGAGGCAGGCAGATCTCTGTGAGTTCAAGGCCAGCCTGGTCTACAGAGTGAGTTCCAGGATATCCAGGACTGTTTCACAGAGAAACCCTCTCAAAAAACAAACAAAAAATTCCAATAAACATTTTATTCTACATCATTGACTCATTATTCAAAACATGACAGTTTTCCATATAAGAGAGAGCTTCAAAACAATTGTCTAACCCTGACTTGTCTAACCACAATCTATAGGAAGAGCAGCAATTTATAATATCAACAAGGTCCATAAGTTTGATAATAGCAAATATAACTAGATTTTTAAATACGAAATTAATAATGCTTCAAAATATAGTTATGAGGTTTTTTAGCTTATAACATTTCCAGTTTCACCAAGGAGCTTACCTATGAGTATCACCCATGCTGTCTCTGGAACATTCCAAGACTCTTGCAGTACCTGAAGTCTCAGAAGGCATTGGGGCCACCCTGGAAAGCTCTGTAAAGCAGCTGGGCACCAGGAAGTATTTGGAAGGCTTTTGGACTCAAAGAATGGTCTAGAGTGGCTTAGAGACTAAAGAATCAGAAGGCAACCTGGTGGCAGGAAGGTCCTGAATAAGACTAGGTGGATGCCTGCCTCACTTTTCCTCCATCAGGTTCTCACCTATATGACCATGGCCAGCTGTTCCTGTGCTGTTTTCAGCATCCTGCTATCCCTAACAGACACAGCAGCAGCACTATGACCTCCACCTATCTGGGTTTCATCAGAAGCTTGGTTGGACTCCTTTTTCAGCTAGCTCCAGTTTCCGGGAGTTTCCAGGGATTAGTTTGAGGGCTGCAAATGATCAGGGAAGGTGACACTCCATGAACACCCCATTCAGCTTCATAGATATTTGAGACAGGCAAGGCAAGAACTGGGTTGGTGCACAGGGCCTGTGAGCTTGTGCATCCCTGCCTCCTGGCCTCCCTGCCTCCCTGGGCCAAGCCTGCCAATCACTTGGGAAAAACATCCTCTCCCTGCGGCAAACCCAACAGCAATCATCAGATGCACCTCCAGGCAAGTCCTTAACAGACACATCCGTAAAACATGCTCACAGATATTCACTACCTCTGGAAATGCCCTTCCAGACATTATTTTTAGCCTGACTTGGAGAACCTGGGAATCCTGTGGTGACCTCAGATTTGAGGAAAGAGGTCGAGTGTGGAGTGATTGGAAGGTAAACTAGAGAGCTGCTTTAAGATCAAGGCCTGGGGAGAAAGCATGGCAGCCCATCCACTACAACCACAGGGCTCTGGAAGAGGAGACCTGGACCTCCAGAGCGGCATTCATACAGGAGCTGGGAAGCCAAAGCCACAGCTGACAAAGTAGACAGACCCTGAACCCTGCAAGAAGATCTCATGTGGAAGAGAAAACATGGCCAGTACACATACTAACACAGAAGGTTTTAGGGGATCTAATGAGACCCTCTCCCTAGACCAAGTACTACAGGAAACTAATGACTATTGAGGGGGAGAATTGTATTTCCCAGGGATGAGTCCCCTAGTTGGTTATTCAAAACAAAGTTGTCTGCCCTGTAATCATATAAATAGAAGAAATAGCAAATGGACTCAGTAGCTCATATTTGTTTATGTGCACAGACATATAAATATATATGCAATAGTAATAGCAAAAGATAAACAACCAGTTTGAGATGGAGTAAGTACGGGCATGTAGCAACCTTTCTTTTGAGCCACCAACCAGCTCCCAAATTATGACACAAAGACTTCTTATTAGTTATAAATGCTTCCTATCACATGAATTATGGCACAAGATGTGGATTCTTCCCTATGCATCTACCCAACACCATGCACTCCTGAGAAATCTCTGCAGATAAGAAACTCCCTTTTTCCCTCAGAACTAAATCACACCATTGTGGCTGATGGCAGCAGAAAGTTAGAAGCATTCTAATCATGTATTGCTGAAACTGAAATTCTACCAGTTTCTAAATTATTTGTAAAATTTATAAGACAAACCTGAAAATGGAATGCAATGTTTAGAACTTCTAGAAATCAGACCTTCAGTTTTCCAATCTGTCTTCTCACTGCACATCAAAAGCATGTAAATGTGTGTACACTGAACAGTGATAATACAAGCATTGTATCTTTCCATGCCAGGGCTGCAGACTCTCCACATACCCAGGAAATCCATATACAGGGAGGCTCAAAGAACAAGGACTACTGCCCAGGTCACCACATGGAGCAACAAAACCACACTCTGGCTAATGGTCCATCCAAGTCCCAGCATAAATGACAGCTCAGCAGACCTGCTCTGAGCACTCAACATTCACCAAGACATAGCTTGTGGACTTTCTCACAACTCATTGCAGCAGAAGCAGAGGAAGAATCCTGGAAAGAACCTGTAAGCTACCTCCTGCTGGTGCTCCTGATTGCTAAGCCTTCCCAGAGCCCCTCATTAGCTGGACCACTCAGCTAGGCTTCAGGACATTAGCAGTTACCCTACTGGGTGTGCAGACATCAAAGGACTCAGAGAGAAAAAACCCTCCCAGGTGGGTCCTTCCACACTATGGCCAGAAAGGACCCAAATCTAGAAAATTTGTAGTTTATTAAAATCCTCCAATCTCCTACAGCACTTCCTGTTCCTCTTTCAAGGCACAGGATCCTATGGTGGCACAGTTCATGACACACTCAATGTCCAGTGCAGCCAACCCTTAGCTTCATAGTTGGGAAGTCTTGCAACCAAACACAGGTCACATTCAAGCAGTAACTGTTGTTAAACAAAAAGAGGCCATAGATGAGTACACAATTAAGGGTCTATGGGAGGGCTTGGAGGCAGGGAAGAGATAGTGATAATAATGTAAATATAATCCCAAATAATTCTGTTAAAAAGTTGAAACAGGCTTTATGGCCATGTGCTCCAGAGACTAGTGATTTGTATTAGATGACACCAAGTACTACTCACATCATTTCTCTTGGGGTATATATCTTAAACCTGGAAAACACAGTCATTTTAGGCAAGGCCACACCATTCTATCCAGTCCTACTGCTTAGGTTCAACTGGTGTAACTACTATAATTTGATTTCATGAAAATTCAGTTCTTATCCAGATTCTTGATTGCCTGGTATGTGGCCCCAAGAAATGACCAGTCAGAACATTTATTGATCCTGTAACATTGATTACCTCACTACTCATTGCTAAGGTCAACTACTATCACAGCAGGAAAGCTTTCACCCTTTCTTGCTCATGCCTCTCTCTGCTGTGACTATACCTGCTTCACAGTTGGTCAGTGAACTCAATTCTTACACAAGTTCTACTTTATTTCTAAATTCACAATAAAATCTAGAGAAGTTGGAGGATATTCATTCACTGGTCTATTTTTCCTTCCCACAAACCAGTCAAGGCCCAGCCTGGAAGGAGTTGCAGGACTGTCTTTCCAGCACTGGGAGGCAGAGGCAGGATTAGGTGTTTAACGCAATTCTCAATTATATTGTGTGAATCAAGCCTAAGCTACAGGACATGTTGACCTGATTCAATGGTTCACAACCTTCCTAATGCTGTGTCTCTTTAATACAGTTTCTCATGATGTTGTGACAACCCAACTATAAAATTTTTTTCACTCTTACTTCTTAACTATATTTTTGTTTCCATTATGAATTATAATATACATATCTGCACCTCCTTAGGCCAGTCCTGTGATAGGGTCATTTGATCCCCCAAAGGTTGCCATGACCTCCAAAATTGAAAAGTACTGCTATAAACTTATATAAATAAATATATAAACAAACAGCAGTTAATAAAAAAAGGAATAGAATTCCTAAACTGGGAAACATAGAAAAATAGAAAAAGCTTTCAATAATGCATTAAAAGAACCTGAATGTTAATAAATGATACCAATATTTGATGTTTTAAAATGATAAAAATAATTGAAATTATATGTAGCTATACTGACTTTGAAATGGAGATGGCACCTCCATGGTAGAATGAATACCATTAATAAGAGACTGTATGACTTTGTCCCATGTAAAATGTTAGCCACTACAAGCTAACACATGGAGTTACAGCCAGTGGCCTGTATCTCAAACCTCTCAGATGACTCTCTGTATGAACCAGGATTGCACATATCTGCACAGGAGAGTTTGCTAATTGGAAACTGAATACTTAGTAGTTCAAGCTATCCTTCCTAAACTGTACACCAGTCAATAGTGTCTGTCTTCATTCACATTGAAGGAATTAATACATGCAGAGAAATTACAGAGAAAGTCACTCACCCTGCCCCATCAGTCCTTCTTTCTAATGGACACCCCTCCAGTTCATTGCCTTTAACTGCTGTGTGTAATCAAGATATTGCCTGGTCTAATGCTGCCTGCAGAGTACATAATGGCCCTGCCCCCTGTCTACAGGATCTGCCCCCATCTGCAGGCCCCTCCCCCTGGCTGCAGGCCCTGCCCTCTGTCTGCAGGCCCTACCCTACCAGGCAGAGGAGAGAGGAGGAAGGACACAGGTGGCCCCACCCCTTCCTGTAGGCCCTGTTCTCTCAGGCAGAGGGGAAAGATGGAAGGTCACAGGTAACCTCACCCCCTGTCTATTGGCCCCGCCCCTGACTGCAGGCCAAGTGCACTCTTCCTCCTCCTTTGGTCTGCAGGAAGAAGCCATGCTCCACACACAAATCCTTTCCCTGTTGTGTAGTAGACAGTCCACTATGTGATTCAAACTGGTAATTTTAAAACTCTGTAGTGGTACAGATATGTAATCCAAAAATTTAGTGTGATTAGTCAGGGGATAATAAAGGCAATGCTCTCTGGGGCTACAGACAGGGTTCAAGTCCACCTCAACATAGAAGCTCTTGATTCAAAACTGCTTTTCAAAAAGACTGGAGATGCCCCTGTTCTAGAATTAGTATACCTCCATGGCATACAAGGACTTAAAGTTGGTTGTGACTCTGTAATAGTCTCTTGAGCAGCATAGTAGAGACCAGTTTTTTAATAGAAGGATGGTCCTTTTTACTGGTTGTAAATCAGGGTTGTCTCCCATGTTATGGAATGTAGCTGGAGTTTACCTCGTCCTGCCTGGCCTACAGTCAGGACAAACAAGTAAACACACAGAGACTTGTATTGCTTACAAAATGTATGGCTGTGGCAGGCTTCTTGTTATCTAGTTCTTCTATCTTAAATTAACCCATTTCTATTAGTCTATACTTTGCCACGTGGCTTGTGGCTTGCCAGTACCTTACATCTCACTTGTCATGGCAGCAGCTGGCAGTGTCTCTCTGCCTCTGCCTTCCACTTTCCAGAATTCTCTTCTCTGCTTGTCCTGCCTATACTTCCTGCCTGGCTACTGGCCAATAAGCATTTTATTTATGCAGAGTGATATCCACAGCACTTCCCCTTTTCTTTTTTTTTTTAAAGAAAGGTTTTAACTTTCACACAGTAAAATTACAGATAACAAAACAATTATCAAGCAAGAATTACAGTTACAATATCTTGTCTGTTTACAATAACTAGTCTATTTGTATTTGGCAAAATTTAGAAGATATCATATTTTACATTTGTGAGTTCAAGGTTTTATATCTAACTTATCTCTTATCATAATTAAGTAAAATTTAACTATCTAGTCTTCAACTGCATGGAAGACCTCAGGAGGATATAAAATTACCTGAGAAATGGGAGAAGGATGCAAGCAACTTTCAAGAGTCTTGTGAGATAGACAGAGATAGCTGGCAGCCTGGACAGTCATCCAAAGTTCCCCTGTAAAGTTGGGGCATGTCTTCAGCCCACAGGCCTAGAGTCTCTCAGTCACTTCTCTCTGTGTCCTGTAAAATGTCTGGCAGTTCCCTCTGTGAAGCAGGAACCTGAAGGACCATTTTGCCAAGCAAAGTTCAGTGGTCATCTTCCTGTGGGTCCTGCATGTCCAGTCAATCAAGCAGTCCAGGTACAACAGTTTCTTTCCCAAATGTTTATTTTTTCCAAGGTGAAGATAAACTCCATATAGAGTGTCTTTGATGCCCATCCTCCTCTCTGAAGTAAATTGGTGCTGCCAGGAGCCGACATGTCTCATTGTCCAGAAAATCTAAATTTTTAAAAACATTTTAAATGCCATATTCTGCAGGTCTTTGAAGTATTTGAAGATTATCTATCTATCTGAAATATATCTATGTATACCTAGAAAACTTAACATGACTATAAGTTTGACTATCATAGAAGATTAATTATTAATCTATTTCTTAATTATCCATTACAATTTTAAATGAGCTGTACAAACATAATACCTGAAACAAGAGTAAAAATATACACACAGTATAACAAAATTAACTTTAAATTTGTATCAATAAACTAAAATCCATAGCAATGAAAAACATTTTTAAACAAGTTGTTGCTCTTTAAAAGTAGGTTCAACAAGCTAACCTTTTATCCTATCATATCTATATCCTATATATCTGTATCAACTGGTTAATCCTGGGGAACAAACATTTATATCTTATCATACTAATTTCTAACCAGTATGGTTAGCATACTACTTACCTTTTGGGTATTTGTGATATAGCCCTCTCTTACCTAAATTCTACTTTGTGAATTAATGTCTCCTAAGCACTGTAAAGACCTTGTACCATCAATTCTGTTACCTTTGATTCTACTCTTCTACATCACAGTTTAACATTGGAGTGCAATTCTACAAAGAAAATACTGTATGCAAGCTACTAGAAATAATTCCAGTTGGATCCTAAACCTTAATGTTAAATGTTCAAAGTGTAGAACTTCTGGAAGATAAGGGAGGGACCAGGCCTCTTTGAGTTTGGCAAATCTGTGTTCCATAGAAACAACACAAGCGTGGTGCCAGTACTTTTCAGTGATGTCAACGAAGATATTTCAAAGCACACTCCCACTCCCAATGTTCTGCAGCAGCAGACTGAAGTTATTCAGAAGCTGCCAGCCAGCCCCAAGAATTGCAAAGACTATGCAGGACCATGCAGGACCACAAAGATCCACACTGGAGCATGCAGGATCAGCAGGATCATGCTGGACAATGCAGAATCATGCAGGAACATGCAGAACTCTGCATCTGACCACTTGCTTCCACCCAGCAAGGGAAGGATCCACCACACTGTCTCCCATGACTCAACAGCATGTCCCTCACTCACCATATCTTGGTTTTCCAGCTCAGCCATGCTCTCTGCTCAGCTATGCTCTCTGCTCAGCTCCCTGCAGCAACACTCCCAGGACAGCAAACAAAACTACTGGTGACAGATTCTCTTCAAAGCCAATTCTAAAGCTGGTAGCTGGAAGGACCCTGCATACCTTCTGACTAGCAGGTCGCCTGGAGGACCTGATTGGCTAGTGAGATCTGAATGAAAAGAGCACCCCCCATATGGTTAAACTGTGCTTAAAGACACAGCACAATGGTTCCTGATCCTGCTTACCCCTGCAGACCCAGAACTTTCTGAACCAGCAGAGATTTGCATTTCAATAGCATTTGCCCCAGGCTCTAATAACAGACCATGTGATCTTCCTGATCTCAAGGCACTTCCCCTTCATCCTCCTGGACACAATGTGGCTAGCATGTACAGCCCACTATACTATGTGGGATTGAGTGAGTCCCTGTAACACAGGTAGAAGGGTGCCCAGTATATTAACAACTAAAGAGAGATTTAAAGACACACAAGGAGAGTGTTTGTTATGTGACTTAACACTGACATCAGGTGAACTGAAGGTACTTTTCACCTGGTTGTCACAGGGACGTTAGACAACCAGCAAAGAAAAGTAGAAGATAGATCACAACCCAGATAATAGGTTTATTGCTTTAGGAGTATTATTCCTGAACTTCAGAACAAACTGTTGGCAAATGAATAATAATAAAGAGTAGTCTTCATGGATAGCTGAATATTTAGAGAATAATGGAGCTAGGAAGAATGTGTTTATGGACACTATTGTTAGTCAGCACATATTATTCAAGGTTCTTTACATTATCAGAATTGGTAGAACAAATCTCCCTGTAGGAAGAAAGTGGAAGTATTAGAATGTTGTACAAGCTGTGTCCATCTTTAATCTGGAGTGCTCTTAACTAGTAAGGTATTTTTCTACCCTAAGTTTTCTATTCTTGACCATGTTTCCTGTCCAAGGCAGCCTAGTCAGGGAAATAAACCTGGTGCTGATTAAAAAGTAGAATTTTCTTCCATTTGAGAGAATAAGGAAGAGATGAGCTCCCTAATTATTTGTCCAATACAACATGATCAGCCAATTACCCATATAGGTACAACCAACAAAACTGGATGCAATGGGGTGTGTTCATGTATTTCAGCATACTTATTCACCCATAATTAAAAAGGAAGAATTTAGAAGGGATTTGGGAAGGGATGGAATGAAGAGATAAAAGGGAAAGGGGATGTAATATCTTTTAATTAACAATTTAGAAAAATAAACTTAATAAAAAGAGGGGCTGGAGACATGGCTCAGTAATTAAGAGCACTGGGTGTTGTTCCAGAGGACCTATGTTCCATTTCTAGGACCCACATGGTAGCTAACCATTTACTGTAACTCCAGTTCCAGGCATCTCCTGCCTTCTTCTGACCTCTGTAAGCACTGTGCACTGATGCATGCATGGAAAACACTCACATAATTTATTTTTTTTTAATGCGAGAAAAAGGGCAGAATGAAATTTTCTACAGTGATGTCACAGCCCTGAGACAGATAGCAGCCAGGGCTAGTTAAAAGGATATCCCTATGTTCTTGCATGGAAGGAGCTTTTCACTTCCACCGAGTCAGCCTGTTAAGAGGCAAAAGCTGCTTCATTCTGAGGTTAATATAGTTCATCGTAACCACTCATCTAAGAGCAGAGTGTACAGTGACATCAAATGTCTTTTCCTTGAAGTCCTCTCTATCTTTTCCATCTGTGGCAATGGTGTTGGTACAGTTATCCTTTAGATTGAACATCAAGATTGACAGGTCGCATAGTTTCCAAAGCAATATTTTTTCCACTGTGTCATTTTTTGGTTTTCAGCTAAGACCTTGTGGTACAAGATGAACCTGCCAAGGGATTTCTTTCCATCATTTTTGTAATTTACATAAGTTTCTGCATGACATGGCAGTAAGACTATCCCTAAATATTTCTGCTTTTACATTCTGATTATGATCAGAAGTGGTTTTCTTTACTCGCCTGTTTAGGAATAGGGAGAATTCTACATGAACATGTCTAGACTTCCTAAGTAAAATCCACATACTTCCTTTGTTTAGGAAAAGCATGCTTTCCCTGCCTCTTGCAGGTAAGAAAATTTTCTCATTTCTTCTTTGTTGGCTGTTGTGATGGCTATTCTTGGTAGTCAAACTGACTACTTCTGAAATTAACTAAAACCCAAAGAGTTGATATACCTGTGAGAGATTTTTTTTTAATGTTTTGAAATTAAAGACTCATCTTTAATTAGGATCATTTGAGGTGAAATCCAAAATTAGCTGCTTGGTGGCTGTGTACACCTTTAACCCAAGCACTCAGGAGGCAGAAACAGTTGGACTTTCCTGAGTTTGAGGCTCTCCTGGTCTACAGAATGAGTTTCAGGGCCACACAGATAAACCGTGTCTTGAAAACACACAACAAAAATCAAAGTTTAAAATCCACCTTTAATCTGGATTGTACCTCTGGAGGCAGCCTACATATATAAAGTATATTGAAAGAGGAAGCTCTGTCTCTCTCTTTGCCTCCTTGCCCTAGCACCAAGTTCATCCCTTTACTAGCATTAGAGCCTACTTCCTTGGTACTTTGGTGTATAGTTAAGACCAACTAAAATATTTAGCCTCATGAACTGAACAAGTACTGTACTCTTCAAATTTCCATTGGTAGGCAGCCATTGTTAGACTACCTGGAGCACAGTTTGTAAGACATTCTATGAAATCAACTTTCTACATACATGGAGAAATTCATTCTACCAGTCCTGATCATGTAGAGAACCTTGAATAAAACAGTTGCATTTTTTTTCACCTGACCACTGAGTAAGATGTTCTGTTTAACAATGGTGCTCATAACCACATTCTTCCTAGCTCCATTATTCTATAAGTATTCAAATTCAATGAAGACTACTCTTTATTATTATTTAATTTGCTTACAGTTTGCTCTGAATTTCAGAAATTAAACTCCTGAAGCAATAGAGCCCTCATTCAGTTTTCTGATGGGAGAAAGATCTATTATCATGTTTGTGGTCTAGCTCCTACTTTTCTTTCCTGATTGTCTGAAGTTCCTGTGAAAAACAGGTAAAAAGTCCATACAATTCACCTGACCTCAGTGTGAAGCCACCTAACAAAAACATCCTTTTGTGTGCTTAAATATCTCTTTAGTTGTTAATATTCTGGGCATTCTTCTACCTGTGTCACAAGGAATCACTCCACCCCACATAGTTATAGTGATCTGTACAAGGTAGCTAGCCACATTGTGTCCAGGGAGAGGAAGGAGAAGTGCCTATGAAGGACAGGAAGCTAGCAGGATCTGCTTTTAGAGCCAGGGACAGGTGCTATTGAAATGTAAATCTCTCCCAGTTCTGAAAAGGTCTTTGTCTGAGGTGGAAGGCAAGGTCAGGAACCATTATGCTGTGTCTTTAAGCACAGTGTAACCCTATAGGAGGTGCTCTTGTCAATCAGGCCTCACTAGCCAATCAGGCCCTCCAAGCAAGCAGCCAGTCAGAAGTAGTGCAGGGTCCTTCCTGTCACAAGCTTCAGACTTGGTTTGAAGAGGAGCTGGTGCCAGTGGTTTTGTGTGCTGTGCTGTGTGTGCTACTGCAGGAAGCTGAGCAGAGAGGTTTGGCAATCTGGAAAACCACAACATGGTGAGTGAAGGGCTGCTGTCCCCAGACTGGGAGGAGTGGTGATTTCAGTCATAGGAGCCAGTTTGGTGGGTCCTCCCCTGACTGGGTGGGAGCCAGTGGCTGGATGTAGAGTTCCCCATGTTCTTGCATGGTACTTCATGGTCCAGCATGGTTCTGCTCATCCTGCATGCTCCAGTGTGTTTCTGTGTGGTCCTAAACTATCTTTGCAATTCCTGGGCTGGCTGGCAGCCTGTGTCACTTCACTCTCTAGGCTGCATGTGTGCAGATCATTGGGAGTGGGATTGAGCTTTGAAGTAACCTTGTTGACATCACTGTGTAATGCTGGCACCCTTAGTGCATAAGCATTTTTGTTATGGAACACAAATTTGCTGAACTCAGAGAGACCTGGTCCTGTATCTAATATATCTCCGAGAAGTACTGCACTTTGAACTTTTCACATTTAGGCTTGAGATCCATCTGGAGTTATTTCTATGGACCTTGTAAACAGTATCTCCTGTGAAAAGTAGCACTCCTCTGCTATACTGTGATGGAGAAAAGTAGAATTGATGGTAGTAAAATTGATGGTATAAGGGCTTACCAATTCTTAAGAGACATTAATTTACAAAGTAGAATTTAGGAAAGGAGGGGCTTCATCACAAATATCCCAAAGATAGGTATATGCTAACCATGCCAGTTAGAGATTAGTATGATAAGATGTAAATATTTGTTCTGCAGGATTAACCAGCTACATTCCCATAACAAAGGAGACAACCTTGATTTACAACAAGCAGAAAGGCCCATCCTTCCATTAAAAAACCAGCCTCTAAATGCTGCTCAAGGAACCATCACAGGGTCAGAACCAACATTAAGTCATGGTGTGCCATGAAGTTATACTAATTCTAGAATAGGGGCATCTTGAGTCTTTTTGAAAATTGTTTTGAGTCAAGAACTTCTATGTTGATTGAGGTGGACTTGAACCCTGTCTGTAGTCCCACGGGGTATTGCCCTTGTTATCCTCCTGATTAACCACCCTAAATTCCTGGATGACACATCTGTAGCATCACAGAGTTCTAAAATTACCTGTTTGAGTCACATAGTGGATTGTGCATTGCAGAACAGGGCAAGGATTTGTGTGTGGAGCATGGCTTCTCCCTTCAGACCAGAAGAGGAGGAACAGTCTACTGTGTACATTGCAGGGGGAAACACACAAGCTATGTCATGGTAGATGTAGAGTGGACTGGTAGACAGAGAAGGACTGTTGATCTGTCATTTCTTCTGGAATTTAGATGAAATGTGAGCCAGACTATAGTTCTGTTGGTCCATATGGTGACTGTGACAGTTGTCCTTGTCCTCTGAGTTTCTCTGTGGATGAATTTCCTTGGGAGGGGAAAACTGCAGCCCTGGCATGGGAGGATATGATGCTTGTAGTATCACTGTTCAGTGTGCACACACAGGCAAGCTTTAGGTGTGCAGTGAGAAGACAGATTGGAAAACTGAAGGTCCCGTTTCTAGAAGTTTTGAACATTGCACTCCTCTTTCACGTTTATCTTATAAATGCTACAAATAATTTAGAAACTGGTAGAAAGATGGCGGTGTGGATCATCTTTCAGCAATACATGATTAGACTCTTCTACCTTTCTGCTACCACCAGCTGAAATGGTGTTTTCTAGTGAAATTTCATTCCAGGAGACAAAAGGAGTTTCTGAGCTGCAGAGGTTTATCAGGTGTGCATGGTGTTGGGTGGGTGGGTAGGGTAGAATCAACATCTTGGGCCATAATCCATATGACAGGAAGCATTCATAATGGCTAAGACATCTTTGTTTCATGATTTGGGAGCTGATTCGTGGCCCCAAAGAAAGCCTGCTCCATGCCCTCAAATACTCTGTCTCAAACTGGTTATTTCACTTTTCTTATTTATATGTCTATGCCCAGAAATAAATATGAGCTGCTGAGTCCATGGTATTTCTTCTATTTATATGATTTCAGTGCAGGCCACTTCATTTTGGATAACCCACAATTCTCCCTCTCAATAGTCCTTAGTTTCCTGTAGCACTTTTCCTAAGGAGAGGGTCTCATTAGATCCTTCCCCTGAACCTTCTAAGTTAGTATGTGTACTGGCCACATTTTCTCCTTCACCTGAGATCCTCTTGCAGGGCTCAGGGTCATTCTACCTTGCCAGCCATGACTCTGGGTTCCCGGCTCCTGTACGATTCCAGCTCTGGAGATCCTGTTCTTCTTTTCCAGGGCCCTGTGGGTACAGTGGATGGGCTGCCCTGTTGTCTTCACTGTCCCTGATCTTAAAGCAGCTCTCCAATTTAGCTGCCAAGCACTCCCCATTCTGACACTTTCCCCAAAACTGAGGTCCTCACAGAATTCCTAGGTCCTCTGAGTCAGGCTAAAAATAATATCTGGAAGGGTATTTCCAAGGAGGGAGAATGTCTTTGATCTTGTTGTGTGGGTGTGTCTGTGAGGTTCTTGCCTGGGGGAGCATCTGGAGAGTGCTGTGCTTGTGAGGAGAGGTCTGGAGGAATTTCTGCTCAGTTTGCCTGAGGGAGAGGGTGTGTTTAGTAGGTGATTTGAAGGCTTGGCCCAGGGAGGCAGGTAGGTGGGGCTGCAAAAGCTCACAGGCCCTGTGCACCAACCCAGCTTTTGTCTTGCCTATCTCAAATACTGTGGAGCTGGAGGAGCTGTTCCTGGAGTCACCTGGCCTGATCACTTGTAGCCCTGGAACTAGTCCCTGGAAACACCCAGGACCTGGATCTAGCTGGACAAGGAGTCAACTTAGGCTAATGATTTAACCTAGATACTTGGAAGTCATAGTGCTGCTGTTGTAGTTGTTAGGAATAGCAGGATGCTGGGAACAGTGCAGGGAAGAGCTTGCAGTGGTCATATACATGAGAACCCGATACAGGGAAAGTGAGACAACAATCCACCTACCCTTTTTAAGGACTTTCCTGCCACCAAGTTTCCTTCTGATTCCTTACTCTGTATGCCACTCTCCACATCCTTCTTTGAGTCCAGATGCCTTCCTTATACATCCTGGTGCCCAGATGCTTTACGGAGCATTCTATGGGGGCCCCAATGCCTTCTGACACTTCAGATACTGCTAGAGTCTTGAATGTTCCTGAGACAGCATGGGTGATCCTCATAGGTAAGCTCCTTGGTAAAACTGGAAATGTTATAAGGCAAACAAACTCATAACTGTTGTTTTAAGGCATTTGTTATTTTGTACTTAAAAATCTTATTATATTTTTTAATATCAGAATTTTGGAGCTTATTGAAATTATAAATTACTGCTTTTCCTATAGATTTTGATTAGACAAGTCAGGATTAGACAATTGTTTTGAAACTCCCTCTTGTATAGAAAACTCATGTTTTCAGTAATGAGCCAATGGTATAGAGTGAAAAGTTTATTGGAATTTGTTTTATATATTCAATGTAAATTATTTTATATTTGTTTTATCTATTCTATATATTCAATATATATTGTTCATTGAACTATACAATGTGAGTGTTAGGCTAGCTGGATCTTTGTAATGAGATCTTGTTTCAAACAACAGAGCAAAATTATATTCAACTTTATTTATGAGTGTATGTGTGTGTGTGTGTGTGTGTGTGTGTGTGTGTGTATTATTGTTAAAGGTCTTTCTATCATATTCACTATGAAGACCAAATTCAAGGAGATCTGCCTGGCTCTGCTATCATACTTGGTATATTCATTTCTGTGAATAATTTGACATGGACCAGTGACTGACACCAAAAATGACTTTAAGAGATATTGTCAGCTGGGTGGTGGTGGTGGTGCACGCCTTTAATCCCAGCACTCAGGAGGCAGAGCCAGGTGATCTCTGTGTGTTCAAGGCCAGTCTGAGCTACAGAGTGATTTCCAGGACAGGCACAAAGCTACACAGAGAAACCCTGTGTCGAAAAACAAACAAACAGAACAACAACAACAACAAAAAAGACATATTGTCCTGAACCTGAGTACCTATGCAGAGGTTAAGCTGGGACACTTCATTGCATTTTGGAAAACAATTTCAGGGTGAATCAATACAAATCAGAGTTGGGCGTGGTGGTGGTTGCACACGCCTTTAATCCTAGAACTTGGGAGGCAGATCCAGGCAGATCTCTGTGAGTTTGAGGCCAGCCTCATTTACAGAGCGAGATCCAGGACAGGCACCAACACTGCACAGAGAAACCCTGTCTCAAAAAACCACCACCAACAACAAAAATTTTCCAGTTTTGTCTACATTTGGGATTATCAATATGTATTCAGTGAGTCAGGTATAGGTGATTTCTTATTGTCCCAAGTAGCCATTTCTTAATAATCCAAAATTAATTAGGATTAATTTTCTCTCAGGTAGTTTGCATAAGGGTTTGTCTCTCTTATTGATTTCCTCAAAAAACTGACTCCGCGTTTCATTGATTCCTTGTATTTTTCTTTGTTTCTATTTACTGAAATTCGATTTACTTTCTTCCTGTCTATTCCTTTGGGTATACCTATTGTTTTTGTTCTAGTGCTTTTTTGTGTGCTGTTAAGTTGCAAATATGAAGTCTTTTCCTTTTTTTACGTAGACACTCAGTTCTATACAGTTTCCTCATATCACTACTTTCATTGTGTCCTCCATGTTTGGATATCTTGTGTAATCATTTTCATTGAATTCTAGAAACTCTTTAATTTCCTTCTTTATTTCTGTCTTGACCCATTTTCTTTAGTAGAGTGTTGTTCAGTTTTCAAGCTTTTTTTTTATATCCAGCTGTAATCCATGGTGGTCTGATAGGATACAAGGAGTTATTTTAATTTTCTTATATCTGTTGAGACTTGAATTATGTCCCAGTGTGTCATCAACTTTGGAAAAAATTCCATATGGTGCTGAGAAGGTATATTCTTTTTCTTTGGGTGGAATGTTCTGTAGTGTGTTATGTTCATGTGATTTATAAAATCCATTAGCTCCAATATTTCTCCATTTGGTTTCTGTCTGGATGACCTGTCCATTGTTGAGGGTGGGGTATTGAAGTCTACCACTATCAAACACTGTGTGAGAGTCAGTGTGTCATTTAACCTGTAGAAGTATTTCTTTTACAAAAGTGGGTGACCTTGTGTTTGGGGCATAGCTATTAATAATTGAAATGTCATATTGGTGGAGTTTTTCCTTTGATGACTAAGGAGTATTCTTCCCCATTGCTTATAATTAATTTTTGTTTGAAGTCTATTTTGGTAGATAATAAAACAGCTACACAAGACTGCTTTTTAGTTTCAGTTGCTTTAAATATGTCTTTCCCAGCGTTCACCTTTTGGTAATCTCTATCCTTGATGTTGAAGTGTGTTTCTTGTATGCAGTGGAAGGATGGATATTGTTTCTGAATCCATACTGTTAATTTGTGTCTTCATTGGGGAGTTGAGGCCATTGATATTGAGAGATATCAGAAATAATGATTATTAATACCTGTTATTTTGTTGTTGTTATTGGTGGTGATGATAGTATGTGTATGAGAGTATGTTAGTTTGTGTATGTGTGTGTGTGTGTGTGTGTTTGTGTGTGTTTCTCTTCTTTTGGTTTGCTAATGTTATATTATTCATTTACTGTGTTTTCATGTCTGTAGTTAGCTTCCTTGGATTGGATTTTTTCTTCTAGTACCTTCTGCAGGACTGGATTTGTACATAGATATTGTATAAATTGTATCTTATTTTCTCTATTTATAGTGATGAAAATTTTTGAATGTAATAATCTGGGATGGCATCTGTGTTTTCTTAGAGCCTGCATCACATGTGCCCAAGCCCTTAAGGCTTTTAGAATCTCCATTGAGAAGTGAGGTATAATTCTCATAGGTCTGCCTTCAAATGTTACTTGGTCTTTTTATTTTGTAGGTTTTACTATTCTTTCCTTGTTTTGTGTGGTTACTCATTTGGTTATTGTGTGACAAGGGGACTTTCTTTGTTCTGTATGTTTACTGATTTGGTTATTATGTGACAAGGGGACTTTCTTTTCTGACCCAATTTCTTGGGTATTTTTGTGTGCATCTTTGTACCTTTATCAGCACCTACATTAACTAAGAAAAATTTGTTATATGATTTTATTGAAAATATTTTCTGGATATTTGAGCTGTTTTTTTTTCTTTTTCTTTTTTCTGTTCCATCATTCATAAGTTTGGTCTCTGCATAATGTCCAAGAATTCCTGGTTGTTTTACATCAAGAATTTTTTATTTTTATTTCTCCTTACAGAGTGTTCTACAAAAATGGAATGATTTGAATTCTTAACCAGGAAGTGAATTTCTCTTTTAATATTTTAATTAAAACTTCATTACAAAGAACTTAAAAAAAATCTGTCATCAAAACTGACCAGACCTAAAATGTCTCTTTTTTTTCATTTTTCTTTATTAAGAAATTTTCTACTCACTCCACATATTATCCACAGATCTCCCCTCCTCCCTCCTTCAATCCTCCAGCCCTCTTTCCCAAGCCACCCTGTATCCCCACATCCCTCAAATTGAGGTCTCCCTTGGGGAGTCAGCAGAGCCCAGCACACTGAGTCTAGGCAGGTCCAAGCACCTTCCCACTGCACCAAGATTGTGCAAAGTGTCACACCCCAGGCACCGGGTTCCAGAAGCCTGCCCATGCAACAGGGACAGATCCCAATTCCCCTGCCTGGGTGTCGCCCAAACAGTTCCAGCCAAACAACCATCTTCCGTATCCAGAGGGCCTAGTCCAGTCCCATGGGGGCTCCACAGCCACCAGTGCACAGTTCATGGGCCTCCAATAGGGTGGCTGGTCATCTCTGCGCATCTTCCCATTATGATCTCGACATCCCTCACCTGCCATATCTCTCCTTTCTCTCATCAATTGTATTCCCAGAGCTCAGCCTGTTGCCTGGCCATGGATCTCTGTATCTGCCTCCATCAGTCACTGAACAAAGACTCTATGATGACAGCTAGGTTATTTGCTAGGTTGGTCACCAGAGTAGACTGGTCCAGGTACCCTCTGGACCACTGCCAACAGACCAAGACAGGGTCAACCTTGTGGATTCCCGAGAGCCTCCCAAGCACCCTGCCTCTTCCTATTTCCATGATGCCCTCATCTATCATGGTATATTCCTTCCTGCCCTCCCACTCTGTCCCTGTTCCAGCTTGACCCTCACATTTCCCTATGTTCTCATTCCCCACTCCTCATCCTCTGCCACCCCTCCACACCCAGTCCACTCATGTAGATCTCATCCACTTCTCCTTCACAGGGTCATCCATGTGTCCCTCGTAGGGTCTTTCCCTGTTAGCTAGCCTCTCTGGAGCTGTGGGTTGCAGTCTGGCCATCCCTTACTTCACATTTAGTATCCACTTATAAGTGAGTACATACTATGTTTGTCCTTCTGAGTCTGGGTTACCTCACTCAAGATGATATTTTCTAGTTCCTTCCATTTCCTGCAAATTTCATGATATCATTGTTTTTTACTGCTGAGTAGTACTCCATTGTGTATATGTGCCATATTTTGTTTATCCATTCTTCAGTTGAGAGGCATCTAGGTTGTTTCCAGGTTCTTGCTATTATGAATAATGCTGATATGAACATAGTTAAGCATGTGTCCTTGTGGTAAGATTGAGCATTCCTTGGATATATGCCCAGAGTGGTATAACTGGGTCTTGAGGAATACTTATTCCCAATTATCTGAGAAACTACCATACTGTTTTCCAGAGTGGCTGTACAAGTTTGCATTCCCACCAACAGTGCGAGAATGTTCCACTTTCTCCACATCCTCTCCAACATAAGCTGTCTTCAGTGTTTTTGATCTTAGCCATTCTGACAGTGTAAGATGGTATCTCAGAGTTGTTTTGATTTGCATTTCCCTGATGACTAAGGATGTTGAGCAATTCCTTAAATGCCTTTTAGCCATTTGAGATTCTTCTCTTGAGAATTCTCTGTTAAGCTCTGTAGCCCATTTTTTAATTGGATTGTTCAGTATTTTGAAGTCTAGCTTTTTGAGTTCTTTATATATTTTGGAGATAAGCCCTCTGGCAGATGTGGGGTTGGTGAAGATCTTTTCCCATTCTGTAGGCTGTTGTTTGGTCTTATTGACCATGTCCTTTGCTCTACAAAAGCTTCTCAGTTTCAGGAGGTCTCATTTAGTAATTGTTGCTCTCAGTGTCTGTGGTACTGGTGTTATATTTATGAAGTGGTCTCCTCTGCCAATTTGTTCCAGACTACTTCCTACTTTCTCTTCTATCAAGTTCAGTGTAACTGGATTTAAGTTGAGGTCTTTGATCCATTTAGACTTAAGCTTTGTGCATGGTGACAGATATGGATCTATTTGCAATCTTCTGCATGTTGACATCCAGTTATGCCAGCACCATTTGTTGAAGATTTCTTATTTCCATGGTATGGTTTTGGCTTCTTTGTCAAAAATCATATGTTCATAGCTGTGTGGATTAGGGTCAGGGTCTTCAATTCGATTTCATTGGTCCACATGTCAGATTTTATGCAAGTATCAAGCTGTTTTTATTACTATAGCTGTATAATAGAGCTTGAGGTCAGGGATCATGATGCCTCCAGAGGTTGCTTTATTATACAGGATTCTTTTAGCTATTCTAGGTTTTTTGTTTTTCCATATAAAATTAAGTATTGTTCTTTCCAAGTCTGTGAAGAATTGTGTTGGGATTTTGATGGGGATTGCATTAAATCTCCATATTGCTTTTGGTAAAATTGCCATTTTTACTATGTTGATTCTACGTATCCATGAGCATGGGAGATCTTTCCATTTTCTGATATCTTCTTCAATTTCTTTCTTCAGAGACTTAAAGTTCTTATCATACAGGCATTTCACTTGCTTAGTTAGAGTTACCCCAAGGTATTTTATATTATTTGTGGCTATTGTAAAGGGTGATGTTTCTATGATTTCTTTATCAGCCCCTTTTTCATGTATATATGTTTTGATGAACCATAGTAATTCTTGAAATTCTATAATAATAATTTAAACTAGAAAATCATTTCATATGTCCTCAATAATTGGGTTAACTTCTTTGCTTTTTTGATTTCATCTATTTAAAAATGTTTGAACTGTGTTTATGTGTACATCCTTTTTCCATGAGGTGTATGTGGCAGTGAGAGGACAGCTTATACATGTCTGTTATCTACTTATCCTATGAAAGTTCTAGAGATGAAATCCAGGGAATCATTTGGAATCCAGTGACCTCAATGGCAATTGATTGGGTATTAAAATTATTTATGTATGTGCTGGTATGTGAGTGTGCATATGCCACATACCACTAATGTAGAAGAGGAGAAAAATTTGTAGTAGTGATATGGGTTTCTTAGAGTTTGAACTCAGTACATAAGGATTAACAGCAACCATGTTTACTCACAAAAACTATTCTCTGACATTCATTTGTTGTTCTGAGAAAGTTTTATGAACAGATATTTAGTCCTGATAATAAACTATCTCATTCCATCTGCAATAAAAACAAAAACAAAAACAAAGACAGCAGTATATCATTTTCATATGCAAATAAGTTTTATTATTCAATTTCTCCTATATTCCACTATATTTCAATGAAAACCTATTTACAACATGAAAAGACAATATGTTACTGATGTAGTATATCAACTAATCTTATTTGAGCATCAATGAGACTGCTCTGTTAGAAATGTCTGTATTGTGTAAAGCTGTGACCTAATCTTGATCACCATATGAGGATGGACAAAAGTAGACCCCACAAAATTGTCTTCTATTCTCCACATTTCCATTATGACTTACATTTCACACACACACACACACACACACACACACACACACACACACACAAGCATGCACATACACCAGAAAAAAATTTAATGTAGTGCTCACCTCAGCAGTATGTATACTAAAATTGAAACAATACAGAGAAGATTAGCATGGTCCCTGTGCAAGGATAACATGCAAATTCATGAAGCATTCCATATTTTTACAGATGTTATGCAGATACTAAGAGACCATGGATGCCAGCCCAGGCTATTATACCCAGCAAAACTCACAATCAACATAGATGGAGTAAACAAAATATTCCATGATAAAGCCAAATTTAAACAATAAATTTAAACAGTGTCTCTGACTCAGCCTTCCACTTCCCAGAATTCTTCTCCTCCTTGTCCTACCTATACTTCCTCCTGCCTGACTACTGGCCAATCAGTGTTTTATTTACTAACCAATCAGAGCAACACATTTGCCATACAGAACACCCCACAGCAGTACACCATGAAAGCAGTGCTAAGAGGAGAAAATTCACAGCTCTAAATACCCACATAAAGAAGTTGGAGAAATCTCACACTAGTGACTTAACAGCACAACTGAAAGCTCTAGAACAAGAAGAGGCAAACTCACCCAGGAGAAATAGACACCAGGAAATAATCAAATTGAAGGCTGAAATCAACAAAAGAGAAACAAAGAGAATAATACAAAGAATCAATGAAACAAAGAGTTGGTTCTTTGAGAAAATCAACAAGACAGATAAGCCCTTATCCAAATTAACCAAAAAGCAGAGAGAGAGAGAGAGAGCATCCAAATTAACAAAATCAGAAATGAAAAGGGGGAAATAACAAAATACAATAAGGAAATCCAGAGAATCATCAGGTCATACTTCAAAAACCTGTACTCCACAAAATTGGAAAATCTGAAAGAAATAGATGATTTTCTGGATAGGTACCCCATACCAAAGTTAAATCAAGACCAAACAAACTGTTTAAATAGACCAATAACCCCTAAGGAAATAGAAATGATCACCAAAAGTCTCCCAACAACAACAACAAAAAAAAAAGCCCAGGACCAGATGGTTTCAGTGCAGAATTCTACCATATTTTCAAAGAAGAGCTAATACCAATACTCTTCAAATTGTTCCACACCACAAAAACAGAAGGAACATTACCAAATTCTTTTTATGAGGCTACCATTACCCTGATACCCAAACCACACAAAGATGAAACAAAAAAAAGAGAATTACAGACCAATCTCCCTCATGAACATTGATGCAAAAATACTCAATAAAATACTGGCTAACCGAATCCAGGAACACACTAAAAAGTTATCCACCATAACCAAGTAGGCTTCATCCTAGGGATACAAGGATGGTTCAATGTACAAAAATCTGTCAATGTAATATACCACATAAATAAACTGAAAGAAAAAAAACCACATGATCATCTCAATGGATGCTGAAAAAGTCTTTGACAAAATCCAACATCCCTTCATTTTAAAGGTTCTAGAGAGATCAGGAATACAAGGAACATACCTAAACATACTAAAGACAATTTACAACAAGCTGACAACCAACATCAAAGTAAATGGAGAGAAACTCAGGATCAAGACAAGGCTGTCCACTCTCCCCATACTTATTCAATATGGTACTTGAAGTTCTAGCTAGAGCAATAAGACAACAAAAGGAGATCAAGGGGATACAAATTGGAAAGGAAGAAGTCAAACTTTCATTATTTGCAGACGATATGATAGTATACATAAGTGACTCCAAAAATTCTACCAGGGAACTCCTACAGCTGATAAACTCCTTCAGTAAGGTGGCAGGATACAACATTAACTCAAAATGATCAGTAGCCCTCCTATATACAAGAAATTTTTATATTTGACTTTTACTTTGACTGATGTATTCATTTCTTCTATTATATCCCCAGTGCCTGAGATCTTTTCTTCCAACTCTCTATTATATTGGTGAACCATGGCTCTGTACTTCCTGTTTGTAGTCCTAAATTTTTTGTTTCTGGAATTCCCTCAGTTTCTGTTTTCCTTATTGTTTCAGTTTTCATTTTCATGTCTTAAACAATTTTGTTTCCTTTAATGATTAGTTTGTTTTATCTTGGGATAATTTACATTGTTTATTGGTTTACTCCAGTTGTTTGTGTTTTCCTAGCTTTCTTGGAGGAATTTATTGATTTCCTCCAATTGTTTGTTTGTTTATCCTTTCATGAATTTACTTAAGGTATTCATTCATTTTCTTTTTAAGGGGCTCTATCATCTCCATATATTTGGTTTTAAGGTTTTTTTCCCTGTATTTCAACTATGTTAGATTATTCAGGGCCTGCTGTGGTAGGATAGCTGGGCTCTGGTGGTAACATATTGCCCTGGCTGTTATTAATTATGTCCTTATGTTAGGCATTAGGTTTGGGGTGATTATAGGTCAAGGTGATGGTTTCTGACTTTATCTTGGTTAGATGGGAGTTTTGTTCCTGGGTTTCTGTTTCTTCTCTTGAGTTTCAGAGTATATGTTTGCTGAATGTTTCCTTTTTTCCTGGACTTATTGAATTGTGTGTTCAAGGGAGAATACATGCTGGTGTTGGAAACTAGGGGAAGGGGAGATGAGGGGTTGATGATCTTTGGGATCTACAGGAGACATGGAGAGTGGAGAGGGGAAGCTGCCTCTGGTGGCCTACTGCAGTAATAGGAGCAACTGTTAAAATCAAGTCTGGGATGACAGATAATATGGTAGATCTGTGGAAAGCCTTCAGGAAGATATGACAATTAGTTGATCAAGGGTGCTGCCCTAGTTGGGTGCTTTGACATAGATATGAGGTGGGAAGGGAAGGGCAGGTGGAGATAGTCTTTGGATTTCACAGGAATTATGAACAGGTGGAGGAGAAGCTGCAGCTGAAGTTCTGTTGCAGCCCTAGGGACAGCCCTGAGTATTGGATATTGGGTAATAGAGATTGGGGAAGGTCTATGGGTAGCCTGGTCTCATACCCAACATCTTAATACTGATTCATCAAGTTCCCAGCGTTCATTTATTTACTTCTTTCTTTATTTTTGTTTCTGTTGTTATTTAATCTGTAAAAGACTTAGCTTATTGGATAAAAAGTACTCTGTGGGCAGTGCATGACTCTCAGCAAATATTCTTCTTGGGGTTGACCTTAGTTCAGAAACCAACACTCAAGTTGAGAGGCTCATAACCACCTGCTCTTTCAGATCCAGGGATCCGACACACTCTTTGGTATGTCACTTGTACACACATAGAAAACCTCTCTCACACTTAAACCTATAAATAAAAATGAGGATATACTTGTTTTCAAAAATGCTTATGACTTATAAAACAATTAGCGGAAAACAGGTTGCTTTAGGTATATAATACAAATCATACAACATTGATTTAAAAATCTCTTATCCAGCACTTGATTTGAAAATTTTTCATTTTCACACTCTGATGCAGACTTACATCCAGTCATCAATCATAGGAAACAAAAGGATTTTTAAATGATCCTAACAGACATCTTTCCTTTATTAAAAGATAATGAGATAATTTCAGTACTCAAAAACTTTTCCTATAATGTAGAACTATCAGACTTCAAGTGAACCCATCCAGTGTTGCTAGAACAGTCCTTCTCACTCAACCTATTTTCTATTATTGGCTATGGAGAGAACTGGGATGCAGAAAGTAAGTGGTGGTCAGTGATTTTTTTATCTTGATTTTCATTATAATCTTACAGTTCTTGTTCAAGAGACCATGTTAACTATGTAGGTCTCTCTTTGTGTCTCCTTTATTCAGTTGTACCATCTAGTTTTGTCAATTTTTTATTAGTTATAATTTGGTTATATCTTTTTCTGCAAAATGATGGACCTCCCCCTATTTTTATTTTCTGAAAAATTACTATATTATGTTATGAGTTCCTTGAGTTTATTGATTTGGAGACTTTCTGAGGAGAAACAGCATTAGTTTACTCTTTTTGATCTTAGAAGCTTGTTTCTCCTCACTTCTTGTCATACATGTGTTTACCTGTTGTTACTATCATCAATGTTTGCATTGTTGCTATTTAAGTTATTGACATTGTTGATAAATTGGCTTTTGGTTTTTAAAACCTCATATATTATTGTCTCTGTGTCCTAGTTATTTTCACCTGTCAACATACAGAGCCTATAGTCACCTGTAGGAACCTCAGTTGAAGATGTGACCCATCAGAACGGCTGGGTGCTATGTCTTTGAGAGATTTTGTTGATTGCTGATTGATGTATGAAGGCCCTCCCAGTGAGGGTACAATATCCCTAAGAAAGTTGGCCTGGGCTGGATAAGAGAGCTAGCTGAGCATGACACAATGACCACGTAACAGAGAAAGCTACTAAACAATAGTTTAGTTAAATGATTTTTGTCTCTATTTGCTAGCTTGAACTTCTATTCTAAGTTCCCACAATGATGGATTGTGACCTGGCAGAATCAGCCAAATAAACCCATTCATTACCTGTGGTGCTTTTGGGTAGATAACTCAATCACAACAAGAAACAAGGTAGAACATAATATGGTACACCAAAAGTGATTTTGTTCCTGCAAAGGACAAGGGAATGATGACTTTTGCCAAAAGGTTAAATATATCCATCCAGATTTACATGCCTCAGACTCTCCCATGTAAGTACTGGCAATTGGGCCCACTTATATGCAAGATCAACAAGAGCTCTTAACTTCTGAGCTTTCTCTCTTGCACTGTGTTGATTATTTATGATCAACATTTATATTACTATTGGTTTCATCTGTCTATTTGTAACTGTTTAAATGCATAGTTCCTTTTGGTAAGATTTACTAAGGTTACCATTTAAACTGAAGTAATTCAGGTATCTAGAAAATGAATACAGAGCTCAAGTGATTATGTAACTCTTTGTAGAAACTACATTAAAAAAAACTCTGAATTCTTCCTATCATTTTTGTTTATTTGATTGATTTTTGCAGAGGAGATAGGTTCTTAATTTTTACTTCTTGCTCTCCTAGAACTGATTGCATAGTATAGGCTAGCTTTCAACTTAGAGGCAGATATACCTGCCTCTTTTACCTTCATGCTGGGATTAAAGGCATGAATCAGTACACTCAGCTTGCTCATCTTTTTTTGTAGTTAGTAACTATTCATACAGTTTCTCTAACATGTAATCAGTACTAGTGATGATTTATCTTGTCTCTCTATTTGTTAATATATATTCTCTTGCAAGGTGATATCCCATTGAGAGCGTTCAGGAATGGTAGAGGTAAGTGCCCTATTCAATTTCCTTCTAAAGTGGCTAAATGATTATATTATAATGTCTGTATCATAGAATAAGTGTTTGAAATACCAGAATTATATGACTATATTGTTAAAGAAGCCTGCATTTACAATGATGTCAGTATCATATGTCTTGTTGTATGCATATGCATGACATTTATTTATGGCAAATTTTAGGATGCAGTGACCTATAATGATGTGCATGTCAACTTCACTCAGGAAGAGTGGGCTTTGCTGGATCTTTCCCAGAAGAATCTCTACAAAGATGTGATGGTGGAAACTTACAGAAACCTCACTGTTATAGGTAATACTATAAATTTTTCTTCACATTTTAAAATAAGAAGACAGCTGGTTTCTGGTTATGAATACTCTTCTGTAATTTTGAATGAGTCTGAGAAAGAATGAGCTGAAAATATCAAACATAGCTGTAAGGATCATTGAAGGGAGTAACTTTAATTTTGCACAATTTTCAATAATAGTTCATATATTCTGGTACTATATTTTAGGCTACAAGTGGGAAGATAATATTGAAGAACATTGTCAAAGTTTTTGAAGACATGAAAGGTAATTCTCATGTGCAATCTGATACAAATGTGCCTCTGTAGATAATTTAATGTATCTGTAACTTTTAAATAATAGCATCAGTGTAAATAATTACAGTTTAATGTATATTGATGATCATTAAATGATTTCAAAACCATATACCTCAATGGCAAGTGAATTGTATTTTCATGTCATTCTTTCAAGAATGAAGACAAGGTATCAATGCCTTAACAGATATCACCATTGGAATCATAGCTCCATCAGAGCTATGATGTAGAACTGTCTATCCGTTTAGTTTCCTACTATTTATATTAAAAAGTTATGCTCATTAAATATGTAATAAGATTATGTTCAAAACCTTCTAATAAGCAAACAGTTCACAGTAAAATATTGTTACTCGAATATTTGTTCTGACTTTGCTAAATTTAGTGAGAAGAGTAGTTAGAGTCAAGAGTTAAGAGGTGGTTATTGTGGAGGAACCTTAATCCCCATACCACATGTTGATGAGGAACAGAAAGTCAAACTGTAAATGAAATGTGGAAACCTTTTAGTTTTTATTCTTCTGTTAACAGGTATACCATATGTCACTTTGAAATTATGAATATAGGGACATGGAAAGAAGCAATATACATTTCTCCATCTCAGAACAGTTAGAATACATGTAGTAAGCCCCATGTTGAGTAGACTTGTTGAATGTAATGCAAGTTTACAAAAAAAAATGGTTTTCCAGCTTCATTGGGAATATATCTACAAACACACTGCAGAGAGTACCAGGATTGCTTGTATTTGTCCTGGTTCACTTTGGAAATGTAGCAGGACTCATAGTATAGGAAATGTTGTCAATGAAAGAAGTGAGATAAATGTCTGAATTCATCCAGTTCTCTTCCATGGTGTGAAAAAAATCTCATAGAGAAAACAAATGCCATCCATATGAGCCAGGTAATAAAGGATCTTGCCATCAGAGGAATCTTCAAGTATGCAAAACAATCCTTAATAATGGGGAAAAACATAAGTGTAAATAATGGGCTAAAATCTTAAGAACTTATTTCTTTTTACATTTATACCAAATTGTAAAATAAATACATACAGCTATACAGACTCAACATTGTAATGAATGTGGTAAATCTTTTACATGCATTAATTTTCCTTGCAGGCATGAAAGAAATCATACTACAGAGAAACCTTCTGAATATACTCCATGTGGTAAAGCCTTTGTATATCAGAGTCTTCTCCCAAAGCATGAGAGAACACATACTGGAGATACACCATATGAATGTAATCAATATATTAAAGTCTTTGCATATCCCACTCATCCTCAAAGGAAGGAAAGAACACATACTGGAGTGAAATCCTATAAATGTAATCTTTGTGGTAAAGCCTTTTCATGTAACATGACTCTTCAAGTGCATAAAAGGACACATACCAGAGTGAAACCCTATGAATGTGATCTGTGTGGTAAAGCCTTTTCACGTCACAATATTTTTCAAGTGCATAAAAGAAAACATACTGGTGAGAAACCCTGTGAATGTAATCAGTGTGGTAAAATCTTTGGAAGTCACAGTACTTTTCATGTGCATAAAAGAAAACATTCTGGAGAGAAACCCTATGCATGTAATCAGTGTGGTAAAGCCTTTGCACAACACATTCATCTTCAAAGTCATGAAAGAACACATACTGGAGAGAAACCCTATGCATGTAATCAATATGATAAAGCCTTTGGAAAACAAGAACATCTTCAAAGGCATAAAAGAACACATACTGGAGAGAAACCCTACAAATGTAATCAGTGTGGTAAAGCCTTTGCACAATATAGTCATCTTCAAAGTCATGAAAGAACACATACTGGAGAGAAACCCTATGAATGTAATCAGTGTGGTGAAGCCTTTACTCGTCACAATGCTCTTCAAGTGCATAAAAGAACACATACTGGAGAGAAACCCTATGAATGTAATCAGTGTGGCAAAGCCTTTGCACAACATGATGATCTTCAAAGTCATGAAAAAACACATACTGGAGAGAAACCTTATGATATAATTAGTGTGGTGTAGCCTTTGTATATCACAATCATCTTCAAAGGCATAAAATAACACATACTCGAGAGAAACGCTATGAATTTAATTAATGTGGTAAAGCCTTTGCTTATTGGACTTCTCTTCAATTGCATGGAAGAGCACATACTAGAGACAAACCCTATGAATGTAATCAATGTGGTAAAGCCTTTGCACATCACAATAATCTTCAAGTACATAAAAGAATACATGCTGGAGAGAAACCCTATGAATGTAATTAATGTGTTAAAGCCTAGTCACAACACAGAATCACCCTTTTACTAAAAGTAAAACTTTCAGTGTGTAATTGAGCTCTTAAATTCTTTGAGTATAACATTAGACACTGATGATCTGAGAAAATTCATTCCAAAGTGAATCTGAATATATATGAATTGGTATGATCTTCAGCCAACATACTTACATTCAATTATACAAGTTTATTTATTCTGGAGAAAAGTATCTGATATGTGTCAATAATCTGTTTAAACGTTATGATGTTTGTATTTTGTTTACACCTGGAAACTTATATGGACAAAAGGGCTATTAGTTTATATAATAAGGTAATCCTCTTAGATATTATACTTCTTTTTAATCACATGAGATAATGAATCCAGGTGTAATAGTTTATAGATGTGTATTGTTGCCTTTTCTCATGCTTTGATAAACCATCATGTCTAAGTGAACTTACAAAAAGGTTTCATTTGGCCCTTGGTTCCAGAGCAATACATGAACCCTGTTGAAGTAGCATGGAAACAAGCGTTAGACATGGCAGCTAAAGCAAGAGGCTAAGAAGTCACATTCTTTACCTGTAGCATCAAGCAGAAAGTACAAATTAGAAATGCTGTGCTGACGTAAATACAAAGGCCAACCCCCCAGTGACATATTTCATCCAGCAGAGCAGCATTTCCTATACCTTTCCAAATAATATCACAGACTGAGAATGAATGATTTCTCTGAATTCCAGCCTATGTGCTTGCTTTCTGTTACATGAGCCAGTTCATGATGGATCAAAACTCTGTAAGCCTTCAGATGCCTCCACACATGTATTTCAGGAATTACAATAGAAAAACATTCATGATTGCAAATTAGTTTAAAGATTTGTTTTTATTTTAATCATGCAATGTCTGTGTGTCTTTGTGTGGGTATATGTATGTGTGCTCTGGTTTCCAAGAAGGTTAGACCCTTGGAGCTTCTTGTAGCAGGAGTTGCTGGAAGTCATGAAAAACCAGACCATGTTCCAGGGAATGAACTTCTAATGAAAGCTTGGCCATGTTCTATCCCTGTCAATATTCTAAAGCTTTTTTTTATATAAAATGCCAAATGCTGTTTATTGAAGGAGGGAAGAGGTCTTAAATACAGGCTTACAGCACAATGGGAGACCCCTGGAGGGCAGAAGTTCGCTACCGATGTTTTACAATCTTGCATCTAAGCTGTTAATGCCCATTATGCAGGATACACAGACAAGGATCTTCCCTTAAGCATTCAGGAGGGTGGAACCCAGGAGAATTAGCATAGGGAGGATATCAAGGTCAAGGTCAGCAAACAAAGCAACAATTACCCAAAACAGGGGCCAGGACTCTACAGGTCCCCTTTTACTAAAAAGTGAGCTTCTGACTTAGGTTGCATGGGATGTCAGCAGGTCACCTTACCCATCATGGAGACGCCTGGCCAGGCCACACAGGCTCTCTGTCTTAGGTTGGTGAGTGCACCCAGGAATTACCTGTCTCTGAATACTCATTATCATACAGGCTCAATCATGTGTGAGGTGCAGAGTTAACTGCTGCCAAAGATCTCAAAGTGGCACTGGGCTTGCAATCTGTGTGTTCTATACAGAAAAGACCAACAGAGGTCCTATCCCACCCATATCCAGTAGGCTAAAGGCAACTGAGCCATTTCCTTCCTTAGTGAGCCTTACTGCAAATTCGAGTCCTTGTAAGATGGTATCCAAAAGCAAATGGAATTTATAATTTTCAAAGCCAATTGAACTGTATATAACTATTGAATTAAATTTATCATGCCCAATAGAATGAAAGATTAACTAACTGTGGTAGCTACTTTTGTTGCCAGGGTCTCCACTGTGCTAGCTGCAGTAAGCAATTAATCCCAGAAACAGTAGCAGCAGTGGCTGCCATTGCTATAACAGCAACAACGGTAGCAGCAATGTCAAATTCCCTTCTGGAGCATGTGGACATCCACTGGCATGGATACAACTCCGGTAACATGAACTGCCAAGGCCCATTTTTCTTGATCCCAGCATGACTTAAGCTGGCAGCTCTGCAAAAGAACAACTAAGAACCATAAAGAAAAAACAGACAGCTCATAAGGAGCGTAACTAATGGTCTTATAATGGTTACATTCAGGCTCATAAATTTTAAGGTATCTTCAAAGGGGGGGCTAAATGAATTTCAGGAGGCCAATAAATGTTGCATAGAGTCACTCCTGAAAAGTACATACTACACCAGCTTGAAAAGGATTGTGAAAATGAAAAGGCTTAGCTGGCATGCTACTGTTAACAAATGGAGGTCAGTGACCTTCAGGGTTATCATTAATCTCCAAGGTATCTGGGTGACACATTCTCAAACATACTTGAAAAAGCAGTTACCATACATTACCTTCTGGAGAATCCACCCGCATGGCTACAGTTCCTAGGCTTACATTAATAGTTGCCGAGGCTGGCCATATTGGGCTCTCAATCCCCATTGGCATCAGAAGGGTAGAGTTTTTCATGAAGACCCAATAGGTCTCTGTCATGTTGGGCTTCAGCTGCAGCCACAGGGCGCATTCAGTGCTCAGGAATCCAAAGAGGAACCTCATTGTCCTGAGGAAAGACATAAACAGAACCCCAAGCCCACACCAACACCAGGTCGGGTCTCCTCTAAGTGCCCATAGAAAGATCCTTCCATTGCTCCAGAGGGTGATTTGCAACAGGAGCCCTCCAGTGCTTATCTGCAGTGGATACTCCAGCAGAATTCACTGATAAAAATTTTAAAATATATAAAACAAGGGAAAGAATAGAATGGAGAGGAATGATGAGTCCTTAGTTCCCCCTTTTTTTACTTTAGTAAAATATGTTTGTTTGTTTATTTTAATAGTTCAAATTTTTCTTTTCTTTTTTATTTTTTTAAATTTTTTTATTTTCTAAAGCTTTTTATATCATATTAATATAAAATAGGAAATAGGGAGGAGATCATACAAAAGAAAAACCCTATTCATATGAACAATTTGATTAACACTTTACTCACAGTTGTTTTCAGTTTCAAGGAAATATTGATTCAAGTATTTTTTATTGTAGCCTTGAAGTAAGTAAATTATTAACTAAGTTCATTAAAGAATAATGTGAAGACCACATTGTGGCTTCTATTTTGCAACATTTGAAGTAGACATTGAAGTGTGGGTATGTGTGGCAAATCCAATTTGTGAAGTTTATTTTTTGGTCATTATATTCCTTCTGTGCCTTTTGTTCATCTTCTTTTGTGCTTTCCGTTAATGAGAGGTATTTATCTGCTGCAATGTATAAAATGGAGTGACTATTGTGTAAATGCTCCATTTTCATTAACTCTCAGGTGTATGTGATTATACTTTACTCTTTTTTTCTGTTTTTTCTTTTTCTTTTTTTTCCTTTTTTTTTTCCGAGACAGGGTTTCTCTGTGTAGTTTTGTGCCTTTCCTGGAACTCACTCTGTAGTCCAGGCTGGCCTCAAACTCACAGAGATCCACCTGCCTGTGCATCTCGAGTGCTGAGATTAAAGGTGTGCACCACCAACTCCTGGCTGTGATTATACTTTTCAAGTAAGTGTGTCTGTGAAAGGGTGTTGGCTTTTTGTTCCTGGTATTATTTTTTATATTTTTTTTTTCACAAATGCCCTTGAAATGCTGTTTGTTACCCAGCCTGGCTTGAATGTCAGTAATTAATCATGGATACATTTGAATTCATGATCCTTGTGTGTCAGTCTCCTGAGTACAAGTCCTGGGGTAGATGATATACTTTCAATGATTGTTGTTTTGTCAAAACATTTTAATGATAATGTTAAAATACTTAATAGAGAATATAAAAATATTAAATACTTCATGTATGTATCCAAAGAAACATTTTCATCAATCTTCAACAGATCTAATAATTTAAGTTAATTAGTAATCCACTGTATATTTCACAATATAATTTCATGTACTTTATATATATATATATATATATATATATATATATATATATATACACATATATATATATTATTTGAAGTTGCATGCATCTTCATGTTCTCTTCTTTTATCCATTTGGCACTTCATCTTGAAGTATTGTCTTCTAAGGGACTTACCCAGTGATGCCACATAATGTAATAACAGTGAGATTTACATTCATTTTTTTTTCTGGTATATGTTCATGTTTGTGTGTGTGTGTGTGTGTAATGTAAGCCATGCTGGAAATATGGAGAATAGAAAACAATTTTATGGGGTCTACTTTTGTCCATATTCATATGGTGATCAAGATTAGGTCACAGTTTTGTACTACACACACATTTCTAACAGAGCAGTCTCATTGATGCTGAAATAAGATTAGTTGATGCATTAAATCAGTAAAATATTGTCTTTTCGTGTTGTAAATATGTTTTCATTGATATATAATGGAATATAGGATAATTTGCATAATAAATCTCATTTGCATATGAAAATGATATACTGCTGTCTTTGTTTTTGTTTTTATTGCAGGTGAAATGAGTTAGTTTATTATCAGGACTAAACATTTGTTCATAACACTTTCTCAGAACAACAAATGAATGTTAGAGAATAGTTTCTGTGAGTAAAGATAGTTGCTGCTAAGCCTGATGTCCTGAGTTTAATCTCTAGGAAACCCATGTCACTACTACAAATTTTTCTCCTGTTTCTACACTAGTGGTGTGGCATATGCACACTCACATACCAGCACATACATAAATAATTTTAATACCCAATCAATTGCCATTGAGGTCACTGGATTCCAAATGATTCCCTGGATTTCATCTCTAGAACTTTCATAGGATAAGTAGATAACAGACATGTATAAGCTGTCCTCTCATTGCCACATACACCTCATGGAAAAAGGATGTACACATAAACACAGTTCAAACATTTTTAAATTGATGAAATCAAAAAAGCAAAGAAGTTAACCCAATTATTGAGGACATATGAAATGATTTTCTAGTTTAAATTATTATTATAGAATTTCATGAATTATTATGGTTTGTCAAAACATTACTGATTCCATTTTTAATCTCATTTAAGATTTAATTCTCTGATTCAAAGATAGGCCATTTTAAAAACAAATCTCTGTTGGGCTTAGATTTGCATGCCTGTAATTCCAACATTTGGAAGATAGTAGCATGTCATTCTCTTAGTTTGAGATCAGCTTGGTCCACAATAGTGAATTCCAGGAGAACCAGAGATATGTAGAGATATCATGTCTCCAAAAAAATTCCAAAACCAAAAAGTAATCTCCAGTTATGGAACTTATCCTAATATAATCTGACTGAACTCTGACTGGTTTCAACCAACACTTTTGTTATCTTTCTTTACTCACATTAAGGGAACTTTGTTGACAATGTAAGTATGACACAATGTGGAGGGAGAGTCCCTTTACAGAAGTATAGAAAGGCATTGAATCCTTTGAAAATTTCTAGTGGGGACTTTCATCACCTTCAAGTGACAGAAGACAGAAGAAATAATAGGGCATTTTCATCATTGGCATTTTAATGACATATTTGGGAACTGGAGAGTTTGCTCAATATTACTGTTCTTAGCTACCCAAGCTTGGTTCCTAGCACCTACATCGGATGACAGAGAACTACTTGTATTTCAAGGTCCAGGAGATCTGATGCAATCTTCTGGCCCCTAGAGAACCAGATATGCAAATGGTGGAAAGACAGATATATATGTGAGTCCATATTTTTTTAAAAAAATGTTTTCTTTATGTATATGTTATCCTTAAAAAAGATTAAGTTATATTTTAGTGTATAAATTTTGCCAGTATGTAGATCAGTTGCATGCCAGATACTAGTAGCGGTCACAAGAGTATTAGTTTTCCAGTGACTGTAGTTAAAGTCAGTTGTGAGCTGTCCCTTGGTTGCTGGGAATCAAGTCAGGCTCCTATGAATGAACAGCCAATGCTCATTGGTGTTAAGTGATCTATTCAGCCACATGAACATTTCATTACATCAGTAAGCAGTAAGATCCTGAATTCATCCTTACCTCAGCCCTAATGATCCAGATGAGACATAACCTGATAGCATCATTAATTTCCTTAGAATGCATGCTTAAATAAGTTTCCAAGCCTAAATATCCACAAAATGAGGGAAGAGTACAAAATGATTAAGAGTGGAACTGACAATACAAGTCTTTAAAAAATGGATGAACACTTGACCAAAGCCACAAGACTGAGTTCATTGCCAGTGTCATAAATGAGCAGCAATGCAAGCTGACAAGGGTATATGTCATGTGTTCTCTTACTGGAGTTTTTACCTCATGTATGGAGACAAAAAGAACTTGCAGGCCTGAAAACTGATCTGTCTGAAGGAGATCATAATCTGCTTCCCTGATGCCCACAAAACCTTCAGTTAGGAACCTTTTTTGTTGACTTCAGATGACATCCAGGTTGTCAGGAGATCCTGAGACTTACACAGAAGTAACTTTTTTTTTTTTTTTTTTGGTTTTTCAAGACAGGGTTTCTCTGTGTAGCTTTGCGCCTTTTCCTGGAACTCACTTGGTAGCCCAGGCTGGCCTCGAACTCACAGAGATCCACCTGGCTCTGCCTCCCGAGTGCTGGGATTAAAGGCGTGCGCCACCACCGCCCGGCACAGAAGTAACTCTTAAGAGTGGGGCACTCAGACATTTATAAAGAGCTCTGAAGTATGGAGAGATTGTTAGGGAGGGACCTTTGGGTGTAAAAGCCAAAAGATCAAATGCTCAGAGAGCAATGCAGTATATCTGAGGACAAGTTGACTCCTACTGTGCTGTCTTTATACACACATCTGTGGTGGGTTAGGCACCTCCAGGCCTTCTACTCTTTTCTTTCTTTTTCTTTTACAACTACATGTACCTGTCAGTGACAATACCCTGGAGCCCCCACTTTACATCCCTTCTTGGACCTTAATGTGCCTCAGTCCTTACCTTGACATCCCTGTAATCTGTATGCATGGCAGGAATAAACATATTCTAAAAAGTCATTTATATTACTTTCTTTGACTAACAACTAGTGTAACAGTGGAACCCATGAACTTTTAATTTCTCTCGGAAACTCATTATGGGAAAAGACTGAATCCTCAGGATGAAAATGTCTCTACTGAAGAAACATTTATTTACTCCTTATCTGACTACATGGCTGGAGAGACAGGACCTGAAATTCGGGGAAGGTTTTAGAGATGGGAAAATTCATTATATGAATTCATTAGATTACTCCTTTTTGTTTATTTTTTGTCTTCTGTCTAAACCATTTAAGACCTCAAGCATGGATTAGTTACCTTATAACTTCATTACCAAATTAGTGAAACTGAATAACTATCATGTTATCATTGTTCTTTAATAATGTGTTTTTTCTTTTTGATTCTTTGCTTCTTTCTTTCTTTCTTTCTTTCTTTCTTTCTTTCTTTCTTTCTTTCTTTTTTTCTTTCTTTCTTTCTTCCTTCCTTTCTTTCTTTCTTCACTGCCTCTTTTTGTTTTAAAGAATAGTCTTATTATAAAATCCTTGTCTCATCTGGGACTCACTGTATAGATTTAACTGTCCTAGGACATCAGAGAGATCTGCCCAGCTTGCTTCCAGAGTGCCTACATTATATGTGGGCACATCACAATTCTATAACTTGGTTCTCTTATATGGCTTAATAAAGATGAGTGGCTGAGCCTGGCTGGTTACCATAGCAAGGGTACAGGCTCTAGCCCTAACTTCAGTAACAGAAGAAGTCTCCCATCAAATTTGGCCCTCCTGTTTTAAAGTCCACTGTCTTCCAACTATGAACAATATTGTGTTAATTTATCATTCATTCTGTTATAACTAATCAAGGGAGTAAGATAGGGTTTTGTCCTTACTCTTCAGATGATGAAACCCAGGTTCAAAGAAATATTTGATTTTGAATATGGTTAAGTATAACTGCTCATCTCACTCATCCTGTCATTCTAATGACTTGTGAAATGAACTTGAAGCTGCCTGGGACAGGTATTGTGGCACAGACGTGTAATCATGGTATTTAGAAATTGGAGGCAGAAAATTTCATGATTTCAAAGTCATCTAAGGTGAACATGATCAGTTGGGTTTGGGGAAAGGCCCTTAGTACCAAAGGAGTCTGTGACTGGTTCATGGGCATAGTTAACTCTAGTTGAACCAAAATAGAAGATCTGGATATAATGATGTGATCCTCACTAAAAAGATTGTTATTTTCCAGGTTTCAGATGTTTAGCCTGAGAGAAAAGCTGTGAGTAGTCCTTGTGCTCTAATACACATTTCTAGTCTTTGGAGCACAGGGCCATAAAGGCTGTTTCAATTTCTTAATGTAATTTTGGGGACTATCATTACATCATCTCCACCATCTATTTCCTGTCTCTAAGCACAAACATGTCAGGCATTCCAGGCTGGACCTTGCCTGCTCAGTGAAAAGGCAAAAGAAATAGGGCAATAAATATTCTAGTTCAGCCCAGGGTTTTTAATGTGGAGTGGCATTGCAGAGGTACTTATGTAAGAATGGGAATTCATTGTCCACCTATTACAACCAGCAATGGTCATAGTACAGAAAAGAAGTGGTGGGAAGGAGCCATAAAATTTTCCAGTTTTCTCTTCAGTTTGGGTTGCCAATGTGCAATCAATTAATCAGTTATAGGTGATCGTTAAAAGTCCTGAGTGGCTATTTCTTGGGCTCCACAGACTAGGGTCCTTGGCCAAGTGATTGACCTATCCCTATTCAAACTTACATCTACACCCAGAACAGAGATTCTATTCTCCTGCCCATGGGCCCTTTTAATAGGCCTTCATAAGTACTTTTAACTTTCCTCCTTTCTAAGGCACCAAGAGTCACTCATCATCAGAGATTAGAGCTCCCAAAATGCTTTTGGAATATTTGGCTTCTGTCAAGGATGAAACTTCTCAGAGTCCCAGTGACACTTCTGGCTGTTAGTTAAGAAAGCAACTGCTTAATTTTCTTTGTGGTTTCTTTTTACCCTAAATTTTCTGGTTGATTTCTATCTTCAGTTCTTACCTCTCCTCCATCTGAAGGTTTAACCCTAACTGCCATTATGGGATGGGGGCAGTGACAGATCTGCCTTCTTCCAACTGAATTTGAGTTATCAGGTGGAAGTGATAGGATACCCTTCCAGAGGGCCACTTGTCAAGACAAAACTCTCAATTGTAGACAGGAAAGGAATTGCTTTACTGATGTCTGGGAAGGACTAAAATGTCCAAAGTCTAAGACATTCTAGATGGGCTCACAACAGCCTCCATCTATTAGATATTTCCTTTATACTCTACAGTTTGGTTCAAGAGTCCTGAACCCACAACTAGCTTTCACACCCTTTCATAGCTGTTTCATTAGTCAAAAGTGACAATGAAGCCCTTCTCATTTGCTTCTGGATAGGGAGAGAAAATGTATTTAGCATCCATTAATTAGGAGGTTAAAACAATCATTAGCCTGTCTTCCTTGATATGAGCCAGTGCTCAGGGAGCCAAGATCTGAAGTGTCACATCTTGGCAACATCATTTATCAAGAAGAAAATATTAGCCGGGCAGTGGTGGCGCATGCCTTTAATCCCAGCACTTGGGAGGCAGAGCCAGGCAGATCTTTGAGTTTGAGGCCAGCCTGGTCTCCAAAGCGAGTTCCAGGAAAGACACAAAGCTACACAGAGAAACCCTGTCTCAAAAAACCAAAAAAAAAAAAGAAGAAAGTATTAGTGAGGTTGTCTAAATAACATTTCGTATGGACTTACATCTAATGGCTGTGGAGTGTGATCTCCTGGGTCGTTACCAATTTTCTTAACTTTTGGTTTAACTTCCTTCCTAGTGCTGAAGACCATGTGGGTTGCCAAAATTAGTCTTTCTTTATGTCCTATCAAGGCCAGTTAAGCAACTAGTTCTCAGGGGTCACTTGGGTTTGAAAGGAACCTCAGAGTTTTCTAGTCTTTATTTTACTGGTTGTCCATCAATGTGAAGATAAATCAAAGTGTTTTCTTGATGTATTGTGGCTTTCTTGGAAGCCTTGAGGAACTCCTTCCCACACTGACCCTCTGTTTGTAGACTTGATAAGGTTTCAAATTCATGGAGTGGTGTCTCCATGGACTCCATGAACAATACAACAAATGATCAATGGCCTTTGTTCCTAGGGAACTTGCTGAGCTTGTATAGAAAGGGGAGAAATATTCTCCCTTTCTGTCCATCTAACCACATTGGAATAGCCTCCAAAAATGATTAATAAAAACCCAGAACATCAGTTTTACACAAGTTTGTTACTTTTAACTACTGTATGATATTTCAATAACCAGACATAACACAATAAAATTTGTTTTACATGTTTAGCCAGTCCTTGAAATAGTTCATATATAATCTTGCCAACTTTAATAACTACATGATCTCTAAATCTCATCCTTTATGTACCTTACACAACATACTCAAAATGTCATAACTTGCAAAACCTCTCCAGTCTTCTTTATGATGGAGCCTTCCATGAATCATAATCTTCATATAACAAAGTCCTTCTTTACTAAGGTCATTTATATTCTTCTAACATTTTCTTTTATGTATTGTTTCCTTTTTAATAATACCATGAGACATAGGAACATTAAAAGATGTGTTTATAATATGTTGTGATTTTTTCTCAGGTGGAAGGGGAAGAAGTAATGTCTATCCCATCAATATAATTCCCAATGATGATGCAAAGGACAATGTCACTGAAGTCCATCCTAGGGAATCAATGAATTTATTGAACTTACTTACTGAACATGAATGAAAAGATACTTACAAAGGTTTTGATACTGTGGTGGTTTTAATTAAAATGACCCCCAAAGTCCCATAGGGAGTGGCACTAAAGAGGTGAGGCCTTGTTAGAGTAGTTGTGGCCTTGTTGGAGGAAGTATGTCACAGTCATTTCTGCTGCCTGCTGGTCTGGATGTAGAACTCTCAGCTCTTCCTCTAGCACCATGTCTTCCTGCATGACACGATGCTTCCAGTACCACACAACTAGGATATCTCTCTTAAAAGTATGATGCTCTGCCTTACTGTAGATAGATTTTACACAGAGGATCTCTTTATCCTCTCTGTGGATGAGCATCCTGTTAACTGTTTTTACTGCAGACATGTGACCAATAACAGTATACATAAAGGTGAATAAACATTTACATCCTAGTTTCCAAATCTCTAACAACCCTGGTTAACATACTATTCATCTTTGGGGAATTTTAGAGGCAGTCCTTTTTTAGCTAAATTGTACTTTGTGTAAATTACTACCTCTTAAGCATTGGTAAATCCTTTATATCACCAATTATAATCTTCAGCATTGCAGCTACTAAGTGGAATGCTACCCAGTACATGAGATGCCATTTACAACCTCCTCAAATTAACTCCAAATGGATCTTAGACCTAAATGTCAAATGTAATATACAGAAATTTGAAGGTACTTGAAACTAGGCCTCTCTGAGTTTGGCAACCTGTATAGGCTTTGGGAGGTTTCTCTAAGAACTTCGTGTATAGAGCAAAAACATCTCCACGTTTAATACTAGGAATAGGCTTTGGAGACCTGGTAAAAATCTGGGGCCTGGGACTTTGGAAAGGGTTTCTTCAGATCCTCAGAACCCAACACTTTCCAAACAAGAGGCTGTGATTATCAGTCTCAACACCACTGTGGACTTTCTGTATAATGTTCTTGAGTCACCCAGGTTCCTCTTGAGCAACGTTGTCTGATTAGCCTCCTTTTGAATTTGTATACTTCATTTTAAAACTGAACCCATTGATTTTCATTAACAAGAGACTTGCTGATGAATTTGGCACAAATTTCCAGGCAATTGGGAAATGTCTGTCTTTAGATTGGAAACCCTGTCTGGGAACCACTGTGTTGTGTCCCTTCTGCTTACCTGGTCCTGTTACTCAGTCCTCATTAGCCAATCAGAGGTTCCAGCAGACCCGCCAGTCAGATGGGTGTGTTCTTCCAGGAGCCAGGCATCTGGTTCCACTGATTTGCTTAGGAAGTCGGAAGTTGTCACATGTGCTGAATCTTGGGCTCCATTATGGAGTGAGTCAGCTCAACAGCAGCACCATGGTGAGTGAGGGGCTGCTCTCCACAGATGGGGAGGAGCAATGGGCCAAGATGAGTGAGGGGCCACTGTCCCCAGGTGGGAAAGAGTGGCCAGCCTTGGTGAGTGAGGGGCTGCTGTCCCCATGCAGTGAGGAGTGCCTAGTATTGGTGAGTGCAGTGCTGCTGTTCCCAGACTAGATGGAGGGGCCAACTGAGGCTGGGGAACTGGTTTGGTGGGTCCTCCCCTGGCTAGGTGGGAGCAAACTTCCAGACACAGAGTTCAGCATGTTCCTGCCTGGTTCTGCCTAGTCCAGCATGGTCCTATGTTGTCCTTGTAAGACACTGGTTGGGGTTGCCAGCTTCTGAATAACTGTACTCCCTGTGCTGTATCTGCACAGAGCATTGGGAGCAGATCTATACTGAGAACTATCCTTGATGTTAACATCACTGTGAAATTCTAGTGCCTTTAGTGCTTATATTGTCAAATGTGGAGAAATATCAACAGATTTGCCAAACTTGGAGGGTGCTGTGCCTTGGAAGAGGAACAGGAAGTGCTCTGGGAGATTGGTGGATTTTAGGACACTACCAAATCCCCAGATTAGGGTCCAATCTGACCATAGTGTGGAAGGACAAACCTGAAAAGGATTTCCTCTCTAAGGCATTTGATCTCTGCTCACCCAGTAGGGTAACTTTGAATGTTCTGAAATGCAACTGAGTAGTCCTAGCCAATGAGGGACTCTGGGGAGGCTTAGCAATCAGGAGCACAAGCAGGAGGTAGCTTACAGGTTCTTTCCAGGATTCCCCTCTTGTTTTGCTGTAGGTAGTGGTAAGGAAGTCCACAAGCCATGACATGGTGAGTGTGAGGGCCACTGTCCCCAGACCAGAAAGAGCAGGTTGGCTAATCTCTCAGAGCTGCTTGGACTAGGATGGACCATGAGCCAGACTGAAGTCTGTTGCTTCTGTGGTAACCTGGGTAGTGGCCCTTGTTCTCTGAGCTTTGTTGAGTGTGGGTTCCCTGGGGAGGGGAGGCTCTGCCATCCTGGTATGGGAGACTAAAACTTGTAATGTCATTGCATCATGTTATGCAATTGGGAACAGATTTGAACACCTAATCTTGCCTCTGCTGCCCAGTGCTAGGTACATAGTCCTACAAATCCTACCAGTCTGGATAATAGAATGTGCACAAAAAGGACCCTGTGCTTTGGATGAGGAACAGGATGTGCTCTAGGAGAGTAGAAGAATGTCTACTAAAAGACATACTTTCTTGACTAAGGCCCTGTCTGCTGGGCTGGAAGGGCAGAGCCGTAAGAACTGTGTTTTCTGAATCATTTGATCTCTGATCATCCAGTAGGGAAGCTGTTAATATTTTGAGGCCCAGCTGGGTAGCTCTAGCCAATAAGGGACTCTGGGAAGGCTTAGCAATCAGGAGTACTAGTGGCAGGTATCTTGCAGGTTCTTTACAGGATTCTTCTCTGCTTCTGCTGTAGGGAGTTGTAAGGAAGACCACAAGCTATGCCATGGTGGGTATAGGGTGTTCAGAGCAGGTCTGCTGAGCTGTCATTTCCGCTGGAATTCACATGGACCCTGAGGCAGACTGTGCTTCTGTTGGTCCATATGGTGGCTGTGGTAGTTGTCCTTGTCCTCTGAGCCTCGTTGTGGATGGATTTCCTTGGGAGGGGGAGATTCTGCAACCCTGCAATGGGAGGATATGATGCTTTTAGGATCACTGTTCAGTGTGCACACATGGGCATGCTTTTGGTGTCCAGTAAGGAGACATTGGAAAACTGCAGGTCTGGTTTCTAGAAGTTCTGACCATTGCACTTCTCTTTCATGGTTGTCTTATAAGTGATATCAATAATTTAGGACCTGGTAGAAAGATGGAGATGTGGACCATCTTTGTGATTAAAATGCTTCTAACTTTCTGCCACCACCAGCCACAATGGTATTTTTCAGTGAAATTTCATTCTAGAGGATAAAAGGGGTTTCTGAGCTGCAAAGATTTATTGGGTGTGCATGGTGCTGGGTGGGTGGATAGGGCAGAATCAACATCTTGGGCCATAATCCATATGACAGGAAGCATTCATAACTACTAAGAAGTCTTTGTTTCATGATTTGGGAGCTGATTGGTGGTCCAAAAGGAAGCCTGCTACACACCCTCAAATACTCTGTCTCAAACTGGTTATTTCACTTTTCTTATTTATATTTCTATGCCCAGAAATGAATATGAGCTGCTGAGTCTATTTGATATTTCTTATAGTTATATGATTTCAGTGCAGGCCACTATGTTTTGGATAATCAACTAGGAGGCTCATTCCTGGGAAAAACAATTTTCCCCCTCACTATTCATTAATTTCCTGTAGTACTTTATCTAGGGAGAGGGTCTCATTAGATCCATCCCTCCGAACCTTGTATGTTAGTATGTGTATTTGGCCATATTTTATCCTTCACCTGGGATCTACTTGCAGGGCTCAGCTGTGACTCTGGGTCCCAGCTCCTGTATGATTCCAGCTCTGGAGGTCCAGGTCTCCTCTTTCAGAGCCATGTGTGTGCAGTGGATTGGCTGTCCTGCTATCTCCACTGGCCTTGATCTTTGAGCAGCTCTCCAATTTAGCTGCCAAGCAATTCCCATTCTTTGTTTTTACTCAAAACTGAGGTCACCATAGGAGTGCCAGGTCCTCTGAGTCAGGCAAAAAATAATGTCTGGCAGGGCATTTCCAGGGAGGGGGAATATCTGTGAGCATGTTGTGTGGGTATGTCTATGAGGGTCCTGCCTGGTGGTGCATCAGTAGATTGCTGTGCTTCTGAAGAGAGGAGTGAAGGAATTGCTCTATTATTTTCATAAAGATGGTCTTTAGGTATTTTGCTTGTTCTTCAGCTGTGTTGGAATATCCAGGGCTTCTGTAGTAGGGTATCTGGGCTTTGGTGGTAACATGTTGCCCTGGCTGTTGCTGATTGTGTTCTGAAGGTGATGTCTAGGTATCAGTCTGGGTTTGGAGTGATGATGGGTCTAAGTGCCTATTTCTCAGTTTGTCTTGGTTGTGTCGGTGCTTTGACCTTGGTGTATATTTACTCTGGTCTTCTGGTCTAGATGTCCTATGGTTGAATAGAGGTTCTCTGAGCCACAAATGGGCAGCTGGAAATCTGGTGGCAGGTTTGGCTTCTGTTCCCTCAGGGAGTTTCCATTCAAATTGGGGGCAACAATGAGGCAAAGAGGTTAGAGGGAACTGGGGGTAGTGTGATGGGGGCGCTGCAAGAGTGGGGAACGTCTATGGGCAGGTGACCTATATGGACTTCTGGCAGCTGTTGTGTCCTTTGATCCAGCAGGGCATTTCTGCCTGAATTGGGGTCTGGGACACAGTGACAAGGAAGGAAGTGGGGTTGGGGATAGTGTTGGGGAATACTGAAAGAGTGGAAGAGTTCCATGGCTAGACAGCCTACCTAGATTGCTGGCCTCTGGTCCAGTAGTATATATTCAATTGAGCTTGCTGACCTGTTCTTTGGGCTGGCATATCCTGCACTTGAGCAGAGGATGTCCACTGAATTGGGGGCAGAAACATGGCTACAGGGGTGTTGGTTGAAAGGTTGGTAAAGTATTTTGTCTGTGGGAGCTGAAGGAATGGGGAAGTTCCACGGGTTAGTAGCCTACCTGTAGTTCTGGCTGTTGTGGCCTGCTCATGAGCATGGGATGTCTGTCCAAATTGGAGGCTATAACATTGCCACATTTCTCTCATTTTGAATGGGTACACATATTGTGCCATTATTATGTTGGCAAGATTTAATTTTTTTTCTTGATTTTACAAGATGTCACATTTAAGAGATTGTCTTGAGTATCAGAAGACATTTGTACAGTCTTGTGACTGTTACAGACTATGAGAATCATTGAAGTTACACTAAATGCATTTTCATTTATTTTTTCTTTCTTCTTCTTTCATACAATACATTCTTACCTCAGACTCCCCCTCTCTACTCTTCCCAGTTTCTACCCCCCCAGTATCCCACTTACCCAGATCCACTGATCCTCTGTTTCCCTTCAGAAAAGAGTAGGAATCCCCAGGGATATCAACTGAACACATCATAACAAGATTCAATAAGACTAGGAACAAACCCTCATGTGAAGCCTGGATTAAGCAACCCAGTAGGAGAAGTGTCCCAAGAGCAAGCAAAAGAGTCAGAGATACCCCTAATATACAGTTAGGAGTTCTTCAAAAGCTCCAAGCTAAGCAACCATAACATATATGGATAGGACTGGCCACAGATCCATGGAGGCACCATGATTGCTGCTTCAGGCTCTGTGAGCACTGTGACCCCTGCTTAGTTGATTCTGTGGGCTGTGTTCTCCTTGTGTCCTTGACCCTTCTGGCTCCTACAATCCCTCCTCCTCCCATCTTCAGCAGGGTTCCCAGTACTCCAGCTAGTGTTTTATTAGGATCTTTGCATCTGCTCCAATCACCTGCTGGAAGAAGCTCCTCTGATGATAATTGGGAAAGCACTATCTCCAATTATAGTAGAATATAGTTAGGAATCATTTCACTAACTTTTTCCTTTTGGGTTGATTGTATTTGGTTCTACCCTAATTCTCTGAGCCGTTCAACTTCCAGTTCCTGTTCATCCAGGATGTGTAGGGCATGGGCTCCCTCTTGTGGTCTGGGCCTCAAGTTACACTAGTCATTGGTTGGCTATTATAAAGGCTCTGAGCTGCCATTGCCCCAGCATATCCTGCAGACAGGACCAGTGTGGGTTGAATATTTTGTGGCTGGGATGGTTTCCCAGTCCCACCACTGAAAGCCTTGTGTGGTTCCAGAAAATGGCCAGTTCAGGTTCTGTATCTCACTTACTTGGAAACCTCGCTTTGGTCACACTCATAGCTTCCAGAAAGTCTCCACTGCAGTAGTTTTCCACATTGCTCCCCTAAAATCTCCTGTATTCCAATCAGCTTTCTCTATATTCTCTCTCACTGTTCTCTTCCTCACCTGATCATTCCTGGTCCTGCCCCCATTGACCCACAAAAGCAATTCTATTTGCCCTTTCTAGGGTGATCTGTGCATCCCTCCCTACAGCTGTCCTTGTTACTTAGCATCTCTGCACTTTTGGATTATACTGTGATTATTGTTTACTTGAAAGCTAGTATCCACTTATAAGTGGGTAAATAATCATGTTTGCCTATGTGGTTCTCAGTTGCCACATTCAGGATAATAATGAACTCAGCAAACGACATAAAGAAACCAAATAATCCAAAAATGTGGTATAAATCTAAACACAGCATTTTCAACAGAGAAATATAAAACGGCTGAGAAACACTTAAAGAAGTGGTCAACATCTTTAGCCATCAAGGATGTGCAAATAAAAACTATTTTGAGATTTGTCTTATACCTGTCAAAATGACTAAGATCAATAACACAAGAAACATATCATGCTGGCATGGATGTGGAGTAAGGGAAACACTCCTCCAACTTTCCTGTTCTTGGTATAATTAGAAGGACACAATGGAATTTCTGGTTCTGCAGTGGCAGGAAGTGCAACCTTGTACAGCTTTGAAATCAATATGGTGGTTCCTCAGAAAATTGGCAAATGATCAATATCAAGACCCAGCCATATCACTCTTGGGCATATTCTCAAAAGATGCTACTCCATCCAGCCACAAGAACACTTGTTCAACTATGTTCACATCAGCTTTACTCATAATAGACAAAAACTGCTAGGTCTGTGAAAGATTTTTTCCTGGCTTGGGCTTTCATAATTTCATAAATTCCCTTGAGATGTTGTTTGTTATTTATCCTGTTGTGGATATCAGTAGTTAGTCAGGGATACATTTGAACTCATGATCCTTATGTATCAGCCTCATGAGTACAAGTTCTAGGGTAGATGATGTACCCCTAATGTGTGCTGTTTTGTCAATATGTTTCCACATTGTTAGTGTTAAAATGCCTAATAGAGGAAAATATAAAAAACATTAAATATCCCATGTGTGTATCCAAAGCATCATTTTAATCTTTCTGGTAGAGATGTAATAATGTAGGATAATCAGCAATAAATTGTATGTTTGGTTGGAGACCTGCTTTGGGAGGGGCTTCATGTGCCAAAGATGATGTGTGGAGTCAGAAAGAGGAGACAGACATGATCTGAGGGTGAATCGAGATGGCTACCAGCAGTGTTTAATTGAGAAAAGAGCACCTTTTATACTGTATAGTGGTGAGAAAAGGGCTTGTGACGTTGTGTGTGGCTTGAAATCATGGGTTGAGGAAGCTAGCTTTGAAAATAGGCATCAGCCATATGTTAATGAAAAGACCACAAGTTCCTCCTGCCACAGATGAGGAGAATGAATGCTTTAGCAGCTAGGAACTTTTCTCAAGCCCCTGAGGGAATGGAGATCCTTATCCAACTACCTGACTTTGGTAAAAGGGCTTCTGGGGAGCAGATACTATACCACAAGTTTTAGTGTTGCTATGTGGACCTGTTCCCCTCATAGTATCCCCCAAAGGGAAGGTCTTGATATCTTACTATTTTCCTATTATACCATACCATTCTAATTTCTCTATAGTTATTAACTGAACTCTTGACCTTAATTGCCTCAGACTCTGGATCTGAAAAGTAGACATTTTATTCTGGCATCAGGTGTGTCTAGTAAATCTCTAACTTTCCTGTTCTTGGTATAATTAGAAGGACACAATGGAATTTCTGGTTCTGCAGTGGCAGGGATTTTGTTCAAAGAATTATTTCATTTAGAGAGTCTACCATTTTATACATTTTTATTGTTTACCAAACCTGCACACAATTTCCCAAAGGGAAAGGCGTTAATAGTGAGGATCATTAAAAATAAAAGTAAAATATGCTGGAAAAGCATGATTGGTGTGACATATTAAAATGCTGGAAATTTGTCAAGCATCAATGGTCACCATGTGGTCCACACCAATATTTCACAACATAGCTTGACATGCTATGGATATGTACATATTATTTGAAGTTTCCATGCTTCTTCATGTCCCCATTAATTTCCCATTTGGCCCTTCATCTTGAAGTACTGCTTCCAGGGGATTATGCAGACATGCCAGATAATGTAATGGCAATGAGATTTATTAAAAACAAAACAAACAAAAAACATTTCTGGGGTGTGTGTGTGTGTGTGTGTGTATTGTGATTATGTGATTTTTAGGCCATGACAGATATGAGGAGACCAGAAGGCAACTTTTGGGGACATACTTTTGGTCTTCTCCATATGGTAATCAAGGTCAGGTCCCAGCTTTACACAGACATTTCTCACTTAGTTGTGTCACTGGTCTTCAAATAAAATTAGCTGAAATATTACATCAGTAAAATAGTGTCTTCTTTTCAAATTGTAAACATATTGTCATCTAATGATAGAGGAAAACAGGACAATTTGAATAATGGATCCTATTTGCAAATGGAAATAATATACTACTATCTCTTTTTTATTCTTTTTACTTTTCTTTGAGTTGTATTTGTTTATTCTGAGGATGAAACTCTTGTTCCTAACAATTTCTCAGAACCACAACCTAATGTCATAGAATTGTTTTGGTTGGTAAAGTTGGTTGTTGCTAAGCCTAATGACCTGAGTTCAATCTCTGGAAGACTCAAATTTCTCCCATAAAATTTTCACTTATTTCTACACTCAGTCTGTGGCATGTGTACACTGTCACACCGGAACATAAATAAATCATTTTAAAACCCAAATAAGTGTCATTTAGGTCACTTGCAGCCAAATGACTCCCTGGGTTTTACCTCTAGAACTCACATAGGAGATAGATAATAGACACCTTTAAGTTGTCCTCTCATTGCCACATACACACGATGGCACAGTTATATCCACACAAACAGTTCAAACATTTATTTTTGTTTTTTTGAAACAGGGTTTCTCTGTAGCTTTGGAGCCTGTCCTGGACTTACTCTATAGAACAGTCTAGCCTCAAACTCACAGAGATCTGCCTGCCTCTGCCTCCTGAGTGCTGGGATTAAAGGCATGTGCCTCCATCACCCGGCTATTCAAACATTTTTAATTGGATGAGATTAACAGAGTTAATAACCTAGTTATTGAGAATATATGGAATGATTTGCCAGTTTACATTTTTATTACAGAATTTCAGGGGATACTACTGTTCATTAGAACATTGATGGTTTCTTTTAAAATCTTATTTTATCCTTTAATTCTCTGATTTAAAGATGACCATTTAAAAACACATCTCAGCTGGGCTTAAAGGAACATGCCCATGATTTCAGGACTTTCAAGACAGCAGGAGTCCAATCTCTCTGAGTTTGAAGTCTAAGAACAGCTTGGTTCAAATAGTGAGTTCCAGGACAGCCATGGCTATGTGGAGGAATCCTGTCTCAAAAAACTACAAAAAGAAAAGGCATATCTACAATTATAGAACTTTTCCTATATAATCTGACTGGACACTGACTGGTTTTAACAAATCAGGTTTGTTATCTGTACTCCCATCAAGAGAATTATGTTAATAATGCAAATAAGAAGCAAAGTAGAGAGTCCATTCACAGACAGGTAGAAAAGCCATTGAATCCTTTGACAAGTTCTTTTATCACTTTCAAGTGATATGAGACAGAAGGAGTAATCTTAGAGCTTCACCTACATTTTAATGCCATATTTGGGAGCTGGAGAGTACGTTGAATAGTCCTGCTCCTCTTGCGTACCCAAGTTTGGTTCCTTGCACCCACATCAGATTGCTCAGAGCTATCTGTATATCTAGGTCCAGGAGATTTGATGCCTACTAGGGTACCATATATACATATGATGAAAAGACAGATATAAATGTGATTCCATATTTTAGAAAAGATTTCTTCATGTATATGTTATTTTCAAAAGGAATGAAGTTTAATTTAGATGTATACGTTTTGCCAGTGTGAATATCAAGAGGTTGCCAAGTACCAATGGAGTTCATAAGAGAGGGTCTGGTCCCCAGTGCCTGTAGTTAGAAATTGTTGTTGAAGAATCAAAGGACCCCCATTTCAAGCAAGCCCCTCACCCCAGCTTGAAATAGGCCTGAGTTTTGAAATTCTCAGAGCTGCTGACATAGGTCCCACAAACTCAAAAGTACAATATCAGGATATTTGAAGGGCTATCTGGTAGCAACTGATTAATGATAGAGAGCCCCAATGCCGGTGATAGTCTATAAAGTTTGACAAACAACCAGTCAAAACTGCAAAGTAAAATAACACAGACATTCTGGAAAGCCCCTAAAATGTGAGCCAATCAGAATTGTACCCATACTGGTACCCATAACTGACGTAACCTTGTGATTTTTTGCCTTTAAAAATTGAGCTTGCAGAGGGACAGGCACCTCCTCTAGCCTCTGCTGTGTTGGGGTGCTCAGCAATGTCCCTACTGCAGGGCTTGAACTGCTTCAATAAACCTTGCTTTTGCATTTTGTGTCTCTGGTGGTCTCTTTGGGGATCTTGAGTCCAGAGCACAACAGTTGTGAGCTGGGAATCAAAGTCAGGCCCTGTGAATACAGTCAGTGCTCTAGGTGTTGAACCATCTATTGAGCCCCATTAACATGTCATTATGGCAGTAAGTGTGAATAAATGATCCTGATTTCATCTTCACCTCTGCTTTGAACACCCAAAAGAAATACAAGATTGATAGTTTCTAAAACTAACTTAGACATGGTTCTTAAAGAAGTTTCCAAGCCCAAATCTCCAGAAAATGAGGGAAGAATACAAAAAAATGATCAGGAGTGTAATTGACAATACAAGTCTTAAAAAGTGTTTGACTGCTGGACCAAAGCCACAAGACTTGAGTTTATCTCCCATGCCAAAAAATGAGGAGCAATGTGAGCCCACAAGGACAACTGTCAGATGTCCCCATGCTAGAGTTTATACCTCCTGTAAGGAGAGAAGAGGAACTAGCAGGTATGAAGACTGCCTTGTCTGAATGGGATGGTATTCTGCTTTCTTGATGATTGTAAAACTTTCAGTTAGGAGCCCTGAATGGTGGTGAGTCCAGATGACATCTGGCTTGTCAGGAGATCCTGAGACTTAAACAGAAGTCACTGGAAGGTAGGGCAATCAGGCATTTACAAAGGGCGGTAGAGTATGGAGGAAGTGTTAGGAAGGGAGCTTCCATCATGAAAGTCCAGGATCAAATGACAAGAGAGGAATGCTTGGGGTGTACCTGAGGACCAGCTGGCTTCTATTGTGCTCTCTGTATCTACTCAGCTGTGGTGAATCAGTGCACCCGAGGTCTTCCACTCTCTCCTGTTTCTGACAACCACATGTAGCTGTCAGTGACAATTTCCTGCAGGCCCCAACTTTGTGGTCCTCACTTGGGCCTTATAGCTCCTCAGTCCCCACCCTGTCAATCCCTGTAACCTACATTCCTGGTAGGAATAAGGATATTATAAAGAGACACTTTGGCTTACAACTAGTGAAACTGCAGACCCCATGAAATTCTAATTTCACTGGGCATCTCATTGTGGGAAAAGATTTGAATCCTCCAGATGAGAATGCAAGAGGGTTTTAAAGATAGAAAAAATTAATTACATGGCTTCATTAAATTACTTAGTTTTGCATATCTTTTATCTTCTGTATAAACCTCTTAGGATACCAAGGATGGATTAGTTACCTTATATTTTCTTTATTGTTCCAAATTAGTCAATTTGAATAAATATCATATTTTAAATTTTCATTAATAATTTGCTTTTTTCCCTTTTCTCTCTATTTTTTTTGTAAAGAATAGTACTGCTATGAATCTTTAGCTGACCTGGAACTCAAACATAACAGACTAGGCTGTCCTAGAACATCAGAGAGATCTGTTCACCTTGCCTCCAGAGTGCCTGCATTATAGATTGGCATGTCACTTACTGGATATCTTGCATCATTTATTTTGCTTACTGAGAATGAATGGCTGAACCTGCCTAGTTAGAGTAGCCAGGGCACAGGTTCTGGTCCTATGTCCAGGAACAGAAGAAGGTTCCCATCAAATGTAGCCTTCCTGGCTTAATGTCCACTGTCTTCTAACTATGAGAAAATTTATTTTCTTTATTATTGAGCCTGTTATAACTCAATGACATAGGAAGAGTTCTTTCCTTATTTTGCAGATTGTGAAATTCAGGCTCACAGAGGTAAGTAGTTTTTGAATATAGTTAAATGTAACTGCTCTGGATACTCATACATAATTCTAATTCTTCACTAAATGCAATTGAAGCCACCTAACCCAGGCATGGTGGCACAGGCATATAATCATGGTACTTAGAATGTGGAGGTAGGAATTTCTGGATTTCAAAGTAATACAAAATAAGAATGGTTATTTGTTGTATGGGGAGAGAACCACAGAACCATGGGCAACTGTAATTGGCTCAGGACAATGTCCATAGCCTTCCCTGCAGCTCCAGAAATTCGGGGCCATGGCCTCAACATTTGCTAGCTGAGGTACTTACCACCTCAAGTTTACTATTCTTTTGTTTTGTTTTGTTTTTCAAGACAGTGTTTCTCTGTGTAGCTTTGTGCCTTTCCTGGAACTTACCCTTTCGCTCTCATTCTGTAGCCCAGGCTGGCTTCCAACTCACAGAAAACCACCTGCCTCTGCCTCCTGAGTGCTGAGATTAAAGGCGTGTGCCACCACCACCTGTCTTTCAAGTTTGCTATTCTTGATAATATTTTCTATTCTTGATAATATTTCCTGGCCAAGGCACCTAGATCACTTGGGGATAAGACTCTTGTTGCTCATTAAGTAGTGAAATTCTCTGCAGGTAGGAGAATTAGCCTCAGGCAGGAATGAGCTCCCTATTTGCATATCCAATACAATGTGTTCATCCTTGAATCCCTATAAACACAACCAACAGAAATGGACTCAGCAGGTTTTATTCATATATTTGTATATACATATTCTCATATGCTTAACAAGGAAGAAATTGGAAGGGAAGAATTTGGGAATGGATGAAGAGAGGACAAGGAAGGGGGGCATTGACTTAATACATATTAAATAAAATGTATGATAATAAATTTCAAATACAGAAGTGGCCTAGGGAGATAGCTTAACAGAAGTGGCTCCAGGTGTTGTTACATAGTACACTGGTTCCATTTTACCTAACCATCTCCCGTAACTCTCTTCTGGCCTCTGCAAGTACTCTGCACAGACTCCTGAAGGCAAACACCCATATACATAAAATAACATAAAGCTTAAAAATGAAATTCTCTGCAATGATGTCACAGCCCTGAGACAGACAGTAGGCCGGGCTAGTTAAAATGACTTCCTTCCCATTCTGCATACTTGTAAGACATTCTATGAAATCAACTTGTTTGTGATCTAAGTTCCTGCTTTTCTTTGCTGGTTGTCTGAAATCCCTGTGACAATCAGGTAAAAAACACCTTCAGTTCACCTGATGTCAGTGTTAAGTCACACAACAAACACTCTCCTTGTGTGTCTTTAAATATCTCTTTAGTTGTTAGTATTCTGTGCACCCTTCTACCTCTATGACAGGGAATCACTCCACCCCACATAATATAGGATTGAATAAGCTACCTAGCCACATTGTGTCCAGAAGAAAGAAAAGGAAGGGCCTATGGAGAGTAGGAAGAGAGCAGGGTCTGCTTTTTCAGCCAGGGCCAAGTGCTATTGATATGCATATTTCTGCTGATCTAGAAAAAGTCTTTGTCTGGTGGGGAAGGGAGGGACAGGAACCATTGTGCTGTGATTTTAACACATTGTAACCCTATGGGAGGTGCTCTTGTCACTCAGACCTCACTAGCCAATCAGGTCCTCCAGGTGACTTGCCAGTCATAAGTGGTACAGGGTCCTTCCTGTTGCAACCCCCTTCAGACTTAGCTTTCAACAGGAGCTGGTGCTATTGGTTTTGTGTGCTGTGCTGTGAGTGCTGTTTCAGGGAGCTGAGCAGAGACAATGGCTGAGCTGGGAAACCATGGCATGGTGAGTGAGGGGCTGCTGTCTCTAATGGGGTAGAGCAGATGGTGAGGTGTAGGATCCAGTGTGGTGGGTCCTCCCTGGAATTGGGTGGGAATCTGCTTGCAGAATCTCAGCCCTATGAGGTCCCATGTGGTACTTGAAACTCCCTGGACCCAGGGGCAAGCCTCTGAATAACTTTACTCTGTGGGCTGAATCTGTTCTCAGAATTGGAAGTAGGGAGCTGTGCTTAAAAACATTTTTGAAACCAGGCAGTGGTGGTGCATGCCTTTAATCCAAGCACTTGGGAGGCCAGCCTGGTCTACAGAGCAAGATCCAGGACAGGCACCAAAACTGCACAGAGAAACCCAGTCTTAAAAAAAAGGAAGTCTTTGAACTTCAACATGCGTTTTGTGTACCCATGGAAAGCAGGTTGCCAAACTTGGAGAGTACCTTCTAGTACCATATAGAGGTTCAGTATTTTGCATTTAATTTTTACAAGTAAGACCATTGATAGTTAATTTTGTGGAGGTTATAAAAGGCATCTCATGCATTGGGTAGCACTCCACTACTAAGGTGTGATGTAGATGAGTAGAGTTGGTGATTTCAAGGATTTACTAATGCTCAGGAGATAGTAAGTCTCACAAAATAGAATTTATTGGAGGGAGGACTCCCTCTAAAACAACCTAAACATAAATACATTCTAGCCAGGCCTGTTAGAGATTAAGACAGTAGGATACACATTTGCTCATCAGGATTGTCCAGACATTTGGCTCCAAAACATCACAAAGGAGCTACCGTTTATACATAACCAGTCACTAAGCCCAAACTTTTGTCAAAGAATGTGATTCTAACAACCTTCTTATTGAGGTATTACAGGGTCAAACAACCTTAAGGCCTGGTGTGCCATGAAGTTCCAGTTTTCTTCTTAAGAAAAGCATATTTCTGCCAGATGGGCAATATGACACCATGTGACAATTATTTGAAAAGAAAAACACTGTTGTGTTAAGGACTAGCTGATCAAGCAAGGCTTTCATTTAGGCCCTCAATCAAAGAGGGGGAATATTTTTGGGAGAGCTAGTAACAGCCTGGAGCCTAGGCCTTGGGAGTTATCCCTAAGTGCCTGATTTATTGACAATAAAACAGAGCTCCATCCCTAAAATCAGAAATATGTTTGGGTGAACTGATAGTGGTCTGGAACCAGGGCCTTTATAGTGGGGTTGCTTCAGATCCTATATGGAGCTATGGTTATCAGTCCCAAGATCACGGGTGGGCTTACTCAGTAATGTTCTTTAGATGTCCTTTACGGCATTGTTTGATAAGCCTCCTCCTGAGTCTGTCCCATTGTATGATAGTTTCTACTGACTTCATAGAAGTCATCAATTCCCTTCCATTTTCCCCCAGAAGTAGTATACAAATGATATTCTTCTTAAGAATCTTACATGACATGCAGCATAGCTTGTGCAAGACCTTACCAACCCAGCTCTTATCTTTACTATCTTCCACTTTTCCAATCGTTCTCATCCCCTGTCAGGTTCACCCCAGCACAATGTCACTAAAGAATGACCTGCTGTCTCAGGTGTCTGGCATATTTGAGAAACAATTCTGGGAATATTTTTGCTGTCTAACTCACCCATTTGCCCAGATGGCTAGACCTGCAAGTTGCCATTCTCTATTTAAATTGTTCAAAGTATAACCTGGGGCATAAAGTTAAAAGACACAAGGATGACAGCATTTAGTTTCTTCTTTATTTATTTAGGGTTTGTTGTTCTTGTTGTTGTTAATCTGTGAAAGACTTTTGGTTTATTGGATAAAAAGTCTTATGTGTCTTGGCAAGTGGCTCAGCATGTATTCTTCTTGGGGGATGACCTGAGTTCAGATACCTACACTCAAGTTGGGAGGCTCATAACTCTACTATTCCAGATCCAGGGGATCTGATACTTTCTTATTTTGTATGTCACCGATATACATTTGGAAGACATTATCTCTCATGCACAAACATATACAAAAAATAGTGACAACTTGTTTTCAGAAGTGCTTGTGACTTATAAGGCAAGAAGGATAAAACAAGTTGCTGTAGGTATACACTGAATATTTAAAAATCTGTTATCTTTTTTTAATCTTAAAACACAATTTTTTTAAAAAAATTAAGAGAATTTTTAAAATCAGGCAATAGCCTTACCAGTATGTGAGTGGTAATCTCAATAGAATAGACATAATTAAATCAATAAATATATATCAGTTAATTATATTTACCTGTATGCAACATGTTTCAGTAAAATTCTTTGGTATAAAACACACAATATGATAATAATTGCTATAATTAGTAAGATATAGCTAACAGAACAGGGCTAGATTATGAGTTGTGTGAACACTCTCCAGGATAAATTAATCTTGCAATATCATAGATGTTGTAGATCTCTGTGACAGAAGTGTTTACATCTATTTGGAATGTGCTTGGTTGGGTATTTCTGGTGAAAAATCTGTTATCTTGCATTTGGCTTGGAAAAGATTTCATTTCCTCACTCTGATGCAGGCTTACCACCAATCATCACTCATAGGAAGCAAAATGTTCAAGTGATCATAACAATTATCCTTTTCTTTATTATAAGAGAATGAGATCATTTTAATAATCAGAACTATTTTCTACAAAGTTAAAACATCAGAAAGCTTCAAGCAAATTGCTCCAACTTTGGTAGAACAGGTCTTATAGCTCTATCCATTTTCTATTATTGGCAAAGGACAGAACTGGAGTACAGAGGGTAGTGCTGGCCAGTGACTTCTTGTGGCTTAATTTTGATTAGATTCTTGTTGTTCTTGTTTAAGGGATCATAATATATATTTATAGGTCTATCTTTGTGTCTTGTTTTGTCAGTGGTGCATTCTATGTTGTTGATTTTATTAATTATAATCCAATTATATTGTTCATTTTCTGGAAAATTATGGAGCTTCAGCAATTTTATATTTAGAACATTTTTTTTGTTATAAGTTCCTTCAGTTTTGTTGGTTTGGGAAGTTTCTGTGGAGATATAGTTTTAGTTTTCTCTTCTTAATATGAGATACTTGCCTTTTCCCATTTTCAGGTATAACTGTGTTTTCCAGTTGTTGCTATATTCATGGTTTGTGTTTTTGCTGCTTAAGTGACTGACATGATTCATACATTGGCTATGGATCTTTAAAACCTTCTTGTATATTATTATCTCTTTTTCCTAATTAGCCTCAGCTGTCAGCATGACATAGCCTAGAGCCATCTGAGGGAACATGAATTGAGGGTGTGCCTAGATCAGACTATCTGATGGCTGTTCCTGAGAGAGACTAAGTTGATTATGATTGATGTCTGAAGTCTCTTCCACTGAGTTGTCAGTATCTCTAAGCATGTGGGTCTGGGCTGGATAAGAGAGTGAGCTGAGCAAGGGGACAGTGACAAAGCAAGAGAGGAAGCCAGGAAACACTGTTTCTCTGTGTTTCCCTTTAGGTATTAGCTTGAGTTTCTATCCTAACCTCCCACAAGGAGTGAATGTGACCTATGGGTATCAACCAGAAACTCCTGTTCATTACCTGAGTTGTGTTTGGTTAGAAAATTTAATCACAGCAACAGGGAAGAAAGGTGGAACAAAAATGGTACCTTAAATGTAATTTTCTTGCTGCAAAAGACTGGAAATTCTTAGGCCTATGCTCAGTATTCTGAATGGAATTGTTTTGTCATTTTTATTTCTTAAATTTTATTTATTTATTTATTTATTTATTTATTTTAATTTTTATTTATTAAAAATTTTTCTACTCACTCTACATACCACCCACAGATCACCCCTCCTTCCTCCTCCAACCCTCCAGCCATCTCTTCCAAGCAATCCCACATCCCTACATCTCCCAAATCAAGGTCTCCCATGGGGAGTCAGCAGAGTCCGGCACACTGGGCCTAGGCAGGTCCAAGCCCCTCTCCACTGCACCAATGCTGCGCAAGGCATCACACCACAGGCACCAGGCTCCCAAAAGCTTGCCCATGTACCAGGCATGGATTCCAATCCCCCTGCCTCGGTGCCCCCAAAACAGTTCGAGCCAAACAACCTTCTTCCATATCCAGAGGGTCTAGTCTAGTCCCATGGGGGCTCCACGGCTACTAGTCTACAGTTCATGGGCTTCCACTAGTGTGGCCTGTCATCTCTGCGTGTATTCCCATCATGATCTCGACGTCCCCCACCTGCAGAATCCCTCCTCATGCCATTTTTCCTTTGTCTAGCCCAGGGAGGCCACTGATTCATGGCAGCTTTACTCTCAGTTTCCAAGTGCTGTGGTTATATGCCATTACTCCTACAAATCATAAGAACTTAGTGTTAGATCAGAAGAGCTACGTTTACTGCTTCTTGTAGAGTTAGAAATGGAAGTGGTTCAGACAATGAGAACTATATAGTAGAGTCTGCAGAGACTGAGGGCATTTGTTCACATCCATTGTACCATTAACAGAATTAAGGGTGGATGATATGTGGGATTTAAATACTCAACAAGTGTAGAGTAATGATAATCAAGTTTGGCTGCTTGTCAGGATTGCAAGAAGAGCTTACTCCAGCTTACTCAACACCATCTGAGTTACTTTGAATCATAGTAGTTAGGAGATGAGTCCTAGAAAATGGAATTTAAAATAAAAATGCTGTAATGTGGATATATATGATTTGCAGCTCTAGAGAGTTTCACAAAAGGAGGAACTTTCAACATGGCACCATGTGAAATCTCCACACTAGAGTGATCATTTGCTAGTGCACGTATTCTGTGTATTTTAAAAAATAAGGACTTCCCTGAGGGTTGGGGATTTAGCTCAGTGGTAGAGCGCTTGCCTAGCAAGCACAAGGCCCTGGATTCCATCCTCAGCTCCAGGAAAAAAAAAAAAAAGAATGCGGAAGACTTCCCTGTCACCTGCCTATACTAATGGATGGTATTATAATTTTTTTTTTATTTTGCAATACAGTTCAGTTCTATATATCAGGCACGGATTCCCTTGTTCTCCCCCCTCCTGCCCCCCTCTCATTCCCCCCACCCCACCCCCTATTCCCACCTCCTCCAGGGCAAAGCCTCCCCCTCGGACAGAGATCAACCTGGTAAACTCAGTCCAGGCAGATCCAGTCCCCTCCTCCCAGGCCGAGCCAAGCGAAACTGCATAGGCTCCAGGTTTCAAACAGCCAACTCATGCAATGAGCGCAGGACCTGGTCCCACTGCCTGGATGCCTCCCAAACAGATCAAGCCAATCAACTGTTTCACCCATTCAGAGGGCCTGATCCAGCTAGGGACCCCTCAGCCATGGGTTCATATTTCGTGTGTTTCCATTTGTTTGGCTATTTGTCCCTTTGCTTTATCCAGCCTTGGTCTCAACAATTCTCGCTCATATAAACCCTCCTCTTTCTCGCTAATTGGACTCTCAGAGCTCCACCCGGGGCCTAGCCGTGGATCTCTGCATCCAGATCCCTCAGTGGTTGGATGGGGTTTCTAGCACGACAATTAGGGTGTTTGGCCATCCCATCACCAGAGTAGGTCAGTTCGGGCTGTCTCTCGACCATTGCCAGCAGTCTGTTGTGGGGGTATCTTTGTGGATTTCTGTGGGCCTCTCTAGCACTTTGCTTCTTCCTATTCTCATGTGGTCTTCATTTACCATGGTCTCCTATTCCTTGTTCTCCCTCTCTGTTGTTGATCCAGCTGGGATCTCCCGCTCACCCAAGCTCTCTTTCCCTCAACCCTCGCCCTTCATTACCCCCACTCATGTCCAGGCTGTTCATGTAGATCTCTTCCATTTCTCCATCATTGGGCGATCCCTGTGTCTTTCCTGGGGTCCTGTTTTCTAGGTAGCCTTCCTGGTGATGTGTGTAGCAGTCCAGTAATCTTTGTTTCACATCTAGTATCCTGCTATGAGTGAGTACATACCATGTTTGTCTTTCTGGGTCTGGGTTACCTCACTCGGGATGATTTTTTCTAGATCCATCCATTTGCCTGGAAACTTCATGATGTCATTGTTTTTCTCTGCTGAGTAGTAGTTTATTGTGTATATGTACCACATTTTGTTTATCCATTCATCAGTTGAAGGGCATCTAGGTTGTTTCCATATTCTGGCTATTACAAACAATGCTAGTATGAACATAGCTGAACAAGTGCTCTTGTGGTATGATTGAGCATTCCTTGGGTATATACCCAAGAGTGGTGTAGCTGGATCTTGGGGGAGATTGATTCCCAGTTTTCTAAGAAAGTGCCATATTGATTTCCAAAGTGGTTGTACAAGCTTGCATTCCCACCAGCAGTGGAGGAGAGTTCTCCTAGCTCCACATCTTCTCCAGCATAAGGCGTCTTCAGTGTTTTTGATCTTAGCCATTCTGACAGGTGTAAGGTGGTATCTCAGAGTTGTTTTGATTTGCGTTTCCCTGATGATTAGGGATGTTGAGCAATTCCTTAAAGGTCTTTCAGCCATTTGAGTTTCCTCTGTTGAGAATTCTCTGCTTAGTTCTATAGCCCATTTCTTAATTGGACTGTTGGGCATTTTGATGTCTAATTTCTTGAGTTCTTTATATATTCCGGATATCAGTCCTCTGTCAAATGTGGGGTTGGTGAAGATCTTTTCCCATTCTGTAGGCTGTCGCTTTGCCTTGTTGACTGTATCCTTTGCTCTACAAAAGCTTCTCAGTTTCAAGAGGTCCCATTGATTGATTGTTTCTCTCAGTGTCTGTGCTACTGGTGTTCTATTTAGGAAGAGATCTCCTATGCCAATACGTTCAAGACTACTTCCTACCTTCTCTTCTAGCAGGTTCAGAGTAGCTGGATTTATGTTGAAGTCCTTGATCCACTTGGACTTAAGTTTTGTGCACGATGATAGATATGGATCTATTTGCAGCCTTCTACATGTTGATATCCAGTTATGCCAGCACCATTTGTTGAAGATGCTTTCTTTTTTCCATTGTGCACTTTTGGCTTCTTTGTCAAAAATTATTTGTTCATAGGTGTGGGGATTAATGTCAGGGTCTTCAGTTTGATTCTATTGGTCCATATGTCGCTTTTTATGCCAGTACCAAGCTGTTTTTATTACTGTAGCTCTATAGTAGAGCTTGAAGTCAGGGATAGTGATGCCTCCAGAGATTGTGTTATTGTACAGGATTCTTTTGGATATCCTGGGTTTTTTGTTTTTCCATATGAAGTTGAGTATTATTCTTTCCAGATCTGTGAAGAATTGTGTTGGTATTTTAATGGGGATTGCATTGAATCTGTAGATTGCTTTTGTTAAGATTGCCATTTTTACTATGTTAGTCCTGCCTATCCATGAGCTTGAGAGATCTTTCCATTTTCTGATATCTTCTTTAATTTCTTTTTTCAGGAACTTAAATTCTTGTCATATAGGTCCTTCACTTGCTTGGTTAGTGTTACCCCAAGGTATTTTATGTCATTTGTGGCTATTGTAAAGAGTGATGTATCTCTGATTTCCTTCTCAGCCTGTTTGTCCATTGTATATAGGAGGGCTACTGATTTTTTGAGTTGATCTTGTATCCTGCTATGTTGCTGAACGTGTTTATAAGCTGTATCAGTTCCTTGGTTGAATCTTTGGGGTCACTCATGTATACTATCATGCCATCTGCAAATAGGGAAAGCTTGACTTCTTCCTTTCCAATTTTTATCCCCTTTATCTCCTTATGTTGTCTTATTGCTCTGGCTAGAACTTCAAGTACTATATTGAATAAGTATGGGGAGAGTGGACAGCCTTGCCACGTTCCTGATTTTAGTGGAATTGCTTTGAGTTTCTCTCCATTCAATTTGATGTTGGCTGTTGGCTTGCTATAAATTGCCTTTATTATGTTTAGGTATGTTCCCTGTATTCCTGATCGCTCCGAGACCTTTATCATGAAGGGGTGTTGGATTTTGTCAAATGCCTTTTCTGCGTCTAGTGAGATGATCATGTGGTTTTTTTTTTCCTTTGAGTTTGTTTATATGGTGTATTACATTGATGGACTTTCATATGTTGAACCACCCTTGCATCCCTGGAATGAAGCCTACTTGATCATGGTGGATAATTGTTTTGATGTATTCTTGGAGTCTGTTTGCCAGTATTTTATTGAGTATTTTTGCATCAATGTTCATGAGGGAGATTGGTCTGTAGTTCTCTTTCTTTGGTGTATCCTTGTTTGGTTTAGGAATCAAGGTATTTGTAGGCTCATAGAAGGAGTTTGGTAATGTTCCTTCTGTTTCTATTGTGTGGAACAATTTAGAGAGTATTGGTATTAACTCTACTTTGAAGATCTGGTAGAATTCTGCACTGAAACCATCTGGTCCTGGGCTTTTTTTGGATGGGAGACTTTTAATGACTGTTTCTATTTCCTTAGGGGTTATTAGACTATTTAAATAGTTTATCTGGACTTGATTTAACTTAGGTATGTGGTACCTATCCAGAAAATTATCCATTCCTTTTAGGTTTTCCAGTTTTGTGGAGTAGAGGTTTTTGAAGTATGACCTGATGATTCTCTGGATTTCCTCAATGTCTGTTGTTATGTCCCCCTTTTCATTTCTGATTTTGTTGATTTGGATGCTCTCTCTCTCTGTCTTTTGATTAGTTTGGATAAGGGCTTGCCTATCTTGTTGATTTTCTCAAAGAACCAACTCTTTGTTTCATTAATTTTTTGTATTGTTCTCTTTGTTTCTATTTTATTTTTTCAGCCCTCACTTTGATAATTTCCTGGTGTCTATTCTTCCTGGGAGGCTTTGCTTCTTCTTGTTCTAGAACTTTTAGGTGTGCTGTTAAGTCACTAGTGTGAGATTTTTTTCAACTTCTTTATGTGGACATTTAGTGCTATGAATTTCCCTCTTACTACTGCTTTCATAATGTCCCATAAGTTTGGGTATGTGGTGTCTTCATTTTCATTGATCTCTAGGAAGTCTTTAATTTCTTTCTTTATTTCTTCCTTAACCCATTGGTGATTCAGTTGAGCATTATTCAGTTTCCATGAGATTGTAGGTTTTCTGTAGTTTTTGTTGTTGTTGAAATCTAACTTTAAACTATGGTGGTCTGAGAGAACACAGGATGTTATTCCAATTGTTTTGTATCTTTTGAGATTTGCTTTGTGGCCAAGTATGTGGTTGATTTTAGAGAAGGTTCCATGGGGTGCTGAGAAGACGGTATATTCTTTTTAGTTAGGATGGAATGTTCTGTAGATACCGATTGAGTCATGACATCAGTTAAGTCCTTTATTTCTCTGTTAAGTTTCGATTTGGGAGATCTGTCCAGTGGTGAAAGTGGGGTGTTGAAGTCTCCCACTATTAATGTGTGGGGTTTTATATGTGGTTTAAGCTTTAGTAATGTTTCTTTTACATATGTGGGTGCCCTTGTGTTTGGGGCAAAAATGTTCAGAATTGAAACTTCATCTTGGTGGATCTATCCTGTGATGAGTATGTAATGCCCTTCTTGATCTCTTTTGATTGATTTTAGTTTGAAGTCCATTTTTCTGGATATCAGGGTGGCTACACCTGCTTGTTTCTTAAGACCATTTGATTTGAAAGCTTTTCCAAGTCTTTTATTTTTAGGTAGTGTCTATTTTTGAATTTGAGATGTGTTTCTTGTATGCAGCAGAAAGATGGGTCCTGCTTTTGTATCCATTCTGTAAGCCTATGTCTTTTTATAGGTGAATTAAGTCCATTGATATTGAGGGATATTAATGACCAGTGATTGTTCTTCCTGTTATTTTTTGGTGGTAATGTGTGTGTACTTCTCTTCGTTGGGGTTTACTGCTGTGGCTTTATCTATTGCCTGTGTTTTTGAGGTTGTATCTGACTTCCATAGGTTGGAATTTTCTTTCTAGTGCTTTCTGTAGGGCTGGGTTTGTGGATAAGTATTATTTAAATCTGGCTTTGTCTTGGAATGTCTTGTTCACTCCATCTATGATGATTGAAAGTTTTGCTGGGTATATTAGTCTAGGCTGGTATCCATGGTCTCTTAGTGTCTGCATTACATCTGTCCAGGTCCTTCTGGCTTTCAAAGTCTCCATTGAGAAATCATGTGTTATTCTGATGGGTTTATCTTTATAAGTCACTTGGCCTTTTTCCTTTGCTGCTCTTCATATTCTTTCTTTATTCTGTACATTAAGTTGTTTAATTATTATGTGGCAAGGGGACTTTTTTGGGGGGTCTAGTCTGTTTGGTGTTCTATAGGCTTCTTGTATCTTCATAGGCATTTCCTTCTTTAAGTTGGGAAAGTTTTCTTCTATGATCTTGTTGAATATATTTTCTGTGCCCTTGAGTTGGTATTCTTCTCCTTCTTCTACCCCTATTTTTCAAAGGTTTGGTCTTTGCATGGTGTCGCAAATTTCTTGGACATTTTGATTCATGACTTTGTAGACTTTAGTGTTTTCTTTGACTGATGAATCTTCTATTGTATCTTCAACATCAGACATCCTCTGTTTCCATCTCTTGCATTCTGTTGGTTATACTGGCATCTGAAGTTCCCGATCGTTTACTCAGATTTTCTATTTCCAGCATTCCCTCTGTTTGTGTCTTCTTCATTTTTTCTTTTTTCCTTTTCAGTTCTTGGACTATTTCCTTCATTTGTTTCATTGCTTTTTCTTGATTTTCTTTCAGTACCTTATTGTTTTCTTCCAGGACTTTATTGTTTTCTTATAATTTGTTTGCCCTTTCTTCTAGTTGTTTACAGCGTTCTTCCCATTTTTTTGTCTTTTCCTCTACACAAGCCTCTACCTTTTTCATGATGTCATTCATAAGGTTGTTTTCTTCTGCTTCTTCCAATTTTTGATGTTCAGGTCTAGATGTTGGAGGAGGGCTAGGTTCTGGTGGTGCTGTATTGCTCTTCATTTTGTTGAATATATTTCTGCCTTGACATCTGCCCATCTTCTTGTGGTTCGTTCTTGGTCTTATCAGTGCACTTGGTTCAGACAGAGCTGACAGATTCAGGAAGCATCTCTCTTTTGTCCAAATGGGAGCTCCTTTGTCCTAATGGGAACTCCGGGGCAGGATGTGAGCTCTTGCCCAGACCGGAAGTCTGGGGCAGGATGGGAGCTCTTGTCCAGACAGGAACTCCAGGGCAGGATGGGTGCTCTTGTCCAGAAAGAAAGTCCGGGGCAGGATGGTCACTCTTGTCCAGAAAAGAAGTCTGGGGCAGGATGGGAGTTCTTCTCTCTCTCTCTCTCTCTCTCTCTCTCTCTCTCTCTCTCTCTCTCGTCTTTCTCTCTCTCTGTCCAGAAGGGAAGTCAAGGGCAGGATCGGTATTATAATTTTTATGCATCTTCAGTTGCCAACTCTGTCCTGCAGCAAAGGCATCTAGCTAATGTTTAGTACTAGATAAATTTCAAACTGGTATTAGGAACTGCATAGACCAGTGGATATAATGAATTTGGGTAATCGTAGCCACTATTGCTTTAGACAAAATTATTTTAAGCACTAAAATCTCCCCACTCATGAAGTTGACCTAAAATGGTTCAATAGTAAATCTGAGTTAGTTCTTGTATGTTTTAAAATCAATCACACAACACAGTATATTTGCACTGAATTTAGGTGCCAGCAACTATTTGATTTAATTTAATTACATTTTTGCTTTATGTTTTTTCTTTATTTTGTAATTTTTTATATAAATTTTACATACCAACCTCAGATGCCCCTCTCATCCATCCTCCTGCTACCTTTGGCCTTTTCCCCAACTGACCCTCCACACCCTCCTCCAAAAAAGTAGGGCCTCTCATGAGGAGTCACTAAAGCTTGGTATAATCAGTTGAGGCAGTTCCAAGGCCCTTCCCCTTTTATCAAGTCTGTGCAAGCTGTCCCTCCATAGATAATAAGCTTCAAAACTGCAGCTCAAGTGCCAGGGACAGATTGTGATCCCACTGCCTGCAGCCCCTTAAACAGATCAAGCTACACATCTGTCACACTTGTGCAGAGGGCCTAATCCAGTGCCATGTAGGCTCCACAGCTGTTGGTCTAAAATTCATGGGTTCCCACTACTTTTCTTTCGTTGTCTCTGTAGATTTCCCCTTCATGATCTTGATGCCCCTAGATCATAGAATCCCTCTTCTCTCTCTTCAACTGGACTCTTGGGGCTTGGCTTAGTGCTTGGTTATGGATCTCTTCATCTGCTTCCATCAGATACTGGATGAAGGTTCTATGATGACAGTTAGGGTATTCACCAATCTGCTTAGCAGGGTAGGCCAGTTCAAGCACCTTCTCCACTATTGCTAGTAGTCTAATCTGGGGTCATTCTTGTGAGTACCTGGGAATTTTCCTAGCAAGAGGTTTCTCCCTTACCCCATAATGTCTCCCTCTATCAAGATATCTCTTTCATTGCTTTCCTACTTCATCCTTTCCCTAGTTCAACCATCCTATTTTATCATGTTCTCATCCCCCATTTCCTCCCCTCTATTCCCCCCCCCCATTCTCAATTTATGGAGATCTCTGCTTTCTCTTCCCAAGGTGATCCATATATCCCTCTTAGTAATATAGCATTATTAAAGAGAAGGCCCTTCTCAGCATTTGAAGCCTAGAAAGATACTGTAAGGGTAAGACTCCACCCATCTAAGCTTTCTATTTATGGAAGGAATAGGTAACATGATTTCTTTTTTCTTTTTCTTTTTCTTCATTTTTTTGGCTTTTTGAGACAGGCTTTCTCTGTGTAGCTTTGGTGCCTGTCTTGGATCTCACTCTGTAACAAGGCTATCTTCAAATTCACAGAGATCCTCCTGGCTCTGCCTCCAAATTTCTGGGATTAAAGATGTCCACCAGCACTGCCTGGTTGGCAACATGATCTCTAACCCCCAAAAGCAACTTCATACAGAACCTGCTGTAACTCTTGTCCAAGCATGGTGGCATCCATCACAACATAGAAGCCAAATTCAGGGAGTTAACTCATGTTGAACTGGTTATGGAAACCAAAAATATACAAAATTTATAGGTCATAGATTCTTTTCTGTGGTTTCAGTTCAGCACTGTTGTACCCAAATATGTTTGGCAGATTCAGAAACCCAGAGATGAGAATGAGAGAGTTCATGCATGAATCTGTAAAGATAAAACAAGTGTTGTATTTTTAAATGATAGGATGTTGCAATATCCAAGCTATGAGGTATCTGCCATAGGGAGCTGCATACAAGGAGTGAAAGTAGCAAAAGAGAGACATGTTTGAAAATTTTCAGGGATATAGATATCTCAGCCCTTTGAGAATAAAGCCTCATCTGTCAGCGACATAGATATAGGATTCATTGTTTGCCCTGCTGAGTTTTAGTCTTAGTTTTATTCCAATCTTCCCTCACTGTGCCCACATCCCTTTCTTACTTATTTTTAAAAAATTTATTCTCTCTCATGCACTACATTCTATCTGCAGTTTCCTAGAATTGCCCCCAGAGGTCCAGCCTTTATAACAGCTTTCAGTGCTCAAAGGGAAATAAACAGCATTGTGAAGCTATGATTTTTTTTTTGTCTGGGGATTATTAGGGAAAATAAGAACACTCACATACTCTCTTGATGGTTTCTTTTCTTTATTCTCTGATGTTGTTCTCATCATGCTGTTCTCTCTCATTGCTCTGTCCTATCATGTATTTTCACAATTTATATATCCAAACAAACTCTTTTAGAAAATAAAAGTCATAAAAATGTTGCATTTACAGATAATACATGACTAGAAACAGAGACATCCTGACCACTCTTATGCAATGTATCTATGTAGACTTTCATGAGCAAGAAAGAGGCTGTGTGTAAGCTTCTGATTATCCAAGAAGACTTGTAGGTTCTCAAAGCTTGGGCTTCAAGTCAGAGCAATCATTGATTGGACACTAAAGAACTCTGATCTACCTTGCTCCAGCATATCTTGCAGGCATGACAGGTGTGGTTCTAAAGTTTTGTGTCTTGCTTGGTGTCCCAGTCTCACCACTGGGGCCCTTATGTGGTACAGAAGATGGTTGGTTCAGCCTCTGTGTTCTTTATCACAAGGAGTCCTCACTGAGGTCACCCTTATAGATTCTAGGAAGTTTGCATTGTACTGTTTCCACATCCCCTGCTGAAAGCTCCTCTGTTCTAGTCAACTCTCCCTGTCTTTGCCCCATCCCTTCCTTACTTACCTGACCCCACCTGTTACAATCCCCAACTACCTCCCCGAACTGCCTCCAGTACACCCACTAAATCTTTTCTATTTTCTTCTCAGGAAGATCCATGCATCTTTCCTAAAGCCATTCTTGTTACTTAGCCTCTCTGCATCTATAGTTTCTACTGTAATTTACTGTGATTGTACTTTACATAATTACTAATACCCAGTTCTAAGTGAGTATATACCATGATTGTCTATGTGCTTCTGGATTTCCTTACTCAGAATAATAAAGAACTCATGAAATTAGACAATAACAAACCAAGAAATCCAATTATCATGATGTGAACCTCTAAACAGAATTCTCAGTAGAGTAATCAAAAGTGGCTGAGAAACACTTGAAGAAACGTTCAGTATCCTTAGCCATCAAGGAAATGCTTATCAAAACTACTTTGAGATTTCACCTTACACCTGTTAGAATGGTTAAGATCATTAACACAAGTTACAGTTAATGCTCATAAGCACCTGGAACAAGGAGATTCATTGATATTCCAAGTACAGACCTGTACAGCCACTGTGAAAATCAAAATGCAATCCTGAGAAAATTGGGAATCAATCTACCTCAACACCTAGATGTACCACTCTTGGGCATATACTTAAAAGGTGTTCCTCCCTTCTACCACAAAGACACTTGCTCAACTATGTTCACAATGGCTTTATTTGTTATAGCCAGAAATTGTTATTTATGTCTGTGAGAGATTGTGTTGATTGAATACTAATATGGGAAGACTCTACCACATAGGCTGGCAATATCCCTAAGAAAAGTTTCCTGGGATAGAAAAGGAAGCTTTTTTTCTGAGCGCGAGACAGTGACTGGGCAAGAGAGAATGCCAGGAAACAATCTTTGCCCATGGGTTTTGCCTTCAATTATTAGCTTGAGTTTCTATCCTGAGCTCCCAAAATGATGCAGTGTGAACTGATACAATCAGCCAGATAAACACATTCATTGCCTGAGCTGTTTTGGGTTAGAGGATTTAATCACAGCAGGATATTCACTGGAAATTTAGCAAGGCAGAATTAAAATATAATGGCTAATTCCTTACTTGGAATACTGAATCTGTTGGATGGTTATTACTGATGACTCATTCAGATCTAGATTGAAAAAAAAACAAGTGGAGCAGAAAGAAATGAAAATGATAAGGTACTTTCAGATGGCAGTCAAGTGCTGAAACAGGCAGGAAATTTCAAAGAGTTTATCACAAGTATAAAGACTTTTGCTAGAGAAGGGAAGCCTAGCAAAGTGCCCTAGGGCTAAGACTCCATCCTGTTAAACCTTCAATTTGTGGAAGGAGTAATCAAAGTGATTCCTGATCCCAGGAAGCATCTCTTACAAAACTCAATGCACCTGTGGTCCAAGCATGTTAGTGTCCATCCCAATTAAGAAATCAAACTTTGCAGAATCACCCATAGTGTGCTGGTCCTGGAAACAAGAAAGAATCAAAATTTAAGGTCATGAATTCTTAGTCTGTGGTTACAGTTCAGCATTGTTGGAGGAATATATGTTTGCCAGAGGCAGAAAACCAGTTAGGAGACTGTGAGAGTTCATTGCATGAAGCTGTGAGGATTGAAGCCTGATGTTGTTGGTTTTTTTTTTTAATTTGTTATTCTTTAGGGGGCATGCCTCTTAGTTCTCAAAAACCACACACATAGAAACTTATTCTTTCTTATAAATTATCAGCCTTAACTTGCCTTGTTTCTAGACAGTTTTCTTAACTTAAATTTTCCCATCTATGTTTTGCCTGTGGGCTTTTGTCTTCCTCTACTCTATATATTGCTGTGGGATATTCTGTATGTTAAATGTGTTGCTCTGATTAGTTAATAAATAAAACACTGATTGGCCAGTAGCCAGGCAGGAAGTATAGGTGGGACAAGCAGAGAGGAAAATTCTGAGAAGTAGAAGGCTGAGGCAGATATGCCACCTGCCGCCATGACAAGTGAGATGTAAGGTACCGGTAAGCCACAAGCCACATGACAAAGTATAGATTAAGAAAAATGGGTTAATTTAAGATAAAAGAAGTAGATAGTGAGAAGCCTGAGACATTAGGTCACACAGCTTAAATAATATAAGCATCTGTGTGTTTATTTTATAAGTGGGCTGTCAGACTGCTGGGGCTTGGCAGGTCCGGAGAGAAAACTCTCTAGCTAAAAATGGCGCCCAACAGCTCAAGTTTCCATCTTTAGCCTTTGCTAGTACTAAAAAAAAAAAAGAGGTTTCTGGGCTACATGCTGCTTTGATAAAAGCATAGACCCACTGTTTCTAGGAGTTGATGGCTCCCAGAGCTGATGATAAACATACCACTGCCATGTTGTGAAGCTGAGGTGGGTGGAGCCACCAGCCACAACAGCCACTTTGGTCTTACAAATGCTGCAGTTTAAAACAATAGTTACACAATAAAACAGATTCAGATGAAACAAGACTTTAAATGCTTTACAATGTGTGTAAAAATGTACTTAGGCTTGAAAGAGAGAAAAAATATGTATACAGTTATATAAAGAACTACATAATTTTAAAAAATAAAGTCTTTAAAGAGACAATAAAGGTAGTATAAAAAATAAGCCACGTAAAGATGGATATTAGACAAAAAATCTGGATTGTGTTATCTTTGGGATTTTTAACTACAAAAAAAATTTGATCATAAAAGCTGTTGAGTTAAACCAATATGTATATTTTAAAGGTACCTTGACTTCAAAATTTGGATGTAAGGATATGTTGCTTTGGAAAGGAGGCTCTGCTTTTGTTTCCACAGAAAGCAAGAGGCTATAGAATTGTTCCAGATTAAGATACATCAGGTTTAACCAGCCAAGACCCCCTGAAAGGTCTCCAATGAAACTATGGCCCAGATGATCCAACATCCAGAACGGTTTTAAGGCAACTGGCTCAGATGATACTCCCTTACGGACTACTCCATAATTCTAAAATTTTCTTTGTGTCCCCATAAGATACAGCGCCCCCCTCCAACAGAATGGAGTAAGAGAACCTACGCCCAAATTCCCAAATATACCAACCTGGCTTTGGAGAGGGAATTGACTCACTCCTTCAATAAACCCAGACATATTGCTAAAAAAAAAAAAAAAAAAAAAAGATTAAGAGATTCTTGTGTCCCAAATCAAAAGAGCCCTCTGGTATGGGACATAAAAAAACAAAACAAAACAATATTTTTATTTAAAACAGGTTGATTATAAATACAATCTCTTTCTAAAGAAAAAAGGAGATAGTATAGATATAATAAGATGAAAGGATAGATTAATAAGCGTACTTTTAAAGAACAACTTGTTTAAAAATGTTTTACATTGGTATAGATTTTAGTTTATTGATACAAGTTTAAACTTAATTTTGTTATACTGTATATATATTTCTACTCTCGTTTGAGGTATTATATTTATGTAACACATTTAGATTGTAATAGATAATTAAAAATACAGATCAATTAGTCTGCTATGATAGTCAAACTTAAAGTCATGTTAAGTTTTCTAGGTATACATAGATATAATTTAATTAGGTAGGTAATCTTCAAACACTTCAAAGGCCTACAAAATATGACATTTAAAATGTTTTAAAAATTTAGACTTTCTGGACAGTGAGACACATCTGCTCCTGACAGCACTGATTTACTTCAAAAAGGAAGATGGACATCAAAGACACTCTATGTAGAATTTATCTTCACCTTGACAAAAATAGCCAGTTGGGTAAGAAACTGTTCTTGTCTGGACTACTTGATTGACTGGACATGCAGGACCCATAAAAAGGTGACCACTAAACTTTACTTGGCAAAATGGTCCTTCAGGTTCCTGCTTGACAGAGGAAACTGCCAGACATTCTACAGGACACAGAGAAAAATGACTGAAAAACTCTAGGCCTGTGGACTAAAGACAGATGCCCCAACTTTACAAAAGAACATCAGGTGACTGTCCAGCCTGCCAGCTATCTCTGTCTACCCTACAAGACTCCCAAAATTCGCTTACATCCTTCTCCCATTTCTCAAGTAATAGTATATCCTTCTGGGGCCTTTGATGTGGTTAAAGACTAAATAGTTATGATAAAAGATGAGTTAGATATAAAACCTTAAATTCTCAAATATGACAGATAAGATATCTTCTTTAATATTGTAACTGTAATTCTTGCTTGATAATTGTTTTTTATCTGTAATTTTACTATGTAAAAGTTAAAACCTTCCTTTTTTCAAAAAAAGAAAATGGAAAGTGCTGTGGGATATTCTGTATGTTAAATGTGTTGCTCTGATTAGTTAATAAATAAAACACTGATTGGCCAGTAGCCAGGCAGGAAGTATAGGTGGGACAAGCAGAGAGGAAAATTTTGGGAAGTGGAAGGCTGAGGCAGAGAGACACTGCCAGCCGCCGCCATGACAAGCGAAGTAAGCCACAAACCACGTGACAAAGTATAGATTAAGAGAAATGGGTTAATTTAAGATAAAAGAAGTAGATATCAAGAAGCCTGAGCCATTAGGTCAAACAATTTAAATAATATAAGTGTCTGTGTGTTTATTTTATAAGTGGGCTGTTAGACTGCCGAGGCTTGGCAGGACCTGGAGAGAAAACTCTCTAGCTACAATATATCTTTATTTCTTATTTTGTAGCTTGCTGTGTAGCTGGGTGTTTGGCCCCTGGTGTCCTCTACTTTTCTTTCTCCGTGTTCCTTTTTTTCCTCCCAGATATATCTGCCTATTTATGTTCTCAGCCTGCTGGCCCTGCCTATCCTTTCCTGCTAAGCTGTTGGCCATTCAGCTCTTTCTTAAACTAATGAAGTACTTTAGACAGGCTCTGAAGTATAAGAGCTTCACAGAGTTAAGTAAATGCAACATAAAAAATGCAACAAATCTTTGCATCATTAAAACAATTGTTCCACAGCATAAACAAATATAACACATCTTAAAATAATATTCCACAGCAACCTAGGTTCCCTTTTGTGACCACAAGCTGGTAAGATATCTAAGCTATGAGACATCTTCTATGAAGACCTCACTGCATATAGGGGGTTGAAGTAAACAAAGAGATGTATGAGAAGTTTCAGGGACAGGGCCATCTAAGTGTAGAAGTAACCATCTTATTCAATAAGAAACACAGAACCAATGCAAAGATGAAAACCCAAGAGGTCAGAGCTAAGAGCCTTACCCTTCACTCTGCAGCTATCCTCTTTAGCAAAGAGAACTTCTTCCTGTGTGTTTGTCTTTATAAAGACTTTCTGTTCTGCCTTCTCATTGGTTGTAAACCCAACCACATGACCGCCTCATCACTGCCTGTCTGTACAGACCTCCAGGTCTTCTATGGTTGGTATTGAGATTAAAGGCGTGTATCTCCATGCTGGCTGTATCCTTGAACACACAGAGATCTACCTAGCTCTGCCTACCAAGTGCTGGGATTAAAGGCATGCAGCATCACTACCTGGTTTCTGCTTATGGTTTGCTAATAGCTCTGACTTCCATGCAACTTTATTTATTAACATACAAATAAAATCACATTTCAGTACAAATAAAGTATCATCAATCTAACTCTTTTGAAAGTGAAGCACCATGCACCTCAGACAGTACTACATGATTTGATGTTTGTCCTGCTATGCTTCAGTCTTGCCTTGGGTCCAATCTTCCCTAATTGTGTCTCCATTTCTATGTTTTGGAATGTGAATGGTACTCTGTGCCATTGTATGCTGGAAAGATGGAACTTGGTTTTTTGATTTTACAAGATGTGACTGTCAAGAGATTGTCTTGGGTGTCAGAAGAGACTTTGGACATTTGAACAGTGTAGGGGCTGTTGCAGACTACAAGGATTATTGAAGTGACTAAGTGCATTTTGTACATGGATGACCATGAGCCTATAATGACTTGAGTCAGAATATAGTTGATTGAATGAAAAATCTCCCAGATACTATGATGTATTTGGACATGTGTCTCTCCTTGGTGACTTCTTTATATTGCTTGTGAAACTTTTAGTAGAGGGAGGTTTTCTGGATGAAATTCCTCACTGGGGATGTGATATTCATCTTTATAGTCTCAACAAATTTCCTATTGTTTGTATTTACTGTGTTGTGATTGAAACAAATCAGCCAACTTCCTTGTATTGTCATGCTTTCACTACCATTATAGACTCTATCTCTAAATCACATAAGATACTTTAGAAGTAATTCATATTCAGTGCTAATGCAGTTTGGTAGCCTGCTCTTTTAATATTTTTGTTTGTTTTGAAGACAAGGTTTGTCTGTATAGCCCTGGCTGTCCTGAAAGGGGCTCTGTAAACTATGCTGACCTCTAACACAGAGATCCCCCTGAATCTGGATCCCAAGTCCTGGGATTAAAGATGGTCCAACATTGGATGATGGGCCTGGGATGTATGTTTTTGTACATGTCAAACATAGGCTCTTTTGCTGAGCTTCATCCATTTTGTGAACTATAAAATTTGGCAGAGGGTATCATTCTCTTCCTCAGGATGGCATGTATTCATGACATTAATACTGCCTGAGCCTTCTGAGTCACTGGATTGCAGGTTTATGACCTGCTTCCTGCCTGTTTTGTTTTTTTGAATTTTTAAATGAATATGAATAATTTCCTATATGCATGAATATGCACCACGTGAGTACCTGGTTCTCACAGTGATTTAAACATGGTTTCAGAAACCCTGAACTTGGAATAATGGATAGTTCTGACCCCCCATGTAATTACTGGAAATTGAGCCTACCTATATGCAAGACCAGCAAAAGCTCTTTACTACTGTGTCATGTCTTCTGCCCTTCGTTGATTATTTATGATCAATATTCATATTGCTAATGTTTTCATCTGTCTATTTGTAAATATTACAACATGCAGTACCTTTTAATAAAATCTTATTAATGTTAGAGTTTAAATTGTGGCACTTCAGGTGTCTGGAAGATGAAAACAGAACTGGAGTGAATACATAACTCTTTGTAGGAACTTCAATAAAAATCTCTGAGTTCTTTCTATCTTTTTTGTTTGTTTGATTTTTAACATGGGAGACAGGGTCTTAATATGTTCTCCTGGACCAGATTGCATAGACTAGCCTGGCATTCAACTAAGAGGCACCTGCCTTTGTGTTCTGAGTGCTGAGGTTAAAGGTGTGAGCCAATACACCCAGCTTGGCTATCTTATTTTTCTCTTTTAGCTAGTAATTGTTCATACAATTTCTCTCATGTGTTTTCTGTACTGTGGATTTTTTTCCTTGTTTCACTATGTTTGCTATTATGCATTTCTCTTGCAAGATGATAGCCCATTCAAAGGGTACAAAATGACAGAGGTGACCCTCCAGTTTCCTTCTAAAGTGACATTGTGATTACATTATCTTGTCTATGTCATGAAGTAAGGATGGGGAGTACCAGAATTATATAAATATATAGTCAAAGAGGTATATATTTACAATCTTGTCAGTGTCATACTTTCTTATTTGCACATGTATGGGATATTTTAGAATGCAGTGACCTATGATGATGTGCATGTTGGCTTCACTTGGGAAGAGTGGTCTTTGCTGGATCCTTCCCAGAAGAATCTGTACAAAGATGTAATGCTGGAGACCTACAGGAACCTCACTATTATAGGTAAGATGGAAATTTTCTTTATGTTTTCAAATAAAGGGACAAGTGTTCCTAGGTTATTGATGCTCTTCTCTAATTAAATTGAAAAAGAAGAATGAGGTGAATAACTGTATCATGGTTCTAATGTTCACTGAAGATAGTGACGAAAATTTTACACAGTTTTCAACAATACATTATACCTCTTCTGGTACTCTATTTTAGGATACAGTTGGGAATATCATGATATTGAAGAACAATGTGAAAGTCATAGAAGATATGAAAGGTAATTTTTATGTCCAATCTGATACAAATGTGCCTCTGAAGAAATTGTATTGTGTCTGGGAAGTTTCAAACAAAAGCATCAGTGTAACTAAGAACCACTTAAAGTGCATTGATGATCATTAAATTCTCACAAAACCATAAACCTCAATTTTAGGTAGGTGAATTGCATTTGGAAGGCATTCTTTAAGTGAGAAAACAAGGAAACAATGCCTCAAGAGATGTGACCATTTGAATTATAGCACCATAAGAGAGATGCTATAGAACTGCCAATCCATTTATTTCATTTTACTTATATTACAAAATTATACACAGTGAAGGGGTGATAAGGATACCTCCAAAACATTCAAGTAAGCACAGAGTTCATACTAAAGCTGGCTTTGCTCTTATATTTGTTGTGACTGTGCTGTTTAGTTAGAGTGGCAGTTAGAGTTAATAGTCAATGGGAATTGTCATGTAGAAACCTTTATCCCTATACCACAAGACTATGAGGACAGAAAGTCAAACTGAATTCAATGTGGAAATCTTTTATTTGTTATTCTTCCTTTACTAGGTATAACATATGTCACTCTGGATACAAGCCATATGAGCATAGGGATATGGAAACACATAACACACCTCACTCTCAGAACAGTTAGAAGATAAGTAGCTGTCCCTACATTGAATATAATTGTTAAAATTGATTCAAATATACAAGTAATTGTTTTTTTCTAGCTTCGTTGTTAATACATCAAAAGACTCATGCTACAGAAACGTCCTGAGATCTAGGACTGTGTAAATAACACATGAGTGTAAACACAGTGACAAAATCTTAAGATCTGATTCCTCTTTACAGTTGGAACAAATTATAAAATTAATTCTTACAGATGTAAAGAGTCAATAGCATATTGATTATGGTAAATATTTTACATGTGCCAATTATCCTTGTAGGCATGAAAGAAGCCACACTGTAGAGCAACCTTCTGGATATATTCAATGTGGTAAAGACTTCGCATACAATAGTCAGCTTCAAAGGCATAAAAGATCACATACTGGAGAGAAACCCTATGAATGCAATCAGTATGGTAAAGCCTATGCTCATCACAATAATCTTCAAATTCATAACAGAACACATATTGGAGAGAAATCCTATGAATGTAATCAGTGTGGCAAAGCCTTTGCTTATCACAGTCATCTTCAAGTACATAAAAGAACACATACTGGAGAAAAACCCTATGAATGTAATCAGTGTGGTAAAGCTTTTACACAACACAGTCATTTTCAAAGCCATGAAAGAAAACATACTGCAGAGAAACCCTATGAATGTAATCAGTGTGGTAAAGCATTTCCTTATCTCAGTAGTCTTCAAGTACATAAAAGAATACATGCTGGAGAGAAACCCTATGAATGTAATCAATGTGGTAAAGCCTTTGCATGGCAAACTAATCTTCAAAGGCATAAAAGAACACATACTGGAGAGAAACCCTATGAATGTAATCAGTGTGGTAAAGCCTTTAGTCATCACAATGCTCTTCAAGTGCATAAAAGAACACATACTGGAGAGAAACCCTATGAATGTAATCAATGTGGTAAAGCCTTTACACAACACAGTCATCTTCAAAGGCATGAAAGAACACATTCTGGAGAGAAGCCCTATGAATGTAATCAATGTGGTAAAGCCTTTGCTTGTCACAGTGCTCTGCAATTACATAAAAGAACACATACTGGAGAGAAACTCTATGAGTGTAATCAATGTGGTAAAGCCTTTACTCGTCACAATGGTCTTCAAGTGCATAAAAGAACACATACTGGAGAGAAACCCTATGAATGTGATCAGTGTGGTAAAGCCTTTGCACAACCCAGTCATCTTCAAAGGCATGAAAGAACACATACTGGAGAAAAACACTATGAATGTAATGAATGCGGTAAAGCTTTTCCTTATCTCAGTACTCTTCAAGTACATAAAAGAATACATACTGGAGAGAAAACCTATCATTGTAATCAATGTGGTAAAGCCTTTGCTCATCATAGTAATCTTCTAGTACATAATAGAACACATACCACAGAGAAACGCTATGAGTGTAATCAATGTGGTAAAACCTTTACTGACCACAGTAATCTTAAAGTACATAAAAGATCACATACTGGAGAGAAACCCTATGAATGCAATCAATGTGGTAAAGCTTTTGTATGTCACAATGAACTTCAGAGGCATGAAAGAAGACATACTGGAGAGAAACCCTATGAATGTAATCAGTGTGGTAAAGCCTTTGCACAACCCAGTCATCTTCAAAGGCATGAAAGAACACATAGTGGAGAAAAACCCTATGAATGTAATCAATGTAGTAAAGCCTTTCCTTATCTCAGTAGTCTTCAAGTACATAAAAGAATACATACTGGAGAGAAAACCTATCATTGTAATCAATGTGGTAAAGCCTTTGCTCATCACAGTAATCTTCTAGTACATAAAAGAACACATACTGGAGAGAAACCCTATGAATGTAATCAATGTGGTAAACCCTTTGCTGATCACAGTAATTTTAAAGTACATAAAAGAACACATACTGGAGAGAAACCCTATGAATGTAATCAATGTGATAAAGCCTTTGTATTTCATAGTGATCTTCAAAGGCATAAAAGAACACATACTGGAGAGAAACGCTATGAATGTAATTAATGTGGTAAAGCTTTTGTATGTCACAATGATCTTCAGAGGCATGAAAGAAGACAAAATGGAGAGAAACCCTATGAATGTAATGAATGTGGTAAAGCCTTTGTATATCACAATGATTTTCAGAGGCATGAAAGAAGACATACTAGAGAGAAACCCTATGAATGTAATCAATGTGGTAAAGCCTGTGCTTGTCATAATGCTTTTCAATTGCATGAAAGAACACATAGTGGCAAGAAACCCTATGAATGTAATAGATGTGGTAAAGTCTTTGCATGTCGTAGTCATCTTCAAAGGCATAAAAGAACACATCCTTGAGAGAAACCCTATGACTATCAGTGTGGTAAAGCCTTTACATGTCACAGGAATCGTCATGTGCATAAAAGAATGCATACTAGAGAGAGACCCTGTGAATGTAATCAGTGTGGTAAAGCCTTTGCGGGTCAAAGTAATCTTCATGGGCATAAGACAATGCATACTGGAAAGAAACACTATCAGTGTAATCAATGTTATCAAACCTTTGCTCATTACAGTCATCTTCAAATACATAAAAGAATACATACTGGAGAGAAACCCTATGAATATAATCTGTGGTAAAGCTTGTGTACAACACAGTCATCTTCAAATGCATGAAAGAGTACATACTGGAGAGAAACCCTATGAATGTAATCAATATGGTAAAGCCTTCGCATGTCACAAAAGTCTTCAAATGCATAAAAGAAAATATGCTGGAGAAAAACCTCTATGAATGTAAACAATGTGGTAAAGCCTTTGCACAACAGAGTATACTCTTCAAGTACATAAAAGAACACATACTAGAAGGAAATCCTATGAATGTGATCAATGTGGTAAAGTCCTGTCACAACACAGAGTAACCTTATAACTGTAAAATTTCTAGTGTGTAATTGTTCTTTTAAAGCCTTTGAATATAACAGTAGACTTTGAGAACCTGGAAGTTGTATACCAAAAAGAATCTGAATATATACGAATTGGTATGATCTTTAGGCAACATAAGGTTTGAGGTTGGATGTGTCTTTTTCTGTGTTTCTGATCTTTCACTGTTCACCCCATACCTGGCTCTGGGTTTATTCTTATTAATAAGACCTTTAGAAATTTGTCTACATCTGGTGCCCTGCTTATTGGTTATGAATTCATGTGAAAGCTACTTGCCTCTGACCTTGCAGGCCCCAGCTCAGGCCTGAGCTGCATTTGGCTAGTTGTGGTTGTGCATGTTGGTAGAATTTACTGAATGAGGTGGAAGCAGGAAGATCCCAAGTTTGAGGCCAGCCTAGGAGACTTGCTGAGGAGAAGCTGCTGCTGGGCCAGGTTACAATCAATACTGGCAGGACCATGGAGGTTGTGGCTGCTGCTCCAAGTTGCTAGGTGTTTCTCATCATGTTGGTGGTGATGGTGACACTGCTACTGGAGACAAAGTGTTTACTGCTGCTTGTTAAGAGACAATTGCCAGGACAATTGTGTTATAAGAAAGCATTGGCAAAGTCATTTGGGAGAAATTTGATGAGGCTAGTCATGGGGAGAAATTGCTGTGAAGATATTGTCTTCTATGGAAGAAAATTCATTGTTCCAAGAGACAGACATTTATCAGACTGTGATTGCTCTAAATCACAGAGGATGCCAAAAAAAATTTCTGCAGGGAACCATGACCACACTAACAGCAACTTTAAAATCTGCAAAAGGAAGACAGAATCCCACAATGGTGATTCTACATGGATTATGATGAAGCTATTAAGCTGATTAACGCATTGAAAGATCTGTTTTGGACTATAAACTGCTCAGGAAAATTTGAGATGGCTAGCTGAGATGATCCAAGTTCACAAACTACTGGAACAAGTGCTTGAGATAAGCCCTGCACTTTCCTTTTATGCAGAGACTGGGCAAAAGTCACAGGACTTGAAAATTAACCCCAAAATTTTCTTTTCAGGAATCCATAAAGATATCTTCATCCCTAGACAGCAGGAAGTAATTTTAAGAACAGAACTCCCACATACCCAAGAGGTGGGGTGGGTGGTTTTTTGGTAATTTAAAGAGTTATAGATATTGTCATTGTTTACAATGGTTGGTTACAAGTTATTAATCTGTTATTGGTAAAATAAGTTAAACATAGAAGATTAGGTAAAGGGTTCTTGTTTTTAAAAAAGGAAAAGAAAAAAGGGGATATAGAAAAGGGTAGATTGTTGATCTGCTCTGAAAGAAGAAGATATAAAAGTGATTTAGATAAAATGCAGATTTTTGAATCTGGTCAGGAAAGAAAAAAGAGAATATGGATATGATAAGATAAATGGGTAGGTTGTTGAATGTATTTTTAAAAAGGAACTTCATGTTTTGAATAGGATAAGTAATGAAATTTTTTTGTCCAAATTTATCAATTGTTAATGGAGTGGACCTCATTAATGTATATAATGGAGTTTTTTTGTTTGAATTTGTCAAATTTTAATAGACTAGAGATTATGAATGTAATTCTTGACTGTGTATATTGTATATCCTTATTATACTTGTTGTATAGTTTGTCATATTAGTTATAACTTTTTTATATTCGACCAAAAAAAGGAGGGATGTGGTGATATTTTATCTCTGTACATTAATAAAATTTATGTGGGGTCAGAGAACAGAACAGCCACTACATTAGACATAGAGGCCAGACAGTAGTGGCATACAACTTTATTCCCAGCACTTGAGATCTCATATCTTGCTTGGGAAAGACACATGCCTTCAATCCCAGGAAGTAAAGGCAGGAAGCAGAAAAGCACATAAGGCATGCAGACCAGGAACTAGAGTCTATTTAAGCTTTTAGGCTTTTGAGTAGCAGTTCAGCTGAGATCCAATCAGGTAAGGACTCAGAGGCTTCCAGTTTGATGAAACAAGATTACCTGAGAAGATGGCAAGGTGAGGTCGGATGAGGCTAGTGCTGTTTCTATGATCTTTCAGTGTTCACCCCAATACCTGGCTCTGGGTTTGTTTTTATTAATAAGACCTTTGGGAATTTGTCTGCAAAGGTTATTTATTCTGGAGGAAAAAATTGACACATGTCAATAATCTGGTCAAGAATTATGATGTCCTTTAATCTGTTTACACCTGGAAACTTTTATGGAAAAAAGGCACATGAATTTGATGATAAGGTAACCCTCTTCGATTTCATACTTCTCTTCAATCACATGTGGTAATGAATCCAGGTGTAAAAGTTCATAGATGTGTATTATTGTCTTTTCTGTTGCTCTGATAAAACATCATATCTAAGTGAAATTTAGATTTTTAGGCATTTCCTTCTTTAAGTTGAAAAAATTTTCTTCTATGATCTTGTTGAATATATTTTCTGTGCCTTTGAGCTGGTATTCTCCTTCCTCTATCCCTATTGTTCTTAGGTTTGGTCTTTTCCTGATGCCCCAGATTTCTTGGATATTTTGTGTTATAATTTTTTTGGCATTGGTATTTTCTTTGACTGGCGAATCCATTTCCTTTATTGTATCTTCTACATCAGAGATCCTCTCTTCCATCTCTTGTATTCTGTTGGTTGTGCTTGCATCTGTGTTTCCTGTTCATTTACTCAGATTTTCTATTTCCAGAATTCCCTCTGTTTTTGTCTTCTTCATTGTTTCTATTTCCCTTTTCAGGTCTTGGACTGTTTCCCTCATCTGTTTCATTGCTTTTTCATGGTTTTCTTTAAGGGATTTATTGTTTTCTTCCACTTTATTTGTCTTTTCCTATAGTTTTTTATAGAGTTTTTCCCATTTTTTTGTTTGACTTTTTCTCGTTTTCTTTATTGATTTCGTCCACTTTTTTGTTTATCTTTTCCTCAATTTCATTTTGATTTTTTCTTGAAAGGCCTCTGGCATCTTCATGATGCAATTCTTAAGATTGCTTTCTTCTGCTTCTTCCACCTTGTGATGTTCAGGTCTTGCTGTTGGAAGAGGGCTAGTTTCTGGTGATAATGTATTGCTCTTTATGTTGTTGTATGTACTTCTACCTTGATGTTTGCCCATCTCCTCGTCTAATAGGTATGAGAAGTGCCTGTGTCTGAGCAAATTGCTGTTGGTCCACTCTGAGTTTGTTATGTCTATGTCTCAGGGGGCCCTTCTGGGTCTAATCTTAGCTCTTGTTCTGATTGGAGCAGGCAGCTTCTGTGTCTCAGCGAGCTGCTCTTCGGTCAACCCAAGCTAGTTGATTCTGTCACTCATGGATTTGTTCTTGGTCTTATCAGGGCTCTTGGTCCAGTCAGAGCTGACAGAGCTTGTGTTTCAGGAAGCCTTTCTTGGTCCAATGAGAGGTGGTAGATTCTACTTCTCAGAAAGCCACTCTTGGTCTAATCAGGGATGGCAGATTCCCTGTCTCCTGAGTTTACTCTTGGCCCAATGATGGTTTTTTATCCAATAAGAGCTCTCTCTTTCTCTGGGCTTGGTGGAAGCTCTCTGGGTCAGATGAGAGCTCTCTTGGCTAGATGTGAGTTCTCTGGGCAAGATGGGTGCTTTCTGGTCCAGATGGGAGCTTGGGGCTGGTCTCTAAGTCTCAGGAAGTGGCAAGGATCACAGGGGATGCGTGTGAGTGCAGGGTGTGTAGATTACAGGGTCTGCTGGGGGGTCTTGGAGAAGGGGAACCTTTTCGCGGGAGCCCTGCCTGCTGGCTGGCTATGGGGGCAGAGTTGGGCAGGTCTTTCCTGGCGACAGCTGGGGCCCAGGGATGGTGTCCAGGGTAGATATCTTAAGCATGGGAAACAGTCATATTAGACAGGGCCAAGCCATTTTATCCAAGTTTTCTATTTTTACTTAAACCAGCCTAACCACAGTAATTTGGTTTCATAAAAATTCTGTTCTTTATTCAGATTCTTGATTGCCCAGTTTGTGAAACCAAGAAATGCCCAGTCAGGATATTTATGATATTTATGGGACATCTAAAATTGATTTCCTCACTACTCATTGCTAATATCTACTAAGTAACAGCAGGAAGGCTTTCACCCACCTACTTGCCCATCCCTGTCTCTGCTGTGACCACACCTGCTTTAAGTTGGTCAGTGAACTCAATTCTTATACAGGTCCCACTTCATTCGTAAATTCACAATGAAACTAGAGAACTTTGAGAATACTCATTCACTGGTCTATTTTCCTTCCCAAAGACAAGTCAAGGTACAGTCTGGAAGTATTTGTGACTGTCTTCCCAGCACCATGCAGCAGAGGCAGGATTAGGTTTTCAAATCAATTCTCAACTTTATAGTGTGAGGCAAGCATGAGCTACAGGAGACATTCATCAAAACCAGTGGTTCTCAACCTTCTTAATGCTATGACATTTTAATACAGTTCCTCATGATTTGGTGACTCCCCAACTAAAAAATTATTATCACTGCTACTTCACAAGTATAACTTTGTTACAGATATGAAATGTAATATAAATATCTGTTTTCTGATGGTATTAAGCTGCTGTGGGATGGTCTGTATGTCAAATGTGTTGTTGATTGGTCAATAAATATATCACTGATTGGTCAGTGGCCAGGCAGGAAGTATAGGCGGAACTAACAGAGAGGAGAATTGAGAGAACAGGAAGCTGGGTGAGAGAGACACTGCCAGCCGCCATGATGACAAACAGCATGAGAAGATGTCGGTAAGCCATGAGCCATGTGGCAAGGTATAGATTTATAGAAATGGATTAATTTAAGGTGTAAGAACAGTTAGCAAGAAGCCTACCACAGCCATACAGTTTGTAACCAATATAAGTCTCTGTGTTTACTTGGTCGGGTCCGAGCGGCTGTGGGTCTGGCAGGTGAGAGAGATTTGTCCTGAGGTGGGCCAGGCAGGAAAACTCTAGCTACATTAAGCCAGTCCTGTTATAGGGTCATTTGATTTCCCTAAGGTAGGTGTGACCCCCTCTAAGGTTGTGAACCACTGCTTTAAACTGGTATAAATAAACAAATGTAAGCACTTAAGAAAAAAAATGGAATGAAATTCTTAAACCAGGAAACATTGAAAACTAGAAATAAAGAGAGATTAGAGCAGTAATATATTTAAAGAAAATGAAACTTTAAAAATGATACCAATAATCAATACTTAAAATGACAAAATTAACTGGAAGAACACTTAGCTATACTGATTTTGAAGCAGAGTGGGCACTTCCCTGGCAGGGAGAATGCCATTAATTAAACTGTATGACATTGTCCCATGTAAAATGATAACTACTGAGCTCTTTAAGCTGACACAGATTTACAGACAATGGCCTATGTCTCCAATCTCTCAGCTGACTTAACTGTGTCAACCATTATTGTGCATATCTATGTAGCTGAGTTCCCCAATTGGAATATATCCTCAATTGTACACCCACCAATTCTGTCTGTCTTCATTCACCTGGAAGGAATCAATACTTGCTGGGAAATTACCCAGAAAGCCACTCATCATGCCTCAATCCTTTTTTGTAACGGAGAACCCTGCAGCTCAATGCCTTAAACTTCATTGTGTGACTTAGCTATTGTCTAGTTTGTTTCCCCCTGCAGTTTACATAGGACACTGCTCCTCTTCTTCTGTTCTGAAGGGAGAAGCCATGATACACACACACACACACACACACACACACACACACACACACCTTTTTCCCCTTTCTGCAGTGGATAGATGAATATGTGACTCAAACTGGTAATTGAAGAACTCTTTGGTGCTGCAGATCTGTAATCTGAGAATTTATGGTGGTTACTCAGGAGGAAAGGAATGGCAATGCCCCATGGGGCTATTGACAGTGTTCAAGTCCACCTCAATCAATGATGGAGACCTTGACTCAAAACTGCTTTTCAAAAAGACTAGAGATGCCCCTATTCTAGAATTAATACACCTTCATGGCACACCAGGACTTAATGTTGTTTGTGACCCTTTAATGTTCTCTTGAGCAGCATTGAGAGGCCTATTTTTTAATGGAGGGTTTGTCCTTTCTACAGGTTGTGAATCAGGGTTGTCTCTTTTGTTATGGGAATGTAGCTTTAAACATAGTTAATCCTGGTTAATGAACATTTCAATTTTACCATATTATTCTCTAACAGGCATGGTTAGAATATTACTTATCTCTGGAATATTTGAGATGAAGCCCTCCCTTATCTAAGCTTTTTGACTCAATGTCTCATAAGAATGTGTAAATCCTTATCTTATTGATTCTATTATGATCAGTTCTACTCCTCTACATCACAGTTTAGTAGTGGAGTGCAACTCTAAAAACAGAGATACCATTTACAAGCTCCACAAAATTAACTCCAGATGGATCCTAAACCTAAATGTTAAATGTTAAAACTGAAGAGCTTCTGGAAGATATTAGAGAGACCAGGGCTCTCTAATTTGGCAAATCTGTCTTCCATAGTGAAAATCCGAGCACTACAGGCAATGTCATTTCACAATGATGTCAAAAACTAGGATATTTCTAAGCACTCTGTGTCTAGCCACTGACTCCTACTCAACCAGGGGAGGAACCACCATAACAGCTTCCTCAGCTCAGCTGACCCACCCAGTCTGAAGACAGCAGCCCCTCATTCACCATGGTCAGCCATCCTCCTGACGTGGGGACAGTGGTCCTTCACTAACCAAAACCAGCCCCACATCCCTGTCTATGGAAAGCAGGTCCTCACTCACCATTATACAGCTGCCAAGGTGACCTGCACTCTCCCCATGATGAAGGCCAAGACACAACACACAGGACAACTTCTGGCTTCCTCAGAAGATAAATTGAGTCAGAAACCCTCCCATCAGACTGGTGGGTCTGCTGGAGGCTCTGGGTGGATATGAGGCCTGAGTGACAGGACCAGTGAGCTGATATTACAAAGCACAGTAGTTCCCAGTCCTGGCTTCCAACCTTAGGACAGACCTATCCCAGGTTGGCTATAGTTTTGTGCCAAATTCAACAGCAAGTTACTTGTTAATGTAACACAATGGGTTCAGTTTTAAAAGGAAATATACAAATTCAGAAGGAAGCAAATCAGAGAGGAGTGTTGCACAAGAGGAACACAGGCTAACTCAAGGACTCCATAAACAAAGTCCACAGTAGTCCTGGACTGATAACCATATCCTCATGTGTAGAAAGAGGTGTGTTCTTATGATCAGAAGCCACCCTCCATACCAAAGACCTTTGCCCCAGACTCTACAAAGCATATTCCCTGTTTTAGAGAAGGAGCTCTGTTTCTTTCTCAATATATCAGGGACTTAGAGAAACCTTCCAAGGCCTATAGAGGTTGCCAAGCTCAAAGAGGACAAGTTTCTAGTGTTTTCTATAAGTTCTGCACTTTTAATTTGACATTTAGATGCAAGATTAATTTGTAGTTAAATACTCTTCTCATATACTGGGCAGCATTCTACTACTAAGCTATAATACATATAAGGATGGAATTGGTGATAAAAAGTTTTACCAAAGATTAGGAGATAGTCACACAATGTAAAATTTAGCTAAGTGTGTGCCACTCCTCAAATAACTCAAAGGTAAGTAGTATGTTAGCCAGGGCTGTTAGAGAGTAGTATATTAGAATACAAATATTCATTCACTATTTATTGTATACTCTTTTTTTTTTTTTGAGACAGGGTTTCTCTGTGTAGCTTTGCGCCTTTCCTGGAGCTCACTTGGTAGCCCAGGCTGGCCTCGAACTCACAGAGATCCGCCTGGCTCTGCCTCCCGAGTGCTGGGATTAAAGGCGTGCGCCACCACCGCCCAGCTATTGTATACTCTTATTGGTCACATGTGCATAATTAAAACAGGTAATGGGTTGCTCTTCCATGGAGAAGATAGAAAGACCCTTTGTGTAAAGATCTCTCTATCATAAGCTAGAGCATTGTAGTTTAAAGAAGGATTTTTAGTTGTGGTGTACTAGAGGGTATATAGATCAATTTGATGTTTAGTTATTTATTTGCTGTTGATTTGTATTACCAACCAACACCCATTAAAAATCAAATGCATGGTTATAAGAGTGATGCCATGTATTATACAAAGACTGCCTTGTGTTTTCTCTAAAGTTTAGTTTAACAGATTGTACCTAGGAAATAGTAATTTATTTCATTATCTTATACATAGTTTTTATTCAGCTGTCTATTTAATTGTTATTGCTCAGCACTACCTTAAGACAAACAATTGACACCTTCCTTTAATCAGTTTTGCCTGCTTAAAAGGGTGGCCACCACCAGGTTTGCTGACCACTGATGCTCCATCAGTGAAGGAACTGTTATTTCCTTCTGAGTATACAGCCTTTTTCCCAAACAACTGTCAGCAATTCTGCCATAATGACATGTGACCTTGTGATTTGGGGGATGAGCTAGTGTACATAGCCTGGGAAATACTAGGGAGAAGGTGGATTCTGTATTTGCACATGTGACAAGGTCATCTTCAAAGTGGTAATTTACCTTCAGTGCTTTCAGGCTTACTCCTTTGTACACTGAGAAATGTAATGGAATGCTAGAGTATATGAACAGTGGAATAATAGAGAGAAGGTGAGTAACACATGCAGCTTTGGGAGAACCATTGTATACACTGAGTGGAGACATTCCTGTGTGGCCACTTTTGGGTTACTTAGAGTTTGTATTGCTTTATATCAACATTATGGCTAATGTAACTCTTATAAAAGAAAACATTTCATTGTGGATGGTTTACAGTTTTAGAGGGTTTAGTACATTTTCGTTATGGCTGAAAGCATGGTGGCATGTAGGCAGACATGGTGCTGGAGAAAGAGCTGAGAGTTCTACATTCAGATCAGTAGGCAGTAGGTAGGAAATATGACACTCTTCCTCCAATAAGACCATATGTACTCCAACAAGGCCACACCTCCTAATATTGCCACTCCATGTGGGACAACATGGGCCATTTTATCAAATGACTTCAGTATTCAACTCCTTTAAGTATCTCTTCAACCATGTTCAGTAAGTAAGCTCAATGAACTCATAGGTTTCCCAGAGTGATGTTGGTAAAATTGCATTTGCATTGTCATTGGGACTTATGAGTATGGGATACACATTGTCTTGTCCCCCTCTACCAAGGAGAAAATTCTTATAGTACACCATAAATATATTTGTTACTGTTCCTATGTCTCATGGAATTAGAAAAAGGAACTGGTACATTAAAAAAAAAACATATTAGAAAAATGTAAACATGGAAATGACTTGAGATATATGAAGATGAAGGATGGATCCAAAATAAAAAGGACTGCAAAGGTTCTGCAAGTTATGAAGGTGTGATTAAGTTGCTTGAGGTACATAAAGGTTGAGATTTGGAAGTCATATATTAAAGTTGGCAAAGTCAGATATGAACTATTTCAGAGACTTGCTAAAATGTTTGTCAAAAGGTTATTGAGTTGTGTTTGGCTATTGAAATAGTATACAGTAGTTAAAAGTAACAAACTGATGTAAACCTGATCTTCTAGGTGTTTAATAATCATTCTTGGAGGCTATTCTAATGTGGTCAGAGGGACTAATAAGAAAATATCTCTCCCCTTTCCATACAAGGTTAATGAGGTGCCCAGGAACAAAGCCCATTGATCACATGTATTATTCTTAGAGGCCATGGAGCCACTACTCAACGAATGAGAAGGGCATCATGCTGACTTTTGGCTGATAAAGCTATGAGAGGTTGTGAAAGCTTATTGTGGGCTCATCACTCTGGAGACTAAGTACAGATGTCAAAATTTAATATCTAATAGATGGGTGCTATAATGTCTCACGGACTTTGGATATTTTAGTCCTTGCTAGACACCAGTAGAGGAATTCCTTTCCCATCTATATCTGAATGTTTGGTCATTAAAAGAGGCCCTCTGGAAGGCTATCCCAATACTGCCACCTGGTATCCCAAATTCACCTGGGAGAAGCCCAATCAGTCATTGTTCCAATCCAAGGACAGCAGTTAGGTTTACATCTTCAGAGGATGTGGCATTAGAACTGGAGGTAGATATTGACTATGCAGTTTAGGGTAAAAACCTCCAAGAAATGTAAACAGTTGCATTCTTGACTAAAAGCCAGAAACATCACTGAGACTCTTAGCAGGACCATCCTTAACAAAGGCCAAAAATGCCAAAAGTGTTTTAGAAGTTCTGATCTTTGATGCTATGTGGTTTTAGGGGCCTTAGGAAGAACAAAGTTAAAAATGGTTATAAAGGCCTTTACAAGAAAAAGGCTCTTGGTCAAGAGAATAGAATCTCTGCCCTGGGTACAGAACTAACATTTCAATGGGGTAGGTCAATCTCCTGGCCAAGGAACCTAGTCTTTGGAGCCCAAGAAATGGCCACTCAGGATATTTATTGATCACCTATAATTGATTAATTGATTACACATTGACAACTCAAACTGCAGAGAAAACTGGAAAATTTTAAGGCTCCTTCCTATCCCTTCATTTCAGTACTATGACCATAACTGCTTGTTATATGTGGACAATGAATTCCCATTTTTACACAAGCACCTCTGCAAAGCCATTCCACAATAAAAAGCCTGGGCTGCAATAGAACATTCATTCCCCTGTTTATTTTGCCTTCTTGCTGAGCAGTCAAGGTCCAGCCTGGAATGCCTGACACATTTGGGCTTATAAGCAGGAAATAGATGGTGAAAATGATATAATGATGATCCCCAAATTTATGTTAAAAAATTAAAACAGGCTTTGTGGTATTGTGCTCCAGAGACTAGAGATTTGTATTAGGGCACAACAAGGACCACTCACACCTTTTCTCTCAGGCTGAACAATTTAAACCTGGAAAATAACAATCTTGTTAGTCAGGATCACACCATTATATCCAGATCTTCTATTTTGGTTCAATGTGGGGCATTTATCCACCAACCCCACAGCTCCACAGAGTTTTCTTGAGTGTGAGCAGCAAGAAATATTAGATAGAATGATTTAGATTGTGGAGATAAACAGATAGAAAATAAAGGATAGCCTCAAGAGGGCCTGGAACCTATTCCAATGGGCCCTGACTGTCTCTACCCCAGGGTATTTATAGGGACGCCAAGGGGTGGAGCAAAAGACCTCCCCCCAGCACAGCCAAGTGCAGACCATCTCAGATACCTGCACTGATGCCCCTGATCCTAATCATCCTCTCTATGCGAACCTGCTGGGTAAAGCCACGAGGAACCTGAAAACAGGCTCCCACAGGTTTCTTTAGACATAAATATGTATGTATGTATATATATATATATATATATATATATATATATATATATATATATATATATACACACACACATTAATATCTTACAGCAATCCATAGCTGTTATACCTCCCAGTATGGGAGTAGAGGATGATAAAGATGGCATTTCTCTTTTGGATTAGGTCCAAGGTAACTACAGCAGTCTTAGCTGCATCCAGCCCTTTCTAAACCAAAAACTCTTAATGTACTTGTAAACTTAAAGAATCCCTTATTTCATCATCACCAGTAACAAGTTAACATAAATATTGCTATCCATAGTTACTATTCTTTCAATCTTACATCTTTAGCTCTTAATAAAATCATTTGAATTTTCTTGCTAACAGAACATAGGAAAAACTTCTGATGTATTCACACCAAACAAATATTTCCTTAATTCCACAAAACCGGGGTGCATTAATATCAATACGTTAAACAATTTCTGCAAACATACATTCAACCTTAATTCACTCATAACTCCTCCTTTCCTTCATAATTTTTAAAACAATCTCAAACCTGGTTAGAAGAAAACCCAAACTCATACAATTCCTACAAACCCATATTGAAAAGCAATATTTTCAATCTAACCATTAACACTTTGAAAACTTTTAGCAAAACATCCAAAAGCAGTTTCTTAATAAAACTCTTTACACTTTAAAAGTAGTCTCTTAGCATACACATTTGCATTTCTTACTAATAAAATATGACATTAATCCACTCAAACACCAATTTTTTAAATTAAATAGAGTAAGGGATATTAACTCTCCCTTTTCTTTATAATTTTTAAGCAAAATCTCAAGCCTAGTTAGGAAACCCAAACTTTTCCATTTAAACAGTTCCATTTGTAACAAAACCAGTTCCAAAAGTAATTCCATTTTTACATAAACAGTTCCATAAAACAATTCATGAATCACCAGTTAATAAAACATATATGCATACACAAAATTGCATCTTGACTCTAGGTAGAAACAATAAATTTCTTCATTTAAACAGTTCCATTTTTAACCCAATTCCAGAAAATAGTTTCTAGGTCATTACTATAAGTAAGCTCAAAATTGTCCCATTACAATGAAATCACTATTGTTCATTTCATTTCTTAAGCCCCAAAATTCAAACAATAAATTCTGGTATGAGCCTTCCAAATATGAAGAAATCCATAGCAAAAATCTTTTTGTAGTTTTAGCTCATTATTTTAAGTTCAAAAAGTTCAAAAAAGCAAATTTTGGTATCAAACTTTCACTTCCAAATATGAAGAGACATTTTACAACCAAAACTTTTTGCAGTTAACAATTTTAGTTCAAACAAGCATCTCTGCAACTTTTATTCTCAAGCCAGAGACCTTTTTAGGCACAGTAGTATTCTAAACCAAATCGTTTTTGATGTTTGCTCAGGTTTTTCTGTGTTGCTTTGATTTTCCATGGATCTCAGCTGTAGATGCCTTCTTGTGCTGGTTCTGGCATTTGCCATTCTTAGCGGCTTCTGGAGCTTTTAAACAACTGCTCAGACTGCCTGCTTTGCAGTCTGCTAGGACAGTAAATTCTGTATCTCAGGGTCTTTCACCATATACATTAAGCATAGATTCACAATCAACATTTACACTTTTTCATAAACTTACATATAACATGTGCTTAAGCATAAACTCACAGTCAATATTTACACATTTTTACAAACTCACATATAACATATTAACATCTACTCATTTATACTCCTTAAGGAAACTATAGAACTACTTCAGCAAATATATTTCCTATTACTTCTTATATTCCTCTTATACTTCTTATATTCATTCTATCTTCTCATTTATTTCTTAATTAAACTTACATTTACAACTAGCATCTTTACTTCTTACAACCTTATTACATGTCTTAAGACTATCTTGTATGCTTCTTGCAAGCTTATATTCTTAAAAAACTTTATAAATCTATTTCACAAACTTATGTAGGGCTACCATTAGCATATATCTAACTTAGTAAACACCTAAATATTTCATAACACTTAGAAGAGATTTAACATTTTCTAACAAGGCAGAATAATTTTCTACGTCTTATGGTGGTATTTTATTTGTACTGAAATGTGATTTTAATTGTATGTTAATAAATAAAGTTGCCCAGGGGTCAGAACTATTAGAGCCATAGCAAAAGCCAGGCATTGGTGGTGCATGCCTTTAATCCCAGAACTTGGTAGGCAGAGCTAGGTAGATCTCTGTGTGTTCAAGGATACAGCCAGCATTGGAGACACACGCCTTTAATCTCAATACCATAGAAGACCTGGAGGGCTGTACAACAGACAGTGACGAGGCAGTCATGTGGTTGGTTTTACAACCAATGAGAAGGCAGAACAAAAAGTCTATATAGACAAACAGACAGGAAGTAGCTCCTTTTCAGAGAGGTCTCTTGGCTTAAGAGGCTAGCTGCAGCAGGTGGGTAAGGGTCTTAGCTCTGATCTCTTGGCTTTCATCTTTGCATTGGTTCTGTGTTTCTTATTTAATAAGACGGTTGATTACATCTACATTTGGCACCCAACGTGACAAGAACCCATTAAAAACCACTTGACTTGGCTTGGCGGCATGTCCAATTTCCCACCTAGGCAGCTGGCTCCCTAGCCCGGGTGGCCAGCTACCTAGCCCGGGCCCAGTTCGGCTTGGCCTCATGCCAGACTGACCATAGCCCCAAGCGGTTAGTTTAAAGCTGGTGCTACAGACAACTCAGGCCTGCCCTGCCAAACAGGGCCCCTGCCTGTAAAGCCAACGCATGTGGTCTGAGCTTAAGGAAGCCAGAGCAAGGCTTGACTTGGCTCAAGCGGGGACATGTGGCTAGATTCAAGCTCTTAGGCAGAACTTGTGGCTACGCTTTCTTTCTTTCTTTCTTTCTTTCTTTCTTTCTTTCTTTCTTTCTTTCTCTCTCTCTCTTTCTCTCTCTCTCTCTCTCTCTCTCTCTCTCTCTCTCTCTCTCTCTCTCTCTCTCTGGATTCATACCTCGGACACTAGGTGGCTGTTTTGAAACTCCCTCAGATTTCTACTGTTCTATGCAGACTTGGTAAGTCACTTCACATATCAGATATTTTAAAGGAAAGTATTTAAAAGAGAATTTTTTTCACATTTAAAAAATGGGTTTTATGTGTACATTGGAAGAAAATTGGGCTTTGTTGAAATTTTAGGCAGTCTGACAATGGAACAACTATATGAGAAGATTAATGTTGATCGAATTATTCAGTTTATTACTATGCTTATCCTCATTTTACTATTTAAAAGGATAGTAAATTTAAGTGCCAGGATAACAGGTTTAGAAAAACTTGTTAAACCCGTAAAAATGAATCATAGAGAAATTGAAATTCAGACAGAAGAAATTAACAGTGAAATTGTTTCAAGATTGGATCATAAGGTTACAGAAAGAAGGCCTGTTTTTACACAGTCACACTTAATTTATCCGGTAACTGTACAGCAGTTGCCTAATCAAATGACTACACAAAATATTTGGGCTCCAATTGAAATGTTAGATTTATGAAGGTTTAAGGAGGCAATAGTATCTTATGGCATGCATTCCCCATATGTAAAGCCAATGTTAAACTCTTGGTCAACATATAATAGGATTATACCACAGGACTGGCAGGAGCTGGCACAAGCTGTTCTGGAACCCAGTCAAAGGCTTTAATGGCTAACTTGGTTCAAGGATGAGGCTAAAAACATAGAAAAACAATGGGGGGATAAAGGAATACAAGTCTTCCAGGATCAGCTTATTGGAGAAGGCCAATATGCTTCAGTACAAACACAATGTTTATATGATGTCCAAACCCTAATTTTATGTTGAACGGCAGCCTTGAATGCATGGGACAGAGTTGAGGAATCAAGAAAAAAAACTGAGTCATTTACAAAGGTTATACAAGGTGAAAAGAATCTTTCACAGATTTTTTACAAAGACTGGTACCGGATTCAGAAGCTAGTCAGATAATAATTGAATCATGGCCTTTGAGAATGCGAATGCAGCATGCAAAAGAATAATCAGGCCATTAAAGGCAAGATCTGCACCTTTGGAAGATTGGGTTAGAGACACGGTTAATGTTGAGGATCATGACCATGATATATGGGTAGGAGAAGCAATTTCAAAAGGTTTGAAGAATGTTAGATGTTTCGGATGTGGAAAGCAAGGACATTTGAAAAGGGACTGTAAACAGGTCATTCCTAGAAACAATGTTTCTTCAAGGAACAATGGCAACAGAATGCCCCTTCCTTCTGGAGTATGCAGAAGGTGTGATAAGGGAAAACACTGGACCAATGAATGTAGATCAACAAGGGACAAGCAAGGTAATCCTATGCCTCGGTCTTCAGGAAACTCCCAGAGAGGCCTCATGCAGGCCCCCATAGCAAATCCAGTTCAAACCTTTCCTGCAGTCATAGAGGAAACCCCTACTCAGAGCAATTAAATAACCAAATGCCTATTGGAATAAATCATGCTGGTTGGGATGATGAAACAGAGAGAATACAAAATTCAGGAGAAATCATAAAGAAAAATTTATGGCAAACTTTTATTAATGAACAAAGACCAAAATTATCAATAAAAATAAATGGTGTTTTGTTGTCTGGTCTGGTAGACACAGGTGCGGACATTACCATAATTGCACCAGAATTTTGGCATCCAACTTGGCCTCTTCAGGAGGTAAATGTTCAACTGTTAGGAATTGGGACATTATCTCAGGTGAAACAGAGTGCAAGATGGCTCGAGTGTATAGGTCCAGAAGGACAGAGAGGAAAATTGAAACCATATGTAGCTAACATAGCTATGAACTTGTGGGGTCGAGACTTGTTGCAACAATGGAATACTCAGATTAACATCCCTCCAATCTCAGAAACAAATCATAAATTAGCACATGTTTCTGAGAGAAATATTAGAAGGCATTATTCTGAGTGGTCACCAGCCATCCATATTATACAAGAACAGGGCACAACAACTGATGATCTTCCAAAGACACCAACAGCTCTACCTTTAAAATGGTTAACAGACAAGCCTGTATGGGTCCAGCAATGGCCTTTAACAACAGAGAAACTCCAGGCTTTACAAGAGCTGGTAGAAGAACAGTTAAATGCTCAGCATATTGAGGAATCAACCAGCCCTTGGAATTCTCCTGTATTTGTTATTAAAAAGAAATCTGGTAAATGGAGAATGGTAACAGACCTTAGAGCAATTAACAAAGTAATTCAGCCAATGGGCTCTCTACAATCTGGAATTCCTCTGCCTACTCTGTTACCAAAAGGATGGCCTCTCATAGTTATTGATTTAAAAGACTGTTTCTTTTCAATACCGTTACAAGAAAAAGACAGATAAAGATTTGCTTTCACAGTGCCTACTTATAATAATTCTCAACCGGTTAAAAGATTTCAATGGAGGGTCCTCCCACAGGGAATGTTGAATAGCCCAACTCTGTGCCAATATTTTGTACAACAGCCATTGGAAGTGATACGTAAAAAATTTCCTAAATCTATTATATGGATGATATTTTACTAGCTGACTCAAATGCAGATACTTTAGAAAGAATATTTGAAGACGTAAAGATAATTTTACCTTGCTGGGGATTACAAATTGCTCCTGAAAAGATACAAAGAGGAGGTTCTATTAATTATTTAGGATATAAAATAGAGCTACAAAAAATTAGACCCCAAAAGGTGCAAATTAGGAGAGATAGACTACAGACTCTTAATGACTTTCAAAGATTATTTGGAAATATTTCTCATCTACGAAGTATTGTTGGGGTAAAAAATGATGAACTGCATAATTTGTTCAAAACCTTAGAAGGTGACAAGGCCCTAAATAGTCCAAGAGAGTTATCACCTGAAGCTGAGAAAGAATTGGCCTTGGTAGAAAAGAAAGTACATGAAGGGTACATCGATCGTATTGATCCAAAGCTGGATTGCATTTTGGTTATTTTACCTTCTAGGCATTCTCCTACAGGAATATTAATGCAGAGGGAAGATATTATATTAGAATGGATATTTTTACCAAATAAACCAAACAAAAAATTAAAAACTTATGTGGAAAAAATCTCTGACTTGATTTGGAAAGGAAAATTGAGACTTCGTCAATTAGCAGGAATAGACCCAGCAGAAATTGTCGTACCTTTAACTAAGGAGGACATTGAAAAATTATGGACAGAAAGTGAACCTTGGCAAAGAGCTTGCAGTAATTTTTTGGGAGAAATTAACAGCAAATATCCCAAAAGCGATAGAATTGATCTTATAAAGAGAGCTGATTGGATCTTGCCTTGAATTGTACGGGTAAAGCCCATATCTGGAGTTCGTACATTTTATACAGATGCCAACAAACAAGGAAAGGCAGGTTACAAATCAGAAAATTTAAGTAAAGTGGTTCAAAGTCCTTATAATTCAGTTCAAAAATCAGAATTATATGCTATTCTGTTGGTATTAATGGATTTTTCAGAACCTCTCAACATAGTAACTGACTCTCAGTATGCTGAAAGAGTAGTATTACATATTGAGACTGCAGAATTTATCCCTGATGCTTCAGAATTAACTTCATTATTTATTCAATTACAAGATACAATCAGGAAAAGGAGTCATCCTTTATATATAACTCACATTCGATCCCATACTGGTCTGCCAGGCCCTCTAGCACAAGGCAATGATGAGATTGATAAGTTATTAATAGGAAATGTGCTGGAGGCCTCAGAATGTCATAAAAAACATCATGTCAATAGTAAAGGTTTAAAAAAGGGTTTTTCCATAACCTGGCAACAAGCCAAAGAAATAGTAAAGAAATGTCCTACTTGTTCCTTCTACAATCAAACACCATTACCAGCAGGATGTAACCCAAAGGGTACTCAAAGGAATGAAATCTGGCAGATGGACGTGTTTCACTTTGCAGAATTTGGAAAACTGAAATATGTACACCACACTATCGATACTTATTCAGGATTTCAGTGGGCAACTGCTTTGAGTTCTGAAAAAGCTGATTCTGTAATCACTCATTTGCTAGAAGTTATGGCCATCATGGGTATACCTGCACAAATCAAAACTGACAATGCTCCATCATATGTCTCTGTTAAAATGAAACAGTTTTTTGCTTATTACAATATAAAGCATATTACAGGCATACCACATAATCCTACAGGTCAAGCAGTTATAGAAAGATCAAACAGAACTCTAAAGGATATGCTAAATAAACAGAAAGGGGCAACAAAAACCCCCAGAAATAGACTGCATAATGCTCTATTAACTTTGAATTTTCTTAATGCCAATGAGAAAGGAACAACAACTGCAGAGAGACATTGGATAATAGAAAAAACTACAGAATTAAATCAGCCTATATATTTTAAGGATGTGCTGACCTCAGAATGGAAACCAGGGTATGTGTTACATTGGGGATGAGGTTTTGCTTTTGTTTCTACAGGAGAAGATAAGTTGTGGGTACCATCAAAATTGATAAAGGTTCGATTTGAACAAGAGAAACCTCTTAATTAGGTTTCTTAATTAAACCAACATGAACATCCAATTTAAACTAACTTATACCAGTAACACATGTCTTTTCATTTAATCAGATAATAACTTGCCAAAAAGGAACATCCCCAAAATTAGTCTTGGGGAAAGGTTTTTGTTTTTGTCTTTTAGGAGAATGAAGGTTAAGGAATCTGAAGAACACTGGACAAATAAGACAACTGAAGAAAAGGGACAAATCATCTATCCCAGAAAGCAGAGTGAAATGGCGTATGGGTATATATTATCTAAAAAATTTTATGTCTTCCTAAATGTTTGTTTCTGCTTTTCTCTAAAGATTTAACACTATTGGTCTTCTAATAGTCCCAGTCCAATTAAAATTTAAAGCTGACTTTGGAGTTGGAGAATGGCTCTCTCCTTCTTTAAACTCAAGCATGTTGTTAAAAGGAAAATGCAAACTCCCTGTATCATGCCAGAATAAAAGAGCCATCTTCTGCTATGAGACAGGAGAAAAGCCAAATTAATTAAGGGACTATTCTATTACTAATCTCAACTCTTTGATTCTATTCTGATTCTTTAAACTTTTCTTAAAGTATAAATTTTATATCAAAACTTACAAGATTAATATATATAGAGATATATAGATATATAGATATATACATTTTAAACTTCGCTAAGATATGAATGGTCATATAGAGTACTGATTAATTCTAAAAAAAAGGCTTCAATTAGCTGCATATATATGTCTTTGTGTTCGAGTCTCTTATCAGTTTTCTGCAGGAATTCACGGCCAGGCCTAACATCAACTGAAGTCTCCAGGAAGAAGTTGGGGCCCCACAACAACAACAATTCCACGTGGACAATAATAACATCACTAAGCTGACAAACATCATCTACAGATCAGCTTTGAACTACAAGGTGCTCAGAGCAATTTTGAGATGACTAGCTGAGATGATCCAGTCTCAAAGACTACTTGAATAAGGACTTGAGATAAACCCTGAACTTTGGCATTATACACAGAATGGATAATGAAGGATATAGTTACCTTTCCTAGAATTTGACAATTAACCTAAAATTTTTCTTTCAGGATAAAGATAACTTCGCCCATACCCAGCAGGAAGCAATTTTAAGAATACGACGCCCACATTCCCAAAGAGGTGGTGTGGGGTGGGTGGTTTTTTGGTCTTTTTAATGGGTTTTGGGTTTGGGATAATTTTCATTGTTTAGGGGGGTTGGTTACAAGTTGTTGTCAAGGGTTAGGAAAAAGACTAAGCAGATTAGATTTAAGGTTCTTATTAAAAAAAAGAGAGAGAAAGAAAGAAGGAGAAAAAGACAATTACTAGTTTTAAATACTTTACATTGGATTGGATTGTTTTATATTGTATACAAATTATATATATTGAAATTGATATTGTTAGAAAATGCTATATGTATATTTCTAATTGTACTTATATCGTTCATTTAACAATGCAATTTTCTGATCCTTGAATGTTATTATTACCATTAGGATATAAAGAAATGATAGATAGTAGTTAGACATTACAATAGAACTTGTAGTCATATTAGATATGTTTTAAAAATTGAGCAGATATATTTTAGATAGGTCATCTTCAAACCCTTCAGAGATCTACAGAATATGGCATTTAAAATGTTTTAATAACTTAGAAAATTTTTCTTTTTTGTTATGACTATGAGACATGTCGGCTCCTGGCAGTACCAATCTACTTCAGAGAAAATATGGGCATTGAAGAAACTGCGTATGGAGTTAGCTTTCATTGTGGCAAAAGTTAGCCACTGGACAACAAAGTATCCTCGAATCAACTGATGACAAAATGGACAGACAGGACATGAAACAAAGGACTACTGATTCTTGCCTAAACAAGCGTGGTTATGGCTTTATCAAAAGGCATCTTCTGAGGACAGGACAATATGGCAACATCCCTGACGTGGCCTTCGCAACTCGGAAAAGGTACAGTGCCCTTTTCTTCGAAGGCAGCTGAACAGGCAGTGGGCCGATGGCTTCTGATGTGTTATGGAACAGCAGCTGAAACAGTTATTCTTGAAGAGTAACTAAGCTCACGCCTCTCAATAGTAGACTGGCATTTGATAGAGAGATGTGGAGAAGAACGGGATGCTGAGATGAAGCCATATGTACACAGCCAAGAAGAATGGAGAGCTGAACTAAAAAAACCATCAACATTTTCCAGAATTTAAAATCCTGAATCATGACATGACATTAGTGGAATTCAGGTGTTTCTGGTGCATGGACTGCTCTCACCCAATGTGAGGTTGAACTGTTGACCTTGTGTACATCCTACTTCACAAATGAGTCTGTCAGATATGCTAAGCCTATATAGGCTGAAGATGATGCCCCAGCATTGAGGAGAAACCTCAGGTGACTGTCCAGGCAGTTGGCTATTTCTGTCAACTCACAAATTTTTTGGAAGTTGCTTGCATGCACTTTCTGTTTTTATTTTTGTTAGCTAATATTATTTCCTTCTTGGGTCTCTGAGGGAGTTGAAGATTAGTTAGTTATAGTTGAAGGTTAGTTAGTTGAAGATTAATTAGGATAGAAAGTGAATTAGATACATTTTGGACTTAACAAAATAGGATAATGAAATTATCATCTCTGAATTTGTCAAATACAAATGGACTAGACATTGTTTAGACATTTATTATTTGTATATATTGTATATAGTTATTGTACTTTTGTATATAGTTTTTCTTTTGTTAGTTATAACCTTTTTCTTTTTTTTCCTTTTTATTAAAATAGAAAAGGGGAAATGTGGTGGTATTTTACTTGTACTGAAATGTGATTTTAATTGTATGTTAATAAATAAAGTTGCCTGGGGGTCAGAGTTATAGAGCCATAGCAAGTGCGTGGCGGTGGTGGCGCACACCTTTAAGGACCTGGAGGGCGGTACATACAGGCAATGACAAAGCAGTCACGTGTTTAGTTTACAACCAATGAGAAGGCAGAACATCTAGATTATTTAAAGACATACACACAGGAAGTAGGCCTCTTTTTCGGAGAGCTCTCTTGGCTGAAGCAGGATAGCTGAAGCAGGAAGGGTAAGGCTCTTAGTTCTGACCTCTTGGCTTTCTTCTCTGAATCGGCTCTGTGTTTCTTATTTAATAAGACGGTTGGTTACATCTACAGAAGATAGTAAAAATGTAGTCATTATGTTTAGTTTTATAAAAATCTATAAGCCCTTAGGCATATAAGTAATTCTTTTTCTGTTTGGTTACTTCTAAAATTAATCTTATTTTTCTGTACATATTAATTATACAAAGTCACTAATTTGTTCATATACATCCCCTCACTACCCTGTTGTACTCCCTCCATCTAAAATATGTGCCCTCACGCTTCCTCAAAAATTTTCCTCCTACTTTGATATTTTTTCTAGATTCCATTTATGAGAGAAGATATGGGATATTTGTATTTTGGAGAATTGTCTATTTCTTAAGTTTGATGATACATAGTTGCAACAATTTTTTTTGAGGAATTATGTAATTAATTTTTTCTATAGTTTTTCTTTCTTTATTGAATTATCTTGCATTATTTATGTATATCATGCTTTCTTTATCCATTAGTGTATTGGTGGTCTTCTAAGCTCATTCCATAAATCATCTGTGTTGTAGGTAGCACAGTGATAAAAATTATACACAAACCCACATACACACATATACATGATTCAGTATAGTGAGTTCACTTTTAGAAGTAGGCATACCCAGGAGTGACACAGCTGGTATGTCTTTGTTAAATTTTCATTCATAACCATCATTATAGCATCCACAGTACCCAGGATGTTTTATTTTACAATAAACATAGCATATATGATCTTTTTTACACTTCCTATGCAGCATTAAAAAATTAGATTTGGTGAAAATTGTAATCATTAAAAAGACACTTAGAGCTGGAATTATGGGGCAATCTAAATATTATTCATTACCAAAGGATCATTTGTCCTCTTCTGTGTTTCCATTTTTTTTTATTTTACTAGTGTGAGAATGGGTCTGGGGACCCAAGAAAATGACCACATAATCTGTAGTTTTTAAGCAAGGCTGTAAGTCCTGATGCAAATTTATTTTAAGGCAAGTGGTTGCCATGCCTTCCTTACTCTGAGTGGTCAGAGCTTGACCTCATATTACTGCATGGCTGGTTCCCTCAAAGTGGTCCACTTGGTAAGCAGAAGGCACTTGTGAGTACCCAGTATAACTTTGCACACATATTTGTATCTCACATATGTTGGCATTTGAGATACTGTCTCAGATATGGTCATTATGAAAAATTGTTTTCAGCATGCAGAAAATGAAACTCTGCTCTTTGTCTTCTACTATACGCAAGCTCTGCACCAAGTGCATCATAGATGTCAAAATGAGACCTGATACCCTGAAATTGTCAAAAGTCACAGTAGAGAAAATACTCCCACTTCCAAGAACAGGTAAGAGATTTCTAAGTAGGACTCTCCTCCAATAGTAAATGAGACCAAAAATCAACAAATAGGATCTTATGAAATTATGACTTTTTATTTCAGCATAAGCAAATATAATTGAAGTGGTGGCTACAGAATATGAGAAAATCACTGGTGCAATAGTGACATGGGAGTCACTGTTTAATTAACTTCCTTCTGATCTCGTGAGGCCTGCACTATAGGAAGGAATTAATACCTAGTACTGTGTACCTGGTCAAAAGTCACTGGCTTGACAGGTCATAACCCTTAAGAGGATGCTACTATTGTTATTTTGTGTAATAGCAACTGCTTTGTAAATATTTCTGTTTCTGCAGCTAGATCTCTTCAGCTCTCAGTCTTGGTCAGAGGTCCTTCTTTCGGTAGTAGGCATCAGTGAATGCACAGCCTCATAACATTAGAATGTTGTAGGCATCAGTGAATGCACAGCCTCATAACATTAGAATGTTGAAGTGACCATGAAAGCTCATTGCTTCATGGAACCTGTAGATTAACCACTTCTGTTAGACATAGGAAACATCGTGGAAATGTGCACTGAGTGTCCTGACTGAGCGTGAGGGGGACTGCTGTGACATGCTGTCTTTTGGACATGACATAAGCCATTGCTCACTCACAAGAGCTGTGATCGCCTGAAGCTTCAGGTGACCATGTTCGGGACTGACTGTGAACATACCTATCTGTCCTGAACCAGACAGCTGGAAGAGGCAGTCTGCTGGTGGAAGACAAAGCCTACTAAGCCTTTGTCTTAGTACGGAAAATAAAAAGGAAGCCAGAAGTTGGCCATTTGTATTACTTATCAATTCCCCTTTATCTGTCTGCCTTCTAGGGTAGACTGTGTAATTCCTATTCCCTCAAATTAATGAGTTTATTGAGGTTAATACCGGAGAATAGGTATGGAATTAATTATAAGAATATGAATAACTTTAATGTGTGGCATCACAAAGTTTCACATTAGAATGGGTGACTCCTGAAGACTAGAACTCTGAATGTGTCTGCATGACTTATTTGCAGCTGAGTGAGACAAAGTGTCTCATTTCTTCAGTTCTCCTTAGTTACTACCTATTTAACCTTGGGAGTGGAAGGGCCTTGTTAATCTTGTAAGTTTCAGCTTTCTTAGCCATAGTTTAAATTGCTGGGTATTATGAACCTCCGTAGAACTTTCTGAGACTTAAGGAAATAGCACTACCCAGGGAAGAACACATCAGTTGGATACTCAATATCAAATGATCAATCCTGAAAACATATATTCTAGCTATACAGAATGATTGGTTTACCTTTAGGAATATGTAACTACATGCATATACACCTATGAGTATATATGTATATACTTACAACAGCAATTAATGAAAAGGCAGGTCATAAATTAGAAAGAGAGCAAGGAAGAGTATAGGGAAGGTTTACAAGGATGAATGAGAAGAGAAAATAATGTGTTATAGTCTCAAAAATAACAGAAAAGAATATCATGTCATAATAAGGAAAATTGTTATACAACACTTTACCCTTAAACTGTTAATTGTTTCCACAAGATCACTTTCTTTCATGGAGCTCTGCAAAGGCTGGTGAGCCACACACCGGTCCTGAAGTCTCTGATCAAACAACCATCTAATTTTCATCTCTTCTGTAAGCACAGCTCCATCATGCCCAGTGAATTGGCCATAATTTACTGCTTCTCTCATACATATATTTTTCTTTCATTTTTTTAATAAGAATTTTTTCATTTTATATAACAACTACAGATCCCCCTCTCTTCTGTCCTCCTACTTTTCCAGAATTTCCCCCTTCAACCCACCCCGTACTCCCTCCTCTAACAAGGTAAGGCCTCTCATGGGGAGTCAGCAGAGACGAGTCCATTCAGTAGAGCAGGTCCAAGCCCCTCCCTCTGCATCAAGGCTGTGCAAGGTGTCCCACCATAGGAGTGAGCTCCAAAAACCAGCCCATGCACCAGGGATAGATCCTGATACTACTGCCAGGTTGCTTTTTAAGCAGATCAAGCTAAAAAACTGTCTTGATTATGCAGAGGGCCTGGTCCAGTCCCACAGAGGCTACATAGCTGTTGGTCTAAAGTTCATGAGTTCCCTCTAGTTTGATTTGGTTGTCTCTGTAGGCTTCCCCATCATAATCTTGATGCCCCCTTACTCATAGAATCCTCTTCTCTCTCTTTGACTGGACTCCCAGAGTTTGGCCTGGTGTTCGGCTGTGGATCTCTGGATCTGCTTCCATCAGTTACTGGATGAAGGCTCTATGATAACAGGGTATTCACCAATCTGACTAAGACAGTTCAGACACCCTCTCCACTATTGCTAATCATCTAAGCTTAGGTCATCCTGATGGAGTCATGGGAACTTCCCTAGCACCCAGTTACACCCTATCCCCATGATTTCTCCCTCTATCATGGTATCTCATTGCTCTTCCACTATGTCCCTGTTCCAGATCGACCATCCTTTTCCCTTATTTTCTCATCCCCAACCCCCCACCCTCCATCGCCCCCCTCCTCCCCAGTTTACTCATGGAGATCTGCTGTGAATATTGTTCTGTATAAATAAAACACTGATTGGCCAGTGGCCAGGCAGGAAGTATAGGCGGGCCAAGCAAAGAAGAGAATTCTGGGAAGCAGAAGGCTGAGGAAGGGAGTCACTGCCAGCCACTGCCATGACAAGCAGCATGTGAAGATGCCGGTAAGCCACAAGTCACGTGGCAAGGTATAGATTTATGGAAATGGATTAATTTAAGATATAAGAACAGATAGCAAGAAGCCTGCCACGGCCATACAGTTTGTAAGCAATATAAGTCTCTGTGTTTACTTGGTTGGATCTGAGTGGCTGTGGGACTGGCGGGTGACAGATTTGTCCTGACTGTGGGCAAGGCAGGAAAACTCTAGTTACAGAGATCTCATCTATTTCCCCTCCCAGGGTGATCCATGTGTCCCTCTTAGGGTCCACCTTGTTACCTAGCTTCTCTGGAGCTGTGGGTTGTAGTCTGGCTATCCTTTGCTTTACATCTAGTATCCACTTATGAGTGAGTACATATCATGTTTGTCTTTCTGAGTCTGGGTTACCTCAATCAGGATGACATTTTCTAGTTCTATCCATTTGCCTGAAAACTTCATGATGTCATTGTCTGTTACTGCTGCATATTATTCCATTGTGGATATGTACCACATTTTCTCTTCAGTTGAGGGTCTTCTAGGTTGTTTCCAGGTTCTTGCTATTACAAATAATGCTGCTATGAACATAGTTGAGGATGTATCCTTGTAGTATGACTGAGCATTCCTTGAGTATATGCCCAAGGGTGGTATAGCTGGTTCTTGAGGTAGATTGATTCCCAATTTTCTGAGAAACCTGCACACTGATTTTCCAAGTGGCTGTACAAGTTTGCATTCCCACCAACAGTCTAAGAGTGTTCCCCTTGCTCCGCATTCTCTCCAACATAAGTTTTTATCAGTGTTTTTAGCTTAGCCATTCTGACAGGTATAAGATGATATCTCAGGGTCATTTTGATTTGTATTTTCCTGATGGCTAAGGATGTTGAACATTTCCTTAACTGTCTTTTGGCCATTTGAGATTCTTCTGTTGAGAATTCTCTGTTTAGATCTGCACCCCATTTTTAATTTGATTGTTCAGTATTTTGATGTCTAGTTTCCTGAATTCTTTACATATTTTTTTAGATCAGCCATCTGTCAGATGTGGGATTGGTGAAGATCTTTTCCAATTCTGTAGGCTCTCATTTTGTCTTATTGACCATGTCCTTTGCCTTACAGAAGCATCTCAGTTTCAGGAGGTCCCATTAATAATTGTTGCTCTCAGTGTCTGTGCTATTGGTGTTATATTTAGGAAGTGGTCTCCTGTGCCAATGCATTCAGGTGTTCATAGGTATGCAGATTAATGTCAGGGTCTTCAATTCAATTGATTGGTCCACATGTCAGTTTTATGCCAATACTAAGTTGTTTTCATTACTATAGCTCTATAGTAAAACTTGAGGTCAGGGATGGCGTTGCCTCCAGTGGTTGCTTTATTGTACAGGATTGTTTAAGCTATTCTGGGTTATTTGTTTTTCTATATGAGTATTGTTCTTTCCAGGTCTGTGAAGAATTGTATTGGGATTTTGATGGGGAATGCATTGAATCTGTAGATTGCTTTTGGTAAGATTGCCATTTTACTATGTTAATATTACCTATCCATGAGCATGGAGGATTTGTTCATTTTGAGATATCTTCTTCATTTTCTTTCTACAGATACTTAAAGTTCTTATCATATAGATCTTTCACTTGCTTAGTTAGAGTTACCCCAAGGTGTTTTTTATTATTTGTGGCTATTGTAAAGGTGATGTTTCTCTGATTTATTTTTCAGCCCATTTATCATTTGTATATAGGAGAGCTACTGTTTTTTTTAGTTAATCTTGTATCCTGCCACGTTACTGAAGGGGTCGGTTTATCAGCTGTAGGTGTTCCCTGTTAGAGTTTTGGGGTCACTTATGTAGACTATCATATCATCGGGAAACAGAATTTGACTTCTTCCTTTCCAATTTGTATCCCCTTGTTCTCCTTTTGTTGTCTTTTTGCTCTAGCTAGGACTTTGAGTACTATATTGAATAGATACGGGGAGAGTAGACAGCCTTGTCTTGTTCTTAATTTTAGTGGAATTGCTTAGAGTTTCTCTTCATTTAATTATATGTTGGCTGTTGGCTTGTTGTAAACTGCCTTTATTAGTTTTAGGTGTATGTTCCTTGTATTCCTGATCTCTCCAAGACCTTTATCATGAAGGGGTGTTATTTTTGAGACTTGTTTGTTCCTAAAAATATCAGTTGAAATCAAGATTTGGAGTTTTATCAGGCTACAACAGAGCGCAGTATAACACCATTTGTATTATGCTATGTCCATATTCATTGGTTACTCAGATGAGAGGTTGGATCATATGGTGAGTAGCACGTCCTGGCGTGCATGTATTGAGGATGGTATGTCTTGTAAATGAAATGTACGTGTTCCACACAGTTGGTACTCAGGATATCAACTTATATCTGTATATGAAGTTTGAGAGTCTAAGATTTTCAACAAACATTCTTCTTTGTGTGTCATTTGAGGCCTTGATTGACTATAAAATATCAAGGTCTGGGATCAGAGTTCCCTCTAACTACCAAATATGTTAATGATGTCCATTTGCTTTCATCTGTAAGGGAGCCATTGGCTCCATTGAGAACATGATATTTCTGGCCCCTTTTGGTTAGGGTGTTGGATGAAGAAGAAAATGTTCTGCCCAAACATCCTTAAAGTTCAGGGCTCCTGGACTTAATTCTTGCTCAGTAGGCTGCAGGTCTCCACTGATAGCAGTTTATGGTCAGGCGTGTTTATCTTCTGGGATTGACTGGACTCCTTTCACACAGGTTTGGTCCTTGGCTACTTGATCAGTGTTTGGTCTGGGAAGAGTTCTTCATTGTGGTTGGAGCAGGCTCCATTTAAATTATCTCTTTAAACTAGACTTTCTAGGGTCAACATTAAGTCTGGCCACATATCTCTCATTGGGTTGGCAGGAGCTCCCTTGATTTTCAGGTTTGTGGTTTCTCTTCATCAAGGTCTGTGGTTGGCTTGTGACATTTGATTTTGCCTTGTTTTTTTTTCTATGAGCTTTGTATGAGTTCTGAATTCTTTCCAGTCAATATTTGCCCCAGACTTCCTTCTTCATTTGGTCCTTGGTGTTTTCAGAATAAGGATTAGACCTGGGCATAGATGTTTTCATGGTTTTCTCTGGGTGTTCTTTCTTTAAGGGGATGGCCCAGTCCCACTTCTCTTCTTTATTAGGGCCCAGACATATTCATAGTTAGGACTGGACTCAGGCCCACTAATTTTCTTGGTTTTGGCCTGGTCATGAAGGTTATGATGTCTTAGCCTGGATGCCTGTTGTAACCGTTGCAACAGTAACGCTCCTCCTGGAAGTCTTCCAGTGGACATCATTGTATTCTGGGAACTCACAATTTCCTGGTCTTCACCAAGTTCTGGATAGCCAGTAAGTGGTTTTAGTTTTACTTGATGGTGATGATTTACTATAATCTGAAAGTGCAGTGGAAGAGGAAGGAGAAACTGAAAACTTACATGTTCTTGGTGTCAAATGTTATCTGAAGGGCTTAACATGTGACATAGATTGTAGATATCCATCTAAGAAAGAGCCTGAAACATCTACACATTGTTAGCAACATCTTAGACAACATCAGTATTCAAGATGCATGGAAATTCCATGCACAAAATGCAGCATGATCAAGCATGCCCCACCCAAAAGTAATAGTACCACTAGCCCATCATAAAGGATCAGGGCACCATCATTGTTGTGCCACAATACACACATGCTTTTTCACACACTGTACTTACACATATGTGCCCACATTCATACATTTAGAAACAGTTTTTTGTCTACACCTTTGCATGCACACTCATACACACCCACATGCAGACACATAGAAATATTCATTAAATTAATTAGATGTACAATAATTTGGCATAATAAGAAAATAAAAAGAAACAAACAACCTTTGTGGTATTGGTACACACATGTGTATGGTATGCATGTTGTACGCAGAGCTATGGGTATAGTTATGTGCATGTTTTTATAAGTATCTATATGGTATACATAATATGTACAACCATATCTAACTGCATATACATGTGTGTATAAATATAAAGATAAACTGAAATCCCAACTCCCAGACACCCCCCAAGGAGGCAGCAGAACTTTCCAAGTGGCCAGCTTGCTGTGTTAGCTCTTTTCTACCTTCAACTCTGAGTACCTGTTATGTTTGTTTGAAAGGCATAACTTTTTAATTCACAACAGAGACACTTTTTTGCCTTATTAGAAAATATGTAAAATGTAACTTTCAAAAACAGAAACATGATCAATAATCTTTGCTTTCAGTATCTAGAAATGAATATCAAAACTTCCTTCAATGCTTTTTTCTGTAACTGTATATCATTTCAATACTTTAATATTAATCTTATTTTTTAATTTTTTCTCACCTGAATAATGCAGTCTTCAATATATATAAGTCATGAGGTATCATTGTCCATGATGGTAGTGGCCACTACTGTCTCTATCTAAAACATCTTCTAGTTGCCTAGAAGTCGAGTTGTTAATTCTTTCATGAACTAGTTTATGTTTCTGTGTAGACTTAGGAAACATTAGACATGGAGGTAACTAGGGTGAGTAGCATGGGAAGGGGATGGCTTGGGTGGGCTGACTGCATGTGTTGGGAAAGTTCTAGTTAAATGGGTGAAAGGTCATGGCTGAAGTAATAGGAGGCAAAAAGGCAGAACACAAGAGAAAGGTATTTCTGACTCTGCATGCTGCTACTCAGTGTAGAACAACAGATCAGCTCTTACCCACTGCATGACACATGGCTGTCCCAGATTTCTACTTAGCAAGGTGAATTGATTGACCTTGGGCTTGGTCTGCAGTGATGACTACATAGATGATACAGGTCTAAAAGCATTTGTAACAAATACACCTAAATGTACAACCCCTTACAAGGTATTCTGCATCAGAGCTGGTTTATACCAAAGTCCATGCTCAAAGGGTCGTCCAGAAGTAGAATTCTTTCTTGAGTCCAGTGTTCTCTGTGGTTATGTTGGATACCTACTGTCTTAGTTAGGGTTTCATTGCTGTGAAGGGACACAATGACCACAGCAACAATTTTAAAGGAAAACATTTAATCAGGTGGCTTACAGTTTGAGAGGTTTAGTTCATTATGATCATGGCAGGACATGGAGGCATGCAGGCAGACATGGTGCTCAAGAAGGAGAAAAATGTGGAGATGAAGCTACATCTTGATCCACAGACAGCAAAAAGTGCTCTGAGACACTAGGCATGGCATGAGCATAAGAGATCTCAACCCTCCCCCACTGTAACATAATCCTCCAACAAGGCCACACTCTCTCCAACAAAGCCACACTCCCTAATAGTGCCAATCCCTATGAGATTATGGGGGTTTATTGCATTCAAATTAACAAACCTCCAAGATATCCTTAGCAGGCATAATAAAACAGATTATGGTGGGGCTAATAGAAGATGTTTTTGAGAGGAGAGTACTTTTTTTTAAAAAGAGGAGAGTCTTATCATTTGTTTCTACCCATCTTAGGTTTCTTTTTAGGGACTCCACAACAAAACAGAGATTACCAAAAGAAAAGCATATTCACTTACCTAGTGCAAACTTTCACAGCACAAGTCTTCCTAAGGTAGGAAAAAAACCCAAAAATTACTTAGACATGAGATAATTTTTTCAAGATTGTTTTCATCCAGAATTAATTGTCATTATATAGAATATCTTGTGCTTAAGAAGTAATCCTTAAGTGTGCATATTTTCACATAATATTAAGTAAAGATTCTACTTTACAATTGAAAGAGTCAGGTACTTTAAATGTACATTAGTAGCAACATTTTAACTTCACTTAATCAGTATCTAATTATTTAATCATAAAAGCATATAGTACTGATGCCCAGCCACTTAGTGAGCAAGGGAGTTGGGAGAAGGTGAACATAGCATCATCAGTTGCCATCCATCCCCACCTCACTGTCATTTGCCCTGGGGAGCCTCTAACCCTGAATCCCGGACCCCCGTGCTCCCAGCCAGGCACCATACTCATTTGGAGAGTTCCCTCTTAGACCCAACTTAATGAGCTTCCAGCTATCAGGTAAAAGATTTAAAGAGGTATCTCTCACTGAAACTGTTTGATACCTATGAAAGTATAAGAGCAACTGCTACCACTGTACATGCCTGCACTGTCTTTGAACAGGTCTCATTCCCTGGTCTATGCCACCCCTAGTCAGGCTACCAAGCATGAAAGACAAGAACAAAGCCTTTGACACTTGTGCCTAAAGTTTCAACAGGAAGACCAAGCAAACAGAATTATTCCATCCCCAGAAGTCTCCATGCCTCATACAAATGGCAGCCACCACAATCTTCACAGACTCTGCCAAAAACTGTACCAACAGCCCGAGAAAACTCCTTAGTTTAGAAGTGGGGTAACATCCCAGGCGCAGATCAGAGTGACCCATGGAGCACATGATGGGTGAAAGGGCATCAATCCTGCTGTGGAGATCATCTCAAGAGGAATTACTGACCCTGCAGGCAGCTAGAAACCAGAACAAGGCTACCAAAGAAAGGGAGTCTTCCAAACACTCATCTGGTCTCATATCAGGCTTCTGTCCCCAAATTCTACAATGTGTAGGCACAGAGGTGCACATGGCCCCAAAATTATGGGCCCTTACTCTAGATTTCATTATGGTCCTGATTCTTGGAGTGGGCTACAGCCTTCATGTTCACCAGTGTTCCTTCCGTATCACAAAATGATGCCTTTATGTATCTCCCATGTTTCCCAATACCCCTACCCTTCTCACCTTTTCTGATACTCAACTCCTGGTAGGCCCAATCATTTCACCCATGCAGCATGGCATGAGCTGTGGACATGCACCATGGCGCAGGGCCAGCACTGTGCCTCTGAGAGCATGTAGTAGACCTGAGGTTTTATTCTAGAGTTGATGGAAAGTGGAATGTTATGAAACGTGTGTCAAAATGAAAGCAATAGGAGTCAAGCAGATAAATGGCAAATAGTGAGGGCTTTTGGATCATGTCCTCTCTGTGTGCCTTCATCAGTCTTCAGATAGGAGGCTGCACGTTTCCTCTATGGAGAGACATGTGGTGCTTCTGACATGCTTCAGGAAATTGTCAGGAAATCCTTTCTAGATTTTATGAGCAGTTTCAGGGGAAGATCCGAGTCCTTCCTCACATTCATTTATCCACTCAAATAACTTCCTATGTCAATCCCCATGTTTTGATATAGCATATTCTGAATGCCAACAAGTATGCAATAAAGCAAAAGTCTGGGTATAATTAATGACTGTGCTCATATTTGATCCTGAAGTGTAACTTTTATATAAATTTAAGGGTGCATCTCAGTATATCACGTTCTGTGCATGTCATTTTGCATCAACTTTTCAGTGATTCTTGTTTTAAAAATATCTAGAGATTGAAATGTACAAGGTACTTCATCTAAGTGGAATGTTTTTCACTGAGTCTTTGAGACATTAGTATTCTAAAACATGCAGTAACCACAAAGGCTATTTAAGTTCTTAACTGCCTTGGATATTTTTATCCATGTAGGAATGTTATATTGGGATAAGTATGTGATGATTGCTGAAACTAGTTAAATGCTGAAACCTGAACTGTCCACAGGGGTCTCAGAGTACTAATGACTAATAGCCTTAGACCTGAGAAGTGCACGGGGCACATAGGACAGACTCTCAAAGGCACAATGCCAAGAAGGAACATGGCATTTCAATGACTCACCCTGGAACCTTCCTTGGTGCTTTTTCACTGGTTATTTCCAGTGAACTCACTGACCTGCATGGCAGAGTAACTTCACTTTTGCCTTTTCCCATGAATTACTCTGGACAAGCAGTTTCTTCAAGCTAGACACACAGTAACCCTCATCCCATGAAGAATTCTTACCCCTGGGATGAGCTTTTATTAACAGTATCAATCATTTGAAACAAAATTCTGCACAAATTTTCCCAATGCACTTTAATATTAAAATATTCTCTTAAGTTTCAGAACCACAAGAATATCCTCTAAGGCATAAAGCCACGAGTTGATCATGAAAAGTACCAGGGAAGGGCCAATGAGATGCCTAGTTGGGTGGAAGGAAAGAGCTTACTCCTCCTAATTTGTTCATTGACCTCCATATGAACAGAATGTCGAAATGTCATGGTGTGTATTGTATGTTCCTTCTCTCTCTATCGTATGTATGTATATATGTATGTATGTATGTATATATGTATTTCCCCCTCTCAAAATAAGTAAATGCATATATGTTATTAATTTAAATTCCTATCAGTAGATTTCCATACAATGTTCATATGAAATAATTTTTAAAATAATTAAAAAAATCGATGCAGCTCACAACTGTTTGTAACTCCAGTTCCAGAGGATTTGATGCCCTCACACAGGCATACATGAAGGCAAAACACCAATGCATGTAAATTAGTGAATAAACAATTAAATTTTTGTGGGTGATAGTGGGGTCAGGAGCCCCACAAGCATGCCACAGAACTAAATAAACTAGGCTTATAGTGAATCAGAGCCTGAACCACCAACCAGGGAACATGCATGGGACTGACCTAGGCTCTCTGCATATATTTTCAGTTATATAACTTGGTCTTCTTGTGAGACTCCTAACAGTGGGAGCAGGGCTTGTCTCTAATTCCTGCTTTTGGGACCCATTCCTCCTAGTGAATTGCTATATCCAGCCTTAATAGAAGAAGTCATGCCTAGTCCCACCACAACTTGATATGACATGGCAGGCAGATATCCATAGGAGGCCTGAATATTTCTGAAGAGAAGAAAGAGGAGGAGGAATGGATGTGGATCAGGAAGAGTGGAGGTGGGCGGAGGGTTGAGAGGAGAGGATGGAGGTGAAATTTTGGTTAAGATGTAAAAACAAAAATAAACAAATAAATAAAAACATTCATTCTAAAAGAAGGGAGAATATTGATGTTTATCATATTTAAATATGAGATACTAAAAAATGTCCCTGAAGGGACATTGCCACTTATTCTAACTTTTTATTGTGTTTGTAGTTGTACAGGGATAGTTAAATCACGCTAGGCATAATTTTGAGCTAATATATAATGTGTTTGCTTTGTACTTGGAACAATTATATCATGTTTAGGCATTATTATGACCTGGTTATTGTTTTACATTTAGAAATTAATCATGATATAAAAAGATATAATTGTGTGTCAATTTGACGTGGGGTGAAGTTGTGATAGATATATTTAGTTGTCAATTTTATTACATCTGGAATTAACTAAGACTCAAAAATGGAGGGGCACACCTGTGAGGTATTTTTGCTTAATTTTAAGAGAGAAAATCCACATAGAATCTAGCTCTTTGTGGTTGGAAGACATTATCTGGATGTTAATGAGGAAAGAAACACCTTTAACTCAGATGTTTTGAGCCCCAAAACCTCACCTGTAATCTGAGCCAGGCCTTGTGCTGGAAGCCCATATACAGAAATGGAGGAAGGGAGCTTTTGCTCTTTAGCTGCTTGCTCTCACCTTGGAGCAAGTCCATTCCTTCACTGGCATTGGAGCCATCTTCTTTGGGATTCCAGACTATACTACTGATGGGCTGAGACATGAAGCATTGTGGACTGAGCAACTACTGGATTCTTGGACTTTGCCATTATAGCCAGCCAATGTTCAATTAGCTGGACCACAGCTTCTAAGTCATTCTAAAAAATAGGCTTTTGTATGTATAGAAATGCATTCTATAAGTTGTTACACCATAGAACCCTGACCAACACCAGACAGGGATAAACTTTTAGAGTAGTTTGAGCCTCACAACAGCATTATCTCAGTTATGAATTGCACAGAATCACTGGGCAAGAAAGTAAAATAACACAAGTCTGAAATTTCTCAAAAGGAACACACAGTAATCAAATTAAATGAGTAATTATATGAGATGGAAAGATTCTAGCTTAAGTAAAGAATGAAAAACCAGATGTCTTAGCTTATGTGGGACAAGACCTGACAACACACACACACACACACACACACTAAGAACAGAAGACAGTAGGTACCTTTTGCTCTTGATAGTGATAGTTCCAGCCTGGAGGCACACGCAATTACTTCCTTTACACATTAAATCTCTGCCTCACTCTCAGTCTCAGAACTCAGATCTATCCCAGAGGAGCTTCACCAGAGTAAATCAGTCATCTTGAAGACTTTCTTGATATAATCGAGATCTGCTGTGGTAACAGAGCAGCTTCAACCAATTCTCTCCTTTTATAGTTTTGCCCAGAATCACTCTGCACCAGAGACATGTGGCCCTGATGAAGGCTCCATCCAGTCCCTCTAGTCATGAGGTTCCTCCCAACATTGCTTATCTGGACCATCAAGAGGGATTCCTCATCCTACCTCCACCCCCCGGAGGGTCTTCTCAATTCTGCATTTCATCAGACAGGCTTAATAGGTGTTGTCAACCTAGAAGAGGTCTAGCAAATCTGTTCCATTCTGACAGTCAGTGAGACTGGGGCAGGATTCTGAACCTATGAGAGCCCTGAATGGATGTGCGGCAGCCTAAGACAATTAGCATGCCTGTCCCTACAGTTTTCAATAAACTTCAGTCTTTGGGAGTGATTCAGTCCATCTAATACAGCACACGTGGCTGGGAGGATAAAGGTCAATTGCAGGGACTGTGGAGATGGCTCATCCTTTAAGAGCATTTATTGCTATCTCAGAAGACCCACAGGACAGCTAACAAACCTCTTTAACTTAAATTCCAGGTGGACTATGCCCTCACCTGGCCTCTGTGGGAATTGCATGTATGTGGTGGTAAAACACCCCTAAGTATAAAGAAAACACTACAAAATATCCCAGCATGTCTTGCAGGAAATTATCTCTACTGATCTGTTATCACTCATGATATATTTCAAGAAAACCAGAGGCATATTGCTTTTCATTTCCTGATTTCTTTTATACAATTTTAATGAACATTCTAATTTCCTGAGAGGCCTGGAGCAATATATTTTTGTTTCCCTTAATTTGGTCTACATGATGATTTTGTGAACAAGTGTATACAGTGTACCACATTTTACTGGTAGCTAAATATATGACCTCAAAGATACAATATGTCTAGTTTTTCTCTTATGTAGTTGTTATCCATGGAGTAGGCTATGCCATCCACATCCAAGGTGCCATCCCCCTGTGTAGTCCTGAGACCCATGAATGGGAAATCCTTGTGCAGCCTGAGCTTCCTAGAACTTACTGAAATACATCCAAGCCTGTGAGTTCTGGGTTTACAGGAGTGTGAAACCTCACCTGACTAAAGAAGAGTCTCAGAGTGAAAAGTTTGAAATTGTATTTTATTCATAAAATACATTCATTTTACTCAATGGGGCCTTCAAAACAGTATCATTATATACAGTGTATAGCCTTAGCAAACTATTAAAATAATGACAAGAATAAAAGTAATAACAAAAGTTAACAAAACCTTAAATGAAAATGAAGAAAACCAAAAACCAAAGCATAAATATCCCAAGATATAAAACAAAAATATTAAGGAAATTACAGTTTCCTTTGGAATTTCATTATGGAAGAGCAAAAGCGGTGAGGAACTGGCTTGTTCTCTGTTGCAAATTATCTTCAGCTACACTTGCCTATGACATGGTGTCAGCTTCGGCACTGCAGTAGAGAGACTCTTGTGCTTTTGGTGTGTTTTGTCTAGATGGCAGTGTGACGTTAACACAGTCTTGCTTGTCAGATTTCCCATCACATATGGAGTCAGGGTTCTTAATAAATTGTCTTGTGTTCTCTGTATTTTAGACTTATTTCTGACACAAAATTTTCTCCAGTGATAGTGAGCCCACTGATATGGATCAGATTGAGGCTGGATCGCCTGATGATAGGTTGATATTTGCCTCACTATTGAGTTCAAAGCTGAAAAGAGGTGGCATTTTCTGAGGAGGCCTTGAACCTGGAGTGTAGAATGTCATGCCTTCAAGGTGTTTCTGGCTTCACCCAGCCTTCTCAGTCTTCTTAACAGGTGCTGTCAGGTAAAATCAGTAAAGAAAGTATGATTTAGAAACAGTTTTGGTGTGCCACTGTCATGAAAAATCAGGGCCTATTCAACCCTAGTAAACAAAAGTTAAGGAAGGAAACACACCCCATGATCCCTGGCTGCTGGGGATGGGTCTCAATGGTAACTTACTTGCCTGGGACATAGTGTTTCTGCTTCAGCAGCTCCATCTGCAGGAGGCTCTCATCCTGGGCTGTGGTCTGCTCCAGTTCCTGCTGGAGGTTTTCAAACCTAGGGGAGGAAGATAGATGGGACACAAGCCTGGTGGGGACCTGCCATGTCAGCTTTTGAGCCCCCACCAGATCTACTCAGCCAGACAATCGAGCATTACCTTTCAGCTGAGTTCATTCCCAGCTTCCCCAAGGGAAAAGGGTCAGAGAGCTACTGGGCAGGATTTTTTCTCAACTTTTAAAAACTGATAGAAGTTGATCTGGAAAATACACACTGTGCTGGATTAGAAAAAACAGCATGTTTCTCCAACAGTCCAAAGACATCATTTTGGAGAAATATCAGTATAAGAAGGTCTGAGGCACAGGTCAGGGAAGATGTACCTGGTCTTGATTAGATACCAGGTGAATGTGAACCTCCTGGAAAACTCTATGCCTGCCCTCTAGTGGAGCCTACACAGCAATGCAGAGAAGGCTCTGATGATTCCTACAGCTCAGATCCCTGCATGGGATTAACTTGTCAACTCCTACTCTGTTTGTGACCAGAGTAAATCTTCTCATGAGAAACTGATAAACAGTGAAGAGAGCCAGCAATCAGCAGTAGGCTGCTGTATGCAAATCTTCCAAAGGGTAGACACTTATCTCTAAACATAACATTCATGATGGAAAATAAAGTTGCAGGAGGACACACTTTCCTTCACGATTGATGAAACCCTCTAGGTTTCTGGCTGTCATGTGAATAATTGTGAGGAGATCTAATCTAAGAGATGAGATACTCAGAGGATACTAGAGGTCTCAGAAGGGAAGAAGAGGACACAATCCCCATAAGACCAAGGAGAAAGCATATTGCTTCCAGGACAGAAGTTCCTGTTGACTGAGCCAGTAACGACACTCTGAGGTGTTCTTTCCCTGGCTGTGGCAGGGAGCTTTGCCAGTTGAACAGAAACTCAAAGAGGACAGAGATCCAGGTACAGCAGACCCACTTGGATCCACCTGCTTCCGGAATCCTGGGTTCCTACCTCATCTGGGACACAGTGAAATGATGCTGCAGCTTTACTGCCAAGTCCCTTTGCTGGGTGAGCAGCTCCTTCTGCTTCCTCAGGGACTGAAGATTTTCCTCGAGTCTTTGATGTTCCTGTTCGTTAGAGCATTGTGTATTTAGGAGAGGATTGTGTGCACCCCTTTAAATACACACATGTGCAAGCACACACACACACATCCATGCACACACGCACACACTCTTGAGCACACACATGTGCATGCATGCATGCATACAAGCAAACTACATTGCATCCATGTTTAGTTTCCCAGATAACACTATTGTAAGAAGAGATCATCTGGGATAGTATGGAGAATAAAGTTACCTTTCATTAACCCATACCCACTTTACCCATATTCCAGCCCAGAGGCATTTCCATTCTAGAATCAATGGTCCACCTAGAGTCTGTATTTCAACTTTCTGTATAACTGTACATAGCTTCTCTCAGGGCTGCACCATTTTACACTACTACCAATATTGGAGAGTTCTCATTTCTGCCAAGCCTCCATCAGGACAAATTTTAACTCAGTATGAAGAAGTTTGGAATAAAAACAGGTTCTGAGTGCTGCAGACACAACATAGAGTGGGTGCTTTAGAGTATGGTGAGTCAAAGGGGTGCACTGAGACAGCCTCTCCTCACACCTCAGCATAGCTGTGGGACTTCTGCTGGGCTGAGATGCAGCCACAAGCACCTCTGTAGTGCAGAATTTCTCAGGGAATAAAGTCCAGGCCAAGCTCCATGGTCAAGATTAGCTGAACCAAGGTTAGGCAAAGGTGAAAGGAAAATGGTGCCAGGTGATGAGGAGAAGAACAAAACAGGATGCAGGGAAGTCATCAGTGGTCAGCCACCATTCACCCAGAACAGAGAAGGACACAAACCCTCAGGCACCTTTCCTGCCTCTCAGTAACCTCTTTCTCACCTTCATGTACCCCATTACTTTGTTTTTCTCCAGAGGATTTATTTGCAGATAAATAATTCTGCCTCTACAAAGACCTGAAAAAAATTTACCTTGCATCAATTTTCTGTCTTTTGTTGTTGTTAGTTTATGGACATGCCGAATGTTGAGCAGCTCTCTCAGTTCTTTGACTGATGCAAAGTGGTACTAACCAGGTTAGGCACAGTACTTTCACATTGAAGTCTGTCTCTATCATTCTTAAAGATGTGCCATTGTTCCATGAGTGAGTGAACATACACATAGAGGCTCAAACACATATTCTCCTACCCCATAGAAACACATAAGACAGCACATAGACACACACACACACACACACACACACACACACACACACACACACACCTTTCTTGAACTCAGAAGAGCAAGGGAGAAGACTAGAATGTTACAGCACCTTTTCTGCTCTAGGGAGAGGTAGTGTGTCCTCCCTGTTGTCTACAAGACTCAGACTCATCCAGGCTCTTCTGCCCTGGCCTGAACTTATTTCTCCTCTGAGGGAAGTTTTTATCACCAGACTCTCTGATTGTACAGAAAAGTAACAACCTCTGCACCTCTTGGACCCAACCTAATGAGCTTCCATCTATCCGGGTAAAAGATAGAAAGAGTTATCTCTCACTCACACTGTTTGATATGTATGAGGGTATATGAGCAGCTGTTACCCCTGTACATGCCTGTATTGTCTTTGAACAGGTCTCATTCCCTGGTCTATGCCACCCCTAGCCAGGCTTCCAAGTGTGAAAGACAAGAACAAAGTCTTTGACACCAACATCTCACTTGTGCCTAAAGTCTCAACAAGAAGAGTAAGCACACCAACATCTCCCTCGTGCCTAAAGCCTCTAGAGTCCCAGAACACTCTTTAGTTTAAAGATGGGGTACCATCCCAGGCACAAGTCAGAGTGAGCCATGGAGCACATGGAGATGGCGAAAGGGCATCAATCCTGCTGTGGAGATCATCTCAAGAGGAATTACTGACCCTGCAGGCAGCTAGAAACCAGAACAAGGCTACCAAAGAAAGGGAGTCTTCCAAACACTCATCTGGTCTCATATCAGGTTTCTGTCCCAAAATTCTACAACATGTAGGGACAGAGGTGCACACGGCTCCAGAAAAGATGGGCCCTTACTCCAGATTTCATTATGGTCCTGATCCTTGGAGTGGGCTACAGCCTTCATGTTCACCTGAGTTCCTTCCATACCACAAAATGATGCCTTTATTTATTCCCCCATATTTCCCAATACACTTACCCTTCTCTCCTCGGGGGCCTTTCCTGATACTCAACTCCTTGTGGGCCCAGTCATTTCACCCATGCAGCATGGCATTGAGTCATCGACATGCACCATTGCTCAGGGCCAGCACTGTGCCTTTTAGAGCATGTAGTAGACCTGAGAGTTTATTCTAGAGTTGATGGAAAGTGGAATGATATGAAATGTGTGTCAAAATGAAAGCAATAGGAGTCAAGCAGATGAATGGCAAATAGTGAGGGCTTTTGGATCATGTCCTCTCTGTGTGCCTTCATCAGTCTTCAGATATGAGGCTGCACCTTTCCTCCATGGAGGGACATGTGGTGCCTCTGATCTGCTTAAGGAAATTGTCAGGAAGTCCTTTCTAGATTTTATGAGCAGTTTCAGGGGAAGATCTGAGTCCTTCCTCACATTCATACATCAACTCAAATAACTTCCTATGTCAATCCCCATGTTTTGATATAGCTTATTCTGAAAGTCATCAAGTATGAAATAAAGCTAAAGTTCTGGGTATAATTAATGATTTATGCTCATATTTGATCCTGAAGTGCATTAAAGAAGAACCTCAGTATATCATGTACTGTGCATGTCATTTTGCATCAATTTTTCAGAAATTCATGTTTTAAAAGTATCTAGAGATTAAAATATACAAGGTAATTCATCTAACTGGCATGTTTTTTACTAAGTTTTGAGACCTTAGTATTATTCTAAAATGTTTAGTAAACATGAAGGCTATTTAACTTCTGAAGTGCCTTGGAAATTTTGACTTTTGTAAGAATGTTGTATTTGGATAACTATGTGATGATTGCTATAACTGGTTAAATGCTAAAACCTGAACTGTCAAGAGGGGCCTGCAGAGCATTAGTGACCAATAGTCTTAGTCCAAAGAAGTGCACGGGGCACATAGGACACACTCTCAAAGGCACAATGCCAAGAAGGAACATAGCATTTCAATGACTCACCCTGGAACCTTCCTTGGTGCTTTTTCACTGGTTATTTCCAGTGAACTCACTCACCTACATGGCAGAGTAACTTCACTTTTGCCTTTTCCCATGAATTACTCTGGACTAGCAGTTTCTTCAAGCTAGACACACAGCAACCCTCCTCCCATCAAGAATTCTTACTCCTAGGGTGAAAAGTTATTAAGTGTATCATTCATTTGAAACAAAATTATGCACAAATATTTCCTAATGCATATTAATATTAAAATATTCTTTAAGTTTCAAACCACAAGAAAATCCTCTAAGGCAGAAAGCCACAAGTTGATCATGAAAAGTACCAGGGAAGGGCCAATGAGATGCCTAGTTGGGTGGAAGGAAAAAGCTTACTCCTCCTAATTTGTTCATTGACCTCCATATGAACAGAATGTCGAAATGTCATGGTGTGTATTGTATGTTCATTCTCTCTCTATCATATATATGTATATATGTATTTTATCCTCTCTAAATAAGTAAATGGATATATGTTATCATTTTAAATCCCCACCAATAAATTTCCATATACTCATCATATGAAATAATTTTTAAAATAATGAAAAAAATCGATGCAGCTCACAACTGTTTGTATTCCAGTTCCAGAGGATTCTACACCCTTATACAGGCTTACATGAAGGCAAAACACCAATGTACATAAAATAATGAATGAACAATTAACATTTGTAGGAGCCAGTGGAATCAGGAGCCCAAAAGCATCCCACAGAACTAACTAACCTAGGCTCATAGTGACTCAGAGCCTGAACCACCAACCAGGGATCATGCATGGACATGACTCAGTCCCTCTGCATATATTTTAGAGTTGTATAACTTGGTCTTCTTGTGAGACTCCTAACATTGGGAGCAGAGCTTGCCTCTAATGCCTGCTTTTGGGACCCATTCCTCCTACTGATTTACTACATCTAGCCTTAATAGAAGAAGTCATGCCTAGTCCCACCACAACTTTATATAACATAGCAGGCAGATATCCAAAGGAGGCCTGCCCATTTCTGAAGAGAAGAAAGAGAAAGAGGAATGGATGTGGATCAGGAAGAGTGGAGGTGGGCAGATGGTTGAGAGGAGAGGTTGGAGGTGAAATTTTGGTTAGGATGTAAAAATAAAAATAAACAAATAAATAAAAACATTCATTCCAAATGAAGTGAGAATATTGATGTTATCATATTTAAATTTGAGATACTAAAAGAATGTCCCTCAGGAGACATTGCCACATATTCGAACTTTATAATATGTTTGCAGTTATACAGGGATAGTTAAATCATGCTAGGCATAATTTTGAGCTGGTCTAATGTATAATGTGTTTGCTTTGTACTTGATATAATTTATCATATTTGGGCATTATTATGACATGGTTATTATTTTACATTTAGAAATAAATCGTGATATAAAAAGATATAATTATGTGTCAAGTTGACATGAGGTCAAGTTGTCATAGCTACTTTATTTGTCAAATTCATTACATATGGAATTAACTAAAACCCAAAAATGGAGGGGCATACCAGTGAATTACTTTTGCTTAATTTGAAGAGAGAAGATCCACATGGAATCCACCTCTTTGCAGTAGGAAGACATTCCTTTAATCTGGATGTTGATGAGGAAAGAACCACCTTTAAATTGAATGTTTTGAGCCCCTAAAACATACCTGTAATCAGCCAGGCCTTGTGCTGGAAGCCCATATACAGAAATGGAGGAAGGGAGTTTTTGCTCTTTAGCTGTTTGCTCTCACCTTGCTAGCAAGTCCATACCTTCACTGGCATTGGAGCCAACTTCTTTGGGATTCCAGACTATACTACTCATGGGTTAGGATATCAAGTGTAGTGGACTGAGCAATTGCTGGATTCTTGGACTTTGCCATCATAACCAGCCAGTGATAAATTAGCTGGACCAAAGCCTCTAAGTCATTCTAAAAAAATAGCCTTCTGTATATATAGAAATGCATTCTATAAGTTGTTACCCCACAGAATCTTGACCAATACACCAGACATGTATGGAAATTTTAGAGTAGTTTGGGCCTCACAACAGCCTTATCTCAGTTATAAATTGCACAGAATCACTCTGCACCAGAGACATGTGGCCCCTGAATAAGCCTCCATCCACTCCACCTAGTCATAATTTCCTCCCAACATTGCTTATATGGACCATCAAGAGGGATTCCTCTTCCTACCTCCACCCCCAGGAGGGTCTTCTCAATTCTGCATTTCATCAGACAGGCTTAATAGGTGTTGTCAACCTAGGAAATCTGTTCCAATCTGACAGTCAGTGAGACTGGGGCAGGATCCTGAACCTATGAGAGCCCTGAATGGATGTGTGGCAGCCTAAGACAATTAGCATGCCTGTCCCTACAGTTTTCAAGAAACTTCAATCTTTGGTGGGGAGTGATCTAATTTGCCTAATACAGCACACGTGGATGGGAGGACAAGGGTCAGTGTAGGAACTGGAGAGATGGCTCATCCATTAAGAGCATTTATTTCTGTCTCAGAAGACCCACAGGACAGCTAACAAACCTCTTTAAATTAAATTCTTGGTTGAATCTGTCCTCACCTGGCCTCTGTGGGAATTGCATGTACGAGGTGGCAAAACACCCATAGGTATAAAGAAAAGCATCACAAAAAGTCCCAACATGTTATGCAGGAAATGATCTCTGCTGTTCAGTTATCACTCATGTTATATTTCAAGGAAACCAGAGGCAGAATGATTTTCATTTCCTGATTTTGTTTATACAATTTTAATGAATGTTCTCATTTCCAGAGAAGCCTGGAGCAAAATATTTTTGTTTCCCTTTAATTTGGTCTACATGATGATTTCTTGAACATGTGTGTACAGTGTACCACAGTTTACTGGTAGCTAAATATACGACCTCAAATATACAATATATCTAGTTTTTCTATTATGTAGTGGGTGTCCATGGAGTAGGCTATGCCATCCACATCCAAGGGGCAATCCCCCTGTGTAGCCCTGAGACCCATGAATGGAAAATCCTTTTGCAGCCCGAGCTTCCTGGAACTTACTGAGATAAGTACAAGCCTGTGAGTTCTTGGTTTACAAGAGTGTGAAACCTCATCTGACTAAAGAAGAGTCTTAGAGTGAAAAGTTTGAAATTGAATTTTATTCATAAAAATACATTCATTTTATTCAATGTGGGCTTTCAAAACAGCATCAATATATACAGTGTATAGCCTTAACAAACTATTAAAACAATGACAAGAATAAAAGAAATAACAAAAATTAACACAACCTTAAACAAAATGAAGAAAACACAAAACCAAAGCATAAATATCCCAAGAAATAAAACAAAAAAAGAAAACAAACAAATTTCAGTGTCCTTTGGAATTTCACTATGGAAGAGCAAATGAGGTGAGGAACTGGCTTATTCTCTGTAGTAAATTATCTTCAGCAACACTTGCCCATCACATATGGACTCAGGGTTCTTAGTAATTTGTGTTGTGTTCTCTGGATATTATACTTATTTCTGACACAAACTTTTCTCCAAGGATAGTGAGCCAACAGACGTGGATCATATTATGGCTGGATCGCCTGATGGTAGGTTGATATTTGCCTCACTATTGAGTTCAAAGCTGAAAAGAGGTGGCATTTTCTGAGGAGGCCTTGAACCTGGAGTGTAGAATGTCATGCCTTCAAGGTGTTTCTGGCTTCCTCCAGCCTTCTCAGTATGCTTAACAGGTGCTATAGGGAAAATCAGTAAAAAAAAATGTGATTCAGAAACAGTTTTGCTCTGCCACTGGCAAGAAAATCAGGACCTATTAATCTCTAGTAAACAAAAGTTAAGGAAGGAAACACACCCCATGAATACCCTGCTGTTGGGGATGGGGCTCAATGGTGGCTGACTTGCCTGGGACATAGTGTTTCTGCTTCAGCAGCTCCAACTGCAGGAGTCTCTCATCCTGTTCTGTGGTCTGCTCCAGTTTCTGCCAGAGGTTTTCAAACCTAGGGAAGGAAGGCAGCTGAGAGACAAGCCTGGTCACGGTGGGGGGAACCTCCATGTCAGCTTTTAGCCTCCATCTGCTCTACTCATCTAGACAATCAGCATTACCTTCCAGCTGAGTTCATTCCCTGCTTCACCAATGGAAAAGGGTCAGAGAACACCTGGGCAGGATTTTTTTCCTCAACTTTTAAAAACTGCTAGAAGTTGAACTGGAAAATACACACTGTGCTGGATTAGAAAAAACAGCATGTTTCTTCAACAGTCCAAAGACATCATTTTGGAGAAATATCAGTATGACAAGGTCTGAGGCACAGGTCAGGAAAGATGTAGCTGGCCTTGGTTAGATACCAGATGAATGTGAACCTCCTAGAAAACTCTATGCCTGCCCTCTAGTGGAGCCTACACGGCAATGCAGAGAAGACTCTGATGATTCCTACAGCCCAGACCCCTGCATGGGATTAGCTTGTCAACTCCTACTCTGTTTATGACCAGAGTAAATCTTCTCATGAGAAACTGATAAACACTGCAGAGAGCCTGCAATCAGCAGTAGGCTGCTGTATGCAAATCTGCCAAAGTGTAGACACTTATCTCTAAACTTGATGTTCCTGATGGAAAATAAATTTGCAGGAGGACACACTTTCCTTCATGATTGATGACCCTCTCTAGGTTTCTGGATACCATGTGAATATTTGTGAGGAGATCTAATCTAAGAGATGAGATACTCAGAGGATACTATAGGTCTCAGAAGGGAAGAAGTGGACACAATTCCCATAAGACCAAGGAGAAACCATATTGCTTACTGGACATAAGTTCCTGTTGACGGAGCCAGTGACGACAAGGTGTTCTTTCCTTGGCTGTGGCTGTGAGCATTGCCAATCAAACAGAAACTCAAAGAGGACAGAGATCCAGGTACAGCGGACCCACTTTGATCTACCTGCTTCTGGAAGCCTAGGCTCCTACCTCATCTGGTACACAGTGAAGTGATGCTGCAGTTTTACTGCCAAGTCCATTTGCCGGGTGAGCAGCTCCTTCTGCTTCATCAGGGACTGAAGATTTTCTTCAAGTCATTGAAGTTCCTGTTCATTAGAAGATTGTGTTTTTAGGAGAGGGTTTCCTCCACCCCTGTACATACACACACATGCACATACACAAACACACACCACACACGCACAATTGAGCACACACATGTATGTGGATGCATACATATAGGCATACTACATTACATCTATGTTTAGTTTCCCAGATAACACTAAGGTAAGAAGAGACAACCTGGTACACTATGGAGAAGTTAACTTTCCTTAACCCACACTCCCTCTACCCATATTCCAGCCGAGAGTCAGGAAAACACAGGATGCTCTGAGCACAGGGATGTGGAGAAGATTGTGTACTTTTACTCTGTTTTGATAATTTTTCATTTCATTTTTACTTTAAATGTGGAGGTGTTCTGCCTGCCTGTGTGTCTGTATAACACATGCATGCCTGGTGATCTGGAAGAACTCAGTGTGCAGATCAGTCAATGTAGTGCTTGCCTTATAAACCTGTACACAGACAGGTGAACCCCAGGGTTCCTTGACCAGTAATTCAAGCTCTCCTAGCAAGTTCCCCGTCTGTGCATTGAAGGCTTAGTTCCTCAGCACAGGACCACTGGATGGCGGTGGACCAGCCCCTTGCTCTCTCTCAGTGCTACCCAGTGCCTCCAAGGAGGGCAGCTTTCTCCTATGAAAGTTCTCTATACCACAGGTTACCTCAATTTAGGCCCAAAGCAACATGCTCAGAAAACTAGAAAACCTCTAAAATCAGGAGTCTATGTTAACATTTCTTCCAAGTAAGATGATTGTGTCAGGGATTTCTTTAAGTAACAGAAGGTTGACTAACTCAGCCAAATGATTGCATGTATTATTCCATGCTTAACTATATTCCATGGACCACATTGCATGTTTTCACTCATCAACGATGGGCATCTGAATAGTTTCTAGTTGGGAGTGCCGTGATGAGTCCTTCTGTAACCCTATTGTCCGCTATTCTCTGTGGACACCTACTTTCCATTCTGGAATCAATGGACCACTGGAGTCTGCATTCAACATTCTGAATAATTATATATAGCTTCTCACAGGGCTGCACCATCTTACACTACTAGCAACATCTGAGAGTTCTCATTTCTCTCAACCCTCCATCAGGCCGATTTTAACTCAGTATGAAGAAGTTTGGAATAAAAGCAGGTTCTGAGTGCTGCAGACACAACATGGAGTGGGTGCTTTAGAGTATGGTGAGCCTAAGAGGTGCACTGAGACAGCCTCTTCTCACACCTCAGCATAGCTGTGGGACTTCTGCTGGGCTGAGATGCAGCCACAAGCACCTCTGCAGTGCAGCATTTCCCAGGGAATAAAGTCCAGGCCAAGCCCCATGGTCAAGATTAGCTGAACCAAGGTTAGGCAAAGGTGAAAGGAAAATGGCGGCAGGTGATGAGGAGAAGAACAAAACAGGATGCAGGGAAGTCCTCAGTGGTCAGCCACCATTCACCCAGAGCAGAGAAGGACACAAACCCTCAGGCACCTTTCCTGCCTCTCAGTAACCTCTTTCTCACCTTCATGTACCCCATTACTTTGTTTTTCTCCCAAGGATTTCTTTGCAGATAAATAATTCTGCCTCTACAAAGACCTGAAAAACTTTTACCTTGCATCAATTTTCTGTCTTTTGTTGTTGTTAGCTTTACGGGTTTGCCAAATGATGAGCTGCTCCGTCAGTTCTTTGACTGATGCGAAGTAGTACTAACCAGGTTAGGCACAGTACTTTCACATTGATGTCTGTCTCCATCATTCTTAAAGATGTTCCATTGTTCCATGAGTGAGTGAACATATACATAGAGGCTCAAACACATATTCCCATACCCACATAGATACACATAAAGACAACACACAGACAAACACACACAGACACACACACACACACACACACACACACACACACACACACACACACACACCTTTCTTGAACCCAGAAGAGCAAGGCAGAAGACTAGAATGTTACAGCACCTTTTCTACTCTAGGGGGTGGTAGTGGGTCCTCTCTGCTATCTACAAGACTCAGACCCATCCAGGCTCTTCTGCCCTGGCCTGAACTTATTTCCCCTCCTAGGGAAGTTTTTATCACCAGACTCACTGATTGTACAGAAAAGTAACAACCTCTGCACAACTGAGTTTGGCCACACAACACCAAGTGCCCATGGAAGATGGCTGGACAGGAAGCCTTCCGACAGATCCAAGTTGACCCATCATGACTCCTCACTAAACCTACCCAGACTCCTCCACAGAAGACAGTGATCGACCAGAGAATGGAAGTCACCCATTGTCATTACTTTACCCAATAACTTTTGACCAGATTACAGTGCATTTTATATGAAAACAGTCCCAAGGAAGTCACTAGGAGGCTACTTAGGTCACCTACAGCACTTTTCTGAAATGCACACTCTATACAACTATGAGGAGGAATCTGTCCTAAGACACAGTCATATACATGACAGAGTGAGCATCAAAATATCAGGTTCCATATTGTGTAGCCAGTAAGACAAACTAGAAATATCCTGGGATGTTACCTCTATGGTGTGAAAGAAAAGTCTATGTTGATTTTTCAAATAGCTCCATTGTTTGATTTTTGCTATTTATTACAAAATGCATTAATTTCAAAGTAATAAAAATGTATAAAAATTAAGAGAAACCTACAAGTCAGTTCTTTTTCTGACCAAATAAATCATTTAGCAATGAGATGAGACAGAAAAAGACATGAAGCTCTACTGTGAGGAGACAGGAGATTCAAAGATCTGTGGCTTTCCAACTTAGCCAGAAGAGAAAATTTCAGGTTCAGTGAGAGACCCAGGCTAAAGGGAATAAGGGAGAACGCAACAGAGGTCACTTGATGTAGCCTTCCAACAAACAAATGTGTGCACCCTCAAGCATGCATACAACACACACACACACACACACACACACACACACACACACACACACACACACACCCCTCAAATCATAAGTGAACAGAACACAATGAGGAGGACATCAACTGAATGAGGATGACATTACCAGTTGAATTTAGACTCCTCACACTAACTGTTTCAAGTGAGACCCACAGTTCTGCTTTCCATCATTTTGAGACTAAACATGCCTGGGGAAGCGTGCTGTGCTTCTGCATGCTATGTTGGTGCAGTTGGAGAAATAATTCTCTTAAAATCTCAAATCTGCCACCCTGACGCCCATCCGTCATAAGCCCTTGCCACATCCCTGGTCATCCAGTGAGCTTCTGAGTGTAAGATCCAGGGTGGGAGAACTGGCCAATGCTAGTCACAGGAAACAGTATTGAGAAACTGTTACTTAAGTTTCTGTCAGTGTGAACCAAGAGGTTGACCAGGTAAAGAGAATACCATGGCAGTCGGGGAACAAGAGGGTAAAATGCCATATGACACCCCCAAAAATGTCCACAAGACACAGTCATTTGGCTTTTGTAGGGGACGTTCCTCCTTCCATACTGTTTCTGCCTCTGATCTCATATGACCTGTGCAAAGCAAATGAGACCCAGACCCTTGACCTCACTCACTCAGATCTCTGTGCTACTCCCTAAGTGGCTCACATCATAGCACCACTCCTTCTATACTTACAATTGGTGAGTGACATGTGATTTACCCATCTCCCTTGATGGACTGCAGCTTCTAGCAGAGCAGTGGGGTTTTCTTGCCCATGATGCAGTGCCTTCCAAGAGGCTAACTCCCCAGAAAGACTTGTGAATGATCACAGAAATGAACTATTGGATGGGATGGGTCAGCTGGATAAGTGAGTAGATGGTTACATGGGTGTGTGTATATGTGTATGTATGGTTAGACAAGTGGAGGCTTGGCCCTGCTGCTTCAACCTACCTGCTGCTGCTTTGTCCAGAGATCACAGATCTTCCCTTGGGCCTCCTCACAGAGCCTCCTCGCCTCCTCGCAGGACTCTTGTAGTAAAATCTGTTCCCCCTGCAGCTTTCTGTTGTCCTCTTTCAACATGCTCACTTTTTCATCAGGCTGAGTCCATTCACTCAGGAGCTGACTGTAGAGGGTGCTGAAATATCACCAAAGATGATGAGCTCCACCTCCATCTGCTACTCCTGCCTCCTATACCATCCTTCCTTCAAGGTTCCAGGTCCCCAACCCCAGATCCCTGGGATGAACGCACACTAGCCATGCCAGCATGACTCAGGTGCAGACTAAAGCCAGAGAATAGCCAAATTACAGAAAGATTCAAACTACTTCTGAATACCCTGACAGCAAAATGCTTCCATGTAACTCCAAAAACCTGATCTTCTACCTCTCCACCACACACCCTGGTGCTTACCTGTTCACAGTATTGAGAAAACATGAGCAGGTAGAGGGAAACCATGCTCTGAGGGGGGACAGAAGACCCAATGTAAATACATTCCATGTTTCCCATAGAAACCAGCTCTATAAGCTCCTGCCAGAGCCACAGAAAACATTCATGGTACAAACCATGTTTTCTCTCTAGAAGCTCCAGAAGCTGACAGGAAAATGTTGGGAGGGGCTCTCAGACTCTTCACTCTTAGGAGAACTCAGTTTCAGAGGCACAAGTCCAAGAGCTATCAGACAGGCTGCTTGCTAAGAGGTAAACAGGCTAAAACTACAGCCCAACTTTGTTCAAAGGTGAAGAAGGGGAGAAGCTGCTGTGGAATGTCTTTCTGTATGCTGTGAATATGTATTGCTCCCATTGGTTAATAAATAAGCTGCTTTGGCCTATGGCAAAGCAGGATGGAGCCAGGCAGAAAAATCCAGGAGAGGCAGAGAAGAAAGTCAGATGTGGAGGAGATGCCAGCTGCCACCCAAGGACCAACATGCCAGCAGCCTGGCCATGCAGCAGCCATGTGGCAAAATACAGATTAATGGAAATGGGTTAATTCAAGATGATAGAGCTAGATAGCAAGAAACTTAAGCCAATGGCCATACAGTTTGTAAGTACTATAAGCCTCTATGTGTGTCTTTGGGACCATTTGGCTTCAGGAGGTGAGTGGGACAGATGTCTCCTGACAGCTGGGTCAGGCAGGACTGGAGAAACTTCAGATTGCCAGAAGCAGTCCCTACCAATTTTTGGAGTCCCATCTAAATTAGGCACTCACCAGTAGGAGTTGGTCTGCTCACTCAGCTCCTTGCACTTGTACGAGGCCTCACAGAACTCCTTGGGGAATTTCTTTACATCTGTCATCTTCTTATGCTGTGTTTTCAGCATCTCAAGCTCAGATTTCAGCCTGTGGTAGGGCATGGCCCCAGGAGCAAAGAACCTCACGAACACAGGACTCAGGGACCACATGAATTAAGGTTCTGTTTTGTACTACCCTAGCCCACTGGATGTCAAACCCTGAATTCTATACTGGACCTCCTGATGCGCATTAGACTTGCCTCATTGCCCCAGGGCCAGGAAAGGCTGGGTGTCAATAGGGAAGGAGACAGGGCTACATTAGCTCCCTCAGTACACCTAGAGGGGCAGACTAGCTGGCTGAGAGGGTCTGAGGAGTCTGTGCTACAGATCGGGGTCTATCTGAAATCTGCGATGACATTTCCACTGTCTTGAGAACAGAGATTCTTTCTACTTACAAGATACCCAGAACTCATAATCAGTATTTCTATGGAGGAGGCACTACATGAGGATGGCTTTATAAACACCCAAGGGGATTCCAATGAGGGACCAGGGTGAGCACAAAGGCTGAGAGCAGTGATGCTCAATGTGGGGCTTCCTGGCCTCAGCACTTACATCACCTGAAATCTTTGAGACATGTGAATATTCAGGCCTACTATCAAGCTCTGACTCTCAGGATCAGGAAGGACACACACACACACACACACACACACACACACTCACTCACACTGTAAGTGAGCCTCTCAGAGACAGTACAGAACACACTCAGACACACAATGCTCAGCACAAGGAGATTTATTAACCCAGCAGGGCAAGCATAGTTTGGGAGCCTGTCTCTTGATAAGGCGAAGGCAAACAGCAAGCAGCAGGCTTTTTTAACAGTGGGGTTTTAAGTAGAAAAGGTTAAGTCTGCGCTGGGCAAATTGTTGAGCTCTGAAGGGACAGGTTAGCCAGTGTAACCTAGTAATGAATTTCGATTGTTGGACTTTGGTGTTTAGCTTCAAGAATGAGTCAGAATCCACAAAAGGAAATGGACTTTGGGGACTAAATTTAGGAATGTAATCTAATGGTTTATCAAGGGAGAGGGAAGTGAAAAGGGCAAAACCTGCCACTGCCATGTTTGCAACGTTTGGGCCCCTTAGAGAGCAGTTCACAAACATAATTCCACACACAGTTAGGATGTCAGAGAAATGCAGGTAGGGGGCATTTTCTCATAGTAAAAGGAACAAGACTAGAGAGGAGCAGGGATGAAATCCAGGCCTTCCAGACACACAGATGGACCGAGTAGGACCACAAGGCCTTTCAGGCTGTTCCCAGAGCAAAAAGCAAAAATATATAGTCAAATATAAACACTCAACCCAGAGCACCAAGCATCTCCTAAAAGCCAATGTCTGTCAAGGCCTCTTGAAATGCATGTTGTGATCTTACACCCTACTGCCCCGCTGTAGATTGTGATTCAGGCCACAAGCTCTGCTTTTTCATTTGGAGGAATCAGAATAGCCTTTGTCCTATCTCACTCCTGCAGGCTTCAGTTCTGCCTCTCAGATGCACTCAGGACACAGTAGGGCCAATACAGTCACCAGAGAAAAGGGCACGTTGATTACCTGTTGTTCAACTCATTGTTGTTATAAAGGTCCAGGAATTCAAGCAGTTCAATCCTCTCATTGGTCATCATCTGTATCTGAAGGGTCCGTTTATCCTCCTGGTTCAGCTGTTGCTCCTGCTCAATGAGGAAGAAGGGTGTGGATGATGCCTTCCTAGTAGTCCCTGTAGGTACATAAACACAAGTGAATTTGTCCAGATGAATGGCATAGGGCCAAGAGAGTTCATGTGGAGTCCCAAGAGGAGTCTTGAGGAAGAGGAAATGCATGGGACCCAGCGAAGCCCCAAAATTCAGAGAAGCCATCTTTAAACTGGGGACCATAAGCCATGTGTCTGTCTCCAATCTCTGAGGATAGATATATGCCTCAGGCCCTACCTCAGTCCCACTGTCCCTGAAAGGCATAAGCAAGGCCAATCATGTTGGTTTGGAATTGTCAGCCAATACCTGATGTGATGCAAGAAAGTCCTGGACTGCCTGGTGCTTTGTAACTCCCAGCCCGATAACCTGTGTGCAGAACTAAAAGCAACTAAATGTCTCAGACCTGGGTACATGGATGGAAAGTTTCGCTCTCTGGTATTTATATCAGATATCCATGAAACCTACAGAAATCCACTGAGAATAAAGTGTAGCAACATGCTACCCTGATACCTCATTAGTGGTTCTGTGCCTCCTTTGGCATTCTTTCCAATCATAATGAACTGAAAAATGTCCTAGCACAGCATCTGCATCCTTGACCATTCCTGGCCCTCTGCCAACTACCCATCAGAAACCTCCACTTTGAATCTGCTCTTTAGGAACCCAGATAAGCAGCATAGGCCCATGGCTTCAGATGATCACAGTTACTGTACCCTGTTATTAGAAGGTCTAGTTCTGGCCTCAACTCCTCCCTAAAAAAACCAGAGATCTCTCTTCCAGGCAGTATGCTCAGTCTTGCCAACATGTTGATTGGTGAACCCTATATGCACTTAATGAATGCCTCAAGGGCAGTTGGCATTGCCACAACACTGGTGATTTCACAAAAGATGCCAAGGGCTCTCCAGGATACAACAGAATTTCCAGAGAAGGGACTGTTAGGGTCACTGCCAACAGTCTTCACCTATCTTATAACAAACTCTTCCCCAATTCACCAAAAGCCAAGCTGCCCTTTCCAGGAGCCTTCCCTGAGACAAGCGGAAGGCCTTCAGCACCTCCTCCTTCCAATCCAGAGATCTCTCTGATTCATTAGAATCTAGTTCATTCTAATTCAATAGTTCATCATGTATGGAGGGCAAGACTCATTTTCCAAACTGTGCCCAGGAATGGCTCTTCTCATCCTGATGAGCTCTAACTAACAAGATGAGAAATAAAGGATGCTAAGAAATTAGCTCAGTATAATGGGGAAGAAAGATCAGTTCCACGAGGTGAATAAGCACATCGGAGAAGATCCACGGGGTAGTTACAATATGAGGATAGTGGAGGATTATGTGGTTCCTGTCAGAATAATGATAAGTAAAATAGGTAAAGATGAAACTTTTACCAAAAGCTTAAGGAGAATACATTCCATCCATCATGATGTTAGCAAAGTTGTTATCAACCATTGAAAGTGTGACTGAAAATACCTATGAACTGGGCATCCACAGGTGAGCCCTCTGACACCAAGAACAAATACTTACAGGAAGAGTGATGTCCCAGTTTGCACTCAAGGTAGAGGGAAGATGACTGGCTAGTGAGAGGCAGAAACTCAGAAAACTTAGGGATCACTGACATGCAGCAATACTTGGCGACTCCTGCCCTGCTAGTGGGTTGTTATTTAAGTGTGAGAACCTCTAGCTCTGGCCAGGGGACTTTACTCTCCTTGTTATTAGTGACACACACCAAAGGCATCCAGTGTGGGTGAAGTGCAGGGCTGGTACTGAAACCTCTTTAGTCCCTCTGGGCTTCCTTCCCACTCAGAGTGAAAGCAGAGGGCCCTCAACAGAACAGCTGCAGCCTTGACCATCCCTGGCTCTCTGCCAAACTAACCTTGAAAAATCCTCAACTTTGTTCTGTTCTTGAAGAACTCAGAGGACTAGGATAGGCCCATGGCTTCTCAGAAACTCTCACCCCCTTAGCCCCACTCCTAGAAGGATCAGCTGAAACCTTCCTCCTTCAGGAAACTCCCCATCCCTTTCCCAGGACTCACTGTGCTTTCCCCAGAACCATTTATTTCTTGATGTGTGACATGGAAGGCCATCTTCCTTCTGCCTCCCTTTGGTCTCCATGTGCTCTCCATCCTGTCTCCCAAGAATCCTGTTCAGTCTAGTCAGCATGTATGTAGATGGAACACGAGACACTGCACAAATGCCCCAATGACAGTTGGTGTTGCCACAACACTGGTGACATCACATGGAATGCCAGGGCTCTCCAGGATACAGTAGAATGTTCATGTGCTGATGTCACATGATATAGCTGTTACATCCCTGTCTCATACCTCACCCAAAAGTGACTTGAAACCAAGGTGCCATTTGCAGGAGCCTCTGGGTTCACAATGGAAGCCTTTAGGTAGATCCTCCTTCCAAAGCCAGAAATCTAGGCCTCTGCTTCATTAGAAAGTTCATCTAAGTGAAATTGAAAGCTCATTTTGCGTGCGTTGTCTAGGGTTGGATTTTCCCCTCCTCAAGATTAATAATCAATAATTTGAGAAAGAAAGGATGCTTAGACATGAGATCAGGATAATGGGGAGTAGTAGGGATGAGACCACTGAAGTGAACATTCACCCAGGGAAGATCCTCAGAATTTTAGAGATTGGTGGTCTCAAAAAAAGTCACATGGTTTTGAAGATTCCCCCAGTGTCAGTAGAGCTCACTCAAGCTGTGAGTTTGTTAGTGGGATGGTATCTTAGTGTCATTTGATTTGCATTTTCCTGATGGCTAAGGATTTTGAGCAATTCCTTAAATGTCTTTTGGCCATTTAATATTCTTCTGTTGTGAATTCTCTGTTTAGATATGTACCCCATTTTTTTAAGTTGGATTCTTTGGTTTTTTGATGTCTAGTTTCTTGAATTCTTTATATATTTTGGAGATCAGCCCTCTGTCAGATGTGGGTTTGGTGAAGATCTTTTCCTATTCTGTAGGCTGTCATTTTGTCTTGTTGACCCTTTCCTTTGCCTTACAGGAGCTTCTCAGTTGCAGGAGGTCCCGTTTATTAGGTGTTGCTCTCAGTGTCTGTGCTACTTCTTTTCTATCAGGTTCAGTGTAACTGGATTTATGTTGAGGTCTTTGATCCATTTGGACTTGAGTTTTGTGCATGGTCATAGATAATGGATCAATTTGCATTCTTGCATGTGTCAACATACAGTTATGCCAGTATGCCAGCACCATTTGTTGAAGATGCTTTCTTTTTTTCATTGTATAATTTTAGCTTCTTTGTCAAAAATCAGGTAATCATATGTCTTTGGATTAATGTCAGGGTCTTTGATTCAATTCCATTGATCTATGTGTCAATTTTTATGCCAATACCAAGTTATTTTTATAATATAGCTCTATAGTAGACCATGAGGTCAGGGATGATGATCCCAGGCATGCCTTGATTGTACGTGATTGTTTTGGCTATCCTGGGTTTTGGTTTTTATATGAAGTTGAAAATTGTTCTTTTTAGGTCTATGAAGACTTTTGTTGGTTTTTTTTTTTTGTTTTTTTTTTTTTGTTTTTTTTTTGTTTTTTTTTTGTTTTTTTTTTTAATTTTTATTTTGCAATACAATTCAGTTCTACATATCAGCCACAGATTCCCTTGTTCTCCCCCCTCCAGCCCTCCTCACCTTCCCCCCAGCCCGCCCCCCATTCCAATCTCCTCCAGAGCAAAGCCTTCCCCACAGACTGAGATCAACCTGGTGGACTCAGTCCAGGTAGGTCCAGTCCCCTCCTCCCATGCTTAGCCAAGGGACCCTGCATAGGCCCCAGGTTTCAAACAGCCAACTCATGCAATGAGCACAGTACCCGGTCCCACTGCCTGGATGCCTCCCAAACAGATCAGGCCAATCAACTGTTTCACTCACTCAGAGTGCCTGATCCAGTTGGTGACCCCTCAGCTGTAGCTGGAGAATTTCTCTCCAGCTCCCACCACCAAGTCCCGCCAGTCCCAGAGCCCACTTATAAAATAAACACACAGACTCTTACATTATTTAAACTGCTTGGCCATTAGCTCAGGCCTGTTATTGTCTAGCTCTTACTCTTATATTTAGCCCATTTCTATTAATCTTTACTTTGCCACATGGCTCATGGCTTACTGTTACCTTACATCTTCCTTGTCCTGATGGCGGCTGGCAGTGTCCCTCTCTCAGCCTTCCACTTCCCAGAATTCTTTTCCTTGTCCCGCCTATACTTCCTGCCTAGCCAATGGCCAATCAGTGATTTATTTACTGACCAATCAGCAACACACTTGACATACAGACCATCCCACAGCACTCAGCCATTGGTTCATATTTCATGTGTTTCCGTTTGTTTGGCTATTTGTCTCTGTGCTTTATCCGACCTTGGTCTCAACAATTCTCGCTCATATAAACCCTCCTCATTCTCGCTAAGTGGACTCCCAGAGATCCACCCAGGGCCTAGTCATGGATCTCTGCATCCAGATCCCTCAGTAGTTGGATGAAGTTTCTAGCACGACAATTAGGGTGTTTGGCCATCCCATCACCAGAGTAGGTCAGTTCGGACTGTCTCTCGACCATTGCCAGCAGTCTGTTGTGGGGGTATCTTTGTGGATTTCTGTGGGCCTCTCTAGCACTTTGTTTCTTCCTATTCTCATGTGGTCTTCATTTACCATGGTCTCCTATTCCTTGTTCTCCGTCTCTGTTGTTGATCCAGCTGGGATCTTCCACTCACCCAAGGTCTCTTTCCCTCGACCCTCGCCCTTCACTACCCCCACTCATGTCCAGGCTGTTCATGTAGATCTCATTCCATTTCTCTGTCGTTGGGCGATCCCTGTGTCTTTCTTGGGGTCCTGTTTTCCAGGTAGTCTGCCTGGTGATGTGAGTAGCAGTCCAGTCATCCTTGTTCCACATCTAGTATCCTGTTATGAGTGAGTACATACCATGTTTGTCTTTCTGAGTCTGGGTTACCTCACTCAGGATGATTTTTTCTAGATCCATCCATTTGTCTGCAAACCTCATGATGTCATTGTTTTTCTCTGCTGAGTAGTATTCCATTGTGTATATGTACCACATTTTGTTTATCCATTCTTCAGTTGAAGGGCATCTAGGTTGTTTCCATGTTCTGGCTATTACAAACAACGCTGATATGAACATAGCTGTACAAGTGCTCTTGTGGTGTGGTTGAGCATTCCTTGGGTATATGCCCAAGAGTGGTATAGCTGGATCTTGGGGGAGATGGATTCCCAATTTTCTAAGAAATCGCCATATTGATTTCCAAAGTGGTTGTACAAGCTTGCATTCCCACCAGCAGTGGAGGAGAGTTCCCCTAGCTCCACATCCTCTCCAGCATAAGGTGTCTTCAGTGTTTTTGATCTTAGCCATTCTGACAGGCGTAAGGTGGTATCTCAGAGTTGTTTTGATTTGCATTTCCCTGATGATTAGGGATGTTGAGCAATTCCTTAAATGTCTTTCAGCCATTTGAGTTTCCTCTGTTGAGAATTCTCTGTTTAGTTCTATAGCCCATTTCTTAATTGGACTGTTGGGCATTTTGATGTCTAATTTCTTGAGTTCCTTATATATTCTGGATATCAGTCCTCTGTCAGATGTGGGATTGGTGAAGATCTTTTCCCATTCTGTAGGCTGTCGCTTTGCTTTGTTGACCGTATCCTTTGCCCTACAAAAGCTTCTCAGTTTCAAGAGGTCCCATTGATTGATTGTTTCTCTCAGTGTCTGTGCTACTGGTGTTCTATTTAGAAAGTGGTCTCCTATGCCAATGTGTTCAAGACTACTTCCTACTTTCTCTTCTAGCAGGATCAGAGTAGCTGGATTTATGTTGAGGTCCTTGATCCACTTCGACTTAAGTTTTGTGCATGGTGATAGATATGGATCTATTTGCAGCCTTCTACATGTTGATATCCAGTTATGCCAGCACCATTTGTTGAAGATGCTTTCTTTTTTCCATTGTGCACTTTTGGCTTCTTTGTCAAAAATTATTTGTTCATAGGTGTGCGGATTAATGTCAGGGTCTTCAATTCGATTCCATTGGTCCACATGTCGGTTTTTATGCCAGTACCAAGCTGTTTTTATTACTGTAGCTCTATAGTACAGCTTGAAGTCAGGGATTGTGATGCCTCCAGAGGTTGTGTTATTGTACAGGATTCTTTTGGCTATCCTGGGTTTTTTGTTTTTCCATATGAAGTTGAGTATTATTCTTTCCAGGTCTGTGAAGAATTGTGTTGGTATTTTGATGGGGATTGCATTGAATCTGTAGATTGCTTTTGGTAAGATTGCCATTTTTACTATGTTAGTTCTGCCTATCCATGAGCATGGGAGATCTTTCCATTTTCTGACATCTTCTTCAATTTCTTTTTTCAGGGACTTAAAGTTCTTGTCATATAGGTCCTTCACTTGCTTGGTTAGTATTACCCCAAGGTATTTTATGTCATTTGTGGCTATAGTAAAGGGTGATGTATCTCTGATTTCCTTTTCCGCTTTTTGTCCATTGTATATAGGAGGGCTACTGATTTTTTGGAGTTGATCTTGTATCCTGCTATGTTGCTGAAGGTGTTTATAAGCTGTATCAGTTCCTTGGTGGAATCTTTGGGGTTGCTCAAGTATACTATCATGTCATCTGCAAATAGGGAAAGCTTGACTTCTTCCTTTCCAATTTGTATCCCCTTAATCTCCTTATGTTGTCTTATTGCTCTGGCTAGAACTTCAAGTACTATATTGAATAAGTATGGGGAGAGAGGACAGCCTTGCCTCGTTCCTGATTTTAGTGGAATTGCTTTGAGTTTCTCTCCATTTAATTTGATGTTGGCTGTTGGCTTGCTGTAAATTGCCTTTATTATGTTTAGGTATGTTCCCTGTATTCCTGATCGCTCCAAGACCTTTATCATGAAGGGGTGTTGGATTTTGTCAAATGCCTTTTCAGCATCTAGTGAGATGATCATGTGGTTTTTTTCTTTGAGTTTGTTTATATGGTGTATCACATTGACAGACTTTCGTATGTTGAACCATCCTTGCATCCCTGGAATGAATCCTACTTGATCATGGTGGATAATTGTTTTGATGTGTTCTTGGAGTCTGTTTGCCAGTATTTTATTGAGTATTTTTGCATCAATGTTCATGAGGGAGATCGGTCTGTAGTTCTCTTTCTTTGTTGTATCCTTGTTTGGTTTGGGAATCAGGGTAATTGTAGCCTCATAGAAGGAGTTTGGTAATGTTCCTTCTGTTTCTATTGTATGGAACAATTTAGAGAGTATTGGTATTAACTCTTCTTTGAAGATCTGGTAGAATTCTGCACTGAAACCATCTAGTCCTGGGCTTTTGTTGGTTGGGAGACTTTTAATGACTGTTTCTATTTCATTAGGGGTTATTGGACTATTTAAATAGTTTATCTGGTCTTGATTTAATTTAGGTATGTGGTACCTATCCAGAAAATTATCCATTTCTTTTAGGTTTTCCAGTTTTGTGGAATAGAGGTTTTTGAAGTATGACCTGATGATTCTCTGGATTTCCTCAATGTCTGTTGTTATGTCCCCCTTTTCATTTCTGATTTTGTTGATTTGGATGCTCTCTCTCTGTCTTTTGGTTAGTTTGGATAAGGGCTTGTCTATCTTGTTGATTTTCTCAAAGAACCAACTCTTTGTTTCATTAATTTTTTGTATTGTTCTCTTTGTTTCTATTTTATTGATTTCAGCTCTCACTTTGATAATTTCCTGGCATCTATTTTTCCTGGGAGACTTTGCTTCTTCCTGTTCTAGAACTTTCAGGTGTGCTGTTAAGTCACTAGTGTGAGATTTCTCCAGCTTATTTATGTGGGCATTTAGTGCTATGAATTTCCCTCTTAGTACTGCTTTCATAGTGTCCCATAGGTTTGGATATGTGGTGTCTTCATTTTCGTTGATCTCTAGGAAGTCTTTAATTTCTTTCTTTATTTCTTCCTTAACCCATTGGTGATTCAGGTGGGTATTGTTCAGTTTCCATGAGATTGTAGGTTTTCTGTAGTTTTTGTTGTTGTTGAAATCCAACTTTAGACCATGGTGGTCTGATAGAACACAGGAGGTTATTCTAATTGTTTTGTATCTGTTTAGATTTGCTTTGTGACCAAGTATGTGGTCGATTTTAGAGAAGGTTCCATGGGGTGCTGAGAAGAAGGTATATTCTTTTTTGTTAGGAGGGAATGTTCTGTAGATGTCGATTAAGTCCATTTGAGTCATGACATCAGTTAAGTCCTTTATTTCTCTGTTAAGTTTCGATTTGGGGGATCTGTCCAGTGGTGAAAGTGGGGTGTTGAGGTCTCCCACTATTAATGTGTGGGGTTTTATATGTGATTTAAGCTTTAATAATGTTTCTTTTACATATGTGGGTGCCCTTGTGTTTGGGGCATAAATGTTCAGAATTGAGACTTCATCTTGGTGGATCTTTCCTGTGATGAGTATGTAATGCCCTTCTTGATCTCTTTTGATTGATTTTAGTTTGAAGTCTATTTTGCTGGATATCAGGATGGCTACACCCGCTTGTTTCTTAAGACCGTTTGATTGGAAAGTCTTTTCCCAGCCTTTTATTTTTAGGTAGTGTCTATCTTTGAATTTGAGATGTGTTTCTTGTATGCAGCAGAAAGATGGGTCCTGCTTTCGTATCCATTCTGTAAGCCTATGTCTTTTTATAGGTGAATTAAGTCCATTGATATTGAGAGATATTAATGTCCAGTGATTGTTCATTCCTGTTATTTTTTGGTGGTGATGTGTGTGTACTTTTCTTCGTTGGGGTCTACTGCTGTGGCTTTATCTATTGCCTGTGTTTTCGAGGTTGTATCTGACTTCCTTAGGTTGGAATTTTCCTTCTAGTGCTTTCTGTAGGGCTGGGTTTGTGGATAAATATTGTTTAAATCTGGCTTTGTCATGGAATGTCTTGTTCACTCCATCTATGAGGATTGAAAGTTTTGCTGGGTATATTAGTCTAGGCTGACATCCATGGTCTCTTAATGTCTGCATTACATCTGTCCAGGACCTTCTGGCTTTCAAAGTCTCCATTGAGAAATTGGGTGTTATTCTGATAGGTTTGCCTTTATATGTCACTTGGCCTTTTTCCTTTGCTGCTCTTAATATTCTTTCTTTATTCTGTACGTTTAATTGTTTAATTATTATGTGGCGAGGGGACTTTTTTTGGGGGTCTAGTCTGTTTGGTGTTCTATAGGCTTCCTGTATCTTCATAGGCATTTCCTTCTTTAAGTTGGGAAAGTTTTCTTCTATGATCTTGTTGAATATATTTTCTGTGCCCTTGAGTTGGTATTCTTCTCCTTCTTCTACCCCTATTATTCGTAGGTTTGGTCTTTTCATGGTGTCCCAAATTTCTTGGACATTTTGGTTCATGACTTTGTTGGCTTTAGTGTTTTCTTTGACTGATGAATCTATTTCTTCTATTGTATCTTCAATGCTAGAGATCCTCTCTTCCATCTCTTGCATTCTGTTGATTATACTTGCATCTGAAGTTCCCAATCGTTTTCTCAGATTTTCTATTTCCAGCATTCCCTCTGTTTGTGTCTTCTTCATTTTTTCTATTTCCCTTTTCAGGTCTTGGACTGTTTCCTTCATTTGTTTCATTGATTTTTCTTGATTTTCTTTCAGTATTTTATTGTTCTCTTCCAGGACTTTTTTGATTTCTTCTAATTTGTTTGCCCTTTCCTCTAGTTGTTTACAGCGTTCTTCACATTTTTTTGTCTTTTCCTCTACACGAGCCTCTAGCTTCTTCATGATGACATTCATAAGGCTATTTTCTTCTGCTTCTTCCAATTTCTGATGTTCAGGTCTAGGTGTTGGAGGAGGGCTAGGGCCTGGTGATGGTGTATTACTATTCATTTTGTTGTATGTGTTTCTGCCTTGACGTCTGCCCATCTCCTTGTGGTTCGTTCCTGGCCTTATCCGCACACTTGGTTCAGACAGAGCTGACAGATTCAGGAAGTCTCTCTCTCTTGTCCAGATGGGAGCTCTCTTGTCCAAATTGGAAGTCCGGGGCAGGATGGGAGCTCTTGTTCAGAAGGGAAGTCCGGGGGAGGATGGGTGCTCTTCTCTCTCTCTCTCTCTCTCTCTCTCTCTCTCTCTCTCTCTCTCTCCTCCAGATGGGAAATCCAGGGCAAGATGGGAGCTGGGGGCCAGCCTCTAAGTCTGGAGAAGAGGCTTGGGGCTCAGGCAGATGGGCGTGGGGGCAGGGCGTGGAGACTGCAGGGTCTGCCAGGGGTCTTGGAGAAGGAGATCCTTCCCGGTGGGGCTAGAAGGGAACCTGCCCGGGGACCAGAACCTGGGGCCAAGTTGGGCAGGTCTTCCCCGGAGTGGCTGGTGCCCAGGGATGGGGTCCGGGGCAAGCTAGGGCACTCACCTGTGCTTCAGAAGGGAAGTCCTGGGCAAGATGGGAGCTGGGGGGCCCGGCCTCTAAGTCTCAGGAAGAGGCTTGGGGCTCAGGCGGATGGGCGTGGGGGCAGGGCATGGAGACTGCAGGGTCTGCCAGGGGTCTTGGAGAAGGGGATCCTTCCCGGTGGGGCTAGAAGGGCCCCTGCCCGGGGACCAGAACCTGGGGCCAAGTTGGGCAGGTCTTCCCCGGAGTGGCTGGTGCCCAGGGATGGGGTCGGGGGCAAGCTAGGGCACTCACCTGTGCTTCAGAAGGGAAGTCCGGGGCAAGATGGGAGCTGAGGGGCCAGCCTCTAAGTCTCAGGAAGAGGCTTGGGGCTCAGGCGGATGGGCGTGGGAGCAGGGCGTGGAGACTGCAGGGTCTGCCAGGGGTCTTGGAGAAGGGGATCCTTCCCGGTGGGGCTAGAAGGGCACCTGCCCGGGGACCAGAACCTGGGGCCAAGTTGGGCAGGTCTTCCCCAGAGTGGCTGGTGCCCAGGGATGGGGTCAGGGGCAAGCTAGGGCACTCACCTGTGCTTCAGAAGGGAAGTCCGGGGCAAGATGGGAGCTGAGGGGCCGGCCTCTAAGTCTCAGGAAGAGGCTTGGGGCTCAGGCAGATGGGCGTGGGGGCAGGGCGTGGAGACTGCAGGGTCTGCCAAGGGTCTTGGAGAAGGGGATCCTTCCCAGTTGGGGTAGAAGGGAACCTGCCCGGGGACCAGAACCTGGGGCCAAGTTGGGCAGGTCTTCCCCAGAGTGGCTGGTGCCCAGGAATGGGGTCGGGGGCAAGCTAGGGCACTCACCTGTGCTTCAGAGGGGAAGTCTGGGGCCTTTGTTGGGTTTTGATGGGGATTAAATTGAATCTGACGATTGCCTTTGGTAAGATCTCCATTTTTACTATGTTGATTCTACCTATCCAAGACTATATGAGAGCTTTCCATTTTCTGATACGTTCTTCAATTTCTTTTTTAAAAATTTAAAGTTCTTATCAGACAGGTTGTCCCAATGTATTTTATGTTGTCTGTGGCTATTGTAAAGGTGGATGTTTCTCTGATTTCATTCTCAGCCCATTCATCATTTGTATATTTTAGGTCTACTGATTTTTTTTAGTTTGTTTATCTTGTATCCTGCCATGTTACTGAAGGTGTTTATCAGCTGAAGGAGCTCCCTGGTAGAATTTTTGGGGTCACTTATGTATATTATCACATCATCTGAAAATAGTGAATGTTTGACTTATTCCTTTCCAATTTCTATCACCTTGATCTCCTTTTGTTATCTTATTGCTCTAGATAGAACTTCAAGTAAAATGTTGATAGATTTGGAGAGAGTGAGAAGCCTTGTGTTATTCCTGATTTTAGTAGAATCCCTTTGAGTTTCTCTTCATTTAGTTTGATGTTGGCTGTAGGCTTGCTGTATGTTGCCTTTATTTATTTTTTATACAATATGCATATCTATTTTTCAATTTTATTTTATAATTTAATTTAATTTTACATATCAGCCACCGTTTCCCTTGTTCTCCCCTTTCCCGCCGCCCAGCCTTTGCCCCAGCCTACCCCCATTCCCATCTCCTCCATGGCAAAGACTCCCCTGAGGATTGTGTTCAACTTGTTAGATTCAGTCCAGGCAGGTCCAGTCCCCTCATCCCAGGCTGAGCCAAGTATCCCTGTATAAGTCCCAGGTTCCAAACAGCCAGCACATGCACTGAGGACAGGTCCAGGTCCCATTGCCTGGATACCTCCCAAACAGATCAAGCTAATCAACTGTCTCACTTCTCCAGAGGGCCTGATCCAGTAGGGGCTTCTCAGCCATTGCTTCATAGTTTATGTGTTTCCGTTCGTTTGGCTATTTGTCCCTGTGCTTTTTCCAATCTTGGCCTCAACAATTCTTGCTCATACAAACCCTCCTCTATCTCGCCAATAGGACTCCTGGAGCTCCACCTGGGGCCTGGACATGGATCTCTGCATCTGATTTCCTCAGTCATTGGATGAGGTTTCTAGCACAACAATTAGGGTGATTGACCATCCTATCACCAGAGTAGGTCATTTTGGGCTGTCTCTCGACCATTGCCAGTAGTCTATTGTGGAGCTATCCTTGTGGATTTCTGTGGACCTGTCTAGTACCCTGCTTCTTCCTATTCTCATGTGTTCTCCATTTACCATGGTCTCTTATTCCTTGTTCTCTCTCTCTGTTCTTGATCCAACTGGGATCTCCCGCTCCCCCAAGCTCTCTTTCCCTTGACCATTGCCCTTCATTACCCCCACTCACGTCTAGGTTGTCTTTGTAGATCTCATCCATTTCACCGTCATTGGGAGATCCGTGTGTCTTTCCAGGCATCCTGCTCTCTAGGTAGCCTCCCTGGAGTTGTGAGTAGCAGTCCAGTCATCCCTGCTTTACATTTGGTATCCTCCTATGAGTGAGTACATACAATGTTTGTCTTTCTGAGTCTGGGTTACCTCACTCAGGATGATTTTTTCTAGATCCATCCATTTGTCTGCAAACCTCATAATGTCATTGTTTTCCTCTGCTGAGTAGTATTCCATTGTGTATATGTACCACATTTTATTTATTCATTCTTCAGTTGAGGGGCATCTAGGTTGTTTCCAGGTTCTGGCTATTACAAACAATGCTGATATGAACATAGCTGAGCAAGTGCCCTTGTGATATGATTGAGCATTTTTTGGGTATATGCCCAAGAGTAGTATAGCTGGATCTTGGGGGAGATTGATTCCCAATTTAATACTAAGAAAGCACCATATTGATTTCCAAAGTGGTTGTACAAGCTTGCATTCCCACCAGCAGTGGAGGAGAGTTTCCTTAGCTGCACATCCTCTCCAGCATAAGCTGTCTTTAGTGTTTTTGATCTTAGCCATTCTGACAGGTGTAAGGTGGTATCTGAGAGTTATTTTGATTTGCATTTCCTGATGATTAGGGATGTTGAGCAATTCCTTAAATGTCTTTCAGCCATTTGAGTTTCCTCTGTTGAGAATTATCTGTTTAGCTCTATAGCCCATTTCTTAATTGGACTTTTGGGCATTTTGATGACTAATTTCTTGAGTTCTTTGTATATTCTGGATATCAGTCCTCTATCAGATGTGGGGTTGGTGAAGATCTTTCCCATTCTGTAGGCTGTCACTTTGCCTTGTTGAACATATCCTTTGCTCTACAAAAGCTTCTCTGTTTCAAGAGGTCCCATTGATTAATTGTTTCTCTCAGTGTCTGTGCTACTGTTGGTATATTTAGGAAGTGATCTCCTATGTCAATGCATTCAAGACTACTTCCTACTTTCTCTTCTATCAGGTTCAGAGTACCTGGATTTATGTTGAGGTCTTTGATCCACTTGGAATTGAGTTTTGTGCACAGAGACAGATATGGATCTATTTGCAGCCTTCTACATGTTGATATCCAGTTATGCCAGCACCATTTGTTAAAGATGCTTTCTTTTTTCCATTGTGTCATTTTGGCTTCTTTGTCAAAAATTATATGTTCATAGGTGTGTGGATTAATGTCAGGCTCTTCAATTCGATTCCCTTGGTCCACATGTTGGTTCTTATGCCAGTACCAAGCTGTTTTTATTACTGTAGCTCTATAGTATAGCTTGAGGTCAGGGATCGTGATGCCTCCAGAGGTTGTTTTATTGTACAAGATTCTTTTGGCTATCCTGGGATTTTTGTTTTTCCATATGAAGTTGAGAATTATTCTTTCCACATCTGTGAAGAATTGTGTTGGTATTTTGATGGGGATTGCATTAAATTGCAGATTGCTTTTGGTAAGATTGCCATTTTTACTATGTTAATCCTGCCTATCCATGAGTATGAGAGATCTTTCCATTTTCTGACATCTTCAATTTCTTTTTTCAGGGACTTAAAGTTCTTGTCATATAGGTCCTTCACTTCCTTGGTTAGTGTTACCCCAAGGTATTTTATATCATTCGTGGCTATTGTAAAGGGTGATGTATCTCTGATTTCCTTCTCAGCTTCTTTGTCCATTGTATATAAGAGGGCTACTGATTTTTTTGAGTTGATCTTGTATTGTGCTATGTTGCTGAATGTGTTTATAAGCTGTATCAGTTCCTTGATTGAATCTTGGGGTCACTCAAGTATACTATCATGTCATCTGCAAATAGGGAAAGCTTGACTTCTTCCTTTCCAATTTGTATCCCCTTAATCTCCTTATGTTGTTTTATTGCTCTGGTTAGAACTTCAAGTAGTATATTGAATAAATATGGGGAGAGCAGACAGCCTTGCCTCATTCCTGATTTTAGTGGAATTGCTTTGAGTTTCTCTCCATTTAATTTGAGGTTGGATGTTGGCTTGCTGTAAATTGCCTTTATTATGTTTAGGTATGTTCCCTGTATTCCTGATCGCTCTAAAACCTTTATCATGAAGGGGTGTTGGATTTTTTCAAATGTCTTTTCTGCATCTAGTGAGATGATCATGTGTTTTTTTTCTTTGAGTTTGTTTATATGATGTATTACATTGACGGACTTTCATATGTTGAACCACACTTGCATCCCTGGGATGAAGCCTACTTGATCATGGTGGATAATTGTTTTGATATGTTCTTGGAGTCACTTTGCCAGTATTTTATTGAGTATTTTTATATCTGTGTTCGTGAGGGAGATTGGTCTGTAGTTCTCTTTCTTTGTTGCATCTTTGTTTGGCTTAGGAATCAGGGTAATTGTAGCCTCATAGAAGGAGTTTGGTAATGTTCCTTCTGTTTCTATTGTGGGAAACAATTTAGAGAGTATTGGTATTAACTCTTCTTTGAAGATCTGGTAGAATTCTGTGCTGAAACCCTCTGGTCCTGGGCTTTTTTTGGTTGGGAGACTTGTAGATGTAATGAACCATTTTATTAAATAAGAAACACAGAACCAAAGCCAAGAGATCAGAGCTAAGAGCCTTACCCGTCTGCTGCAGCTAGCCTCTTCAGCCAAGAGAGACCTACTTCCTGAGTGTTTGTCTTTATATAGACTTTCTGTTCTGCCTTCTCATTGGTTGTAAACCCAACCACATGACCGCCTCCTCACTGCTTGTTTGTGCAGACCTCCAGATCTTCTATGGTTGGTATTGAGATTAAAGGCATGTGTCTCCAATGCTGGCTGTATCCTTGACCACACAGAGATCTACCTAGCTCTGCCTAACAAGTGCTGGGATTAACGGTGTGCACCACAAATGCCCAGCTCTGCTATGGCTTGCTGTTAGCTCTGACCCCCAGGCAACTTTATTTATTAACATACAAATAAAATCACATTTCTGTACAAATAAAATATCATCATAGAGACTTTTAATGACTGATTCTATTTCCTTAGGGGTTATTGGACTATTTAAATAATTTATCTGGTCTTAATGTAACTTAGGTATGTGGTACCTATCCAGAAAATTATCCCTTTCTTTTAGATTTCCAGTTTTGTGGAGTAGAGGTTTTTGAAGTATGACCTGATGATTCTCTGGATTTCCTCATTGTCTGTTGTTATGTCCCCCTTTTCATTTCTGATTTTGTTAATTTGGATGCTCTCTCTCTCTGCCTTTTTGTTAGTTTGGATAAGGGCTTGTCTATCTTGTTGATTTTCTCAAAGAACCAACTCTTTGTTTCATTAATTTTTTGTATTGTTCTCTTGTTTCTATTTTATTGATTTCAGCTCTCAGTTTGGTTTTATCCTGGCGTCTATTCTTCCTGGAAGATTTTGCTTCTTCTTGTTCTAGAGCTTTCAGGTGTGCTGTAAAGTCACTAGTGTGAGATTTCTCCAACTTCTTTATGTGGTCATTTAGTGCTATGAATTTCCCTCTTAGCACTGCTTTCATAGTGTCCCATAAGTTTGGGTATGTGGTGTCTTCATTTTCATTGATCTCTAGGAAGCCTTCAATTTCTTTATTTCTTCCTTAACCCATTGGTGATTTAGTTGAGCATTATTCAGTTTCCATGAGATTGTAGGTTTTCTATAGTTTTTGTTGTTGTTGAAATCTTATTTTCAACCATGGTGGTCTGATAGAACGTAGGAGATTATTCCAATTGCTTTGTATCTGTTGAGATTTGCTTTGTGGACAAGTATGTGGTCCAATTTTAGAGAAGTTACATGGGGTGCTGAGAAGAAGGTATATTCTTTTTTGTTATAATGGAATGTTCTGTAGATATCAATTAAGTCCATTTGAGTCATGACATCAATTAAGTTCTTTATTTGTCTCTTAAGTTTCATTTTGGGGAATTAAGTCCATTGATATTAAGGGATATTAATGACCAGTGATTGTTCATTCCTGGTTTTATTTGGGTGTACTATGTGTGTAGTTTTCTTCTACTGGGTTTACTGCTGTGGCATTATCTATTGCCTGTGTTTTAGAGGGTGTATCTGACTTCCTTAGGTTGGAATTTTCCTTCTAGTGCTTTCTGTAGGGCTGGGTTTGTGGATAAGTATTGTTTAAATCTGGCTTTGTCTTGGAAATGTCTTGTTCACTCCATTTATGATGATTGAAAGTTTTGCTGGGTATATTAGTCTAGACTGGCATTCATGGTCTCTTAGCATCTGCATTACATCTGTCCATGTCCTTCTGGCTTTCAAAGTCTCCACTGAGAAATCGGGTGTTATTCTAATGGGTTTGCCTTTATAAGTCACTTGGTCTTTTTCCTTTGCTGCACTTCATATTCTTTCTTTATTCTGTACATTTGGTTGTTTAATTATTATGTGGCGAGGGGACTTTTTTGGGGAGGTCTAATCTGTTTGGTGTTCTATAGGCTTCTTGTATCTTCATAGGCATTTCCTTCTTTAAGATGGGAAAGTTTTCTTCTGTGATCTTGTTGAATATATTTTCTGTGCCTTTGAGTTGGTATTCTTCTCCTTCCTCTATCCCTATTATTCATAGGTTTGGTCTATTCATGGTGTCCCAGATTTCTTTAACATTATGGGTCATGACTTTGTTGGCTTTAGTGTTTTGTTTGACTGATGAATCTATTTGTTCTACTGTATCTTCATTGCCAGAGATCCTGCCTTCCATCTCTTGCATTCTGTTGGTTATACTTGCATCTGAAGTTCCTGTTTGTTTACTCAGATTTTCTATTTTCAGCATTCCCTCTGATTGTGTCTTCTTCATTTTTTCTATTTCCCTTTTCAGGTCTTGGACTGTTTCCTTCATCTGTTTCATTGCTTTTTCATGATTTTCTTTCAGGGATTTATTGTTTTCTTCTGCTTTATTTCTCCTTTCCTCTAGTTTTTTATAGTGTTCTTCCTATTTTTTGTTTGTCTTTTCCTCAATTTCATTTGTGATTTCTTCTATATAAGCCTCTACCCTCTTCATGATGTTATTCATAAGGTTGCTTTCTTCTGCTTCTTCCATTTTGTGATGTTCAGATCTAGCTGTTGGAGGAGGGCTAGGTTCTGGTGATGTATTGCTCTTGATTTTGTTGTATGTACTTCTGCCTTGACATCTGCCCGTCTCCTTGTGGATTCATTCTTGGTCTTATCAGCGCTCTTGGTCCAGACAGAGCTGACAGATTCAGGAAGCCTCTCTATCTTGTCCAGATGGGAGCTCCAGCGTGGAATGGGAGCCTGGGGGCTGGTCTCTAATTCTCAGGAAGTGGCTGGGGTCTCAGGGGATGGGGGTAGGGGCAGGATGTGGAGATTGCAGAGTCTGCCAGGGGTCTTGGAGAAGGGGAACCTTCCCAGTGGGGGTGGAGGGGATCCTGCCAGATGGCCAGAACCTGGGGCCAAGCTGGGCACGTCTTTCCTGGAATGGCTGGTGCCCAGAGATGTGACCTAGGGGCAGGCCTCCCTGGGTATGAGCCCAAGCACTCACCTCTTGTCCAGATGGGAGGTCCAGAGCAGGATGGGAGCTGGGGCTGGTCTCTAAGTCTCAGGAAGTGGCCCTCCAGCCTGTCTCTTCACCATCATTAAACACAATTTGAAGTAGGATTGACCAGAAAGCATAGAGCCATGAGGCTTTCCCTACTTGTTCTCATCATGGTGGTTAATGACTTCTGAGGCTGTCACACACTGGATAGCAGTGTAACAGCAGTTTATCCTGTCCCGTTTTGGAAAGTGGAGTCCTGGGACAGGTGCTGACTCTGCCTCAGCTGTTGTCACCTTTTCTAACAAATGCTAGTGGAGATTAGTAGTAGAAACAATGGACATATCCCACTTTGAGCATATCACTTCCCAATCTCCCATTGTCCTTTGCCTTCATGCCTCTCTCCTTCCCTGGAAGTTTATGTCTCAAGGCTGGCCTCAGATTTCCAGCGATTCTTCTGACTCAGTCTCTGTAGTATTGGGTTTCCATTTTATTCTTTTTTGTCATGGATGCTTTTTTCTTGCCCTAACATGTCATTTGAAGGGCAGTGGGAAGGAGGCATCTTAGAGATCTGAGGAGTTGGTCAAGGTATCACAGTACTCCATTCCTCTGTCTTATTGAGGATGGAATCCTACACTTAAGAATTGTGGCATGCAAAAAGAAAGAAAACAAAACTGAATTAACATGATTTTCTACTGGTCCTTAAGCAATAAAATCTCAGTTATAAAAGAAAAACTGAGAAATTCTTCCTGTTATTTCTAGATGAAATGTAAGTGTTGTGCTACCCTCAAAGCCAAACAGGATTTAGGGAGTATGGCCTCAATTAAACCAGCTATCTAATCACAGAGTTAGAAATACTTTTTCTGTCTGCCGCAGCAGAATCTGGAAGAAGAGAAGTTATACAGATGCCCACCAAGGAAGCCTCTTTGTTGTCTCAGCCTGGAGGCCTGTGGTAACAGTTGCAGTAGGAGCATCCCACCTGGAAGTCTTCCAGTCGACATCATTTTATCCTGGGAACCCACAATTTTCTGGTCTTCACCTAGTTTTGCATAGGCAGTAAGTGCTTTTAGACTTACTTGGTGGTGGTGATTTACTATATTCTGAAAGTGCAGTGGAAGAAGAAGGAGAAACTGAAAACTTTCATGTGCTTGGTGTCAAATGTTATCTTAGGCACTTAACATGTGACATAGATTGTAGATATCCATCTAAAAAAATCCTGAAACATCTACACATTGTTAGCTACATCTAGACAACATCAGTGCTCTAGAATCCTGGAAGTTTCATGCACAGAACGAAGCATATTCAAGCATGCCCCACCCCACTGTAATAGTGCCACTAGCCCATCTTAAAGGATGAGGGCACCATCAATGTTGTGCTACAATACACACATGCTTGTTCCCACAGAATACACACATACATGTGCCCACATTCATACATTTAAAAACATGTATTTGTCTACACAATTGCATGCATACTCAAACACATACTCACACACAGAAATACATTTTGAATTAAATTAGATGTACAATAAATTGCTTAGCAATAAATTAAAAAGAAACAACCTTTGTTGTATTGGTAGGCATATATATGTTACGCATGTTGTTTGCAGAGCTATGGGTATGGTTATGTGCATGTTTTTATAAGTATCAGTATGGTGTACAAAATATGTACAACCATATCTAACAGCATATACATGTGAATATAAATATAAAGATAAACTGAAATCCAAACTCCCAGACACCAGCCAAGGAGGAAGCACAACTTTCTGTGTGGCCAGCTTGCTCTGTTAGACCTTTTCTGCCTTCAACTCTGAGTGCCTGTTATGTTTTTTCAAAAGACATAATTTTTTAATTTACAACAGAGATACTGCATCTGCCTTATTAGAAAATATGTAATATATAACTTTCAAAGAGCAGAAATATGAGAAATAAACTTTGCTATTAGTATCTAGAAATGAATATCAAAACTTCCTTCAATGCTTTTTTCTGAATACCTCCATATCATTTCAGTAGTTTAATATTAATTCTATATTTTAATTTTTTCTCCCCTGAATAATGCAGTCTTCAATATATATAAGTCATGAGGTATCATTCTCCGTGATGGTAGAGGCCACTACTGTCTCTATCTAAAACATCTTCTAGTTGCCTAGAAGTTGAGTTGTTAATTTCTTCATGTACTAGTTTATGTTTCTGTGCAGACTTGGGAAACATTTATTACACTAGTCTTTGGAAACACAGAGATAACTAGGGTGAGTAGCATGGGAAGGAGTTGGCTTGGACTGGGTGGACTGACTGCATGTGTTGGGGAAGTTCTAGTTAAATCAGTGAAAGGTCATGCCTGAAGTAATAGGAGGCAAAAAGGCAGAACACAAGAGAAAGGTATTTCTGACTCTGCACACTGGTACTCAGAGTAGAACAACAGATTAGCTCTTTTCCACTGCATGACACATGGCTGTCCCAGATTTCCACTTAGCAAGGTGAATTGATTGACCTTGGACTTGCTCTGCAGTGGTGTCTACATAGATGATACAGGTCTAAAAGCATTTGTAACAAATACAGATAAATGTGCAAACCCTTACAAGATATTCTGCATCTGAGCTGGTTTATATCAGAGATCCGTGCCCAAAGGGTGGTCCAAGAGTTAAATTCTTTTTGAGTCCATTGTTCTCTATGATTATGATGGATACCTACTGTCTTTGTTAGGGTTTGTATTGCTGTGAAGGGACTCCATGACCGTAGCAACAATTATAAAGGAAAACATTTAATCAGGTGGCTTACAGTTTCAGAGGTTTGGTCCATTATGATCATGGCAGGACATAGAGGCATGCAGGCAGACATGGTGCTGGAGAAAGAGGAGAATGTGGAGAAGAAGCTACATCTTTATCACACAGGCAACAAAAAGTGCTCTGAGACACTAGGCGTGGCATGAGCATAAGAGACCTCAATTCCTCCCCAACAGTAACATACATCCTCTAATAAGACCACACTTTATTCATCAAAGGCCCACCTCCTAATAATGCCACTTTCTATGAGTTTCTGGGGTCTTATTACATTCAAACTAACAAACCTCCAAGATATCCTGAGAAAACATAATAAAACAGATTATGGTGGTGCTTATAGAAGATGTTTTTGAGAGGAGAACACTTTTTAAAAAAAGGTGAGAGTCTTATAATTAGGCTCTACCTACCTTAAGTTCCTTGGTAGGGACTCCACAACAAAACAGAGATTAACAAGAGAAACACTCACCTAGTACAAACTTTCACAGCACAAGTCTTCCTAAGGAAGAAAATACTCCACAAGTGCTTAGACCTGAGATTTTATTTTCAAGATTGTTTTCATTCAGAATTAATTGTCATTACATAGAATATCCTTTGCTTAAGAAGTAATTCTTAAATGTGCATATTTTCACATAATATTAAGTGAATATGCTTATTTACAATGTAAAAAGTCAGGTATTTTAAATGTACATTAATAGCAACACTTTGGACTTCACTTAATCAGTATCAAATTACTTAATCATAAAAGCATATAGTGTTGATGCCCAGCCACTGAATGAACAAGGGAGATGGGAGAAGACAAACACAGCATCATCAGCTGCCATGGATCCCCACCTCACTGTCATTTGCCCTGGGGTGCCTCTAACCCTGAATCCCGGACCCCTGTGCACCCAGCCATGCACCACCCTCATTTGGAGAGGTCTCTCTTGGACCCAGCTTAATGAGCTTCCAGTTATCAAGGTGAAGGATGGAAAGAAGTATCTCTCACTTGAACTGTTTGATATGTAGGCGGGTATAAGAGCAGCTATTACCCCTGTCATGCCTGCATTGTCTTTTAACAGGTCTCAATCCCTGGTCTATGCCAACCCTAGACAGGTACTAATTGTGAAAGACAAGAAGAAAGTCTTTGACACCAACATCTCACTTGTGCCTAAAGTCTCAAAAGAAATAGCAAGCAAACAGGAATAGTCCATCTGCAAGAGTCCCCATGCCTCCACCAAATGGCATTCACCACAAGCTTCACAGACTCCTGCCAAAAACTGTCCCAAGGGACACCCAGCAGCCCCAGATACTCCTTAGTTTAGAAGTAACATCCCAGCACAGGTCAGAGTGACCCATGGAGCACATGGAGATGGTGAAAGGGCATCAGTCCTGCTGTGGAGATTATCTCAAGAGGAATTACTGACCCTGCAGGCAGCAAGAGACCTCAACAAGGCTATCTAAGAAAGGGAGTCTTCCAAACACTCATCTGGTCTCATATCAGGCTTCTTTCCCCAAATTGTACAACATGTAGGGACAGAGGTGCACTTGGCCCCAGAACTGACGAGCCCTTACTCTAGATTTCATTATGGTCCTGATCCTTGGAGTTTACTACAGCCTTCATGTTCACCAGAGTTCCTTCCCTACCACAAAATGATGCCTTTATGTATCCCCCATATTTTCCAATATCCCTACCCTTAAAACCTTGGTGGCTTTCCCTGATACTCAACTCCTGGTGGACCCAGTCATTACACCCATGTGGCATGACATTGAGCCATGGACATGCACCATGGCTCAGGGCCAGCACTGCCTTTTAGAGCATTTAGTAGACCTGAGATTTTATTCTAGAGTTGATGGAAAGTGAAATGATGAAATGTGTGTCAAAATGAAAGCAATAGGAGTCAAGCAGATGAATGGCAAATAGTGAGGGCTTTTGGATCACGTCCTCTCTGTGTGCCTTCATCAGTCTTCAGACATGAGGCTGCATGTTTCCTCCATGGAGGGACATGTGGTGCTTCTGACCTGCTTCAGGAAATTGTCAGGAAATCCTTTCTAGGTTTTATGAGCAGCTTCAGGGGAAGATCTGAGTCCTTCCTCACATTCATTCATCCACTCAAATACCTACCTATGTCAAGCCCCATGTTTTGAGATAGCATATTCTGAATGCCATCAAGTATGAAATAAAGCCAAAGGTCTGGGCATAATTAATGTCTGTGTTCATATTTGATCCTGAGGTGCAACATTTATATAGATTTAAAGATAAATCTCAGTATATCATGTTCTGTGCATGCCATTTTGCATCAACTTTTCAGTAATTCTTGTTTTAAAAGTATCTAGAGTTTGAAATATACAAGGTAATTCATCTAATTGGAATGTTTTTTCACTAAGTCTTTGAGACATTAGCATTCTAAAACATGCAGTAACCACAAAGGCTACTTAAGTTCTGAAGTACCTTGGAAATTTTGATCCTTGTAAGAATGTTATATTGGGATAAGTATGTGATGATTGCTGTAACTGGTTAAATGCTGAAACCTGAACTGTCCACAGGGGTCTCAGAGCACTAATGACTAATAGCCTTAGACCTGTAAGTGCACAGGGCACATAGGACAGACTCTCAAAGGCACAATGACAAGAAGGAACATGGCATTTCAATGACTCACCCTGGAACCTTCCTTGGTGCTTTTTCACTGGTTACTTCCAGTGAACTCACTGACCTGCATGGCAGAGTAACTTCACTTTTGCGCTTTCCTATGAATTACTCTGGAATAGCAGTTTCTTCAAATTAGAGACACAGCAACCCTAATCCCATCAAGAAACCTTACCCAGGGATGAAATTTTATTAAGTGTATCATTCATTTGAAACAAAATTCTGCACAAATTTTCACAATGCACTTTAATTTTAAAATATTCTCTTAAGTTTCAGAACCACAAGAAAACCCTCTAAGGCAGAAAGCAACGGGTTGATCATGAAAAGTACCAGGGAAGGGCCAATGAGATGCCTAGTTGGGTGGAAGGAAAGAGCCTACTCCTCCTAATTTGTTCATTGACCTCTATATGAACAGAATGACAGAATGGCATGGTGTGTATTGTATTTTCATTCTCTATCATATGTATCTATATATTTCCCCCTCTCTAAATAAGTGGATATATGTTATTATTTTAAAATCTGATCAGTCGATTTCCATACACTCATCATAAGAAATAATTAATTTTTAAAATAATGAAAAAAATTGAATGCAGCTTACAACTGTTTGTAACTCCAGTTCCAAAGGATTTGACATCCTCACACAGACATACTTGAAGGCAAAACACCAATGCACATAAAATAATGAATAAAAAATTAAATTTTTGTAGGAGCTAGTGGGGTCAGGAGCCCCACAAGCATCCAACAGAACTAACTAACCTAGGCTCATAGTGACTCAGAGCATGAACCACCAATCACGGAGCATGCATGGGTCTTACCTAGGCCCTCTCCATATATTTTACAGTTGTATAACTTGGTCTTCTTGTGAGGCTTTTAACAGTGGTAGCAGGGCTTTTCTCTAACTCCTGCTTTTGGGACCTAGTCCTTCTACTGAATTGTTACATCCAGCCTTTCTTTCTTTCTTCTTTCCTTCCTTCCTTCCTTTCTTTCTTTCTTTCTTTCTTTCTTTCTTTCTTTCTTTCTTTCTTTCTTTCTTTCTTTCTTTCTTTCTTTTTTAAGCTGAGGACTGAACCTAGGGCCTTGAGCTTGCTAGGCAAGCATTCTACCACTGAGCTAAATCCCCAACCCCATACATCCAGCCTTAATAGAAGAGGTCATGCCTAGTCTCACCACACCTTGATATAACACGGCAGGCAGATATCCATAGGAGGCTCACCCATTTCTGAAGAGAAAAAAGAGAAAGAAGAATGGATGTGGAGCAGTAAGAGTGGAGGTGGGGGAGGGGACGAGAGAAGGGGATGGAGGTGAAATTTTGGTTAGGATGTAAAAACAAAAATAAACAAATAAATAAAAACATTCTTCCAATGAAGGAAGAATATTGGTGTTATCATATTTAAATTTGAGATACTAAAAGAATGTCCCTCAAGGGACATTACCATTTTTTCTGACTTTAAAATGTGTTTGCAGTTGTACAGGAATAGATAAATCATGCTAGGAATAATTTTGAGCTGGTCTAATACATAATGTGTTTGCCTTGTACTGGAATAATTATATCTTGTTTAAACATTATTATGACCTGGTTATTGTTTTACATTTGGAAATTAATCATGACATTAAAAGACATAATTTTGTATGTCAAGTTCGCATGGGGTGCAGTTGTGATAGCTATTTTTAGTTGTCAAATTTATTACATCTGGAATTAACTAAGACCCAAAAATGGAGGGGCACACCTGTGAGATATTTTTGCTTCATTTGAAGAGAAAAGATTCACATGGAAGCCAGCTCTTTGCAGTTGAAAGACATTCTTTTAACTGGATGTTGATGAGGAAAGAAAGAAACACCTTTAACTCAGATGTTTTGGGCCCCCAAGCCTGACCTGTAATCTCAGCCAGGCCTTGTGCTGGAAGCCCATATACAGAAATGGAAGAAGGGAGCTTTTGCTCTTTAGCTGCTTGCTCTCACCTTGCTAGCAAGTTCATTCCTTCCCTGGCATTGGAGCCAACTTCTTTGGGATTCCAGACTATACTACTGATGGGCTGAGACAATAGGTGTAGTGGACTGGATTCTTGGACTTTGCTATGAAGCTAGCTGAACCACAGCCTCTAAGTCATTCTAAAAAATAGCCTTCTGTATATATAGAAATGCATTCTATAAGTTGTTACCCAATAGAACCCTGAGCAATGCACCAGACAGGGATAGAACTTTTAGAGGACTTTGGGCCTCACAACAGCATTATCTCAGTTATGAATTACACAGAATCACTGGGCAAGAAAGTAAAATAACACAAGTCTGAAATTTCTCAAATGGAACACACAGTAATCTAATTAAATGAGTAATTATGTGAGATGGAGAGAGTCTAGCTTAAGTGAGAAATGAAAAACAAGATGTCTTAGCTTCTGTGGGACAAGACCTGGCACCAGCTCCATCCCACATGAAGATCGGAGGAGAGTAGCTTCTTTTTACCCTTGTTGTGACAGCTCTAGTCTGGAGAGCCAGGGGATAAATTTCTTTACACATCAAATCTCTGCCTCACTGTCAGTCTCAGGAGTCAGATCTATCCCAGAGGAGCTTCACAAGAGTAAATCAGTCATTTGGAGGAACTTTCTCAATATAATCTGAGATCTGCTGTGATAAAAGAGAAGCGTCAGCCACCTCTCACCTTTTTAGTCTTGTACAGAATCACTCTGTACCAGAGACATGTGGCACCTGATGCAGTCTCTATCCACTCCACCTAGTCATGAGGTTCCTCCCATCATTGCTTATCAGGACTGTCATGAGGGATTCCTCATCCTACCTACACCACCAGGAGGGTCTATTCTACTTTGTATTTTATTAGGCTTAATAGGTGTTGTCAACCTAGAAGAGATCTAGTAAATCTGTTCCAATCTGACAGACAGTGAGACTGAGGCAGGATCCTGAACCTATGAGAGCCCTGAATGGATGTGTGGCAGCCTAAGACAATTAGCATACCTGTCCCTACAGGTTCAAAGAAACTTCAGTCTTTGGTTGGGAGTGAACCAATCAAACTAAAACAGCACACATGGCTGGGAGGACAAAGGTCAATTGCAGGGACTGTGGAGATGGCTCATCCATTAAGAGCATTTATTGCTATCTCAGAAGACCCACAGGACACCTAACAAACCTTTTTAACTTAAATTCCAGGTGGACTCTGCCCTCACCTGGCCCCTGTGGGAGCCTGAAGGACTCCAGGGCCAGTATTGTAAATGCTGTTGGATGATAATCTCTATCCCAAATCCCCAAATTTGTTGAGATCTGCTATCTACACAGCCTCCTTTCTTTGGGGGAACTGATCTGTTGAACTTGGGAAGGTGTTTAACAACTTGGTTAGAGAAGGTAGGGAAAACCCCTTACGGGAAAGTAGACATCTAGATAAAGGAGTAAACAGCAACATCTTAAACCCAGAAGTAATTTTGAGGAAGTAAGTACTCAGGAATTCACACACACACACACACACACACACACACACACACACACACACACACACACACAAATGGGTTGAAAAGCTTGAACAACTTCATAGGAGAATATGATCTCAGGTCCATATACTTACACCATTTAACTCATATGATTATGTAGCAAGCTTAGAGTTGCAACTCCTAGGTCTCTGGAGTCTCAGTTTAACATTCTTTCCATTGTTCCAAGAGAGCAGGACAAAAAGAAAGAATGTGCAGGTGCTGGGGATTTGGGAGACTCTGGAGTGTAAGCAACAAGGAATGTCCTATCTCTGTGTTAAGCTGGTACAACAGACAGAGCTATGTCCAACAAGCAAGACATGGGAATGGGATCAGGATACTCTAGCATAAATTAGGGGTGATTTTTTTTTCTTTTCTTGTAGAGAATTAAACGCAGCAATAAAATAGACTGAAAGTCAGTTTCCTGTTGTTACTATCACATACTATCAAGTTTAAATAATGTTCATGCCAGAAATGTTCCTTCCTACTGGGACCCACACTGGTCCCAGGGTAGATGTGACCTGAAGATATTGATTGGCAAAAGCATGCAGTCTTCTTGTTGCCAGAAGGCAAAGCTCAAGTATGGTATAAAATCAATATAAAGCTAGATGGGGTTCTGGAGAAAGCCTGGGAGAACGTGTTCCCTACCAGTGCCAGACAGTACAACACGGCACAACCTCCCTGCTAAGTATTCCAGTCATTTATTTGAGATTCAGTGTGCCTGTGTGACTACACTTTCACCGCACCGTATCATACATCTGTGTTCTACATTGGCTTCCTCAGGGGTAGCCCAGGGGAAAAGCCTGCCATGGTTGGTCACTTGCAGTCCTTCAAACCTCCAATCTTCTGCAGTCTCCATCTGCCTTCTGATCTCTCCAGTGCTGTCAGGTAACTTCTACTATCCCCTGTCCAAGTTTTCATGCCTCTCTGTAGAAAGACTGATTTAATAACCCTTCGCCATGAAAAGGGAATCATATTGCTATCTTTTTTGCTGTTGAATACCCAGATGTCTCAATAGTTTTTTGCAGACTAGAGGTTTAATTGGTATCTTTTAAATTAAGTGGAAATTAGTAAAATGAAAGAAAGATGTAGGAAGAATATCTGAGCTTTGAAAAGTGTCACAAATCCTAGACTAAATTACTTTGCTACAGGACCAAATTCATGGAATTAACATGTAATTTAGAGTTTTACAATTGAGCATAATTCTTCCTTATTCTGTATATTATCTCTTCCTTTGAAACAGATTATCTTCAGTCTAAGAGGCTTAGGACAATAGAGTGTCTGGAGGTCAGAAATTCAAAGGTGACTTTGCTGAGGGCCTCCAGCTCAGGGTCTTTCACAAGATTGCTGTTTTCTCAAAGAACAACTGGGGGATGAATTCCTTTGAGATATTCACATGATGATGGTTGACAGAATTTCCTTTGTACTTTGAGCACAGGATTGATGTCTTCGTTTCATCCATGAGTGGGATCAGGTTCTTCATTCAGGTCTTCACCATATGGACCTATTTACAGTATATATACCATCAAGTAGTTGAGCTCCTCAAAGAGAATTAACAGAAAGAGAAGAGATGATAAAGGTGGGCATCACAGTCCCTCAGTACCCTAATCTTAAAAGCAACATGTAGACGAATTTCTAACCAGTCTTATTAAATAAGAAACACAGAGCCAAATACAAAGGTAATAGCCAAAGAGATCAGAGAACTAGCAAAGATCTTACCACCTCACTGCCTCACTTCTCCAGAGAGAGCTTCTTCCTGTCTGACTTGTGTTTTTATTGCCTTCCTGTTCTGCCTTCTCATTGGCTCTAAGCCCAGCCACATGATTTCCTCGTCACTGCCTGTCTATACAGATCTCTCTATGGTTGGTACTAGGATTAAAGGCTTATGTCACCACGTTTGGCTGTTCCTTCACCACACATAGACTCTGCCTGCCATGTGATCAGATTAAGGGCATGCACTACCACCACCTGACTCCTGTTTATCACTATGTGACTTCATTATGTGACCTCTGATCTCCAGGCAAATTTTATTTATTAACATACAAACAAAATCACATTTCAGCACAATTAAAATATCACCATAGTGACACCTTGCTGCCTCTGCTGCAAGATCATCACTAGGCATGTTTCAGTAAATCCAACACAAGAGAAGAGGATTTCATAAGATTGTGAGTGTAAGAGGTAGTTTATTGAAAACCCATTCTAGGAGCTTCCTCTAGCACCTGTCTTACATGGAAAGATAAAATAAATAGATAAATGTTTTAACAAAAAATTTAAAATAATGGATCTCCTATTTTATTCCAGACACAGCTGTGCTCTAAGTGATGGGAAGATAGGGGTTGGGACTGGAAGATGACAGTTTTTATCTCCCAGGAGCCTGTGGTCTGGTTCAGGAACAGGACCTTTTGGATGTGGTTGGTACTCTAAAAGCCACAGGAGCTGTGGGAACAGAACAAAAAGTTTAATATCATGAGAACTGTTACCTTAACAAAGGAGGTCAAGCCTGAGCTCCCTGTTGATGGAAGGTGGGGGGTGGGGATGCAGATAGAGACAGGAAGAAATGCTTCCCATCATGTGCTTTTGTTGCAGGGATTGTAGGTACACTGAATGACAGGGCCAAGTCTTTCTGCTGGAGGGAGTGGTGAGAAAGGGGGAGCCAGAAGCCATGCTGAGAAAGGCACATTAGACCATGCTGAGAACTTTGAGCTGTGTGCAATGAGTGGAGTGGAAACACGGAGGACTATAACTAGATATTTACAGGATAAATAATACCTTATTCAAGCCTTGTGTGCATTTCCTGGCCAATAAATAGTCTCAGAAAGAGGAATATTCTCATCTCCTGTAAAGACTTCACTGTCAGAAGAACTGGGTCATAGTCTGGGTGAAAAGTTCTCTTTGAGTTCTTTTGCTTCAAATTAAATCACACACCTCAATAACAATGTGCTGCCTCTCAATAACATGTAATTTCTCACAAGCACCACCTTTGTGAGGAGACTGCAAGAATATGATTCAAGTTCATTTTCAGAAAGGAATGAAAGAAAATAGAAGTGTTCACGCATGATGTTGGCTACAATACATCTCAAGCCATGGTTCCTTTATTTAGCCTGGTAAATTCAATGAATCCCTAAACATGTTAATTACTTACCCTATTACCTTTCTTCTCCCATGGTGCAAACTATGCCATTCACTTGTTAAAACCTCTTTTGAAACTCATTTCTCATTTTCCCCCAAAGATCGACAGGCTTGCTAAGTAAATGAAAAGAGTCAGTGAGCCATGCAGTTACTGATACTTCCAACTGGATACGTCACCCCCTAGGAATGTCTTGGAGGAGCAGTGGAGGGTTAAGGGAGGGCTCAGGTCTGCATCATGGTCGTCAGATTCTGATGAATGTTTAAGCAGACCGGGTTTGAACTAAAGTTGATAATTGCTGAGTCTTCTTTACATCCGTGCACTGTCAGAAGTCTCTGAGTATGATGGACTTTAAATAATTATTAAACACATTCCATCATCCTAAGGAAAACATCTGCCTAGTCTGGGAGACGTAGGGTTTGACCTCTCATATGTGCTCATCTGAGCAATGAAGAACTGAACAATTTGCTCATTCTAGGTTTCCATGCATATTATCTTTCTCTAGTATTCTGCAGAGAACCATAGGACTACTGGACCAAATACACAGGAGGTGAGGTCTGGACCATCCATAGCCTTAACAATATTTTATGTCTTCTATCAAGAATAGTTAAATTTTGTTGATGAATTTTTAACTTCAGAAGCAAGGAAGAAAGGTATAGTTAGCATGAAAATATCTTACATTGATGTACAAAAGATACCTTTTGCCTCTTGAAGTTTGATTAATCTATATGCAATCCAGCAGGAAGTTCAGCTATCAGAAGCAAAGAACATTCATTGTATTACCTTGTCTTCCAACCTGAGATCAGGTAGGGTTTTAAACTCACCATTATTATGACTGAGAGAAGATAAGCTTCCAGGGAGATTAAAGGGTTCAGCAGGGCCCTTCAGAGAAGGTGATTACCAGGGACAGTTATCAAGTACATATTTGAGGAAACTTAATTGATGACAGATAGAAAGAATGAATATTATAGAATGAAGCAATATAAAACAAAATTAGACATAGTACTGTTGTCACTATGGCTAATAATGTAGGCTTAACATGTCTGTTGAATTAAACACCAACATTTTGTCATTAGGTGTGGGTTAATATAAAAAACTTCCCACAATTCCCAAATTAGAATATGATATTAAAAAATGAGAGGTAAGTTATAATCCTAATACCAAAAAGATACTTTACTGTTTTGGAAAGCTATTGATGTCCAAGAAATGTGGTTGGGTTATGGTAGGAAAATGAAGATACACATGGAAACTCAGAAGCTAAATAAAGTCAGCCTCATGGTGAAAATTTAACCAATTTAGCATCTTATTGTTGAATATTTTACTCTTACAACAATTTCACATAAAGTGTAAAAGGACACAGCTTTTAGATTCTTGTGGTATATGTGAGTATTACTTTAAAATCAATACAAAATGCACATGACTGGATAGAATATTATATAAAATCTATCTTAGTGCAAATTTTAGAGTTTTAACTTAATTTTTTGCTCCCAAATAAAATTAAGCCACAGAAATAAGGACTATCTGGATAGAAAGTTTTACAACTTTTACTGCTAATTCATGCCAACATTTACCAGGAATGTACTGTGTTCAGCATACTATGCCAGCCTTGTATCTATAGATAAAGGAAATAGATTATTTTTCTTTCCTGCTTAGTCTGTTTGCATGTTCTCTCATATAGTTTAATGTCTTCATAAACTAACTCTTTGCTTATTGGTCTTTTATGTTGGGCTTGTTTAGATTTATTTCACTTATTTCTTCATTGTTTTGCTCCTTTCCCTAATTTGAGAGTATGGCTTGATGTTCTAGCTTCTTGAGTGCATAATTAGGTTGGCTACTTGAAAGTTTTCTCTAATTTTGAGTTATCTATCTTTATAAGATCCTGTCATACTACAATTTCTGCTATATCCAATACATTTTGGAGTGGAACGTCTTCTTTCTCATTTGCTTTAAAGAAACCATTTAATTTCACTTTGATATTTTCAGTGGCTGATTCTTTCAAAGTGGGCTTTTTACTCCTCTTGTATCTGTGTAACTTAAATTTTCTTTCAAAAAAATTTTGCTTTATCCCGTTCAAGTTAGGAAAGTTATGTGGGAATTTAATTTTTAAGTTTTTGAGATTTTTCTATTGTCTAATATGTGGTCTCATGTAGATGGTTTTCCATACACTGATGAAGAGAATATGCTTTCTGCAGTTAGGGATAAAATGTGCTGTAAATAATATGTTAGGTCCATTGAATCTTCAGAGTAATAGACTTTAGCTTTGATGGTTGTATGTTGCTTTTCTTTGGTTGATTTGTTCACTAATCAAAATTGTGTGTTGAAGTCACCTACTGTCATTGTACCGGAGCCCATTTCTCCCTGAAATGCTATTATTTCATTAAATTGAGTGCTCTAGCAGGAGGGAATATACTTGAAATTCTTTCTTTATGTTGCCAAGCACTAGAATGTATTCTGTATATTTACCTTTGACTTCACATCCATTATTCCATCTCACTTTACCTCTCTCTCCCTTCCAAACTGTTAGCAATGTCTATTGGGCGTTGAACTTGCCTCTTTTTAAACTTCTACTTATGAAAGGGATCATACAATATATTCTTTCTGTATATGATTTAGTTCACTTAACAAAGTGTTCTCTTATTCCATCCTTTTTTTTTCTGCGTGTATCAGGATTTCAATCTTTTGTGAATTTGTATTCCACTGTATCTATATAGCACCTCTTCATTAAGCATTTACCCATGGATGTCCAACTACTGTGATTCTGTCTCATAGCTATTATGAGTAGTGTTGCAGTAAACACAGACATGTTGGTATCTCTTTGCTACACTTATTTCATCTGCTTTTGTATAGGTACCTAGGAGTGAAATTACTTGATCATTTGGCAGCTTTAGGTTTTTTTTGGAGAAATTCTATGCTCTTTTAATGTCTATACTAATTGTAGCTGGAGAATTTCTCTCCAGCTCCCGCCACCAAGTCCCACCAGTCCCAGAGCCCACTTATAAAATAAACACACAGACTCTTACATTATTTAAACTGCTTGGCCATTAGCTCAGGCCTGTCATTGTCTAGCTCTTACTCTTATATTTAGCCCATTTCTATTAATCTTTACTTTGCCACATGGCTCATGGCTTATTGGTACCTTACATCTTCCTTGTCCTGATGGCGGCTCCAGTGTCTCTCTCTCAGCCTTCCACTTCCCAGAATTCTTTTCCTTGTCCCGCCTATACTTCCTGCCTAGCCAATGGCCAATCAGTGATTTATTTACTGACCAATCAGCAACACACTTGACATACAGACCATCCCACAGCACTAATTTATATTCCCACCAACGATGTGCAATTATTCTTTTTCTCTACATACATATTGGTGTATTATGCAGCTTGTAGCTGGAATCTTTTCATTTTCTTCACTTTGAAATTTATCAATATTACCAGTCAGGAGCCAGGTGTGGAGGTACACATGTGCAATGTTAACACTTGCATGCTGAGGCAGGGGGATCATGAATTCAAAGTTGGCCTTTCTACACAGAGAGGTCCAGATGGGTCTGAGCTATGAAGCTCAACCTCAAAAAAAAAAAAAAAAAAAAAAAAAAAAAAAGGTCTTTCCAGGGTGGTCCGTGTGTGGGGCCCAGCACTCACCCGCGAGCTGAGCGAACTGAGTGTCCCTGCGGTCCACGTGTCCGCACGGGGCTGAATCGCTGAAGTGGCTGCACTGCGGTGCGAGGGCCACAGGCCTGCTGTGCCCGGGTGTGTCTGATAAGGCAGAGGAGCATCTGCCTCTGTCCTACATGTGCCTCAGCGAATGCCATGGCCTGGGAGTGCCCTGCCCAGCCGCTCTCACCTGCAAAGCCAGACTTAATATGGCAGGTACAGGATGCCAAGCCCACAGCTGCCCAAGGAGGACATCCGCCTGGCCTCCCGGTCGGCACTGAGCAGCTGCCTCTGATCCCTGGACCAAGCAGAAGGCAACTGTTAATAGCCTGAAGGGCTGGCCGGCTGAGAGGCTCAGAGACCACCAGCCCAGCTTCCAGCTCACCAGCAAGAGGTGGACAGCCCTGGTGCTGGTTTGGATTTCCTCCGTGCTCTTATCTAGAAGCCATATGGTGTCTGAGGAGCCACGACACTTAGTCACAACCAAGATGTGGCCTAATGCGGTAAAGCAAAGGATGCCTAGGGACACAGATCTAAGGGCTGATAAACCAACCGAGAGAACAGCCACAGTGCTGCCTGCTTCTGTCACATCGACCACAGGGACCTAGGCAGCCAGCCTGAACTCTACCAATGTGACAGCGGAGATGACAACACACTGGACTAACAGGAGCGCTCCAACAACCAGAGAGGACACTACGGACAGTGTGACCTCCAGGACTCTTGTACCACCTTCATCGTCAGGCCCCTCGTCTGTGAGGCAGACTCTACCTATCACCACTGCTGGGCTTTCCTCTCTCAGCACACCACGTGCGGAAGTGCCAAGTACAAAAGCCAGGACATCACCAAGAACAGCCACAGTGGCAGTAGTGGCCCCACACACCATGACTGTTGCTACAGGCACCATAAACACAAGCGGTCCTACAAGGACTCCAAGTCCTATCCAAAGCACACCTGCTAACACATCCACCATGAACCCCACACCCACCTCAGGTGCCCCGACACAAGGTACCACCGTCCAGGTGACAACAGGACAGCCAGTGCCTAGCACAGGGAGATCAACACCTAGTCCTTTAAATACCACCCTGGAGCCCACCACCACCCGCCCTGTGACTTCAGTGTCCTCTACAGTAGTGACCACCACCCAGATACAAACCAAGGAGCCAACTGCCAGTACAGTGCCAGTGCCTCCCACCAGCCTGACCCCTGAAGTAGAAGCCACATCCCCCACCACACAGCCAAGCCCTGCATTACCTACCCCAGGGACAGGTGGGCCAGGCACACCGTTGACAACAGAGCGGGTGGAGACCAAAGCCACAGCTGGTACTGCCTCTGCTGGGCCGACACCCAGGAGCTCCAGGGATCCTAAGGTGCCAACCGAAGACTCATGTCATCTCACCAACCAAGGCCAGTGCCTAGTGGTCACCACTGAGCCCCAGACCCCATCCTTGGTGAACAAAATGTTACTTCTGGCGGTACTCGCTCTTGGGGTGACCCTGTTCATTGCAGTCCTGGTGATGTTTGCCCTGCAAGCCTGTGAGAGCTACAAGAAGAAGGACTACACGCAGGTGGACTACCTGATCAATGGCACGTATGCTGACTCGGAGATGTGAGGGCCCCAGGAGGCCGGCCTCTTCCATGGCCTTCTGTTTTGCCTCAGACGAACCAAGTGCTTCCAGATCCTTTCGGTGCAATTTCAGAGCTGTGCCACATAAGTAGACACACTTAATTGATGTCAGATAAACCCCATGATCAGGAGAGAGCTGCCTTTTCATAGTTATTTTTTTAAACGATCACATATGCAAGAGTGGCCAGGGTGAGGGGGCCTGGCCCTCTTGGCCCACTGTGTGTGAAATCTTGACCAGAATTAAAAGCACTGACCGCTCTCAACAACAACAAAAAACAAACAAACAAACAAAAAAACAGCTGTATCTACAAATGGCAGGTCTACAATTATTTTCATTACCTGTCTTCAAAAATGATCATGTCAGACCTTCAAAGATGTTTGCAGAAAAAAAATACTAACAAAATGTATAGCAGAAAACAATAATGAATACCCAAGTGGGGTTCTTTTAAAGTATTGTCACATTAACATTCATTCCTAATTTACACATTCAGTGTATGACAACAGGTACAATAATGACAAAGAGGCAGATGTCTGAGTTAAAGTATAATATGTTTTCCCCTTAAAATGAAAATTTGCCTCTAAATTTCATCACACTTTGAAGCTTCTTTCTTCCCATATCAGCTGGTGAAATATTAATAGGAAATTAAGAAAGGTGAGCTTGGAAGAAAAGGTTATTATAACCAACCCCAAATCATTTCCCTCTTATAGTAGAGAAAACACAGGTAAGTCAACAATCTGTCATGCTCTCAGATGGAGGCTGGACCCAACCAAATGAACATGGCTTGTGTGGATTCAGCTGATAATAAAACTCATAACTGAATTCCTCAGTCACTACTACTGATAAATAGTACAAACATCATGGAGACAAAAGTTCAAATATTCTCTTGATCTTTAAATTACTCTCTATTATAGAACCCCTAATAAGAGCTGACAGAACACAGGAACTCTGTTGAATCCATTTAGGATGTCTGCTTTGGAACTGAGAGGTCTCTGATATTTTTCTATACATCTATGTAATAAACCATTCCAAACTTAATGATTTGGGTTGCCTTGGATTGCCTAGATTATTACTTTTCTTTTGGTTTGGTTTTCCTCTCTCTTCCTTCATTTCCTTTCTTCACTGGACAGTTTGTGTTTGGGGTCTCTTGTTGTGATGGTAGTCACCTGGTAGCCAGAGAAGGGTCACATGAGTTCCTTCATGCACCAGTCTGGCTAGTGGCCTAATAAGCTAGAGCATCCAATCCTTGCTTGGCTTTAACTCTCTCCACATGACTGCATGTCTAGTTTAGGCTTCCTTGCTGTACAGAAGACTGAGGTCTGTGGTACTTTCTTATATGTGAGCGAATCTTTCCCACTCAGAGTCTTCCAAGTAGAAGATAAAGGGCTTTCTGTGTTCTCTCTTAAGGAAAACAACTAACACTCCTGTGAAGGGTATTTGACTCCATTTCTAGAACAGCAAAAAACTGTGTGATCTCTTTGAATTTAGATCATGTTATATCTAGGCTTTTTAGGGCTTGCTGATATTTGAAACAGTAAGGAGGCCTGAAGCAGTTAATTTCCTGGTTACCTGTAGCATGAGTCTTAAAAGTTCTTATTAATAAAATCAAACCTGAGGCCAGTTATTGGGGTCAATGCTGGTAGATCAGAGAGACAGAACAAGCCACAGCTATCTCACCTTGCCAATTCCTCAGCTGGTCCTGTTTCCTCAGACTGGAAGTTTCTGTGTCCTCATCCCAGTGGCTCTCAGCTGAACTGCTGCAAGAAGCCTAAATGCTTAACCAGACAAAATGCTTAACCAGGCCAAATGCTTAACCAGCCTAATGCTGCTAGTTTCTGGTCCTCACTCCTTATAAACCTTTCTGCTTTCTACCACCACTCCCTGGGATTAAAGGCTGCTTTCTGGGATTAAAGGCTTGAGTCACTATGCCTGGCTATTTCCAATGCGGCCTTGAACTCACAGAGATCCAGAGGGATTTCTGTCTCTGGAATGTTAGGATTAAAGGCGTATACTAACATTTTCTAGCCTAAGTATCTTGTGGCTTTTCTGTTCTCTGACCCCAGATAAGTTTATTAAGGTACACAATATTTTGGGGAACACAATACCACCACAGTTACCAACATCCCTCAATAAGTTCATATTAGAATAGCGAACAATGTCATACGTAAACATGTTCACCCTCTGAGGAGCTGCTTGGCCTATTGTTGAGTTTCTTAAAGAAGAATAATATTTCTTGTGCTCCAAACTCTAAATCAATCTGTGTGACAATTCGAAAATTCTTGTATATGAAATTAAATATTATCTCAATAATGTTTCTTTTTTTCTATCACTGAATCTCCTGATGTTTCCATCTCTGATGTCTTGGAATCAAGTTACAATTGCAGCATGGATAATATTCTCAGGTTATTTTATCCCAGTGACTATATGGGATGCAATTGCTATTTTAACTCATCTCTGCAAAACAGGACAGTAATGCCAAGTAGATATCATGAACTTTGGACTACTTAACATATTTTAGCCATGAAAATCCATTTAAATCTCAGTAAGCAGAAACTGAAATGTTAGCAATTCTGTTTGTGCATATTTAATTTAAAGGACTGGATTTTGAGGTGGAAGGAGAGCATATTTTCTAGAAATTATGCAAACTGCTCTACGTCATGAACACCACTCATGTAAGTTCCTGGCTCATAAGACAATTTTTATATAATTTTTATATAATTTGATAATATCTCATGTTCATTTCCATATAGCTGAGTATTTACTGACTTACAAATTGGTCTTTTGATTGTTCTGTTTCTTGTGTTAAATTGCTGTATTTCCATTACTGTCAAATGTATTGTGAATAACTTGCTTTGATCATGATCAGCTATGAGTATGCAGAAAAAAAAAGTTTCTAGTCCTGTAAAATTGTGGATGAGGCTCTGTACCTCTAGTTTTTTTAGTTGTTTTGATGGTTATCACTACAAAAACTCATGCTAGGGAAGTGTTCTACCACTGAGTTATATTCCCAGCCCTGGGTCACCTTCAAAAATAGATTACTTAATGCCTTTGTTGATCTATTGAATAAATTAACTTCTAGATGAGACTGAGCCTGTAATTTTAAAGTAATTCTCCTGGTAATTCCTATATACAGAAGAGGCCGTATCATATTTTATTGAGACTATAAAGGAAAATAGAGAAATATGGAGTATGTTTATTTTCCTGGGACTAGAATAAATGCTGGGGGCATTGTATAAGGAAGATATCTGTCTTCAAAGAAGAGAACATAAAGATGACAGCAATTCTCAGTATTTGAAATATATTGTCGTGCCACTTTCTATAAACTTCTATCCAAGGATAACAAAACCATCAAGCAGGTTTTTTGTTGGTTGGCTTATTTTAATTTTTCCTGTCAAGAAAGGACCTTCTAGGAATAATAACATGAAACATCCAAGTTTAGAGTCTCAAAGATGCATCAGATTTGATGCCTTACAAATAAGGAAAAGATCTTAATGCCTCTGACATGGAGGAAAGACTACAAGAAGTGTAGAAGTTATGCTGACCAGAGGTTTGGTGAATTTGAGTTCCTTTTCTGAGAGTGAAGTCTAGGATGATGGAAGAAGAGGATCTAGACCAGGGCTTTAATTTTGCTCTATGGTTTGTGTTAGCTTTATTTGTGTGTATGCATGTTTGCATGTGTCTGGGGGCATGCCGATGCCCATGGAGTCCAGAAGATAGTGTTGGATCACCTCAAGCTGGAGCTACAGGCAATTGTGAACCACCCAGTGTAGATGCTGGGTACCAAACTCTGATCTGCTGCAAGTGCAGTTAGAGTTCTTAACTCCTGAGCCATCTCTCCAGGCCTTGAATAAGGACTCTGAAATGGAGGAGTGAGAAATGGATTCTGGTCATGGAAATTACAGAATTGACTATGCATTTACCAGCTGTTCATGTTTAACTTTTTTGCCAAACCTTGGGAAAATGGTTATTTTAAAAAGTACTGTAAGGCGGTCAAAGCAATGCAGTTTAATAAAACTCCCTATGATTCATCTACACTGCCAATAGTCTACTTAGTCTCCATTAATCTAGGAAATAGTATATTTGACTAAAATTTATGTTATTAATTTTATAAACTATTCAAAGCTGTCTTGGAAAACCCATAGGGTAGAAAATCCATGCAATGTATAACACACTCAAGATATACTCTACTCTAGAGTTTACAACGGGCAAATCTCTAAATATCTCTAGCCACCATGTTCTCTAGTCATCAGGCTCTGAAAACTTAGCTGTCCAGATGAGAGCTTTGGCTGTCATCTATCACTAATGGGGCACTATTTTTTTGAACGGTAAATCAGTTGGTTCCGAAAGTATTCAAATTGAACAGATTTGTATAGTGAAAAGAAATCCTAAAGCAACAAAATATGAAAGAAGTAAACAAAAAAGGAGAAAGATTTTTAAAATAGGACCAGTCACTGATAGGATAAGAATATAATACCTTTAAGAAACATGACCAATATATTTATAAAAGATCTTTTAAAGATGTCTGAGTCAGACCATATGTGGAAAATGACCTGGAAAAAAAATTACTTCTTAAGTAAAGGCACAATGGTGTGGAGGACCAGGCAGAGAAGCTAGTGACTTGGGAGTTCAAACTTGTGTGACTAAGCTGATGACAGGCTTGTGGTGGTATTGTGTTCCCCAAAATATTGTGCACCCTAATAAACTTATCTGGGGTCAGAGAACAGAACAGCCACAATATTAAACATAGAAGTTAGGCAGTGGTAGCATACGCCTTTAATCCTAGCATTCCAGAGGCAGAAATCCATGTGTTCAAGGATACAGCCAAGCTTGGTGACTCATGCCTTTAATCCCAGAAAGCGAGCCTTTAATCCCAGGGAGTGATGGTAGAAAGCAGAAAGATATATAAGGCGTGAGGACCAGAAACTAGAAGCATTTGGCTGGTTAAGCATTTGGCTGGTTGAGCATTTGACTGGTTAAGCATTTGGCTAGTTAAGCTTTTAGGTTTTGAGCAGTACAGTTCAGCTGAGAGCCATTCAGATATGAGGACATAGACCTTCCAGTCTGAGGAAACAAGACCAGCAGAGAAGTTGGCCAGGTGAGGTTAGCTGTGGCTTGTTCTGTTTCTCTGACCTTCCAGTATTCACCCTAATAACTTGCCACAGGTTTGATTTTATTAATAAGACTCTTTAGGATTCCTGCTACACAGGCTCTCTGAAGTTTGTTAACAAGTGAAATGGGCATAATAGTTTGTTTTATGGTTGAGCGCCTAGTTAGGCTGTCATGTACTCTAAGGTGAAGAAGTGTCTTTACAAAAGGAATGGCGACTTTTCCTCACAATTCAGCGCTGACTTAGAGAAACTAAGGTGGTAGCTAATATTTTATAGCACATATTTAGTATCACCTGCCACAGTATAAGCATTTCATGAGCATACATTTATTTTATTCTCATTTTAAGCTTATTATTCTGCTATTCAAATATGTCACAGAGAGTAAATTAAACCACAGAGATGAAGTAATATGGGAATCATCCCTTGGTGCTAAGTATGCTGTTCACTGTCCCAACTGTAAACAACATCTCTAACTCTAATATATCAGCTTCTCATGATGCAAAGAGTCTGAAATAATAGGGAGATAGTTGTAGCCTGAGGTTAAGAGGACTGCCAGAACATCCACAGACCATTACACTTATCCACAACTGCAGTGAGATTATGGCAATTGAAGTGGATGATCTAACAGTGGAAAGCCCAGAAAGCTCCTTAGCTATAGGAAATGACAGTATTTTAATATGTTGACCTTGACAACGTCTATACTTCGCATTTAGTGCTTAATGGTTCACCACTTCTGTTTCATTATCATTTTCAAAGAATCAGTTGACTCTAATAACAGCTACAGAACATCACAGTATTTATAGTAAACATTATTCTGCTTTTCTTTAAATGTATTTTCTTTTCAATGTGTCATCCAATTCATAAGTAGAAAATTTAACAATGGCACTATGATCATCTACAAAAGACATCTATGCATCAAGCTTAGTGACAGGGTCCTCCTTGCCAGCTAGCCAAGATTTGTAGAATTTGATTTTGGTTTTAGATCCCCTAATTTAGGATTGCATCTTCCAAATATTTCTGGCACTATTTCAGATTGGGATTCCCCAAAAAGCAGGCATGCAATTAAAAATTTGCATATAGGAAGTGCTCAGAGGGAAGTTTTCAGAACCAATTTCTAGGTATTATTAGAGTAAGAAAGTAGGATCTAGCAGAGGATGAGATTGGAATACAATGAAGTCATGTGAGAGGCTCTAGAACTGGGTATATATTTTGTTAATAAATCACTTGACTAATATGCCCAAGGCCCTAGATTCAGTCCCCATTACTTCAAACATGAGTCCGTAAACACAGAGTCATGTGACCTTATAAAGATCTTCACAGTCTCATTTAAACCAACTACTGAACACAGCACTGCTCTAGGTAACAGAATGCAATGTTTGGTACGTTGTGGAGACTGACTCACTGAGAACTCTTCAGTATCAACATTCAAAAACTAGGGGAATAAGTGTCTCATAGCTGGTGGTGTATAGTTGTATCCATTGAAATTACTATTCTTTTAAATAATGATTCTTAATTTTCTATAGCAAAAACTTGATAGTATTTTTGGGTATAGAGTAGACATAATCGCATGCAAAATACAAATAACTAACAAGCCAACACTGAATTTTAAAAGATGTCTCAGAGCACATGTGGAAAATGAACAGGAAAGAACCACCTCAATGAACTTCTTGAGTAAAGGCTCAATGATACATAGGGGCATCCAGAGGACCTAGGGACTTGGGAATTCAAATTTGTGTGACTAAATTGATGGCAGGATTTCAAGTCTATTGATGAGGGAAGCAGGTATAATATCTTGTTTCATGGTTGAGCACCTGGGAAGGCTGCTATATACTCTAAGGTGAATGAGTGTTCTTGTTAAAAAGATGGTGACTTTTCATCACCAATATCCTTTCTGATTGGTGATTTGTGTCCTTATTAATATGTGTCTTTACAAGTAAATAGTTCTACACAGGGCAATGGGGTGTGAACATAATGGTATTCTTCACATTTCACATAATGTTTATCCAAAAGCCTGAATTGTCTGTTAATAATTCTAGGAGTGACATGAAGTCAAATCCAGTATTGGTATAATTTTATCTAGCAATTAGAACATTAAGAACTTAACCTGTTGCAGCTGGGGATACCTCTTCCTGGAGGCTTCCTGGGTCTCCTTTTGGGAATATTTAAGATATGCTTCCTCATTCCTGATCCCTTTCTTCTCTCTGTCTCCCTGCTGCCCTTTTCCCCTCTCTCAATTTCTTTGTCTCTCTCCTTTCCTTATATTTATTAGTACTAATTTTCTTTTCTCCACCTTCATCTCTAATGATTTTTTTAATCCAAAGAGTAATATGCACCTTCGGAAGAATAAAAACCAAAAATCATAAAGCATCCATTATCAAGCAGGGATACTTTTTCTGTACATACGGGGATGCTTTTCTGTACCGATCACCCCATATTTCTGTATTTGTTTAAAAAATACAGGAACTGGTATTTTTGAATGACTTTTCTCTCGTCTTTTATTCATCTTCAGAGAACATTCAACACCATTAAATATTCCTAGAAAGCACAATTTGTAAATTGTGAGTAATAATGTATGTGCACAATGTAAATAATTTAAATCAATATTGAACATAGTCTTTATCTATTATGAATGATAAGACTTTGTATATCTTAAAATATACACAATTTATGCATATTTGATTATCCTGAGTACTAGGGCAAAGGGCAGAAGAATTTCAATAATCTTAGTATACTTTTCAATAGCCTTACAAAAATTTGGACCATCAAAACATTAACAATTTAATAATTAACATTTAATAATGAATGTGTCCATTTTATTTTAAAATAGGCCATAAAGTTATCAGTTTCATCTTATTTATTCAGTGTTGTTATGAATTATACTCACTCTATTTGTGCTTTTCTTCCTAATTTGCATTCAGCACTTTTAATTAATCTTACATCAGTAAGTAACCTATTTCTAAGCTTATTTTCTCATGAATATTATGAAAATAAAAGCATTATTACATGTCTTTTTGTGAAATCTTATAAAGGAGCAGGTTTTTTGAGTGTAAGTAATACTGACTTAAACCTGATAAGAGATGAATAAAATTCAGTTTTAGACAGGCCCTAATAGTCATAGAATTGATGATAGACTAGCATACCAGAAATTGATTGTACTAGACATCTTCACTACAGACTATTTACCAGCTCAAGGATGGCTTGAACACTTTTATGCTTTCTGCAGATGGTGCCCAGTGTGAAATTATTTTCTCATGCAACGCGCAGAACTGCATGGCACACAATTTTCCATACAAAATAATTGATTTCTTCAGATGTTACTGAAAATAAAAAAGAATGTATGTTTCATTTCCTTTGCATTTTGATTATAGTAGGGATTAGTTTGTTGTATCTAAGGATTCTTGACAGGACATTTGTAGGTATTGCTGTTCCTGCTTTTCCTGACAAGCAAGTTTAAGGTTGCAAAGGCATTAGACCACATCACAGAAGAAAGATAAGGAAAGACGGCAGGATATACCACTAAGATTACTTACAGTTCTCAATTTGGAAATTGCTGATCAGTATAGCAAGGATGAAAGTACATGGAGTGCTCAAAAAAGAGATTTTTATTAAACAATAACAAAACCTACAGAACAATAACAATGAACAAGATAAATGAGAGAAGACATTTCAGGCTGTTTATTACTTGCTTGCATAAGAGGAGCTCATATAAAAGAGTCGTGTTTTGAAGACTTGGTTTCAAGCTGGTTGTTCTATTGAGAAGGTATTCAATCATGAGAATAGTATTGTCAAAACCCAGGAGATGTCCAGATACCCACTGCTTCAGTAAATAGACAGGAAAGGCAGAGACAGTTTCATGAATACTTATCTGTGCTGGTATTCACAGAAGGCGTGTCTTGGGAGCCCCCACATGTGCTTAAGGAAGATGTTAAGGCACATTGTCTACATCAAACTCTTGGCATGGAGTAGAGCACCAAGGCAGCCAATGTTATAAAATGTATAAAGCCAACACCATAAGACACTAAGGATATACATCTCCTATTTCCTAGGCATCATAAAAACAGCCCTATAGTCTTCATATGAATAACTAAGGGACATAGTTAAGAACAGGCTAAGATTAATAATTTGTGAATGCCCTTCCTTGTCCTTCTGAGGATAACATATTGCATGTTGAAGAATATGAGGTCATCATTTAATCTAAAAATGCTATTTTTTTTCTTCAAGTTGATTTGAATCATTGAGATGTAACCATTTGGAATTTAAAATATATTTTAGATTTGAATGTTCTCTGGTACAATCACTTGACATATAGTTCACTCCACATTCTGTCTTCACAACTAGTTACGTGTTAAATTATAAAAGAAGAGAGGATATAAAATTGACCATACTTCCTGAAGCTGAATACATTTGGCCCTCTGTAATCAACAAATATTATATAAGTGTGACAAATCTTAAAATACCTCCTACCTGAGGATTCTCAAAATGTATCGAGTCATATCTGAATACACAGAAAATGGTGAAAGCCAGAAACTCAATGGTAACTGGCCTATTTGTATAACACAGAATGATAGGAGCTTTAAACCTTATTCACCTGCCTATAGGGAAGATGTTTTAAAATTAGCCACTTTCAGATGGAAACAGAAGCACAAAGAATATCCTATTTATTATTACTTCAAATTGGGGCTTAAAATAAAAATCTATTATAAATACCTTTTTTGTAGACTTCATCATGAAAAGATGTTTGTAAGGTCAGAGCAGTGCATTTTCTCCAGGGTGACTTCTTTGAAATTAACTCTATTAATATTAGCAATAACGCAATGAAATACTAAGAACTAACATTTTACATGCTGACATTAATAAACCTTTATACATGAAGTTCCTTTCTCAGACAAACTTATAAGGTTAGTACTACTATTGTTATACTATTTTAAGGAAAATGAACAGGCTAAAACAGTTTAAACAACTTTATTTGCATGCAAAATTTAGAAATAAACCATTTTGTTTGTTTATAAAAATTCCGCCAGGCACAGCATGATCATAAGCTTTCTGTTGCTGTTGCAGAAAAGGCAAGAGAGACAAGCTAAAAGGAGGAAGGACTGACTTGGTTGATAGTACTAGACTTTTTTTGGACAGTTTGGTCCATTTGCTTTAAGGCCAGAGGTTATGGGGTATATTATAGATTTAAGTGGCAGAAGAAAATAGCTCACATCATAGCCAAGGAACAGAGTATGATAGAAGGCCCTAGATAAGATAGACATATACTCCTTAAGGGGATCTTCCCAGTGACCTAATTTTTCTAATTATTCCTCCCCTCTCAAGTTTCTGCCACCTCCCAATAGCTCCACATGCTGACAGTGAAGCCTTTAAAACATGATCCTTGAAGGACATTTGCGATTCAAACCATCACATTCCATGGTATCTGTCTTTAAGATGTCCCTGAATCTCAGCATCTTCAGTGCTACCTCCAAACCTAAGCTCAGTGAACAGGCATGTTTTGGATGAAAAGTCCACACTCATAATCTAATCTGGATAAAGCAATCTCTTCACTGTGAGCCTCTATGAAAATAAACGGTCATGTGGCACACTCCAAATTTACAATGACATAGCATAAAGATCCTCATTTCAAAAGGAAGGAATAATTAAATAACAAAGGGTAAAGAGTGCAGTTACCTGTGGGTAGAAGGACGAATGTTTATAGATTGTTGTTAGGGAGTTGCTAGTTTAGTAAATATAAAACATGTATATGCATGCAATGGCAATTAATGAAAAAATTAATGAAAAAAACCAAGTCATGACTTTTAAAGAGAGCAGGGGTGTGGTGGTATTGTGTTCCCCAAAATATTGTGCACCCTTAAAAATTTATCTCGGGTCAGAGACAGAACAGCCACCAGATACAAAGGCTAGAAAATGGTAGCACTCACACCTTTAATCCTAGCATTCCAGAGGTAGAAATCCCTCTGGATCTCTGTGAGTTCAAGGCCACATTGGAAACAGCCAGGCATGGTGACACACGCCTTTAATCCCAGAAAGCGAGCCTTTAATCCCAGGGAGTGAGGCAGAGAGCAGAAAGTTATATAAGGCGTGAGGACCAGAAACTAGAAGCATTTGGCTGGTTAAGCATTTGGCTGGTTGAGCTTTCAGGCTTTGGAGCAGTACAGTTCAGCTGAGATTCATTCTGGATGAGGACTCAGAGGCTTCCAGTCTGAGGAAACAGGACCAGCTGAGGAACTGGCGAGGTGAGGTAGCTGTGGCTTGTTCTGCTTCTCTGATCTTCCAGCATTCACCCCAATACCTGGCTCTAGGTTTGATTTTATTAATAAGACTCTTTAAGATTATTGCTCACAGGGGGTTTTATTTCAAGGATATGGAAGGATTGATCAATGGGAAGAGAGTTCCCATATGCTGTAATTATATTATACTCTCAAAAAATAATAAAAATAAACAATAACAAGGAAGTATAGGAACGAAACAAAATAGGAACCTAGCAGATAAAATATTAAACTCTGTATTTTCATGTCTAGTATCTAGGACACACAGTGTATGTATGACACACACTCCATAGGCCCCAAGGAGCCCCACATTCCTACTGTCTTGGGATGGCTCTGCTCACTGACTGCATCTTTCCTTGGCAGGTCCTTGGTATTCTTGGTAGCTCCAAACATAAGATGCCACCATGGCGCCTTTAGCTTTTACTTTCATAGCAACATACATGACCTACCCCGGGACTTCCCACAGAGACAACAGCTTATTTTTTTCTAGAACTTTTAAACTATGTACCATTTTAATGCAGATTTTATCAAGATTTACAATGTTGGTCATCCCCCTGAAACTCTCCACTTTTCCATGGTGTTTCCCTAGGTGCCCGCACGTGGGAGCCGGATGAGGAATCGGAGCAGCACATTGTATTATAAAGCTCTTCAGAATTTTATTCATTACTATTTTCCAGACACTGCTTTTTCTTCAAACAACTCTAGCCAGAGTCAATTCAATATAATAGTACTAGATGGTAAATATTTTACCTCTTGAAACTTGAGTATTGCATCGTTATATTATGAGACTGAATGATTTTGCTGGCAATGTGCCTGAGAAAAATCTGATTTTTCCCCCCACCAGGTGACCAATGTCAATTTTAATGTGTGTGTTATACCCAAAAGATTAGCTTTTATTTATTTTTTAAGTCCAGTATGTTTAGTAGGTCAAATATGAGTGCTTACCACTACATGTAAACTAATTTGTTCTTTGGGTACAATATGATTTTTAGTTCTTTCCAGAAATCTTCCTAATTTATATTGTTGGAAATAATTTTCACTCAGAAAATTGACTTTTCTCTGTCTGGAATGTTATGCACATGTGGTACCTCCTTCGAATGTTTTCTGTATCTTGCATTTTTTTTTTGTATAAACCTTCATGTTTCCTGACATCAATCTTAATTCTGGCTTCTTATATGGACATACAAATACTGCCCTTATATCTCTTGTAATATTCTTTTTTTTTCCCAAAAAACTGATCCCATGAGCTCATATTTTATGTCAGCTTGTCTCACTATTGCTATCCAGAGGTATTGTATCTCTCCTATGACATTTGTTAAGTTATTCAAATTCATGGAAGCAGGCTCCTGGGTAGTAATATTTTTATATCTGTGTTTTATTTTTACTGATCCTTTATGTTTTTTTCCAATGCCTTCCTGTTCTGTTTGCACGATTCTTTGCCTCTGATGAGTTTTAACAACATGATTTGACTCCACCATAGTCACGGGAAGATTGAGTGGTAGAGGGCCCCAGGTAGCAGGGTTTTCTCCAGCACCTGCTGAGCTTCCTCATGAGACAGCTCTGTAAATGCTGGGTGAATGATTCTTCTCTTCACTGCTATCCCAAGGACTAAAGCTCCAGGGATGCTCAAAATTCAGAATCTCTTCTCCAAATGGGACTCTGAGGGGGACAGCAGAGAATGCAACACTAGTTCCCACGTCAAATGTTGGCTGTTTGTGACACAGGATTCTGGCTTTGCCCTCTCAAAATGTTCTATCTCCAGTAGGCAGCTCTACCTCACTTCCCTAAAGTCCAGGCCCCCTGTTACTCGGATCATCTTCTAAAAGATGTTTCAACTTGACTGTTCATATATTTTAACTTGAGTGACAAATACTTTCCTTTTCTCCATAGGAGTTTCACTTTAGTTTTCTGTTTTCTACTTTTGTTTTGATATGTATTCAAGGAGGAGAAGCAGATACATTGATTTCATATACTATTTAATAATTAAAGTAAGATGAATAATAAGGAAAGCTATACTTAAATGTATTTCCCCAGAAATAAGAAAAAGGTATCATCTGTTTGTTGAGATTAGATTTTCAGGCACTTTTATATTATTTAAAGATGCACAGAGAACAAATGCCATTGCAACAGACAGCTTTATTTTGATTAATACAAATACTGACATTGAGTATTTGTGAGCACACAGTTTTTGTACTTAACTGTATTTTATATTGTAGCTACTTTAAAAAATCAGAGGGCTGGTTTGTTAAATTAGCTTTTTCAACAAATTCATTTGAAACAAAATGAAGTCAATTGGTACTCAAAGATTACTACATGGCCATATGGTAGGCTACAATGAAATGAGAGCAGAGCACTTGTGCACATACCTGTAGGGGGCAAGGACTTCAACTGTTGTTTTCTTTTTTCATGTCCATTTTTTTTAACCTTTTTTTAAATTTAAGATTCTTTTTCACTTTACATATCAACCACAGTTCCTCTTCCCTTCCCTTCTCCTGCTTTCCCATATCTTCCACCCATCCCTCATCCACTCCTCATAGCAGGTAGGGCCTTCCTTGGGTGGTCAACACAAGCTGGCATACCAAGTTGGGGCAGGACCAAGCCCCTCCCTCCTGCATCAAGGCTGAGCAAGGCATTCCACCATGGGAAATGGGCAATAAAAAGCCAGGTTGTGTACCTGAGATAAGTTCTGGTCTCTCTGCCAGGGTCCCCACAAACACATCAAGCCATACAACTGTCGTCCACATTCAGAGGGCCTAGTTTGGTCCCATGCAGCCCTCCCAGCTGTCAGTCCAGAGTCTGTGAGCTCCCACTAGCTTTGCTCAGCTGTCTCTGTTTTCCCGTCATAATCTTGACTCTATATCCCTTGCTCTTATAATCCCTCCTCCCTCTTTTCAACTGAACTCCAAGAGCTCAGCCAAGTGCTTGGCTGTGGGTCTCTGCATCTGCTTCCAGCAGTCACTGGATGTAGGTTCTATGATGACAATTAGGGTAGTCACCCATCTCACTACGGGGGAAGGCTTGTTCAGGTTCCCTCTCCACCATTGCTAGAAGTCTTAGGTGGAGTTGTCCCTGTTCCTTGATTACTGGGGATTTCCCTAGCACCAGGTTTCTCTCTAACCCCATAATGGCTCTCTCTATCAAGGTATCTCTTTCATTGGTCTCCCTTTCTGTCCCTCATGCAACTTAGTCATCCATCATGTTCCCATCCCCCATCCCCTGCCCTCTACTCCCTCCTCCCAATTTACCCAGGAGATAGTAACCATATTCCCTTCCTAGGGCAATCCGTGCTTGTCCCTCTTAGGGTCCTCCTCTTTACTTAAGTTCTCTGTGGTTGTGGATTGTAGCCTGGTTATCCTTTGCTTTGTGTCTAGTATTCACTTACAAGTGAGTACGTTCCATGTTTGTCTTTCTGGGTCTGGGTTACCTCACTCAGGATCATTCTTTTCTAGTTCCATCAATTTGCCTATAAATTTCATGATGTCATTGTTTTTTACAATGAGTAAATACTCATTGTGTAAATGTACCACATTTTCTTTATTCATTCTTTGGTTGAAGGGCATCTAGGTTTTTTTCAGGTTCTGGCTATTTATGAATAATGCTGCTATGATCATAGTTGAGCAAGTGTCCCTGTGGTATGGTTGTGCATCTTTTGGGTATATGCTCAAGAATGGTATTGCTGGGTCTAGAGGTAGGTTGGTTCCCAATTTTCTGAGAAACCATCATACTGATTTCCAAAGTAGGTGTAAAGTTTACGCTCCCACCAGCAGTGGAGTAGTATTCCCTATTCTCCCCATCCTCTCCAACATAAGCTGTCATCAGTGTTTTTGATCTTAGCCATTCTGACAGGTGTAAAATGGTACCACAGAGTTGTTTTGATATGCATTTCCCTGATGGCTAAGGATATTGAACAATTCCTTAAGTGTCTTTTGGCTATTGGAGATTCTTCTCTTGAGAATTCTATGTAGATCTGTGGCCCATTCTTTAATTGGACTATTTGATATTTTGAGGTCTAGTTTTTTGAGTTCTTTATATATTTTGGAGATCAGCCCTCTATCAGATGTGGGGTTGGTGAAGGTCTTTTCCCATTCTGTAGGCTGCCATTTTGTCTTATTTACTGTGTCCTTTGCCTTATAGAAGCTTCTCAGTTTCAGGAGGTCCCATTTATTAATTGTTGTTCTCAGTGTCTGTGCTACTGGTGTTATATTTAGGAAGTAATCTCCAGTGCCAATGCATTCAAGACTACTTCCCACTTTCTTTTCTATCAGATTCAGTGTAACTGGATTTGTGTTTAGGTCTTTGATCCACTTGGACTTGAATTTTGTGCATGGCTATAGATATGGATCTATTTACAATCTTCTACATGTTGACATCCAATTTTGCCAGCACCATTTGTTGAAGATGCTTTCTTTTTTTCCATTATAAAATTTTGGCTTCTTTGTTAAAAATCAGGTGTTCACAGATATATGGATTAATGTCAGGGTCTTCAATTCAATTCCATTGATCCATGTGTCTATTTTTATGCCAGTACCAAGCAGTTTTTATTACTATAGCTCTATAGTAGAGCTTGAAGTCAGGGATGGTGATGCCTCCAAAAGTTGCTTTATTGCACAAGATTGTTTTGGCTATCCTGGTTTTTTTTTTCCATGTGAAGTTGAGTATTGTTCTTTCTAGGTCTGTGAAGAGTGTGTTGGGATTTTGATGGGGATTGCATTGAATCTGTAGATTGCTTTTGATAAGATTGCCTTTTTGACTATGTTGATCTTACCTATCTAAGAGCATGGGAGATCTTTCCATTTTCTGATATCTTCTTCAATTTCTTTCTTCAAAGATCTAAGGTTCTTGTCATACAGGTATTTCACTTGTTTGGTTAGAGTCACCCCAAGATATTTTATGGTATTTATAGCTATTGTGAAGGTTTTGTTTCTCTGATTTCTTTCTCAGCACATTTATCATTTTTATATAGGAGGGCTACTGATTTTTTTTTTTTAGTTAATCTTGTATCCCGCCACATTACTGAAGGAGTTTATCACCTTTAGGAGTTCCCTGGTAGAATTTTTGGAGTCACTTATGTATACTATCATATCATCTGCAAATAGTGAAAGTTTGAATTCTTCCTTTCCAATTTGTATCCCCTTGATCTCCTTTTGTTGTCTTATTGCTCTAGCCAGAGCTTTGAGTACTATATTGAATAGATATGGGAAGAGTGGACAGCCTTGTCTTGTTCCTAATTTTAATGGAATCGCTTTGAGTTTCTCTCCATTTAATTTGATGTTGTCTGTTGGCTTACTGTATATATTGCCTTTATTATGTTTAGGTATGTTCTTGTATTCCTGCTCTCTCTAGGACCTCTAACATGAAGGTGTGTTGGATTTTATTAGAAGCTTTTTAGCAACTAATAAAATGATAATGTGTTATTTTTTCTTTCAGTTTATTTATGTGGTGGATTACATTAACAGATTTTCATATGTTGAACCATCCTTGCATCTCTGGGATGAAGCCTACTTAGTCATGGTGGATGATTTATTTTGGTGTGGGTGTGTGTTCTTGGATTTGGTTTGCCAGTATTTTATTGGGTATTTTTGCATCAATGTTCATGTGGGAGGTTGGTTTGTAATTCTTTTTCTAAGTGTTGCATCTTTGTGTGGTTTGGGTATCATGGTAACTGTAGCCTTATAAAAAGAGTTTGGCAATGTTCCTTCTGTTTCTATTTTGTTGAACAATTTGAGGAGTATTGGTATTAGCTCTTCTTTGAAATTCTGGTAGAATTCTGCACTGAAACCGTCTGGCCCTTGTCCTTTTTGGTTGGAAGACTTTTGATGACTGCTTCTATTTGCTTAGGGGTTATAGGTCTATTCAAATTGTTTTTATGGTCAAAAAATTGGAATAAACCCCTGTGTCTTATCATATCACCATGGTTTAAAGTTAACATTCAACACAAACTCATGGAAACTGAGCAATGCTTAACTAAATCGTCATTGGGCCAAGGAAGAAATAAAGAAAGAAATTAAAGACTTCCTAGAACTCAGTGAAAATGAATGCACAACATACCCAAACTTATGAGACACCATGAAAACAGTGCTAAAAGGAAAGTTCATAGCACTAAGTGCCTACATACAGAAAGTAGAGAATCTCACACTAGTGACTTAACAGCACACCTGAAAGCTCTAGAACAAAAAGAAGCAACCTCACACAGGAGGCATGGATGACAGAAAATAATCAAATTGAGGGCTGAAATTAATAAAATAGAAACTAAGAGAACAATACAAAGTATCAATGAAACTAAGAGTTGGTTCTTTGAGAAAATCAACAAGATAAAGAAACCCTTATCCAAATTAACCAAAAAGCAGAGAGAAAATATCCAAATTAACAAAATCAGAAATGAAAAGGGGAACATAACAACAAACACTGAGGTAATCCAGAGAATCATTAGGTCATGCTTGGAAAACCTGTACCCCACAAAATTGGAAAATGTAAAAGAATTGGACAATTTTCTGGATAGGTACCACACAGCAAAATTAAATCAAAATCATATAACCAACTTAAGAAGACTTCAGTTGTTTTAAATCAGCACGGACATTTATAATGTAAAGATGGTGTATGCCAAAGTAGTTGAAAACTGTTCGGAGTTCTGTGAGAATTAACATTGAACATTGCAATCTCAGTATGCTGTGTCACTGGGAAATTTTGTTGTTGTTGTTATTGTTGTCGTCGTCCTACCCTCATTTGGGTACACCTCACATGCTTGTGATAGATAAAATTAGAAAAATATTAAGATAAATCGTGTGTGCTTTTGTCTCTTCTGTTTGCTGATAGGCTTCGAAACGAACCGCTCTTTCATTCTGCCATGATAAGCTTGGTACTGTAACATGGAACTTGTGAAAAAGAATAAAAGAAATGAGAGAATCAAAATAGATTTTCAATCACATATAGTAATGGAGCATGATCGGGGAACCTATTTCTTAATGAGTTCTTTACCTGTTTGTAAAATACATGGTGATTTTGCCAAGTGTCCGAATTTCAACGTTCCTCTTTATCAATAGCAGAGGGAAATTTGCTGGAACATTGAGGGCTATTCACTTTGAGCATGAAATTTCTGCAAGAATATCAAAGTTCAAAGGGCATCTCACAGAATGTGATACGGTTTCCCAAGGCTCAGCTTTCACCTTCCTTGGCCTGATAGATTCAGTGTGTTCTTGTGAGAAGGGAGTTAAGCCAACACATGCACAAAAGAAATGGTGTCTGGGGACAAGCTGTCTCAGAAGATTAGAAACAGGAAACATGGCATCTTGAACCTCAAGGTCAAGAGTGCCAACCTGTATTTGGTCAGTAGTGGCTAAGAGGTTACCAGAGTTCAAATGTAAACAATTTACAAGGAGACAAAAAGAATGTTTCATACACTCACTCTTTGAAAGTTAGCATCACAGTTTTCAATATGAAACTGAGGAGTGGATAAAGGAACACTAGAGCATCCACGCACGTGTGCACAAGTGCATGCAAGTGCACACTCACACAAGGATTTACACTGATAAAGGAACACATGTAGAAGAATTCTCATATGTACATAAAGAGTAGTTTTGAATGGTAAGATTATAGGTCATTTAATGTTTTGTCAAATCCTGTTTTCTGAATATTGTATGTTATAAAATATCCGTTCTCAGACTGATTTTTTGTAACATTTCAAGATACCCTGTAATATTATCTTAACCAGTTTCTTCCTTTAGATTGCATCTATAAAATGCTCTGGCCAGTAGCTCTTCTGTGAAGCATATAGGACTAAAGCTGCTAATTCAATTGCCTATCTTCCAATCATCTTCATATCAAGGAGTACTTGGTTTTCAACTCAGGTATCAAAATAAATTCATATGACTTCAACTCTCTCCAAGAGACTACCCAAATACTTTCAAACTCAATATTATAAACTCAATATTATTTTAGTTTTTTCTTTTTTATATTTGTCAGATTTCGTCTAAATAAAAATGGACTTTTTGGGACAGTGAGATGCCTTAGTAGATAAACACAATTTATTGCCATGTCTTTTCAGGAAGAACTGAGTTTGGTTCCTGGGATCCACATAGTGGAAGGAGAGAACCAACTCCTTCAAACTCCTTCAAATTGTTCTCTGATGTCAATTTGTGGGCGTACAGCACACACACACACACACACACACACACACACACACACTAAATGTACTTTTATTTAGAATGAAATGAGTGTTGTTTTTTTTTTACATTATAAAACAACAAGGCTTGTAATAGCAAAATCAACAAGGATCTATATCACCTACCTCTTCAAAACTGACTTCTGGCTCCTCAGAGATAATCTTCAATATGACTTGTTATTCACAAGATATGTAATGAAAACCTTCTATATGTCAGACAGTTTTTAATTGCTAAGAGTTAGCCATAAATAACACCCCAAAATCCTTGCCCATGTGTAGTATATATTGTTATGAGGTGAAGATAACAAATTCATAAATAATGTCAATATAACATGGGAGGGGAAATGGGCAGATTATACAAGGAAGGCTTCATTGAAGGTTTTGTTGCTTGAGTGAAGTGAGAATTCTTCTTAAGAGGGTCTTTGGGGTTTGAGGTGTCTGAGCCACAAATTCAACAAGCTCCAGAATAGAGATTTGCCTTGTCATTCAAGAAGCCAAAATTATTCACACAGATTTTCCCTATAGGAAATGTACAAAATATCAGCATTATTAATATTATCCTTGTTATGTTGAGTCTCACAAATAAAACCCAAGTCATAGACTCTGTGCTGCATTAAAGAGAACAGAGAGTTGTTCCTTGTCTGTCCTTGTCCTGCAGTAAGATAATACTATAATATTTGGTTGATTGTAAGTTTTTTATTATTTTGAGTATAAAACAATAATCATAAGATTAATTGACAGCAACTAGCTCCTCTATTTGGCATGAGTCAATTTTTATAAAATTCATAATGACATTTTCTTTTCTGAATGGCTTATAATGCCACCATAGTTAATATTTTTAAGCACCTCATTATTTCTATATACTGCTCATGAATATTGTGCTATTGTATTTCAGTTAATCTACGTTGCTTTTCTTGCTGTTGTACTCTGGTCTTTTAGGCCAGTTTTCATTCAGCAAATAGTCTTTTGAACCATTAAGAAGTCTCTTTGCCAAACCCATGTCGAATATCTCATTACCCAGACTCCCCCTCCTCTCTTTCACTTTCACTCTCTCTCTCTCTTACTCACTTGCTCTTTCAGTATTCCATAGTTACAGGGACCATTCTTATTAGATTTCCCATATTCTTTAACATTTATTTATTTTTTATTGCATGTTTGTGCACATAGCACGTGCATATACATGCCACATGTGTGTGTGTGTGTGTGTGTGTGAGTGTGTGTGTGTGGGGGTGTCAGAACACAACTTCTGGGAGTTGAGTCTTTTTCTTGTCAGTAGGATGCAGAGACAGAACTCAGGTTGGCTCATGTGGCAAGCATCCTTAACTTCTATGCCATGTCTGCACACTGCATCCCTATCATCTTTGTGGGGCTCTTCATGTTTACCTCTTTGTGTCCAGTCAGTCTTCATTATGTGTATTATTTGCTTTTGATTTGAGTTTTATGTCTTCTATAACAAAATTATCCAGAGGAAATATGTAATTTAAAAGAATTTACCCTGTTTCATGGAACATGAAGCCTTAAAGTAGCTTGACCAAATATCTGGTTAATCTGGTAACTCAGCCACATAATCATAGATCCAGACTTTTAGCTATCTTGCATCATTTAGAAGCTCCCACATGGTCCTGTCTAGACTATAAAGTACCAAAAATAACTGGTGTCTACAGAAAGAGACACATTTTTCTTGTGTGACTGTACAAGGGCACGAGATAACTTTTTTTTTAAAGATTCATGAGAAGAATCTTCTAATTCTCAACTGTGATGTGTAAGGGTGAGTGTGTTGCAGGGATGTGCAGAGGTCAGTGTCCTGCACTGCAATATGTATTAAAAAGTTTCCTTTCTGATGTAGCAAGGAGTTTATGGTCATACAGTTCAATAGATAGGCTTTGACCTTTGACCTAATCTCTGTTCATTTTATTTTCCTTAGTAACTCAACCCAGCTCTTCACACATCTATTGTGCCCCAATCCACATTCTTTAAGAGTGATTTTTTTTTTTTTACCATAATGGACCTGATCTCTGTTGGGCAAGCGTAGATTATTTATCTAATTATCTATGTCTGGACATGGAATGAGTGGAAGCCAAAGTTTTGTGACCATGAGCTGTGCTGTTATTGTTTTTCATTTCTTGGTGATACGTTCTCAGCAGTACAATTACTTGGCCATATGTTTCTTTATTCTTCAAACGATTGTCCAACTACTGTGAGAGTGGCTATGCTGTTCTTACTCTCCTACAGTGTTCATGAGCTGCAGACTTTACGAATCCTCCCAACATTTGGTCTTACCATCTTTGTACATGTTGGTTGCTCTAACATGGATTTATAGCCTGTCATGGCCATAATTTTCATTTTTGTACTGATAATGGATTTTGCTGTAACACTACCAGATCAAATATTGAAGTTGTATCATCATTTTCATTCTTTTAAATGACTTTTGATCTGTGTGTGTGTGTCTCTGTGTGTGTGTGTGTGTGTGTATGTGTGTGTATGCATGTATACACACACACACACACACACACACACACACCTGCGCACAAGTGCACATGCATATGCATAAGAAGAGGAGCAGAATACAACCTGAGTTACCATTTCTTGGGAACCATCCACCTATTTGATGTTTGAGTGTCTTTTACTGGCATTAGAGTCACATGTAGGGTAGGCTGACTTAGCCAGTAAGCCCCACAGATCCATCTGGTTTACCCCCTGGTACTGGGATTACAAGAGTGCACCACCATGCCCAGAGTTTGATATTTAACTCAAGGTTCCCATGCTTGAAAGGCAAGCACTTTACCAATTGAACTCCATATCCAGGCTGAAGAACCCTTGTCTTAAGTATTTCATCCATGGATAGTAAAAACCATGTCAGAGAATCCTGACATTTTTGTTTGACTCACTTAACATAATTTAAAACACTCAAAATGGGAAGCTTAGTAGCCTGTGTATTTCCTATCTCTACTCATTATATATTTGTTTCCTCATCCCTGATTTCTAAGGTTCAAGTCTTTATTGTTTTATTTCTGCTTGAAGAAATTCCTCTAGACACCATTTTATCAAGAACCAAATGAATTAAATGTTTTTAGTTTTTCAACATGCAAGAATGTCTTCAAAAATGTTTTTGTTGGATATAGAATCCAGGGATGGCCTTTTCCCCTGTCATCCATGAAGGACATACCATTTCCTTTTGGTTTCCATTGTATCTCAGGAGAAATTTGTTGTCATTTTAATGTGCTTCTTTGTAGAAGGGGCATTGTTTCTTGTTACTTTCAGGGTATTTTATTTGTCTTTAGTCTTCAAAATTTTGTTACATTGAGTCTTGAATGCTTGCTTTTGGGTTCTTCCTACTTTAGATTTGTGCAACTTCTTGAACCTCTAAGTTTATAGCTTTTTGCAACATTTCAGTCCCTCAATCATTATTACCTTAATATTTCTAAAGCCCCAAATTCTTTCTTTTTTCCTTCCATAATTCAGATGACATGAATCTTTTATTATGTCCCCTTAGAATCCAAAGGCCCTACCTGCTATGTGTTGAGGTCTATTATCTCTCAAATGTTCAGATTGGGTGATTTCTGCTGTGCTGTATTCTAGGTTATAGTTTCCTTTCTCAGAGTCCTCTTTTGTGCAATCAAGCACATCCTCAAACACCTTATTTTATTTTTACATTCTAAAATGACTATATACTTTATTTTATATATTCATTCTGGATCTTTCCACCTGAGTTAGCCTAACCAAGATAATCTTTCACAAGCACATCCAGAAGCCATCCTTCTAGGAGATTCTAGAGCTCATCAGGTTGACAACAGATATTAACCATTACAAGGCTTGCATTTTTCTCATTTCTTTTTATTATGTTCACTAACATCTATATCAGTGCACTTCACACTGCATACCATTACTATAACATTACTGTAACCTTGTGTTTGATAAGAAATGATTTGTGAATAGAAATGTTCATACACAATCAATTTGGATAACCTATTTCTAGTTTTGTAAAAGTTATATTCTATGACAAATGAAATCCACTCCCACGGATTCTTAAATTTTTCAGGAAAGCCTATTCCACAGTCAGCTTCTTCGTGAATACCCCTAACAGATTTAGTCATGTTACATGAAGAGTAGAAACACTGTACCTACCAAGAGAAAAATTAATAAGATGAAATACACAATACATTCCCCTGAGAAACAGAAAGGAATGAACTTTTTTACGGTAATATTTAATATTACCCAATCTCAAAAATAGTCACAGAACTGTGTATATGTATAACCTAGTTAAATGAAAAAAATCAAGAATAATTGAAAAATATAGCCTCGTGAATATATGAGGATTGACTGGGGAGACATGCTGACCCTTTTCAATGAACAACTTACATTTCTCAGTGGTGTAGACCACATAGGTGTTTCCATTTGTCAAAACGATACAAATTATACACTTGCAATCAGCATACTATGCCATGTTTTACTGTTAGGATTAAAGGGTAGGTTTTATTTGGTAACATTGTTTTTCTTCAATAATCATAAGGTACACCATGTGTCTCCCAGAAATTCTTAATGGTTACCTTAACAGCCTAAACCTACTCAGAACATAACACAAAGTTAAAACATTTATGTAAGGCAGACAAAATGTAGAGAAAAAGGAAATGTGTATGTGCATACATGTGCATGTCAGCAGCAAATAGGATTGAGACCAAATTAAGAAGACATAAATTTATATGTCATAATGAGATACATAATATCTCTTTTGCCACCTGTTCTTAATGTCTGGGGGAAAAATGGAAATTGATACTGAGCCAGCAGAGAAGATTAGAGGAGACAGCTGAAAAAAATTAGCAAAGAGAGACAGCATTCGGGACACAGAAGGACTGCAATTGTGACTTTGATTCAAGCAAGGCACTTGCACGAGGAGAGTCAGGGATTTTATTTTTAGCTCTGTTGCAGACATTGCCAGGGGCCCCTGGGAAATTCACATATGCAGCTTATGACATTCCAGTAGGCTTTGTATACTTGATCTCAGAGTTTGTAATCACCTGTGGCTTGTGGCAGCTGAAACAAGGGTACAGTAGGCAAGGTGATTACCCCTTGTGTTTCATCCTTTAGGAGACGCCAAACAGGCAATAGAAAATATGCTAGTAAAGACAATGAAATATTAACCAAGATCAACTGTAAACAGGTTATCTTGTAAATAATGTCTATGGATTGCAGTCCTCACTGTGCTTTGTGATGGTACCCATCTGTTTCAGAGTGATCGGAGAAGGACAAATGTGCTCCTAAGGCTTAAGGCAAGGGGTGGAGTAGAGTGGCACAGTTGGATGCCCTGATGCTAAGAGATAACTTATTGTACCCAGATAACACTATCAATGAAACCAGAGGGCAGAACACTAAATTTTTATTATCATTCATTTATTCCATATATTTATATTTATAAATAATTTTTCCTTTTAAGAAAATAGTAACTTCTCAGTATGAACAGATATTATGCACATAGAGAAACACAGGGATGATTTGTCTTCTGCTGTCCTGTATGAAACATAATTCATTTTCTTCATGAAGCCTCCTGCAAGGAAGTGTAGATTTGTACAAAGGTAAATTATTCTTGTTAGTCGTATTTTCCATCTCACGTACCAGATACCTTCAAAATAGTACCTCACACCTACTCAGAACACACTAAATGTATCATTGATACAACTGTGGCCAGAAGGAGGAATAAGTGGGTGAATGGCTAGAAGGATGAGAACAAATGAAAGAACACACAGCTGACATAACTCAAAATTACATGTTGATGAGAAGGAAGAATATTATTTTAACAAAATTAAAGGTTAATGTTAGGACTTCTTATTTGGGCCAGAAGATTATAATAGACTCATTTGTTATTAGTTTTATCTTATTTGACTAATACTATTGGGGAAATTGTATTAATGAAACATAAAAAGACCAAACAGGGAAACAGTAGACTAGATAGGAATCTCAGGACTAAAAGCATGGAATGGAAATTGGCGCATTAGTTTTCTTTTATATATCCTAGATTGAACACTGAATAGATCTGAAACCCAGAACTTTCAACAGACACATTATTTTAAAAGTGCTAAGAAAAGTGTATTAAGTAACCAGTGTGAGAGAAGAGTGGAATACAGGGGCACAGAATCTTTTATTCACAAATACTTGTAATATTGTTATATATAGTAAATATACACACACACACATATATGTGTGTGTGTATATATATATGTATTATATATATATATATATATATATGTATATAAAGGAAACCTTTTCCTGTAGAACTGGTTCAAATAACTGGAAGCAAATGTTCCTCCCCAGCCAATGAAATCACAGGAGAAAACATCAGCCAGATCTTTCCAGTTCTCCTCACCTGGTTGACACCAATGGGGTTAAAGGGAAAGTGGCACTTCTGTGCATGCACAGAAACAAAGAGGTGAATGATGAAGCCTGAGGTGCGCTTGGCTGGCAGTTCTGATTTCCACAGTATACTCAAGAGAACAGAGTGTAATGAATTGATCTTTCATTTCCACCAGGCCTTGACATCTGAATAAAGTGAACCCCTGCCCCAAAGAGATCAGCAAAGACTCAGTATGTCACAGTGTAGCACCCCAAATACCCAGAATGACAATTCTCTTACACCAAGAAGAGAAAGAACCTCAACAGCAAGACAACCATGCCAAGAAGAGAAACTAGAAATACCTAAGAAGGATTGTAAAGCAGCTATTGAAGAAACGGTTCACTAAGCAACTTCAGACATGTTTGAAACAAACAAAAATCTGGTAGAATTATTCCCTGGGCTGAGAGGCTGGACTATACAAAAGGACAGAGTGAGCTGAGCTCAAGTATACATCACTTTGATTGTGGATGCTGTCCCACCAGCTGCTTCAAGCTCCTGTTGCTTGCATTTCTCTGGCACGATGGACTGTACCCTTGAACTGTGAGCAGAAATAAACTCTCTCCTTTAAGTTGGTTTTTGTAAAGGCCTTTTACAAAAACAGCAGGAATAGAAATCCAGACAAGCCTATTCTTTTAAATGTTTGATTCAGAGCAGCTGCATATCTTAGTTTTTATTCTGTTTGTGATTTAAAGTTTTCCTAAGGACTATTGAGTCTCTTGTGACTAAAATATATTTCTCCACATTTTAAAAAATCATTCAGACAGTTTTGTTGCAAAATATCCTTCAGTTAAGTTACAAATCTAATGTAGAATTTCCAGTCCCGGTTATTCTTATATAGTAGAATTGGTGATTATCTTGGAATTACATAACTTTCTTTTATATAAAAATAACAAGTATTGAATGACAATATGAGATTGAATATTGAAAATAGGGAATTTTTTGTTTTAATTCTGTAAATTCAAATCTGAGAGTATTCTTAAAGTGTTTTGTAGACATTATTGAATCCTGGACCATTGAATCCAGCTTGGCTAACAATATTTCAGGTAGTCTGTTGAAGCATTTTTAAATTGTGTGATTTGGAAGGTCATTTATGTACAGTAAATACTTGTGTTTTGAATGAGATAATGTATTTACCAGTGAAATAAGCTATAAGTGGTTTCCAGAAGGAACAATTATCATATTATTTTAGAAAGCACATAGAATGAGCGTCTGGTAACTATTGATCAGTGGCTCAATAATGTCTACTTTGCTTGACTCCTGGAATCTTATAAATATTTTCTGATACACTTTGAAGTCATAGGTGCCTATATAGACAAGGACCTTAACACATAGAGGCATATCTTCCCATTGATGCCTAATTTCCTGTAAACCACATTTATCTCAATAAGTGGAATGATTTTCTTCATAAGGTATGACAAAAGTCCACAACAATACCTTAATAGTGTAGCTTTATTGTTTCATTCTTACATCTCTTTCAAGATAAAAGGGAACATACGTAGTATAAGTAACTAGAGAGGCCCACCTTCTACCCAATGCTGAGGCTCACAGGGAAGGGGAAGCTGTTTAGTTTCTGTTTAACTGGAAAGCATAGATTCAGAAAAACAACATACAAGTATCTGTAGCTATGACCACAGCACAGTAGCCATCCCCAAAGCCTCTCTCTTCTTATCATATCAGGTTAGAACACCCAGCTTCTTTTCATCACAAAGTTCATCACAGTTTCTTCAATTCTGTGATACCACACTATCGTGTGATTGTCATTATCTGGATTTTTACTGTAAAGTATTTCTCCTTGGAGAGAAGTGATTATTTTAGGAAACATGATTTTGATCTTTTAGCTCCAACCCAAACTGATAATATTCTAAATGTTCCTTTTTCTTTTTTAACTAATTCTTGTGCTAAAGAAAAGTGATGTGGGTGTCACAGAGTAAGTAGGAGGCTGTCTGGCTTATATCTACTGAGAATTCCTCCCACGGTGTTTTCTTTTTCACAAAAATCTGAACTTCTCCACCTTGAAATGAGCTAATGCCGACTTTACTATTATCTCGATTCTCTTATGGCCTTGCAATCACTCAGATTATCATGAAGGGGATGATGAGATGATACAAAGAAAAACTGAAGGTAGAAGAAGGAGATTTCACTTGTATAGTGCAACTGGGAGCATACTGGTATCCCATGGATCAAACAGCCCTTTATGTGACATGGTAGACAGAATTCATATATCTGTAATGAATTTCTCTGTACCAAGTGAGCTATGCAATATTTAGGGCATATCTATGAAAAGAGAGATAATCAGTTCCACAATCAAGTCTTCCCAGATGTTCCAAACAATCAAATTGTACATGTAAAATATGCACACTACTTTGTATATCAATTGTACAATAAAGCTGTTTTAAAGAGACAAAAAGAATATAGGCTATCCAGACAGGCATAACATAATCAAATCAATTATTTAAAGGCAGAGCATTTCCTCTAGCTGGTTAGAAGAGAAAATCAGAAAAAGACTGGCCGGTTTGATAGAAAGCAAATGCCCACAAGCACACAGCCTTTGGAGGTCACAGAGAAAAGAACTGTGGGCAGCCCCCAAGGGCCAAAAGTGACCCTAGCTAGCAGTGAACAGGAAAATGGGCCCTCAAGCTTAAAATGGCTAGGAAATGGACCCTGCCGACAACTGGTGATCTTGGAAGGGGACTCTGAGCCCCAGATGGTAAACCCACATGATTCCCTGATTTCAGCTCCATGAGACCCTGAGCAGTCTTCTACCCATAAGACATGAAAAAAAAAATAAATTCATGTAATTCAAAATTGCAAATAGCAAATCAATATAGGGAGGCAATAGAAATCAATTGGTTTGTAGACCAAAATAGCTATTTAAAAATCGAGAAGAGTAAAAAGTGGTGACAGTGCATTTCATTTTCAAAAACAAGTGAGTTTTTGTTAATGTACAAACTTTTGTTTTAGCACAAGTATACTATGTAATTGAGATCACCACTGTCTTTTTATGTGAGTCACACTTACAATACTTCTGTGTTTACTCATTTGAGATTAATTAAAGTGAAGGAAGTCTTTCAAGAGAGTTGTGCAGTGATTTGATGTCAGAATCTTTTGGATTATTTGAGTCTTACCTAATTCTACAGCAGTCAACTCAAGATAGACTTATCAAGTCTTCTGGGATTGTTTAGTTAATTTCATCAGTCCCATAGTTGACTCTAATAGTTCTTTTCTATGATAACTAATTAAATTATATATTACAGTAACAAACTTATCATAAATAAGTTTCTATCCAAGTAAAGACAACTTAATAAAAGTCATTTGAGCATCTAACTTAGCAGAAATGCAGTGATCCCAGCCTCTAGAACCTATGATTCAATGAGTAATGGATCTCAGTGGTACAGTATATTGAAGGGATTGTTGGATGTCACTCTGCCAAGTAAGCAATGTGGAGCTAGATTACGAGACTGCCTATCAAATACGCCCATCAATATGGTTATGTTTGAATAGCATGTACATTTGAGGATTCATAAAAATTAGAGCATGATAATATTAACTTCCAAAAGCTATTATTTGATTTGTAAATTGTGAGCTATCATTATCAGAAAAAATCATAATACTTTTCTTGTTTCACATACAGCTATTTGCTGGATATGTTAAACAACTAATAAGCAGTATTAGGCATTTTTATTTTAGAATTGAAAAGCAATTACTATATTTATTATAAAAAAAACTTAAATACTATGCCCATCTTACCCCGAATTTTTAAATGATTACTCTTATTTTTATATAAAAATATAGTAAAATTCTAAATTAAGAAAATTGAACTTGCCTTCTCCCTTCCAAAAACTACAATTTCTACGTTCCTTGTTTCATGACTTTTTCTCTTATATGTTTTCTCCTGATTTTCATTCATGGTATGAAATGATCTTAATGACATCTTGTGTGAGAAAAAGCATATGTGATCTGAGACTTAAGCATCATTCTGTCACTCTTAAATTCGTTGTGCCCTGCATGTAGGCTCCTTCACCATGCAGACACAGAGAGAGCCTATCCATGTGAAGCAGAGCAGAGCCAGCCCAGACAGAAGAGCCTGCTGCCTGCTGGCACTGATCTGAAAGCTCACAGATCACTGCTTTTTCCTAGAGAGTAGTGATGGGTCAGGCTGCTTGCAGGAACAGTAAGGCAAGCTGGAGTCTTCCCTTACCAAATGACATTCAGATAGGAAACAGAAACAACCATGGGAGAATATTCCAGAGCCAGAACAATTGGCACTTTTCAGGAAGGTAGAAAGATGACGTATGTGAAGAGAAATGGGGAAAGGATTAAATGATGTAGTTGAAAAGTAGCAGTAACCTGGAACCTCTAGGGTCTTCTAGCATGGGGTCATTTAGTAAACCCACGAAAGTTCCAAGTAGAAGGTCAAGTGCCTGGCTCACACCTGTTATATTGGGGAAAGTTCATGATTTATATATGTGTAACCCCTGGGTCATGCTGTAGAGAGGAAGCATAAGCCCACCACTGCCACTGAGACACATGTACACCACCACAAAACCCTTTATCTGTGAGCTTCAAACATTTGTGTTGGCACCTGTTAGACCAGTTGCGATGTCTTACTAATAAAAGAAGAGCAAAACTGAGCCCAAATTCAGCTGTTTCACTATTTAAGCTTCACTATATTACTTACCCATCTTAAATGTATTAAAATGTGTTTGGGGACATCACCCTCATACTGTTGTTACATTTTAGGAAAGAGTAGGAAACAAAGCAAACGAGACCCCAACGCACCCACATTCTGAATAGGAGAAATAGGCAATGAAACCTTTTAAGAGTGAAGATGCAGTACGTGTGGGACTAGAAAGCACCAAAGTAGAAAAACGTTTGTATACAAAGCACAGCCAAGAAAGATTCTTCCTGACAGAATGTCATCTGAGCAGGTAAATGAAGAAAGCGAGTGGACAGAAAAATAGGAGCACGTATAGTGAGGGCAGGAAACACTGATGAGGCTAACTTGGAGGAAGGCACGTGGAGGAGAAGTGGGCCATATGATATGAGGAAGGAAAGAAGAGATATACAATATTGTAGGATTTTAGGTTTAAAACTTTTATTTTAGTATCTGTTTTTCCCTGCATGATATTGGAAGCCATCGGTGGGCTTATGGTAAGGTCACTAGAGCCGACATAAACTGCTACAGATCAATCTAACTGCATGCAGGCAACTGCTGAACTGTGTTAGCATGACTAGTATATAAACAGCAGGAGTCTTTAACATCAATGAGGGAAATAAAAACATTTGTGTATTGTTTACAGTGTATGGGGAAAATGAGTGTTCATGAAATGAGATAGTTTTCATCTGCTATAATGAAGATATCCATGTTGACTTCTGATCATTGTGAAAGTCAAAGATGCGCTAGAAATGAGCACAGGGAAGAGCGTTTCTATACAGAGACATGCCTTCTGTCAACTAACACAAGATTCCCTCACATCGGTGTCCCTGAGCTAGCAAGCCCATCGAGTTTGTGTGAGAGTCATCTGATTTGACTCGCCTCCAACTTGCCTCTTTCTAGCATGCACTTGTGGGAAAAAGGAAATTAGATAATGATGAAAAGTGATGCTGATAGCCAGAAACCTCCCTTCTTGAGTCACGCAAATGGAGCATTTATTTCTTGCTTCGTTGCCCAGTTTCTAAAAAGCAAATGAAAATTCTCTCTTCACTTACCTTATAAAAACTCCAAAACTGTTCTTAATCCTTTGAAAATGTTAACTACTGAAAAAACTCAGCCATTGTATAGATTAGTATAGATGGTTAGAAAAGTAGTGAAAACTTCAACAAAGCAGTTGGAATTACGGCAGAGAAATTTGAAGACATGGAGTACGTTATTCCTTGTAAACCACTTAGCAATATAATTGCAATAAACAAGTTTTTTGTGAATATTTGGGAAAAGTTTAACTGATTTCTGGATATATTAGACTTTCAACATTTGAATGAATTTTGACAGAGTTATTAGAACGAGTGCTGACAGAGCTTCCAGCTCTGAACCATTAGGTTGACTAAAGCAAGAAATTAAAATTCAATCTATCACATTGCATTGAACCTTTTGAGAAACAATCTCTATACATGTGTGATAATTTACATGCATACACACATGCATATACTTTACATACACCTGAGGACTGCCAAAAATCTTCGATTGGTGTTTTAGATCTAACTTCGACACTGACTCTCTGTTCATTTTCTTCTGAGGTACTCAGGGACTAGATATGGAACCAACTTAAAGTCTAATTGAATGAATTGTCAGTATATTATCTATGGAGGTGTTTAATGTTCAAAAGGTGAGTTAGAGTGTAACTTCATGGGAGCCCAATAATTTACACTCTGAATTTAACATGTTTCTCTATTCCCAATAGTACTGGGCTGAATGCCACCACCCACCACTATTATTAGTTTCTTTTTTTAAAAAAAAACAAACCTGGAACCAGAGCATGGGATATGGGACTGCCCATTTGATGTTGGCATTTGTATTTGGATATAAGGATAGTGGGGGGATTGCTCATTCCTACATAGATCGAGTTTAATGGCGAACAATAGCAGGAAATGGACTAGGATATGGCAGGAGTGAGTGGACCTGGAACAGTCATCTTACACTGTGAAAAGTTATCTGTTATGGAATATTCCTTTACAAAATGTGAATATATGTCACTGTGGTTGGTTTAATAAAGAAGCTGATTGGCCAATAGCTGAACAGAATAAGGTTAGGCAGGAGAGCTAGACTAGGAGAATGCTGGGAGGAAGAAGGGCAGAACCAGGAGTCAGTCACCAGCCAGATGCAGAGGGAGCAGGAGATGAGCATGCCATGTTAATAAAGGTACCGCCATGTGGCAGAGGGTAAATAAGGAATATGGGTTAACTTAAAATGTAAGAGCTAGTTAGTAATAAGCCTGAGCTACTGGTCAAACATTAGTAATTAATATAAACCTCTGGGTGTTTATTTCAGAGCAGCTGTGGGATAGGAAAACTCCACCTACAGTTATCCAAAGGTTTTTCAGTTTACTTCAAATGAGTAGAAGGAGACTTTACTGAGAACTTAGGCCTTGCCTGGGATACTAGTGATACTAGTCTCACTATCTATGAGATTATACAGCTTTAATTGAATTTTCCCATATTGTGACTCAAATAATGCTACTGTAAAAATTATGTCCTTTTATGGCATGGAATTCCCTTTGTTCACAACTAGCAAAACCTAAGCTTTATAGTCCTTGGGACAACTTCACTCCCTATACTTGACTATACTATTCACTGTAGAGAGTCAAGTTTTAAATTAAAGTTCATGGTGTACTGTGTAAAAAAAAAACAAGAACAAAAACGAAACAAAAACAAAACAAAACAAAAAACAACCAACAACAACAAAACTGTAATGAGTGATTTCCAGGACTACCCATTTAAAGCCACTGGCTTTCATTTCTCTACTGTAAATAACATTGCTGCAATTTGGAACTATATTCTAAAACTTGAAAATAATTCAATTTGTTTAGAAACTGAATACCTATTTTCTTCCCTTCACAAATCTTCCACTAACTCTCACAGGGATGCATTGTTAGGAAAAAAACTGAAATTTAAATATAATCATGGTACATTTTGTATAGGGAGCTACCCAGCAAATGAATTTAATTTTCTTCATTTTAAGTTTGCTTACAGGTTATTTCATGAAGCTAATATAACCACTTTGTTGAAATCCTTTACCAAATGCCTAAGATGTTTAAGTATTTAAAGAGCATTATTGTGCTAAAAGGTATTTGAATTTCTCACCATGTGTCTCATTTTATTCTCTTAGATCCTAAGCTGATGAATTCTGCAAATATTGTTGGGAAGGAATTTTTCAAAGTTTATTATCTGCTTGTATGATTTTTATTAAAGATGCATTTATTTAAGTGAAAATACATTACATGAAAATAAGATTGAATACCTTTTTGAGATTGTAGAATGTACTGACAATTTTGAGGGTCTTTTTTTTTAAATTACAAAATATAAAAAGCAGGTGAGACATAGAGGCAAGAATGAGGACAAATAGAAACCACAATGACAAGAGTCAATTGTATTAAAGTGCTTCTTTGGTTTTCTTCTTGTTGCTATGACTGGGCTTCCACCTATGTGATAGATCACAGGCTGGCCTCTAATTCGCATCCTCCTGCCTCTGTATGTTGAGATTGGGATTGTGTGCATGAGCACCACATTTGGGGAGAGTGTCCTTCTAAACAGACTAATTTAGCAGGGAAAGAATACAATGTGTGCTTGTAAACTCTGTAGTTATAACTGCTAACTTTACGATCCAAACAGAGTTCAAGAATGTATTTCACTACTTACTAACTATGACACTTTGTTAAGTAATGTACATTTCAAAAATGATATATTATCTTATATTTTCTGTAAGTATTAAATTAGAAAATATTAAAAACTAGATATTCTGCTTGGTATATAGTGAAGATAGTACTTGCAAATGTTCCTATAGTTGATGACATGATGAAGATTTTCTTTTTTTTTTTTAAGGAGAAGATATTTCTAAGCAATGGTTATTTGTGTATTAAGAGAGATATTCTTGTCTAGAAGCAAAAGGATGATACTTTGTCAGTTGGATTTTTGTCACTTGAAGAAAATATCCTAAAAAACACCCTGAGAGCAAAGATTTATTTTTGCTCATGGTTTCCAAGGTTTCAGCCTCACAATAGACTTTTCAAAAGAAATGTATGTTCTTCAAAGGCATATTCCTAGCTTTCTCCTTCCTCTAACCAGGCTCTACCTCTGAGGGAGCCCATTCACGCAAACACAGATCAATGGGTGAATTCACTGAAGTGAGCACTCAACAGCCAGAACCACCAGCTGGCAAACACTTGAATCTTTTGGGAGAGGCTTTATCTGTCTACAAACCATAAAAGCTCCTTAGTCAAAAGGTCATGCATACATTCTACTCTTCAATCCTAAACCATTCAACAAAGTCAAACTTAAATATAATGTCAAATATTTTATATTTGTTAATAATACCTATTTTTAAAACTTAGCAAATAATGGACTGTGTCTTGTCATTAGTACTGACAAAACATACACACACGATTCACCTCAGTCAGTCATCACCGAGTAGTGCTGGCATTGCCAGGAGCCCCGTGGGAACTCGGGAAGGCACCGTCTTTTGTCAGTTTCCCCTCCATATATTTTTAGATGATAAAAGTAAAAGTGAACAAAAATTGTAGAAGTGATTCTCGTGACTCCCTCTGATTTACACTGCCTTTGAAATTATTAGTGAAGGAATTAATAACTTCCAAACCCAAAAGCATCACTCCCATAAGGCCAGACAGCTCTTCTTGCAGGAAAGTAAAAATAGAACTGCAGTGCAAGCAGCTAACTATTATGGAGAGAATATAGCTCAGTTCAGTCACTGGCATAGTGACGAAGCTTCAAGTTATTTCAAATCCAACTTCAAAGCCGGTGTTGTTCTGGAGCTCATGGCTACATAGATGATAGAGCCAGAGTCTCTACTAAGCTTCATCCTTCCTCATTCTCTTCTAGAATTCAAAGCTCTCATGGGCTCTACTAATGCCCTTAGCGTCGAGCTGCTTCCACTTACATCTGACTGTGTAAGACACTTCAGACTATTTCCTCTCATAAGGAAGCTGCAGCATGACTACAATTAAAGGAGAATTTAGGACTGCTGGGCTTAACTAGGCAGGCCAAGGTCCATACAGGCCAAGGTCTATACCTTAGTCAGTATATAATGCTGCAAAAAAAAAAATCTCCACTCACATTTAAATAATGTAACCTAATGATTAAACATAAATAAGCAAGAAAAGTAAAGACTGTGAAACAGTGCCAGGGAGCCACCTTGGACCAAGAGGTAAGAGAAGGTGTGTCATGTGACATTTGAGCTAAGAAGAGAGACTAAGAATGAGAGATGCTGAGAGTCTGAAGGCTAGGGTGGAATCACTTGTGGATGAGGGACCAAGGGATGGCTGCTGGAGGGAGAGGTGCTGCCTCTCGGAGGCAAGGAAAAGGGAGACCTCCGGGCAGACAAAGCAGAAGTGAGAGGCACATGAAAGCTTGGACACTGAAAGAGTGGGGCATGCAATGAGGGGAAAAGGAAACCTGTAGAAATGGGGTGGCAGAGACCAGGGGAAGACCAGACCAAACGCTCTGTTAAGCACAGAGGCAACTTCTGCCTTTTGTGTTTCTTTTTCTTGTGTTCTCTGAAGTGGATTAAGGTTGGTGGGTTCAGATCTCAGAGGTATGAACTAATGGCTGAGGGGCCCCCAAGTGGATCAGGCCCTCTGAATGGGTGAGACAGTTGATTGGCTTGATCTGTTTGGGAGGCACCCAGGCAGTGGGACCGGGTCCTGTGATCATTGCATGAGTTGGTTGTTTGAAACCTGGGGCTTATGCAAGGACGCTTGGCTCGGCCTGGGAGGAGGGGACTGGACCTGCCTGGACTGAGTCTACCAGGTTGATCTCAGTCTGCGGGGAAGGCTTTGCCCTGGAGGAGGTGGGAATGGGGGGATGGGCTAGGGAGGAAGGGGAGAGGGGCAGGAGGGGGAGAACAAGGGAATCCGTGGCTGATATGTAGAACTGAATTGTATTGTAAAATAAAGTAAAAAAAACAAAAAACAAAAAACAACAACAACAAAAAAACAAAAACAAAAACAAAAACAAAACTCCCTAGGGAAGTTTTTTTTTTTTTTAAAGCAATCAAATTTAATTTGCTATGAAATTTGAAATAAACTTGAAATATTCACCTTTTAGGAATGTGTGAAATATGATAGTTTGGCTTGTTTTTAGTTTTTATTGCAGTTTCTAAAATGTTGTAAAGTTGCATTAAAATATCATATTTACTTTCTACAACAACATAGCATCACAGTTCCCAATTATTTGAAATTGAGAGGTATTTAGGAACAATTAACACAAAACAAAACAAAACAAAACAAAACCCAACACCTCTTACCTTCTGTCAAGTGTGATTATTGCTAATTCAAGATATCATTTTGGATGAGAAGAGCATCAAAATACAAGAGAACATCTTTTAATTACTTGAACTAGTGATTTGCACAACTGTAACAGAGCAAACACTTCCTTTTAGAGTTATGTGACTGCTGTTTATGTTTAAGTCTGTGTTTAACTCGCCTTTAAATGGAGTGTCAATAACTTCATCAATAAGCATTTACTAAACTCATAAAGTTCACAGTGCTTTGCTGGGGGACTGGGTGGCATGCAGAAATGAAAGCCATCATGGTAGAACTCAGAAGGGAGCAAGCAGAAATACATGAAAAGATAATCAATTTGACAAAACAGAGTAGGAGAGATTAAAACGGCATATCATGTGTCAACAGTGCCATCAAAGACAGATGGGTGCAGAAACAACAGAAAGGCTATCAGAGGCAAGGTTTAAACTCAACTTTGAAGTAAAGAAAGTATGAGATGAACAGATACAGGGGAATATGAAAGCAGTGGGGTGGGGGTGGGTAGACAAGGCTAATATATGTGTGCTCTAGCCTGACCTGTTTGTCTCTATGGTCCAGCAGCCCAAGCCTTACAGGGTCATATGAACAATTTTTCAAATTCTGTGTCTATGTTTCTATGTCTTTGTCAAAGAACGTACTGGAATGTCAGTATCCCCCAAATGGCCAACATATCTCTACTTAAACTAGGGAGGAGGCGATGCCTGTGTTTTTGAGATCTGCTGTCTTGCTCTGCCTGCCACTTCCTTCATCCCTACTTCTCTCCTTTCTTGGCTCTCCATAAACCTTTCTATCATAGTCTGTCTGTCTCCTGTAGATGGAAGTTTTCCTGTGTCCTGCCTGGTCCCAAAGCTGCCTGGTCCTAAGGAAACAAACACATGGAGGCTTATATTAATTACAAATTGTGTGGCCTATAGCTCAAGCTTCTTGGTAGCTAGTTCTTTCATCTTGAATTAACCCATTTCTGTTAACCTAGGTTTTGCCATGCAGCCGGTGGCTGTGCCATTACCGGTCTGCTGACATCTTGTTGCTCCTTGGGTGTCAGGCTCCTGTCTCTCCCGCCTTTCTCTTTCCTGTATCTCTGCTTGGATTTCCCACCTGCCTCTAAGCTGCCTTGCTATAGGCCAAAGCAATTTATTTATTAACCAATGGGAACAACATGTATGCACAGTGTACAGAAAAACATCCCACAGCAGTCTCCATCTCTTTCTGTCTCTATTTTTGAGATGAGGGCCTCACAGTATTATTCTGGTAATTCTTGAACTCCTGGGCTCAGTTAATCCACCTCCCTCAGCCTCTGTCTGAGTAGCTGGAACTATAAGCATGGGCTGTGTAGTCCAACAAATTTCCTGCTCCCTGCCAGGCTGTTGCTTTCAAGGACAGCACTCTCTGTTTCTCTGTCTTCCACCAGAGGGATGGGGTCCTTAGCAAAAGCTCCATCTCAGGTTCCTGTGTCTCACTTGCAACCCTTTGCACAGATGCTGAATGGCTCGGTGTGCAAAGTGCATATCTTATCCACAGCCCACTGCACAGTTACTGCTAAACAGAATCCCTTGAATCCAACCCATCATTGCTCACTCCGCAAGACGGGGATAGAAATAAGGCAAGGGTGCCCCAATGTTGGTCTTACACAGATTTTAATGAAACTATTTGCTCTTGTTTTAGGAGGATTTCTCAGCTCTGGTTCTTCCACACACGGACTAATGAAAATGGAGCTAGATGACATATTAAAGCAGGACTCTCTAACCTGGACAGGCTCACTGTAAAGATCAGTGCTATTCTGTAGATATTGTACTTGAAGGGTATTGCTCTATTTCAGTTTGTTTGACTTTGTTTTATCTTAACTTACTATTACTATTACTCAGATGTCTGTTTGTTTTCTAATGAGAAACAGAAAGGGTGTGGATTTGTGTAGGAAGGGAAGTATGGATGATTGAGGAGGAGTTGAGGAAGAGGAAAACATAATCAGAACATATTTTATTAAAAATTTATTTTCAATAAAAGAAAACTAGAAGGGTTAAAAAAAAGAGAGTTATACTCTATATGTAGCCATAACAACCAGACAGAATCACTCTAGATGATGGCAACAATTACTTCCTCCAAACTGGGCACTTTAGAAGTGCAGCCAAATATATATGGATTTGCTATGAGCACAATCCAGGACGGCAGGTGGTACTGGGCAGTTCTTTAGAAGCTAGATCTCTCAGCCAATGACAGCCTGGCCATGTGCATTGGCCAATGTGTGTTCATCCCGGGATATTACTAGAAGTGGGTCACAAGGAACTACAAATCATCTGCTGATCTTTATTTCTCTCTGATTTTCAGGAGATCTCTTTCTTTTCATTCTTAATCTCTTCATCATGGAGTGCCCTTTACTGAACACAGAACCATTTCTTATGGTAAAAATATTTGAGTCAGTGAGCAAGTAATCTTGACTACCTGCTTAAAGGAGAGAAAGGAAATTAAGAAAAGTGCATACGCAAATTAGTGTCCCAGTAGATAATCCTGTTTACACCACTAGCTTAAGAGTAAAGGTAAGTGATTTAACAAGTCTAAAATGAGGATAAAATTTAGCACCTGTTTTGAGTAAATCAAACGATGTTAATGTGAGCTATCTCGTTAGTTTCTAAATTAGCTCTAAATCAGGTAGATAATTCCTTCTAGTTTGTATTGCCAGAAAAAGAAAACAAAACCAAATTCGGGCTTCCAGTTCTCACTGAAAATAACTGTACCAAGTTCTTAACTCAAAGCCACAAGTGTGGACACTTGTAGAAAGGTGATGTGCTTTGCCTCTTTCCTGTGTAAGAACATCTCTTTCTGAAGTCAGGTACTGTCCCACTTCATTTAGTCCTGAAGTTTTGGATCCCCTCACTCAGTCAGAATAGTACCCCATCTTCACTACAAATGCATCATAATCATTACTGTAACAACTACTGTTTCATTGGCAGCAACCCCTAACAGTGCCTCTTGCCTTTCTTTTACCTTCCACAGCCCTCCAAGCAGCTGTTTCCCTTACTAAACTCCTCTATATGGCATTGCAGTTGAATACCTGTTCTGGGTTTTAAAACATTCTGTCTTTTACTAATATGTGTTTCTGAGCCCTACCCAAAAGCTGTGATGCTATGGTACCCTCTCTTGTTGTTTAACATCTACACACATACTACAAGATGGACTTCAGCACAGTGCTGAAGTCACAATGCCACCTTTAGACTGAAACTTTATGTTCTTGCAGTTTCCAAGAACTGTTTTAATGCGAATCATTCAGCTATGCTAAACATTAATAATATCAAATAATAATGCAGGAAACCTAGCTGAAATGTAAGAAGTCTTAGACATTTTAATGAGTCACATTTTCTGTAAGAAATGTTTGTTTGACTGTGCACCTGTCAACACATGCTCAAAAACTGCCAGTAAGGTCAGATGTGTTCTTCACAGAAAAATAATTGATGAACATCTTGATGATTAAAAATTTGATGGCTAAAGGACATTGTAAGGAATACAGGAGAGGAGGAATCTATCATTTTGTTAACAATATGCCACTTTAGTAGCAGTGGATATTCTCTGGCACCTCCCCAGAAAGCTCGTGGGAAAACATGGTATTGCCTGAAGGAAGAGATTCATAATAAGTAACACTCTCATAGAGACCATCTGACTTAGAATCTTTTCTTTTTCTGATGTTTCTTTAAAGTCTCCTGGCTTACTGTCTCATTCAGGGGATGGCACAGTGTGTCATTTGAGATGGAGGGAACCACAGCAAAAAATCAACAGAGTGCTTCATTTGCTTCCATGTTCTGTATACACAAATTAATACAAAATCTTCACTGTCCCTGGGCCCTGGAAATTGGGCAAATGCTGTCAGACATTTCCTGGCTAGCTCCTCAAGTCCTGTGACCCTACCTTCTCTATAAATGTCTCTGTGGCGATACTTTACCTCATATAGCCAGTGTCACTAACAAATCAGGTGGTGAATATAAAACAGTAGCAACTGAAATCCACATTGTGTTCAATTTTGTCTTTCTTCCTTGAAGATATATTTACAGTGTATCAATGATCATAAGACTCTTCATTTCAGAAGTCCTACACCAAGAGAAACTGGGACAGGGAGGCTAAATGAAAACATCTCAGGACATTTTTATGCAGCAATGTTTTTAATTGATATATAGTAAGCCTGCTGCAGATTTGGGCAAAGAGTAACTTTCTTTAACATCATTGGAGTACTGAGTTGCCCCTCCTCTTGCAAAAGTTTACTCTGCACTGTTGTGTGTGATGGACTTTTCTGGGCAGAAGTAAATAGACATCTACTCACTCCATATAGAGAATCAATGATAGATCAAAGCATAGATACCACCAAAGTCCAAACAATGGGCTTTATCAGAATGATTTACAGGAACAAAAATTACAAAAATAGCTATATTGCTAAAGGCCACCCTTGCATAGGTAATAGTTTGTGGCAGCTGGGAAACCTGGAGCACTCTGCCATGATTCATTTTGTTTTATCACCAAATATTTAGAATTACCAGCTTGCATTTATACTACCAATTGGAATTTTCCCCTTGAATAACCTTTTAGTGTGTATTATCATATATTTAATTATTTAATTATCAAATATTTGTGTTTATTAAAATGTTTTGTTCATTTTAAAATTTGTGCTTATTTGTGGTTGTTGTGTTTTGAAAAGATTTAATTTATTTCTTTAAACTGTGTGTGTGTGTGTGTGTGTGTGTGTGTGTGTGTGTGTGTGTATATGTGTGTGTGTGTATGGTGTGTAGGTCTTGTGCACATGAATGCATATGCCCTTGGAGACCAGGGGTTGAATCTCCTTGAAGCTGATGTTATTAATGATTGTGAGTTATCTGACATGAGTTCTGGGAACTGATCTCAGGTCCTTTTCAAGAGCAGTACTTGCTCTTAATAGCAGACTAAGCCATTTCTCTTGCCCAATTGTTGTTTTGGTAACTACTTACATATTCATGATTAAATACCCTGTCAGACCTGTAATAGACAAATATATTCTCCCCATTTGCAGTTTGTCTTCTCATTGGTAGTAACTTTGACAAGCAAACATCTCTAATTTTCACATATACAGTTAAAATTTAATCTCTTGTTTTATGGGTTGTTTTTGAGTACCACATTTTATTGGGGTTGAAAGAAGTAACATAATCAAGAAATAGTAGTATATCTACATATGTATTTATAGAAAAGGTAGAGAGGAAGAGAGAGATGGGATGAAGATTTGGAGAAGAGATAGAGTTTGTCTCAAGAAACTGTCTAGTGTGATTAATTCAAGGCCCAGCTCTGCAGTGTCTGCTGCAGGCTGAAGACTCAGACAGGAACGGATGCGTCATTTCAAGTCTTCATGCCATCAGGCATGAAAAGGATCAATGGTGCAATTGGATCTGAGATGGTTGGTCTCGGAAGAGGCCAGTTTTGTTTTCAGGTAAGGTCACCCACAGATTAGATGAGACTCACATTATTGAGAATAAGCTAATTTTACTGAAAATCTGCCAATATAAATGTTAATTTCATACAAAATGCACCCTCACAGAAATATTCACTATCAGAGTTTGTCAAAATATCTGTGCACTTCAGCTCTGACAAATTGACAAGTAAAATTAACCTTGACCAGCCAATAAAGTATTCCTTACCAGACTAAAGCATTTATGTAAATTTTCTTTAAATTTTTACTTTGGAAAGGTACCAATTGTCAATACCAATAAAGCTCTAACACACAAAATTTGACTCAAGTTTTTAAAAGCTTGTTTTGGTATTAATTATCAAGTTGTATCAAAAGACATTGTAGAATACCCAAGAAAAAGGAAAAGGCCTAAATAAAGTGCTCCAAATTAATAAACGATCATGAAAACAAAATGATGTAGTTAAAAACCATCTAAATTCAAAATTAATTCATGTTACTCTTTAAAATCTCAATAGAAATTTTGTTCTTATTTTTTTTATTGAAATTTAGGAATCTGATTCCAAAGTTTATGTTGACGTGTAGAGGAAACCAACTAACTAGGAATATTATGTAGAAATATAATGTTTGATAGTTAGACTTATGCTACAGGCAGAGTAAGACAATCTAAGACTGACTCAAAAGAAAAAAAAGTCAGATAATGGAACACATATAGAAAATGTAGAAATGAAAACCACTTAGCCATAGATAAAATAAGGACAGAGGGTGGTTTGAATAAAAATGGCCTCCGTAGGTCCTTGGGAGTGGCACTATTAGGAGGTGTAGCCTCACTGGAGTAGGTGTGGTCTTGTTGGAGGAAATGTATCACTGGGGGTGGGCTTTGAGGTTTCAAATGCTCAAGCCAGATCAGTGGTTCACAGTCTCTTCCTGCTACCATCGAATATGAATGTAGAGCTCTCAGCTACCTCTAGCACCATGTCTGCTTGCATGCTGCCATGCTTCCCACCACGATGACAATGGATTCAACCTCTGAATTGTAAGCCAGCCCCAATTAAATGTTTTTCTTTATAAAAGTTGCTGTGGTCTTCACAGCAATAGAAACCCTACCTAAGACAGAAGGTATCAGGGTGAAATAAAGTCCATCTGGTGTAAAGTTCATGGAAAACTGTGTACATGCATGCAATGAAACTGGAACACTTCTTTACAACTTATTTAAATATCAAGTCCCTAGAAATTAAAAACCTCTAACTATCTGTTATATGTGGTGTTTTATACCTTTAATTCCAGCCTTCAGAAGCAAAGACAGGAGGATTATTTGTATAAGTCCAGCCTGAGGTACATAGTGAAACCCTGGTTCAGACAAACAGAACAAAACAAAAAAAGTGACCAACCAAACAACTAAATAAACAACAAACTGTATCCAAGGAGTTTAATATAAAACTTTAATATAATCTTTAAAAGAAAATTAAGGACATGCCTTAGTTATATTATAAGAGGAAAGAATTATTTAAATACATTTAAATACATGCATTAAATCTTATACCATCTGCTTCAAACAGGAAGACGGTAATTTTTACCACAGTAAGGAAGTTCTATGATATACACCACACACACACACACACACACACACACACACACACACCAATATAGGACAAAGATAAACCACAGACTGAATAATGTTAGTATTGTGTATGTTGCTCATAAAACATGATTAATATCTATAATTCTTACTAGTCTAAATTTAAAGACAAAATAAGAACAATTATAGCACACTATAAGCAAGCAGTTCACACAGTATGAAGCCCAACACAAATGCCAGGATGGATGTCAGTTTCCTTAGTGACAGGCCACTATCAGCCACATTTTCAAACATTTCATCCACACTGGACTGGAACAGAAAATGTTATGATAATATTGAGTGTGGGCAATGATGTGGTAACAACTGGACCTTTATAATTCTGAAGTCAAAATATATTAAAACTGCGAACTTTTTGATTTTATACCCAAAATGAACATGATTTTATTTTATATGGAAGCAAAACTTGATCTTAGCAGAAGAAGCCAAGAGTCTTAATCCTGTTTGTTGTGATTAATTGTACCTTTTATTGCATACTACCAATATGTCATTTATAGACTGCTGCTGTAGCACCTGCTGGGTTATCAGAAGATATGAGAGTGATCACCATACTGCTTTCCTAAAATCTAACTATCATAAATTTAAAACAATAGCTCCTCTAAGGGTACAATGTGAGAAATTTGAGACTTGTTTTATATTTCAAGGTAATTTAGGCAGAACTCATAAAGATCCGTAAAATGTGTACATCTAGGAGCAGTAATTTCATTCCTAGAAAAGGACTCAAGGACATACACACTGGGATAGATGAGCAAAGACACTTAAAGAAGTATTTTTGTGAACAATTGACAAAAGCATTGTCCATAACAAGAAGTACATTTATTTCTCTTTTATTTGTTGATATTAAAGACAGGAACCCACTCATCTGTTTTTTTAATAATTATTTTGAGAATGGGTATAAGTTTCCAGGCTATTCTTGAACTGTCCACAGATCGAAGAAGTCATTGGTTTACTAGCTTCTAAGAATTTGGGATTACAGACCTGTATTACCAAATCTGTCACCAAGAATCTATTCTATATTGGATTAAAAATAATCAAATGTAAAACATAAACAACGAAGTGGATAGAGTCTGTAAATAAATGTGACAGGAAAATAAAGTGTTTAATCCAAGTACTAAGGCTTTCTATTATTTACATACAGTTTAAAATATGAAAAGTTAGTCTATGCATTTTAAAGGTAGAAATTATAATAGTTAATTTTATTTGTCAAATGTAATAAGCCACAGTTATCAGTTAATTTCTCAGGCACTCACATAGATGCTGCTTCAAAGGAAATTAAAAATTATTAGCATCTATACATTGGACAAATGATGTTTCTTTATAATATTTTCATTCATGCATGTTATGTACTTTGCTCATATCCAACCTCACACTGTCCTATTTGCTTCCTCTATCCTTTCACTTTCAAATTTCGTATGCCTTTTCAAGTGAGGTGTATTTTCTTGCAGACAACAAAAAAGAGGAATGGGAAAAAATAAACAAATAACAAGAAGCAAAGTGTCAGACAGGGTTTTTTGTTGGTGCTATTAAAATCCAAACTACCAGGTAGTAAGAGTGATGGATTGATGACGGATAATCTGTATCTCCTACCACTCAGGTTGACAGCAAGCCTGAGCCAATCAATAAATATTCCATTACCTATTGGTTCTCTGTAGCTAGAGTTTTCCTGCCTGGCCCACAGTCAGGACAAATCTCTATCACCTGCCAGTCCCACAGCCTCAGACCCGACCAAGTAAACACAGAGACTTATATTGGTTACAAACTGTATGGCCATGGCAGGCTTCTTGCTAACTGTTCTTACAGCTTAAATTAATCCATTTCTATAAATCTATACCTTTCCACATGGCTCGTGGCTTACCGGCATCTTCACACGCTGTTTCTCATCTTGGCGGCTGGCAGTGTCTCTCTGACTCAGCCTTCCACTTCCCAGCTTTATTCTCTTCCTTGTCCCGCCTACACTTCCTGCCTAGCCAATGGCCAATCAGTGTTTTATTTATTGACTAATCAGCAACACATGTGCCATACCACAGCAGTTCTCCATTCACTTTTGATGCACCCCTCCAGCCATTGTGGGCCACACTTAGCCACCGGTGGTCTTTGGGCCAGGGAGATTCTTCTTTGCTCCAGATATTTCCAACCCCAGCTTGGGTATTCTGAAATGACTAATGTTCTCACAAGTGAAGGGACAGTCCTCCAATTACATTGAGAGTGGAAGGAACAGAGCATCAAGATCTGCATCATAATGGGGAAACAGAGAGAGCAGAGCAATTTGTCTGAAAGTGTCATGCTTGTGAATGTGTCCAGCGTTAAGCCACCATGTAATGGAAAGAAGAATGTGGAAATGTGTGGTTGATTGGAGCTTTTCTCAGAATTCTCACTTCCCACACAAAAATACTCCACATGGAAGAAAGGCAGTTCTTCAGGCTGGGAGGTCTAGCCTCTGAAGTTATCCTAGGCCAAAGAAAGCTCTTTGTTCCTCATCGCAGACACTGGGGCTCTTTACATCCAGGCCTTGCCTGGTGCTTGGTCCCAATGTGTTACCCTATAAGATATTGTGGCATTCTGTCCCCATGTTCGTTGACTTGTGACTATTACTTACTTTCAGGGCCCCCGAGTAGCTGATTCTCAAACAAAGGAATCTTTGGGTATTGGATGTAGAACCTTGAACTATGTGGAATGACAAAATTTTCCAGTGCTGGTCAGGTGCAGGAGGAGTCAATGCCTCACTAATGCCCCCTACTGCTCTTTAAGATTGTAAGGACTATGGACTGACACCTGGCTTATCACGGAAGTGGAGCACTGCTCCCGCTTCCCCAAAGATCCAGACCTTTCCCTAATTATTCTATACATTCTTCTCTGTCCTTGTGTGCTGCTCTTCATATGCTCTACCAGCTTTCTTGATTCCTGATGCTTTTTTCCTCTCTTCTCAGAATAAACTTGTTGTTGTTGTTGTTATCACTCTTCTCCTGCATGGAGTCATAGGCAGACAGTTTCTGATCTGCCATCTTACCCTGGAAATCCTGCAAAGGTATTTTTGAGAGATGATTAATATTTATGTACCATTGCTTTAAATGAAGCAGACTGATCTCCCCAGTGTAGTGAATTTCATCTGATCAATCCCAGTCCTTCAAACCAAGGGATGAAGTTGCCAAAAGAATTCAGCCTCCAGACTGCCACACAGAAATTCTGCTTGAATTCCCAACCTTCAGAAGTGTGATTGCAATGTCAAATTTTATCTGAATGTCCAGACCATCCAACTGGCCTATGGATTTTGACTTTGTCACTCCCACAATTGTGTGATATAATTCATTTAAAGATCAGTTCTCTGTGTCTCTCTATTTCTCTCTCTATCTCTGTCTCTTTCCTCCTTTTCTTCCTCCTCCTCCTCTCTTCCCCCTCTTCCTTTCCTTATATGTGAGGTATTGAACAAGGGAATCATCATTCAGTTATATAAACCTATGTATGTATCCTCTTTTTAAAATTTTTACTGGTAAACTCTCATAGAGGAATGCATGTATTAAAATCAAAAAGGATTCATGTGAGTGATAAGAAAAATAAGCCCTTCCTCTGCTATGAAGAGGGGTGCATATGCTGAGGAAGGTTTATAATGGGGATTTAAACCTATTGCTACTTCCTTTTTATTTCAGGAAATAATTATCTATTTTACAAAGCATTTTATAATAGCTTCCAAAGGTATATAAAATATAACCTGATATGTCAAACTCTAAATATATGTGGGAGACCAGCTGGGAGATTGGCTCACACATTTTTATCCCAAGGTACTCTTGAGGAGAGAGGGATAAGAGATTTAGATAGAAGGAAAGAGGGAAGAGAAACAGAAACACAGGATAGCCTTGGGAGGGCCTGGGTCATTATCCACTGGCCCCTTCTGTCTCTTCTAAAGGGCTATTTATAGGAATGCCAAGGCATGGAGCAAAAGACCTCCCCATAGCTCAACCAAGTGCAGACTTCCAATCACCTAGAAACCATGCACATGGTCAAGCAATCCTCTAATGTAGCTCTGCTGGGTAAAGCAAGTTCAGATCTCACTAGGAAACCTTATTGACCCCCACAATATATCCTTTAAGAAAAATACTTATTTCAGAAAGTATAACAGAGCATATAGGAACAAATTTGCAAGAGTTTGGACTAGAACACCTTTAGAATTGTCTGTAGAACAAAATGTTTTTCCTGAAAAACATTCTAAAAAAATGTTATTAGTGTTCAACCTGTCCTACATAGTAAGTTCCAGGACAGCCAGGCTATGTAGACAGAGCCCCTCTCAAAGACCCTAAAAAGAAAAAATTATAGGTCCCTGTCTAGTCATAGTAAATTATTAGACAATAGGGGAAATCAACGTCTGCCTATATAAGTCATGCAGGAGTTACATACATCTTCATTATTACCTTTTTCTATTGGAATATTCCAATCTTTTATTATAAATTCAGTGTTTCAATAAACCAGAGTACATTTGAAGAGAAAAGTTGTGGTAAAAATAGTCTTTATTTATCTCAAGGGGAAAAAATCTCACTAAATTTAAAAAAAACTCTAGACCCACAGCAAAGAATCTGTGCGAACAGTTAGTCCTGAGAATTAACTTCCCGTATTTTAGGCTGTTCATATGCTGTGGTGATGTAGCATGGCCCTTCAGTAATAGTTCCCTTCGGGCCTTGCTCTGTTATTGTGTTCACCTAGATAAGACACCCTTGTCAGTCATGTCACAGCAGTCTAAACTGCTAATGCCAATAATTCTGCCAACTGCTTGATTGTCAACCTTTTCTTTCTTTTTTTTTTAAATTTTTATTTTGCAATACAATTCAGTTCTACATATCAGCCACAGATTCCCTTGTTCTCCCCCCTCCCGCCCCCCTCACCTTCCCCCCACCCCGCCCCCCATTCCAATCTCCTCCAGGGCAAAGCCTTCCCCACAGACTGAGATCAACCTGGTGGACTCAGTCCAGGTAGGTCCAGTCCCCCCCTCCCAGGCCGAGCCAAGGGACCCTGCATAGGCCCCAGGTTTCTTAATTAATCAGCACTTTGAGAAAGGCTTTCGCTCCTCCTAAAGCCTAGGTGATTAGCCAAAAAAGTTAGCAAGAAGTATTGCTGTCAATTCTAGATCTAACTCTTAACTTATGGTTCTTTCAGAACTAATAACATCTATAGTGTCCTGTAAATGTGAAGATGTCAGACCTTTATGTGTTTATTTGGAGTATGTTTGGTGCCTGAAAATAATTCATTATGAAGAATAAAGTTGCTGGTCCAAAACTATTTTGTATGTCTCATATCCTTATATTTTTTTTCTCCAAGCAAAGTTTGTACACAACTTATACATGTACAATTGACATCTGTTTACATTTGGGACTCTCTTCATATTAGAATTCCATTCAATACCATTTCCAAGTCTTAAAACTGTTAATAAACTATTCCTTTAGATTTTCAATTCCTACTCCCAAATGGTAGCAAATGCTTTCTCATTTGATATTCATACAGATTTTGGAGTTATCTGTGTTAGGTTTTATATTTGAGTTATCATTTTGATAGCTCAACTAAACTACAAACAACAACATATATTTATGGAGCATAGTCAAAAACTACAGCATCTGTCCACATATTCAGGCTTCTATTAAAAATGATTATCCTGTTGGCATAATTTTAAAGGGTGCATCCGCCTTAAAGGTGCACGAGCAAGCAATTGAGAAAAGAAATGGAATGGGAGGATTGTGTTGTTACACAATACAGGGAGTACGTTGACTACTTTAAGGTCAACTTGACACAAGCTGAAGTCATTTTAGAAGAGGAAACCTTAACTGAGAAATGCTTCTGCCAGATTGGCCTGTGGACAGGCCTGTAGTTAATTTTTCTTGATAAGTAATTGATGCAGGACAGCCCAGCTTTCTGTGGGCCGTGACATTTCCAGTCTGGTGATCCTGGATGCTATAATGCTATAAGTAAGCTGAACAAGCTATTGATAATAAGTCAATATGCAGCATTCCTCCCTAGCCCCCGATTCAGCTCCTTCCTCTAGGTTCCTGCCTTGAGTTCCTGCAGTGATGGACTGTGATATGACATGTGAAGTAAAATATGCCCTCTCCTTTCCAGTTGCTGTATTTTATCACAGCAATAGAAATCAGAAGTAAGATATAGATGTGCTAATAAAATAAAGGATACTGGAAAGTTAAATCTGCACTAGAGGAAAAAGTAAATCAAAATAGCTCTTATTTTTGTACTTAATATAATTAGTAATACATGACAAAATACTTTCTATTCAAAGTTATATCAGTGAATAAAACTAACTCATTTTTAATGCACAGTTCAATAATACAGCAATGTAGCTTTACTTTCATGTGGACAATTTAACTAAGATTTATCAATTGATGCAACATTTAAATTGGTATCCTGCTGTGTGCTGAAAAAAACATCTATTGCAGTTGTGTCCTGGTTGAGGTCATTTTTGTAACATTATATGTTATGAAGGACTCATTTATGAATGGTTATTTTTTACATTAATATAATTAAAGTCACAATGCAGATATTGATTAAATCTGGATCTAACTCCAAGACATTACTTTTCAGTTGCTAAGTCAAAGCCAGCTATGTTATTGAAATAGAATAAGAACAACCATTCAACCATATTGAAGTTGAATCTAATCCTACTACTAGCATTAAAATCTTTTTTTTTCTTTTTCAGATTCATTTATGTTCTGTGCATGAACATTTTACCTGCATGTATGTATGTGCACTATACACATATACAGATGCCTGTGGAGGTCAAAAGAGAGGATCAGATTCCTTGTAGTTGAAGTTAAGGATGGTTGTGAGACACCATGAAGGCGCTGAGACCTGAACCTGGGTCCTATGTATGATCAAGTGTTCTTAACTGCTGAGCGTCTTTCCAGCCCCATCATGGTGTTAATTTAATTTTTCCAAATGGCTTCAAACCCCAAATTTACCCATTGAGCATATATCATTCAATGATTTTTATAATGTTCCAACAAATCACAATTGTTCATCTTAAAATACTATTGTCATCTTAAAAAGAAATACTCCCAAGAGACTTTTCTATATTACCACTTAATCCTCTTATGTACCCTAGCCCTCAGCATCTGTCAATGTACATTCTTTCTCTACTTGGTTGCCCATCATGGGCATTCAATGTAAAATAATCACATGTGGTCTTTTGTGTCTGGTTTCCTTCACTTACCTCAATGTTACTAAGAATCTTTCACAGTGCAGGCTACATTAATACCTCATTAGTTTTTACAGGTTAGTAAGAAAATAGTCCATTCTATAGAATTAACAGAATTTAGGACCTGTGACTTGCTAGTTCATAGGTCCTAGGGGCAAAAATAATACTCAAATTCTGTTAAATGGACATAATATTAAACTATACCTTAACTTTTTATATTTATACCTATAGATTAGTGCATCTCTCAAGAACATCTCGGGAATCTTGTTTTGTTTTGTTTTTCAGTAGATAGTGATTAACAGAGACTCACAACTGATTGACATGCAGAATAAGAAAGACTAAGGAGTTCTCAATTCTAAATGGTATATCTATATACACCCACTCCATGCAAGGCTCAGGGATTATCATGAGAGGGGACAGAAAGATCGTAAGACCCCAAAGTAGTGGACGTCTGCAGCACTACACTATCTGATGGACATTAAAAGACTATTGTAGACATGAACTCACAGAAGCTATGATTGCAGGTACAAGATTTGAATAAGATCATGTCAGTAAAAATCTCAACGTGAGTGGGGTAGGAGTTCATGAATTTCCATCTCTGTCTGGAGAGCTACAAGAGGGACAATCAGTTTTGTTCAAGGATTCAGCACCTGATAGACTATCTAAGCTCCAGTGGATAGTCCTACACCCATGTCATAAAGGCAATTGAGGGCACTCAGTCAGTTTGAAAAAAAAAAAAGGAACATATTAATTAGTGAGGAAAATGTGGTTGGGGGACAGTGAAGGAATTGCAGACAGAAAATGGATGGATTCAATTAAAACACATTTTACACATGTATGAAATTGTCAAATAATAGAAATGATTACTGTGTACTGTCAAACTCCCTGCTGTATTTTATGAATTTCCTTCAGAATTCCTATAATTTCATGCTCAACTCTGAAGCATGCTAACACAGTAGGTATTAACAATTCAGGGTGTCAAACTGATGTACTTATCCAGTTACAAGCTCATCTACTATAGTTTACTGGGTATTACTAAAAATTAAATATCCCATATTGTTATTTAACTAAAATAAAAATATTCAGCTTTTATTTCTTCATTTTACAAAGAAACTTTTGACAAGGTAATAAATTTTTATTATTTTCACTCAGGCTTATATCTTTCTAGACGTTATATGATGTGAGCCAAAAAGAATGCTCTGTAGTTTAAGTGGCATTTATTGAAGTCATTCTTGCAATTGTAAACACTGCCTTGTTTTCGTCCCTTCTTTCATCATCCTTCCTTCCTTCCTTCCTTCCTTTCTTCTTCTTTTTTTAAAGAACATTTTTATTTATATAAGACCCAGACAGATTGGGAAATATAGTTCAAACTGTGAGATGTTTTAAAATTTAAATAGTGTTACATGGCAAATAGTAAAACTTAAAAGCATGCTTCTGTGATGCTTTACCTGTGACTAGCCTCAGGGATTTATAGCTCTTTCCAACACATCTTTTCAGAACCTTAAATATGTTATGATACTGAGAAAAAAAAACACAACTTGAGTTTTACTGTTGGACAGAACTAAATGTTAATCCAAGTTCTATTACTTACTGAATTTGTAGCTTTAGTAAATTGCTTACTCTTTGTCAAATACAATTCGATACCTCTCTGTTTAAAAAAAAAAAAGCACAATACCCATTAGGCTTCAGGACAGATAAGAAAGTATTCATAATAGCTCCAATCCTGATGTCAGACGCCAACTGTTCAGTAGTAAGGTTGAATCCTCCTGTGGTGATATTTTATTTGTATGTTAATAAAGTTTGCCTAGAGATCAGAGGTCATAGCAAAGCCATAATCAGAAGTCAGGTGGTGGTAGCCCACACCCTTAATCTGAATATGTGTCAGGCAGAGTCTCTGTGTGGTCAAGGACACAGCCAAGCGTGGTGACACACACCTTTAATCCCAGTACCAACCATAGAGACCTGGAGGTCTGTACAGACAGGCAGTGATGAGGAAGTGATGTGGCTGGGCTTAGAGCTAATGAGAAGGCAGAACAGGAAGGCAATAAAAGCGCAGGTTAGACAGGAAGAAGCTCTCTCTCTGGGGAAGCTACAGCGTGGTGGTAAGCTAAGGCTAGTCGTGGCTATTCGCTATTTATCTGATCTATTAGGCTATAACTCCTGTATTTAGCTCTGTGTTTCATATTCAATAAGACTGTTTAGAAATTAGTTTACATCCTCCCAACGGGGTTTTTAAAACCTGAAACTTTACCAACTCAATAATATTTAATTTCCAGTTGATCTGCTATGTTTCCTTAATAAATTATTAATCAAAACCAATTATTTGTATGTTTGGAGAAATATGTTCATGAGGTCATTTACCTTCCAAAAAACTTTAAAGACAGAAGGAAACATCAAGGAAAGCAATGTGCTGCCAAGAGCCCGTTACCTGTTATTGGAGGGAATGGAGAGGGAACAGGCTGGTGGACTGTGAACAGCAGATGCCAGAAGAGCCGAGGCTCAAGGCAGAAATTTGAGAAAGAAGAACAAAAATTTTGCTTACTTAAAACTCCTTCTAGGAACAAAGTTGATAAAAATTATGGATTTGGGGAAGAGACTGCCAAAGTACAAGCAGACGTTTATATACATACATGTATGCACACACACATATATGTATATATACATACACAAATATAAAAGAACCACATGCAGTGCATACACACACACACACACACACACACACACACACGCATGCATATATTTATCTGGTTATAGTAGAATACGGAACTCTAAAACCTGAATTCATTTCTTTAATATTTAGCTACATTGAGTAGCAAATTTGTATCCATCAGTTTATTTATTGGTTAAAAGGGACTATGATCCTCACATTGACTCTCTCTAACAAAGATCACAGAGGGTGATATGTAGAGATGTTTCTTATGGTTTCTAAATTATAAATGAGTATAAAGGATTAGTATATCCAACACAGAGAGTGATTAGCAAAGAAGAGTGAAATGTAACACATGTCTCTCCCTGAAGTATATAGAAAGGTCTTTTTCATGCTTATTTACTCTGTTCTCTGTAGGAACAGACTGCCTATTAGTCAAAATAATTAACACTAGCAGTTATAATGGAAACAAACGTCAGAAATCTCAACAGTTTAGCACAAGGAAGACATGCTGAAGAGGTGACATGTTGTTACAAAGCCATAGAGACAGTCCTGGGGTATGATATTGATCAGGTATCTGGGTCATAATACAAGACAAGTAAGGGTTATATGGATGATAGTGTTTTGAGGAGACAGAGCTTAATATCTTCATAGGAATACTGGAGGACTAGGTGACATATCATTAGTTTGCCTACTATAAACATGTAGGAAGTGTGACTCACAATGAAGAAGTGGAGTGAACTTCATTTCTGTGATGGACTGAAGGGGAAGAAATAGCAGGATTGAGGAAAATACTCATACTCTTTTGACTATACTGAGGGTGGACTACTCACCAGAGTAGTGTGTTTCAGAGGAATGTGTGATAGAGGTGCTATTTACCTGAGCCCTGGGGCAGGTGCAGATAGGAATGCCAGCATCTCTAAGATAGTCTGTTCTTTTTTGTTTGTTTGTTTGTTTGTTTGTTTGTTTGTTTTTCTGAGACAGGGTTCTCTGTATAGTTTTGGTGCCTGTCCTGGATCTCGCTCTATAGACCAGGCTGACCTTATAGAGATCCACTTGGCTCTTTCTCCAGAGTGCTGGGTTTAAAGACATGTGCCACACCACCACCCGACCAAGATAGTCTGTTCTTGCTGTTCACTTCAGATCAGGCATGAGTAGAACAGAAGGCAACAGAATTTGTTTGTTAGCATGTGGATTTAGTCACGTAACAGAATCTAGAGACTTAGCTTAATGGACAGAATCTGGAGACCACATGGCTACAGGAAATAGAAAACTCGGACAAACACCAGTGGAAGTTGACCTGCCAGGAGTCATGGATATTGGGTAATTGTGGTGATATGTTGTGTCAAGTCAGACAATGGTAGCACATGCCTTTAATCCTAGCATTCAGGAGGCCGAGATCCATCCAGATCTCTGTGAGTTCAAGGCCACAATGGGAAGAGAACCAAGCATGGTGGCACGTGCCTTAAATTCCAACACTAGTTAACCATAAAGGTCTGGAGGTCTTTACATACAGACAGGAAGTGACAGAGTTGGGCAGCAAGAGGAGTGATGTAGCTGGGCAGAGAGAGGAAGTGAGATGGCAGGGACAGAGAGGTATGTAGGCATGGGTAGACAGGAAGTAGGTCTCTTTGGAAGCTGAGGAATTGATGAGGTGAGGTTGGCTGTGGCTTGTCCTATTCCTCTGATCTCTCAGTTTTCACCCAAATATCTGGCTCTGGGTTTTTTTTTAATAAGACCATTTAGCAATTCTTCTTACAGGTGTGTGTAACTGGAGAGTGCTTTTAACATTTGCAATCAGAACATGGAACATAAAGGCAGGAAGCTGAGCCCTTGCTCAGTTCCAGGTTCCGAGCCAATATCTAGCACTGGAAACAAGTCTCATGCCTCTGACTAGGGAACTAACCCTATCAAGAAAGCCCTATCCTCGCAACTAATTGCCTTCTAAATTACCAATTACCATCACAATGGGGCTCAGGGCTCCATCATAAAATTGTTAGAGGCCACAATAAACATGTAGCAGTTACTAAATATTTGTATGTCTAGAATGCTCACCAGGAAGCCTGTTTTGAGATGAGTCTGTGCCATTAAAATACACAAAAACATTAAAGGATGGCAATGATAGATGCATTTGTCTTCAAGTAAACCACCAACTATGTACCACAGAGCCCCAATCACTTTCCACTGTAGTAACCCCATAAGTTCCCATAGCAATATATGGAGAGGGTCATTAGCAATCAGCTGAAGAAGGAAGAACTCCTTTTTGGTTCAAGGATGAAGATGGTTGTTATTTGGGCGCAAGCTATAAATGTATGCTAGGTATGTGATGATAAAATTTGGGAATGATTTTGAAATAAGTGCATTTTCTTAGTCAGTAAGGCTGTGCATGGCTTTAGTCCTTTCTCATTTGAAATGAAAATACCGCCGGGCCGTGGTGGCGCACGCCTTTAATCCCAGCACTGGGGAGGCAGAGCCAGGCGGATCTCTGTGAGTTCGAGGCCAGCCTGGTCTCCAAAGTGAGTTCCAGGAAAGGCACAAAGCTACACAGAGAAACCCTGTCTCGAAAAACCAAAAAAAAAAAAAAAAAGAAAATACCAATGACCTAGTTAATTGTTCAGAAACATGGAAGAAAAATGATTGGAAGACAAGGAAAGATGGGATAGAGGAATGTGGTTGAACCTGTGTAAGTCACTAACCTGAAGTAAAGACTTGTACCACTTGTAACACCCAGCAAAAAAATCGTCACAGTGAAGAAGCACTAAGCTGTTACATCTATCAAATGCCCATGGCTACATTAGCCAGTCTTTATCAATGGCTTTTTTTTATTTCTCTCACTTTCCAAGGAAGAGTAGCAATTTCTAGTGAGTGACTTTCATGAAAGATCATTATTCTTTAAGAAAACATACGTAAGTCTTCATCTTAAGACCAGGCATTCAGGTTTAGAATTAACTCATTTTGCCCAGTGAGGTGGCATGAGGCCAGGGAATGTTCTAGGCTGTCAGCAACAATGGCAGAATAAACAATTGGCAGACACATTTTGCAGTGAGCCTTCAAATCATACTTCCATGCTGGTCAATCCTACATTCGTACTCTACCTCCTGTGCCCTTTTGCTTATGAGATATAATGTGGATGACTTCATTAGCCTCAGAAATACAAAATCTCACAAAATTGAAAGTAAAGTCCTCTATATATTTTTCATAAAGGTGGTTTTATACAGAAAAGTGATTTATGAGGAAAAGTAACAGATAGTTAACTTTTTTTTTTCATTGTTATTTTGTAGGTAGTTGGGTGTATCTTTCCTTTCCCTATTGTATTTAAAATTTTATCTTTAATAAGGTAGAGATTTAAATTATTCAAAAATCATACTCCATGTCTACATTTATTAAGTTTCAATTCCCAGAACACTGAGCTCCAACAATCCTTTCACAAGAAAGAAGCCTGTGATCTGCCCTTATAGAAGATGTAGAAATAGCTACTCCTTTCTCAGCAAGTATAGAGTCACATACTTGTACCCAAGAGGACCTGGGCTGAGTGGAGAAGCTGCTTTTTCAGCTACAACCACCATTCATTTGAATCATGGTCAAGTGTAATCTTTAAGGACCCACTGAAGTCATCATCTGTGCGTGTTTGATTCTGGTAGCTAACCTGCAAGGCTCCTGAAGGCACAGCTATTTGTTTATTACCACCAATAGAATGCATGTTAAATTTATTCCTATTGTAACAAGCAGAAGACATCTTAAAAATCATCTGGTAGACAGTGTCAGAGCCATTTTTCTTAGAATTTCTGAAATGCATTTTCACCAGGAAGTCCACAAAGAAACAAATCAGCGAGAAGTATTCTGATTAAACAGTGAACTGTCATGGTAGCACTCTCTTAGCCTTGATTTGGCCCCACACAAATAGGGAATTCTGGAGAATAAACTTTGAATACTGTAGTGGTTTGAATAAGAGTTGTCCCCATTCTTTCATATATTTGAATGTGTGGTCACCAGGGAGTGGCACTATCAGAGGTATGGCCTTGCTGGAGTTGGTGTGGCCCTGTTGGAAGAAGTGTGTCACTACAGGTGGGAGCTGATGTTTCCAAAGTCCAAGCCAGGCCTAGTGCCCTTCCCTCTTCCTGCTGCCTGCTTATCCAGATGTTGGACTTTTGACTCCTTCTCCATACCATGTGGGCCTGGGTGCTACTATGCTTTCTGCTATGATGATAATAAATTAAACTTCTGAAACTGTAAGCAAGCCCCAATGAACTGTTTAATTTTATGAGTCTCTGTGGTTATGGTGTCTCTTCACAGCAATAGAACACTAACAAGGATGCATATCAATACAACATTTCATCTAAGAATTTGAAAGGTGAAAAGTATTTATCAGTGTCATGTGACTATCACAATATTATATGGTAAAAAAAGTTGCATGGAGTACATATTGAATTATTACTTATTTTAATAAATAACATAAATTTGAGAGCCCAATGGAAAAATGTTCAAGTGTCTTAAATCTGTTAAACTCTAATTTCTTCACTTGAAAGGTAAATGCCAATCTAACTCATAATGGTTACTCCGAGGAGTAGTTTACATTCAATTCAATAACAGTAGTCATAGGAGTGACTATATTAAGGATTAGAAAACTAACTTTTGTTATTTCAATACATGCTTACTTCATAGATAGCCCATCTTGTTTTCTAGATCATAGCAATGAAGCAGATATTGCAATAAAGCAAGTCATGTGATTTTTAAATGTTCTGCCTAAACTCTACATTATTTAGTATTCAATATAATTGTGCTTTAAACAATATACATATGTGCACTTAAATATTTTGTGGTTTAAGTTGCAAACTTTCTACTTACAAAAAACACAATATTTGTAAACAAGAAGAAATTAAAATGAGGTATGCTTTCTCCAAAGAATGCCAAACTATCAGGAGCAATTTTTTTCTGTCAAAAATGTGAAATATAATCTTTTAATGTCATGATACAACAATTTTTGCTGCTTTTAATATTAGGGAGTTCATTTTTCATGTTCTCTTTTTATCGCATTATTTTTTCTATTGTTTCCATAACAAATTTCCACCAACAGGAGGGCCTCAACAGCAGAAATTTATTTTCTTACATTTCTGGAGATCAGAGGTCTAGGATCAATGTCTTTAGATGTTTTTTATCTTCTCAGATCTCTTTTATTTGTTTTCAAATGACCACTGAATTGATCTGTCCTCAGGGATTATTTCTTCTCATTGCTGGTCCAATCCTGCTCTCTCTTTTGCTTCTTTTACAGGTAATAGCCATATTGGATTATGGTCCAATCCTATTGGCTTCATTTTAACTTAATTAATTATTTGAAGATGCTATTGACAAATATCATCATATGGGTTAAGACCAACCTGTTTTAGAATATTATTTTAAGGTGTGTTACTTTTGTTTATGTGGTATTTGTTCAACTCTGTGAAGTTGTGTTACTGTGCCTATCTAAAACACCTAATGGTCTAATAAAGTACTGAACAGCCAATAGCAAGGCAGGAGAAAGGATAGGCAGGGCTGGCAGGCAGAGAGAATATATAGAAGGTGAAATCTGAGAGGAGAGAAAAGAAGTAGCATGAGAAGGAGGAGGACATCAGGGGCCAGCCATCCAGTTACACAGCAAGCCATGGAATAAGGGTAAGATTTACAGAAGTAAGAGAATGGGAAAAGCCCAGAAACAAAAGGTAGATGGGATAATTTAAGTAAAGAAAAGCTGGCAAGAAACAAGCCAAGCTAAGGTCAGGCCTTCATAAGAAACAATAAGCCTCGTGTGTGATTTATTTGGGAGCTGGGTGGTGGGTACCCAAAAGAGCAAAACAAACAATACTCACCTATTGGACTCCATTTAGACTTCAATACTTCTTTAGAGCTCTTGTGTACAATACAGATGTATTCCAACATTTGTGGTGTTAGGATGTCAACATATTGAAGATGAGAACTATTTAGCTCATAACACTTTTCAACTTTCAAATTCACAAAGTGAGTGATTTACCACCAAGGTTTTACAACTTTTTTTGGAATTTAAATGTATAAGTAACTTGGTAGACGTCTGTCTATTTTAAGGAAGGTTTCTACTTGTGCTCAATGAATGTAATGGTAGATATGGTTCATTTACTCATGCTCATGGTTGGACACGTATCTCTGTGTTCATGTCCCTTTCTATGTGATCTTAAGTAGCAATATTTCCTGCCAACAGTTTGTGGGTGAGAATTTACAAATTATCTAACCTCTCCAGAAACAAGTGGTCTTTCTGAATTAGCAAGTCATGTGATTTCCAATCTACATATGGTTAATCTACATGTGGTAATGTACTTGAGTACATGTGTGTTTTGTAAAGAGAGACTGACAATTATGTAAATACCTCTTTGTATGAACACATTCTTTCTTTGTTCTCATCACTTTTACATGGAAATAATGTAAAGCATTTTCTATTTTGTGATTTTTCCCATTGTTTACACAGCCTCTGTCCATAACTTAACCATTTTATGACATTTGTACTGGTTAGTGAGCTCTGCTTTCCATTTTAGGTTTAGAATGTATGAAAAGAAAACAATGGCTTCCTCAACTTCTCTGTTCATTTATGTGATAAAAACTACTTCTGGTGTTCTCCCCAGTTATTTTTTTTTTATGGTGAACCACATTTAGATTATGCACACAGATATTCATGTGTGGCACTAGTTCCTTTAGTTGAGGTCAACAGTCAAACTCATTCAACTCAATAGGTTTTATCTAGCATTTTCCACTTATCTTTCTAAGAGATCATGAGCCAGAACAAATATAGCATGCACAGAAACAGCAAAGGAGAAATCCTATGGCCTCCTGAACACAAATTTCTAGATCATCATTATTCTGTGAATGGGTGTCCTACATTGTTTTTGCTGTTCTTATAAATACTATGACTAAAAGCCTCTTAGAGGAAAAAGGTATTTATTTCATCTGACAAGTTAAATTCTATCATCAAGAAAAGCCAAGGTAGGCCCTCAAGGCAAAAAATTGGAAGTAGGAGCTGAAGCTGAGACCATGGAACTACTTACTGGCTTACTTCCCTTTGCTCAACTGACTTCATACAACAGGTAAATACTTGCCCAGGACTAGTGACGTCCTAAGTTGATTAGGCCCATCAATCATTTAATAATAAGGAAAATGACCTATGCATGTGTCCATAGGCTAATCTGGTGGAGGCAATTCCTCAGCTGAGGTTCTCTGTCCCCAGATGTTTCAAGTCGACAGCCAAGATCAGCCAGCGCAATGAGGCATATAATGTTATGAAAGATAAGGACAGAAGATTCACAGATAAAAGCATTGTTGAAGGCCATTAAGCAAGCTAGTTATATACCCTTCTAAGATCATATGACTAGTAAATGATACAGATTCCTGAGAAGTATATAAGGAATGACCATTTTCTGAAGCTGTTTTATTAGTAGAGTGGTCCCATTATCTTACCCATTATCTTCATTAGGGTTTCTAATGCTGTGAAGAGACACTATGACCACAGCAACTCTTACAAAGAAAAACATGTAGTTTGGCCTGGCTTAGAGTTCAGAGGTTTAGTTCATTATAGTCATGGCTTGGAGCATGGTGGTGTGCAGACAAACATGGTGCTGGAGAGGGTAGCTGGGAGTTTTACGTCTGGATTGACAGGCAGCAACCCTGGGCCTGGCTTGAGCTTTGGAAACCTCAAAGCCCATCTCCAGTGACGTATATCCTCCAAAAAGGCCACACCTCCTAATAGTGCTAATCCCTATGAGCTTGTGGGGCCCATTTTCATTCAAACCAGCACAGCCATAGTTGATGTTGATATATTTCATTCCATTGTAGATGACTTAAACATAGGCTGTTATATATATATATATATATATATATATATATATATATATATATCATAACATACACATCCTCTCCATCTTAACTTGTACTTACTATGGATTTCCCTTTCGTCATAGATTTTCTAGCTGAAAGCTCAGTTCTCATCACAGATCTTACTGAGAACATGTTTCACTTAGCGGAAGCACTACACTTCATATTTTTTTCTTTGTATATCTTCTTTGTTCTTTGGGAAAGTTATGACATAAGCTAAAGGTTTCTTGAACAACACACTGTAGTACCATAAAATTAATGTGACAACACCACACACACACACACACACACACACACACACACACACACACACACAGAATGAGTGAGAGAGAGAGCTATTAAGTAATCAAAGAGTGGGAGGAACTACAGCATAGACTCATTAAAGAGATGATTTACATCCAGGACAAGAGGATAAGAATTGGTGTGAGTGAGCCTTCACCATGCTAATCTGATGACATGTAATTAAAATTTGTTATTTATTTACAGATTGTTTATTAGTCTTTTCCAATCACTACTGATAATGGGTAATAGAAACCTCAGTAAGTGCCACCACGAATGTGGCAGGAGGTGGGGAAAGTCTACTAAAGTGAGTTTCCCTTTGCCAAATAGTTCAGACCATACATGTTGATTTTAAGATTTTAGATTTGGGAATATTTTTATATGTGTGATGAGATACCTTGGAGATGAGATCCATGCTCAAGAACAAAATTCACTTTTGTTTTATATACATTGTCTAAAGGCAATGTTATGTAGTGTTTTTTATTAATTTTATGCATTAAACACAATTCATAATAGTGTGGAATTTCATTTATGTCCTTTTTGGTGCTTCAAAATTATGAAGCATTGTATATTTTGGAATTTTGGACTTCAGAAATAATGTACACCTGCTTTTTATAAATCAGAGCCTCTGATATGGAACACAGTTCTCTACCAGTTCCTAAGTTATCTTGGCAGAGAAGAAATAGAAAACATAGAGCATAGAAATGAAATAGTAACATCATCTTCAGTGGTCAGGGTGAAAGTAGCTCATGATGTTTTGTGTGCAGTGTTTTAGCTTGTATGTGACTCTTGTGAATGAGCTCCTCACTCCCTCTTCATCTTGCTGTCACCAATACCTTCTCCTTCTTCACTCTATCATTACTTTTTCCTCATGACTAATATCCAGGTGCTGCACTGTTTCAGGAAAGCTGAATGTTGAATGTAGAAAGGATTTTCCTAATGTGTATGTCCTTCAAAATGGCTGTCCCTAAAGTAAATATGATCGAAATGTACTTCCTCTGAATTTTTAAGAGTCTAAAATGGAAATAAGCATTTAAGAAGTATGAGCATAGAGAATAAAGGTATTTAATGCTAACATATTATGTGATAATGTAACTTGTTCTATGGAAAGAACACACACACACACACACACACACACACACACACACACACACACACATGACACAGAAAACATTTCTCCAGTTGGACATGAGTGAAACAGACTGCCATGTCTAGCATTAGGAGACCTCATCCAATTGTTTTAGGAGAACAAAGTCTTGACTCCTCAGAGCATGAGGAAATGGAGTGTCTTGAAAGATAAATACTTTATTTTTTCCAAAATAGAAAGAATTCAGTCAGAGCACCACTTGGGGCTCAAACTTCTTATTGATCTGTTCCATGAATGTGTGAACTTGTCAGGATTCCAGTTGCATAACCCAGTTCCTTAAATCACACCAACAACCTCCCCTCTATTTTCCTTTTTTTTTTTTCCTGGAGAACCCTGACTGGTATATTTCTGGGGCTATGAGTGCTTGTATCAGCAAGAAATTCTGTGTGAATATAGATATATTTTCTTTAATGAAAAGAATTTGCAATTGTGACAAAGCTATAACTCGGTTAGCTTTTCTCATTCAGACAGAAATGTTTTGATTATGGGAAGAATTCTGAGTTTTACCATTCCCATCCTTCTGTCTTCCCTTTCTTCCTTCTTTGCACCCTCCTTGCCCACCTCTTCCCTTCCTGCCTTTCTACCTCACTCTTTTCCAAAGAACAACAAAATGATGCCTCAGTCAGAGTCTCATAACTCAGAAGTGAGGAGTTGGCCCACCCAAGACGCAGAGACACAAGGGTATTTTGTGATTCACAGCTTGTGGGAATTGCTGCAGATGAGTGAACCTTGAAAAATTGGATTAGAATATGATTTCTAATACTCTGCTCTGTAAGTTTCACTGACAGTCTTTATCATACCTGGGATGTAGCCATTGTGCCTCATGGACTAACATTTTTCTAGTCCTGTACACTTTTTTTCAAGGTGCATTGTGCCTTGTTTCTAAACACCAAGTTAAAAAAGCCTCACATTTTATTGTAGTTATCAGGATTTCCTACACTCCCTTCATTAGTTTATCTGTTTGAAAGCAAGCATTAGTGGCACAGTGTGGAGTTGTTGTCAATAGTGATAATGGATAACCACCAGGGATCCATCCATAAAAGCATAATAGCAATGACATTTCAAAACATTTATGAAAGTAAGATTTTCCTATCTCAGAACTGTCAAGGACTTGTAGACTAAGGAACGTTTTTCTCACAAAAAAAGCAATAAAACACAAATTCACTGAGTTACTGATTGTGAATTTCTCAAAGTACAGGGTACTTTCTTATATTTCCCAACACCGAAGAGTTTATTCTATGTATCCAAGGATGGTAGAAGATGTTGTGAGTGTAACTAGCAGTCATAAATAGCACATGTCTTGTTCCTGCTATATCAGATATGCAGAACTAAGTTGTTAAGTCAATCGATATTTTCAAAGAACAGCAACAGATACAATGCAACGTTGCTTTACAGAGAACACACTAGAATTTATCTACGTCTGGCACAGTAGTTATAACACTTCACTGTGCAGATTGTGCCTACCTGGTAATCTTTGATTTTTCTCTATCAATAAAAAAGCACTATAAGGAGATAATGAGATCACTCAAATATAAACATAAGATTGCAGTCTGGAGCATGTGTCTTATGCCAGATCATATACGTATTTAGGAAGGCAAAGTGTCTTTATAAAGGGGGAAAGATGTATAAGTTGTTCTGAAATAGTTATCCCTGGCTTCAAAGATCAATCGCAGGATTAAAGAAGCATTTGCTTAGCAAATTTCCTCCAATTGACCTTACTTTACAAGCTTGTGATAATCTTTGTGCAAGGTTGTGTTTTCAGAACATCTTCATGATAGCTTTTGTCATGGATGTGGAGTGTGTGTGTGTGTGTGTGTGTGTGTGTGTGAGAGAGAGAGAGAGAGAGAGAGAGAGAGAGAGAGAGAGAGAGAGAGAGAGAGAGAGAGAAAGCTTCTTCCCTTCACTTAGCTAGGCAGTGATGGCTCACAACTTTAATTCCAGCATTTAGGAGGAAAAGGCAGGCAGATTCTGAGTTTGAGGTCAGTCTGGTTGACAGAGTGAGTTACAGGACAGTCTGGACTACACAGAGAAACTCTGTCTCATAAAACAAAACAAAAAACCAAAGTGGATATAAGAAACAACCCCAAAATTTATCCTCTGACAACATATGCACAATAGGACATGTCTTGGGACCAACCTAGGCCCTCTGCATGTGGGTGACAATTGTGTAGTTTGGTCTGCTTGTGGGCTCCCCTAGCAGCCATACCAGGATCAGTCTCTGGCATATGAGCCAGCTTTTGGAATCTATTCCCTATGGTAGGATGCCTCACTCAGTCTTGATTCAGGGGGAAAGAGCTTGTTCCTGCCTCAACTTGATGTGCCATACTTTGTTGACACCCATGGCAGTCCTTACCCTTTCTGAGGAGTAGATGGGGGTGGATAGAAAGGAGATTGGGGGGAGGGAACAGGAGGACAGATGGGGGGGGTAAACTGTGGTTGGTATGGTATATAAAATAAATTAAAAAAATTTAATTTAAAAAAAGCAAACAGGAAAAAAATAACACATGCATGCTTGTACTCATACCAACTCACATATGTGGTAACATACATGCACACTAAATGAATACATTTTTAAAAATTAGAAAAGAAAATATTTTTTTCATGGCACCATATTTGTATACAGTGAGAGATACAGTCTCACATTTATATGCTATTTCATCTAAGGAACCAAAGTTGGAGACAAACCCCATTTTCACAGATAGGAAAAAGTACATGTTGACAATAGTTCTGTGAGTATTTCACTAGGCTTATCTTTCCAGGGGAACTGGGCTGCCTACTCCGTGTGTAGCATCTCGACTTTAAGGCTTAGTGAAATGCCAATCATTTGGTGACTGGAAATTGGTATTGGATATTGGAAAAGAAGCATGCAGGAGAGTTCAATAGTCTGCATAGTCTTGAGTACTTGGGATTGTTTAAAGCAAACAAAAAAGAGATGCTAAAGAGAATATTGTCTGGGGTGGCACCAAAAAAAGCTGAGCTTTACTAGCTGTGGGGTACTATGCCTGTCCCTCACTAGCTATGTGTCATTGAATGATCATTTATATTTCTCTATGTAAGTTTACTCACTCGTATGTCTTATACCTTTTCATCTCTCATGTCTAAAGTTTGCAAACCAATTGGTCGTCTAGTACTAAATGATCATCATACATACAAGTAACATGATACGGGTTGAGTAGGTTATATTTAGGTCTATACCTATAGGTACATGTAACAACAATTAATGAAAAATGGCCATAAATTTAAAAGAGATCAAGGAAAGGGATTTGAGAGGTCTTAAAGAGGGGAACGAGGAGGGGAAATGATGTAATTTTATTAAACTCTCAAAAATAAAAGGCATATTCAAAATGTAAAAACAAAATATTTTTCAGTGATCTAAAATATTTTATATTTTGTGATGGCTAGTCTTGGTTGTCAACTTGACTACATCTGGAATGAACTAAAACTCAAATGTCTGGTCACATCTATAAGGGATTTTTTTCTTAATTAAAGCATTTGAAGTAGAAAGACCCACTTCTGTTCTGGATCTTTGGGGTGGGAAGATACACCTTTAATCTGGGACATACTATCTGTTGCCACCTATATAATGGATATGGAAGAAGAAAGCATGCTCTGTCTTGCCTCCTTGCTCTCCTTCTCCCTCACAGATCCATTCCTTCACTGGCATTACAACCTAATTCTTCAGGATTCTAGCATACACTGAAGACCAGCTGAGACATCCAGCCTCATGGACTGAACAACTACTGGATTCTTGGACTTTCCCTTGGTAGACAGCCATTGGTGGACTAGCTGGACCACAGCCCATAAGACATTCTAATAAATCCCGTGTGTGTGTGTGTGTGTGTGTGTGTGTGTGTGTGTGTGTGTGTGTGTGTGATATGATTTTAGAAGTTCTGTTCATCTAGAGAGCCTAAATTAATACGTATTTCAAATATGTACAATAATTTAACTATAAGACTGCCTTCAAGACAACTGAGAACATGTGTCACCTTAATAATTCTGAGGGTTATTATACTCTTGAACCTTGAGAGTTGCACAGCGAGGCGAAGGGACTTGTTCAAGGACACACAGTGTTCAAACTGTATAAAATGGTTCTGTCTGTTGCTTTCACTGTTTTTATTATAAAAGACAATGAGGTAGCCCACATTGAATGTATAAATTAGAACACAGAGATTCTTATTCCAGAAGTCTGTGTATTAGGATTAAAAAAAAACAGAAGCAATAGGAAAGTTTTTTTAAAAAAATCTGTTAGCACAGAATAAAAAGATCACCTTTGTCAAGGTAAAAGGAGAACAATGTAACATATAGTAATACAAGAGGAAAAAATGAATAACTCTTTGGCTTCCTATAAGCCAAGGCCTTTTAATACATAACCAAACTTGTGAGTTTCAATGAGGATCTGGGCTGGGCTGGGGCTTACCCACTTCCCTACAGTACTTGGTATAAGGTACTGTGGTGTTTGGATTAATCTGGGAAGAATTTAAGTAAACATTAAGCTTGCTCTCATAAAGGAAGTCTGGAAAGAATTGAAAATACTGGGGTCTCTGAACTTCTATTATAATAAATGACCTACAAACGCAGTGGATTAACACAACACAAAGTTTTATTAATGTATGTATGAAGTTCAGAAATCCTAAAGCCTACCTGGATATATGAACGAAGGTCAGATGCATGTGTGAAGGTCAGAAGTCCTAAAGTCTACCTGGATATCTACTGCTAAGCCTCTTGTGAGTAAGGCTGTTAATATCCCTTAGCTCTTCACTCCTCGCCCTAGATTTAAAGGCACAAAAGTGCATTTTAACATCTCTGTGTCTTTGTGACCTTCCTGTCACCTTTTTATAAAGACTGATTCTCCTGATGTCTCTCATAAGGACCCTAATAGTTATTGTGGTGGTTTGAAAGAAAATGGCCTTCAAAGGGAGTGGCACTATTAGGAGGTGTGACTTTGTCAGAGTAAATATGGCCTTGTGGGAGGAAGTGTGTCACTGTGGGGGTGGGCTTTGAGGTCTCCTTTGCTCAAGCTATACCCAGTGGGACAGTCCATGTCTTTTCAAGATGTAGTCAGAACCATGTCTGCCTGCACATCACCATGCTCCCCACTATGACAATAATGGACTAAACCTCTGAAACTAAGATTCCACCTCAATTAAATGTTTTCCTTTATACGTTGTGGTGGTCATGGCATTTCTTCACAACAATAGAAATCCTAAGACAATTATGTTTGTTCCAAACTAATAATCCAACATAATTGCCATCTCAAGAGCTTCCATTGAGTCACATCACAGTGTCCCTTTGGACATGGAAAGCAATACAAACATAGGTTCTGTGTGAGCAGATATCTTTGAGGACCTTTCTTCTGGATGCCACATAGAACTAAATGAATCAGTCAATCCAAATCTATTCTGTTCTTGAAAACAGTGCTTGGTGAATTGTCTGTAGATCACTATTGAGAAGATGGTAGATTCACTATTGGGTTCTAGGAACAATAGCATAAGAGCTTTTGAAAGTGACAGAGATTACAAAGTCTCTTTGGGGTTAATAGATTTAACATACATATCTAAAACTGAATACTCTACATAGCTCCTTAGAAACTAGAAGAGTTCGTAAACTGTGATAATGCCCATGTGTTCTTTTGCTTTTAAAGTAACTCAACACAAATACATATTGAGACTCTTTGCCTAAGACATGCCTTGACTCCAGGGTATATGCAGGTGGCTTCTTATGCCTAGAACAAAGTGTTCTGATAGTCTCAGCTTAGACCACTTCCTTCATGTGTATATTTAAATGCTGTATTCTTCATGAACTTTTCTCTGATGAAATTAAATGCTCCAAATGCCACCTTCTTTATGTCTGACTCATGCCTCTTTCCTAATTTGAATCTTTCCAAAGTTCCTATCACTTCCCTATAATATAATTTATTCAATTGCTATGTATATGGAGCTTAGCTTCTACTCACTATTTTAGAAAAGTCAGATTCTGACAACCCAAAGCTTGTCATCTTCTGTTTTGAACAAAATATCCTTAGTGATGGAAACAGTGATGGGCCATGGTGTTTAGTAAGGATTTTGAATATATTAGATGCCTAAAGGGAAATATTAGCTTTTTCTGCTGAGTGTTTCCTGATTGGCTTGTTTTATGCTGAGTCCAAATTTCAAGCATTAAAATTTTAATTGATGAACTTTCTTCTTTTTAACTGATTCTTAACTTCAATTTGCCATTGCTTTTGGATTTTTCATATTGTTTACTTACAGATCAATATTTAGCATGAATAGGAAAATGGACTGAGATCTATCTCTACAATTCTTCCAACACTGGCTATAAACATGAAGAAAATCCTTCATATTTTGTCCGTGGCTAGTAAGATTATGACCAGCTTATTTAAGTGAAATCTCAGTTGGACCATAGAAACTGAGACTGTGATAAAAGTAATATTTCCATGAAAAGTGCATTATACCACTTTCAAATTCATTCTACTGATCTGTTAGAGTACAAAAGGAAAAGATTTTACATTAAAATTAATAGAAAAGTTAATAGAATATGGCTTTATGAACTTTATAAAAGATGGACATCTTTTCCTTTTGACCCTTTCCAAAGTATCTATGCTTTGTTTTTGTATTGGATTCAAGGAATTTTTTGTGTTTCCGAAGTGACTCATTTCAACTGAGACATTTTCCAGAATGGAATCTCACAGGCTTTTTCACATAGCTTTGAGATCAATGATTTATTTATGTGAACGAGTACCCTATATGAGATAGAATGGGTGCTAGAGGTAGCATTTTGATGCCTTATTTTGAAGCTTGCTATTAACAAACATTGATATCTGTCTGTTTTTATGATCTCTTAATCTGTCTCATTGATGAATAACATCTTTTAGACCCAATAAACTGTGCTACATGTACTGTATTTTCAAAATATAACCAATATTTAAAAAAAATAGTTCTTTTGACATCTCCCATGTCATAACATAGTTTTTGTGGTAGGGAGAATCACTGAAATGTTATTAACCAAGGGAATGAGAATATTTACTTTGGCATGTCACACAGCTCCTCGGGAGGTAAAGCTCCCGATGCTTTCATAGCTATAAACTCTTTAACACTCCTTCTGTTGGCTTCGCCACTCAGCATGCTGAGCTCATGTCTTGCATGTCATATTCCGCTGAGGAGAACAGAATGACAAGCTCACTTAGGGTCCACAGCCGCCCAGCAGGTGATCTGTGCTTGGATGAGCCAGAAAGGATTCCCAGCCAAAGAGATGTCTTATTAGCAAATATGAAAAGAATGAAATGAATTCAACTAAAACATAGTTTCCAGGAAATATTTTGCAAACACATCACAAGTCATCTATACCCAATCACTAATTCTTTTATATAAAAATTCATTTTGCATGTTAAAGGCATGTGTGAAACAAGACTCAGCTATAGCTCTCTAGATAATTCACATTAGCAAAGAGCCTCAAATTTTAACTATAAACATATGTGGACCTATCATTTTTAAATTCTAACCCTTCGCTATTTGTGCATTGGATAAGTCACCCAAATGATGATGTCAAATTTGAGATCAAGATTTTGTCCTAAAGCCTTGTTTCACTCATGTCGTGGTGTTTGTGAATGTTTTAATTTTTAATGCATTGGTTTTCTAAAGAGATTAAAACTAAAAGCAAAAGAGGAAATCTCTGTGACTTCGGAAAGTGACATAGGTGTTGACAACAGATTGAAAGTCATTATATAGTTTCAACTGTGTTCCTTTTACAAACACTCTCATTGTTTTCTTTAATTCTTTACCTTTTCCCAGAAGCCAGATTTGAAGACTTGGTCACTTTTTTTTTTCATCGTTTCTTGGGATATCTGCCAAATTTTTCAACTTCTGGTTTGTTCTGACCACATTATAGTTTCCATTGACTGATTTATCTTCAGATAAATTGAAGACATTATCACCTCATGGACAAGGCTGATGTGGCTTACGAGCTCGTCTCTTCAATTGCAGTGAGTTTCTCTCTCTTGTCTTCAGATCTAATGTGTTGTTACCTGAATCAGGAACTCTATACTGTTAGTTCCTCTCTCAGTGAGAATGGCCCCACTTGCTCACATTTGGTAAGCCTCTAGTTCTTCACCAATAATGCCATTTATTGCTTACTTGCTTCTTTGGCTGGCCTATCCATCTCTTTGTATGATGTATTCTTCAAGAATGCCCTGGACCGCTTGTTTATTTTTATACTTCTTTCCTCTTAACCACACAATGAGGCATACAGTGGCTTTCTAACATTGGTATTTAATTGGAATATAGATTTAGACTAGTATGATTTCATCACAACTATCCCCCAGCCCTAAATTTGATATCCTCCCAGTTTCTTAAAACAGTATTGTTACCATCTAACTGTTTAAGTTAAGATCATGCTTCTCCCACTTGTTCTCATCTACCTCTTTCCTAATTTATGGTTTTTGTTTGTTTCATAAATAGTTCCCATTCTGTCCTGCTTTCCACATTCTCTGTAGCTCAGTCACCACAATATCTTGAGACTGCAACTGTCTCCACACTGGTATCTGTTTCATCACTCCTTCCTTATTTACTACCACATTCCATTTTTTTAAATGTCACTTCACAGCCTCATAAAGTCTTTCATTAGCTCCTCATTGTCTTGCCATTAAACTAACACCCTTTATGCAGCCTTGTAGCATCCTATAGCCTTTAACTAAGCTCTGCTCATTTTATGCTTCAACACCCATTTGCTATATTCTGTTTACCTGGGATTTTATGTAGACCACAGACCTTTTATGATTTTTTTCTGTATCAGAATATTTAATGAGGTCTTTCAGTTGGGGGGCCCACCTTTCTTTACCACCCATTTGTCCTTCATTTCTCAGCTTCAATGTCATTGCATCAAGAACATCTTCTCCACACCACATCATGTTTTTTTATATTATGTGTTGTCTCTTTAATTCTGAATCTTGTATCTCATTTATAACCTTTTTTTTCAGTTTTTTGGAGACAGGTACTTTCTATGTATTTCTGGCTGTCCTGGAACCCACTATGTAGACCAGGCTGGCCTTGAATTCAGAGAAAGCTTAGAGATCTGGTCACCTCTGCCTCACACTTGCTTGGATTAAAGGCTAACACTTTTCAAACACACACCAATATATATATAAGTGCATCTGCATTTACTAATATAAAAATGTATAGGCCTCTCATAATAGATTATAAATCCTATGAGGGTAAAACTTATTCATCTTATTCTGTGGAATGCAATATGTAGTCAAAGGGAGGATATGGCATATTCTGTTTTCTTTAATTTATTGAGAAAAATCAATGCAAGATAAGTCTACCCTCAATACAACTTTCTTTATGTTCCTTCATTGCTGAAAACTAAAAGTAAGATGGTTAATCTTCATTGTTAATTTGATTTGATTTAGAATCATTATGGAAAAACACCTCTGGGTGTGGAGGTAAGGCTATTACTAGATGTGTTCAACTGAGAAAGGATGGCCCAGCCTGAAGTATGAGACACCATTCTACTGATTACATGAAAGGGAGATGCAAACTGAGTACAATAATTTATCTCTCTCTGCTTCCTGACTGTGGAGACAATGTAACCAGTTGCTCCAAGCTGCAGGTGCCATGTCTTCTCCTTCATCATAGGATATAGCATGGATCCAAATCCTTCCTTCTTTCCTTCCTTCCTTCCTTCCTTCCTTCCTTCCTTCCTTCCTTCCTTCCTTTCTTCCTTCCTTCCTTCCTTTCTCCCTTCCTTTCCTCTTTAAATTGCTTTGGTCGGGTTTTTAACATTGCAATGAAAAAAATAACTAATACAATGCATGCCTTCATATTGTTATTTTAATATTTTTTAGTTGCTTAAAAGAATTTATAGGCTGAATCACCATCTGCTGCAAATAGAAGCATCTATGAGGGTTGAGAGATGAATTAATCTATGGATATAATGATAAAACATTAAGAATTACTGTCATGCTACACATACTTACCAGACTAATAGTAGCAGGTTCTCACCTAGGACCTGTGATCTTTCTGACCATAGGTTCTTGGATTAATGATGGGGTCAGGTACTGGTTTCATCTTGTGGAAAGGGATTTAAATGTAGTCAGAAAATGGTTGCTTATTCCCATACTATTCATGCCACTATTACACCAGTTGAAAGGTCTTAGTAGGCCAGGCATTAATTTAGCTCAAAGAGTTTACAACTGTAGAAGACTGATCATTCTTTTTCTCTTCTGGTAGCATGCACAGCACCATCTCACACTATGAACTCTGTCCAGTATAGATGAAGTTTCCAGGTCACAACCCGCTTGATTTCTTTATAGTCTGTGACTCAAATATGTGGTGTCTTTTCAAATGGGGTCTTACCATCAAGTTCTTGAGGGTAACCAAGGGCACACCAACAACCTGTAATATTTGGGGTTCTATGGAACTCACTGGCTAATAATTCCAAAATAACTAACCTGTTCTTGGCACTGGGCTTCTACTTGAAGTAGATGCTGATCAACACAGAGACCCACAGCTTGCCAAGGTTCAGAGAGAAAGAAACTGTGGAATTCTCAGCCCTAAATGGATCCTATATACTAAATCCCTGCCTAGAGATCATTGGAGAAGAGAAGGCAGAAAGAGCCAGAGACAAAGGATGACTACACGTAAGTTATTATCATTTTATCACAGCATGACAGCTGCACATATGAGCTTACAACAATTGGAACAGCAGGCATAAGACTGTACAAGCTCAAGACAAACAAAACCCCAGCACAGAGAAGGGAGTTAGGCATGAAGATCCACATCTTGCTAAGAAACTACTAGCAACTGATAGTTGCTAGGAGACTGAGAGTCTATTTTCTTTAAAAGTGTAGCCCTGGTAAGTTAACCATTTTTCCATGGAAGGCCATATATCCAGAAATATTTGGGCTGCACAAATTGGCCTTGATGGCTTTTGCTTGTTTGTTTGTTTTTGTTTTTATAATGATGCAAAGTTTAATGGTAACAAAGAGGTGGTAAATCTTGGAAGAGTTCAGGGGGAATATGATCAAAACATATTGTATGATGTTTTCGAAGAACTAAAATATAAACTATAAAAAATATGTTTTAAAGATAGTCTAAGGAAGACTATATAAACCCGAGTTCCTCATGTTTTACCATTAATAACTAAATAAACATGTTGTCTGAGATATGTTCCTGATGCTAAAGAAATTATCTGATATAAAACAAGTTGAATAGACAATACTGACTCCAAAATTTATCCATCCAGTTCTTTAAGACAATATAATGGAGAATTGAGAGACTGAACAAAATGATAAGGAGCAGGACACATGAGATACTCTAGTACTGTTTTGATGTGAGTCAAATGAATAAAAATAAAGAATTCACTGTAAGTATGAAATAAGTGATGAGATAGCCTCATGTTCTGTGAATAGGGATGAGACATGGTGCAGTATGAAAGGAGTACTTTAGATCATGATGGCTATGAAACAGAATATATAGTGTGTGGTGGTTTGAGAGAAAATGGCCCCCAAAAGAAGTGTCACTATTAGAAGTTGTGGCCTTATTGGAGGAAGTGTGTTACAGTGGGGGTGGGCTTTGAGGTCTCTTTTCCTCAAGCTTCCCTCAGTGTGACTGTCGGTTGACTTCCTATCGCCTGCAAGATGTAGCACTCTCAGCTCCAGCACCATATCTGCCTGCAGGCCACCCTGCTCCCTGTCAGGATGATAAAGGATTGAAACTCCGAATTGTATGTGAGCCACCCCAATTAAATTTTTTTATAAGAGTTGCTGTGGTCATAGTGTCTCTTCACAGCAATGAAAACCCTAACTAAGACACAGTGCCATATAGAAACTGGGTTGAATAAACTTAAGTATTTGAGGCAAGACACTTTTGCTGATGAAAAAAATTCAGCAGCATGAGGAGAGGTTTTCTTGAGCAAGGAGATTGTACTATAGTTTACTTACATACTACTTGTTTACTTGATGACTGCGAAATAGCCTATAACAAAAGAAATATATGTGTTAGTTAAATCAGAATAATTAGGATATCCAGGAAAAAAAGAGAAAACAAGCAAATGAAAGGTAGATTTATTTTCATTCCTTGGTTACAATCACAAATTAACGATGCCACATGGCTTAGGCAGAACAGAATTAAAAAGAAATAGAGAAGAACGGGGGCCCAAACTCAGTTTTTAACTAGCAAAATAAAGAATGATTTAGGGTACTTTACTGAAGCTCCATAGATAGACTGTATTAATACCAGAGGAAAGACTTCCTTGTAACACAAATCTTTTTATTAATAAAAAACTCAGGAGCCAGGTACTGGGATGAATTCTTAAAGATCAGAGAAGCAGAAAAAGCCACGGCTAACCTCACCTCGCCAATTTCTCAGCTGATCCTGTTTCCTCAAACTGGAAGCCTCTGAGTCCTCATCTGAATGGATCTCAGCTGAACTGCTGCTAAAAGCCTAAAAGCTGAAAAGCCTCTAGTTTCTAGTCCTCACGCCTTGTATACTTTTCTGCTTCCTGCCATCACTTCCTGGGATTAAAGGCATGTGTCTTTCCCAATTAAGACATGAGATCTCAAGTCTCGGGTTTAAAGGTGTGTGCCACCATGCCTGGCTCTATTTTCAGTGTGGCCTTGAACTCACAGAGATCTGGATGGATCTCGGCCTCCCAAGTGATAGGATTAAAGGTATGTGTGCCACCATTTCCAGGCCTCTATGTCTATCTAGTGGCTGTTCTGTTCTCTGACCTCAGATAAGTTTATTAGAGTGCACAATATATTGGGGGACACAATATCACCACACCTTCTGGTCTGTTGTCATTTCCCTTTAATTGTGCCATATTTGATTTCTTATATATGTATATATATATTATATAATATTTTATATATTATATATTACTTATTTGATTACACACATACATACACCTATGTGAACACTTATATGAATGTGCATACATTTTTATAATATCCCTACTTGTAAGAATAAATGATGGGTATATAAAAAGAGTAATGTTAAGAAATGTTTCATATTTTGCAGTAAAAACATTAGCGAGTACAGATTAATCATTTATATTTTGAAGCAAAAAGATATTAGAGACTATTCATCTAAACTGTAAAAGGTTTTGAGAGAGAAATGCAAGTATTTCATTGGAATTTCTTTGATATTATCAGTTAGTTTTATTTCCCCAAACACTGTCACTTTTGAGCAATACAGATAAATGAAACTCTTGCCAATAAAACACTTGCAAGTTTATATGAATGTATTTATATGTCGTATATTTAAAATGATGATTTCTGAAAAATAATTTCAGTGCTACCATAAATATATATTTTGACTTCTCTTGAAAAGTACTTCCATTAACATTCCAATGTTTCTGCATATAACATAATGAATTCTCTCAATTGAGGATATGACTGGGTAACAAATATAATTCTTAAAGTTTGGTTATGAAATTGATATTTCTCAAATAAATGTTTTACGATGTCACTCATCTGAAGCCCTATCTTGACTTCCAAACACACTGTGTTATGATTTAAAGAATTTAACTTGAAGAATAAGGTTTGTTCCCTGGGTGGGCTTATTCAACTGTTAGACTAAATATAAATAGAGAAGTTTTAATGCAAGTACACACAGTTCAAATCTACCTGCAGGCAGCTTCCCTTCCACAGCTTCCATTCTGAATATGTATTATAACTGTATAGAAGTCCATTCATTTTTATAGACTTTATGTCTGGTCAATTTTATTGTGAAATGTTTTTATTTATTCATAAGTTTGTTTATAGTGAAGCTTAAAAGTTATTTTTTAAAAAATATACCTGTAAGCGTTTTCAAATATTTCAGTGACTTGCGACCAAAGAAATTACACAGGAATTTATATAATGCTTAAAGATAAATGGAAGCCAATAAAAATATCTTTATCAAAAATTCAGAAACAAACTTATGTGTTCAGTCCACTGATTCCCAAAATTATACAGATTGGTGATATAGCTTGTCTATCCATATGCAAAAATGAAATTAGAACCTTATCTTACATTATATACAAATATTAACCCAAAATGAAATAGACTTAAACCTGAGACTTGGATGGTAAAAGTCCTGGCAGACATTGATGACAGAGGCAAACAACACAGAGATAGATTTATGACAACATAAAACTGAACAGTTGTGTCACACCAAAAGAAGTCACTGAATGAAAAGACTGATATTTGAAATTATTTGCTCAATAGAGGATTAATATTAAAATATGTAAGGGACTCTAGTACCTCAATAGCAGATAAAGCAAATCACTCAATGGGCAAATCATGCACTTAAAATACATCTATCCACAGAAGACATACAAAGAGTTAATGGATTTCCAATATCATCAATCATCATAGATATGCAAATAAACCCACAATGAGGTATCATCATGTTAATGTTAGAATGCTATTATCAAAAACCAAATGAGAGCAAACACTGGTGAGGATATACAAAAGAGAAGCTTGTGTGTATCAACCACACCCAGGGCAGGCCCTGTTCAAAAGCAATTTCCCAACACAAAAATGCACTCAGTGGGGTTTGTGTGGAGTTTTTGTTTTTGTTTTGTTTTGCTTTATCTTCTTGGTATTTTACTTGTTTGCTTTGATTTTCAATTTTATGGGGATATTTTGATTTTTGTTTTTCTTTGTTAGAGAGAGAGAGAGAAAGAGAGAGAAAGACACAGAGAGAGACAGAGAGAGGGAGGGAGAGAGCATAAAGGAAGTTGGGTGGATAGGGAGGTAGGGAGGATCTAGAAGGAGTTCAGGGAGGGAAAATAATTAAAATATATTTTATGAAAAAAGAATTTTAATTAAAAAGATGCCCTTTTATACTGTTGTTTGGCTTATAAATTTGTAAAGTATCTGTAAAACAGAAATGAGATTCCACAAAAAACAAAACATAGAAATAATACCTGACATAACAATACTACTTCAACATACATACTCAGAATAATTTGAAATCAAGATTGCAAAGGGCTATGGCTGATCTCTTTGCAGCACTATTCTCAATAGTTAAGGCATGGAAGCAATCCATACGTCCACCAACAGATGATAAGATTGAAAATATGAGGCTTACACAAACATGGGATATTATTATTTTATCTTTTATAAAAATAAACCTCTGCCATTGTGACCCCATAGATGGCCCTGGAGGACACTATGCTAAGTTTAATATGCCCATATACAGGATGGTCGGTTCTTTGTGACACTACTCACTCATTATTCTAAAATGGTCAAGTGTCTATAAATGGAGAATGGAATTTTGGTATTCAAGGGTGGGGAGACAACATTGTGGGGATGATACATTAGTTAAAGAGCATGGTACTTTTACTGTCAATAATTAACAAATTCCAGATATCTTATAAAGAATGATAACTACAGCTAATAATGCATACTTAATTTGACAAGAGGATAGATCTTATATTGACTGTTTATCAAAGATACAAAATAGAATAAATTTGAAATGAAAAATTTTGGAAGCATAGGTTACAGTAGTGTACAGTGTGTACTTATCTCCCAACTCATCAAGTTGCATTATTTAAAATTGGGTATTTGATAAATCAGTCAGCATAAAGAAACAAATGTCTGACAGAAAAAGGTTGCCACAAACAGCAGTAGAAAGAAGCTAGACAACAAACTTGAGGAAAACATTTTCAAGATATATTACAAGTAGTGAATATGAACGATAAAGCATTTTTACTGATCAATATGAGCAAAAACAGAAGAAAAGGACCACATAGTTGGAAGATATATTATACACAAGAAGAAACATTGTGTGTTTATAATTGTTAGGTATGTTCTAAGCACTTTGTAGTGCTAACTCATTCATCCTCGTGGCAAACTAATGAGCTAGCTGAGTAAATATGACAACAAATGAGTTTCATTGTTAACCTCACACTTACTTAGCAAGGGGCAGCTGTGTCCCCGGGGAGGTTAAGCAGCTTTCTAGATAATAGAGTTAGTAGTTTTGGAGTCTGGATTTAAACCCAGGCGGTCTAAGTTCACATGCAGAAACTGTTAATTACGTGATATATATTACATAGTATATTCAAGAGAGTATTTAACCTTGCTAACAACAAACGAACACAGCAAGGTATAATTCGTGAAGAATTTAATTGGAAGACTCATATAACTGGTAACACTGAGGGTAAAAAGAAAATAACATTTAGTATTATGAATTTTTAAAATGTTTTATTTTATAGTCAACATGTTATTCTTACTAAATTTATGTACTTTTATTTTTATGTTCTCACATTCTTCCTTCTAACACCCTCCCCATGTCTTTCCCCTTGTCTCGCTATTAAATTATTTGTGTCTTTCCCAATTATTATTGATAAACACACACACACACACACACACACACACACACACACACACACACACAGAGTCTTAGTTATGGGTTTTTATTGCTGTGAAGAGACACCATGACCATGGCAACTCTTATAAATAATAACATTTAATTGAGGTGGCTCACTTACAGTTTCAGAGGGTCAGTCCATTATCGTCATAAAGGGGAGCATGGCAGCATGCAGGCAGATGTGTTGCTGGAACTGAGAGTCCTCCATCTTGACTAAGAGGCAACAGGAAGTCGACTGACACTGAGTGAAGCTTGAGAAGAAGAGACCACAAAGCCCGCCCCCATAGTGACACAATTCCTCCAAAAAAGCCACACTTACTTCCACAAGACCACACTTCCTAATAGTGCCATTCCCTTTGGGGACCATTTCAAACCAACACACACACACACACACACACACACACACACACACACACACACACACACAGTCATAGAGCGAGTGAGAGAGACAGGCAGACAGACAGATAGACAGATACAGAGACACAAAAGGGGAGGAGGCAAAGAAAACTTTATGTAACACTAGTAAGGAATTACAAAAACAGAAGCTTTTTTATTTTATTTTTTAAAAAAGTTGCATGTGTACTTGTGGGGTAATGTTCACATGAGTACAGTGCCTGTGGAGGCCAAGAGAGGGCATCAGACACTCTAGAGCCCATGGTACAGGTGGTTGTGAGCTGCTTAATGGAGGCTGGGGATCAAACTTGTGTCCCCTGCAAAAGCAGTACACACTTTTGAACTGAGCCATCACCTATTCATCTCTAAGCCCCAACTTCCTGGGGAGGAAATTTCGAGTAGCACATCTGCTTCAGCACAGTCATTAAATTGTGGATGACTTAGTTATATTCACTGAAATAGTGTTTATAAGAAAATAAAATATTAGTTATCTAAAAGACTAACAATTCATAAGTAAACAAATGAGTTACACCGAATATGTGAAATGTTAAATGCTACCAGCAGATATTAAAATGATGTTTAGACTATTCATGATGAACGAATGTTCTGATATATAGATATATTTAACCAATATATAATATACCAATTCTTTGTTTATTTTACTATTATCCCTTAGAAATTTGTTTCTTTTATTTATTTAATTTTTACTGATTCTTTGGGAATGTCACGTCATACACACCAGTCCCACTCATCTCCCAGTTTCTCTGTATCCTCTCCTCCCTCTGTTGCCCACCAAAGGAAAGCTATAAAAGAATAAAAATAAACAAAAACTTTTTAAAGAGTAAAAAATAAACACGTTGCTCCTCCATCCTTCCTCTCCATCCCCTTTTCACTCATCTTAGTGGTAGCTGTTGTATATCATGCAGTAGACCCTTTTGTCCAAACAGCTACCACTAAGATGATACTTGCAAATGTTCATTGTGTAATGAGTTGCTGGTCAGGTTCAAGGCCTCTGGCTTTGGTACACCATCAATCCTAGACTTCCTCCAACATTCCTCTCTGTTATCCCACTGATGCCCTGAGCCATGGAAATCCTGCTGCTATGGTTCTGCAGGATCAGTCTCTTTACACACTCCAGTACATCATAGACAGGTTAGTTTTTGGGGTGTTCCAACTCCAAGCTGGATGTATGCCCTGATGGCAGCTAAGATGATCACTCCATTGGGACCACCCCTCCCAGGTGAGGGGTGGAGCCAGTTCTCCCAGGCACTTGCTGAGAGATGGGGCTAGCCCTCCCAAATGTGGGAGGCCAGCTCTCCCATTAGGGACAAGGCCAGCTTTCGGGTGCCAAGGTCATCGGTGTCCTTTATCCCAGGGCCAGGGAGGTTCAGGGTCAGCTCTCCTGTGTGTGTTTGAGAGGAGGGAGGACAAGTTGCCCCAGGCCAGTGAGGGATGGGGTCAGTTGAGTTGAGCCCTGTACTTCAACACATGGTTCAACACATGAACCTTGTGGTCATCAGCAGCAGCAACTTAGGCCTGGACATCATTATGGCTCTGCATGGCAGTGCAGGTCTCTCAAATCTGGATGGGCCCAGAAACAATGTGGTCCCAGAGCGCTCCAACCTGGCCTCATGCAGCTGAATTGTTCCCTGGGCAATCCTAGCCCTCTGATGGCAACAGGAGCCAGGGACCTCAACACAGACGCTGGCTGCCTGCCTGCCGCAGAGCCACTGACACCGAAATGGTCCCTAGCCACAGCTTAGGCCCAGACTTCTCCATGGCCCTTGGGTGGCAGCTCAGTCCACCCCCATCTGTATGGCCCTGGTGGCAGCGTGACCCTTGGGCACCAACACGGCCTTGGGTGTCAGCCCATACCCTGGGAATCTGCACAGTCCTCAGTAGTAACAGAAGCCATTGACATCAACACAGACCCTGGTTGCTGTAGACCATGAACCCAGCCATGCTTCTCAGAAGCAGCCTTGGCCTGGATGCCAACATAGCCCTGAGTGGCAGCAGTCTATCCTGATCTGTATGACCCCAGTGTCACTGTGACCCTTGGGCCCCAACAGGCCCAGTCCCTGGGCATCCACATGACCCTGAACAGTAACAGGCACCATGGACAACAACACAGATCCTGGCTGCAGTAGGGTCATGGACCCAAACATGGGCCCTGCAGCTGCAGCGAAATTATTAAGGTCACTCCACGTAGTTAAAAGGAAGATTTATTTAGTGGGTAACTTACAAATGAAGGGATAGGTAGGTCTCGGGGTCTGGGGAAGGTGTATCAAAGTCCAACGGTGTTCTCTGGAGCTCTGCCCGGTCAACCTCCACCGTCCATGGTCCTGGAACAGAGAGCGCACTGGCCCATCCCGATCTCCGGTCTATACAGCACCATGGCCCTAGATGGCATCCCAGGCCATCCAGATTAGGATGGTCCCTGCGGTGGCGTGGCCCTCTGACATCCATGCAGCCACATGTGGTGGCCATGATCCCAGACATCCTCACATCCCTTGGTGGTAACAGTGGCCATGAACAGCCACACAGACCATGTCTGTGGTATGGCCATGGACCCAGACCTGGACCTTGGTGTCAGCCCAGGACTGGAGGACACCTGGGTGGCAAGCAGGATTCCTACATCTGCCTGTTCCTCACAGCCTTCTCCTCTTCAGATCCTCTTCTTTCCAAAGTATGTGAATCTCCCTCTGACCCTCTCTCCTTCCCATACTCTTCCGATTGCTCACCACAATGGTGCCAGATCTTGCAGTTCCTTGACGTCTTCCTACTTGCCCAGAGCAAACCACTCTGGGTCGGCGTGTGCATGTCCGTCTGGCTGCTCAGTTTTTATCAGACTGTTTATTTTCTAATGAGAGACAGAATGGGAGTGGACCTGGATGCAGAGGGGGGTGGGGAGGACAAGAGGAACTGGAAGAAGTAGAGGGAGGGGAAACTATGAAAAATAAAACTATTTTCAATAAAAGAAAAAATAATAAAGGGTGTATGTTCCTTACTATTTTCTGATCTGTTTTCCTGTGGAAAGGCTGTCACCAAGAAAACTAGATATTTGAGACTACAGCTCTCAGTAATGAAATCTATGAAATTCAATAGAAGTCTCTCAACATTAGTTTGCTATGTTAAATAGCAGTGTGAGCTTCAATATTTACTTTGTATCTGTGAAAATAAAGCCTTCTAACCAGAGAATGTTCTGTTAGCATTTTCCCATGCACAGGACTCAACGTTTTTTGTTATCCTGGCAAGGATAAGGAAATATTACTTATATTGCATTTATTTTTAGCAAAATATATTGACAACTATCATTTCTGTTTGGTTCCTTTCAAGGAATCATTATATTATAGCAAGAAATCTGCATTTTAATATTGTCTATATAGAACAGTCACTCCAGGGAAACACTAGAAAAGATCCAAATTGTGTTTTCCAGGGTCTAACAAGACTGTGATATTCTCAGCAGGCCATACAGTTGGGATTAGCCTTTAAACAGTGATGGACATTCAAATTCCAGGTCTTTGTTTTCCCAGAGGCGGGAAAAAAAAAGACATCCAAAACATTCCAAAGTGGTCAGATGCTATTTTTTGATTTGTTTGTGTTAATTAAATGAGATAATGTATTGAAGTGTTAACTTCAGACTAATACCAGTTGTTTCTAATAACATGAAGGTTGCTAAATCTAATATAAATTACACAGACCTAGACATGAAAATGAATCATACTTCTGGATTTTTTTCAATAGATGTGCCCAATATCTAAAACAATATATTTTTTTTTCCTTTTTTTTTTTTAATTTTTATTTTGCAATACAATTCAGTTCTACATATCAGCCACAGATTCCCTTGTTCTCCCCCCTCCCGCCCCCCTCACCTTCCCCCCAGCCCGCCCCCCATTCCAATCTCCTCCAGGGCAAAGCCTTCCCCACAGACTGAGATCAACCTGGTGGACTCAGTCCAGGTAGGTCCAGTCCCCTCCTCCCATGCTGAGCCAAGGGACCCTGCATAGGCCCCAGGTTTCAAACAGCCAACTCATGCAATGAGCACAGGACCCGGTCCCACTGCCTGGATGCCTCCCAAACAGATCAGGCCAATCAACTGTCTCACCCACTCAGAGGGCCTGATCCAGTTGGTGACCCCTCAGCCATTGGTTCATATTTCATGTGTTTCCGTTTGTTTGGCTATTTGTCTCTGTGCTTTATCCGACCTTGGTCTCAACAATTCTCTCTCATATAAACCCTCCTCATTCTCGCTAATTGGACTCCCAGAGATCCACCTGGGGCCTAGTCATGAATCTCTGCCTCCAGATCCATCAGTAGTTGGATGAGGTTTCTAGCATGACAATTAGGGTGTTTGGCCATCCCATCACCAGAGTAGGTCAGTTCGGATTGTCTCTCGACCATTGCCAGCAGTCTGTTGTGGGGGTATCTTTGTGGATTTCTGTGGGCCTCTCTAGCACTTTGTTTCTTCCTATTCTCATGTGGTCTTCATTTACCATGGTCTCCTATTCCTTGTTCTCCCTCTCTGTTGTTGATCCAGCTGGGATCTCCCACTCACCCAAGCTCTCTTTCCCTCGACCCTCACCCTTCACTACCCCCACTCCTGTCCAGGCTGTTCATGTAGATCTCATTCCATTTCTCTGTTGTTGGGCGATCCCTGTGTCTTTCTTGGGGTCCTGTTTTCCAGGTAGCCTGCCTGGTGATGTGAGTAGCAGTCCAGTCATCCTTGTTCCACATCTAGTATCCTGTTATGAGTGAGTACATACCATGTTTGTCTTTCTGAGTCTGGGATACCTCACTCAGGATGATTTTTTCTAGATCCATCCATTTGTCTGCAAACCTCATGATGTCATTGTTTTTCTCTGCTGAGTAGTATTCCATTGTGTATATGTACCACATTTTGTTTATCCATTCTTCAGTTGAAGGGCATCTAGGTTGTTTCCATGTTCTGGCTATTACAAACAACGCTGATATGAACATAGCTGAACAAGTGCTCTTGTGGTGTGGTTGAGCATTCCTTGGGTATATGCCCAAGAGTGGTATAGCTGGATCTTGGGGGAGATGGATTCCCAATTTTCTAAGAAAGCGCCATATTGATTTCCAAAGTGGTTGTACAAGCTTGCATTCCCACCAGCAGTGGAGGAGAGTTCCCCTAGCTCCACATCCTCTCCAGCATAAGGTGTCTTCAGTGTTTTTGATCTTAGCCATTCTGACAGGAGTAAGGTGGTATCTCAGAGTTGTTTTGATTTGCATTTCCCTGATGATTAGGGATGTTGAGCAATTCCTTAAATGTCTTTCAGCCATTTGAGTTTCCTCTGTTGAGAATTCTCTGTTTAGTTCTATAGCCCATTTCTTAATTGGACTGTTGGGCATTTTGATGTCTAATTTCTTGAGTTCCTTATATATTCTGGATATCAGTCCTCTGTCAGATGTGGGATTGGTGAAGATCTTTTCCCATTCTGTAGGCTGTCGCTTTGCTTTGTTGACCGTATCCTTTGCCCTACAAAAGCTTCTCAGTTTCAAGAGGTCCCATTGATTGATTGTTTCTCTCAGTGTCTGTGCTACTGGTGTTCTATTTAGAAAGTGGTCACCTATGCCAATGTGTTCAAGACTACTTCCTACTTTCTCTTCTAGCAGGTTCAGAGTAGCTGGATTTATGTTGAGGTCCTTGATCCACTTCGACTTAAGTTTTGTGCACGGTGATAGATATGGATCTATTTGCAGCCTTCTACATGTTGATATCCAGTTTTGCCAGCACCATTTGTTGAAGATGCTTTCTTTTTTCCATTGTGCACTTTTGGCTTCTTTGTCAAAAATTATTTGTTCATAGGTGTGCGGATTAATATCAGGGTCTTCAATTCGATTCCATTGGTCCACATGTCGGTTTTTATGCCAGTACCAAGCTGTTTTTATTACTGTAGCTCTATAGTACAGCTTGAAGTCAGGGATCGTGATGCCTCCAGAGGTTGTTTTATTGTACAGGATTCTTTTGGCTATCCTGGGTTTTTTGTTTTTCCATATGAAGTTGAGTATTATTCTTTCCAGGTCTGTGAAGAATTGTGTTGGTATTTTGATGGGGATTGCATTGAATCTGTAGATTGCTTTTGGTAAGATTGCCATTTTTACTATGTTAGTTCTGCCTATCCATGAGCATGGGAGATCTTTCCATTTTCTGACATCTTCTTCAATTTCTTTTTTCAGGGACTTAAAGTTCTTGTCATATAGGTCCTTCACTTGCTTGGTTAGTATTACCCCAAGGTATTTTATGTCATTTGTGGCTATAGTAAAGGGTGATGTATCTCTGATTTCCTTCTCCGCTTTTTTGTCCATTGTATATAGGAGGGCTACTGATTTTTTGGAGTTGATCTTGTATCCTGCTATGTTGCTGAAGGTGTTTATAAGCTGTATCAGTTCCTTGGTGGAATATTTGGGGTTGCTCAAGTATACTATCATGTCATCTGCAAATAGGGAAAGCTTGACTTCTTCCTTTCCAATTTGTATCCCCTTAATCTCCTTACGTTGTCTTATTGCTCTGGCTAGAACTTCAAGTACTATATTGAATAAGTATGGGGAGAGCGGACAGCCTTGCCTCGTTCCTGATTTTAGTGGAATTGCTTTGAGTTTCTCTCCATTTAATTTGATGTTGGCTGTTGGCTTGCTGTAAATTGCCTTTATTATGTTTAGGTATGTTCCCTGTATTCCTGATCGCTCCAAGACCTTTATCATGAAGGGGTGTTGGATTTTGTCAAATGCCTTTTCAGCATCTAGTGAGATGATCACGTGGTTTTTTTCTTTGAGTTTGTTTATATGGTGTATCACATTGACAGACTTTCATATGTTGAACCATCCTTGCATCCCTGGAATGAATCCTACTTGATCATGGTGGATAATTGTTTTGATGTGGTCTTGGAGTCTGTTTGCCAGTATTTTATTGAGTATTTTTGCATCAATGTTCATGAGGGAGATCGGTCTGTAGTTCTCTTTCTTTGTTGTATCCTTGTTTGGTTTGGGAATCAGGGTAATTGTAGCCTCATAGAAGGAGTTTGGTAATGTTCCTTCTGTTTCTATTGTATGGAACAATTTAGAGAGTATTGGTATTAACTCTTCTTTGAAGATCTGGTAGAATTCTGCACTGAAACCATCTGGTCCTGGGCTTTTTTTGGTTGGGAGACTTTTAATGACTGTTTCTATTTCATTAGGGGTTATTGGACTATTTAAATAGTTTATCTGGTCTTGATTTAATTTAGGTATGTGGTACCTATCCAGAAAATTATCCATTTCTTTTAGGTTTTCCAGTTTTGTGGAATAGAGGTTTTTGAAGTATGACCTGATGATTCTCTGGATTTCCTCAATGTCTGTTGTTATGTCCCCCTTTTCATTTCTGATTTTGTTGATTTGGATGCTCTCTCTCTGTCTTTTGGTTAGTTTGGATAAGGGCTTGTCTATCTTGTTGATTTTCTCAAAGAACCAACTCTTTGTTTCATTAATTTTTTGTATTGTTCTCTTTGTTTCTATTTTATTGATTTCAGCTCTCACTTTGATAATTTCCTGGCATCTATTTTTCCTGGGAGACTTTGCTTCTTCCTGTTCTAGAACTTTCAGGTGTGCTGTTAAGTCACTAGTGTGAGATTTCTCCAGCTTATTTATGTGGGCGTTTAGTGCTATGAATTTCCCTCTTAGTACTGCTTTCATAGTGTCCCATAGGTTTGGATATGTGGTGTCTTCATTTTCATTGATCTCTAGGAAGTCTTTAATTTCTTTCTTTATTTCTTCCATAACCCATTGGTGATTCAGGTGGGTATTGTTCAGTTTCCATGAGATTGTAGGTTTTCTGTAGTTTTTGTTGTTGTTGAAATCCAACTTTAGACCATGGTGGTCTGATAGAACACAGGAGGTTATTCTAATTGTTTTGTATCTGTTTAGATTTGCTTTGTGACCAAGTATGTGGTCGATTTTAGAGAAGGTTCCATGGGGTGCTGAGAAGAAGGTATATTCTTTTTTGTTAGGATGGAATGTTCTGTAGATGTCGATTAAGTCCATTTGAGTCATGACATCAATTAAGTCCTTTATTTCTCTGTTAAGTTTCGATTTGGGGGATCTGTCCAGTGGTGAAAGTGGGGTGTTGAGGTCTCCCACTATTAATGTGTGGGGTTTTATATGTGATTTAAGCTTTAATAATGTTTCTTTTACATATGTGGGTGCCCTTGTGTTTGGGGCATAAATGTTCAGAATTGAGACTTCATCTTGGTGGATCTTTCCTGTGATGAGTATGTAATGCCCTTCTTGATCTCTTTTGATTGATTTTAGTTTGAAGTCTATTTTGCTGGATATCAGGATGGCTACACCCGCTTGTTTCTTAAGACCGTTTGATTGGAAAGTCTTTTCCCAGCCTTTTATTTTTAGGTAGTGTCTATCTTTGAATTTGAGATGTGTTTCTTGTATGCAGCAGAAAGATGGGTCCTGCTTTCGTATCCATTCTGTAAGCCTATGTCTTTTTATAGGTGAATTAAGTCCATTGATATTGAGGGATATTAATGTCCAGTGATTGTTCATTCCTGTTATTTTTTGGTGGTGATGTGTGTGTACTTTTCTTCGTTGGGGTCTACTGCTGTGGCTTTATCTATTGCCTGTGTTTTCGAGGTTGTATCTGACTTCCTTAGGTTGGAATTTTCCTTCTAGTGCTTTCTGTAGGGCTGGGTTTGTGGATAAATATTGTTTAAATCTGGCTTTGTCATGGAATGTCTTGTTCACTCCATCTATGACGATTGAAAGTTTTGCTGGGTATATTAGTCTAGGCTGACATCCATGGTCTCTTAATGTCTGCATTACATCTGTCCAGGACCTTCTGGCTTTCAAAGTCTCCATTGAGAAATCGGGTGTTATTCTGATAGGTTTGCCTTTATATGTCACTTGGCCTTTTTCCTTTGCTGCTCTTAATATTCTTTCTTTATTCTGTACGTTTAATTGTTTAATTATTATGTGGCGAGGGGACTTTTTTTGGGGGTCTAGTCTGTTTGGTGTTCTATAGGCTTCCTGTATCTTCATAGGCATTTCCTTCTTTAAGTTGGGAAAGTTTTCTTCTATGATCTTGTTGAATATATTTTCTGTGCCCTTGAGTTGGTATTCTTCTCCTTCTTCTACCCCTATTATTCGTAGGTTTGGTCTTTTCATGGTGTCCCAAATTTCTTGGACATTTTGGTTCATGACTTTGTTGACTTTAGTGTTTTCTTTGACTGATGAATCTATTTCTTCTATTGTATCTTCAACGCTAGAGATCCTCTCTTCCATCTCTTGCATTCTGTTGATTATACTTGCATCTGAAGTTCCCAATCGTTTTCTCAGATTTTCTATTTCCAGCATTCCCTCTGTTTGTGTCTTCTTCATTTTTTCTATTTCCCTTTTCAGGTCTTGGACTGTTTCCTTCATTTGTTTCATTGATTTTTCTTGATTTTCTTTCAGTATTTTATTGTTCTCTTCCAGGACTTTATTGATTTCTTCTAATTTGTTTGCCCTTTCCTCTAGTTGTTTACAGCGTTCTTCACATTTTTTTGTCTTTTCCTCTACACGAGCCTCTAGCTTCTTCATGATGACATTCATAAGGCTATTTTCTTCTGCTTCTTCCAATTTCTGATGTTCAGGTCTAGGTGTTGGAGGAGGGCTAGGGCCTGGTGATGGTGTATTACTATTCATTTTGTTGTATGTGTTTCTGCCTTGACGTCTGCCCATCTCCTTGTGGTTCGTTCCTGGCCTTATCTGCACACTTGGTTCAGAGCTGACAGATTCAGGAAGTCTCTCTCTCTTGTCCAGATGGGAGCTCTCTTGTCCAAATTGGAAGTCCGGGGCAGGATGGAAGCTCTTGTTCAGAAGGGAAGTCCGGGGGAGGATGGGTGCTCTCCTCTCTCTCTCTCTCTCTCTCTCTCTCTCTCTCTCTCTCTCTCTCCTCCAGATGGGAAATCCACGGCAAGATGGGAGCTGGGGGCCAGCCTCTAAGTCTCAAGAAGAGGCTTGGGGCTCAGGCGGATGGGCGTGGGGGCAGGGCGTGGAGACTGCAGGGTCTGCCAGGGGTCTTGGAGAAGGAGATCCTTCCCGGTGGGGCTAGAAGGGCACCTGCCCAGGGACCAGAACCTGGGGCCAAGTTGGGCAGGTCTTCCCCGGAGTGGCTGGTGCCCAGGGATGGGGTCCGGGGCAAGCTAGGGCACTCACCTGTGCTTCAGAAGGGAAGTCCTGGGCAAGATGGGAGCTGGGGGGCCTGGCCTCTAAGTCTCAGGAAGAGGCTTGGGGCTCAGGCGGATGGGCGTGGGGGCAGGGCGTGGAGACTGCAGGGTCTGCCAGGGGTCTTGGAGAAGGGGATCCTTCCCAGTGGGGCTAGAAGGGCACCTGCCAGGGGAGCAGAACCTGGGCCCAAGTTGGGCAGGTCTTCCCCAGAGTGGCTGGTGCCCAGGGATGGGGTCGGGGGCAAGCTAGGGCACTCACCTGTGCTTCAGAAGGGAAGTCCTGGGCAAGATGGGAGCTGGGGGCCGGCCTCTAAGTCTCAGGAAGAGGCTTGGGGCTCAGGCAGATGGGCGTGGGGGCAGGGCGTGGAGACTGCAGAGTCTGCCAAGGGTCTTGGAGAAGGGGATCCTTCCCGGTTGGGGTAGAAGGGCACCTGCCCGGGGACCAGAACCTGGGGCCAAGTTGGGCAGGTCTTCCCCGGAGTGGCTGGTGCCCAGGGATGGGGTCGGGGGCAAGCTAGGGCACTCACCTGTGCTTCAGAAGGGAAGTCCTGGGCAAGATGGGAGCTGGGGGCCGGCCTCTAAGTCTCAGGAAGAGGCTTGGGGCTCAGGCAGATGGGCGTGGGGGCAGGGCGTGGAGACTGCAGGGTCTGCCAGGGGTCTTGGAGAAGGGGATCCTTCCCGGTTGGGGTAGAAGGGCACCTGCCCGGGGACCAGAACCTGGGGCCAAGTTGGGCAGGTCTTCCCCGGAGTGGCTGGTGCCCAGGGATGGGGTCGGGGGCAAGCTAGGGCACTCACCTGTGCTTCAGAAGGGAAGTCCGGGGGAAGCCTAAAACAATATATTTTTTAGTAATCTGTAATACCCTAAGGGGCCTAAATAAAGAGATACATCTGCTTCAACTTCCTTAGGTAAGTCAGTGACATCTGGCATCTTGCTATTCAAAATCCCTCCACAGATAGCGCTAAATTACAAATTATGCTGATCAAATCATCTTGCTTGGTCAATGAGCTGTGATAAAAGCCATGAAAACTGAGGTTTCCCCTGATTGACCATTCTGACTGTGACTGAAACTGAAAAACAACAACAAAATAATAAAAAACAAAATAAGCAACAAAAGGAGAGCATGTAGACCAGTTTGAGCATATTTATTACTGCAAGGATTTGAGGACACAGTCCTTTGCAGTCTACGTCAACTGACACTTAAAACCTTCTTCCTGTTCTTACAGATGTTTTCCTGATATGTTTGGCTTTCTGAGTTGGCAGTTTTCCCTCACAGTTTTGAATGTTGTTTCTTTACTTTGTACTTTTGACAACTTGACTATGACATAGAGAAGTTCCTCTTCAGTCATATCTGTTTAGAGTTCTAGTTGTCTCCTGTATTTGGATGTCTACTTTGTTCTCTAGGTTTGAATTTTTCTGCTATAATTTCATTGATAATTAAAAAAATAAGATAATTGAATGTTTTAATATTACTCTGTGTGTGTGCATGCTCAAGTACACACACACACACACACACACACACACACACACACACACACACAGGTTCATGTGCCACACATATCTTTGGAGGTTAGAGGATAACTTTATGTATTTAGTTATCTCCTTTCACCTTCCCATGAATTCTGAGGAGTCAACTCATTTCACTAGACTTTGCAGGCAAACACCTTTACCTGCTGAGCCATGACCTGACCCAGAGCCTTTGTTTTTTCCACTAAATAATTTATCTATGATTCCTATTATTCAAATCTTCTTTTACCTTAAGTCATCTTAGGTCCTTTTTCAAATTATTTACTCTGTCACAGACAGACAGACACACACATACATCATCATCATCATCATCATTATCATCATCTTGATCAAAGTTCCTCCATTATCTTTCTCAGCCCCAGTTCCTCTCACTTTTCTCCAAGTTCCACTCCTACTTCTGTGTCTTCTCTTCCTGTGACCCATTGTGTGTATTTAGGGTTGCAGTGGCATAGGTGGGGGTATTCTCTTGAAAAGAGAAATGGCTGCAACATCACCACTCCTCTTGTAGTAACTAACTGTCTATAGCTCCTCAGAAAAGAGTGAGGCCTTAAGAGCTCCTCCTTCATCCATAAGACGATGTTGATTGGCTCAGTCTTTTGCAGCTCTTGTGCAAACAGAAACAGCATCTGAAAATAATTGTGTCCCACAGGCATGTTGCAAAGATAGTGTTTTTGCACTTCAAAGTACTTAGAAATTTTGGTTGTGCTCATTTATTTTTCAATATAATATGGCTTCAAACTTGTCATCCACTTGTGAAACTTCCTTATGTTCCCAATGTGATTTTATGATTGATTGAATAATTTCCAGCATTTTCTTTGGTTCCTTTTCAGGCTTAGTTTCCTTCTGAAAAAAAATCCCACTTAGGTCCTGAATTAGCTTCCTCATTTACCTGTTTGTTTTTATTGATTTGATCATTGGTCTTTTTAAGAGTGGGGCTCTGAAAACTTTTTTCTGTCATTTAATATTTCTCATTGTCTTTGGCTTTTGGTGTTAAGGAACTGTATGTTCCTGAAGGTGTCATAATAACTTATTTTTTTCATATGTTTTTTGTTTTGTTCATCTATTAGGGATGGGGTGTCACTCTGCTTGTATTCTTTCTTTCTTCCTGTTATTTGTGTTTGCTTGTTTTATTTTACACACATTTTTATGATGAGCTATCTTCAGCTGGATTGATGTCTCCAGTGCTTTTAAAAGGAAATCCAACTTTGACAACAGGTGTGATGATTTGACATCAGCCCCTTTGTGGTTCTTCAGCAGAAAAGCCATATTTACTTCACCTGTGTCCCTCATGAGGTTCTGAGACATCAGCACTAATGAGCTGATTCTAAAAAAATGTAATTAGTAGTTTGATAGAATGAAGAGTGTTAACTCTTAAGTAGGAAAGAGAGGAAGGAATGGGGGAAAGAGAAAGAAAATAAAGAGTGAACAAGAAGGAAAGGATTATGTATTGGAGTTATGAGAAGTTATAGGGAAATAATACAGAATTGGAACAACTAAAGGAAGTCCTAAAATGACCTTCAGGAAGTGGTACAAGCTGACACAAAATAGTCAAAAATACATACATCTAACAAAAAGATGAAAAAAAACTGGCAATAAAATCTAAAATTAAAAATAAAATATAAAAGATCTTTATTATCTTTCTAGTTGGGATGTGTGTGGTCTCTCTACCTCCCTTTCTCCTCACCCCATCCTATGTAGGGGACTGCAGATGGGAAGAGCTGCTGATCTTAATTCAAATACATTAAATTGATGACGATGAGTTCCACATTGTTCTCTACTTTCTTCAGGAATTTCCTTATCTGAAAACTCCTGCCTGACCATTACAGTGTTTTCTCTTGCATGCTGGGGAACATACGTTCCCCACGAGGCTTTCTGCACCCAAGGTCCTGAATGAGTATGGGAGAACTACTCATGCTTATTCTGATCTTTGTCACTGTGAGGTCTCTTCAGATTTCAGGTCCGTGTGTGTGTGTGTGTGTGTGTGTGTGTGTGTGTGTGTGTGTGTGGTGTCCCACTGTTCTTAGCAGAGAAAAATCGCTCTCATCATGTCTGAATCATGCTTTGCATACTTTTAAAAATAATATTTGTTTTATTTTTTGAAATTATGGTATAATTAAACAATCCCCCACTCTTCCTTCTTCTCCATCTTTGGAAGGGGGAACATACGGAGCTTGCCTACTTTTTGAGTCAATGGTGTGTGATTCCTTCTCAGGCTAATCTCTCTTGGATCATCTTAGATTCAATCTTCGCTTCAGGCTCCCTTGATGCACTTGGGCTGCAGTTTCCACAGCCAGCACTGCTGCATCTGTCTCTCTGTCCATGGTCCATGAGCATGTCTTGATGGCCAAGCCAGACTTAGTTTCTAACTCTCCGTTATTACAGCACCTGGGCTCAAGGAGCCATTACTCCTTAGCAGCTACTACTGTGAGCAGTCTAGTATACCAGGCACCAGTTGATGGCTACTTCTCTGCAGAAAGCATTTGAGATCTCAATTCAGTTATTCACTTCTATAGCTCTTCCTTTCACAGTAATAGAGATTTTCCCTCACATTATTATTTTCTTATGCAAGGTCAAACAGATATAGTTCATAACCTATATCTTTAAACCTTTTCAAAGACTTTAAATCTGGCCCAGAAAACAAAAGAATCCATGTTTAGAGGACCAAGTGAAAGTATAAGTATAATATCTCATCAAATATAGAGTTTGGATAGAATATGTAAACTTTAGGGAAAAAAATACAAAAGAAGCCCTGGGGTGGATGAAGTGAAGAATTCTTGACAGAGGTTTAGTAGTAGACTCCAGTGCTGTGGATGATTGATTGATAAACAAAATGCTGATTGGCTAGTAGCCAGGTAGGAAGTATAGGTGGGACAAAGTCTGGGGAGTGGAAGGCTGAGGCAGAGAGACACTGCCAGTCACTGTGATGAGAAGCAACATGTTAAGATACCGGTAAGCCACGACCCACGTGGCAACTTACAGATTAATAGAAATGGGTTAATTTAAGATATAAGAACAGCTAGCAAGAAGCCTGAGCCATTAGGCCATACAGTTTGTAAATAATATAAGTCTCTGTGTGTCTGCTTGGGTCTGAGGGTCATGGCAGCCGGACAGGAACAGGATAACTTCAGCTATACTCCAGTAGGCAGAAAAATCATTGGTTTTGAAGACAGAACATTATCCAACTTAAGAAATGAAAGAATTAAAAAATTTTTAAAAAGGGAAATGAGAAATCAACAGAAGCTTCAGAAACCCTATGGTTGTTACCAAAAGTGCATTCATACATATCATGAGGATTGTAAGGAGAGACTAAAGGTAAAGAAAAATATATTTTTTTTATTTATTTATTTTCTTTTTTTATTTTATAATTTGATTTAATTTTACATATCAGCCATAGATTCCCCTGTCCTCCCTCCTCCCAGCCCCCCCTCCCCTCAGCCCACCTCCCCTTCCCATCTCCTCCAGGGCAAGGACTACCCTGGGGATTCAGCTCAACCTGGTAGATTCAGTCCAGGCAGGTCCAGTCCCCTCCTCCCAGGCTGAGCAAATGTTCCTGCATAGGCCCCAGGTTCCAAACAGCCAGCTCATGCACTAAGGACAGTTGATTAGCTTGAACTGGGAGGCACCCAGGCAGTGAGAAAAATATTTTAAGAAACAATGAAAACAGGATCCTGGGGTCATTCAGTCTGCAGATGGGTATAGTTTTCCCAGCAAAATATGGTGATTGGGATCTCCTTTCTCTGGTGTATGTCTGCATTGTCTTTGTTGTGAATCACTTGTATGTAAATGTGGGGTTGATTCTGAGCACTCTATTCCATTGGGCTGTGTGCCAGCTTTTATGTCACATTGTTTTACTGTACCTTTTTAAAAATTAGTTTTAGCTCAGATTTGTGATGCCTCTAGTTTTATTCTTTTTGTTTATTGTTGTTGTTCCAGATTGCTCTGGTTATTGGAGTCTTATCAGCAATATGGAGGTTCATCAATAGAATAGAATTGAAATTATGATGCAATCAGCAACTCTGTTTCTGGCTTATAGCCATAGAAAATTATGTCAGCATTTCAAGGAAATATTTACACACACAGCAATATGTGGAATCAACTAGATGTTGATCAATAAATGAGTAAGAAAAATGTGGTTTATGAATGCAAGATTATTAAATCATAAAATAGTAATGTTACTATTTTCAGCAAAAATGGGTGGAACTACAGGGTATTTTATGTTAAATTAAATAAAACAGACAAAAAAGACAAGTATTGCATGGCCTCAGTAATAGATGATATTAATAAAATGCCAATCAGAATATACAATGATGATTCCAAGAATCTCAGCTGAGTTAGTAGTATGGGGTTTAATAGGAGATAGAATAGTAATGAAACACAAAAAGATAAAGTAATAACTAAAACACGGAGGTTATCATCATGCTTAGTCACTTATTATTTAATTTATAAATAATTTGAGCAAAACAGTTCATAGGCTCCAAACAGAGTAATGAAAAAGATAAGACGTCACTGCCAGAACTTACCCTTTATAGTGAGAGCAGGTATGATTTATTTCCTATTGCTCAAGTTCTTAGCTTTTCTTTCTCCTTCCTGATTTGTGTCCTTTGTAAAAGCAGACATTGAAGTAACAAGGTGGGTCTAAAAGATGAGAAAAGGTCAACAGAATGGCAGCCACTTGCTCATGAAATTCCAGGTGGGAATTGGTCAACAAGAAATTATAGTTCAGATACTAATATTAAATGCAAAAAATTTAGCATTATTCTCTCAAGACACCCTGTGACATTTACTTTAATAAATTTGGAAATGAAAGGACAAGCTTGGAGAAAATATTTATGTCTCCTTGGTACTCCTCTTAACTATCACAAAACTTTAGATGTTTATTGATTCTTTGGATTGAGTTGCACACTTTCAAAGACATGACTTCATTCACACATGAATAAATGATAAAAATTAAAAACTCATGATTACCATGTCTATTATCTACTTTGGTATACCATGTAGACAAAATTTCTTCAGAGACAACATTCTAAAAGTGAAAGCAAAGCATAAGCAAGCTTGAGGGTGTTTATAACAAGATAATTTCAGGTATTGACAAGAAGTAATAGGTGCATAATTTATGGTCCACAACAAGTAGGAAAATGTAGGGTCCTTGTTCAAATAGTATTAACATTTTTAACACAAAATAATTAAGTACTAGCTATGAATTTGAAACCATTTTAGTTCTGTGCCCTATGAAACTACATATGTCACAAGCTTATGATGCCAGGCCAGATAATGCAGGTCATATAATAACCTAGATAGAATTCAACTTGTTTGAGAAGAAACATTACAGTTTTAAAGTTATAAATTACTTAAAAGCACATCTCTTTATCCAAATAATTATACATGCTACTTAGATGGATGTCTATTTTTCTAAGGAAGGTCGTGGTATTTTAAAATTTTAACCTAGCAAGATATAGTTTAAATGCATGCTCTCACTAAATGAATAATATTGTAATATGTTTACTGGAAGGATAAACTCAGTCTTAAAATTCAGAAAACTCTTTCTGCCCTTTTTCAGTTTTCTGACCTTGGCCCTGATCCTTGAACTTTTGAAACTTCATAAGTTTCAAATAATAAATTTGAATGATAAAACACAGCACTTAATGTTGTTTTAGGCGTGGAATAAGATGATCTTAATGCAAGATACTTAGCACAGTGCCAGAAGTAGAATAAATTCTAGAAATTCTTATCATTAGTAAAAACAATAGCTAATATTGCTTAATTTCTAACAGATACTACATTCTCCAGAAAATGTCTTTTATTCTGCCAGCTTTGTTTCAAGATAAGTTTAAGTATCTTGATTGTGCATAGCCACTCATCAAATTCATGCTGATTTGAACATTTAATAAAGAGAGTATGGTTTCAAAGAATACAAATAAAATATTTGATTATATTCTTTGTGTTTATTTTTGTTGATTGAGCGCCATACTGAATTTTCATGCAATTGTTACTCATTAACTAGATTTTCATTGAAAAATGATTACTTGTTTGCTTGTAGAAAAGTTTTAATTGTTGGAGCCCGTGTCCTTACAGATTTTTGTTTATTTTACTTTGTTAAGAAAAAGTGAGGACCGTTTAGATGGCTCAATGGACGAAGGGGTTTCTTTACCAAGCTGAACTACCTGAGTGTGACTCCCAGAGTCCATGACATGTGACAGTGCTGGGAGACGACTCAGTCAAAACATTTGCTCAGTGTGCATGACAATCTGAGTTCAAATCTGAGTACCAGCATCTATGTAAACAGCTGGGTGTAACAGTTCACATCTGTAACCCAACTGTGACTCTACCATTATGATGGAATCATTGTAACTAGGAATTTTGACCTAAAATTAACTCTTTATCTCTAGATTGCTTTTGTCAGAGGATTTTTATCATAACAAGAAGCAAAGGTAAGACACCTTGTCTCAAAAATTAAGATGGATTGTGGTGAGAAAGATACTGGGCTTTGCCCCTTGGCAATGTAATCATAGAAGTCTTTGACCTTACCATGTTCCCTATCATTCTGGAGATGATGAATGGATCAAATGAGTTAGTAGCTCTGGGGACATAGTCTTAGTGAGAGTATGTGACAATATCTTTAACTGCTGGGACTATGTTCTCCTGGAGGCTGTGTGTTCTTTAAATCAGGGTTTATATTGATTGTTTTTTAATAGCTAAGATTAAAATGAATAGATTAAGGGATGACTTTATTGTTTGGATTTGTGTGTGAAGGAACATCCCCCCCACAACATATGTGTCCTTAGATCTGATAGATCCACTTATTGAGAAATGAGTAGATTATGATAGCTTCAACCTAACCAATAGATAAAGTCCTTGCTGGACTCACAATTTGATGGTATTATTGAGACGTTGGTAGAATGTAGGAAATAGGGCTTATCTGGGCTAGCTGCAGGTATATTGCATGCCTGTCACCATTTGAACTCTTTATTTCCCAGCTGCCATGAAGTAAATCACTTCCTCGGCCACATGTTCCTATCACAATTAGGGTCTACCTCACCAGGGACTCCTAACAGTGGATCCAGTTGACAACAAGTTAACCCCTGAAACTGTGAGCCAAAATGTATCTTGCCTTAAAGAAGCTGATATTGTCAGACATCTTGTGATAGCAATTCACAATGATTAACAGAGATCAAATAGAAATAGAGCTATTCACTATTAACATTACTTATCTAATAGCAATTACTGTGTACTATCCCCCCAAATATACTTATGTCCTAATGGTCTTGGAGTCTTAAAAGTTCAAAATGTTTTCCCCAGGGAACTGTGCAATGACCCTACTGAATCCTATATTAAAAAAAAGTCAGCCCTGCCCCTGAACTCACTATGCTTTCATATCAGTGGGCAAGGAATGGAGTCACTTTGCTTGTTCCTGTGATTGATCTTAATTACCAAAGAGGGCAGCTACAATGCAGTGACAGTGAGAAGTGCAGGCCTAGCAAATGGGAGATAACATATTTTATGATTAAAGTTAATGGAAAACCAAACACATAAATTCAGGCCTGACTGCTAAATGGTTCAAATACTCAAGGAGCAAAGTCACCTTGACAGGCAAGGAAACACAACCAGTTAATGTGGTTGTGGGGACAAAAATATATAGAATGGTCTTGGAAGTTATTAAATGTAGGCTATGACCATATGACTATTAAATGAAGACTATAATAGTTACAAATATTTCTTATTTTGTTAGGAATATGTTTGTATGTGCATATATACAGCATATGTAAAAGCCAAATTTTATTTCTGGAAAGGAGGCATGGGAGGAGACGGAGAAAGGAGAAGGGATGTGAGTGGTATAGATGCAGTCCTTATGTATGTAATTCTCCAAGAATATTTAAAAATTATTCTGTTGTCTTCTTACTAAATCATTCACCGCTTCACATACCATGTCTTTTTCTTCTCTGGCCTGTCAAAAGCAAATGATTATATGACTTTTGGAATTATCTTCTGAGAAGATGAACATTTAAAATTACCTTATAATATTTAAAAGATGTTTTTCTTTACATTTCAACTCTTGTTTAGTCTAAATATGTACACATTTTTCCTTTATATTATACATTACATATAGTGTATGTCATATATTATAGATATATGACATCTCCTTTATTTACCTGTGTACTATAGATAATAGACTATAAGGGGTCTTCTGGGATCTGATGCTTTGGATAGAATTGCTTTGGGGCTTTTAAATTATGGTTTAGAGACAGGCAAATGACTCACACTATCTCTACTGGTGAGGCTGGAATTTTCAGTTTAGGATATGATCACTAAAATTCACAATTTTTAATGAGGGACTTTAATATCTCATTAGAGAAATCTATCCACTTTAAGCCTAGTTACTGGGGCCTGAATCACAGCTGGAGACAAGGCCAGGACAGGGTGAATGTAGATTCAGAAACACAAAAGATGAGAGATCCTTCTGGAAGAAGGGTTATCAGCACTGGCTGAGGGCATTCTTCCTTGGCAAGTGGGAATAAAGCCTCAAATCTCAGCTGCAGTAGATGCTGCTCTTGGTTTATGTGGTCCACAAAACTTCAATATCATGCTTTGTTGACTGACATGGCTTTTCTTTGTACGGATGGAGTTGGATTGATGTGATAGCATAGGAAATGCATTAGCAAGAACACTGTGGAAATTTACACCTAAACCATGATGCTGCTCCTGATAAGTCAACAATGTTTTTTTTTTGGGGGGGGGCACAAGTCTGGTTTTGTCCCTACTTGATTTAGTTCAAGTGTTCAGAGCACCCAGATTGGAAACCTGAAGTGATCATATATTTGGCATTCTTATCGCTGAGCTAACTTGTGAACTTAGGATCCTAATGGAACCCCTGAATGCCCTTAAAAAAAAGCACTTGGTGACTCAGTGGAAAAAAAAATGTCATTTAGTGGAAATGTTGTGAGCCCCTTAATGAGTTGACAAGCTAATAAAATATGCTCTGAGTGAAAATCTGAGTCTACTGTGTGACTAAGAGTCACATGCAGCCCTTGTCTTCCTTTCTAATACTCCAAAGCATGGCATACTCTACTAGTCTAATTGTATTCCAACATCCATCACTAGATGTTCAAAGGACAGCCTTGGGCAAGACTCTCTGTTACTAAATGTATTTTTCTTATATGGGTTTTCCTAGTGGCAACATGAGCTATTGTCTCTGGTTGCCTGTACTATTTCCGAGTGAATGTGACCTTTGTATAAGCCCTCAGGAAAACTTGTATAGAAACATTTTGTCTTTTCACCTCTTTCTCAGTTTCTTTCTGAAACACACACACACACACACATACACACACACACACACACAAAGAATCTCAGAGTTTTTATTTAATATTCATTGTATGTAATTCCTGCCTCAGACTAAGTCTAAACAAGGAAGCAGACAGTAGATGTGAGTCCTGGTGTCCTTAACATTTGAATGCCAAGGAAACATTTTAATTGCAGTTTGTTATGTACATAGAATTTCCACTTGGTTTAAGTATGTCTCTATGAACCTCCCTTTCTGTACTGAGTCCTTACTTGCAAACACTCACTGAATAATAATCTGTGACACATGCCAGCCTAGGCTCTAGTGACAATGATCTTGCTCTAAACTAAGACATGAATCAAGAAAATAAATTTGTGAGTTCTCCTGTTCAAAACATCTTTAACCAGAGGTAGCTGGTCCATTTTCCAACATTTAATATCCTCAGTAGAGATTAAGATAATTTTACCTGGTCCATGGTTGTTAAAGAATTCTTAGAGTTATGCTTATCCATTTTTGTCTGTAATAATGATTAGAGTTTCTTCATAAATGATAATTTCTTTGTATGGGGTCCAGCACAGGAGAAGTTAAAAATCAATGTTACTTATTTTGTCTTGAGAGTCTATTAGCCACTCAGCTGTCAGCCATGCATGAGTCAAGGCTTGTTACAATAAAGAATGCTAATAGAGACAATAGCAGTCCTACAGCTCAAAAGAGTGTTGGAGGGGAAAGTGTGGCCTACTTGAAAAGGAAAAGGTGTTGGAGACAGTGAGTTCACTGTGGTCCTTTCTAATAATTCAATTTCTCTCATTTATGGTGCAAACCGTTTCAGAGTCTTAATCACCTACCATGGCCTGTTTTACAGCTGGATTAGAGAAGGTTTATGAAACATATAGAGAGATGCTAGAGCAAGTTGGGATATTTCTGGTGAGGGCCTCCCCAAGCACAGGCATTAAAATTACCACAACTCTGCATGTGCCTCTTAGGTCTCTGAGCATGTAGCCATTTCTAGCCTCCCCTGTATGTATTCATCTCTACTAATGAGAAACATTTCATATAGAAAATTCAGGTGTCTAGCAAAACTGTAGATTTCAGTCTCCAGGAAGGAATGGGCTGACTGTGAAAATGATGACTTGCTCATTGTTGGGTCATTTTCATTCGCAGTCATAAGCTTCCAAGTAAAACAAGCAACACCACTAGAGGCTTTATTTCCTGTGTCCCAGCAAGCAACATGCTTAGCCTTCCTAAACAAAAGGTGCATTTGTTTTTGCTCAAGTGTATTTAATTAGATAATAGGAATCACTGGTAATGCTGTGATTAAACAGGCACACTGGAGAATGTATAGTTTTGAATCTCAGATGCAGCTCCCCAGGCAGAGAGATAATTTGAAATGAGTTGACTCCAATTTAGAGTCAATCAACAAAAACACACTGAATACTTATTACATGATTAGAGTAAACTGCCTGAAAGGGCTATTTCTGAATGTGTGAAGCCACTGACTTTAACTTTTGGGAAAGCACAAGTGTAACATGCGGAACAAATAACTAGAAAAGGCCACATGGGTATCTTACTGAGGTCTCGAAGGAAGTCTTGCTGGCATGATCAGTCCAGATAATCTTGGCTGCTCTAATTATGCCAAGATAGAAGTTTAGACATCAGGATGGATTCTATGCTTTTAAATATTGAACAAACACTTATTAGTAAGACAAGATTCATTGAAAACGATTGGAAAAAGAATAATTTAAATATTGCAATGAAGTATGCTTATGTGCAAGTCTACTGATTATGTGTACATATAAAATGATATTTACATCTACCTTTTGATTATTCTTTTATTCGGTAAACATTTATTGAGCATCATGTACATAGAATAAATTACTCTGAATAATATAAATTAAGGAAATAAAACAATTATAAAGCCTTGTTATGTAATGTATAGCCATGGGAGACACAGAAAAGTAAAACCAAGCACTATAAGTCAACACACTGAATATTATCTCAGGTGATGCACATGTATCACAAAGGCATTTTCACTGAGAAATGGAAGGAAATAGGCTTCCAGGGAGAATCTGCGATCAATGGTAGGTTTGATGACAGCTGCAGATTACTGGAGTACTATTGTGGTGATCATCTTTTCACTGTATAGCATAGACCAGAGGACAATAAGTGAATGACCAGAGTTTAGTGTTTGCTAAATCAGAAACACTAAGGCAGAGTGTTTATAAAATAGCAAAGCGATTAAGCTTACAAGTTTAGACTCAAATGATGATAGTTTCAATCTTGACTTCCCAGTTTCATAGCTGTTTGCTAAATTGGTTATTTAATCACACTAAATAATTGCTCCCTTGTCTATAAAATGAGGATAGTAATTTCTTTGTCAGAGACACAGGGTATGCAAGTAAAACATTTGGCATCATAATTTGTCAAAATTAGTGACTAGTAGAAATCTCTTTGCATTCTTATACCTAAGGAATTTCAGAAATGAAAATTACTTAGGAGATCGACCAATCTAGTCTGATAATATTAGAGGAAAAAACTAGGGTCACACATGGAATGAGTTGTCCAAAGCACAGAGCAAGCCACAGAAATGAGGAAGCTTCAATGAATCCCCCAATCCAGGGTAATGTGACTGTATTTAGACAGATAAATAAGCACACTTTTGGCATACTGAACTAAATGACCTCAACCTCTCATCTCTAGGGATTACTTGATCCTTGATGCTGGACACTTATCTGCTGAAGATACATACTTTGCTGTAAGTTAATAGAAATGAATATATACATACATATTTAATATCTAAAGTCAAAACATATCATATTTTAAAGATAAATTACCTACAGGATGGCAAGGTGTTGATTTAATGTAACTATATTTACTGATATAACATAGTAAATTAAACCATCAGTTCCTAATATGTCTAACAAATACAGTAATTTAGCAGAATAGTGTCAACCTCAACGTTCTTTACAATAAATCACCTCTCCTTTAGGTAGAACTCTGATATTTCTCCAGTCAGGTGAATCAGAAATCAGAGTGAAGAGTGCAGTGAACCAGATGTGAAACCTACACAAAGAAAAGAAGGAAAATAGAGCAAAGAGGAAAAGCAAGACAGTTAGCTTGGATTTTAAGCTTCATATGTATTCTAGTGCAGCAGACACATTTATTAACTGTCTGCATAGATTCCTAACGTGCTAGGAAAAAAGATTGATTGTGTTTTTGTGACATTTCTTCCTCATAGATTCCAAATGAGGACAGTTTGAGTTTTTCTTTCCTGAATTTGTGGTGGGAGTGAGGGTGCCCACAGATTGATGAGGGCTTCCAGTGCCCAAATCGAGAAGTTATATATTCCTGTCTTTAATTTTAGCTAATGATCATGTCTATAATTTTTCATTTTTATTTATTTATTATTCTTGATGGCTCCTGTTTTTTCTTTCTCTTAAAGTGACAGAAACAATTTTCTCAGTCTTGCTGCACGCTTCCTCCAAGGGCTCCATGGGGAGATGCTGTTCCTTGATTTTCCCGGGTCCTTCTGGCTTGACAGTCCTTGATCTGTGGAGTCAATACTTCAACCCCTCCTCTCCTGGTCACTGTTCCTCCTTTCTGTCATATCTCTCTGTGTATTTTTCATAAAGATATTTGTCATTGGAATTCCAGCCCGTGAGATAATCCAGGACAATCCCTCCAAATTCTTTTTTTTTTTTTTGGTTTTTCGAGACAGGGTTTCTCTGTGTAGCTTTGCGCCCTTTCCTGGAACTCACTTGGTAGCCCAGGCTGGCCTCGAACTCACAGAGATCCGCCTGGCTCTGCCTCCCGAGTGCTGGGATTAAAGGCGTGCGCCACCACCGCCCGGCCCCTCCAAATTCTTAATGATACTACAAAGACCTATTTTTTTTTTTTTACCAAGTCTGTCAATGTTTTGAGATCCCAGGAAGTGAATGTAGGCATATACTTGGAGAAGGATGACGGTTTATTTTGATTCTAAAAACCTTTCCTTTTGTACTTAGGCCAGCACAATGTAATGAACGTAACTGTAAGATGGGCAAGTTCAAAAGCCCTGTTATCACCAGTTTCAGAGTTGGATGAACCAGGATTGAGCTGTAGTATTGCTGCCCAGCAGCTGTGAAAAATTAGGTGGACAATTTCAAGTGTCTGACCTTTACTCTCCTCATTTATAAAAAAAAACTGCTAATTCTGAGCTCTTGGGACTGTTGTAAAATGTAAACAGAATCATACAAAGTTCTTGGTATCCTATAGAGAACAAAAAGCAGGCCAATAAAATAAACTCACATGCATGTATCAATATGTGAGTTTCTTTCCTTATTCAAAAAGGTGAATATATAAAATATATTCATATGACATATCTGTATCACCCCACATTTAAAAATGTCCTTTTATTTTAATAATTTGAGCTTTAAATGTACACTTCAATGACATTAATGACATCCATATCATTGTTCAATACTACTGATTTATCCAGTATGCTATCATTATCTTCTGTGTATTTTTAAAGAAAATAATTGGCACTGTTGTTAAATGCCTTTTTCTTCATCTGTTAAAATGATCATACAGTATGATATCTGAAATAAAAACATTTATTAGGTGTTTTGATAATGAAATGTCTTTTTATTTCAAGGACATATATTCATAGAAAATATCACTGGTATCAAAGTAGCTTTCTGGAAAAGTTTATGCAGACCCTGAGTATTCAGGGCAAAGATTTAGACCAACAAAATAGTATGGAAGTAAGAGTTACTTTCAACCACAAATCTAAAAAGTGAAACAGAAAATATAATAGTGATTGATCCTAACTGATCTGAAAATGTTTCATTTCAGTACACATTGTTTTGTATAAAAGGAATGTATTAATGGATGCCATTTTTGCCTATATATATTTATTAATAATACATTATACATTAATTTAATAAATATAATATGTATATATACTAATGCTTTGTTGTCTTTTACAAAACTTGCAGTCAATAATAAGAGGGCATGATAAGAAAAATAAGATACTTCAAAAAAGAAAACAAAACAACCAACAAATAAAACCAAAAACAACTGAATACTCCTAAATCTATTTAGCAGATTTCTAGTGTTCCCAGGTGATGGATCACATTCTGATACCCATTTAGTCTAAGGACATTGTAGTTTCCAAAGCAACACCTTTGACTAGCATAAGCCAGCTCAGAAAGATTGAGAGGAATGTCAGGTTGACACCTCAGTTGTTAATGCTGTACTGAATTTTAAGTATACCAAGATGAACAGTTGTGTTGTAAAGCATGATCATGATGGGGCACTAGGATTGTGTTCAGCACAAATTATCTTTGGATGGTCTTATAATTTGCTGCAAGAAGAATGGATTTTTAAAGTGAATTTTAGGTGGACTGGAGAAAAGGCTTGGTGGTTAAGAGCACTTGCTGCTCTTGCAGAGCACCCAGGTTTGATCTCCGGCACCCACATTGAGTGGCTCACAAATTCCTGTAAGTCACAGTGGAGCTTATGTCCTCTTCTGGACTCCTTGGGAAATGTACTCATATGCACACATCTCCAATGCACGCAAGTCTTTAAAGTGAATTTTATTTCTTCTTCTTAAAGAATTTTGGCAGAAAAGTGCACAATGGAAAAAAGAAAGCATCTTCAACAAATGGTGCTGGCAAAACTGGATATCAACATGTAGAAGGCTACAAATAGATCCATATCTATCACCATGCACAAAACTTAAGTCCAAGTGGATCAAGGACCTCAACATAAACCCAGCTACTCTGAACCTGCTAGAAGAGAAAGTAGGAAGTAGTCTTGAACGCATTGGCATAGGAGACCACTTTCTAAATAGAACACCAGTAGCACAGACACTGAGAGAAACAATCAATCAATGGGACCTCTTGAAAATGAGAAGCTTTTGTAGGGCAAAGGATACGGTCAACAAAGCAAAGCGACAGCCTACAGAATGGGAAAAGATATTCACCAATCCCACATCTGACAGAGGACTGATATCCAGAATATATAAGGAACTCAAGAAATTAGATATCAAAATGCCCAACAGTCCAATTAAGAAATGGGCTATAGAACTAAACAGAGAATTCTCAACAGAGGAAACTCAAATGGCTGAAAGACATTTAAGGAATTGCTCAACATCCCTAATCATCAGGGAAATGCAAATCAAAACAACTCTGAGATACCACCTTACGCCTGTCAGAATGGCTAAGATAAAAAACACTGAAGACACCTTATGCTGGAGAGGATGTGGAGCTAGGGGATCTCTCCTCCACTGCTGGTGGGAATGCAAGCTTGTACAACCACTTTGGAAATCAATATGGCGCTTTCTTAGAAAATTGGGAATCCATCTCCCCCAAGATCCAGCTATACCACTCTTGGGCATATACCCAAGGAATGCTCAACCACACCACAAGAGCACTTGTTCAGCTATGTTCATATCAGCATTGTTTGTAATAGCCAGAACATGGAAACAACCTAGATGCCCTTCAACTGAAGAATGGATAAACAAAATGTGGTACATATACACAATGGAATACTACTCAGCAGAGAAAAACAATGACATCAAAAACAATGACATCATAAGGTTTGCAGACAAATGGATGGACCTAGAAAAAAACATCCTGAGTGAGGTATCCCAGACTCAGAAAGACAAACATGGTATGTACTCACTCATAACAGGATACTAGATGTGGAACAAGGATGACTGGACTGCTACTCACATCACCAGGCAGGCTACCTGGAAACCAGGACCCCAAGAAAGACACAGGGATCGCCCAATGACAGAGAAACGGAATGAGATCTACATGAACAGCCTGGACATGAGTGGGGGTAGTGAAGGGCGAGGGTGGAGGGAAAGAGAGCTTGGGTGAGTGGGAGATCCCAGCTGGATCAACAACAGAGAGGGAGAACAAGGAATAGGAGACCATGGTAAATGAAGACCACATGAGAATAGGAAGAAACAAAGTGCTAGAGAGGCCCACAGAAATCCACAAAGATACCCCCACAACAGACTGCTGGCAATGGTCGAGAGACAATCCGAACTGACCTACTCTGGTGATGGGATGGCCAAACACCCTAATTGTCGTGCTAGAAACCTCATCCAACTACTGAGGGATCTGGATGCAGAGATCCATGACTAGGCCCCAGGTGGATCTCTGGGAGTCCAATTAGCGAGAATGAGGAGGGTTTATATGAGAGAGAATTGTTGAGACCAAGGTCGGATAAAGCACAAAGACAAATAGTCAAACAAATGGAAACACATGAAATATGAACCAATGGCTGAGGGGCCACCAACTGGATCAGGCCCTCTGAGTGGGTGAGACAGTTGATTGGCCTGATCTGTTTGGGAGGCATCCAGGCAGTGGCACTGGGTCCTGTGCTCATTGCATGAGTTGGCTGTTTGAAACCTGGGGCCTATGCAGGGTCGCTTGGCTCGGCCTGGGAGGAGGGGACTGGACCTACCTGGACTGAGTCCACCAGGTTGATCTCAGTCTGTGGGGAAGGCTTTGCCCTGGAGGAGATTGGAATGGGGGGCGGGCTGGGGGGAAGGTGAGGGGGGCGGGAGGGGGGAGAACAAGGGAATCTGTGCCTGTATGTAGAACTTAATTGTATTGCAAAATAAAAATTAAAAAAAAAAAAAGAATTTTGGCAGGGTGCACATCCTTAACATCAGTCCTCTGAAATCTGGGACAGAAGATTAGTTTTTTTCTCAGGCAGGCTAGCCCATGTACCATAGCTGAAGCAGGGTGAAACATACATTTCAATATTGCTTTACCAACTATTCAATGTCCTATAATTTTCAAAGTCATTTCTTGTTTATAGAGAGTAGGATTTTCTCTTTCTCATAATAATACTGTAGCAATCATAATTATAGCAAAATATTAGTGCATATCCACAATAATTTTCTCAAGGTGTTTCTAACTATACAATTATTGTGTTTGGTGGACTTTTGGTGTTCAATGGCAAATGTGTCCTATGGAAATTACTATTCATGTGCTCACAGTATAATTTGAATAACAAGATTGAGAGGGTTAAAGTCCCACAAAATCTACTCTGATGTGTTCATTTTGGTTATGGCTTTCTTGCTTCTTTATCGTAGTATTGGCTACTACCCAGGTAGGGATTATATTTCCAACCTACTTAGAAATAGCAAATGATACTGACAAATGGTATACATGCCACATGTTGTGTGTAACTACTGTTCTTCAAAGCAAGCTGATCCTCATTTCTCCCTCTTTATACCCATCCTAGGACTAGTGTCCATTATGGGGAACTGACTCTACCAAGAAGACAGAAAGAATGGAAAGTTAGGAGGGACCCAGCCCTTGTGACAGGACTGCCGATATCAGATGGTCATATAAGGTTGAAATGAAATCTTGACAGCAGTAAGTATTGAATCAACCCAACTGGTGTTTTTTAACAGTATAGCTACTCAGTGGGCAATGCTATATCATTGTGAAAGTTCAAGCAGTGTTGAAATGAGTAGAGAAAGTAAAGAACTATTTCTGAAAGATTTTTCTGTTTTATTTTCTTAGCTGCAAGAATTGTTTTATACTTGTGGTTTTAAGTGACACAGTAGTCACAGACATCCACCTCAAAAATGAAGACTTGAAGAAAATTGCCTGAGGCTGGAGAAGTTTCCTTCTTCTTTATATTAGTCCCCAAATGTCTCTGCTAACAGATCAGTCATGAAGTCTTTGCCTGACAAAATTTTGAGATTTAAAATGAAGTACTCTTGGATGCATGTTATTTCAATGCTTCCATATTCATATCTTGCACATAATATTGAGTCAATTCATGAAGGAATGAAGTGAACAGACCATGTACAGGAAGGTGATGTATACCTCTACTGTTCTCAAGAAATCCTGAATTCTGAGTTCAGCATGCCTACAAGGTTTTAAATATAACTGATTTTACATGATGCCCATCATTATTATTATGCCACAGTTAAAATATTCAGGGAAAGTAAGTCTATTGACAATGCAAAATGAGATAATTCTGGGAATCAGTTGATTGTATAGTGTTACAAATTGTTATATTTAGCCATAGAAAGGCTTAACACTAAGATTTTTGTAGTTGATATAAAAAACCAGACACATTATACAGATCCATATATAAGACCATTTACTTCTTGCAGAAAGAATATTGAATTACCTGGAGCAGGACAGGATCACCATGCCTTTAAGCAAAGGATACACAAAACTGGTGACCTATATGCACCATAATTATTTTGGCATTGAAGATCAATATGTTAAGATCAATAACAATGTGGAAGAGAAAGATAAGAAAGTACTTAATATTTGAATATTTCACATATACATAAGCAAAATTTCTACTTAGAATTATTTCTCAACAAAAAAAGAAAATCTGTCCTTCTTGTAGTGGAGTGATAGATCACATACTAAGATAGATGTCCTCTTATTGTTATTATATGCATATTCACTGTGATTTTGATTCTCTCCCATGAAAACAGATTTTATTTACCCTCTAGCTAATGGAACTTGTTTTGACTAACATGGAAGAATGACATGATATGCCTTTCAAGCCCAAGGAAGACTCATGAGCATGCTTAATTTCTGCCCTTGTCTTCTAAGAAATCAAATGTTGTATAAAAGCATCCCAAGAAAGCCTGCTAGAAATATAGTATAGATGGAGCTGACATACCCTGGCTGCAGGCCACACTTGAGGCCAGTTATGCAAGTTACACCATCCACAAGCAACATAATGGCTGACCCATCGCAATGTGACTGAGTCCAGCTGATGCCGTGAGGAGCAGAGCTGAACCTCACTCACTTTGCACCACCCATGCTGCCAGTCCCTAGTGTCCTGAGCAACTAAGTGACTGTTGTTTCAAGTCACTAAATTTGGGGGCAGTGAAATACTCATAAATAAATAAGTGCAGATAAATGTTAAAACTAATATATAGCTCTTTTCACTTTTTGTTGGTTTTTTAATTATTTCTTAATATTTTAATTTAATTAAAATATCATTCCATCATACCCCCTCTCTCTCCTCCCTCCAATTCCTCCCATGTCCCACTCTGCTGTCTCACAAATTTATATCTTCTTTTTCTTTAATTGCATTGTTATTGTTACATATCCATGTATATATATTATATATGTATATATAGTGTATATATGTAATATATTATATACATACACACATACTATTAATTCCATCTAGTGTTCCTTTTATGTCTACAATGACACGGTAACTGATGTTTGAAAGCTTCAGATCTTGTTTAGGCAGTCATATTGCTACCATATTGTGAATGTAGCTTCCCCATCATAGCCAGTAGGCACAATGCCATGTGCCTCTGGCTCTAGCAATCTTTCTTGCTTGCAGCCTCTTCCCCAGTATTCCTGAACCTTACTTAGGTCAATTCGGGCTGCACATCCCATGGTCAGTTGTTCCCTATATTTTGCCCAGATGTGACCTTCTGTTGCAAAAAGAAGCTTTTTTGATGAAGAGATAGATTATACTTGTCTGTGGGTGTAAGCATGAGTATTTAAAAATCTGGTACAGAAATTGGCAGTTGTAAGGGTCTCCTGTAAGCCATATGCACTCAGCTAGGCTTACAGGACCAGTCATGAGTTCCCTTCTGATAAGCTTGCCTTGAGTCCTTTTATGCCTCTCACTTGGAGGAGGTATCATACTGCTACTTAGCAAAATGATCTTGGCATGCTGAATATTGTCATTACCAATTAAATATGTTACAGTATGGAGTAGTCTACTTCCTCGTAGCATAATTAGGATGCATATTCTCTAGATTATGATAGGTCTTTATGTGAATGAGGTTTATAAAACACAGGATTATTGCTCAAAAAGTGCTACTTAATAAATGGCTGTATATGTATTATTGATCAAAAATATATTCTGTAGATGGATAGAAATTGAATCAGATATTAAAAGGAAAAGTTTAGTTGAGTTTATCTGAAGTTAAGCAGCAATTGTTATGATCTGGTTTTTGGGTGCATTGGTATTTGCGTAGGATGATTTATAACACTTCCAAAAAGATTCATTTGTAATATCAAGACCTAAATTAGAATCAATTTGGCAGCCTTCCAATTTGAAACCTACTACTACACACAAAGAAAAGCTCCTTTGAAAAAATCATTAAAAGAAAAAATAGCATCTTGGCTCCCACAGTGTATATCTAAAAGTGACTGAAGAATTTCTCCTTCCGACAGGTAAGCAGATTCTCAAAACATTCTACCAGGTAATCCTGTTTATAGATACAAAATGTGCTGAAATGAATGTTTTCAGTGTTGCTTCTCAGACTAATGTGGTAACATTTACATGTGTTCCTGTGTTTGTTTTTCCGCAGAGCTGTGAGAGGTAAGAAACCACATGATTGTTTACCGGGGGAAATAAGACTCAGAAACAATTTTGTAAAACTATCACTTCATTCGTAAATGCCTATTGTTTTGAACAAACACAACATGCAGAAATTCTCATTCCCAGCTAATTATGTGTGAGCACAATTATCCACAAGTGAGTGTCTATGAAGCTGTTATTTACTTGTTTCTGAAAAAGGGTAGATTCTCTTCCAATCAGGCTTTAAGCTATTAATTAAAATAACTTCATATTCTAAGTGACTAATCAGAACATCTCTACATATTAAATTCCTGTGAGTTATTTTTTGATGTATCATTTGTTGCCAAATTTTTACCTTGGTATGATTTTAGAATGAATAAAAGTGTTACAAAACTAGTTTATATAATCCTTATACTTCCTTACAAAGATGCTTTACACTGTTAGTATTTTGTCCAACTTTGATAACTATATATATATATATGTCTATAAATCCATATACACATATTAAGCCTGGATAAGGCACTCATTATTCTTAAGTAAATATATAATACTTACATGTGTGTGTGTGTGTGTGTGTGTGTGTGTGTATGTGTGTGTGTGTGTGTATTATATAATATTATATAATACTTTACTGATCTAGATGAAATTTGATTTCAGGTACAGTATAATCCTTTCTCTCATGAATAGTTCAGTGTTTATTTTCTAAAAATAAAACAATCTTTGTATAATTCCAGTATTTAAAATAGGAAATTTATTTATTTAATATATTCTTAATTTCTGTCTTTTCAAATAATATACCTCTTCTCCAAAGAGTTCCTTGTCTATTGCTTGTTTGAAGTTAGATGTCCTGATAAGTTCTCATGAATCCTTTTAAACACATGCCTCATTTTTTTTTTTTAACAATCTTGAATCTTGTTCTCTTTGATAGACCCTATGGTAACTGTGATCACATTTATTTTACTTCCCTGGTCAGTGTAGCATAATTTATAATATTCAGCATACTTGTAAATTATATTTTTAAATGAATGTGTTCTTAGGTCTTCGTTACAATATTGTAATCTCTGCCTCTGTTAAGAAGAAATAAACTTGTTACTTTTTTTTAATCTTTTCAAAACTTCAGTCACAAACACACAAAACCCATCCAAACTTCAGAGTTCATCAAGGCATTTACTACTATTTAAAACAAGTAATTTAGTATTAAATAAATAACAAGGAATACATTAATTACTTTCAAGACTAACAAATGATAAAACAAATTTATTGAAGTCTTGCTGTGTTTGAGGCAACTTGTGTTCTTCATATTTTTACTATTTAATAAGAATAGCAAATAATCTGTAATGCTTACCATTTCAGCACCAGGATGTGCACATTGGAAGGATTATCAAATATAATAAAATAATGAGTTCTGATGAAACCCTGTATCTGTTTCAGGTACAGGTGCAAGCTTCTACACTTAGGAACTGTCATTCAATCCTTACAACACAATGACAGGGATTTATCATTCTTCCTGCTTCACAGATGAAGAAATTCAGACAACAGAGAAGTTCTCAGTGGGATTTACGTGCCTTATGCAAAGTGTCATTTTGAAACCTGGATAAGGTACTCATCTTTTTTAGCTTCCTAGGGATGTCAAAGTAAATTCCCATAACATGTGTGGCTGAAGATAACAAATTTAGTCTCTCATACTTTTGGAGGACTTAAATCTGAAATCAGATGTCTGTATGCCCATAGTATACATGTATTCCTTTAGGAAGCTATAGGGAGAACTTTTATTTTCTTCCTTTGAAACTTCTGATGTTGCTTGTGTTGCATGGCTTTGTTTGATGTATGGATGCATTGTCCTTGCCATTATCTTTGGAATTACATGGGAGTCTTTTGCTCTGCCAGTCCCTGTGATTTTTCTGTTTGTTTTTTACTTATAAGGACACCAGTCATGTTGGAATATGGATGCAACATCTGCAAAGACTCAGTTTCTAAATAAGTCCAGAGGTTGGAGTCAGTATCTTCCAGCATTCCTTTCTACATTATGTTTTGAGAAAGGGTCTCTCACTGAACCCTGAGCTCATGAACTGCCTAGACTTGCTGGCCATTGATCCCTGGTTATCTTCCCCAAGCACTGGATTTAGAGATCTGTGAAACTACACCTGGTTTTTATATGGGTGCCCAACATACAAATTTGGATCCTAATTCTTGTGCAGCAGACATTTTATGTACTGATCCATCTTTCCAATCCTAAATTTACATTTTAAACAGTATACTTTTAGAAAAAGAAATTAAAAACCTTCCCATTTGTAAAATTCTTACATTAGGCTATTACCAATACAAATGTTTCATTTTTAAAAGAAAATTTCTATCAAAATTTGTTTCAATTTATTAAATGTTACTTTTGGTATAAAATGCTACAGTTTTATTTATGTGGGACTTTTACCTTTTAAGTTTCATTTTACTAGAATTATCCATTTCATTAACTTTAAATGTAACATTTCCACATCTTACATTTATTTTCACATGTACATACATTACTACATCTTTATGTATATTTCCTTGCAGCTACATTATTAAAATCAGTGATGAAAATCTCAACATTTGCTTTATACATGTGAACCAAACTCTATTTACCTAGTAGTTATATCTAAAGCACAGTGTATGTTGTTTAATGACACCTAATGAATCCATCTAATTTAGGGAACTCTACTTCTTAATGATTCTTTACAGCTGTCTATGGCATGAAGGAACATTTTTTAGTTAAGTCAACAGTTAAACCTACAGCATTACTGTAGTTCAGTTTAAACAAATGTGCTGCAGGTAGCCACATTTTGGTTACACATCCACCTTGGAAGAACATCATAAACAGTTTTGCAGTACGCATCCTTGCGTTGCAATATATACCATATACCAAAGATGTATTCATCCCAGTAAAATCACATGTGAGTAAGTCTCTTCTTCACTCAAAATCCTTCTATGGTTCATCATTGCCTGAAGAAATGGCATATATGCTTCATTGTATAGATTGCTTTTGATTTTGTCAGATTTTCACAGTTATTTTTAAAAGGAAGACTGCTTTGTGATTTTCTTTTCTTAACCTGAGTCAGTTTTACTTTTAAAATCTTAAATATATATATATATATATATATATATATATATATATATATATATATATATATGGATAGTACTTGTAGAAATAAATACTAATATTTTTATCTGATTGTCTTTGTTATTTTAATTTATTCTTTTTTTTTCAGATATTCATTAATTTTGTTAGTTCTTTCCTAAGGACAGACTTTTAATCTGACTCTTTTGGTTGTTGTTGTTCATTTGTATTTTTCTAGACAGGGTTCTCTGTGTGACAGCTCTAGCTATACTGTAACTGGCTTTGTAGACCATGTTGGTCTCCAACTCACAGAGACCCGCCTGCCTCTGCCACCCCAGTGATATCATTAAAAGTGTGCGCCACCAAGCCAAGCTTTATCTCACTTTTTGTATACTTCTGTTTTCTGCATCCTGTTCTCCAAAATTTTCTTTGAATTCCATCACACACCCTTGACCAGAGTACTTTACAAACACAGTTGAAGTGTCAGCATCTCCATTAGGTTTTATACTCACATATTTCATGTTATCATTTTGTCTGTGAGACACTGGGTGTGTAAATTCTTTGACTTTCCTGAGGTGAGAGCTCCTATTTTATAAACAGATAACTCTATAAATGATTTATAAGGCAACTATGATAATTTGGTATAACAATACTACCATGGATTAAGGGTCTCATGGATAATTATGGTGATGATCACATTCTTAAATAAGACATAACATTTGGGTGTTTTTCTTATGGAGACATCTGCGCTGGTGTTTCAGTGATCCAGTCTGTGAGGCAATCATGAATATTTATGCAAAAGAAGTTATGAAAAAATATAATACCTACCTACAGATAACTTTGTTTTACTTATTTCCAATGTTCTACATGACCTATTTTAAACAATTAATTCTTCACATGTGCTTCTAAATAAATTTTAATGTCTATGTACTTATTCCTTATGATTAGTGAGGTAATGTCTAAAGAGAACTGCACAGTCTTTGGAGAATATAGAAGGTCAGACTCTAAATCATGGTAGGAGTTGTGTTCGTGTTGAGAAACTATATGGTGTCTTTTGTACTTCAGAGGACAGGAGGTAGCAATACACTGTGGTATTAGAAGCACTATGATGATAGCTGTTGAAGTTTAAGAGAGGAAGAAAATGCCTTCAAATGAGGAAGAATGGAAGCAGGAAAATGTCAATGTAGAAGAGCTGTGAAGGTACAACTTGTGAGAGGGTCACCTTCTTTAGCAGTTGTGTGTGAAAGAATTCATCACTCTCTCCTTATAACTCTAGCTTCCTTGTTGCAGAATATCGTATCCACCTCCCATCTCTGCCTATGTTACTTTGACTTTGCTTCTGCCTCTTCCTCATATCCTCCTTCCCTAAATGTGAAAGTACTGTAGCACCAAGTCATTGAACTTTTGATTCTCTATACACCCCTCATTAACAATCTCATGCAGAACCATGGACTTAAATGCCCAACTTTAGTTTTGCAGCTTAGTCAGATCTCCTAGATGCTAGTAGCCTTGTGTGTCAACTGCCTGTTATGAGACCTCTTCTTGGATGTCTAATATGAGTTTTAATTTTTTTCATTGTATTGTTTTTCTCAAAGTAAAACACAATAAGATAAAAACCAAAACTACCACATCAAGTTGCACAAGACAAAAAGAAGAGGAAAAGAAGAAGAAGAAGAAGAAGAAGAAGAAGAAGAAGAAGAAGAAGAAGAAGAAGAAGAAGAAGAAGAAAAGAAGAAGAAAAGAAGAAGAAGAGCCCAAGAGAAGGTACAAGAATCAGAGACCCTCTCATTCGCCCACTCAGGAATTCTATAAGAACACGAAACTAGAAGCCATAATATAAATGCAGAGCACCTGGTTCAGACACATGAAAGCCCTGTGCATACTGCTTCAGTCTTTGTGAGTTCATATGAGCTTTTCTCATGTTGATTTAGAAGGCCTTGTCTTCTCGGTGTTCTCTATCCTCTCTGGCTCTTACACTCTTACTGCCTCCTCTTTCTTGGAGTTCCATGAGCTCTGAGGGGAGGGATTTCATAGAACCATCCAGTTTATGGTTAAGTTTTCCAAGGTCTCTCATTCATAATGTCTGGATGTAGGTCTCTGTATTTGTTCCCATTTGCTGAAGGAGAAAACATCTCTAATGAGGACTGAACAAGGCTCTGATCTACAACTATAGCATAGTATCATTAGGAGTCATTTTATCCCTACATTTTTTCTTCTATTTTTAGACCAGAAATATTTGTTTTTACCATAGGTCCCTGGACTATCTCGTCTCTGGTTCTTGGTCACACAAGCAGTGTCAGGTTTGGGTTTTATCTCATGGAGTGGGCCTTGAGTCAAATCCATTATTGGTTGGTTACTCCCACAAGCTTTGTGCCACCATTGCCCTCACATATCTTGCAGGGAACACATCATTGTAAATAAAGGTTTTATGTCTGGCTTGCTGTTTGTTTCTCTTTTGATACCATGAAGAGTGCCTTCCTGAACCAAAGATGCTGGAACACAGGGGTGAAGGCTCTATTTGGCACCAGCTTGACACCTCCACATTCAATGAGTTGTGTAGGTGTTCTTCAACATTAGGGCCTTGCTGTCAGTTTGTGGAGAGCAGCCTATAGTCTTGGTAACAGCTTGGTTTTTGTTGTTGTTGTTTTGTTTTGTTTTGTTGATTCCTGTTGGGGCTCCTTTGGCAAAAAAAAATGAGTTTCAATTTTAACATTTCCAAAATTAACCTAGCTCCCATCCTTGTGAATCTTTGTGACTTTGAGATTTAGTTATATGATAAATCTCCTTTTATTGTTTTGATCAAGCTAAAGATTTTGAAGTCATCTTGGTTACCTTTACCCTTCTCACTCCACCAGTTATTGTGGCTGTCATGTCTTCAAGTTATATCCAAAGTCTAAGTACTTCTTAGTTCCACCAGTTTTACCTCCCCGGATTGAGATGATAATGCCCTACCAGATTTCTGCTGCTATCTTACTTTATCTGGAAGGCCTCACATAGTGTAATGTTTGGCAGAATACAGCTTCAGCCCAGCATCTGATAGTTACTTATGATTTGCTATTTTATAATTAATCTCTATAAACTATAGAGTATCTGATGTGGAAATAAGTTATTTATGTGCTTGAGATATTGGTTTTACTGATTTAGCCAAGGGCAGGCATTCTTTTTGTTGTAGAATATTATTTTAAGACGTGTTACATTTGTTTATGCTATTTGCTTAATGATACAAAGATGTGTTGCATTCGTTTATGTTGCTTTTTTGTTTAACTCTGTGTGAAGCTGTGTTTCTAAACTTTGCCTGTCTAAAACACCTGATTGGTCTAATAATGAGCTGAATGACCAATGGCTGGTCAAGAGAAAGGATAGGTAGAGCTGGCAGGCAGAGAGAATGCATAGAAGGAGAAATCTAGAAAGTTCAAGGAGCAAGAAAGGAAGGAACCAGCCACACAGCCAGACAGCCACACAGCCAGACATGGAATAAGAAGGAAAGAAAAGATATACAGAAGTAGAGAAAGGTAAAAGCCCAGAGACAAAAGGCAAATGGGATGATTTAAGTTAAGGAAATCTGGCTAGTAATAAGTCAAGCTAAGGCTAGGCATCCATAAGAAAGAATAAGACTCTATGTGGTTTATTTGGGAGCTGGGTTGTAGGCTCCTAAAAGAGCCAAAGAGCCAAAAGAATAAACAAACAGCAACATTTTTTTAGTTAAGGAACATTCTATTTCCTGGAGACATTTTCCTAATCCATAACCTGCAAGACTACTCTTACTTTCTCAGGCATTTCCTGTATTTTCCTTCTCAACCACCAGGTTGGCAACAAAGTTTAAATGCCAAGGCTAACAGCATCTTGGGTCTTCTGTGGAAGAAAATGAAAATATGTAAAAAGCTAAGCAGCGCAATAACAAGACTAGATAAGATAAAACCTGTACAAATGGATACTGCCAGGGTCTGACAGTGTATGAACATTAGGTAGAAAGAGAGAGTTCAATGGCATGGAAGCATAATCTAAAAGTATAGGAATGACCACCAGATAGACAGTACTAACAAATTTCAAATCTGATTGTCTTTTTATTACCTGATCAAAAATTGCTATGTTACTGTAAATATTAAAATATGAAAAATATGAAGAGATGGATGAGTGGACTCATGATGGATGAGTTTGCTGTGAAAACAGGTGGACTGGAAATCAATCATAAGATCCCACTTGAAGCTGGGTATAGTAGTGTATGTCTGTGGTTCCAGTGCATTGATTTCAAGAAAGAAGGAGCAATAGAAGAATCCCCCCCCAAATTTTAATAGCCAAATATTCTACCATACAGAAAGGCAAATAATAAGATAGTTTGTCTCAGAAAACATAGAAGGCAAAGGCAGAGATCTGAGTTGTCCTGTGACCTCCACACTTGCAAGCTTGCATGCATATGCCTACACTCATACATTATGAACACAAACGTACAAATGCAAAAGAAAAATATCTGACAACTTTCTGGTTGAAAATCAATTTGAATTTTTCTATTATTTTTACTTTTGTTTTTATCTTTAAGAAAATCAAAACAGTAAGAAATAATTCTGTTAATTTGAGGGCAGGGGTATGTATAAACAGAATGGAAAACTTAATAAACTAAAACGAAAATGGTTAGCAAGTATCTGAGGGGTAAATGGAATGGCAATTTAAAAATGAGGTTTATGTACGAACTTGATATAATTTAAAAGTTAATTTCTCAAGATATAAATATTAACTGTCACAGGAGAGGAATCAAAAACATAATGACCCAGACTCAAATTTTAGTAAATTTACATGAATGATTTTTGTAGCTAATAATTTTTTTTTTTAAAGTAGAGTAGAAATTTCATAGTTTTTAAGCTCCTGAACATCTAAGGTTAATTTTAATGATCATGTTACAATTATCAAATGTTTATTGCTTTAAAAGAGGCCAAACAAACTTCTCCCTCTTAGCTTTTGTTTGCACAAAAGACAGCCTTTTGAAGCCCAAAGGTTTTATAAGAACGCCACATAGCATCTTGCCAACTAGCCATGTATTCACACCCTAACGCTTGCTTTATATTATGTACAAACAAAAGGCCCATCTAATGATTTACAAACTATCTCTTGGGGGTGACAACTCTTATTTTCTTCCCCTCATTATTCTCCAGTATCTCCACATGAGTCTTCAGGGTCCAAACACCCGAGTGTGATTTTGCTTTTGAGGTTGTGATCTACTAATGACTGACTGATTGTATAGGGTGTGGAAAGCCAGTACACTTTTGTAGCTAGAGTTTTCCTGCGTGGCCCACAGTCAGGACAAATCTCTGACTCCCGCCAGTCCCACAGCCACTCAGACCCAACCAAATAAACACAGAGACTTATATTGGTTACAAACTGTATGGCCGTGGCAGGCTTCTTGCTAACTGTTCTTACAGCTTAAATTAATCCATTTCTATAAATCTATACCTTGCCACGTGGCTTGTGGCTTACCAGGATCTTCACATGCGGCTTGTCATGGTGGCAGCTGGCAGTGTCTCTCTCACCCAGCTTCCTGTTCTCTCAATTCTCCTCTCTGTTAGTCCCGCCTATACTTCCTACCTGGCCACTGGCCAATCAGTGATTTATTTATTGACCAATCAGCAACACATTTGACATACAGACCATCCCACAGCACTTCCCCTTTTCTTTTCTTAAAAAGGAAGGTTTTAACCTTTACACATCTCCAAAGTCAGCTTGGTATATTTGGGAATTTGGGCGTAGCTTCTCTTACTACTTCCTGCTGGAGGGGGGCGCTGTATCTTATGGGGACACAAAGAATATTTTAGGATTATGGAGTAGTCCATGAGGGTATATCGTCTGAGCCAGTTGCTTTCAAGCCATTCTGGATGTTGGATCATTTGGGCCATGGTGTCATTGGAGACCTTTCAGGGGGTCTTGGCTGGTCAAACCTGATGTATATTAATCTGGAACAAATCCATAGCCTCTGGCTTTCTGTGGAAACAAAAGCAGAACCTCCTTTCCAAAGCAACATATACTTACATCCAAATTTTGAAGTCAAGGTACCTTTAAAATACACATTTTGGCATAACTCAACAGCTTTTGTAATCAAATGTTTTTCTTCAGTTACGAATATCAAAGAGAACATAATCCAGATTCTCTGTGTGGTAGCCATCTTTACGTGGCTTATTTTTTTATATTTGCTTTAGCCTATTGCTTTAAACTGTAGCCTTCTAAGCCTGAAATGGCGCTGGCGCTATGGCTGCTGGCTCCGCCCACTTCAGCTTCCCAACATGGCAGTGGTACATTTTCCGCCAGTTCTGGGAGCCATCAACTCTCAGAAATAGTGGGTCTATGCTTCTATCAAAGCAGCGTGTAGCCCAGAAATCTCTTTTTTTTTGTTTTGTTTTGTTTTGTACTAGCAAAGGCTAAATCCACCACACAGCTTAATGTGCCACTTGCAGAGGCCTCATTCCCACCATACTGCAGGTTGAGCATGCACGCCAGGAACCCACCATAGTAGCTCAAACACGCAGGCTGCCGCTAGCTTGAAAGAGACAACTAGGAGCTGTTTTTAGCTCCGTTTTAGAATCTTTTTACTCAGGTTTTAGGTGGAAACTCTTGCCAACACGTTGGACGCCATTTGTAGCTAGAGTTTTCCTGCCTGGCCCACAGTCAGGACAAATCTCTGACACCCGCCAGTCCCACAGCCACTCAGACCCAACCAAATAAACACAGAGACTTATATTGGTTACAAACTGTATGGCCGTGGCAGGCTTCTTGCTAACTGTTCTTACAGCTTAAATTAATCCATTTCTATAAATCTATACCTTGCCACATGGCTTGTGGCTTACCAGGATCTTCACATGCAGCTTGTCATGGTGGCAGCTGGCAGTGTCTCTCTCACCCAGCTTCCTGTTCTCTCAATTCTCCTCTCTGTTAGTCCCGCCTATACTTCCTGCCTGGCCACTGGCCAATCAGTGATTTATTTATTGACCAATCAGCAACACATTTGACATACAGACCATCCCACAGCACACTTTAATGCCAGCTAAAGTTTATAAAGTTAATTGTTTTAATAATTCTCACTCATATAAACCCTCCTCTTTCTCGTTAATTAGACTCCCAGAGCTCCACCCGGGGCCTAGCCGTGGATCTCTGCATCCAGTTCCCTCAGTCGTTGGATGGGGTTTCTAGCATGACAATTAGGGTGTTTGGCCATCCCATCACCAGAGTAGGTCAGTTCGGGCTGTCTCTCGACCATTGCCAGCAGTCTATTGTGGGGGTATCTTTGTGGATTTCTGTGGGCCTCTCCAGCACTTTGCCTCTTCCTATTCTTATGTGGTCTTCACGAATGGAAACACATGAACTATGAACCAATGGCTGAGGGGCCCCCAACTGGATCAGGCCCTCTGAATGTGTGAGACAGTTGATTGGCTTGATCTGTTTGGGAGGCATCCAGGCAGTGGGACTGGGGTCCTGTGCTCATTGCATGAGTTGACTGTTTGAAACCTGGAGCTTATTCAGGGTCGCTTGGCTAGGCCTGGGAGGAGGGGACTGGACCTGCCTGGACTGAGTCTACCAGGTTGATCTCAGTCCTTGGGGGGAGGCTTTGCCCTGGAGGAGGTGGAAATGGGGCGTGGGCTGGGGGGAATGGGAGAGGGGCGGGAGGGGGGAGAACAAGAGAATTCGTGGCTGATATGTAGGCCTAATCGTATTGTAAAATAAAAGAAAAAAAATAAAGTTAATTGTTAGAGGAGTGCTGTGGGATGGTCTGTATGTCAAGTGTGTTGCTGATTGGTCAGTAAATAAATCACTGATTGGCCATTGGCTAGGCAGGAAGTATAGGTGGGACAAGGAAAAGAATTCTGGGAAGTGGAAGGCGGAGAGAGAGGGACACTGCCAGCCGCCATCAGGACAAGGAAGATGTAAAGTACCGGTAAGCCACAAGCCATGTGGCAAAGTAAAGATTAATAGAAATGGGCTAAATATAAGAGTAAGAGCTAGACAATGACAGGCCTGAGCTAATGGCCAAGCAGTTTAAATAATATAAGAGTTTGTGTGTTTATTTTGTAAGTGGGCTCTGGAACTGGCGGGACTTGGTGGCGGGAGCTGGAGAGAAATTCTCCAGCAACAAATGGCGTCCAACGTGGTGGCAAGAGTTTCCACCTAAAAACTGAGAAAAAAGATTCTAAAACGGAGCTAAAAACAGTTCCTAATTGTCTCTCTCAAATAAGCGGCAGCTGCCGGTTTGAGCTACTGGCGGGTTCCTAGCGTGCGCTCTCGACCTGCAGTATGGTGGGAATGAGGCCTCTGCAAGTAGCACATTAAACTGTGTGATGAATTTAGCCTTTGCTAGTACAAAACAAAAAAAAAGAGGTTTCTGGGCTACACGCTACTTTGGTAAAAGTGTAGACCCACTATTTCTGAGAGTCATGGCTCCCAGAGCTGGCGGAAAGCGGACCGCCGCCATGTTGGGAAGCTGAAGTGGGCGGAGCCAGCAGCCACTGCGCCATTTCAGGCTTAGAAGGCTGCAGTTTAAAAGCAATAGGCTCAAGCTAATATAAAAAAAATAAGCCACGTAAAGATGACTACCACACAGAGAATCTGGATTATGTTCTCTTTGATATTCGTAACTGAAGAAAAACATTTGATTACAAAAGCTGTTGAATTATGCCAAAATGTGTATTTTAAAGGTACCTTGACTTCAAAGTTTGGATGTAAGGATATGTTGCTTTGGAAAAGAGTCTCTTTTGTTTCCACAGAAAGCCAGAGACTATGGATTTGTTCCAGATTAAGATACATCAGGTTTGACCAGCCAAGACCCCCTGAAAGGTCTCCAATGACACCATGGCCCAGATGACTCAACATCCAGAATGGTTCCAAGGCAACTGGCTCAGATGATACAGCCTCATGGACTACTCCATGATCCTAAAATTTTCTTCGTGTCCCCATAAGATACAGCGCCCCCCTCCAGCAGGAAGTAGTAAGAGAAGCTACGCCCAAATTCCCAAATATACCAAGCTGGCTTTAGAGATGGAATTGGCTCACTCCCCCTCTAAACCCAGACATATTGCTCAAAAAAAAAATGGTTAAGAGATTCTTGTGTCCCAAATCAGAAGAGCCCTCTGGTGTGGGACAGAGAAAAAACAATATTTTTATTTAAAGCAGGTTGATTATAAATACAATCTCTTTCTAAAGAAAAAAAGGGGATAGTTTAGATATGATAGGATGAAAGGGTAGATTAATGAACCTACTTTTAAAGAGTAACAACTTGTTTAAAATGTTTTACATCGCTATAGATTTTAGTTTATTGATACAAATTTAAACTTAATTTTGTTATACTGTATATATATTTCTATTCTTGTTTGAGGTATTATGTTTATGTAACTCATTTAAAATTGTAATGGATAATTAAAAAATAGATTAATAGTTAGTCATCTATGATAATATTTGTAGCCATGTTAGTTAAGTCTTCTAGGTATACATAGATATATTTCAGATAGATAGGTAGTCTTCAAACACTTCAAAGACCTACAGAATATGGCATTTAAAATGTTTTAAAAATTTAGACTTTCTGGACAGTGAGACATGTCTGCTCCTGACAGCACCGATTTACTTCAGAGAGGAGGATGGGCATCGAAGACACTCCATACGGAGTTTAGCTTCACCTTGACAAAAATAGCCATTTGGGCAAGAAACTGTTCTTGCCTGGACTGCCTGATCAACTGGACATGCAGGACCCATACAAAGGTGACCACTGAACTTTGCTTGACAAAATGGTCCTTCAGGTTCCTGCTTTGCAGAGAAAACTGCCAGACATTCTACAGGACACAGAGAAAAGTGAATAAGAGACTCTAGGCCTGTGGGCTGAAGACAGATGTCCCAACCTTACAAGAGAACTTTGAATGACTGTCCAGGCTGCCAGCTGTCTCTGTCTACCCTACAAGACTCCTAAAAGTTGCTTATATCCTTCTCCATTTCTCAGGTAGTAGTATATCCTTCTGAGGTCTTTGATGTGGTTAAAGACTAGATACTTACAATTTTCCTTAGTTATAATAAAAGATAAGTTAGATATAAAACCTTAAACTTACAAATATAAGATAGATAGGATCTCTTCTTTAATATTGTAACTGTAATTCTTGCTTGATAATTGTTTTGTTATATGTAATTTTACTATGTTAAAGTTAAAACCTTCCTTTTTAAGAAAAGAAAAGGGGAAGTGCTGTGGGATGGTCTGTATGTCAAGTGTGTTGCTGATTGGTCAGTAAATAAATCACTGATTGGCCATTGGCTAGGCAGGAAGTATAGGCGGGACAAGGAAAAGAATTCTGGGAAGTGGAAGGCGGAGAGAGAGGGACACTGCCAGCCGCCATCAGGACAAGGAAGATGTAAAGTACCGGTAAGCCACAAGCCATGTGGCAAAGTAAAGATTAATAGAAATGGGCTAAATATAAGAGTAAGAGCTAGACAATGACAGGCCTGAGCTAATGGCCAAGCAGTTTAAATAATATAAGAGTTTGTGTGTTTATTTTGTAAGTGGGCTCTGGAACTGGCGGGACTTGGTGGCGGGAGCTGGAGAGAAATTCTCCAGCAACAGAGGAGAATATAGATAAGAGAGTAATTTAAGCTTATGAACCATGGGACTAAAATTATTTATGAAGGCTATCTTCCAGGCAGATGCTAGGAAACAAAGAGAAAGGCAGCTCTGAGAGGGGTAAGTCCTGAGATGAAACATTGCTGACTGGGGCACAGTGGTGAAGCTGCTAGTTTATTTCTATTGTTATTTAACACTCCGTTATTTACAATACATAAATGTCAGCTCAGATTCTTCTGTACCATTCCATTGAGACGTGAACTATGCATTTGAAAATGACTGAGGTTGGAATTTATGTTTTAAGCATATGGCTGAATTTATGGAGTTCTCCTGTAATCATTTAAAGTCTCTCTTTCTCAATTGACTTTCAGTTTTGGATGACATAGAGTTTCACACACCAGAATTAAGCCCTTGGAGCAATAGCACTTACTGGCAGGAAATAAAATCCAAATTTTGTCTTATTACTTGTGCTTTTATTGCTGTATGTGTGTGTGAGTCCCAAACAAATGTTGATCAGCACATGGAATTCTCAAATATTTGAGCAAATGGTAGATTTAAATCATGAGAGAAATCAGTGGCTGGAAATGTGCCTTCACTCTGAACATAAATAATCAAGCCCTCAGGTCATACTTTCTAAGCCGATTCCTACCATAGTTGAAGAATTAATACACTGGATTGTGCTCTCAGACTGACACAAATAAGTTGGCTACTGGCCAGCCCATTTGGTTTTTCTTACTCATTCTTCCAAGCAGAAATGGATAGATGCTCTCAATCACCTCTTGTTTTCCTAAGGTATCGGGGTTCCGACCTTTTATATATGTTCCTAGAATTTATCTAGTTAGAGCAAAGGAGGTTTAGAAAGATTTAGTTCCTAGACAGAAGAAACTGTGATTGAATACTAATAGAAAGCAAATATAAGTTAGTGTATAGCGAAGTATTATTTCCATATTAAGAATGATTACTTATGTTATAGGAGATATTGCTTGGTAATTAAGAGTGTTTACTATTCTATCAGAAGACCAGAGTTTGGATTCTAATACCCATAAAAGGCAGGTCACAAACACCTGGGACTTCATCTTCATGGTATCCAATGACCCCTATCTAACCTCTGTAGGCACCTATGTATGATACTTGTGTGTGTGTGTGTGTGTGTGTGTGTGTGTGTGTGTGTGTGTGTATATATATATATATATATATATATATATATTTACATAAGTAAGATAAAGTAAATAAAAAAGAATAAGCATTGAACACTCATGACCCACACAGATTGACAATGCAAAGATTTGACCAACTACTGAGAATAACTTGAAAATAAATATAATACACAGAAAACTAAACATAAAAATATTGGACTTTGAATAAGAAAGGACAGTTGTCTCTGAGAGCTGAGAAGCAAATGAGATAAACCCCATAGTTTTCATAGATAAAACTCTCAGGAGGAGTTTCCAGAGCATGGCAAGGAACAGAAGAATCTTGGCAAAATTGAAGTGTCTTTCTCAGTGGAGGCAATTAAGCTGGAAGTCTGGAAAAAAGAAAGCTGTTGGGATTCTCAAGCTCAGAACCAGAAAAGAGAGCACTGCACAGAGGGAACTCTCAATATATACAAAAGGTCTCTTTACAATATTCATTTGAAGATGGATCAGTACAAATAAGTGAAAGGTAAAAAATAATTCAAATGAGGGAGTGAGAGAGATGTCTTCAGTAAATTGTTGGCTGTGTGAGTGTGAAGATTTGAATTAGAATTCCTATGCCAGGATAAAACCAGAATAAATAAGCATGCTTCTATAATCCCAGTTTGGGGGAGGTAAAGACAGAAGGGTCCCTGGAGCTTGTGCGAAAGGTATGCTATTGAAATTAGTGATTCCACGTAAAGTGAGAGACCTTGTTTGCTATAAAAAAAAGAAAAAGAAAGAAAAAAACTAGAGATGGTTCAGAAAGATACCTGATGACAACCTTTGGCTTGCACATATGTATGCATAAGCACACATTCACATGTGCACATATGAACACATGTACAATTGTATATCACACACACACACACACACAAACACTCCCATGCACACAATGATTATAAGAGAGAGTGAATTTGAATAAAGCATATTCCACAAAGCTGGAGTAAAATATCCATGACTCAGTCAGGAAGAGGATCTGGTTTTAGCATGGACAGAAAAAATTTAAAAACAAATCTGAAAGAACTAAACAAATTCAACATGATTGACTGTGAATTATAAGAAATGTACAAGGTGTATAGGAATACAAAATCACTCAGCATCCAATGAAAATCTAACAATGTTTGTTTTCCAATCAAATGTGCAAAATAAATAAATAAATAAATGAAAAATGAAAACCTGTATGGGTCTGTTCCAAGTCCTCTGCATACGTGCTGTAGTTATTTAGCTTGGGGTTTTTGTAGGACTCCAGTGGGAATGGGCAGTGTCTCTGACTCTTTGGCCTGCTCTTGGGAATTCTTTCCTTCTACTGGGTTGCCTTGTCCAGCCTTGATATGAAGGTTTGTGCCTAGTCTTATTGAATCTTGTTATGCCATGTTTGGTTGATATCCTTAGGAAGTTTACTCTTTTCTGAAGGGAAACTGAGGAGCAGTGGATCTGGGGGACAGGGGAGGTAAGAGAGGGCACTGGGAGCAGTGGAGGGAATGGAAACCATTCAGGATGTAATGTATGAGAAAATAATAAAAAAAAAAGTAAAAATGAAAACCAAACTGAACTGGTGTAAATGTTAGAACTTGCATGGAAAACCTTGCAATATTATTAAAGCTGTGCACTACATGCTCAGGAAAGCAGAAGTAAAACTGAGAACGCCACAGGGATGTGGAAGACATAGAAACATTTGAAGGAGCTTATGGGGGTGAAATTTTCTTTATGTTAAGAAGAAAATACATTTTAAATAATATTTTTATTCTTTAAAAGTTTTATATTTTTATATAATGCCTATTGACCATATCCATCCACCATTTGATCTCTCCAAGTCCCCTTAGTACCTCCCCACATTATCTCACTCCTAATTATATCACCTCTTTTTTATTGTTATTAATAACACTATGAGTCAATTAATACTGCCAAGGTGCACATGGGTATGTGGTTATTCTCTGGGTCATACACAACCTACCAATGGCTATGTCCTTAAAGCAGAGTGACTGTGTCTCTCTCATTATTTATCAACTGCCAATATTTCCTTTAGTAGACATGGAGTCTTGGGGGATCTTCTTCCATTTCAGTTTGAATTTTAACTGACTTGGTCTTGTGAAAATCTTGTGCAATTAACTTCAACTATTGTGAGTTTACTGGGTGTAGCTGCAAGATCCTTCCCAGAAATCAGTATTTCACAGCTCTCTTCCCCATCTACCAGGTCTTATATTCTCTCCTCTTTGACAAAGTTCCTAGAGCCTAGGAGTATACAATTGATTATTAACATTGAATATAATATTAAAGAAGATATAAAATAAAGAAAAAAAGGGATTGATGGTGAAAGAATTTTAAAATATTGGTAATAAAAGCCATTTAAAATTAATCAAAAATACTTTTTTTAAAGATCTGGGAGGAGTTCAACAGTATTTTGCTCCTCCACAGTATTTTGAGTGCAGTTCCCAAAATCCATATTGTTCTTCTCACAAATATCTGTAACTCCAGTTTTCATTTTCTGGCCTCTGTGGGTAACCCATCCCCAGCATACACAGTACATATCCAAGCAATGAGATGTCATTCACCTATAGAATTAGAAAAGTTGATCTCATGGAAGTTGAGAGGTAGGAAATGAATAAGAGAAGACAAGGTCAACAGGGCACAGGAAGGAATCGAAAGTCTGATCAATGAATACCAAGATATTTAAATAGAACAAAAAGTGGTGCGTGATTGAAGATCAGGGTGAACATAAACAGAGATTATACACAGCACATCTTAGAAAGTTTCAAGAAAGTATTCTGAAAACTTGAATAACAACAACAACAACAAAATCAATGTTCAAGGAGATAAATGGGGTTAACCTGATTTGGACAGTATTCAGTATGTAAATTTATCAAAAATCATGTCAAAGCTTTGATACATACAGTTTTTATGATTCTATGAATCAATTATAAATTAATTTTAAAATACAAAATAAAAGGTCATTTATAACCACACACCAGTAGTGAGCTTAAAAATTTTTGAAGCAGCCAGATATATGAAACTAGATCTTCCAAATGAGAAAAAATAAAGGAAAGCATGCAGCAAAGAGGGTTGAATAATTAAAAGTAAGATATTTTTCCAAATTCAACTAAAATTTGGACTTGGTGGTGTACCCTTTCTTTAGTACTGATGAAGCCAAGACAGGTTAAGAATGATTTCTAAGACAATCTGATCTACATACTGAGTGTGAGGCCAATCTGAGCTATTTCGGTGAGACCTTACCTCTAACAATAGATATACAATGTAACAAAGTAAAACATTCACAAAAAAATTCAAAAGCAGTTATATTCCTTCAGGGGGTAAGAGGCTCATCAACAACCAAACACTGAGAGATAAAGAGAATGACCACAAGACATCGTTAACATCAAATCTCTATAACCCACTGATGTAAACAACTGGAACAAATTAGTCACTAGTGGGAAGTATCTCTCAAAGACTCTTGGATCCCTTCACTATTATAAAGAAAGGATTAAGAGATCATTATTTGGGCCATGTTTTTTTTAAATGGTTTTATGATGCTCACTATAGCCTCCTTGTAAAGAAAAGAGCATAATGGTTTAAAAACCATAGAAAAATATTTGGTTTTGCCAAATTCAGGCTTCTTCAATTCTCTTCATGGAAATGAGGACTTTGGAACAGACACATTAAAGTTGTTGCACTGGCTAACGCTATTTCGGGGAGTGATAAATTATTCTTTAACTCTGACTCACGAGTCTTATGTTTTCAAATACAATCCATGAAAACATTTGGGCAAACATTTTAGTTTGTAAATTGGATAAAATCTCAGACCCTCCATAGTTCTTTGGAGGTAGTTTTGGCAACAGGGCTGGAGCACTGAGAGAGACAGCTTCTGGAAAAGAATGACAGCAGCCAATTTGCATTTCCTGACTCAAAATCATGTGAAGACATCCTAAAGCTACAAAACATCAATGGATTCCCTGGAAAGAGAGAATAGAAACTACAAAAGGGTGAATAAATACTTGTAGATCGCCTATGCTAAGTGCTTTGTATCTATACTGGGTAAAGAACTCTCAGTACTATAAAAATCAAAAATTAAAGTTACAAGTGAAAATCATTTCATACTTGTTATTAATAGGTTATTTGAATTTAAAAAGCATTGGTGAGCCTGTAGGTCAATGGCACTCTCACAAACTGATAATGCAAAATGATACAAACTTTAAAAGATGATTTATTAGTTTCTTGATAAACCAATCATACACCCACTGTAAGACTCAATTCTCCCACTCCTAAGCATTGATGAAAGAGACACAAAGCATTTATCCATAAACTGTCATGCACATAGTGTTAAAAATAAATTTTATAACATAATAGCCAAATGATGGAAACAATCCCAGTGTTAGAATCAGATGAATGAACAGTCTAGGAGGTACTACTCAGTGATTAAAGCCAAACACTTGGATGCATCCATTGTGAAAAACCAAGATCTGAATTATATTAAGTTAAAAAGTCATACTGCAAAATTTTATTATTCCAATTACATAACATTCTAGTAAATGCAAACCAAATTGTATCGATAGTTTTATTGTCCTTGGTGGAGCAGATACTGAGAAACAAGAGGGATGATTTTCAAAAAAGCAGTTTTCAGTGGTGAGAGATGTTTACTACCTTGATTGTTTATAGTAATAGATTCATGGATGCATATATATCATAGAATTTATCTAATTGATTGCCTTAATGTAAAATATATTTAACATAAGTGATTTCTCAATGCTAATAAATATAAATTGAACATGTTTATATTTCCTTTGCTCACTATTTTTATTTATTTTTCCATTACTTTTTCTTAATAATTAATTAAAAAGCAAGACTTTAAAAACATTAAGAACAACAGCATCTATGGGATTTTTTGTGAGACATGTTCCAAATAATTGATATGCTTGATTTTATTTTATCTTCATAATTACTATATTTAAGCCATTTTACAAAACTATATCTGAGGTTTACAGTTTAACCATCCTAACAGTTTTCTAGTTTAAAACCAGTAATTTGATCTAGTGTTTTTTTTCTTTTCAAAATAACAACTTTATATTTAGGTATACATACACACACATACATGCCTGGAGAGAGAGAGAGAGAGAGAGTGAGTTGATTGCTCCTGTTAAGTCACTGACCATTGAGATTTAGACTAGAACGCCATCTTTACTAAACAACGTGCATCTGTTTGTGTTCACATCCAGTAGACAGTGATTTTAAACAAATATTCCAAAACTTTGTGCTCTGCCTGATGTAATCCCAGGGTTTCCCTCTGATCCTCTGCATTAACTCTCTGCAGGAACACTTCATATTCCCATGAGGATTCTCTCATTTGCAGTCTCAGCTCTCATGTCACTGAGACAGATGAACTTTCAATGTAAAAGATGACTTTTTTGCTATATGATCTTATTTTATTTTTTCTACTGTACTTTTATATAGTTACTTTATATCATTTTTCTTTATTTCTATATAACAAGCAACATTATATGAAAAAGATTTCATGTAAACAGATGTCACCAAGAATGAACATTCAAACTTTCAAAGCTCTTTAATTATCATTGACTTAGCAGCTAATATTCCCATACAAGCAAAACTGTATTTGTCTTTCTGGTTCTGGGATGCCAGAATTTTTTTCCTAGTTCACCATAATAAAGCACACATGAACTTGTAAGACTGAAACAGGATGCATTGAAACTGCATGGGTCTGCATTAGGTCCTCTGTGTTTATATTATGGCTTCCAATTTAAAGTTGTTTTGGAATTCCTGAGTATGTGAATGAGTGGTTCTCTGATTCTTGTGCTTTCTCTTAGACTCTTTTCCTTCTATTGGTTTGTCTTGTCCAACTTCTATGTGACAGGTTTTGTTTTATCATATTGTATTTTATTTTGTTATAGTTTATTATCATCTCTTAGAAGCATGTTCTTTTCTAATTAGAGGCAGAAAGGGAGTGGGTCCTGATGGACAAGGATGTAGGAAGGAACTTGGAGGAGTAGAGAGAGGGTAAATTATAATCATGGTATATTATGTGAGCAAAGAATCTCTTTTCAATAATAAGGGAAAAAAGAAAATGTAAAACATACACAGAAGAAAGAAACTTTATTAGTGAATCAAAATCCTTAAGATCCTACAGTTTCTTGAGTTGTCTACCAAGGTCTTGTTTCATGATTTGCAGACAACACTATCTCTGGGTGGAGTGGACTTGAACTGGAAGAGAATGGAAACAAAAACAATTAATAATTCCAATTTTTCTTCCAAAGAACTATTCTCTTCTCTTCTCTCTCTCTCTCTCTCTCTCTCTCTCTCTCTCTCTCTCTCTCTCTCTCTCTTCCCTCTCTCGCCTCTTTCTCCCTTATTTAATATTATTTCTAAAGTGTAAAATTACCCTTCACTTAAATTAAAAAAAATCTTAATGTCTTTTTTCAGAGTGATTAAAAATAAGTGTGTACACACAACATTTTCTTTGGAAACCAATAAATACTAGTTGATATTTTTGCTTTTAAAAGGATTTTTTAGCATCAAATGGGCCTAAATCAAAACATAATTGTCAGATAACAAAGCAATGCATAGATTTGTTATAACCTGTTAAAATGTTAAAGGTAACTGTTGTTTTTTGGGGAAAAAAGCAATAATTTTGAGACTATGTGTATTATTTTTCTTGACATCCATCCATATTTTCTTTGTAATTTCTCCCTTATTATTTAGGTTATTATTATTGTTTATTATCCCTTATTATTAGGATGCCTGTCAGGACAGTTGCTCCATCAAAATAGAGTAAAAGGCCCTTGCCTAAAAAATGTTCAATGGTTTCAGAACTAATAGACAACAATATCTAAAGAAACAGAAGTCTTCCTTAGGGTCTAGGTCATCTGGGATTGCCAGTGACAAGGAAAGGATTCACAACTGTTTCAACTGGAAAACTTCTTTATCAATTTAGCTTTAAATTATTTCTTGATGTATCTAAGACATCCACACCATCATGAATTTTTCAAAGTGATAGCAATTATAATCTGCAAGATATGAAATACCTGATTAACACTTATATACTTAATAACAACAAAAATCTAGTATATTTTGTTTGTTTGTTTTTGTTTTTTGAGACAGGGTTTCTCTGTGTAGCTTTGCGCCTTTTCCTGGAACTCACTCTATAGCCCAGGCTGGCCTCGAACTCACAGAGATCCACCCTACTCTGCCTCCCAAGTGCTGGGATTAAAGACATGCACCACCACCGCCCGGTTAAGGGCACTGGATACTCTTCTAAAGGACCGGAGTTCAATTCCCAGCACCCACATGGCGGCTCACAGCTGTCTATAACTCCGGATCCAGGAGATCTGGCACCCTCACAGACCTACATGTAAGCAAAACACCAACGTTTGTTACATTTTTAATGTCTTGTGCAAAAATTAGGCTTATGAAGTATTTTGTTTTCTATCACTAATTTCAAAGACTGGGAAATCTGAATGAGAAACCAGTAGAATTGTATTTCTTTTATAGTGTTATTAACCTGTTGTGTTATTCTAATGGGTGTCAATATTAACTGTTCAGTTAAGGGAGAGATTTAAAATTTCCTGTGTGAGTGTATGCTAAAATGTGCATGGCCAACAGTAAATTTCTGAAGTTGAGTTAACTACATTTCAGGAAGATAGGATGTTTCAGAGCACATCTTGATAATGACAATTTGACATCTGAGAAATATGTAACTGCTAATGTTAAGTGAAAAGGGTACATTTCAGACCAAATGTACACGGAAAAAGATAGGAGGTTATAGTTACAAGCTTAGTCCGTTTAGGATTCTACAAAAAATTGAGAGTAAAGAGTTCATTACTATCTAATGTTTCATCAAGGCTATGCTCGAGGTAAGTTCTGATCACACATTTTACAAAAGATTTGATTCTACAATGTTAGAGGCTCTTGTGCTGCAAGTGGAATGGATAGATTAACAAATAGACATTGTTACTGTATCCAACACGTATACAGTATTTAAGTGTACACTTGTGAAAATCATAATTACTATTATAATGAGATGTGGGGTAGTAAACAATTACAATATGAAATTACACTTAAAATTCAACAAAATAATAGATTATGTATACATATTGATTCAATTAGGTATAATCTGCCCACAAAGAAGAAAATATTTAAAGTTAATGGTGGAATTTGAAGGCACAGAGAAATAGGATTAGGAGAAATCTTCATATTATAATTTTCTATATTTTTCATGTATAGAACAATAAAACTGTAAGGTTCTGAGAACTGCTGAAGAAAGACTCCAGACTCAAATACTTTGCAAACATAAAGAGTATTCTGCAGAAACAGCCAGCATGCAGGGGTCGATCATCCACACAAAATGGCAATGACACCCGGGGCAAAGGCCCCTTTCACGGGAACTTGGGGAATTTTAAACGTGGTGAGCTAATCTTTGTCTAGGAGATCTAGACAAATCTAAGGAGATGTTACATGGGGGTGCCTATTGATTGGAAGGAGCTAGTAACAGTTGCACCCATTGCAGACCCATTCAAGACTTCTTAGTCATGTATCGTTAGTAACAGCTGTATCCTGTAACTTTAGGTCTCCCTATCTTTATAAGGCCAGGTTTGAAATTGTTTAGATGATTGGCTAAACTTGACTGGGGAACTTCCTGGACTTAGGCTTGGGTCATTCTTCTATAGTGGAGTTACTCTATGTGTAAAATGCAGTTACTTTCCAACCCCTTCAAAACTAACACTATTTTATCATGGGAAGGATATTTATTGTCAAGAGAAACATCCATATCGATCATATAAGTGTATTTTCAAGTTTACTATGACAAAACATGCAGGAGTGAATGTAACTAAGTTCATTCAAATAAGCACTATTAAGTTGGTTTTATGAACTTGCATGGGAAATGAAGTTACTATGGAATAGAGATTCATAGCACATAGAGCCCTTGGCTCACTGAGGGAGTAACATAAAATTGTACCTATTATTTTGTAACTATAGTCTCCAATCAATACTAATATGTTTAGTTACCTAGAAGCAGGAAAGAGTATCATAAAAGACAGCTGTGTGGTTGAATACTATGATTGGGTTAACGGTCATTGGAAGTCTGCAGACCAATGAGAGTCAGTGGTTCTGTACATTTGATTTCTCTGTTCTCCTTCAGGACACTGAAACACTCTTCTTTCTCTGTGAAAGAGCAACTCTCGAGAAGGATGTTTTTTGTAAGTCAACAGAGAGTTACCTGCCTCCGGATCAACAGTAGGAACAGGAAGGGAGAGAAAAAAAAAGGAAAAAAAAAACTTGTTCTGTTTTCTTTATTAAAATTTTAACTAAAAATGTTGTAAACAGAGTACAAAGAAATTTTTTTAATATTGAACCATTTTAGAATATACAGCTAAAATTCAGTGCAATTACCCCAAACTCCTTAGTACATATTACCTAGCAATGCAAACCTTCTCAGAAACTACAAGCACACATAAAATCAGGAGATTAACACGAGTAAGCTACTGCTGCCTCCACAGAATTCATTCGATTTTTAAGAACTAAACAATTAATGAAGTAAAAAGGTCTCATTCTGATCCACATTTTTCTTTTAGCTGTTACTCTTTGAACTTCTTTCAACTGAGGATAACCCCTCAGTCACCACCTATCTGTCACTACCTTAATGGTTTTGATGATAAGAGACTAAACATTGGGTAAGATGTTGCTCAGTTTGGATTTGTCTCACAAGGCCCCATTCAAGGTGTGCAGTTTGAGTGTGATCACCATAGAAATGGTCTCATAATTGTAGGAGCATCTGCTCAGATGGTAATTTTAATTTGTCCCTTTGTCAGTCAAAATATCAGCTTATCAAATGGCTAGTATGATAGGTTAGCATGCTCTAATACTATTTTATATTTTAAATTTTTCATAACTTATGAGAATTTTATGAGATGATAAATGAACCATTAGTGTATTGTTTTCCTTGCCATTACTTATTGCTCTGATGATAATGAGTGCAGATGAAATGTCCTAAGTGTATCTTTCTGCCCTTATATTCTACTCTGAAGTGAATGACTCTTTGCCATTTCTATGTTTTCTTTATTATATAAAGACGTGGTTATACCTTTCCATTATGTATTACATTATTCTCTATGACATTCATTATTTTAATGCTCAGAATATTCCAGATTTGTCCCATAGAGGTAATTTAAGGTTTAGTTTTGAGGTCTTTCGGTCATCATTCTTTGTCACATCTTTTACCTTCTGACTACACAGTTTAAAAATCTATACATGCTCTATTCCTGAAACTCAAGATGGAATAGGTCTTTAGATGGAAATTGCTGTTTAGAGATGAGCAAGGATCACACCAATGGACAAGCCAAAGTGGACAGGGAAAAGCCCAGGGGGCCTCAACCCTACACAAAGAACCACAGGCAACGGAGGAAAGCTGGGAGCAGGTGAGGTAGTCTTCCCCAAGGAAGAGCACACCAATTGATTTTCTAGTGATGAATGGTCAACCCTGAAAGAATAAAATACAAGAAAGAATAAATACAAGTAATGTTATGTTACACAGACTGAACAGGCTATATTAAGAAATGTATATGTGTATACACACTGAAAATCTCAGAAGAAAGCAAGTCAATGGTCAAAATAACAAACCTACCATCTTCCAAACAGCCCGAAATACACAGACATGCTTCCAGCAGAGCAGGCTTAGAAACATAATGAGGCAGTGGACAAAGGAGATAAGGTCTATGTAAATGTGCAGCACTTCCTGTTTCCTTCAACAACTGAACAAGGCAGTAGAAAAGCATACTTTAAAATTATGTCATTAATGGTTGCTAACAGGTCAACTTCACTATAGGCCAGCTTATTCTAAATGTATTATTTTTAAAATTGGATAGGTCAACCTTTCTCAACAGTGAGTCACAGGTGAGGCTAAATTTAGCAAACCCAGGACACTGAACACCTGCATTCATAATAGCTCTCTTCCATGATTGTAGGGAAGGACTGTGTTCTTGTTCTTAACTTCAACTATACCCATTTTGTTTCTTTTAAATGTTTTCAGTAACACTGAAAATGCTTTGAAAAGAAAATCCTGTCCATGTTGAGCATGTCAACCAAAGAGATGGGAGCACTCCAGAATGAGTCTTATTGTGAAAATTCTGGAATTGGCCTTTCTTTGTGAGCAATTGTAACATCATACGCCTTGACACATCCCACTTTTGTCCCATCTGACCTTTTAGATAATAGCACAGGTGTTCATTTCCTTGAGCAACCACTTAACAACTGTACAAATACTACTAACAGGTTCTGAAGTTGTCATGACACTACTTTAACTTCTTCACAGGCAGGGTTAGAGAATAGAAATAGTTGTTGGAGACATATATTTCATATACACACATATCACATATACACATAGACACACACACACACACACACACACACACGCACATGCACATGGACCAAATAAATACACAAGAGTTAAATGTGTCAATTTCCTTTGGCAGAATCCAATGCAAGTCAAATATGATTATATTAGAAAAGTTCTTCATCTAGGCCAAAAACTCATTCCATTTAAAGAATGTTGTAATGTGTTTAACTTTCTGAAAATAATTTGATAGATTCTTCAATCTTACTGTGACCTAAACAGAACTTTTTAATTTGAAAATTGATTTTTTGAAATAAGATTGCAGAAATTCATGTAGGTGTGAGTTATTTAATTTTGAAAGTATTATAATGTAACAAAAGAAAGCAGCAAGACACTCAAATTGCTTGGACTTTTCAGATCATGGAAACAGCCTGAAATTTTTGTCTTGGATCTTATATAAAACTATTTCTGCTTCATGAAACAAAAATAGAAGGAATAAAAACAAAATGAAGTATATTAAAAGAACAAAAATCTAGCTTGTTGATTCTGTTATAGCAAAGTTGTACATCATTATCTATTATATCAGGGTATACTCATCAAATTAAGTATATATATTAAGAATATCAAATTTTCCTTACACTATAGATATTGAAGAAACAGTTTTAAGACAGCAGTTTTATGGTTATCATAACCTTCACCTGCTTTCAAAGACTTTTATTAGAAGATAACAGAAGAAACACAGTTAAATCCTGAATTGTTAAGTCATATTTTAAAATTAAAATTTTATATTAAAACTAAAAATACAGAAATATTTTAGTATTAAATAAAAGTTTAAGAAAGACAGGAGGAGGCTAGGTGTTGGTTGCCCATACCTTTAATCCCAGCACTCAGAAGGCAGAATTCGAGGCCAGCCTGTTCTACAGAGTGAGTTCTAGGACAGCCACAGCTGTTAAATAGAGAAACCCTGTTTTGAAAACAAAACAAAACAAAACAAACAAACAAAAAAAAAACAAAGACAGGAAGGTAAATTTCTAGTTCTTAGATTTCTAAACACTCACCAGACAAAGTCAATCCTGCTTTATTTAAGCTTTGAAACGTACTCGTTTTCCAGCGCCAATGTTTCGCTTGATTCCCTTATTGGGTTGACAGGTGATCATTCACAGTTTCCACAGAAAATGGGAGGTAAATGTTAATAACTATGATTTAATCAATATATGAAGATACCAAGATGCTATTAAGTAATTAATTTGTTGGATATCTTGCTAGCAAGAGTCAGAAATAGTATCCAGAGCTGGGTTTCTCTAACTCATAAAATTTTCTCTTCCTATCAATCTTTGGCTGTCAACATTTCAAACACATCAACATATAGATCTCTGTATAATCATTTCACACCTCTGAATGCCAACCAAGGGTGTGGCAGGGATTACAACACTGATGTCAGCATTAAAGTCCCTGGAGCTGAAGCTGGAATCTTCCAGTCAACAAACAACACAGCCTTGAAGCAAATCCTTTTTACTGTCTACCATTAAGTCTCCTTAGTCTCAAAAAAAAAAAAAGGAACATATAGCCTTAAAATATTTTCATTGGTAATGATGAACAATGATAATTCCAATAAAGTGACAGATGGCCCAGTGCTTCACTGCCCTAACTTTTCTTAAGAGGGCCTTTTACAGTTTGGCAGCCAATGAAATTTATACTCACTTTCATTTCATTTTTTTCTCTGTAATCAAAAATAAATTTCTGATTATTTTTTTCTACACTGAAGTTTTCCAGCATATTCTACTGAGAGTGATTTCCATGGCTTATCAGAATTAACTGAATCAAACACTTCCCCCCTACTGTTGCATCACCAGACTCCTCTTCACAGTGGATAATCTTACTTCCTATGTCGTTGGGTGGATATTAAAAACTATTAATGTGTATATACTAGCTTCTAGAAAACTCTATCATCTACTAATTCTGTTAGCTATTTTGTTTAGGAACAGTTGACTATTTGTTCAAGTTCAGACTGACTTTAGAGCAATTTTTTTTTAAAGATCAATCTCCATTTAGCTAAGCCATAAGAGAATCTACTTTTTGTGCAACTTCTTCACATGACTATTTTATTTGAAGTTGCCTGTGTGAATCTTAAGGACACACACACACACACACACACACACACACACACACACACACCCCTTAATAATAACTGCCTCAGGGCCATTGAGATGGCTCAGCAGGTGTAGGTGCTTGACACAATTCCTTACAATCTGACTCCAATCCTTGGGACCCATGAGATGGAAGGAGGAAACTCACTTCTTCAAGGCATCCTCTGGTCTCCACACACGCTCCATGGCTGATTCACCACCAAAAACACATACATAAATGAAATTTAAAAATAGGTCCCCACCCCTTCTACATGATATCCAACATTGGGCTTTGACATTCTTGAGAACATGGAGTTTCTAGAACCTTTGACACCAGGAATCTGAGGAGACTTAATAGAAACAAAAGGAAAATGATTTTCTTTTTATACAGTGACTGAAATAAAATGTTCAGATTGCTGAAGGTTAAAAATTTGTAACACTGATAAGTGTTTATAAGTACAATGGAAAACCATAATTTCAGTGAAATTTTTCTTGTCCCTAAGCATAAGTAACTTTCTTGATTGATTCACTGGTGCTACGAGAATCTCTAATATTGAATTTTGATTGAATATCTCAGGAATATATGCTAAAAATTATTCTAAGATAAACCTTTTTGTATACAGAAAATTTTACTACAATAACAAAAAAACTAAAAAGATACACATTATTTGTCAATCAATTCTGAGGATGATTTCATCAGTACTACTGTATTTAGATACTAGCCTTTCCTGTGATATTGTATATTTTATTCATATTTTGATAACTGATATTTAAATATAAACTTACCTTAAATATCTTTGAAACAATAATATCAAACACACTAAGAACTGAAATTATAAAATCAAAAAAGTTACTAAGTTTGCCTGCCCTTGAATACTAACTAAAAATAATAGAAGAAAACAAATGAGAATAATGAGCTCATTCATGTATCTTCTTCTTTAAATAGTTAAATTTGTGTCAGCATTTGTGGAACTAGCAGAGTTGAGGAAGATGTTTTGTATTCTAACTTCTACCATTTATGTATAAATGAGCTCAACTTCCTCAAACCTCTCATCCCTCATCCAGCAGTGAGGCATCTGGGTCAGATATTTTCTAAAATACACCATGCACTAATGATTTGAATTGCACTCTCTGTGAAACTGTTAACAAATAATTACTGAAGTGAATAGGTGAATGTTACTGGGCATCATGGCATGGGATTATACCCTAGCACTTTTGAAGTTGAGACAGAAAGATTGCAAGTTTGAGGCTAGTCTGAGGTACATAGTGACATCTGCCCTCAAAAACTGAAAAGCAAAGGGAAGACATAAGGCAAAAAAGAAAGAAAAATCACCTTTTATTTTATAGGGCACTGCTACTTGAGTGATTGACATTGTTTACATGTAATAAGTTCAACAGAATCTTTAGATGTGCAGTTAATATATCACAGAAGAAGATTTGATTTTAATAAAAATGGAGTTTTTGATGTATGGAGGAAACTCCATAGTCACTGGGATTCATACCATAGGATGGTGTACGATGTATGATGATATGCTGCTATATTGCAGATTCCTAAGTGATAAATTACATTGAATTACTCATAAGAATGTTAGAAGTCTAGGCTACAGTAGTTTGTTTTTAGAAAATCAATGAAGTAAAAGTGTTTAGTTAAGGCCTTAGCCACATTCTCTAGTTTCCTTATTTTACTGACTTATTTCCATTTTCAAAACAAGGAGTAAGGGCCACAAGAAAACAAAATGATTTAGTGGGTAAAGGCACTTGTTGCCAAGCCTGAATACCTGGGTTCAAATGCCAGGACTCATATGGTAGAAGGAGAGAAATGGCCTCAGTAAATTGTCCTCTACCTTTCACACAAGCACCATGGCATATTCAAGGGCACACATACACATACAACTAAATTTTTGAAAACTAAAATGGAAGAGATAAAAAGGAAATGAATTATGCTTAAAAAGAGTCCTTTGATATTATAATGAATGACTAAATCTTTCTCTGGAAACCTATACAATTTTTGGGTAATCAATGATCATTTTATGCTGGCTTCTTTCTCATAGTTTATCATCAATTATACACTTGTAGAACCAGAGTTTCTATGAGAAAGAATGAGGAGTATTCACCTTGATATACTGTAATTTTGTTGGGAGTATTATTAATAAAAGAGTTAATAGTGATGTATCTCACATAGAGGCATTTAGGGATAACACAAGTACACAAAGGAATTTTTGGCCAAACACTAAATTTTTAAGTGAAAGCACCTCTACTCATAATTTCTTGTTTATGTGGTGGGGACTTCCAGGAGCTATTACTGACTTACCAGAAAAATCTATCTCAAATTCAGTTTTGATGGAACATCCTTAGAAAATTTTCAGTTTCGTGGAATTTTTATATAGAAACTAATGGTTTTTTTTCCAGGATACTCTTTATTCACAGGTCAGCTTAACCAGAGGACACAGGACAGTTTTGATTGTTTTTTTTTTTTTTGATTGGCTGTTGGGTTAGGAAGGGTTCACTGGGGTAAGGAGGTTCTTTAAGGTGTGCAGAGACAGGTGTCATCTATCCAAGATCTAGCTTTCCTTGCTGTTGGCCTATGGGGAACTTTGGTAGGTAGAGTCAGATGTCTTGAATCTCTGCTCCCTAACAATGCTCCCATCTGTGATGGGGTGGGGACAGTTTTTCTTTCTTTTTTTTTTATTTTGTTTGTTTGTTTGTTTGTTTTTTAATTTTTATTTTGCAATACAATTAAGTTCTACGTACAGGCACAGATTCCCTTGTTCTCCCCCCTCCCGCCCCCCTCACCTTCCCCCCAGCCCGCCCCCCATTCCAATCTCCTCCAGGGCAAAGCCTTCCCCACAGACTGAGATCAACCTGGTGGACTCAGTCCAGGTAGGTCCAGTCCCCTCCTCCCAGGCCGAGCCAAGCGACCCTGCATAGGCCCCAGGTTTCAAACAGCCAACTCATGCAATGAGCACAGGACCCAGTGCCAGTGCCTGGATGCCTCCCAAACAGATCAGGCCAATCAACTGTCTCACCCACTCAGAGGGCCTGATCCAGTTGGTGACCCCTCAGCCATTGGTTCATATTTCATGTGTTTCCGTTTGTTTGGCTATTTGACTCTGTGCTTTATCCGACCTTGGTCTCAACAATTCTCTCTCATATAAACCCTCCTCATTCTCGCTAATTGGACTCCCAGAGATCCACCTGGGGCCTAGTCATGGATCTCTGCATCCAGATCCATCAGTAGTTGGATGAGGTTTCTAGCACGACAATTAGGGTGTTTGGCCATCCCATCACCAGAGTAGGTCAGTTCGGACTGTCTCTCGACCATTGCCAGCAGTCTGTTGTGGGGGTATCTTTGTGGATTTCTGTGGGCCTCTCTAGCACTTTGTTTCTTCCTATTCTCATGTGGTCTTCATTTACCATGGCCTCCTATTCCTTGTTCTCCCTCTCTGTTGTTGATCCAGCTGGGATCTCCCACTCACCCAAGCTCTCTTTCCCTCCACCCTCGCCCTTCACTACCCCCACTCATGTCCAGGCTGTTCATGTAGATCTCATTCCATTTCTCTGTCATTGGGCGATCCCTGTGTCTTTCTTGGGGTACTGTTTTCCAGGTAGACTGCCTGGTGATGTGAGTAGCAGTCCAGTCATCCTTGTTCCACATCTAGTATCCTGTTATGAGTGAGTACATACCATGTTTGTCTTCTGAGTCTGGGATACCTCACTCAGGATGATTTTTTCTAGGTCCATCCATTTGTCTGCAAACCTCATGATGTCATTGTTTTTCTCTGCTGAGTAGTATTCCATTGTGTATATGTACCACATTTTGTTTATCCATTCTTCAGTTGAAGGGCATCTAGGTTGTTTCCATGTTCTGGCTATTACAAACAATGCTGATATGAACATAGCTGAACAAGTGCTCTTGTGGTGTGGTTGAGCATTCCTTGGGTATATGCCCAAGAGTGGTATAGCTGGATCTTGGGGGAGATGGATTCCCAATTTTCTAAGAAATCGCCATATTGATTTCCAAAGTGGTTGTACAAGCTTGCATTCCCACCAGCAGTGGAGGAGAGTTCCCCTAGCTCCACATCCTCTCCAGCATAAGGTGTCTTCAGTGTTTTTGATCTTAGCCATTCTGACAGGCGTAAGGTGGTATCTCAGAGTTGTTTTGATTTGCACTTCCCTGATGATTAGGGATGTTGAGCAATTCCTTAAATGTCTTTCAGCCATTTGAGTTTCCTCTGTTGAGAATTCTTTGTTTAGTTCTATAGCCCATTTCTTAATTGGACTGTTGGGCATTTTGATATCTAATTTCTTGAGTTCCTTATATATTCTGGATATCAGTCCTCTGTCAGATGTGGGATTGGTGAAGATCTTTTCCCATTCTGTAGGCTGTCGCTTTGCTTTGTTGACCGTATCCTTTGCCCTACAAAAGCTTCTCAGTTTCAAGAGGTCCCATTGATTGATTGTTTCTCTCAGTGTCTGTGCTGCTGGCGTTCTATTTAGAAAGTGGTCTCCTATGCCAATGCGTTCAAGACTACTTCCTACTTTCTCTTCTAGCAGGTTCAGAGTAGCTGGATTTATGTTGAGGTCCTTGATCCACTTGGACTTAAGTTTTGTGCACGGTGATAGATATGGATCTATTTGTAGCCTTCTACATGTTGATATCCAGTTTTGCCAGCACCATTTGTTGAAGATGCTTTCTTTTTTCCATTGTGCACTTTTGGCTTCTTTGTCAAAAATTATTTGTTCATAGGTGTGCGGATTAATGTCAGGATCTTCAATTCAATTCCATTGGTCCACATGTTGGTTTTTATGCCAGTACCAAGCTGTTTTTATTACTGTAGCTCTATAGTACAGCTTGAAGTCAGGGATCGTGATGCCTCCAGAGGTTGTTTTATTGTACAGGATTCTTTTGGCTATCCTGGTTTTTTGTTTTTTCCATATGAATTTGAGTATTATTCTTTCCAGGTCTGTGAAGAATTGTGTTGGTATTTTGATGGGGATTGCATTGAATCTGTAGATTGCTTTTGGTAAGATTGCCATTTTTACTATGTTAGTTCTGCCTATCCATGAGCATGGGAGATCTTTCCATTTTCTGACATCTTCTTCAATTTCTTTTTTCAGGGACTTAAAGTTCTTGTCATATAGGTCCTTCACTTGCTTGGTTAGTGTTACCCCAAGGTATTTTATGTCATTTGTGGCTATAGTAAAGGGTGATGTATCTCTGATTTCCTTCTCCGCTTTTTTGTCCATTGTATATAGAAGGGCTACTGATTTTTTTGAGTTGATCTTGTATCCTGCTATGTTGCTGAAGGTGTTTATAAGTTGTATCAGTTCCTTGGTGGAATCTTTGGGGTTGCTCAAGTATACTATCATGTCATCTGCAAATAGGGAAAGCTTGACTTCTTCCTTTCCAATTTGTATCCCCTTAATCTCCTTATGTTGTCTTATTGCTCTGGCTAGAACTTCAAGTACTATATTGAATAAGTATAGGGAGAGCGGACAGCCTTGCCTCGTTCCTGATTTTAGTGGAATTGCTTTGAGTTTCTCTCCATTTAATTTGATGTTGGCTGTTGGCTTGCTGTAAATTGCCTTTATTATGTTTAGGTATGTTCCCTGTACTCCTGATCGCTCCAAGACCTTTATCATGAAGGGGTGTTGGATTTTGTCAAATGCCTTTTCAGCATCTAGTGAGATGATCATGTGGTTTTTTTCTTTGAGTTTGTTTATATGGTGTATCACATTGACAGACTTTCGTATGTTGAACCATCCTTGCATCCCTGGAATGAATCCTACTTGATCATGGTGGATAATTGTTTTGATGTGTTCTTGGAGTCTGTTTGCCAGTATTTTATTGAGTATTTTTGCATCAATGTTCATGAAGGAGATCGGTCTGTAGTTCTCTTTCTTTGTTGTATCCTTGTTTGGTTTGGGAATCAGGGTAATTGTAGCCTCATAGAAGGAGTTTGGTAATGTTCCTTCTGTTTCTATTGTGTGGAACAATTTAGAGAGTATTGGTATTAACTCTTCTTTGAAGATCTGGTAGAATTCTGCACTGAAACCATCTGGTCCTGGGCTTTTTTTGGTTGGGAGACTTTTAATGACTGTTTCTATTTCATTAGGGGTTATTGGACTATTTAAATAGTTTATCTGGTCTTGATTTAATTTAGGTATGTGGTACCTATCCAGAAAATTATCCATTTCTTTTAGGTTTTCCAGTTTTGTGGAATAGAGGTTTTTGAAGTATGACCTGATGATTCTCTGGATTTCCTCAATGTCTGTTGTTATGTTCCCCTTTTCATTTCTGATTTTGTTGATTTGGATGCTCTCTCTCTGTCTTTTGGTTAGTTTGGATAAGGGCTTGTCTATCTTGTTGATTTTCTCAAAGAACCAACTCTTTGTTTCATTAATTTTTTGTATTGTTCTCTTTGTTTCTATTTTATTGATTTCAGCTCCCACTTTGATAATTTCCTGGCATCTATTTTTCCTGGGAGACTTTGCTTCTTCCTGTTCTAGAACTTTCAGGTGTGCTGTTAAGTCACTAGTGTGAGATTTCTCCAGCTTATTTATGTGGGCGTTTAGTGCTATGAATTTCCCTCTTAGTACTGCTTTCATAGTGTCCCATAGGTTTGGATATGTGGTGTCTTCATTTTCGTTGATCTCTAGGAAGTCTTTAATTTCTTTCTTTATTTCTTCCTTAACCCATTGGTGATTCAGGTGGGTATTGTTCAGTTTCCATGAGATTGTAGGTTTTCTGTAGTTTTTGTTGTTGTTGAAATCCAACTTTAGACCATGGTGGTCTGATAGAACACAGGAGGTTATTCCAATTGTTTTGTATCTGTTTAGATTTGTTTTGTGACCAAGTATGTGGTCGATTTTAGAGAAGGATCCATGGGGTGCTGAGAAGAAAGTATATTCTTTTTTGTTAGGATGGAATGTTCTGTAGATGTCGATTAAGTCCATTTGAGTCATGACATCAATTAAGTCCTTTATTTCTCTGGTAAGTTTCGATTTGGGGGATCTGTCCAGTGGTGAAAGTGGGGTGTTGAGGTCTCCCACTATTAATGTGTGGGGTTTTATATGTGATTTAAGCTTTAATAATGTTTTTTTTACATATGTGGGTGCCCTTGTGTTTGGGGCATAAATGTTCAGAATTGAGACTTCATCTTGGTGGATCTTTCCTGTGATGAGTATGTAATGCCCTTCTTGATCTCTTTTGATTGATTTTAGTTTGAAGTCTATTTTGCTGGATATCAGGATGGCTACACCCGCTTGTTTCTTAAGACCGTTTGATTGGAAAGTCTTTTCCCAGCCTTTTATTTTTAGGTAGTGTCTATCTTTGAATTTGAGATGTGTTTCTTGTATGCAGCAGAAAGATGGGTCCTGCTTTCGTATCCATTCTGTAAGCCTATGTCTTTTTATAGGTGAATTAAGTCCATTGATATTGAGGGATATTAATGTCCAGTGATTGTTCATTCCTGTTATTTTTTGGTGGTGATGTGTGTGTACTTTTCTTCGTTGGGGTTTACTGCTGTAGCTTTATCTATTGCCTGCGTTTTCGAGGGTGTATCTGACTTCCTTAGGTTGGAATTTTCCTTCTAGTGCTTTCTGTAGGGCTGGGTTTGTGGATAAATATTGTTTAAATCTGGCTTTGTCATGGAATGTCTTGTTCACTCCATCTATGACGATTGAAAGTTTTGCTGGGTATATTAGTCTAGGCTGACATCCATGGTCTCTTAATGTCTGCATTACATCTGTCCAGGACCTTCTGGCTTTCAAAGTCTCCGTTGAGAAATCGGGTGTTATTCTGATAGGTTTGCCTTTATATGTCACTTGGCCTTTTTCCTTTGCTGCTCTTAATATTCTTTCTTTATTCTGTACGTTTAATTGTTTAATTATTATGTGGCGAGGGGACTTTTTTGGGGGTCTAGTCTGTTTGGTGTTCTATAGGCTTCCTGTATCTTCATAGGCATTTCCTTCTTTAAGTTGGGAAAGTTTTCTTCTATGATCTTGTTGAATATATTTTCTGTGCCCTTGAGTTGGTATTCTTCTCCTTCTTCTACCCCTATTATTCGTAGGTTTGGTCTTTTCATGGTGTCCCAAATTTCTTGGACATTTTGGTTCATGACTTTGTTGACTTTAGTGTTTTCTTTGACTGATGAATCTATTTCTTCTATTGTATCTTCAACGCTAGAGATTCTCTCTTCCATCTCTTGCATTCTGTTGATTATACTTGCATCTGAAGTTCCCAATCGTTTTTTCAGATTTTCTATTTCCAGCATTCCCTCTGATTGTGTCTTCTTCATTTTTTCTATTTCCCTTTTCAGGTCTTGGACTGTTTCCTTCATTTGTTTCATTGACTTTTCTTGATTTTCTTTCAGTATTTTATTGTTCTCTTCCAGGACTTTTTTGATTTCTTCTAATTTGTTTGTCCTTTCCTCTAGTTGTTTACAGCGTTCTTCACATTTTTTTGTCTTTTCCTCTACAGGAGCCTCTAGCTTCTTCATGATGACATTCATAAGGCTATTTTCTTCTGCTTCTTCCAATTTCTGATGTTCAGGTCTAGGTGTTGGAGGAGGGCTAGGGCCTGGTGATGGTGTATTGCTATTCATTTTGTTGTATGTGTTTCTGCCTTGACGTCTGCCCATCTCCTTGTGGTTCATTCTTGGCCTTATCCACACACTTGGTTCAGACAGAGCTGACAGATTCAGGAAGTCTCTCTCTCTTGTCCAGATGGGAGCTCTCTTGTCCAAATTGGAAGTCCGGGGCAGGATGGGAGCTCTTGTTCAGAAGGGAAGTCCGGGGGAGGATGGGTGCTCTCCTCTCTCTGTCTCTCTCTCTCTTTCTCTCTCTCTCTCTCTCTCTCTCTCTCTCTCTCTCTCTCTCTCTTCTCCAGATGGGAAATCCGGGGCAAGATGGGAGCTGGGGGCCAGCCTCTAAGTCTCAAGAAGAGGCTTGGGGCCCGGGCGGATGGGCGTGGGGTCAGGGCGTGGAGACTGCAGGGTCTGCCAAGGGTCTTGGAGAAGGGGATCCTTCCCGGTGGGGCTAGAAGGGAACCTGCCCTGTGACCAGAACCTGGGGCCAAGTTGGGCAGGTCTTCCCCGGAGTGGCTAGTGCCCAGGGATGGGGTTGGGGCAAGTTAGGGGACTCACCTGTGCTTCAGAAGGGAAGTCCAGGGCAAGATCTGCTTGTTTTCTATTTTATTCATTTCTGGCAGAGTTGATGGTTACTGTCTGCTTGTATATGATTTTGTATTTTCTTGTATTTTCTAGACCTTTCAGTATGCCATCAACTTATTTATTTAAGATATTTAATAACTTCAAGTATGTCATTAATTTATTTATTTGAGATATCTCAAATTTTTAATTGAAAATAGTTTCTTCTTTCATACAATACATGCTGACCACAGTTTCCCCTCCCTCCAGTCCTCCCAGCTCCCAGCCACCTCACCTTTCCTTTAGATCCACTTCTCCTCCTTTTCCCTTCAGAAAGGAGGAGGACTCCAAGAGACAATGATACAACATGACAAAACAAAATAAGATACAATAGGAGGGAAAGTGTCCAGAGAGCAGGCAAAAGAGTCAGGTACACATCTGTTTCTACTGTTAGGATTCTCCCTCCATCCCTTCTCTCCACACCCACCTGATTCCTCCTGCTCTGGTCCCCACATGCACCAGTCCACCAGCAAAATCTATTCTATTTACCCTTCCCAGGGATCTTCATGCATCGCCCCCTAGAGCTCTCCTCTTTACCTAACCTCTCTGGGTCTACAGATTGTAGCTTGGTTATCATTTCCTTAACAGCTAATATTTACTTATAAGTGAATATCTACCATATTTGTCTTTTTGGGTCTGGGGTACCTCACTCAGGATGATTTTTTTTCTAGTTCCATCCATTTGCCTGCAAATTTCATGATGTCATTGTTTTTAACAGCTGAATAATATTCCATTATGTAAATGTACCACATTTTATTTTTCTATTCTTCAGTTGAGGGACATCTAGGCTGTTTCCAGTTTCTGGTTATTATGAGTAAAGCTGCTGTGAACAGAGATGAGTAAGTTTCCTTGTGGTAGGATGGAGCTTCCTTTGGGTATATGCCCAAAAGTGGTATAGCTGGGTCTTGAGGTAGATTGAGTCTCAGTTTTCTGAGGAACTGCCATATTGATTTCCATAGTGGCTGTATAAGTTTGCATTCCCACCAGCAATGGAGGAGTGTTTGCCATGCTCCACACACTTACCAGCATGAGCTGTCACTTGTGATTTTTATCTTAGCCATTCTGACAGGTATAAGATGGAATCTCAAAGTAGTTTTTCTTTGTATTTCCCTGATGGCTAAGTATGTTGAATATTTCTTTAAGTGGCTCTCAGCTGTTTGAGATTCCTCTGTTGAGAATTAACTGCTGGAGGTACCACCATCCCTGATTTCAAGTTGCACTGCAGAGCTATAGTAAAAAAAAAAAAAAAAAAAACACCTCATTCTATTGGCACAAAAATAGATATATTCATCAATGGGCTAGAACTGAAGATCCAGATACAAAACTACACATCATCAACACCTGATTTTTTATAAAGAAGCCAGAAATACACACTAGAAAAAAGAAAGCATCTTCAACAAATGCTGCTGGCCAAACTGGATATCTGCATGTAGAAGAATTCCTATAGACTCATACTTATCACCCTGCTCAAAACTTAAGTCCTAATGGTTCAAAGAAATCACCAAAAACAAAGCAAAACAAAACAAAACAACAATAACAACAAAAAAACCCAGACACACTGGACATTATAGAAGAGAAAGTGAAGAATAGCCTTGAACACATGGGCATAGGAGACAATTTCCTGAACAGAATACCAATAGAGCAGGCACTAAGATTAACAATTAATAAATGGGACCCCTTGAAACTGAAAAGCTTCTGTAAGGCAAAGAACACGGTCAATCAAAGGGACATCCTACAGAATGGGAAAAGATATTTACCAGTTTCACATTCAATAGAGGTCTAATATCCAAAATATGTAAAGAACTGAAGAAACTAGATATCAAAATACCAAATAATATAATTAAAAATTTGGGGTGAAGGTCTATAGAGATATATCAAAATTTGTGGTAAAACACTCATCACTATGAACTTCCTTCTTAAGAATCCTTCATGACCTAGGCACTCTGCATATGTTACAGTTGTGTATCTTGTTCCTCTTGTGGGATTCCTAACAACAGGAACAGAAACTGTCTCTGACTCTTTTGCTGGCTTTTGGACACTACTCCTCATACTGGGTCACCTTGTCTAGCCTTAATACATGGGGAGGTGCTTAGTCTTACTATCATTTGATAAGCCATGTTTTGTTGATATCCATGGGAGGCCTGGCATTTCCTGAACAGAAATGGAGGAGGAGTGGGTTGGGGGTGGGGACAGAGGGGAGTTTGTGGGGAGGGGTTGGGAGGAGAGGAGGAAGGGAAAATTGCAGCCTGGTGTAAAATAAATGAACAAATACCATTTTAAAGGGAAAAAAGTCTCCTTCAGTATGTCTATAAATTTTGATATATTGTGTCTTAATTTTCATTCAGTTCTAGAATATTAAAATTTCCTTCTTGATTTCTTCAGCAATCTATACATACATCATTTAGTAGTGTATCGTTTAATCTTCATGACTTTGTGTACTTTACGTGGTCAGCCTTATATTCATTTTAATTTATATTTTATTTCCTATGATTTTATTAGCTCATCTCTGTTACAATCACAGGAATATATTTTTGACTACTGAAATCCAGGATCATTACTGATTGACTTCCTATAATCTAATTTATTCTTGTTACCACTCCAATAATGCATTTTTTCATTTAATCCATATTTTGTCCGTATTAGACATACTTGGAACATAAAATCATGAAGACATCCCTTTCCCAGGATAACCTCTGTGGTTAACAATCAGATTTGCACAATTCAAGTGCCTCAGAAGCTGAACTACTGTTTCCTAAGCAAACAATGTGTTTTTTTACTCCCCTGACACAAAGTAATATATTCTCTATCAGAGAATTCTAAAAAGAAGTAAATGTCAGAAAAACACTTGTCTCTGTAAAAATTCAACTTCAGCTAATGTAATCAAGAAAACATATTTGAGGCAGTAACTAATGACTCTAGTCTGCCTATCTACCAGGACATTTGATTTGAGATTTCTAAAGTATCTTCTTAATAGTGTCTTTAATAACTTATTTGAATAAATTCCTGTGTACTTAAAAACCTATTTTCCACTCCTTTTTAATCACAGCAATATGTGAGTTCAAAGCATTGCATCCCACACTGCCGTAGATGCTGCTTTTTGCTAGCATTGCTCCGTTTCGATTTTAAAATGTGTGCTGTTTGAAAATCTGCTTTGCTTTCAGTTATTTCGATTGCATTATTTTGTGATATAGAAACCAGAATGCATTACTGGCAGCCATACATTCTGAAGAGGCACAATTGATTCTAAGGATAAAGGAGGCTCTGTCTAACAAACTTTAGCATAAGCAGGTATTATGATCCACATTCCTCAGGACAGAAGAAGCCCCTGGAAACAAATTGAGATGTGCATCTCAATGCCACAGTGATGGCTTCCATAAACATGGGTAGAAAATGAAATGCAAATAGATACAGCACTTAAGACTACCACTACAGAGGCAGGTGCAGGAAGATAGCCAAGTTTTTCTTAATGAGATTTTTGTACTTTGCTCCAGTTAACCAATTTAAGGAACATTATATATCCATGGTGAGATAGCATTTAAACTGGGAGAACAGCTTAACATTCACATCCTGCAAACTCCATGACAGTCTTCTTGGACTGATTTCTGAAAGCAAGGTGGTATTTTTAATTGTGAACAAGTAAACACTAGCCTGGATGCTAGGAACAATTCAACAGATGAAATGAGACAGAAGTTTTCTCTGCAGGTGGGTTCGTAGCTGCTGCCAAATATCTCTATCTTTATATCTTAGAGCAAGCCTATAGCAGATAGATTAAATCATTTTCTCAAATGCCCAAGCTGAAGAGATCTGCTTCTCATGATTGATGATAAAGGTTGGGTCCTTCAATTCTGGAAAAGAAAAAGCTTTTGATCGTTTGAAACAATACTCTTTCATTTGTGAAGATGAATCTAAGTTCTCCCTCATTTTATTTTTCTGAAGCTGAAATCATAGCACAGATTAGACCTCCAAATTTAATTGCCTATAATTTTGCTATCATGACAGCCCATCGAAGGGTTCTCCAAACAGAGGAGTGATTGACAATGAGAGACAAGTGTCTAGCTCTCTGCAAAGCTAAATTAGAAACCCTGTCAGGCTCTGCCTGGATCTCTCTCATTTGCATGTTGTGTACATACTTCTCCTCAAATGCATCTCTACCATTTTCACATGTCTCTAGCTTGTTAAATGACGATGCCAGAACTCATCTCCAGATTGATTTTAAGACTCAAATCTAAATTGTAGGAAATTAACACATTCCTAGGATATTGTTTATGTAAATAAATATCTATAAATTGTAGTAGAGAAAAGGAAGAAAACTATACATGGGAAGGAGAAGGTAATTTTCAGATAGTATACAGTCCTTCAAGGATGTTTGCAACTTTTTTCTTTAAGAAATTATTTTATTCATTTTTTTAAAGTCATTTATTCATGTTACAGTGAATCACAATAGATTATCAAGAGCAAGAACAGCTGATAGAAAGAACCATGCTCTTCTGTTCCTTTCTGGAGTAGGTCATGTGGTAGACAGTGAGCCCAACATTTGTCTCCAAAAACTAATATAGTATGTAAAGGTTTGAAATATACTCTGAGAATGTTGGCATTTAAAGAGGACAATCTGAGGCTTAATAATGTGCCTGATTCATAGAAAACCTCCATATGTCTTGATAAATGACTGCCAATTTTATTCAATTAAGTATTATAGTGTGGTATTGGGGTCCTAATTGTCGTGCTAGAAACCTCATCCAACTACTGAGGGATCTGGATGCAGAGATCCATGGCTAGGCCCCGGGTGGATCTCTGGGAGTCCAATTAGCGAGAATGAGGAGGGTTTATATGAGCGAGAATTGTTGAGACCAAGGTTGGATAAAGCACAGAGTCAAATAGCCAAACAAACGGAAACACATGAAATATGAACCAATGGCTGAGGGGTCACCAACTGGATCAGGCCCTCTGAGTGGGTGAGACAGTTGATTGGCCTGATCTGTTTGGGAGGCATCCAGGCACTGGCACTGGGTCCTGTGCTCATTGCATGAGTTGGCTGTTTGAAACCTGGGGCCTATGCAGGGTCCCTTGGCTCGGCCTGGGAGGAGGGGACTGGACCTACCTGGACTGAGTCCACCAGGTTGATCTCAGTCTGTGGGGAAGGCTTTACCCTGGAGGAGATAGGAATGGGGGGCGGGCTGGGGGGAAGGTGAGGGGGGCGGGAGGGGGGAGAACAAGGGAATCTGTGCCTGTATGTAGAACTGAATTGTATTGCAAAATAAAAATTTTAAAAAAAAGAATAGGATCACTTACAGATATATATATATATATATATATATAGATAGATAGATAGATAGATAGATAGATAGATAGATAGATAGAGATAGATAGATAGATAGATAGATAGATAGATAGATAGATAGATAGATATGTACACATATTCCCCAAAGTAACAATGAATTGTGTATTTGTCTTATAAGCAAAACAATGAAGAACACACATAAGAGTCTGAGGATGTAGCTCAGTTGGTCAAGTGCTCACCCAGTGTTCTGGGCTACATCTCCATCACATCATAAGCTGGATATAGTACAACATGCAAGTGATCCCAGCATCTAGGAGTTAGAGATAGAAGAAAGATATGTCTAAGATCACTGGCTATACATGTTTATTTGAAGGCCTGCCTGGGCTACATAACCTATCTTAAAATAAAAAATATACACTTGGCAGAGGGGCTCATATATATGGTCTTGGAAAATATTCACTTCTTAAATTGTTATTAAAATGAAAAATGTGTAATGAAATCTGGTCTAGATAGGGTTAACCATTTGAGGATCTATTATACTCTTTATTGTCTTCTTAAGAATCTTTATTTGATCAGGAACAATTATAGGGTACTTTTAAGCAACAGCCCCCACATTTTAATGGATGGATTCTTTACAGAGCCATGTTAGAACCTTCAGATATCCATTGGGTTGTTTGTTGTGATCTTTGACACTGTGGATTACATTAACCTCACCTAGAAGTAAGAATCAATTCAGGATACATCCTTTAATGACCTTGATTTAAACTTGGCTGTCTATATATTAATCCCCTGACCCTGTTGGAATCTGTAGGACATAAACTGATTGAAACCTCAAAAAAAATATTTTATTCATTTTACATACCAATCACAGATCCCCCTCCTCCTGACCCCTCCAGCATTCCCTCCCAATCCCCCATTCCCTCCAAAAGAAGGTAAGGCCTGACAATTTCAACTTTTTAGAAGAGTGGAAATATTGTGGAACAGTGATTCTCCAATTCATCTTATCTCAAAAGAGTTTGCTCCATATCATGTTTCTCCATAACCATTTGTTCGGTTCTTACTTAACCATTTTTGTTTTCTTCCTAGTGTTTGGTTTTTACTGAAATGATTGACAAGCTACAAAATAAAGGTGAACATATGGCAATTTTCTAAGTAGAGAAATTAGGAGAAGGGGTTGGGCATATTTCATGCAGTCTCAGGGATGAGCTGCTTATAGGTATTTTGGTAACTTACTAATTCAAAGACTTTTAATCAAGTCTTAGCATTATAGCATTTGGGTTTTGGTTGTATGTTTTGTTTTTCTATAATATTTTAAAGAGTAAAATTGAAAGAATAATGATGTTTCTTTGGGGATATAACTAAAATTACAGAAAGGACGCTTCTGCATATTGTCTCACTCAAATTTTATATTCATTAGATGTGAAAATAATATAACTATTGGAAAACATTTGATGATTCTGAAGAACGTTTTCAGAAGTTTCCTTGCCACACACAAACAAAACACATAAAAAAAATCTGCAAGGAAAGAACATTTTCTATATGTGGATATATGCAGGCTTGTAATTATACATGCATAATTTTATATATCGGAAAAAATGAAACCATAAAAATATGAAGCACAAAGCAGGGCATGAAGACCACTTTCAGCAGGAACTTGTGGTACTACTCACTGGCTGTGCTGTGGTATGTCCAAGCTTCTGTCTTCTGTCTACAGTACTTGTCTTGCCTGAACTGAATGCTCCTCTCATAATTTGGGCATATTGATAAACCAATTCAGAGATGAAACTTGCTTGGAACTTTCTTTCTCTTTTCCCTAGCTTTAATTAGGTGTAACAGACAATTAAAATAATACATACTTAAGCTACAGGACATGGTTGATCATGTTCCAAAATTTATTTTCTTTTCCAATGACAATACATCAGATCTACTTTTTCAAATGCATCATTATGAATTGTAGGCATATGGCTGGATAGTAGTTTCCCAGTGATGTGGTTTATTTGAAAGCGATAGGACTTTCCTGAGCTCTGGGTGATGTTATCTTGAGGGGATAGAGTTCTAGACAATCAATGGCCACTAAAGACATGCGAGACAGTCGTTTCTGAGCTTATTGTCTTATACTAAAGGAGAATAAAGAGATATAAACAAGAAGTGAACAGAGCCATCTTAGATTTATTACAGAAAAATGAGAAAAAATTTTCAAGAGGGGGTGGGGCTCTAAGAGATGAAGCACTGATGTCCTGCCTAGCGGGCTTCTGTGGATCTTACAGTGGGAATTGGATGGAGATTGAATTGAAGCATTCTGTTGGGATTAGTTTTCCATTGTTGTTGTCTTTGAGAAAGGGTTTCTCTGTGTAGTCCTGGCTGTCCTGAAACTCTGTAAACCAGGCTGGCCTTAAACTCAGAGTTCCTCCTGCCTCTGCCTCCTGAGTACTGGGATTAAAGGCATTCACCATCACCATCCAGGAGGATTAATTTTTTTGAGTATATTGTAGGTCAAATTAATAAGGTGTCCAAACCCGTTTTACATGCTTCCTGAGCACAAATGTAGACTTCAAAAGTGGGCTCATAAGTGATACATGACTAAGTCATGACCTACCATGGGTCCTGCATGGCACTCTCCTCAACAGAAGTCATTCACTTTACAACACAATTTTGTACTCTTTGGCCAACATCTCCTTTTCCTTGCTCTATGACCCTTACCTTCTGCTCTGTGATACCTACCTTCTACACTTACTCTCTCTGAGTCTGAGTATTTTTCATCTCACACTGAATTAACACTGTGGAGTGTTCATTGTTTTAAAACCTGTGAAAGGAAGGAGGAAATGTAATCAAGTTAAATCAAGAGGGAAAAATCATCATTTAACATTGTTAGCTGACCCCATGAGAAATTCTCCAGTAGATTAATAACTGGGTGTCCCAACTTAAGGTGAAAGATCTAAACTGATAGCCTAGTATTGAACAAGCATGAAAATGAGTTACACCCAAGAGAAGGCAATACAGAATCCTTACAGACAATCCTTACAGTCACAAAACCTTACATTTTTTTATTACAACATTTATTTTCATATTGATATTTCCTATAATAATTCAAACTTTTTGGCATCAAGGGATATGTCTTACTCTTTTGTTTATAGGATGAAGAACATAGAATAAATCATATGATGGCTTCCTATTTCCAGCCAGCGCCGAGCGATGGGCATCTCTCGAGACAACTGGCACAAGCGCCGCAAGACCGGGGGTAAGAGAAAGCCCGACCACAAAAAACGGAAGTATGAGCTGGGATGGCCTGCTGCCAACACGAAGATTGGCCCTCGTCGTATACACATAGTCTGAGTCCGAGGAGGCAATAAGAAGTATCGTACCCTAAGATTGGATGTGGGGAACTTTTCCTGGGGCTCTGAGTGTTGTACTTGGAAAACAAGGATCATTGATGTTGTCTACAATGCATCCAATAACGAGCTGGTCCGCACCAAAACCCTGGTGAAGAACTGCATCGTGCTTATCGACAGCACACCATACCGACAGTGGTATGAGTCTCACTATGAGCTGCCCCTGGGCCGCAAGAAGGGGGCCAAGCTGACTCCTGAAGAGGAAGAAATATTAAACAAAAAACGATCAAAGAAAATCCAAAAGAAGTATGATGAAAGGAAAAAGAACGCTAAAATCAGCAGTCTTCTGGAGGAGCAGTTCCAGCATGGCAAGCTTCTTGCCTGTATTGCCTCAAGACCAGGCCAGTGTGGCAGAGCAGATGGCTAAGTGCTAGAAGGCAAGGAGCTGGAGTTCTATCTGAGAAAGATCAAAGCCCGGAAAGGCAAATAAAACATCATTCATAGCTCATGTAGCAAAGGTGTTTATTGTTCTATATTTAAAAAAAAATCATATGATGAAGAGGTACAGGTAACAAATGGCTGCTGAGAATGGAAGACTCAGTTTTCTCTAGAACCACTAGTAGGTTATCTAATCACAAATGATTAGCCCTAAATACATGTACACAGGGTACACAGGAGCATCAAAGTGTGTGTGTGTGTGTGTGTGTGTGTGTGTGTGTGTGTGTGTGTGTGCATGTGTGTGCCTGCACGTGTATGTGAGTGTGTGCATGCGTGCATGTGTGTGTATGTGTGTGTGTGCTCATGCATAATAGAAAAGAGGTTTATGAATTTGAAAGGAAGTGGGGGTCACAGAAGGAGTTCAGAGGGAGAAAAGGAGAAATGATGTAAATACAGTACTGATGTATGAAACTGTAAAAAATTATAGATATTTGAGAATGGAGAGCGAGTGCCTTTAGAACTAAATACAGAAAACTATCTCTAGATATTATTATTATGTAAGGATAACTTAGTAGAAAGTGCCCCACATCCAGTGAACCTTGAGAAAAATATGTCAAGTAGATGAGAATGTTTTGGAGCCAATAGTGCTCATTAAAAAACAGCCCCAATCAGTCATAGGCCACAGAGTGCCATGTGATCTGGAACTACCAAATACAAGGTTATGGTCCTTTCTTTGAGCATTTCAACAGTACCCAGAGCTTTTCTAATTAGAAAAATGAGGCAGAAATGGAGCACAATACCCTGGTCATGGTGCAGGAGTGTGGAGGAAATGTGCTACTCCACATTAGAATACTGAACCGCTTAACTGTTAACAAATGTGTGGAGTGGGACAGTAAGTGACAGAGTATACATTCTGTAACGAAGCCCCTAGATTGTATACTTTAGAATATTGTTGAGACCAAGGTGGAATAAAGCACAGGGACAAATAGCCAAACGAATGGAAACACATGAACTATGAACCAATGGCTGAGGCGTCACCAACTGGATCAGGCCCTCTGAGTGGGTGAGACAGTTGATTGGCTTGATCTGTTTGGGAGGCATCCAGGTAGTGGGACTGGGTCCTGTGCTCATTGCATGAGTAGGCTGTTTGAAACCTGGGGCCTATGCAGGGTCGCTTGGCTCGGCCTGGGAGGAGGGGACTGGACCTACCTGGACTGAGTCTACCAGGTTGATCTCAGTCTGCGGGGAAGGCTTTGCCCTGGAGGAGATGGGAATGGGGGGTGTGCTGAGGGGAAGGTGAGGGTGGCGGGAGGGGGGAGAACAAGGGAATCCGTGGCTGATATGTAGAACTGAATTGTATTGCAAAATAAAAATTAAAAAAAAAAGGGTACGCCTGTCTAAGAGCTTTGTCTCTGTCTTTGCTTCCTGTTTAATTATGCTTTCAGTCATCCCTACCTGCTACTCTTTATAACAAAAAATAAGGTAATTCCAGAAACCTGTTCTGAAAATGCTTGATATTGAGTAAAATAACAATATTTAAAACTCCATCCATGTGTTTTTACAGTTCTAGAGATTGAGAGAACTGGTGTTTTCTAGGAATATCTTGCAACAAGTGGGGACAGACCTCTCCTCTGCAGACATTTGAACTAAAGACCCTGAAATCTCATGGCAGTTGTTCTTTGACAGCACCTCTGGATGGTTTCCATGGAATAAGGAATCTCTCATTAATGCAGTTCCAGAGAGAAATTGTACAGATTGGTCCTGAGTTTCCAAGAGAAGAGAGAATCAGCATTCACGGCCTGTTACAGATGCTACAATCTTCAGGCCTTCAAAGGGGAGAGCAGGACCTTTGCTCCCCGGAGGGAAAGGCCTGCTAATTGTATGGCATATCATGGGCTATGGGCCAAACTAAGCTGTCTGCCATCCCGCCTTTTAAAGAGAACTCAGGACTGTGTTTGTCTGTATCTTTACCATGCTTTGTCCTGACCCATGAACATATTTTGACAGAACAAAGAAGTAAGACTAAACGGATTAAAGTGTTAGTCATCATTTTTCCTTCTAGCTTCCTCTCAAGATTTGTATGTGTTTTTTCTGTTTCACTGCTCTGTTCTAATGGTTGCCTTTCTCAGTGACCATTGCCCTCAGTGTCATCATTATAATTACTCTAAAAAATAAACTCTTAAATCACAAAATATTCAACTCTGGAAGATTTTTGAACGTGGAATAATTCTTACTAATTGTGTTCTTGCAATTCTGTGAATATAACTACATTGGGGACTGACTTCACTCACTGCTTTTGCCCTCACTATTGGAACTACTACCTCCCTGAATTTCTCTATGATCATTTTCTCCTTAAAGGATATCTTTCCTTATATATTTTTTAACTTGTTTATTCATCTAAACTCTTGAGGCTTTCATATCAAACTGAGGAATTTATTTTTCATGTACAAGTAACTATTAAATCCTCATGTTATGGAATATTGTTTGTAGTGTTATAAATTCTTGATGAAAGATAGCTTTAGAATTAAATAAATAATACTAAAATGTTCTTCACTGTTAAAATATTCTTCCATCTCTAAGCATCAGGGTTAACATTTACATGTAGGTAAATCTTTTCTAAAACAGTGCTCTTCTATATAAAACAGTGCTAGACTATATAAGAGACTTGGAAAAAATGGCTATGCCTTAACACTATGATAGAAGAATCAATTATTTTGGAGATATACACAGGTGGTCAGTTCCAACTTGGAAGTACAGGTAGTTAGGTACATCTGTGTAGTCATGGTTTGGATTGATAAGTGAAGAAGCATCAACCTCAATTCTCAAGCATGGGAAAGTTGTCTAGCTTCAAGTAACTCAAAGTTGCCAATAAGAATGAGACACTCAGAAGCAAATGGGCCTAAGAATGAACAGGAGGATACAATGGTGAGCAAAAGGAGCTGGCTGTGCCACACAGACTAATAAGTAAGTCCTTATTGTAATAATATGTAGCTGGTTTTATTTTGTTTCCAAGAGTTATTATCTTAATTTAGACCTAAGTGAAACTAAATTACCTGGTATTGGAAATGATTTTCTGCTCTTCCCTTTCAGATATTTTTCTTCTTTGACTATTTATAAGATGTTTTAGAATTATTTTAAATCTGAGTAAATATTATTTAGTGTTTATTCCATCACCTATTGTATATGCATGTACTGGATATCCAGTACATGTATATATATATATATGAGTGATTCTTGAAAAGAAATTAATTTTACTAATTCAAATGATTGAACTTTAGGCCATTCCTTAGAAAATGAAGTATAGCCAGGCAGTGGTGTTACACACCTTTAATCTCAGCACTCGGGAGGCAGAGCCAGTGGATCTCTCTAAATTTGAGGCCAGCCTGGTCTACAGAGCGAGATCCAGGACAGGTAACAAAACTACACAGAGAAACCCTGTCTCAAAAACCAAATAATAATAATAATAATAATAATAATAATAATAATAATAATAATAAAATATACTTATATAAAAACACCTGTTTATATATGTGCATGTTCATATGTGCTACTAGCCATAAGAAAATGTAATGGAATTCAGCTACTATCACAAAAGCTACTACTTAGAAAAATAAAGCACTTTTCTGAAGGTCAAGCCATGGTTTAAGCAGTCTTGGTGATATTTTAGCTTTTGTAATACACATTAGCTGGTTCCTACAGTGATTTTTTTGTAATGCTATGTGAGCTTCCAAGAACTCCTAACAGTGTATTTATCTAAAATATCTATCAAGCATTCAAGGCCAAACAAAATAACACCCGTCTCCTAGGTCAGGTGATAGCTTTATTTTTTGTGCAATTTAGGGTGAGACCCTCTTTCCTTACAGCCTTACTTATAGATTCCTAATTTCTTACCTAATCACTTCTAGGAATGTAAATTGAGCACATAAATTTCCTTCTTGATTAACCAATCATTAGCACTCATTTGGGTTGTAAAAGAAAGCCTGACAGCCCCTACCTGAAGAAAATCCTTACCTGCCTTTATGACGGGTAAGAATTCAAGCCTGGTGACCTTGCTCTGCCAGAGGATCTATGGCTTGGGTTTATAACTGAACACCTCAGAGACTGAGGGGATCTGAGGTCTAAGGAGAATGAAGAGAGGATAATGAGGAGTTTGGCTGGAGAGGACTTTTGACTAGAGAACTAGAGATCAGGATAGAAGGTGAAGGAGAGCCAGATGAGGAAGAACAAGATGAGAAAGAAGGAGATGAGAGAAGAGCTAAAATGGGAAAGAACTAGATGGATGAGAACCTAGATGGGGCAGAACTAATATAAGAGAATTAAGATAGAACTTAGAGGGGACAGCAGATAAATGTAGAGAGAAATCAGGCAAGAAAAAAGCCAGGCACGAGAGCAGAATAGAAGCTGTATATAGAGAGAACTGCCACAGAATGATAAAGTGTATGGACTAAGGAGTTTCATGTAAGTAGATTCATTTCCTATCATCAAAGATTAAATTATCAGCTGGTTGTAGATTCTTCCTGGACCCTGGGAGGGGACTATCGAGGGGCTGGACCCCCATAGTCCTCGTTATATATGTATATGGCTGCATGTGTGTGTGTGGGGGGGTGTGTACACCTGTGTTACACATCCAGTTGAGAGGACAGCCTTACACATCATTCCACAGAAGTTTTCTTGAGACGGAATCTTTTTCTGGCCTGGCTAATTAGGTTAGATTGGCTGACCAGCAAATTCCAGGGATCCTCTTGTCCCTGCCTTCCCAGTGTTAGGATTACAAGACTGTGCCACCAGCATGTGCTTTTTAACATGGATTCTAGGGATCAAACACAGGTCTTCATGCTTGTGAAGTGAGTACTTGGCCAACTGAGCATCTCCTTAGGCATATATATATATATATATATATATATATATATATATATATAGAGAGAGAGAGAGAGAGAGAGAGAGAGAGAGAGGGAGAGGGAGAAGGGGAGGGAGGGAGGGAGGGAGGGAGGGAGAGAGAGAGAGAGAGAGAGAGAGAGAGAGAGAGAGAGAGAGAGAGAGAGAGAGAGAGAGAGGGAGCGCTTCTTAGCTTGGGCTGTCCTCAAACACATAGAACTTATTGCCTCTGTCTTCTAAATACTGGAGTTACAGGCATGTGAAGCCATATCCCATTAAACACATATGTCTTTTATATACATCAGAAAATTCTATGAAGTCAAACATTCAGTTCTTGGCATTTTATAAATAGACTTTCTATTTTCCAAACAGATCAAAAGGGATTTAGACATCTTGTTTTATTCTTTTTTTTTTTTTTTTTGGTTTTTCGAGACAGGGTTTCTCTGTGTAGCTTTGCGCTTTTCCTGGAACTCACTTGGTAGCCCAGGCTGGCCTCGAACTCACAGAGATCCGCCTGGCTCTGCCTCCCGAGTGCTGGGATTAAAGGCGTGCGCCACCACCGCCTGGCTAGATTCTTAAATTTTAAGTAACTAGCTAAGAGTCATTGAAATTTTAAGTTTCTATTATTGCTTGAGCTGAAACCTGTTTTACTGCAGAATCTGAGCCTTTAACAATTTTGAAAGTCACATTTTCACAGCTTAGATTTTATACTGTTAAGCGCTAAAGCCATGCATTTATAAATATGTATATATATATATGTGTGTGTGTGTGTGTGTGTGTGTGTGTGTGTGTACACATAAAACGCACAAAGATGGATGTACATATGTATTGAATGGACACAGGATCCAACCCTCAGCATTCTCTAGGGCTAACTTGTCCTGTTTGATCACTCTATTTTTGTAGCTGTGGATTAGTCTCACTGATTTTCCATTACATGCTTCAGTGACACCCCAGTGCAGCAGCACTGTGATAATACCATGGTGACTTCGGGAGATACAAGCCAGTCTAGAGATGTGCAGTAGCCTTCTGGGTGACTGAGGCAGTTCCAAATGGAAGACTATTGAAGAGTATGTGATGATTTCATTTAAGCTTGTCACTCCAAATAAACAAGTCTATGGACAAGGCAGGTTTACAGTCTGCAAAACTTGAGTGTAACTGGTCCTTCCTATTAAAATATACCACCAACAACTTTGATAATATGCTTAGGAGTCCTTGGGTACTACAACAAAGCATGCAGCTTTTCAGTGAGTCACATCCAAAACACAGACACCAGAAACACTGAGAATTAATTACACATTACCTATTTTAAATATATTGTGTTAGGGTATGGTACCGTTGTAGCACATGATATTGGAACATGCTTACACACACACACACACACACACACACACACACACACACACACACACACACACCACACACATATATATTTATCTTTTTATAACTGTTTATAAAATATTTTTATATTTTTCATGTTTGTCATTTCTAACTCTAAAATCGTGTTGACCTCGATGTATTTACTTGAGTTGAAAACACCATGTTTATGTACTTTTAAATTATCTTAAAAAATATAACCACATTATTTCCCCTTATCTTTCCTCTAACACCCCCGTATATCCCTCCTTGTTCTCTTTTAAATTCATGGGCTCTTTTTTCATTAATTTTTGTTGCATATGTGTATGTATGTATATATGTATTCCCAATACATGAATACTCCCAAGGTACTCAATCTAGATAATGTTATTTGTATGCTGACTAACTTTTTACAAACTGGTTTAAGATACAATCCCTGAACTTCTACTGATTTTTAGTTGCTATTGTTGTTTTGTCTTTTGGGTTTGTTTTTTTCAGGACAGGGTTTCTCTGTGTAGCCCTGGCTGTCCTGTAACTCCCTCTGTAGATCAGGCTGGCCTGGAACTCAGATTCCCACCTGCCTCTGCCTCCTGAGTGCTGGAATTAAAGGCATGCACCACTGTTGCCCGGCTTTCTGCTGTGAACAATACAGTCAATCTTTACCAGTGTTACAACCAGTTAACTGTGACTTTCTGATACAATTTTCATCCTTTTATTTATTCTGAAAACTGCAATATTTTTACCTCTATTATTGATACCTATAGCAGAATCATTTAGAAAAACTGAAATAAAGGAGAAAAGGTGACATGAATCCATCTGTATTCACTGGGGTTATCTAGAGTAACAGAATTTACACAATGAATCTCTCCATATATATAGAAATGAGATTTATCAGAATTACTTACAGGCTGTAGTCCAACTAATCTAACAATGGTTGCCTATGAATAGAAGGTCTAAGGATCCAGTAGTTGTTCAGTTCATGAGGCTGGATGTCTCAACTGGTCTTCAATATATGCCAGAGTCCTGAAAAAGTAGTCTCCAATGCCAATGAAGGAATGGACTTGCTAGCAGCAAAAGCAAGCAAGCAAAGAGGAAAGGCTTCTTATTCCATGTCCTTATATAGGCTTCCTGAAGAAGGCATGCCTCAGATTAGAGGTGGGTTTTCCTAGCTCAAGCAGTCTGTATTAAAGATGTGTCTTCCCACCAAGGGTCTGGGCCGCCATTGAGGCCATATTGATGCCCAAGGGCCACACTGTTCCTGGGGCCACACTGATCTGAGTGGCCTATGTAGCCAGTCAGGTCTGAGCTGTGGCAAAGGGCCATGTCGAGGTTCCTGGTTCTACTGCAGCCAAGGTCTGTGTTGATGTCTGTGCCTTGTGTTAGTACCTCAGGCCATGAGAGAGCTAGCCCCAGTGGCCTGGGTACCAGAGAACTAGTTCTGCCCCTTGATGGCTGCCTCAGAAGGAGAGCTGCACCCCCCACCCAAGAGAACTGGCCTCAGTGGCATGGGCACAAGAGAGCTGGCCCCAAATATCGATGTTGCTAGAACTGCCCCCCTCGAAGGCTGCTGTAATGGGAAAGCATCTGGCCTCAAACCTTGGAGAGATGGCCCCACCTCTCACCATGGGCATGGGAAGAGCTGTCCCTGATCCTCTCCTGAGGGGGCTGGTCCAAGTGGAGGTCAGAACTGACCAACTCAGCCACCACCTAGGCCCACATCCAGGGCTTTGAGTTGGTCCACCCCAACATCAATCCCATCTTTGATCTGCTGGAGCTCATGAGGGGACCAGTCCTGTGGAACCATAGCCACAGGATCACCATGACTCAGGGCAAAAGCAGGATATCTAAGAGGAGTCTCAGAGACGGTCCAGTATTGATGGTGTACCAGAAGCCAGGGGCCTTGAACCATACCAATGACTCATTGCAATGAACTTCTGCAAGTAAAATTGTTTGGGCAAAAGGGTCTACTGAGTGACACACGCCAGCTCCCAAGGCCACTACAACAAAAGAATATTCCATGGAGAAGTGGAAAAGATGGAGGAGCAAAGTGATTTTCTTTTTTCTATTTATTTTATTTGATTGAGGGAGGGGGAGGCTACAAGGGTGGAGTGCAGATATGGAAGAACTGGGAAATAGTGGCTTGGGTTGCATGATGGCATGAGGTGAAATTCCCAAAGAACTAATACAAAATTATGTTTAAAAAATGTGTCTTCTTGCCTTGAAAACCAGATTTAATATGTTTCTGCCTACCTCACAGATGTGGATTAAAAGTGGATCTTCTGCCGGGTGGTGGTGGCATACGCCTTTAATCCCAGCACTTGGGAGGCAGAGCCAGGTGGATCTCTGTGAGTTCAAGGCCAGCCTGGGCTTCAGAGTGAGTTCCAGGAAAGGCGCAAAGCTACACAGAGAAACCCTGTCTCAAAAAAAAAATGTGGATCTTCCTACTTTAAATTAATCAAAATTTCCTCACAGGTGTTACTTAATTCTAGAGGTAGTCAAGTTGACAAACAAGAATAGCCATCACATCATAAAAAATAAAATAAAATTAAAAAAAAACAACAACACTTATTTGGAAAGTTTGGAAGACTTCTCATTTAGCATACAAAACAAAACAAACTTGCAGATAATTAAATGTCTTTTCCTCCCCTCTTTCCCTCCATCACTCCCAAAGCTCCACAGAGTGATGGCTATGGCAGGGGCTGCATGATAATTTCAATATTAAAGAGCCTTTTATTCTAGACGTTGAAAAGCAAGAATGGAGAAATTTGATAAAAACACATTTTGTAGGGAGTTCATTCAAGGTTTCTGACATCTACCCCACAGATGCATGTGGATCTGCAAGGTTTTCCACTCACACTGTGCTCAGTTCTGAAATGATTCAGGCTGGTACTGACCTACTAAAAAAAAAAAAACTCAAAGATTTTATATAAGCATGGGAAGATTATTTAATTTTCCTATTGAGAACTTAGTTATGCAGATCTTTGATGGCAACCATTTGAGATACATGAAGTTCATGGCATTGGGATTAATTAAAACCTGTCCATCTTTGGAGCTATTGTTCTTATGATTTATTCATAGATATGTAAGTGTATACAAGCACATGTCAATGTCATGTGTCCATAGCTATCTAAACCAACAAAGATACCTTCTCCAAACTCCAGTGACCATCAAGTTATGATTCCTGTACATTAAGAATCACACCACTTCCAAGTCTGAAGTATGGTAGTAAACTAAAAATATTTATGCTTTATACTCTTAATTCTGTGTTTGTTTGTGCTAGCTTGTTTTATGCCAATTTGTCAAAAGATAGAGTTTTCTGAAAGGAGGTAACCTCAGTTGAGAAAATACCTCCATAAGATCTGGTTGTAAATCACTGCTGGAATTAATGATTGATGGTGGAGGGCACAACCCTTTGTAAGTGGTGCAATCCCTGGACTGGGGTCCTGGGTTCATAGGAAAGCAGGCTGAGCAAGCCATGAAAAACAAGCCAGCAAGCAGCACCCCTCGATGGCCTCTGCATCAGCTCCTGCCTCCAGGTTGCTGCTCTGTTTTGAGTTCTTGCCCTAATTTTCTCAGTGATTGAGTGTTACCTGGAATTGTAAACTGAAATAAACCATTTCTTTTCCAAGTTGCTTTAATTGTGGTATTTTATCACAGCAATAGTAACCCTAACTAGGACACTGTCCATTATCATTTATTTTATTATTTCTATTTAGGAAGGAAAATATTAATTTTTTTTTGAAAAGGAACTAACACGTGTTTAAAATCTTGTTTTCTGTGAAGGAGCAACTAATCCTGATAATGCCTAATTTCTAAACTATAGTAACTGACTGGGCAATTCTTAGGTACCAAAAATTTTATATGACTTAATTCATTAATATTAGTCATATTTTTGACATGAGTTAATTTCAATATATGTGCCATTTCAAGGTTCTTCTTGAAGGAAATAATATAAATTACTTTTAGCCATTTAGAAACCTCTAATTAAATCAATGTGGAAACCTGAGTGTTTGGTGAACACCTATTTGCAGAACCACAATTCTCTGCCACATTTAATTTCCATGTGTGGATCACTCGTTTGCTATAGAATTCACTGTTACTACACTACAGATTGTGGGTAATGAACCACTCACAACTTGACAGCAAAATGAATCAGAACAGAGGATTTTCTTACATCTCGAATTTCAGAAGTGTTTCTCAAGCAAGAAAAATCATGTAAATATTTGCCAGACTTAATCCAGAATTTACAAACTGAGCTTCATTAAATTTACCATCAAATGTGGATCACCCAGCACATACTAATTAACCTCCAAGGGAATGCTGCTATGATTGATATTGTGGGGATGTGATAACATTGGAAGTATAGCCAGTGCATTTAAACAGTGATAATGGGAAAAGCAAACGAAAGTGTGAAAATAACTTCCAATGTACATGACATTATACAAAATCTAATGTGTTTTCCATTACATTTATTTATTTTGGAGGAGCACTTATGCCATGGGAGTCAGTTCTCTCCTTCCATCATAATGGTCCCCAGGATCAGACTCAGGTCTTCAGACTTGGCAGCAAGCACCTTTGCCCACTGAGCCATCTTGTGGGTTAACAATGCTAGTTTTTAAGTAAAGGTTATAGACGTTAATAGGACTGACCTTTCACTGAACAGGTGTTATTGGAAGAATCTTCTAGGAAAACCTAAGATTTGAGATGCCTTACATAAGTAGGATGTAAATGAGTTTAAGGGAAATAAGTGATGGTGCAGATATAAGAAAATGAGAATTAATTAAATATTCAGATTTCATGGTGTAGTGGATTCACAGGAAGAACTGCTGGGAGCTCCATGGTCTGTTCTGTACAGGACTCTCTCCACTATCAACTGAATGTTCAGATTGAGCTTCCTGCTATTATTCAAGAAAATGTTCTGAGAGCCCCAAGTTCAGTTTCTCTTAGTAAATAATATTTGTTATGGTTTGAAGCTAAAAATATCTGAGCCGGGCCGTGGTGGCGCATGCCTTTAATCCCAGCACTCGGGAGGCAGAGCCAGGCGGATCTCTGTGAGTTTGAGGCCAGCCTGGTCTCCAAAGCGAGTTCCAGGAAAGGCGCAAAGCTACACAGAGAAACCCTGTCTCGAAACACCAAAAATAAATAAATAAATAAATAAATAAATAAATAAATAAATAAATAAATAAATAAATAAATAAAAATATCTGCCTTAAGGGGCATGTGTTAAAGGCTTTGCTGCCAGGCAATAGTTTTTTTGAGAATGATAAAATCTTGAAAATTATAACAGCATTAATGGATTCATACATTGATCAACTCATAGCTGAAGACACCTTTTGGAATTTGGGCATGCTTGGAGGAAGTAGACAGATCTGATGGTAGATCATGCCTTGGCCCTTGCTTTTAGTCATCAGCCCTGCCTCCTCTCCACACTGAAGTGATGGGCTTCGTTCCACCCCTCCCAGCCACCATGATACCCATCACCATAGGTCCAGAAACAGAAACAATGGAGACAAATGACTATGGACTGAATCGTCCAAACTCATGGGCTGAAACAAATCCTTCCTGTTTCTATTACAGCTTCAAAAAGCTAACTAACATAAAATACGGTGACATTTGGTTTGAATGTTGGCTCTGAGACAAAGGTGATGAAGTCAGAAAGGCTTAAGATGGAAGTTTTATGGCATGGAAAGAGAATATGATTCATCCATTAAAAATTAATATATTAAGCAGATATGTAATTGTCTGTGTACTGTGGGCAAGGAAACTAAAACTTGCAGCCTCAGTGAGAATTTTCCCTTCTTTGCCAGACAGAACTTATGGTTGCACATGTAACATGTTTTAGCACTGATGTGATGCACTGTCCTCTATTATACTTTTGTGCACACTTTGCTCATGGACAGCAAAGATTTATTAAATGTTGACTTGTGTAACTGCATGAAATATATCTCTGGTAAAGAATCACATCAAAACAGATGGAAAATGATATAGAAATTGAGGTACTGGATTGCCACAAAGTCAGTTCTGCTTGTAAAACTCTAATTTTTAGATTTTTAATTAATTTTAATTAATTTTTAAATTTCATTTCAAAGAATTTTTATATAGGAGGCTATGTATATGTGGGAAAACATAGGAGAACAATTTTAATTGTCTTTTGTCAAAATTATTCATCAATAGCATGAAAAAATATTCTGATGTCATCAAGCTTACTTCATATGAAAACAAAATAAAATGAAAAGTAAGAAAATGTTGCCCTGGTGTTTAATTGTCTGTTTGATTGTCTGTATGATTGTATAGAGTTACAATGCCACCACAGTGACATTAAGAGACTTATTATTGTACTGAAGTTTTCATCTTTCAGGAAAATATATTAACTAAATCTTACTCAAGTTAAATAAAGGCGAAGAAAGCTATCAGTTGTATCCAGAGATAGAACTAGTTTCTCATGTATAGTTTCACCAGTAGGTTTGCTAATTCATATGAACTTTTATTGTCCAGTCTTTAGATTTTAGGACATGACTTCACTCCAGCAATAAACAATCCTGCAAAACTCCACACAACATATTAGTTTTACATCCTTATCTTCTCAGAAACAAAAACCAGCAATGCCAGAAAATGTGTGATATTCCAAGAATATCCTGTATATTATGATACAGATTTAAAAATTTAAAAATTAAAAATTACTTGGAGGTATAATATTTTGGAACAGCAATCTAAAGTAGGCTTTTAGTTAGCTAATTAGTGAGTACTTACTAGGGTGCCATATTGTTCTCAACAGTAGATCTAAGCTCGTCACATAGATGATAATAACTCCAGAGATCCAATGAACATAAACTTCATAGACCATCAGACCTTTTATGCTTTTTTTTTTCATTTTCATGACAATTTAAGAATATATAATCACACATATATGGTATATTGTTATCAAAATTCTTTAAGTGTATAACAGTTCTTATAACACCGTTATCATCATAACAGGAGGTCTGGTAGTGGTGTGACCAACTTATTGTCAGCATGTACAACAACACTTATCAATCAAGGCTACAACAAAGAATTTTCTTTGGAACAGAGTGTTGAACAAGGACTAAAATGAAACTCATAATATGTTCAAAAGATAGTCAGAATCATCATAAGAGATGATGGCATTTTAAGTCATTTTTGTTTATTACTGAAAACACTGGATTTAACCAACACTACAATAGTGCTTAATAATTTTCTTTATCTCCTATTCAGAAGGGAATTAATTCTAATTCTAAATATATTTAACAAGAAGTTTTGCTTAATATGAAGAGACCAGTGAAGCATAACTTTTAGGACATTATAGTGCACATAAACTATGATTAAGAAGAGAATTCTATAGAACTGGAGAGAACACATGACTAACAGGCAGCTATATCTCACGGAGATGGAATTAGAACTGGGTAGTTGAGTTTTAAAGACAAATTGGATTCAAATATACCAACAATTCTTATCAACTAGTACGTTTATGAGTTTTAAATGTAGCATGGAATACTTTCTGATTCTTAATAAGGTCCATTATGGAAAAAAAATCTAAGGACTCACATAGACTTTATAGAAAAGATGGAAGAAATTAATTGCAAGGGAGAAGTGGTAGAGTGACGACCAGAGGCATCAGACATATCCATGAGCTTTCCCTCATTTCAAAATCCACATGCACTGAGTGTGCATGCTAGGAATGATGGAGTGAGACAATAATAATTAGTAGACTGAAGAATGTGTACTTCATCAGGAGAAGAGATGGAGGAATACATGGATCAGGGCAGTATGGGACAGGCAGGACATCTGCAGCAGAGCAGTCAAATATTTTGTGCTTGGGAAATGTTAATTTGTTACAGGAACATTGTGCAGAGGGGATTATACAATGAAGTTCCAGAGCAGGAAGATGCAGAAGGATGCTCTTGGCAATAACCCACATGTGTGATGCCATATGCTGCATTGTCTCCAATGTGCTGAGGCATAAAATCAGGATGAAATCATCTGTACAAATATTTCTGCAAAAGAAATGTATCTGAGGGGTTTCTCCCTCAGCTCCAAGTAAGTGTTTGATTATCTCTGCCCCATTCAGCCACTGAAATACCTTAAGTCATTAGACTGTGATAATCATAAATCTCTTTGTTACATAGTAATTTGCATAATACCTAGCACACCACAGGTGTTCAAAAGACCTGGCTATATGACTGTGTCATGCAGCATGTCACTCCAGTAGATAGTAAGGTTCTGAATTTTTTAGATGCTATTGCCTGAATTAACATGTGCATATATTTTGTTAAAAATCAAACCTCTGAAAATCTCAATATTTTAGGTCTTAATTTTGAGTATCCTAAGAGAAAAATTGATATTTTTTCCTGTCATGTGCCTGCTAAACAAGGATACTACTTCAGAGTTATGTCATCAACCCTTGGAAACTGTTTTGAAAATGATGTTCAATCATTAAAGTTGCTGACATAGTCATAAAATATCATTTTTCCATGTTTAAGGGCAGCAGATTTCTTAAGCGTTGGTGATGGTGCAAGACAACAAACCAAAAATATCTGTGCAGGGTATGAGAATATTTTTCCCATTTAGAAGTTCAGAGAACACAATAAGGAGACATAATTACTGATCATTAATAAACTTAAATCCTAAACTGACTTCCTAAAAAGAACTATTATCAAACAATTGCACAGAAAATGAGACAAGTCCTGTGGTTATTTCACAGAATTACTATTTTCAAAAGTCCAGAATTTTATTGATTGCATGAAAAATTGTAAGGCCCAAAAGTATATTAAGCATCCAATAAATACATAAAATAAATCATTCAATGTTATTACTTAGTAGGAAAGTACATATTAAAACTTACCCACACTTATGAAGATCAATATGCATACTATATACAGGTACTACCCTATATTTGTAAATATATATAGTAAGAGAATAACTAAAATGAAAAGCATCCATCCAAAGTATTGGTGAAAATGTGTAGCAGTCAGGACTCCTTCTCATAGAAAGTTGGTAGGGAATATAGATTGTTACACTTGCTTTGGAAACCTGGAAGTATCTTCTCAAATTGATCACATTTCAATAACTCAAATCCTGGGTATACATACATTAGAAATCCATGTCTGTTCATTTAGAGAAGTATCATAACATAGTAAGATCCTACTGTTGAAATCTACTGAAACATCCAACAATAAAATGAAATATAATATGAAATGGAAATGTGCTCAAATAGAATCCTATGCAGCAAAACAATTAAAAACTATAATTACATGTAAAGAAATAATTGATATTTATGAAGGTAATACAAAAATAGAAGAGGTAAGGTGTAAATGTGTACTATATGCTTACGTTTATGTATCTTAACAATCAATAAAAACATATGGTTTTGAAATTAGGTTGATGGATGTTTTAGGAAAGGGTAACTAAAGAGCCCATGACAGCATCTGTTACTGCAAAAGCAGTTCAGGTTTGTTGACTGGTGTGATGTAAACTTTAAGAAAAAGAGATGTGAACTTGTGATTTGTGCTTTTATATGAATGTTATATTTCATTAAAACTTTAAAGATTTTGTCTTTTAATGTCATAGATTTGATGACCTCACTATTGCATTCAAGTATAAAGTACATTTTTATTAGTCAAATAAAAATTAGGCCAGGAAGGAATGTATTTGTCATCTTCAGATAAAATTTGACATTTTGGTAGCATTTATTTTGTTAGGTTTTAGTGTTACTATTCAACTATAGAGACAAATTGTATTCAGTTTTTGCTATGGAAACGTAAAGAAATGTTGCCTACACAGTCTTTAAATCTAAGTGATGCATACAGCTTCATTCATCATTTCTTTCCTCACTGTGAACCTCATGTTGTGAGCTTTTTATCATGTAGAATTCATGACAACTCAGAGATTCTCTCATAGATCCAACTCACAGATAACTGAAACAGGTTATATTTATGTTACAAAATTTTCATTCTAGATAATCTAAAACTACCATTAGTATGAAGGAAATGGTCTCTATTTCTTGACATTTACAAGCATTTGGGTGATTTTTATAAATACTTTACCCTATGATTCATATGTAACTGGTCTTTAAGTGCTAGGTAAATATAGATATTCTTGTTTTCCTTCCAAAAACAGGAGAAGAAAAGGAGAGAAAAATGAATCTTTGTAAATCATCAGTCAGATGATTAAGGATAATATCAATACTGCTAACTTTTGTTGGTAGAATGCACACTAGATACAACGTGACATGATGTAAGCGGCACTCAACCCAAAAGCCTTTCTCCCTCTTCACATCACCACTAACTAAACCCAAGAAAAGACTTGCCTCCCAACATAGAAGCATCCTGTGAATGGCTAACTAACTGTCCTTAAAAATATTTTAGTGTCATTAACTAAACATAAACTGAGTAATTGTCATGTATAAGAGGAATCCAAGGAGACACCATGGAAAATTCCAATTTGTTGTCTCTGTTGGATGATGGAACAGAAAGGGAAAATTAGGAAATAACTAAGGATATAAAAAAAAGGAACCAGATCCCAATTGCTGCTAATGAATTAATACTGGTTTGTCAAATAAAACAAAGGTATTAAACCAATGAAAGATTTCAGTAGTATGGGATACCAAAGATAGAGAGAACATTTAGGAGCCCTCTTTTATGTTTTTATTTCTGTAAATCTAATTGTGTACTTTTTAAAGTGTTCAAGATATGACAGGTGGACCGTCTTGACAACAGACAGGTAGGAAGAATGCTTTTCCTTATAATGTGCATAATTAGCATGTTACTTGACACAGGGTCTTCATTAACACAGGTGACATAAGTGGATAAAACACAATCAGTTACGCATCCTTTTTCTGCTCATGTGAAATACAACTTTAATTAGCAATTCAGTGCTGTGTCTAACATCAGGTTCCAGAGATAGCCTGGTATTAAACGTCTTGCTAGTCATGCTTCCTTGCTCATCTACTAAACTCCCCTTACCTTAGTTTCTCCCACTGGTTTCGTACATGACAACTAGGCAACTTAAGAGTGCTTGTGAAAAGGGGAGAAAATGGCAGCGCAGAATGGATAATGAAAAACCATTTCATAAAGCACTGTTACAAAACACTGGAAAACAGACACAATGAATCTACAACACTAGGGCAAAAGTTTGAAAACCAGATATTATGTATTTGGATGTTTGGGGGAGCACATAGAATTATAGAATAAACGTCATCCTTGGAAAGAATCAATTGATTTGCAAGGATAAATGTAAGAGAAGAGTAATGATTATAAAGACAACTAATTTCCAATATCAATTATAAATGTTAAAAAAAACTTGTGAGTTAATCATCTTTGAAAAAGTATGATACATTTGAATTGGGCTTATGAGTAAGGTGAAACTTATTTAGACCTTAAGTTTTAAATTTAATGTTACTTATTATTAGTGGAGAGTTGCTAAGTGTGTGGGGAGATGAGAAAGGATGCAGAACTGACTGTGGTTTAGCCACTTATGTCACCTGTGTTAATGAAGACCTGTGTCAAGTAACATAATAATTATGTACATTAGAAGTAAAAGCACTCTTCCTATCTGTCTATTGTCAAGACAGTCCACCTGTCATATTGTGTGTATGAGTGTGCCCAGTATGATATGTAGATAAGAGTACAATTGCTGAAATCAGTTCCCTCCTTCCATGTGTGAATCCTGGAGCCTGACTCAGAGTACCAGGCTTGGTGGCAAGCTCCTTGATCAGCCATTTCTCTCACCCTTTGTGAGAGATCTCAAAATTTGGATCTCAAAAGCCAAATTTTATAGCATAGGCTCTATGGCAGTGGTCACCTCGACTGCCTCACTCATGATGTGGAGAGAAATTGGTGGTGTGGTTACTTAACAAGTAGTCAAAGCTTAAGCCAGGGAACAGAAAAAGCTAAATAAATCTTTATAACTATCCTTTCTTTGAACTGCCAAAGGACTGCACAAGAATTATTTCAGTGACCTAATGATCTCCTTTAGCTCCCATTTCTTAAAAGTTTCAATAGCAAATAATTTTGCCCTGGAGAAAAAGACATTGATTACAATCAATCCCTAACATAAGCAATTGAACGTTCCTCTTTTAGCAATGGTCAAATCATACCCACTAATAAAATTTCTGGATGATTAAAATATGACAGATTATCACATAAGGATACACTTTATAGAAAAGTTTTGAGCTGTACAATTAACTCCAGAAGGCAGCCTCATAGTCTCCTGTTCCGTGTGTTCAATAATAGGTAAAATAAAAGAAGAGCATAGAAGGGGAAGGGAAAGGCAATGATGGAGTGTGGAGGACAGAATAGGAGAGAAGAGGAGAGGAAAGGAGAGGAGAGAAGAGGAGAGGAGAAGAGAGGAGAGGGGAGGGGAGGGGAGGGGAGGGGAGGGGAGAAGAGAGGAGAGGAGAGTGGAGAGGGGAGAAGAGAAAGTAAGAAGAGAGGACAGGAGAAGAGATGAAAGGAGAGAAAAGAGATGAGAAAGGAGGGGAAAGTAGGAGAGACAGGAGGAAAAAGAGAGGACAGGATCTCAAGCAGAGCTGGAATCTGGAGGCAGGATCTGATGCAGAGGCCATAGAAGGGTGCTGCTTATTGGCTTGCTCCTCATATCTTGCTCAGCCTGCTTTCTTATAGAACCTAGGACCACCAGCCCAGGGATAGCATCACCCACAATATGCTGGACCCTCCCTCATCCATCACTAATTAATAAAATACTTTATAGCCAGATATAATAGAGGCATTTTCTTTTTTTTACTTAAATTTTTTATTCATTTTGCATACCAACCAGAGATCTCCCTCTCATCCCTCTTCCCGCTCCCCCTATCCCTGCCTAACACTCCCTCCCCAACCCACCTTTCATCCCCTCCTCCAAAAGGGTAAGTTCTCTCATGAGGGGACAGCAAAGCCTAGTACGTTCATTTAAGGCAGGATCCAGTAGAGACATTTTCTTAACTGAGGTTCACTCCTTTCGGATAACTCTACCTTGTGTTAAGCTGACATAAACCTAGTGATCACACTCGTTAAGAACACAAAATGAGGTCAGGCTATTAGCAATAAATGGTGGTGTAGAATGCAATTTGACTTTCTTCTTACACTGTATACAAAAATAATAAATAAAGAAATGAATGGCAATCAAGGCTTTAGTATAAGTACTGAAACCATAAAGTCCCTAGAAGAAAATCTTGATGTAGGTCTTGGCAATTATTTTTGGAGATGATGCAAATCATTGTCAATAAAAGCAAAAATCTGAGTGCATCAAACTGAAAACATTCTGAAAATCAAAGGAAAGAGTAAAATGGAAAGGCAGTCTACAGAGTGGAACAAAGCATTTTCAAATTATGTATCTCATCATTATTAATAGGAAAATATATAAGGCAGTCACAAAATGAAAGAACAAATAAATAAATAAATAAATAAATAAATAAATAAATAACAAAATAGAGGAAGGAAGTGAAAGAGACAAGGCAACAACATTTTAAATTGAGCAAGGACATGACTAGAAATTTTTCTAAGAGAAAATACAGCCAACAGGAATTACATGAAAAGATATTCATCATTATTAATATAGTCAAAGAAATGAAAATAAAAAATACAACAAGATACCACATCACACCTCTTTGGATGACTATTATAAAAATACAAGAAAAGCCCAATTCCCTAATGGCTAAGGTTATTCAATACTTAGGTTTTTTTTTTTTATTTCTTCTTTTGAAAACTCTCTTTACAGATCGGTACTCACTTTTTCATTAGATAATTTGTTTTCTTTATTATTTACTTTTAGAGTTCTTTATATATTCTGGATATTAACCCTTTATTTGATGTATTGCTAACAATGATTATCTCCCACTTTTTGAGGATCATCTTTACTTGATTGTTTCCTTGGCTGTATAGATTTCGAGGGTCCATTTGTCAATTGTTAGCCTTATTCCTTCACCTACATCTAGTAGAGTGCTGCCAATGTTTTATTCTAGAATTTTCATTGTTTCAGAATTCTCATAGAAGTATTTGGTCCATTTTGGAGTTTTGTACAGTGTGATACACTAATTGTATTCTACACATGACCATCCAGTTTTTTTCTTATTCATATGTTTTTTTTTTCTCATGTGTGCTTTGGTCTCTTTGTTATACATCAAGGACCTGTAGTTATTTACTTGCACTCATGCTTTTGTGTACATTTTTCTCTGTGTGCCAGCACCATGTTGTTTTAATTATTATAGGTTCCTACCGTAGCTTGAACTCTGAAATGGTAATCCTTCCATCATTTTTGTTTGTTCGTTCATTTTTAGATCAGGGTTGCTTTGGCTTTTGAAAGTATTTTGTGCTTCTGTGTGAGTTTTAAGATGATTTTTCAGTTTGTATGAAAAATGTTGTGGGAACTTTGATTACGATTTCACTGAATCTATAAATGGCCTCTGGTAAAATTATCATATTTGAAATATTAGTTTTGCCAATACAATAGCATGCTCTTTACATTTTCTAGTATTTTTCTCAATCTTTGTCTTTTCTCAGATTTAAAGTTTTCATCTTTGATTAGGTTACTCCTTAATATTTTATTTTCTTTGAAGCTATTGTGAACAGAGCATTTTAAAAATCTCTTTCTTGGTATAGTTGTTATTGGTGTATAGAAAGGTTATTGAATTTTGGAAGTTGAACTTTATCCTGCCTTTTTGCCAAAGGAGATGGTAATTTCTTGAAGTTTCCTAGTGGACTTTTATGACTTCTTATGTATAATGTGATATCATAAACAAATAGGAGTGATTTGACTTATTTTTCTGTTGAATTCCTTTAGTTTCCTTATCTTATTGCTCTAGATAATGTTTTAAGTCCCAGAATGAAAGGGAGTGAGAACAAGATGATGCTGACTGTGGTTTTGTCACATGTAGCTTTTATTATATAGAGATATAGTCTTTCCAATCCCATCCATTCATAAAGGCATGTTGGATTTTGTCAAAGGCCTTTTCTATATATTGAGATGATCATCAAATATATATTCAATATATAAGAAAGAGAATTAGCTAGGGTTTTATTATAGAATATTATATAAATATTAAAGTGTTGTTTCCAAAATTCTAGAAGGATGTCCAGATTAAGTTTGATGATGTTCTTTTAAATGAAGGAACTAGAGTTTATATATTGAAAGCATGATGAAAAATACAAATCCATACACATTTCCATATGCATTCATGTTACCGAGTTTCAAGAACACTAAAAGAACATTCAGTATTGATTGTGGATATATCTCAGCATTATTTCCATGTTTCCAAGATTTTGTTGTGGGTATATATCACTTTTAAAAACAAAAAGGAATTTATATTAATTTAAATCATTTACTAATTGAAACATACACATTAGCTTTGGAAAACTGAATGAACTAACTTTTTGTCAGAGTTGCCTAAAAAGAGAAGAAAATGGAACAAAACAAACTTAAACATAAATACTAAATTTATTTAGAGATTTTCCATGGGAACTGAGGATGCTTTCCAGTTTTTGTTCTGTAAGTTTTACCATGTACATTCTCAGAGAAAGCAACCAATCACAACAGGTTACAAAATGTTGTTATTTTAAAATGCCTGCATTTCTGACTCCCAAATGTAATTAATATATCAAAATGCTCAAGGGCTGGAGATAAGGGTCAGTGGTAGACTGACTAGCATACATGAAGGCCCTAGGTTCCACCCCAACACCATTTAAAAAAGATAGGGATTTATGTATAGTACTGTACCTTAATAGTGTATAGTGCGTTGAGAAGTCAGGGTGGCAAGTACTAGACAGTGGCACCACCTTGGACCTGGCCTCATAGAAGTACAAGTTCAGTGTCGGTGTGGATGGGAAAGTACAGCCTAGTCTCTTTGTCTTTAACTATTGGCTGCATTAGTTCACGGGCACCTAGCATGGAATTTATCCTTTTATACTTATCCTGTATAATTTGTTGGTTTTAAAAAAAAATGTATTTACCAAATTGGAAAAAAATATCATCAATATTTATATAATCTGGGAATAAAAGAAATCTCAAATCCATTAAAAAAAAGACTCCTAAGAACCAAGGTTTCATGAAAAATTCTAATATATTTTTAAGTAGACAAAAACAAGCCTATGAAAAATACATACAGGATAGCATTTAATTTTAACTGTATGTGGTACTTTCTAAGCATATGTACCTAAGCATAAAAATATATATGTACGTAATTTTATTTTAAAAGTTTGGTGGGATTTATATCAAATTGAGCCTGAGAGTCTCATCTGAGAAAAGGTCTGCAGGATGGGACCTGGAGTCAAGGGTCAACAGAGCTGCTTTGTGCACTCTGTTTTATTTGCAATATTCACACTGAGTAAACCATTACTTATGTGTAATGTTCAGTAACTAGCTATTTTTAAATGCATTTTTAAAAAATGTCACCTTGGCCCTTCTATACTCACCTTTAAAATAGGCAAGGAATGTCTGATAACTTGTGCAAATGCAGAGAGTATATCCACTCAAGCTTGCATGGGAAGGTAGATGCACTCTACAAACATCCCTGAAACATTCCAAGCATTACTTTCTTTGCCACATGACTCTGTGACCGAGACATCACCTGAGAATTATTAGCTGTTAGAATTATTAGACTCCCTATCCCACACCTGTACAGAAACTTGAAGAATGGATTTCAAAGTTTTATACTTTCTATTTTGAAAAGCATTCTGGGATTTGCCAGTACACACTAAACTCTGAAAATCACCATTAAAATGTGTTAGAATGCATTGTTTTGAAAGTTTGTAATTTTTTTAATTTTTTTATTTTTATTTTGCAATACAATTCAGTTCTACATATCAGCCACAGATTCTTTTGTTCTCCCCCCTCCCGCCCCCCTCATCTTCCCCCCAGCCCAGCCCCCATTCCCACCTCCTCCAGGGCAAAGCCTCCCCCGCGGACTGAGATCAACCTGGTAGACGCAGTCCAGGTAGGTCCAGTCCCCTCCTCCCAGGCCAAGCCAAGTGATCCTGCATAGGCCCCAGGTTTCAAACAGCCAACTCATGCAATGAGCACAGGACACAGTCCCACTGCCTGGATGCCTCCCAAACAGATCAAGCCAATCAACTGTCTCACCCATTCAGAGGGCCTGATCCAGTTGGGGACCCCTCAGCCATTGGTTCATGGTTCATGTGTTTCCATTCGTTTGGCTATTTGTCCCTGTGCTTTATCCAACCTTGGTCTCAACAATTCTCGCTCATATAAACCCTCCTCATTCTCGCTAATTGGACTCCCAGAGATCCACCCGGGGCCTAGCCATGGATCTCTGCATCCAGATCCCTCAGTAGTTGGATGGGGTTTCTAGCACGACAATTAGGGTGTTTGGCCATCCCATCACCAGAGTAGGTCAGTTCGGGCTGTCTCTCGACCATTGCCAGCAGTCTGTTGTGGGGGTATCTTTGTGGATTTCTGTGGGCCTCTCTAGCACTTTGTTTCTTCCTATTCTCATGTGGTCTTCATTTACCATGGTCTCCTATTCCTTGTTCTCCCTCTCTGTTGTTGATCCAGCTGGGATCTCCCACTCACCCAAGCTCTCTTTCCCTCGACCCTCGCCCTTCACTACCCCCACTCATTTCCAGGCTGTTCATGTAGATCTTTTCCATTTCTCTGTCATTGGGTAATCCCCATGTCTTTCTTGGGGTCCTGTTTTCCCAGGTAGCCTCCCTGGTGATGTGAGTAGCAGTCTAGTCTTCCTTGTTCCACATCTAGTATCCTCCTATGAGTGAGTACATACCATTGTTTGTCTTTCTGAGTCTGGGTTACCTCACTCAGGATGATTTTTTCTAGATCCATCCATTTGTCTGCAAACCTCATGATGTCATTGTTTTTCTCTGCTGAGTAGTATTCCATTGTGTATATGTACCACATTTTGTTTATCCATTCTTCAGTTGAAGGGCATCTAGGTTGTTTCCATGTTCTGGTTATTACAAACAATGCTGATATGAACATAGCTGAACAAGTGCTCTTGTGGTGTGGTTGAGCATTCCTTGGGTATATGCCCAAGAGTGGTATAGCTGGATCTTGGGGGAGATGGATTCCAAATTTTCTAGGAAAGTGCCATATTGATTTCCAAAGTGGTTGTACAAGCTTGCATTCCCACCAGCAGTGGAGGAGAGTTCCCCTAGCTCCACATCCTCTCCAGCATAAGGTGTCTTCAGTGTTTTTGATCTTAGCCATTCTGACAGGCGTAAGGTGGTATCTCAGAGTTGTTTTGATTTGCATTTCCCTGATGATTAGGGATGTTGAGCAATTCCTTAAATGTCTTTCAGCCATTTGAGTTTCCTCTGTTGAGAATTCTCTGTTTAGTTCTATAGCCCATTTCTTTTTTTTTTTATTTTTTATTTTTTATTTTGCAATACAATTCAGTTCTACATATCAGCCACAGATTCCCTTGTTCTCACCCTCCTGCCCCCCTCACCTTCCCCCCAGCCCGCCCCCCATTCCAATCTCCTCCAGGGCAAAGCCTTCCCCACAGACTGAGATCAACCTGGTGGACTCAGTCCAGGTAGGTCCAGTCCCCTCCTCCCATGCCGAGCCAAGGGACCCTGCATAGGCCCCAGGTTTCAAACAGCCAACTCATGCAATGAGCACAGGACCCGTTCCCACTGCCTGGATGCCTCCCAAACAGATCAGGCCAATCAACTGTCTCACCCACTCAGAGGGCCTGATCCAGTTGGTGACCCCTCAGCCATTGGTTCATATTTCATGTGTTTCCGTTTGTTTGGCTATTTGTCTCTGTGCTTTATCCGACCTTGGTCTCAACAATTCTCTCTCATATAAACCCTCCTCATTCTCGCTAATTGGACTCCCAGAGATCCACCTGGGGCCTAGTCATGGATCTCTGCATCCAGATCCATCAGTAGTTGGATGAGGTTTCTAGCACGACAATTAGGGTGTTTGGCCATCCCATCACCAGAGTAGGTCAGTTCGGACTGTCTCTCGACCATTGCCAGCAGTCTGTTGTGGGGGTATCTTTGTGGATTTCTGTGGGCCTCTCTAGCACTTTGTTTCTTCCTATTCTCATGTGGTCTTCATTTACCATGGTCTCCTATTCCTTGTTCTCCCTCTCTGTTTTTGATCCAGCTGGGATCTCCCACTCACCCAAGCTCTCTTTCCCTCGACCCTCGCCCTTCACTACCCCCACTCATGTCCAGGCTGTTCATGTAGATCTCATTCCATTTCTCTGTCGTTGGGCGATCCCTGTGTCTTTCTTGGGGTCCTGTTTTCCAGGTGGCTCAGCCGTTAAAGGCTAGGCTCACAACCAAAAATATAGCCCATTTCTTAATTGGACTGTTGGGCATTTTGATGTCTAATTTCTTGAGTTCCTTATATATTCTGGATATCAGTCCTCTGTCAGATGTGGGGTTGGTGAAGACCTTTTCCCATTCTGTAGGCTGTCGCTTTGCCTTGTTGACCGTATCCTTTGCTCTACAAAAGCTTCTCAGTTTCGAGAGGTCCCATTGATTGATTGTTTCTCTCAGTGTCTGTGCTACTGGTGTTCTATTTAGGAAGTGATTTCCCATGCCAATGCGTTCAAGACTACTTCCTATTTTCTCTTCTAGCAGGTTCAGAGTAGCTGGATTTATGTTGAGGTCCTTGATTCACTTGGACTTAAGTTTTGTGCACGGTGATAGATATGGATCTATTTGCAGCCTTCTACATGTTGATATCCAGTTTTGCCAGCACCATTTGTTGAAGATGCTTTCTTTTTTCCATTGTGCACTTTTGGCTTTTTTGTCAAAAATTATATGTTCATAGTTTGTATAATAAATCATTGATATTATTAATCATATTTCAATTTAGCTACAGAATTCATACTTGGAAGAAAGCATTAACTTACAAACCCACTAAGTGTAGTTTATATCCAATCTGATTCTTGTTACTTGGAAGAATGCCAATTCTATCTGAGTTCTACCTCTTACAATGACCATTTAAACCAGTCCCAACCAAAGTACATAAACCGATTCACATTTTGATGAATAACTTAACACTTACTTGGCTGTTTTATTTTGGGTATGTGGATGTGCTGCCCTGAAGGCAGTAGCCATCTTGGAACTGGGAGGATAAAGGCCATATGCTAAGGATATCATGTTATGAAAGAAACTGAGGCTGACTAGGGACTCTTTGATATCATGGGCATGGAATGACTTCTGACCTAGATGTCCAAAGTAAACTTTTATTTGGCAAAGCCTCTATCATTTCATGCAATCTGATTCAATCTTAGCATAGAAAACAATGCGGAAATTCTGATTTGGGTCAGCAGAAGAAGCAAAATATAATAGAATGTGGAAAGATAAAATATGAGAGACACAAGATACATGTGGGGCAGAGGAGCGGGTATTGGGAAATATCAATAACAAGAGAAAGCCCATTGCATCTCTTAGATGCTCCAGACCGGCTGTGAATTTTCCTTCTTGCTCAGTTATAAATTTACCTGCCAGCATCTGACTCTGCTCATCCAGAAACAGCTTTCATATTTCTATTATCTGGGACACCATCTGACAGGTGTTTTTTTTTTCAGACTATCAGGCAAATGCCCCAAATACGAGTAAGCTGCCTCTTTGTAACACAGGCTCACTGCAGACACATGGGAAGAACGATTTGGAAAGATGAGTCAGGAGAACCTGCATGTTGGCACATTAACACTTTTGGGTCTTCAGTATCTAGCAGGACTCACCATGACCCATGACCTCTTTTCACACCCACTTACAAAAATCTGAAAGGTGCTGACAAACCCTTTAGAAGTTTCAGTCTTCTTTTATTCTTATTCTTTTGTGGGGGAGATAATTATCCTATGGTATCACATTCTGGCCCTGCTCTCCAGTAAGAGACAGGAATTGTTCCCCTAGATATGCAGATACCATCCCCTTACACTGTAGTCCTGATTTCAGAGAGTTGTAGTTCAATGCAGCTAAGTTTTTCCCACAGGACCTTTTTCCCTCCTTTTTACAAATGTGGGCTCATCTAATATGCCTTTCTTGTGTAATGCTGTCCGTTGATGGCATTGGACATTCGACACCTTTCTGGGGCTAGGAGTCTATTCATTTCCAAAGAAAGCTTCTCCACTTGTTTTCTACTCTCTTATAATAGAAGCAGCACTCTCAGCTCTGGCACAAAACAAACACCACCACTTCTTACTCTTAGTGCTGTGCCAGCCTTCTAGGGCCTTGCCTGTATTATGTGTCTCCCTGTGTGGCTGTACAGTATTGGAATAGCTTTTGGTAATATTTGTATGAAGCCTCAACATTAAATAAAGTTCCACTGTAAATAAGCCTGTTTGTGGTGGGATTTATTTTTAATTTTTAACAACAACTTTGAAATGTACAAATTAAAGAAATCTTTTTGGCAACTTCTAGCAGTCGTATATTTATTTCCACAGTGAAGAATCACATCCCATGACGTTGAATAGCTAATAACCCAATTCTAAACATAAATCATAGTTACATGTGCTCTGGCGTACCTATGGTCAATTCTCAGGTCATTTTATTCAGTCTGGCTGGGGGAATAGGAGATGTTCTGGGTAGCCTACTAAGCCGATAATTTGCCCTCCTTTCATTTATGTGTTGGTGGCATATTTTGTTCCACTATGGTCAAAGAAGTTGACAGCTTATTAATAAGACCCAGGAAGACAACCACTCTTTCATATATTTCTATTTTCTTGATGGAAAATCTGAAGCACGAGAAGTCTTTGATTTTTGTACCCAAATGCAAAGCTCCTACTGAGCACATTTCTACTCAAAGACAGTGAATGGTGCTTTTGACATTTACAAGAGCTCTGTAATTCCCAGAGAATTAGGCTGAAATGAGGAATGGAAATATGGTACCTTGAATGCAGGGCACTGGCTGTTAAGAGTGCTTTGCTTTCCTCCTGTTATTAACTGTATGCTTTGCTCTTCAGCTTCAAGAGAAACTATGCCAGTTCACAGGAGGCTGAAAATGCCTTTGACAATTTCAATGAGTACTTATAAGATTAAGATGTTTCCATCCACAAGTATGTGCTCAATGATGACTCATTGGCCCATGCAGGTGGCCACTTGATTAACAATACACTTCACTCAAGGGTGACCTATGACAGGCAGGAACAGCTTGGTGTGCATCAGAACAGCATTCTTTCGACCCACTTCTCTGAGTTCTCAGCAGCTTCTGAAACTCTTGACATGGGCAGTTTACTATTGTATGAAGGAGGGTCTGAGAAAGAAAGAGGCAGTGGCAGCAACCTCCCAAGCATCCTAATGCAGTGGAGCATAACATGAAGGTAGTTCTCCTACGAGTTGATGTATCTGTGAAAGGGTAAGGGTCAATCTGTGTCTTGCAAGGGCTGTGTTCACTGCCACAGTAATAAACCCTAGGGCCTTCTGGTCCAGGGTGCTCACATCACTGCTGATGAGGGAGGGGCACTCTCACCTCATAGCAGCATCCTTTGGAGATGTGTAATGATCAATAATCTGTTAAAAGCAGCAGGTACCACTTCTCCTGTACGTCTGTAACTGGCTCTGTATCTACAGGTTTTAGTTCTGATTTTTCTTTTCAGACTTTATACCATACCTTATGAAACAAATAGCCTTTACCCAACTGTTGATAATTTCTCAAGAATGTTAATCAGTATCAAGTCATGGTAAGATACTGTTTTTTTAAAATATTTAATCATAGTAAACAAACTTGACATGAGTTTAGATATACTTACCATACATGAAAGTTCAGTTGACAATGAGAAATTGGTCCCATAATCTATAATTTATTGTTGTATATATTTGATGTATTATTTATCTAACCCCCAGTATACATGTAAATTAGTTTTAAACTTGCTGACATGTAATCTCTATGAGAAAATATTATTAATCAGTGTAGAGTGTTTATATATAGTTCTTTTTTTTTAGCTTTGTATTTTTGAGTCAAAAAGTTTGAAAATTATCTAATCTTTCCCCAACTCTTTTAATAGTGGGGTTAGGTTTAGATGTCACAATGGCATTTAATCCTGTAAATTCCTAACACACATATGGAATTTAAATAGGCATACAATCAAGTACAAAGCAAATGATTTTGGACAAAGCCATAGTCACATGTCAACTAGTTCAGTACCACAGTCAACAACATTATCACCTTATAGAGCCCATTTGTACCTGAGCCATCTTTCCACCCTTGTTCCTGTTTTTTGTAATCTGTTTTGTATCTCTATAGTTTGTGTTATAAAGAATGTGATAAAAAATAGAATGAAACATTGTATTCTTTTGAGTCTGCTTCCCTGCATTTAGTGAAACACCTATAAAATCTACATGATAACTACGTCTGTCTAGGTTTCTGTGAATCAGCATGGCAGTCCTTTATAGCATTGAATAGTTTTGTGCTTTATGGATGAAGCATAATCCATATGGTAAATGGTAAATAATCTGTAAAAGGCTATATTGTTTATTAACAGTTTATCATTTTCAAGATTAAAAATGGAGCATCTCTCAACTTTCATAAGTAGAATTTTGCATAAATATAATTGCTTTGTATAAATTTACAAAATTTAGACACTGCAAATACTCAGTTCAGTTCCACTCAATATATTTACAGATGCATGAAACCATAGCATAGTTTTGAAAGTGTTTGATACCGTCCAAAAGAAACTCTATCTCCACTGTCACCCCTGGTCTTCACATATGCCTGCCATCCAAACTGCCATTCTCTTTTCTGTCTTGCCTTTTCTAAAGATTTCATTCCCATAAAAGTGGATTTTCTCCCCATCTTGGTTTTCAGCATTGTTTGTATGACGTGTCAGTGTGAGGATGTCTTTGTAATCATACTTGGAGTTTGTTAAACTCCCTAGGCTTGTGTTTTATTGTTGTTGTTTTTTATAAAGATTTATTTCTTTGAACGTCTTTTCTACTTTTTAGTATACTCAACCTCCTCTTGCTCTTCTCATTACACAAGTGCTGTTGTGGTTAATAGTAGCCCACTTTCCTTGAGTCTCTGAGTCTTTGTTCAGTTTTCTTCATTCGTGTGTGTGTGTGTGTGTGTGTGTGTGTGTGTGTGTGAGAGAGAGAGAGAGAGAGAGAGAGACAGAGACAAAGAGACAGAGAGACAGAGAGACAGAGACAGAGCAAGAGTATAAATGTTCGAGATTAAATAATCTAATAATCTCTATTACTTAGTTTAGTCCCTATTATGAAATTGTTTTAATTATTATACTTTCAATGTTAAAATTTCAATTTTCTGTCTTAATCATATGTCTTCATTGATATTTTCTATTGATTCCATCATCATGTCTTGGCTTTTAAAATTCTAGTGTCTCATAGCCATTGGTCATTTGAGTCTTTTATTTTCATTGAAGATCTATATATCGTTGTTCTCATGGGAGTAATTGTTTATTTCTGTGGACCGCATTTTTTTTCTAGGGGATGAATTAAATTTTCTTAGGTCTTTGGATATCTCATACATTTTTCTACATACTGGGTATTTTACAGAGCATGTAGTAGTAACACTAGGTAGTGGCCATCCATCTGGAGCTTGTTGCTGTTTATTGTTTCCAATGTTATGATTGGCTGTATAATATTAGTAGTTTGTTTCTTACCTACCTTCCACCTTCACGCCCTCCTGTCCACTCTCTATGTGTTATACTTCTATGTTTTTCTCTTGGGTCCCAGTCTTGGTTGATTCTGCCCACAGGCACACTGGCATGAAAATCATTCTGGAAACCATTATTTAGCTATTTTTCTTTTCCTTGAACACACCTAGCTCTAAACAAAGCTCTCCTGATTGGCATATTATTGCACATTAATATTTATTTTAGTTCCATTGATAATTGGTAAAACAGAAAACTTTGCAAATGTTTTTGAGTAACTGGATAGATTAAACTCTACTAAATCCATAATGAAATACTAGTATCAAAAAGCAACAAATTAAGTATGGATGCGTTTTGAAGACATTATGCTATGGAAAACTCTGTCCCTAAAGCTCATGTGGTATCTGATTCTATTTGTTTCCCTTAAAAATGATTTTAACATTTATTTGTATATATATTATATATCCAAGAAAGCAAAGTTAGAGTGGTAGATCATCTGGTCATGTAATTGCCATAGAATAAGTGTGCAGAAGGGAATGACTAGGAAAGCAAGACAAATTTGATAGTTTTAGAATTGTTCTGAATTCAGAGCTACAATAGTTACAAGAATTTATACCGGTGGGGTGGTAAAATTCAAAAAACTCCACCACACTCAAGTCAGTTTACTGCATGCTAAGTTATATTTTTAAGTGACAGTAAATGTAAGCATAAATCATTGCTACACTGAAAAGGTCAGAACAGAAAGTATGCATTTCAATATGAGAAACATCATGTATTGCCTGGGGCCTTCAAGGATTGAACACATGGTCACAGCGACATCCAGAGTTGATGTTTTATGTGTTTCTTAGCATTTAGGCAATCATTTTCATTGTCAATGAGGTAGCTTAGAAAAGGTTTGATGTCAAAATATAAATTATCCATCTGTTGGTTAAGCAAAGATTCTGATTAATAATTAATAATTTACTTTGGTAAATTTATCCTTCCAGATAAGGAGGTTTAATTTTTATACTTTCATATATGTGTGTGTGTGTGTGTATGTGTAAAATGTATTTTCCTTGATTATCTTTCATTTGTGGTCATGGTGATAAAGAATTTTATTTGTCGAGTTGATAATTTAATTCTTTAGAAAGACATAAAATAAATATAGTGAAGTGTGGTCTGTACAACTTCTGAAGTAATGATCATGTTGTGTTTATGTAGCTCTTGCTGTCCTGGAACTCACTCTGTAGAACAGGCTGGCCTTGAACTCAGAGATCTACCATTCTCTGCCTCCTAATGCTAGAATTAAAGATGTGGGCCACTGTGTCAGGCTAAGGGCTAGGCTCTTAGAGAAACCTGATTCCCCTCTCCCAACAGATATCAACTGCCAATCGCGCCTTAACTGGGGATATTGCATGACTTGAGCTTGTGTAGGTCTTGTGAATATTGTCACAACCACTTTAAGTACATGTGTGCAACTGCCCTGCTGTGTTTCGAACATGCTGTTTCTTTGTAGTCATCTACTGCACCTGGGTATTACACTCTTGTCTTCACCTCCTCGGAGATGCTCCTTGAGGAGGAAGATACATTATATAGATGTATCATTTAGGTCTGAGCATTCTATAGTCTGTTATTCTCAGCACTTTTATCAACTGGGGTTCTGTGTTAATCATCTCTACTGAAAAAAATAGATGCTTCTCTTATGAGAGTGAAGGATGCACTAATCTACGGGTATAAGAATAACCCATTAAGTAATCTGTTTAATAAAATGTCCATTTAGCAGAATAATAGTGTACAGGATTCTCAAAGTAATTGAAATAAAATAAATGTTAATATACTTTAATTTGAAAAAGCTGACTGAATTTTTCATCACACAAACTGAACCCTAACAAAATTGTTGAAAAACAAACAAATCAATACCAGAAAAATTGCAAGGAGATGATGCAATGCTCAGTTGAGTAGCATTGTTTTGTATTCTAGCTGCTAAAAAGTGGTGAGGACAATTGACTTTTAAAAATGTTTTATTAGCTTACACAGAATAAGGCTTCATTATGTCCTTTTTAACCAAAGTTTACTTTTTTTGGTTTCTCTCACCTCTTTCTTCCCTGTCACTATTCCTGCCCTTGTGCCCTCCTACCCCAAGTATCCTCATTTCCTCTCTGATGTCAAACTGGGGTATTTTAAGTCTCCCCCTTCTTCTGCACCTTTTCCCCCTCTCAGTCTCCTACTTAGTTTCATAATCTATACCTACTCTAATAAACACAATCCTTTATTTACATGCTTACACATTGAAAGTTAGTATGCACATATGAGAGAGAACATGAAATCTTGTCTTTCTAAGATTGGGTCACTTCATTTCATATAATCCTTTCCAGTTCTATCTATTTTCCTTCAAATTTCATTAGTCTTAACAGATGAGGAATATTCCATTGTATGTTGTGCCGCATTTCCATGATCGACTCTTTAGTTGATGGACATCTAGACTGGATCTATGCCCTTGCTATTGTGAAAGGCATAGTGGTAAATACGAATGTGTGTACATATCATTGTGGTAGGATGCAGGAGAGAACAATAGATTTTAAAGTTTGTAACTTCAGCAGGCTAACAGGAGGCTCAATTGCAATTTTGTATTCCAGTTTCTAAATCAGGACAAAAGAATAAAGGGAATCAATGGTGATGGTTTAATTACTACAAATATGCTTGTTAAAAAAAAAAACAAAAACAAAAAGAAACAAACAAAAAAACACCACTCTTGTAAAGAAAAAAAATCTGAGGTGTGAAAGTGTCAGAAAATAAGATTCTATTTTATAGATGTAAGAATGGAGATTGACCAAAATATCTTAATCAGTCCACTTTTTAATCAGAATTACTAGATTTAAAAGCCAATGACTGAGAGGCAGAGAGTAAAGTAGGCTCAGTGAGGAAAGAACACAAAACTCCCTTTTCTCAAGGCACCACCCTGATATGATCATCACTGATATTTTCTAAAGAAACAGATTTGTGTAATATACTAGCCTTTTAGTAATCTAACATTTTCTGAATTCCTGGAAAATTTAGAATAACCTTAAGAAGGAAGAATCACAAAATTCACCCAAGCAGTCACAAATGTGCTTCATCATACCTGAAAACTTTTAACATGGATTTCTTTCAAAGTTATCATAGCCAACTACTCAAAGTATATTTTTAATGAATGGACTATTTGTACCTTGAGAAATGGGAAGATACTGAACTCATTTTCATGACAACACAGTGTCACCATATTTAATCAGTTCTAGGTGGAGGTTCTAGATTCTGCGTGACATGTGACACTTTTTGTACCTGTGCTCTGCTTAACAGACACACAGTTAACTTCTAGAAATATTAAATAATCTCACTAGAAAGGTATTCCTCTCAAGAAATTATTTTTTGCTTAATATTGACATCATAGGAAAATAAATAATTTTCCTAATGCGCCAAATCATTGTTGAATTTTTTGCCACCAGGATTATTGTGGGGCAGGGTTAGAGTATTGATCTGCAGGTTGAGGAGATTGCTCATTGATTAAAGCTCTTGCCACAAAATCATGAGGACCAGCGTTCAGAACTCTAGAAATCACATAAAATTTAGTCAGATGAGTAATCCTATGATCATAGTATTTGGAGGCAAGAACAAAAGAGCCTTGGAACAAGATGGCTAGACCAACCAGAATTGAAGAGTTCTGGGAGAAATGCTAGTTCAATTATAATAAAGTGAAGAATCATCAAGGAAGACACTCAGTATTAAATCCGGGCCTCCATGCATGTTTACATGCACCTACATACACACATACATCCACACAATGAGAGCACACACACACACACACACACACACACACACACACACACACAAGAAAGAATATAAATCTAGTTAATGTTGCTTACATTTTTGCTTTTGCATTTGACTACATTCAGCTTTAGTGTTACAAAATACATAGAATGTCACCTGTCTCCACTCTGACTCATTTGCCATGTGTGTTTTATTCATTGGATACCCATGAGCCCCAAGGGAATATGGACTTTTATTTCTACTCCCCCTTGAGAAATCCCATTATTCTTCCATGCTAGATCACTAGATGTTTGCCAAACATATGCCAGTTGTCACTCTTGTATAACACAAATACACGGTGCTTAGTTTACGTCAACAGTACCATTATTGTACTAGTTAAATTTCTTTGTGCCATTTCATCTCATAAAAAGATGGATAATATGAGATGAAAAGAATCACATTTATCACAGAATAGTCACTTATTACCTAAAGTGAGACGGAGCATAGTTTAGTTTTACATGTCATTTTATAAAGTCCCTTGAAAATTAAAAGCAAGAAATTAGACTGACTTAGCTAATTAACTCCAGTATCTTTTGACACAAACACTATAAGCAAATCTTGTTATTTGGTTCACCTATTATCATCATGCAAGAGTCATTTGTGAAGTTCACTGACAAAATGAAAAGCAATGTGACTGCCTCAGAGACCTTAACAAGGCCATTTAATTATGTACTGAGAATTAGAACATCTTAAAAAGTGAATTTTATAACACAATTGCAAATATGGATTCATAGATACTTGTCAGAATTTCAGACCAATAATTAAATGCTCTTATAATGAAACATTATTTCTGCCACATGTTAGTTAACAAAACAAGGCCATACTCTCAGTACTTAACATAGAAATTAAAATGTTATAGACCATCAAGAGACAGATTGTCACACTTTAATCAAATTCAACCTAGATAAATTAGCCAGTGATTTTCACGAATTATCTTGGCTAGGTTTTTGGACTTGCTGAGTTTTTCAGAAGAAATGGAGGACTCTTAAATATTAAAATTTAATTTTGACCTTTATGGACTCTAGTACCTTAAGATACTTTAATTTCAAGAACAGTTATTCTCTAACCATAATTTTACTCCTAAAATGATTGCCAAGTAACAATGATTTTTCTTTATTGATTTGAAAAAAATTAAATGTTGTGTAGCTTGAAATACCATATTTCAAATTTCACTATTATTTTGAATTTTGGTAGGTGTTACCCATTAAAAAGCCATTAGATGCCTGCATTGTTAAGGTTAGCACTGAGTTTTTATAGACATAAACCTCTCAACACCACACCTCCAAAAATAAGGAATGTAGCCCTTGATAGGTTGCTCTGGTGAAAGGCAGCACATCCATGAGTACACGGGCAGAAAAAAATTGGACTTGCTGGGTTTAAAAAAAAAAGAAGACAAATTTGGGTGAGTAGAGAAATGAGGATGGACCTGGAAGGAACCAAGAAAGGGAGAATAAACATGATTTTTTTTTCCCCAGGGGAGAATGCAAATGCAGTCCCCCACTACCACAAATTATGCAGTCGAATTTCCCGCATTTGGGGAAATCGCAGGGGTCAGTACATCCGGAGTGCAATGGATAAGCCTTGCACTGGGAAAACCACCTTCGTGATCATGGTATCTCCCCTGCCAGGTAAGTATATAAACATGATTTAAAAACATCTTTTTATGGCAATCTGTTTTCTTGATTATCTAGTACTTGAAATGATCTTTCCAAAACAAAAGCTGTATTCTATTGTCTCTTTAAGAAATAATCCGGAAGGACTGTTCAACATTTCAGCAAACTCTCCTATCTCAATCCTATCCCAAGCACAGGCTCCTGGTTTTATGTCTCCTTTCCCTCTATTTTTAATAAATCTAAATCACACACACACACACACACACACACACACACACACACACACACACCACGCAGATCTGAATAAGACTGCAATTTGTGCCCCTAGTGCCATTCCTGAAGAAGTTCTATTGAGGATTTAGTTTGCATAGTTGGGAAATAATCATCCTTTGTGATAAACATCAAGGCTATCAGATACTTTTGAGCTCAACATTATGAAAATTTGGCTTTCAATCCCTGGAACATCTCTACTCCTCAGGATGCACACAGCAAGATACACTAAGCATCAGATGTACAATGTGTATGCATGTTCTGAATGCACATAAATAGTATGAGTGTGCATGTTTATGAGACAATTAAAGGCAAGATTTCTGTGCTTTAGACGAACTCAGACATTGCTGCAAAGAAGCAAGCCTGGTAGCTGGTCTAGTCAATGCTGAAGGACAGCATTCCATTGACAGAGGATGTGATTGATCGAGGGAGGGATTCTACTAGGATGGGAAGAATTACTGATAAGCTATTGAGCAGACTGTTTAGCAGTCGATTCTCTTAGACATTTATGGTCAGTTCCTGTTGTCTGCACTAGACAGCTCCTTTATTCTTTTTCTCATCTGCCCCCTCCCGCAGTTGCAGCGGATACACATATGTGTGTGAATGCACGTCCACCTGTAATAGATTGTCTTTTTGTTGGAGATAAAGATTATGTCTACTCCAGGTGTTCACATGTCATCTAATTTTCCTAATTCTCTCATTCACAGATTCCCTTTTATTAATGCTGATTATTTATCTATTAGGATCATCTGTTCTCATTATTATACCCCTGCAGTATCCTACCTCTTTGGTAACTTCTGTTTTTCATAACTGACATAACATGGTGCCCCCTTTCTTTTTCGTTAAGAACGTAATGCATTGTCTCTGTAGGCTAAGCTGATCGATTTTTCTGCTTGAAGCTGTTAGGATATTCTCATTTCACTCCAGTTTACCACTTTAGCTTGGGAAATAGAAATGTTCAAATAAAATCACAACAAGGGCAGCTAATTTGGGTATTTAGCTCTTTTTAATGACTAAAATATTCCTACCAGATTTTAAATTTTTCCTTAATTTCTGACTCTGTCTAAAAGAAAAAAGATTCAAAACATCTAAACATACTAAAGAATTATCAAGAAAAGTCAGAGAATCATTACATATTTTCTGTTACAGAAATACTCAATCAGTACGTGTCAACTAGGCATATCTCAGTGGTACTAAGAATAGATGGCTGATGAAGGACTGTCTATGTGACATCTGCAAAGTCACCAACAAATAATTATTCAGAAGTACTTCGATAACAATAGGCTGAGAATATGGAAACAGAAAGGAACAGGCATGGGACAATAGAGTGCCTGTTTTATGCTCTGCTATTTAAGAATAGAGTATAGTTGATGATAAATGAATGTTAGAGCATCTTTCAAATGAAGGCCTCTGAGCTTTGATATGTAAAAAACCACTCCCTCATTTACACAATTAGTTAAATGAAAACTTGATGTTTGAACATTTGTTTTACTTATTTATTTTTGTTTATTTTTAATTAACAATGTACATATGATAAAGAACCAGAATGCATTAAAGACACATGCAGGGCTGGCAAGATGGCTCAGTAGGTATTACAGGCACTTGCTGCCAAGGCTAATGACCTTCGTTGGATGCCTAGATCACACATTACTGAAAAAGAACCAACTCCTGAACTCCACATGTACACCATGCTACTCGTACACCCACCCCCACACACAGAATAAATGAATAAATAAATAAATAAATAAATAAATAAATAAATAAATAAATAATGTAATGAGAAACTTAAATCATAGCTAAGCAATGCTAACACATTTAAATTTATTATCATGCATTTAAAGAACAATTTATCATTTTTAATAACTTTACTAGAGTGTGTCAATTGTACAAAGCTGGAGATCTCATTATGACATTTCTTCTACATGTGTACAATGCATTTTGATGATCTCTAGCCCACTATTTGCTTTTTCTTATCCCCTTCCCACTTTTTTGCTTTTTCTTCCATATCCCTAGTAATGCCTCTTATATTTTCATGTCTTTTATTTTTACTAGCTTGCACATATAAGAAACACAATAATCATCATTTCACTTAGCATAATTATCCACATATTTCTATCTCATCCCTCAGTTCATGGCCTCTTTGACATATACCACCTCTCCCTTACCAAGTGCTGATATCAAAAGCATGTTTTAAACCATATGAGGTTTATTAAAAGAATAAGCTAATAAATAAGGAGTAACACAAACACAGCAGTTAATATGTGATAGGTATATTACATACAGCACTAAAGTTTGGAAAAAAATATTTTTACATGTTCTCTAATTAAGGGGGTTATAATATAATGATACCTTCAAATATTTAACAGATACAAAATAAAAATTTCATGTCAAATGAAACAGAAATCAGAATAATTTGAAGGTGTGAGCAGCAAAAATAACCATTTCTCCATTGAGCAACATTGTGTTTTATCAAACCATTTGTGAGTCTTATTAAAGCTTGATCTGGTCCCGTAAGCCATTTTAAAAATAGAGAATTAGACATATGTGGAACATTTATTTAAATTCCTAACTCCAAAAATAAAATGTGACGCGATTCTATTTTACAGCATTTACTACCAACAATGGCTGCATTTTTTATTTGAGACAAGGTTTCATGTAGACCCCCTTTGAACGAAAATCACTATCTCAGTGAAGAAGACCTTGAACTCTTAAGCTCTGTCTCTCCCTCTCAAGCATTGGGATTACGAGCATACACCACTATGCTATTTTTAAGCTGTGCTGAGGACTAAGACCAGAGCTTCAGGCCTACATAGCAAGCATTCTGTCAGATAAGCTACATTCCCATCTCTACATCAATTTGGAACAGCTTCTCCATCAGGCCTTCAGAAGAAACTGACACTGCTAGCACTTTCATTTCAGATATTTAACTTCTAGAACTGTGAGTTAATAAATCTGTGCCATTTTAAACTTTTGATTTGTTGTGCTTTGTTAAGACATTCCCTAGGAAACTAATACTGGACAGGAGATAGTTAATTTGCAAAGAAATAAAGAAAACTAAGAATAAACAAAGGCACATAGCTACAGAGACCATCATGCTTGCAGTAGGGAATATAATTGACTGACAACCCCAGCTGTTGCTACTTGATATTTTCCCACTATCATGCTGAGACCACATTTCCTATAAGCTGTTCTCAGGCAGTGAGAGACCATGGTGGACTTATGAACATAGACCCTTTTCTAAAGATACAAAACTCTTCATGTGAGTGATATTAACATAACAACTTCCTACAGATACTGAAACTTTCTTCAAGCTACTGCACAGTGCTTCCTGCACAACCTTCCTTTCTACCTCTCTACTCTCCTTTCAAAGGCATTACACATACAATGTGGTGTGATCATCTGGTCTTTATATGTCCTGTCTTAGTCAATGTTCTATTGCTATGAAGAGACACCATGACCACAGCCACTCTTATAATGAGAAATATTTAATTAGGACTGGCTTACAGTTTCAGAAGTTTGGTCTGTTATCAACATATCAGGAAGGAAGGATGGTGGCACTCAGACAGACATAGTGCTGAAGAAGGAGCTGAAAGTTCTATATCCAGATGTGCAAGAAGGAAAAAGAGACACTGGACATGGCTTGGGCTTTTGAAGCCTCAAAGTCCATCCCAGTGACACACTTCCTCCAACAAGGCCACATCTTCTAATCCTTTCAAATAGTGCTTCTCCCTAAGCATTCAAATATATGAACCAATGCAGCCATTCTTATTCAAACCACCACATTCCACTCCTGGGCCCATACAACCATATCATAATACAAAAATGCATTCAGTCCAACTTCAAAAGTCCCCAAAGTCTATAACAGTCTAAACATTGTTTAAAAGTCCAAAGCTCAAAATCTCTTCTAAGACTCATGGCAATCTCATAAGTGTAAACCCCTGTAAAGTCAAAGCACAAAGCATATCACATGTTTCCAATACATAATGGCACAGAAGGCACGTTTTCATTCCAAAAGAGAGGAAAGAAAGTGCAGTGAGGAAATACTGGACCAAAGCAAGACTGAAAACCAGCTGGGAAAATTCCAAACTCTTCATCTCCATGCCTGATGTCAAAGCAGTTTGAGATCTCCACTCATTTCAGCTTGGTTGATTGCAACGTAATTCTCTCTGTTGATCTGGTTCCACAACCTGTTAGCAGCTCTCCTTAGCAGGTATTCCAGAACTATCACATCTCCAGCATTTTGTGGTCTTCAACAAAATCCAAGCTTCATTTTCACAGGTTCACACTATGGCCTTTCTGGGCCTCCATGTAGGGACACCCCTGACACACACCTGGCCTCAGAAGATTTTCTTAGTCCTTAAGGGAGATTCCATAACCCCTTTCTTGTATCATTGACTCTAAAGCTAGAACCATATGGCTAAAGCTGCCAAGTTCTACTGCTTGCTGGGGCTGGAATATGGCTTCTTCACTCAATAACAACTGTATCAGCTTGCTTTTTTCAATGGTTTCCTTCACTGCTTAAGCTTTTCTTTAATTCCTCTACTCAAGTGTGAAGCTTAGCTTGGTGGAGTCTTGCCCTGAGGTTACCACTCATGTTACCATTTAACAACATACTTTCCTTTAAACATTTTATCTCCTTGAGCACCGGACTTAGCTCCATTACACTTCCTGGTGCTCATTTTCTCCTCAAACTGTACATTTTGTATTTTTCCTTGTTCAGCTTCTTCTTCATTATAGATCTGCACAAGAGTGAACACTAATAATGATACAACACAGTAAATACCAGGTTTTCTTGAAATCTCCTCTACCAACTCCATTAACTAATAACAGTTAAATTTAGCCCTAGGCAGAATTCTTGGGGAAGGACAGAAAGCAGCCACATTTTTTCAACAAAATATCACAAGAACAGTCTCTAGACCACTCATCAATATTCTTTTCCTCTGAAACCCCTTTAGCAGGGCCGTGATAATCTACATTGCTCTCAGCACCACTGTCTTCTCGGCTCCTACTAGTATAAGCCATTAAATCTGGTTTAAAATGTTCAACTGCTTTCCTAATCCAAACACCAAAAGTCCACATTCTACCAACAAGTAGTATGGTCAACCTTTCATGACAATACCGTAGGCCCTGGTATCAACTTCTGTCTAAGTTAGTGTTCTACTGCTGTGAAGACATCTTACACATCTTATCCCATGATTATGGCAACTCTTATAAAAGAAAGCATTAATTGGGGCTTGCTTATCATTTCAGAGGTTTAGTACATTATCAGCATAGTGGGATGCATGACAGAACATAGGGAGATATGCTGCTGTAGAGAAGCTGTGTGTCCAAATCCAGATCAGTATGCAGTGAGAAGAGAGAGCCACTGGGCATGGCTTGGGCTTTTGAAACCTCAAAGCCCAACCACAGTGACACATTTCCTCCAACAGGAACATACCTCCTAATTCTTTCAAATATTGCCACTCCATAAGCATTCAAATATATGAACCTGTAGGGGCCATTCTTATTAAAAACCACCACAGTTCCCTTTTATTGGCAACTTTTAGAGACCTCCCCAAATGTCTTTCACATCTTATCCCATCTTGATGTCTGCTTCTACAACTTCCCAAATGAACACTTTCCACGTCTATGGTAGTTAAAGAAGAAGGAAGTACTATGGAGATTAGAACTGTCTCATTCACCAATTGTAAGACAATGGGAATACCACTACAAGTGCTATGCGGTATAACAGACTAAATAAATTTATTCAGTGGAAAGAAAAATATGACCAGGTTGATGCTATGTCAACCATGAGACCAGACCAACTATAAAAATTTGGCTGAGATCCTAGCTTCAGTACATAGACTGCACCCCTTATCTCTAAGGTGATGGTTCCCACAATAGACCAGTCAAGGTATAAGTATTGTAGTTATAAAGCTACCCTCAATCTGGACAACAGGGAATCTTCTAATAGGCAGTCTTAGCCAAACTTTCTTAATCATGACAATACTCAATTGGGCTTCATAAAAATTTTAGACAGTTTCCCTGAACTGTCTTCCTTCTCATTTCCCTGAAATATTTTCTTGTGGTTCTTCTAACTTCCTTGTCTCACTCCTCCATCTACTTTCACAGACATGCTCCTAATAAAGTCTGATATTTAACAACATCTTGAAATATGCATGTAAACATTGTGTGTGTGTGTGTGTGTGTGTGTGTGTGTGTGTGTGTGGTTGTGTGTGTGTGTGTGTGTGTGTGTGTGTGTGTGTATTGTGGTGGAGGGGGACATGTGCATGCTAAAGCATACATGTTGAGCTCAGAAGACAAGTTCCTGGGGCTGGTTCTTTCCTGCTACCATATAAGCCTTCTGTATTGTACTCAGGTATCCAGCTTGCACAAGCATTATTATCAGCTTACGTATCTCACTAGCCCCAAATTTTCTGCTCAGCAGATGTGCAATGCTACACTCTTAAGACAGTGGACTTAGCTAGTAATTGCTAGGTTTCCAAAAGGAAAGAAACACCATATAGCTTTATTATAGAAATATATGCATTAAATAAAAAGCCAATATATCTCTATAAATAAGGTAATGTGTATCTAGACATCACACGTTAAAATTAAGAGTGCTTCTATTGGCTACTAATGGCAGTGTTACCCTAACAGATTAGGGTTTTTCTATCTCTACACTCTTGGATTGGCATTGTTGAAGGTCATATTCTTTAAGACGAGACACATAGAAAGTATCTCCTAGAAGTGTCAGCCTTGGCTGCCACCAAGGCTGTATGCTCAGGGCTTCATATAGACAATGACTAGAAAGCATGAAAAGTGGTGAGCATAGAATTTGTATCAATGTGAAGACAATAAACAATCATTTCTGCTGCCTCTTCTTGGGCATTGTTTCCCCCTAATAAATCTGTTCCATTTTCTACTCCAGCTGATGGCTACTTCTTTGAGAGTACCAAGGACAATGCCTTAGCTGCTCCTCAGTGTTCCCCACAGAAACAGTCAGTTTAAATAACACTGAGTATCTATGCATCTGATTATGCAGCAAAGGGGATATTGTTCCTAAGATTGTTCTACAGAGAAGCAATATAGTACACTCCATACACATTTTATGTGAGGAAGGAAAAAAACCAAACGAGTTAACATTTAGACATCTGAGACTAGGAAAAAAATATTGTCAAAAAATGAAAGTCACATTTATTGGTTAAAAAGTGTGCTGGGGAAGAAGGAGACTTAATTAGGACTATAAAAATCAAAGTGGTTTTATCAAAATAAACTTATATTGTCAAATATTTAATAGAAATTATATTGTACATTAAGTTTTAGAAATTATAAATTTTTGATATGATTATTCTGGTTGAATTTTATAATATCTGAATGTAACATTGTTAAATATATTTTTTTAAAAATAATTATGATGGTGACTTCAGTAAATTATTCAAAGATATAATCAGTGTTATGAACAGATTCCTCTAATGCTTTGATATTCATGTCATTCTCTTTTAGAATACTAGCATTATATTCTTTCCCCCTCTTTATTTCTATATTAGTTCTTGTCAGTTCAAAACATGTTAGAGTAATGTGTACTGTGATTCAGATCCTGAGTTTGAAGTTTAGTTCACCAACCTTAACTAAAGCCAAACATCGAACCTGCATGAATTCCTTCTCTAAAAATGTAGACAAACTAATAACTCTATAACATTTTGTAAAGACTAGAAAGATAAATATTGATGACAGTGTTTCTCACATACAATAAAGAGTCAGTAAGTGTAAATAGCCACCACAATCCTATTTAATAGTATTTTGTTTGAGACTTCACAGTACCTTCAACAACTTTTCTTTGGACTTTTGGAAGCCATGTGAACTGCACCCTTGTCAGACTAAATATGCAATTCATATACATATTCTTGCAGTTACTTTGCTTAAGATAGACATACTGGAAAACATAAGAGAGATCAGTGAGATGTGTCTATGTGCATTAGCAAGAAATTTATTCAAATATTAACAAATTACTGGTATAATAGACAAAGATAAAAGCTCTGCTAAGGGAAGCAACCAAAGAAGTGTGGGCACTAATGAATAAGAGGTAGTTTATTTAGTAAATAGTTTAATTCATAGCTGTGTAAATCCCAACAACCAAATTTTGGAAATTAGAAGTATGATGGAATAAAGTAAGAAAGAGGCAGTAAAACAGGGTTTTCAGATCAAAATTGTACCTATATTTTTCAATTGCTAACCTATTTATTCTCAGTAAACTGAAATAACTATTTCAGAAATTGAAAACATTTTTTTTCTGTTTTAAAGGTTAACTAAAAGCTTACAGAAACAAGATTCATTTATTGAAAATTTATCTTAATTGTTATTGTTGTTGTTGACTATCAACATATGAAATATATTAGAATGAAATTGTATATGAGATGCTTTGAGAATTTCAAAGAATTCCTCCCCCTCCTTCCCTTTCTCGTTCGTTCCCTTCCCACCTGTCTGCCTGTCATCCTACCTGCCTGCTTGCCTACCTGCCTTTCATTTATCTTTGACTACAAGATTTCGGCCAGAAGAAACCAGAATGTCCCTTTCCATTTCTATTAGGATATTAAAATCTCCCCTGCATTTTACAAAAGAAACCTTGCCTTTCCATCTCTCACACTCCTCTTCCTCTTTTCTCTACAGTACAATTTAGAGATTTGCTGTTATTGTTCATACTGTCTCTTGCTAACAGGCCTGTGTACATCTTATTTCCCCTCCTAGATTGTATTTCCACCACTCTTATCTCTACCTTCCATTACAATTTCAATTCAATGTTTTGAAATTTAAAGGATGTTTTTGCTGGGGATTATTTAATACTGTCACAATGCCATATTCTTTTCTTCTGGATGATTCTTAGTCATTAATATGATTATTTTATGAGTGTCTTTTACTCTCTATAGATGATGAGCATCATACAAATAGAAAATATCTTTACTGTTCTTGGTTAAAACTCAATGTTTACCAGAGCTCTAATCATCAGGTAACAAATTTTCAACATATATTTAACACAAAGAGAAAGATTTATGCAAAATAAGTTATTGAGTGGGCTTCATTGAGTCAATAAGCCTATTCATATCTCGTGCAATTGTCTGTGATTTTATTCTGAAAGGCTAAGTAGTCAATAAGCACTTTTATACCAGTACCTCTGCTTTATGACTGAGTGAAAGAAGTTTTCAGAATTTAAGCTTTGACTCAGTTATTGTATCAATAAACAGAAGTTTAAACCTATTCTTTTTTTCAATTCCAGAATTTGCTCCTCTACATTACACTGTGTATTTTAATACTCTCCCAGTGCCATCAATAAACAAAGCACTGTATATATGAGCACTGTCATAGAGGCCATAGACAAAAGAGAAACAGACCATTAACAGATATTAATTATGCAATGTTGCTAGTAATGAAGAAATCATTCATTGCCTATAGAATGTGCCTACATTAGAAGTAATATAATATTTATAGCTATAAATGCAACAGATACAGAAAACCTGCTTGTATTAAAATGATTGTATTATTTTTACAAAATATTACACAGTGCTGTATTATTTGATTCTTATTACAAGCAGGTGAGTTGTTCATTTAACCTTATTTCCCTCTGTTTTCAAACAAAAGGAAACTGAAACATCAGTGTTATTGAAAACAAGTATAAGAAATAGCAGGGCTGTAATTAGGACTAGAGTGTCTGTTGCTGGATGACTGAGGGAGGGATCTTTTCAGGAAACTTTACCGCATTAACAGTTCCATGGCTGGAGATATGACTCAGCAGTGAAGAGCACTTTCTGCTCTTTCAGATGACCCAGGTTTGATTCTACGAACCCATGTGTCAGTTCACAACTGCCTGTAATTAGAGTTCTCTGGGATCCGATATCCTCCTCTGGCCTTCCCAGACACCAGGTATGTGTATGGTGTGAGTATATACATGCAGACACTCACACATAAAATTAAGTAAATCAATATTTTTAATAGATTCCAAGTCCCAAGTAATGAAGGGAACCATGTCTTAGGGGAATACAAAATTTGAGCTTCCAAACTCTAAACATTCTCATTACATAAAATCTATGACAAAGATTTTAATGATGTTGCCTATTCTGTAATTACAAAGAATAATCATTTGAATATAATGATGTAGTAAATCTGTTGTTAACAATGAACTTTCATTACACTGTGATGGAGCGATGTTGGATATGTTCACACTTTTGTGGCTTGCACTGTACTGAGTGTGAAGAAAAATTGGGGCATATATTAAAGAATTTGTAAATGTGTAGATGACAGGGATTCTTTCTGTATTTTTCCCAGCAAAGGAAAAGAAAAACGGAGGGAGAGAAGTAGGAAAAACACTGACCCAAGTCTAAGGACAACTGTGCCGCTTGGTTCAGTTCATAGCATGTATCACAGCTGAGTTTATCCTCAGGCTCAGCAGCCAATGCCTTCTCTTTCCCCTTAAATGATAAAGTTGCATATGCTTTCAATGTCTGGTCCAACTTATCTTGTGTTTGATTCATATTAGGTGAAATAATGTGTCCACATACATATTTCTTGCTTTCCAAATTCCTCTGGGTCTTCAACAGTAATTTTCAGTCTACTTATATGTAAGAATTAACATATACTAGTATAGATTCTATTCCCTTTGTAAATTTGTATTTTAATAGCTCAAAAATTGCATTCATATAAAGCAAACTGTTGAACAATATTTTGATATAGTCTATGAATATCTATAACATATGCATATTGTCTCTAAAATAGTTATAAAAATATGCAACTTACTGATACATGGTAATTTATGGATGTCAGGAACTTTATTATTTCTCACAACTAATCAAGTAAGGACATAGGATGTCATTATTCCTATTTTACAGATAAAGGAAAAATGCAAATTAGTCAAACATTTGCTCAGGTAAACACAACTAATACTTATAAACCTAGAACATGAATGCATGTAGCTCCACTCTGGAGTATACACTCACTTTAAAGCTGTGTGATATTTCTGTCCCTTACCACCTCTTGCAGCAACCCTATTTTTCCCATCACAGGATATCACAATAAGTTGTTAAGTTATATAACATTTTAGACCATGAAAAAGAACACATTTGATAACTTTAGTGACTTCAGTTATACAGAAAACAAATGCCTCATATGTAGCTTTTAATGAGTAGTTTGATTAAACCTACATTTCAAGTCACAATTTATCATCTGATCAAAGTGCTTTATTTACACTCTTCTATAACAAGAAGTCAAGGATTTATGAAATTATTTACTAGCCCAGAGATTAGAAATTACTGCTTAAGAGATTTAAATTTTGAATTGCAAAATTTTGAACAAATGAAGGCATAGCTTAGCAATTATCCTGCTCTCATATGCCCATGACACTAAGGGAAATTTGATGGTTTAAACTAGGTGCAGCTGGTGTTTAAATTGATAAAAAGTTTATGCTCTTACTATGTGTAAAACAGCATTTCTGACTTGATCAGACATTAAGCTCAACTAAAGGATCTCACTGAAACTCTGAGTTAAGTTGCTTTGGGCAGATATTCTCCTCCATTGATTCCAGTGTGTAGTGCAGTTCAGGACAACAGAGCCAGCTACAAATGTACAACCTGTGAAGCTGGCATTTCAAAAAGATGATGCCACAGTTCTGAACAGAGGGAAAAGGTACTGTTAAGACAGAGTGAAGGAAGAATAAGTTAAGGAAAAAAATTCTGATTTACCTCTTGATTAAAATTATATTTTAATCAATTATATTTTCCTATTAAGTGGCTTTTGCAATCATTTTCCTGCATATATTCAGGTCCTATTAATATGTACATAGTTTATATTTCAAAATAATCCTCCAAATCATAGCTTTAGATTTAAGCTAACATTGTATAGTGATTTGAATTAGAACATACCCATATTTGATCCCTAGGTGGTGGAACTATTGGAGAATTAGGAAGTGTCCTTACTAGAGAAGGGGTGTCACTGGAGAATGACTTAGTGATTTCAAAAGACTTGTGGCATTTCCAATTCTCTCTCTCTCTCTCTCTCTCTCTCTCTCTCTCTCTCTCTCTCTCTCTCTGTCTCCTTCTCTGCCTGTCTATCTGTCTCTCTCCTTCCTACTTGTGGACCAAAGTATCAGTTCACAGCTGCTGCTCCAGTACCATGCCTACTGGTCTGCTGCCATGCTCCCCATCATGATAGTCATGGGCTCTAAACTGCTAAAATAACAAGTCCCAAATAATCTCTTTCTTCTACAGGTTGCCTTGGTCATAGTGTCTTGTCATGGTCTTAGCAAAGTAACTAAGACATATGGAGAGTTTAATAAGAATAAAAATGATCCTGCCCTGGTTAGTACTTCCAGAAGAATGTACTTACTAGCTGAATCTATAAAAGCATGAGCAGAATTTCATGTGATTTTAACCTTTAGTTTCCTTTTCATCTAAATTTTTTGTTTTGTTTTATTTTTTGTTGTTGCTTTGTTTTTTCCTATTGAGGCTGAGTTGTGATGGCCATTTAGCTCTGGCCACTTTGGTCAGTTTTTCAGCCTACAATGTGTTGCCTATGCGTAAAGTATTATTCCCAGGCTAAGTTTGCTTCACCGTTCTTGAGACTGCTAAAATGTATAATTCATTTGCCGAAGTGTAGCTAGAGTTTTCCTGCCTGGCCCACAGTCAGGACAAATCTCTCTCACCTGCCAGTCCCACAGCCGCTCAGACCCGACCAAGTAAACACAGAGACTTATATTGGTTACAAACTGTATGGCCGTGGCAGGCTTCTTGCTAACTGTTCCTACAGCTCAAATTAATCCATTTCTATAAATCTATACCTTGCCACGTGGCTCATGGCTTACCGGCATCTTCACATGCTGTTTGTCATTGTGGCGGCTGGCAGTGTCTCTCTGACTCAGCCTTCCACTTCCCAGCTTTATTCTCCTCCTTGTCCTGCCTATATTCCTGCCTGGCCACTGGCCAATCAGTGATTTATTTATTGACCAATCAGCAACACACTTGACATACAGACCATCCAACAGCACCGAAGCAACATTTCCAGGTTCCTTTCATCACATAGTTTGTGCATACCTGTATTTCCTATAATGAACTGACCATGTTTTTGGATTTTGTTTTGCATTAATAATTCTAATGTCTCTAAAAGGACTTTCATCCCTGAAAGCTATGAGACATCAAAATTGCTCCTGATATTTTTGATGAAATAGCTTTTCATTTCCCAGTATTTATTCACTGGGTCTCATTTAGAGCCATTAAGCATCATCTATAAGTTGATTGGTAATACTGATAAATTTTGGAATCTATGAGTTTTATCTTTTTATCTAACTTTAACTGTTACTGGTACAGTGGCTGACTTTTGTATAGATAGAAAGGGAACAAAATTTTGCCTTGAAGAAAAATAAAATCATGATGACAAAGTCAGAAAATCTATTTATTATATTTCATTTTCTACTACAAAGTAGTCCTTTGTTTAAAAAAAAGTCATTTTTTGTTTTGATTTGATTTTTGAGTATATAGTGTTATTTGTTATCCAAGATTCTTTCTTTTTCATCATTGAAAACAGAATACATTGATTGCATTAAAGTTGAAAGACTTGACCCATTAAGTTACAGAATAATCGTTTTCCTTCTATTTATTTCTCTTTTTATTTTCTAAATAATTTCACTCAAGTCTGAAGATGCTATCTCTTCTTTAAAATTAAAGTAGCACACACATATATGCACAAATATATGAATACAACCTGCAAAGTCCATTTCTCTTGTTTGTGTGTATGTGACTTTGGGCTGACCATTTTGTATTAGATAAACAATAAGGAGACTCATCCCTGGGGAAGACTGATTCTCCCTCTCTTATGAGATGGGAGGGATTGGATAAAGTGGTTGGAAGGAGGGAAGTGATATAATTATATTGATTTTGTATATCATGTATAGCCAAAATACAAAATCTAAGACATTTTAGACTAAAAACAATTAAAACAACAAGAAATTGTTTACCAAATTTGTTGGGATGAAAACATCTTCAACATCCTTATTTATATAAATTAATTTTCCCTTACACCTTTCAAATAAAATTTAATTAAGACTTCCATATGAGTTTCATAACATCATTTTATAGCTTTTCACAAAAGAATGAAATAGGATAATAAAAAAGCAGTCTAATTTTAAGAATGTAAATATTGACAAATGCAGTTTTTGTCATAATTTATGTATTTTAATGCATTCTTGAGAAAGCATTATTAAATTTTTCATTTCTCCTGTCTGTTCTTTTTTTTTTTTTTTTTTTTTTTTTTTTGGTTTTTCAAGACAGGGTTTCTCTGTGTAGCTTTGCGCCTTTCCTGGAACTCACTTGGTAGCCCAGGCTGGCCTTCAACTCACAGAGATCCGCCTGCCTCTGCCTCCCGAGTGCTGGGATTAAAGGCGTGCGCCACCACCGCCCGGCTTCCTGTCTGTTCTTTGTTGTAACAAGTTAGGAAATAATATGTCAGAAAGAAGGTCAATTATGAATTGATTTCATGTCACTTCCTAATACTCTTTGTTCTGATTCCCAATGAGTTTCAAATGCAATATATCTTTCAGAACAACAACAAAAGAACAAGATCCTCATTAATAGTTTCAAAACTGAAATATTATTCATACTATATTTTCAAGAAGACCACAAAATATATCTCCACATAGTTAATGGAAATATAACCCACAAAATTATGATAATACTATTACAGGACACATAAGCAATCCTTAAACTTTTTTTTTTTTTTTTTTGGTTTTTCGAGACAGGGTTTCTCTGTGTAGCTTTGTGCCTTTCCTGAGACTCACTTGGTAGCCCAGGCTGGCCTCGAACTCACAGAGATCCGCCTGGCTCTGCCTCGCGAGTGCTGGGATTAAAGGCGTGCGCCGCCGCCGCCGCCGCCGCCGCCACCCGGCGCAATCCTTAAACTTACCAATGAGAAAATAAGGCTAATTAATAGTAGGTAAAAGACCCAAGACCATCTTACTCCACCAAAACACACATAGAATAATAATAAAATGTAACATAATGCTTAGCATAATATATTGCTAAGGAATTAATATTAAAAGTTAGATACCACTGTGCATGTATTAATATAGCTAAATTTTAATTTTTAAAAAAACTACTACTTCTTTAAAATTAAAAAAGCTTTTTTCCTCACATAATATATCCTTATTAGAGTTTTCTAGATCCTCCCCTCCTCCTCTCCCATCCAGATCTGCCCTGTTTCTATTTCTTGTTGGAAAATAACCAGGCTTCTAAGGGATAATAACAAAATGAAATAAAATAAAAACAAACACTAAACTGGAAGAATATATACTTATCTCTATATATGTACATATACATATAGATAGATAGATAGATAGATAGATACATAGATAGATACATAGATATATAGATATGCATATGCATAGGACCTGTAGGGTAAAAAGAGAAACATCATAGAGGAAAAAAGAGGGAAATTATATATATATATATATATATATATATATATATATATATATATATATACAATTTTAAAACTCTAATAAGACATTATGGAACAAGGAACCTCTAACAATGCTCTTGAGTTCTTTTTTAGTTCGTCATCTACTACTGAGAATGCGAGAATGCAGTTTACCCATAGCTGAGACTCCTTTGGAGGAAACTAAATTTTTATTTGCCATTGGTTAACAATTAGAGATTGCTTTTGACTCACGGTTGCAGGCATGTATCCTTTTGTCCTTTTAGCTTTAGGACTCCATCTGGTGCAGACAAACAGAGGCCCTATGCATCCTGTCCCATTATCTGTGAGTTCCTATGTGTAATGATCCTACTGATCCATAAGGCCGTGTTTTCCTAGTGTCCTCCATCCCCTCTGGCTCTTACACTCTTTCCACAATCCATTTTGTAAGGTTTCCTGAACCCTAAGGGTGGAATTTGATTGAGACATCTCATTTAGGGCTGAATGTTCCAAGGTCTTTCATTCTCTGCATAATGTCTGGCTGTGGGTCTTTGTATTTGTTCCCATCTGCTGCAGGAAGAAGCTTTTCTGATGATGACTGAGCAAGGCATTGACTTATTAATATAGCAGAATGTCATTAGGAGTCATTTTATTGATCTGCTTTTGTATGTTTTGGAATAGTAGTATTTGGTTTTCCCGTTGGTCCCTGAGCTATCTAGTCTCATGTTCTTGGTCACCCAAGCAAAGTTGGGTATGGGTTCCATTTTGTGGCATGGGCCTTAAGTTAAATCCAACATTAGTTGGTTGCTCCCCCAAGCTTTGTGCCACTATTGCACTAGAGTATCTTGTTTTCAGGGTACCATTGTCAATCAAAGGGTTTGTGGCTGGGTTAGTATTTATGTTTCCCCTTTGGTAGCATACAGAGTAACTTCTTGAACCAAAGACACTAATATGAAGACTTTTGGGGGGCATCAAATTTTTTTAATTGGCATCAAATTTTGGGGAAAATGTGGACTACAGAAGCTTTCCCTCCCCTTATCATGGGAAGATAAATGAATTGAGGCTGGTTTAGAAGTCAGTATGTCTATTTCTTACAGTTTTAAGCATTTTCTTGATCACATACCAAGAATCTGAAGTTGTATGATTCTTCTAATTTATGTAGATACACTGAAAACTTATGCCCACAAAAACCTTACATATGAATGCTTCATAAGTGTGGGATGACTCATCCCTAACAGGCCTGAGGGCTAGCCAGCCCAAACCAGTAATAAGATACTTTCTGAGAGCCAACCTGGGTCTGCCTAAGGGCTTTAGCAACAGCAACTAAGACATGATCTGAGATGACCTGGAACAATGAGACACAGTCACGTCACACCAGCAGCTGGATATTCATCAGACCTTCCCTCAGGGTCTGGTGGAGGGTATATAAGACTTACCTCTTCCTGATAAACCAAGCTTGTTGTTTCAACATTCTCCCAGAGTCAGTGTCCTTGACTCTGTGCCTACTTGCCCCCTCCCCCAAAGGCAACAACAGCACAGGACCCTACCACACATAAGTTTGTTAAGAGTTTCCAAAACTTTTGATGTAATGAACTATTATTCAGTGGCAGAAGCAGACTATTTAGACAGGAAAGACACACAGTTACCTTGTATGCATATTACTATGAGAAGAAGTCAGTCTGCAAGGTGTATTTACAATGTGCCATTATAGTTCTATGAAGCCCAAGAAAAGTCAAAACTATAGAGATAGGAGAAAGATCAGTGGTTGCCTGAAGTCCTAGGAGAAAAATGAAAGATAGAGCCTGTGAAACTATCCTGTATAGTACTGTGCTGGGAGTCCTGACATTATGCATTTGTCAAAACACATAAAATAAAGAAGCAAAGTATAAATACAGATCTTGACTATGTTTTTAGTTAACAACACACCAGGCTTCAATATGTAAGAACTAGATTGTACCAGTGCACTATGGAAACAATCAGGAATGTTGTGGAAGTACACAGAAAAGAACTGTTGAAAAATATGAGTTTTTCTAGAATCTTCTGAGTCTAGACCTTTTTAAATGACAAGGCCTATGAATTATTTGTAAATGTAATATGCAAGTCTTATACACCTACAGCATTTCCACTGAGCTACTTTAATCAGTTATAAAAAATTATTATAATTCCTCCTACTTTCTTATTTATATACTTGTGCATATTATGAGATGCAATGTGAGGATATGATTTCTGTACACATTATATAGCAATCAATGTAAGTTAGTCAGCATAATTAAACATTTTAATTTCCTTATATTCAAATCCATGTCTTCTTACTTATTGTGAAATGCATGGTTATTAATTATATCCATCCTGCTATGCTATAGAACATCAGAAATTATTTCTTCTGTCTAAAGATAGCATTACATTCATTGCTGGGCCTGTCCACATCCCCCTCTCCATGTTCCTAGTTTCTGTTCACCACTATTCTGCTTGAAATATCTATAAGAAATGTTTAGCAATACACAATTATCCTTTAGGAAATTGTCCTTCTTAAAATTATTCATCAATATTCACACACACACATCCAGGGAACATTTGTCTTTATGTTCAATATCTACTTTTAAGATAGAAGTACTTTGCATTCAAGAAACTCACAATGTAGAAATAAATTTAAGGATATTCCAAGTCAGTTAAATACAATATCATAGGTTAAGTTTAATGTAATCACTTAATAAGGTTTTTGCAATCCACAACTGTGTATGCAAACCTTGCTGATAGAACTTGTAATTGAACAGATGAAATGGCTGTAACTTGGGTGTTCTGCCTAAATTTAAATAAAGATTTAATTTCTTAATATTTATATTGTAACTAAACTAAAGATTATACTTGAATTTGACATAAAAATATTTTAATATCCTTTATCTGTACCAGGGTCCAAACCAAACTCTCATGCTATCTTTGATTGTGTCCCCTCAGTTTCTTCCAGTCCTGATGTATTTGTGTTTCATAACCTTGCCATTTTGGAGAAGCACTGTAATCTTATAGATGTCCCTCAATGGGTCTTTCTATGACATCTTTGTAGTATTAGATTGAAGTCAAGTCTTTACACCAAGAATACCACAAAGGTGATACTGTGTGTGTCACATCTGGAATACATGATATTGACATGCCTTCTTAATGGCAATGCCATCTTCGTCTGTGTGCTGTGGTTTGAAGGTGTGTGCACACACACACATATAGACACAGAGAATCAATAATCTAATTACTTAGTTAAATATAAAATAAAAATACTTTTAGAAGCCATGGTTCATAATGACTTCTGGTTGTAATCTTATTCTACACAGTTTATTCTCGACTCTACCATTCTTTGGAATGTTTTTCTCTCACAGGGAGAATTTGACCATTGTCATCTATAGTATGTAAGCCTGTTTATTCCACTTTATTATATAAATAAAATAGCATTATAATGGCTAGCACAATCCCAAGGAGAAACACAAATAAAAAACATACTTGTATACTATTATTTCATTTTCAGCAAGTGTCTAGTCACAACATTATTATAAAAAAATCAGTTATGTTAGTTCATATCTTTCCCTCTGCCATTAGTGTGTCAGACATTTGTACTGTTAAGCTTATTTATTATGAATTCTATTTCATGTTTAATCTTCCTGCATTTGAACTGAACTGTTAAAATATACACACATTAATGTCCTCCCCTTTAGTATACAATTCTATATGTCTTGATAAAACAGTGATTTTCATTTGGTAATAATGGAATTCAGTGATTTTTATTATGTTAATTTAAAAATACTTGTCTCTTTTTACAGGTCAAAGTACTTAATAAAAAGTATACTAATTGGTTTGGAAACAAATGAGAAACAGAACAGAAAAATTTAGATTGTTAAGACAGCATAGCAAGTATGGTCCTCTATGGTTGATCGAACATGAGTTTCATTGCTGCACATTTTGCTTATAATTTTCCAATTGCCTCTTTATTTTTTTTGCATGGGAGTATAATTAAATTTATTACACTCATGGTTTAGTTTAAGAATAAAACTTCTCTATTTACAGATTACATCTAAAACAACAATTGTGATATTTCTCAAGATGTCCCATCATTAAATGGAAAGACTGTGAAAGAATCACTTCATGTGTCTGCAATTGTATGTAATTATGGTATAGTTATGGTAAGGTAATTAAACATAATTTGCAAAATAAATCATGCTACAAAAATGTATAATATTAATTTTCTACAACTGATTGTTTTGTGCTAGAGTCAAACATTCTTCCAAACTTTCTAAATAAGGAATAAAGAAAACTCTCTATGAACTGTTGGTCAAAGAGGCCCAAAGGCAGCTTCTAAAACATTACAGGATATTGTCAATATTCTTGATTGTCCCTCAGAACTAGATTATATGACTCTATTGCTGGAGTTAGCACAAACTTTGGTTGCAGGACACTGGGAAATCAAGATGGATTTGAGATAAAAGTTTCCTCTGTGATGGCTGGCTTTCACAGTGCTAGGAGGTGCTATTCAGGCTGGTTGGGGAGGAAAGCCATCAACAGCCCTACATTCTTGTGGATTCAATCAGCTATAATCATTATCTTTCTGTCAGTGTATGTGCACAGGTACAAAAATGACATGACTATTGTAGGGGTAAATAAACACTTTCTGAGTTCCACAGGAGAGAATTAATGTATGGTACTGTAGCCCTGTTCAAGATCGATTGGTTGAGGATGCCATAGAACTAGGGGAGAATCTAGTACTGTTGTGTTGTTAAATGGTGTCAAATTGCTTTCTAACTACTTGTGTTTATACACATAGATAAATGCTTCTCTCAACCTTCATCAGTGAAGCTTCTTTTCTCAGTGGGCAGCAGTAAATGCAATCTTCTAACAGGTCAAATTATGGGGACTATTGAGTGATTAATCCTGAAAAAGCTATGAATATCACCCTTTCCAAGGCTCCAAGAATGTTCTGGAAGAGGAAAAGGAAAGAATATAAGAGCTTGCAGTGTGGTAGGAATGATGAAAAGCAGTGTCTTCTGGACATGGCACAACCATTACACTCATGAACTCTGCACCTGTGGTTACTACACTGATCTCTGCAAAAGTTGGCCCATCTCTGTTTCTTCATGCATGGGAGAAGGTCTCAGGAAGCTATACTCCTTACTGAGGCATTATGGGCAGTTAATATACACTAGGGTAGGGGTGTCGTTTTCTTCAGTGGTGTGTGTGGCCACAAAGTTGTTCATGTCCTAGTAAATAATCTCCATCTGTACTTATGCAAGCAACTTTAATTAAGGTCAATATTTCACACATACACACAAAGACATAAATGTAAATGGTGGTTTTTCTCTGTCCCATCTTGTCCCGCAGCTTGGCCTATTGCTCAGACTTATTATTAACTAGCTCTTACAACTTAAATTAACCCATTTTTACTAATCTATGTTTTGCCACATGTCTCCTGGCTTTACCTGTGTTCAAATACATCTTGCTCCTATGACAGCTGGCTAGTGTCTGCCCCTGACTCTGCCCTTCTCCCCGAGTCTCTACTTGGATTTCCCACCTGGCTCTATTCTGCCTTGCTATAGGCCAAAGCACGTTCTTTATTAACCAATGGTAATAAAACATATGTGCAGCATACAGATGAGTTATTCCACAGCACACAAAGGTAGGAATATAAATTATTTGAAGAAGAATGGTATCAGAAGGACAGCAAGAAGGATTAAGAGAGGGTAATAGGAGAAACATGTCCAAAACTCAGTATATATATATATATATATATATATATATATATATATATATATATATGAAAGAATAATAATACATAATAAATTCAGAAAGAAAAAAAGGACAGGGTACTATTATAATTTTAACACAAAAATGGCATTTTATTAAAATATCTAGAAATGTCAACGAAACATTATGTGTTTAATTGTTATATGTATATTTCAAGATTTTAAAGAATATTCACTAACCTAATTCTATGCTTAAATTTAAATCTGTTTTCAAAATTTTTCCCTTGATATTTGAACAGTTCACTTTAAAAGAAAAAGTAACACCAAGTTCAATCTGCTTTAGCATATATAGTTTTTAAAAATTAAATCTTCTATTTAAAAAATTTTATACAGTATATTTCAACCATAATTTCCCACTCTGAATGATATGTACCATTTTAAATTCTACTTTTTTCTTTATTTAAAGCTGTGTCCTGAACATTTTCTTATATGTAGAGAAATACTGAGAACATTTATTTTGTTGACAGCAGAGTTTCACATCTCAGGGATAAATAAAATTTTATTTGGAGAATCTTGCTTTGTGGAGAGTTCAGATTGTTTTCTCATTTATTTTTTGTGAATATGAACACTGGGGCAAACAAACATTGATATTTATATAATTGTGACTCTCTTCTTAGGCTAAACCTTTAGCCTTCAATTTTTACTTCAAACGGCAATTTCACTTTATGTTGTCAATATTTTGGTCTCATTCTGAGCTTTTGAAACTACTCTTAAAGCACATATAAGCATACTTTTACTTATATGAAAAAGAACTTCATGTTTCTCCCATATGTTTATATGTTTGTTGTTATTGAGCCTCAGTTTTAATGTAGCTTGTAATTTTTCTTCACTAGTTTCTACAGTTACAATGAATTCATGGAGAGTATTTCTTACCTGACTGAAATGATGTTTCCTACGGAAATGTGAATACTTCACTTGATCTTAAATAGTCAATGATGTCACCAAATATATTTGAATGCATGGTGATGGTTGTGGTAGTGACAGCTTTAGGTCTTTACGAGAAAATAAAAATCATATAAATTCTTTAGTATTCAGTAAGAAAAATATTTTTTAACATGCAAATGTTGTCAAGACAGCTGCAGTGTCCTGAAAACATGCAAATCAGTGAAATTTTTAAATATCACACATACATTAAAAACATGATTTTAAGGTGGTATTTCACATTACAATGTAAGATGGTTAAGATTTAAAATGAAGGCTATAGAGATTAAGCAGACTATTTACATGTAGATAATTTGAAAATGAGAAGAAAAAAATTTGTAGGTAAAGTTCTTCAGTTCATAAAATGTTCAATTGGATATAATTTTTGAGTAAAAGATTTTAAAAAACGAAACATTTTTGCAAGTCCACCTATCTGTAGATTATTTCTTCTCTACAAAATCAAAAGGACCTGAGTTTCCAGGAATTAGGGGAAGGAAATGATAAGGTGAAGCACTGAGAATTTTAGGGCCTCATACTATGTAATGTTGGATCAACATCATTAAACACCTGCCTAGCCCATAAGATGCATGACACGAAAAGTAAACCCAAATACAATCTATGTCTTCTGTATGATAGTTCTACATCTAAAAGCCAGTTCATAACTTTGTAGTGGGTAGCCATTCCAGCTTTGGTCTGGAAGTTCCAACCCCTATTGAGGCTTCAGTAACTATCACGCCTACAAGGCTGGGCCAAGAGAGGGCCCTGAAGACCCAAGATCCGGATGCGCTGCCCTCTCTTGTTGCCTGGACCCTGGACACTAGAGGTAGACCGAGGAGAGTTCTCCAGAGAACACTGCCAGACTGTGTGTCTTTCCCTGAACCCACAACCTACCTATCCCTTCATTTGTAAGTTACGCCACTAAATAAATCTCGCTTTTAACTATGTGGAGTAGCCTTAATAATTTCACCAATAACAACTTACAGCAAGTGAACCACTGAAACCAAGATATTATATTGGGAAGATTTATGCATGTATAGGGACAGAAGGCATAAGGAGGTATTTATGTACCATGTACAATGCATTCATGAGAACGTAAAATGAGGCTATTTTTTTAATTATCATTATAAGAATTATCACTTATAAAGCAAGAAAGGAGGAAAATTGGATGGGATTTAGCTAGAGAAGAGGAGGGAGGGTAATGTATAAATCACACACACACACACACACACACACACACACACACACACACACACATATATATATATATGAGAGGGAGAGGGAGAGAAAGAGAGACAGAGAGACAGGAAGATGATAATACCTCCTCCAGGAGTCATCTAACAAAAATCACAGTGTTAGGTAAGGGAAACTTCTCTTTTAGTTTTTGGTCAAGTGGATCCAAAAGACTCCAAAACAATAAAGACCTTTGTCCTTACCCTTGGTTGTTTTCCAGATCTTGAAGGTAAGACTCATTACATTCAATCAGATGATTTGGAAGAATTGAACTAATACTAATATGGAAGCCTCCTGCCTAAGGACTGGCTCTCATAGACTCTAAATTTGCAATGTAAGCTGTCAAGAGAAATAAATAATATCAATTAAGGAATTGCTTCCATCAGACTGGACTGTAGGCACATCTGTGGAGCATTTTCTTATTTAATGATTGACATAGGAGGGCCCAACTGACTATGGGCAATGACATCTCTGGGAATGTGGTCCTGGGTTGTATAACACAACAAACTAAGCAAATCATGGGGAGCAAGCCAGTAAGCAGCATTCTATCACGGGCTCTGCTTCAGTTCCTGCCTTGACTTCCTTCAATAATCTATTGTGATTTGGAAGTATAAGTATATTATAAACACTATCCTCCTCTAAGATAAGTTTGGTGAGTATTTTATCACAGCAACAAAAAAAAAATCAACTAATATAGAGGGCAAGGAAAGTATTTCAGAGCTTATGAGAAAATCTGTGTTATAGTGGTGCCAAATTGTGCATTATTTTATAGCCAGAACAATTAATAAAGCAGTTATTGAATTCAATCTCAATTGAATACTATCTCTTTGGTAAGTCCTAAAGCTTTTTGATAAAATATAGCTTTCTTTATTAATTTTTGGTTAGCATACACAATAATGGGTTTAGTTATGACACAGTCACACATATATATCGTAACTTACTCATGAATATCCACTCTTCACATCCTCCCCATTCTTTCTCTCACTGGTCCCCTTCTTCCTTTTAAGTAGTCCTCATCATTTTTTCCCTTTTCTTTTGAGGAGACTACACTGTTTTCTATAATTTATCTCATAATTTACATTCCCAGTACTACTGTGCAAGAATTTCCTTTGCTCTATATCCTTTCCAGTATTTATCTTAACAACAACAACAAAAAAAATTACCAACTGTCCATGTGTGAGGTGATGTCTCATTGCATTACATATATGTGATGATTAGCCTTCTGTATATATAAAATGTCCATGTGTATCTTTTTTGAGAAATATCCATTGTAATATTTTGCCCACTTTCAATTACATATGTTTGCTGTTGAGGTTTAGTTGTGTCAATATTCTCAATATTAATAGATTTTCACTTTTGTAGGTTCTTTCTTAACTTAGAACAATGTCATTCTTTTTTAAATCATAGTAATATTATATTTCAAGTATTTTATGTACTTAATCCAGTTAATTTTGTTATTTGCTATGAGGTGATATCTAATTAATTCTTCTAAATGTGGATATGCTGTTGTCTGAACATTTTTTTACTGGAAAAAAACTTGCAAGGACTCACATTTCTTGGCAGTACAATGCTACTATACTACATAAAATCAGGAGTTAATATAACCTAATCACTCTAATAGTCAAGGCTTTTTAAAGAAACTAAGCTGGTGGAACATACACAAACACAAAAACAGGCCTACACAAGAAACACACACAGACAACACACACACACACACACACTCATACACACACACACATACACACATAGAAAAGAAGATAAATATAAATAAATGGAAGATGCGTTTAAAGAGGCCAATACTATCCATGATGTGCCGTTTGCAAACTGGTAAAGCGAGGGCCAGTGGTGCAATTCTTTCTGTATCTACAGGCTTGGAAAATGAGGGAGGAAGAGTGTGATTCCCTGTCAGAAGCCAAGGATCGGCAAATGAGTAATGTGTGGAAAACAACATCTCAAGAACCTGGTATCGACAAACCAAATGTTAAATGCCTATATGGGAGAAATTCTATTTGATTTTTTTTTAATTTATTAAACCTTTGTTATAAACAAGTTGCAAATGAAAAACAACACACATTAAAATTAACCCGGAAATCAAAAATATAGAAACAGTGACTATTACTTTTTGAGACTTTTGATGTTCAGTGCTGATGTAATTCAGCTTTCCTTAGTTTCAGCATACTTCCAATTACAATGTTTGAGTTAGTAACATACAAAAAAAGCAGCAAATCCACACACATTTGTACAGATTGTGTGTGTGTGTGTGTGTGTGTGTGTGTGTGTGTGTGTGTGTGTGTGAAGGCAGATCTCCTTTAGTTAGTCTCTTCTGGATACACCTTTACACTTTTGATTAAATACTTATTCTACAACTGGAAAAGATTTGCTAGACTAAGATTAGTGAATAAACCGGGCGGTGGTAGCACAGGCCTTCAATCCCAGTGCTTGGGAGACAGAGGCAGGTGGATCTCTGTGAGTTCAAGGCCAGCCTGGTCTACAGAATGAGTTTCAGGACAGGCTGCAAAGCTACACAGAGAAACCATGTCTCAAAAAATAAAAAAAGAGATTAGTGAATAAATAAAGTTATAAAGATAAATAAAAGAATAGAGAATATTGTTCATTCAAGTCAAAATTGTCTAAGGAAACAATCATAGCCTTGAATGAACATTAATATTTTGTAGCAGGAATCTTTAGAAGGTCTTGTTAATAAAATCAAACCTGAGCCAGGTATTGGGGTGAATGCTGGAAGATCAGAGAAGCAGAACAAGCCACAGCTACTTCACCTCACCAGTTCCTCAGCTGATCCTGTTTCCTCAGACTGGAAGCCTCTGTGTCCTCATCCCAATGGCTCTCAGCTGAACTGCTGCTCGAAAGCCTGAATGCTTAGCCAGCCAAATGCTTCTAGTTTCTGGTCTTCACGCCTTATATATCTTTCCTTTATACCATCATTCCCTGGGATTAAAGGCTCACTTTCTGGGATTAAAGGCATGTGTCACCATGCCTGGATGTTTCCAATGTGGCCTTGAACTCACAGAGATCCAGAGGGATTTCTGCCTCTGGAATGCTAGGATTAAAGGTGTGTGCTACCACTGCCTATCCTCTATGTCTGCCTAGTAGCTGTTCCATTCTCTGACCCCAGATAAGTTTATTAGGGTGCACAATATTTCGGGGAACACAATACCACCACAATATTTTTAATAGTATTAAATGAAAAATTAATTAATTTTATGCAAACAGTCTAGGGATAGCCAATAAGGAGCAAACTAACACATGTCATTCTTCTGTGACTTTAGCTTTTTCATGGTTCTCAATAACTTTAAAGCTGATTTGTCCCTAAAACAAATATTTGGAAATATTAAATCATCTAAAATTTTGTTCCATGGAAGAAGTATTTTAATATTTTTAAAAAACTGATTCAACTTTTTATTTTGAAAAGCTTGGAAGTGAAAGAAATCACATATCAAAATTACCCATACATAAAGTCTATACATCTCAGTGAACTTCCATATAGTTAGACATTTTTAAGACTTTAGACACTGCTGATTAGTCAAATTGATTTATTTTGGTTGTCTTTAATGCTAAGGTTTCTCAAGATTAAAAACATTATTCCATGCATGTTTAGTTAATGATTAAAATAGTATATAATCTAGTGACATCCTATTGAGCTATGTCAAAATAGGATGTGCCCCATGCTATGAAACAGCTTGTTTTATGATTGGAATACAGACACAAGTATGCAGAGGTGAATTTTGGTGAAACAAATCTCAGCAATAGAATCTCTAGATTTTCTTTTCTGCAAAAAAATACGTTAAAATTGTTTTCTTTTTCATATCATAATATAATTGCATCACTTCTTCCTTCCCTTTCCTCCCTCCAAATCATCCCATATATAGCTCCTTGCTCTCTTTCAAATTCATGGCCTGTTTCTTCATTTATTGTTGTTACACACATGTAAGACTCTAGGGAGAAAACCTTGATGTCACAAAAGGGCAACACATGCAAAAGATGGTAAGAGCTGATATTTGAAGAGTGAGTACCATCCAAGGGAGTGTATCTCACTGGAAAATTAATGCAGGTAATGGAATGTCATGACTGCTAGGTTGGACGGTATTCAGGTTGTAAATTTTTAGTCAAAAGGAGGATACTAGGAAAATAGAAGGCTAGGAACTGACAATATTTGTAGGATTAGTGGCAATTGGGAAACTCACAGTGAATTATTTCTAAACATTTAAACACTCAGTCTTTTCCACGGTTCCTCAGTGTTTGTTGCAGCCAACCACAGATGGGAAGCCTTTGGGAAAAACTTGCTCCTGTACTGGACATGTGCTCACATTTTGTCATCACTTCCTAAATAATAAAGTATAACTATTTACATTGTATAAGAGGCTATAAGTAATCCTAGTATCCTAAAGAAATGTAGGAGTCCCTTAATCCTGTCTTGACAAGGCACCCTTCCCCCAAAAAGAATTATCATGAGAGGTATTCTACACGCAAATACAGATCTTATACATAAATGGAGAAAATATCAGCTTAGTTTTTATGAGTCTCATCTTGGAGATTTTCCACATGGTCATAACCAAGAGGTTGAGAAGAAATGTATCTTGAAGATTCCCATAGTAGGGCCCTGGTAAAGCTGTGTTAGAAAACATGGCCACATACAAATGCCTGAGAAAATACATACAGAACCAAACTGCTGATCTTCTTTAGCAATCTATTTTGAACTGGAGTTATGGTAGAGAAGATAAACAGATTTGTGAATGAGCATAAGACAACTGAACGGAGAATGGCAAGCAATATGAATGATTCCTGGGGGGACTGGGTTATCATTGCCAGGAAAAGAGACAACTGCTGTGATGCACAGGTACTGACTTTTTCCACAAGTGAGCATGCCCAATAGCGAAACAGGTATAATCAACTTCCTCTGTTTGTTCTTTTTGTGTGTGTGTGGGAGGAGAGAACAAGAACTACGGGCAGAGACTAAGAAAACACCATGCCAGGGTGAGAGAGGGTTTCCTCTGAATAGAAACATTCCATCCTGGAGGGAGAAATGAAACTCATAAGACTCAAAAAGCTAACAAAAATTACATGACTCAAGAAACTCGGAAAGGTATGAGTCACGAGGCCCCTCCCACAACTGTAAGCAGTAAACAGTTTCCAGGAAAGAGAAGACTCTTCCGTGAAGCTGCCAGCAGGTTGTGCAGGGAGCTTCAAGGACACAAGCACTAGTGAGTCATCACTCACACTAGTGTGCACCTTTTTTGGACGAAGCTGCCTTTAAACCTTTCGTGCTCTTGTGAGTCACCCCACTAAGCCCATTGGGTTACCCAGCTACACTTGGGTGGAATAATTTCCTTGATCTGCCTGCAGTTCCCCATCTGGGGAAACTATAAATTTGTTCATGTCTCTCCAGAAAACGTCACACAGCAGGGAGGTAATGGCGTCAACTGAGCAAAACGCACTTGCATTGGTGAGGTACTTGTTTCTTAAAGAGAGCTGAATGCCTATGAGAAAAACTGCACCACATGGCCTCTAACAGTGGATTGCTGTGTATGCTTATGTACCACATCACTTATCAAGGCCAGGAAATACTAACATCTGCAAACACTTGGACTGCCTTTGCCTGAGTAGCCCTGTGGACTCACTGGAAAGGACTGTGAAGGGACTTCGTTGGGATGATAGAAATGACTGACATCTTGGGTGCAGTGATGTCTACTGATAATAATAGGTGAACCAAATATCATAGAAATATATATTGTGAACTGTCCCGTGAAACCGAGCATAAACTATGATATGATACAGAGCTTCGCTTCAGCAGGCTCAAGCCTCAATGCTTAGCAGACTATGAATATTTTGACAGTGTTTGTGGATGCTTCATCAGTGAAACTAATGACTTTTGTCTCTTAAAATCATTTTAAATTCCCCCTTGGAGTTGTTTGTCCTTTTAGGCTTAGGATATTGATAAACTATTTTCTTAACTTTCATTACTTGCACCTTAAGTGTCATGAGTAGCTATAACAAACAAACAAACAAAAAACCCCTAGATTCTTAGAGACTTAATGTACCTCTTTCTTTCCTGAAAATGATTATCATTTCTACCAAGATGGAAGATTTGACATTCATTTTCAAGCCAAGGATTGGGCTAGGTAGATATCACCCACTAACTATTCTGCCTTTCTCTTCCTTGTGATATCTGCAGTTTTCCTACCAGCTTAGTTCTATGAGAAATCCAGGATGTGTTTGGTTAATCACACAATCAGAGGTTACCTGAAAATCATTGCCTTTCCTGATAGACTTCTTTTTATTTTCAGTCTCATGCTGCCAGAACGGATGTGAATGGAAATTGACCAAAAGCACTGTGTTTCCAAATACCTAACTGTAGGGTAAAAGGTAGAACCGTTAGACAATTAGAATACTGGAGTTGTGGGTTAAATTTCAATAGGAATATAATCATAACTAGATAACAAGAGTATTTCATTTTGTCCACGGCAGAATCCAGCATCTTGTAATATGCCCTCCAGCTGAAGGATATATGAAAAGGATTTGACTTTTCTGTTCTGTGGTCTTTTCAGTTTTCAAAAAGCTTTTCTTTCCACTGTTGCTAAGAGGGAAAAGAAACTGTTGCCAAGTAACAGGAAAATAATGTCCACACGTATCTGTCTCCTCAGTTGCATATCAAATGCAAAACCCTCAGCTGTTCTCAAGGACATGGTGTCACTGAGCTATCCTTCAAAACACCACAGTCCACCATTAGAGGCCATGTGGTGCAGTGTTTTTCTAGTAGTGGCATTCAGCTTTATATACAAGTTTTCATGTCCCACCTTGAGAAACAAGCATATCACTAATGCAATTGCACTTTTCATTTGCCTGAAGCTCTGCTTAACCGTAAGTAATTTGAAGAACGATTATTTTGCCTGTTTCATTTCTTCTTCCTGACCAAGAATGTGTGTCACATCTGACCTTCTGAAGACTTCCTCTCTGTTAACACGTAATAAGTTGGCTAAAGATCTGTTATGGTTCACCTTGATGTGATCACAGACAGTCACTTTGTGGTTTAAGAAAGAGACATTTTAGAAATAGACTTAGCCAAAGGGCATCAGATTCTGTAACTCAGTAAATGAACACTCTAAGTCAAGCCCAGTATACCAATCTGCCCTGCCCCTCTTTGAGAAAATTACCCACCTCTGATTCTATTCTTGATTTGCCTCATGACTTTCCACTCTAGCCACAGCTAATTGGGCCAGTCATTGATCTAATGAGAATCAATATGTTAAAGGAGTAGAGAAAATTAAATGTCTTCTTTTGAAAATGTATCATGAAACCTAATGATGTGATAGCCTACAGAGGGGACACATTAAATCATATTAATTCAGGACAATCATAGAGGGTAGAAGAAATGGAGGTGAGACAAAAGAGGCAAAGAGTAGTTATGCCACCCCTAATGCTCAAAGAGGCTAACGCAGCTCATGAGAGAAGTAGACATTGAAAAAGGCTAGGTTCTATTAATAACATTTGGCTTTATCGTTCAATCATTCCTCCTAATAGTGAAATGTTTCACTGAGGCTTGCCCAGTAATTGAGTAAAACCAAAACTTATTATAAGCCACAGTCACCCTAGGATCCCCCCTGCTATATAGTCTCCTTGGTTCTGTGGGTCACTTTTGCCTTGAAATGATTCTATAACTTCTTGCTAACTGCCAGTCTTTGAAATTTAGCTCAACCTACAACAGCCTCATATCTAGATTGAAATATTTACCTTCTCCCATTTATTCCTTCTAATTTTTCCCACTAGTTGGCTAGAGATAAGAAAGACTGAAAATGATGGAATCTGCTCCTGCTTAATTATCTCTGGGGTTAAGTTTCCCTGCACTTTGGTCATTCTGATTTTATCTGCAGTGGGTGGTCCTAAGGAAATGCTGTTCCTTTGTTTTCTAGAATGAGTGTCATCTCTACTCTGGACAACTGCCACTGTTGATCATCCCTTCAGCTGAGGCAGCCCTGCCCTTTGTGGTCCTGCTAGGAATCCAGTTGGTTTCCATTGCTTTATGCGGCCCGTGCTTGGGCAGCTCTACATTTTCTTCTGCTTCGTTAATTCCCTTTCTCTTTATACCAAATACCAAGCCACTGTGAAGTTCTCTCCTACCAACAGAGGCTCAAAGAGGAAAAGGATAGAAGAGAAACTGCTTCCATATATTTTTCCATTGCACTTCATAGTGTTTCTTCCTGTCCCACATAATATGAAACACAGCAGATTTCTCTTAGCCTCTTAATATTTGTCAGCAGTAAATAGAGAGCACCCAGACTCAAAGGAGATAAGATTGTGAAGAACTTCTTCATTGTGCTTCTGTTGAAATACAGCACAATATTGGGCTGATAAGTACTGTAACCCAGAAAACACCCAATCAGAGGATGACATTCTCAGTGTCTTAGAAATCTCACCAGCTGGTTCTGTTTAGCTAGACATGGCATCCATAGAACAAGGAGGGTTTATGCTGCAATGATTGCAAGAGAAAAGCATTATGGGAAGAAAACCAAATGATCACTCCTATTTTACTCTAGTGTTTCAAGATCCTCTGACACTTCTGACCACCCTCAACCCTCTTGTTCATCAATAAGGAGGAGGTGGTAGAGGTCTTTGGTGCATCTGCAAGAGGAAAACCTGTCTGGCTTCAATTATGTGTTGCTCATCAGAATTCCTTCTAGAACAGAAAGTGCTTCAAGCTTCTTGTCAGCCAAGTTTACAATTAGCCTTGACTGTGACTTCAGAACATCAGAAACACTTCTATTCAACATCACTTGCACTTTCTTACAGCTTGAGCCTGTTTCCTCATGAGGCTTGGTTATGCTTCCTATCTTTAGCTTCTGAGAGAGTCACTATTAAAAAGAAAAGAAAAAACTAGCTACTGACATTTTCAGTTTCCATCCGATGTCCAAACATTACCCAACTATGACAATGGATAAGTTCCCATGAAGACCTCCAGGGAGACATGAGGGACAGAGAGCTCATCAAGGATCTCAGCATCTGCTTGAATGACAAAACTTGCACATACAAAAATAACAATATATCATATTATTTCAGTGAGTACCAGAGGAATTGTCAAAGACAATAACCACTCTGAAAGACTGCTGGTTCCTAGCTAGCAATCATGCCATTATCGTACAGAATCAGTGATTGGGAATTACAATCACATTTGCATTTAGAAAGAGAAATGACAAGCTGCCTCATCTTGAAAGCTTTGAATGATTTCTTTAGGGAAACAGTCATAACAACAAAAAAATCATAATTTATATACCTGTACATCAAAGAGGTAACCAGCGTAAAATTCTTTAAATGTTAAGTGATGTTAAAAACTGTGTCTGAGTTTGTTGTGTTTTTATTCCTGTTTTATGTTCCTATACAGATGCATCTGCATACCATTATACACATAAATTTTAAGTAAAAATTTGTTTAGCTCTAAGAACTTCATTTTTTAATTAGGTTTTAATATTTAAGCAAGATTTTAGAAGTTATTATTCTACTGAAACGAAAAGTGTGTATTATAGTCAAATGTACTTTGAAACTCAATGTTTGCCCTATATCACCAAGATACTTTGAAGTAAGGCACTTCGAAATATCCTTTCTCACCACCAGGCCTCCCAAGGGTAGCATTCATTTTGATGATGGTGGGTAAACAGACCAACAGCTGCTTTGACTGATGTTCGTAAGACAAATTCCAAAGACAAATCACGTGACTATTTCTTGTTCAATAATGAATAGCTGGCTACACAGAGAAGTAGCTATAATAATTAATATGAGTAAAAAAATATAATAATTTTAAAAATCCTTGAATGAGGCCCTTCCCCCTTATGTTTGAGCTCTAGTAACCTAAATTTATCCTTAGAAATGGGTTGGGAGGATGAGGACAGACAGATGGGGAGGTTGACTTCTTACTTTATACATAAAAACTACACTAACTTGGGCAAGTTGAGTGAGATTATTCAAACATGATTTTTATATACTTTCATATTACAAAGTCTTTTGGACTCCACTTTGATTTCTCTGTGGGGAAATCTGTTTTAAATCATTAGCTTTGTTAAGGAAAATGCCTAGGAAATTATTATTTCATTTTAATGAGCATTATTCATGGAACAGATTACATATTTTTCTAAGATTTTTACAGGGAAAGTCACAGTAGAACACATTTTAAATATTAACCCAAAGGATTTATAGCTAGATACAGTTTTATTGGGGGCCTATTTTGACCTATGGCTAATTATATTGCTTCACTTTATAATTATCTCATGCCCATAAAAAGATGCTGTACTTGGAAGTGCCAAGGATCTGAACTTGAAGACTCCTCCAGTGTTAAAATTTAATGATGTAAACTTCCTGTTAAGTTATACTACAGATTTCAAACTTTCTAAAACTCAGTTTTTAGCATCCAATATAGCCAGTTTCCTTGTGACGTTTTCATCCTTTCTTTGTTTTGGCTGATTTCCTCCCAACCTCTGTCTTTCCCATCTCTCTGCCTCAGTCTCTACTGTAGACTTCCATCCTTTGTAATGAACATGGCTCTTGACATTAATATGAAATATTTGGAATAATCCAGTATTTAGGATTTAACTGACTTCTATACCTGCTGTTACATTTTTAATCTTGAAGTCAGAGAGTGAATAAAGAATTTGCAGTAATGTTATAGCTGTGTAGAGTGAATCGAAGGACATTTGCTGAGAGAACTAAGAGGGACTCAAAGAGACAAACATTGCATGTCTTCAGTTATATGTTGAATCTAAAAAACAAAACAAAAAAAGTCAAGTACATAGCAGCAACAAAGTAGACTGGTGCCTACCAGGGCAGAGAAAGAATGAAATGAAGGAAGGTTGACCAATATGTTCAAACTTTTATTTGTGTTAGAGGAATAAATCTAGAGACCCAGCAAACAGATTAAGTGCTATAACTATAATATTTAATTGTTTTCTAGGAATTTGTTAAAATGGAAGCTTCTTGGTGCTTTTACTTCAAGAAATAAATAACTATGTGAAGTGATTAATACTTTGATTGTGTGGCTATAGTAATCATTTCACTATGTGCATGTGTATAAAAACTTAAGTTGGTAAACTTTAAATATATAATAGTAAACACAGCTATTTTATTGTTCATTAAGGATAAATTTGAACCTCTCTTGAAATAGTTTTAAATGTTATATGATAATATATATAGTGGTATTATATAATATTATGGCCTGTTGTACAGAATGCAGCATACAGTTTCTTAAATACATTATATATAATATGGTAGTATACATATGGCATATTAATTATAACATGTAAGATATGATATGTAATAAAACATATTTAAATGGAAAATAGTGGTTCATTGTATAATTTATCACCTCATTAAATATTTTATTATTATTAATATTTACTGATTATTAATATATTGATTTACTCTTGTGTTTTGTCAGCTGGGAATTTTAAACCTTTATCTTCATTCTTGGAAAACACCTTAGAAGTCGTTGACCCAACCTCTTGGTTTTCTTGCTTGACTAGCTGAGTTTCTGCTTTTTTGTGAAAACTGTATCACGAGGGACCACTGCCCAACTTACAGGCAACTCCTCCGCCATTAATTATGTGCTGCTTCTCTAATTCTAGGGGTGGGGCTTGAGGATCTTCTCCTTTTATGAGCTTCCTCAACCTGGTGTTTCCTAAGTGTTATCAGTCTCCCCCCTCCCTCCAGGAAAGAATGTCAAATTTTGAAAAAATAGCTGCACACCATACCACCCCTTCCTGCAGCTCTTATATTCTTTCTTCCCCCTTTTCTGATATTTTCTTTTTTTGTTGTGGACCAGGTGATGTTAATTTCTTAGTATTTGCTTTCATTTATGGATAAGCATAGGTCAGGAGGTACTTTCCTGAAATAAATACTGATCACTGAAAAATAAAATGTTTTCTTTCAAGATTGAGACTGATCGCGCTAGTAATCTAGGGCTATCTGGTCAAATACTTAGAAAGCACGCTAGCAGTCATATCACACCCATTTAATAAAGTAAGAGAAGTTGCCTCCTCACCAGGACCTATGATCTCCTTAGTCAAGGTTTTTGCCTTGTTCACAGTGCCAGATGGGAGTTCCTTCTTTCAGAGTGGGTTTTGAATCCAAGAAGAAAATAATCGGTATATCTGACAGTTATACCACTATTGCATAAATGACCACATCTTGCTTGGCATGTTAAGAATATAGTATAAAAGATCCATAACGTAATAAGACTATTGGTGCCAATTTTCCCTCAAGCAGCCCACGTGTGACCTCAAGCACTAGGAAACCTAGCTATCAATGAGGGAATTTCCTGCTCAATCCAAGTCTGATTTCTGCAACTCCTACAGTCCAAAACAAGTAATATCTTCAGCAATATCTTCTTCATGTCTGCAGCGTGAATCTTCAGTGGTCTTATTAATAAGAGCAAACCTAGAGCCAGGTATTGGGGTGAATGCTGGAAGATCAGAGAAGCAGAACAAGCCACAGTTACCTGACCTCGCCAATTCCTCAGCTGATCCTGTTTCCTCAGACTAGAAGCCTCTGAGTCCTCATCCAGAATGAATCTCAGCTGAACTGTTACTCAAAAGCCTAAAAGCTTAACCAGCCAAAGCTTCTAGTTTCTGGTCTTCATGCCTTATATACCTTTCTGCTTTCTGCCATCACTCCCTGGCATTAAAGGCTCACTTTCTGGGATCAAAGGCATGAGTCACCATACTTGGCTGTATCCTTGAACACACAGAGATCCAGGTAGATCTCTGCCTCTGGAATGCTAGGATTAAAGGCATGAGTGCCACTATTTTCTAGCCTCTGTATCTAGTGGCTGTTCTGTTCTCTGACCCCAGATAAGTTTATTAGGGTGCACAATATTTTGAGGAACACAATACCACCACAAAGGTCTAATTCTGGAATGTCCCCCAAAAGCAATTGCAATAGGTTCATAGTTGGTGAAACTTTAGGGGATAGTCTTATCAAGAATTCACAGGGACACATGCTGACTAGTTTTATGTCAATTTGACAGAAGCTAAACTCATTTTGGATGAAGGAACTTCAATTGAGAAAAATTATCCATGAGATTGGTCTATGGACCACCCTACAGTATATTTTCTTGATTGATGATTGATGTAGGAGGGCCCAGCTCACTGTGGGCAGTGCCAACCCTGGCATGGTGTCCTGTGGGCTGTAAGAAATAAGGATGAGCCAACCACGAGGAGCAAGCCAGTAAGTAGCACTCCTCCAAGGCTTCTACATCAGTTCCTGACTCCAAGTGCTTTCCTCAAGTTCCTGCCCTGACTTCCCTAGATGATGGACTACAAGGAGTAAGATGAAACAAAGTGGGATGTCTTTCTGTATGCTGTGAATATGTATCGCTATGATTGGCTAGTAAATAAACTGCTTTGGTCGATAGCAAGGCAGCTTAGAGGTAGGCAGGAAATTCAAGGAGAAAGACAGAAAAGAGAAAGGCAGAGTCTAGAGAGACATCAGCCACCGCCAAACAACAACAAGATGCCAGCAGACCGGTAAAATCATGGAACACATGGCAAAACATAAATAATAGAAATGGGTTAATATAAGAGCTAGCTAGCAAGGGGCCTGTCATAGGCCACACAGTTTGTAAATAATATTAAGCCTCTGAATGATTATTTTATAAGTGACTTCTGGACCTCGGGGCCGGGTGGGACTAGAGAGAAACTTTCAGTTACACCTTCCCACCCCAAATTGCTTTTAGTCCTGTGTTTTAACACAGCACTAGAAACCCTAACTAAGACAGGAAGTATTCGACCCACACTCCTAGGATTTCCCCTAGTAATCTTATAGCCCCTGAACATGCTTTTTCCCACCCATGAGGATATCTTCATTCAAACTCCCTAACTTTTATTTTTACCATCCTTTCAGATTGTTGTCAAACCCTAGATAGAAAGAGGTTAGAATTATATAATGAAACATTTTTATGGAGAGTAGATAGTGTCTCTGAAAGTCTACTTCTGTCCATTCTAAATAAGTGTCATTTGGTTTGGGGATACAGTGTCTATAAGAATAATAAAAATAGAGTAGGTAAAAATAGTATCAAAGTCCAATATTTCAGGGAAAGATGCCATACATGGCTCATAGTCTACCATATCTCGTACTCTCTATAATTCACACTTATTTTCCATGAGTTGTCCACTCTCCTTAGAATATGCCACTACTGTTCCTGTGGGACTACCTTACATTTCTTCACTCCTAATAGTTAAACTATTGGGGTGGACCTATGTTGCTCCACCTGACTCAGGGACAAGAAGAACTAAGGTTGTGTGTGGTGATGTATTGTGTCCCCCAATATACTGTGTCTCCCAATAAATAAAACTTGCCTGGAGATTAGAGGAAAAAGCCAGCCACTATGTAGAAGTTAGGCAATGGTAGCACACACTTTTAATCGTATCACTTGACAGGCAGGGATCTGTCTGGATCTCTGTGAGTTCAAGGCCACACTGGGAACAGAGCCAGGTGTGGTGGTACATGCCTTAAATTCCAACACTAGTTAAACAAGGAAATCTGGAGGTCTGTACAGACAGACAGGAAGTGACAGAGCTGGGCAGGAAGAGGAAGTGATGTAGCTGGAAAGAAAGAGTAAATCAGATGGCAGAACAGCAATGCATACAGGTGTGGGTAGACAGAAAGTAGCTTGCCCTTGTTTCTGTGACAAATTAGTGGATTTTCCCCCTTTTGTATTAAAAACTGGATGTTAGGAGTATCTTATAGTGTCTTCCTTAGCCTTTCTCCATGTTTACTGTTTGTCTTCCAAGGGTTTTTAAGTTTTGGATCCCAAGAAGGTCTCCACCACACTGTTCTAACCTGGATCAGGTTAGCTGTGACTAAACCTGATGAGTCTCCTTAGCTTGCTGATTCTTATGAGCCTCCCCTTCCCTCAAGAAGGGAATGTATTAATTCAAAGAAAATAGCTACACAAGAGCATGTGACAATGGACTTTCTGAACTAATTATATCTCTTCCCCATGTCTGGAATATGCATAACTTTAAGCCACTAGGAAAGACAGTTGACTGCTTTCCCTAGAATGTCCCACAGGGTCTTGCATGAGAAAGGCTATACACAATGTAGTAGAAGGCGTAGGGAAATGAGAGGGAATGAGACAGAAGCACAATTGTGTAGACTAGTAGTAAATGAGCTCACCTGATTCTGTTTTCAGTCTTCATAAGACTAATAAATATTTAATGTTCAGCTTCTGAAATAACCTCATAGAGAACTTACTAGGCATAGAAAATAATTAAAAATAGCATGAAGCAAGAGAAGGTTCATAAGAGCCTGTTACCAGCTTTCCCTCATCCCAAAGAAAACAGATAATTCATCAAGAATCTCAACATAAGTGACCAAAGCTCTAGGGACCAAAACTCATTATTTTTTGCTTACCAAGGTACACTTTTTTTCTGAAAATACTACCTTAAATAAATAATGGAATATTAAAAAGGATGGAGTGTGCTTTCCTAGTGATATTGTGGATGTTTTCAGGACATTAGCAATGTATCAGATCAAAACAATTATAATATAATCCTAGAAAATACAGTGGTCCTCCTACAATGGAAGGCTGACATGTTTCTACTTAAACAAAGGTTTGTTGTTGTTGTTGCTTTTTGGTTTTGGTTTTGTTTTATTGGGAATGTAGTTTTTGTTTCTTTGTTTATTTGGTTTTTGGTTTTTGGTTAGTTGAGTTAGGGTTTCTCTGTGTAACAGCCCTTGCTGTCCTGGAACTCACTATGTAGACTATGCTGATCTCAAACTCAAGGAGAGTTAGAATTAAAGGCATGTACCAACACATGGCCTAAACACAGGGTTTTTAAGTAGGCACTTAGGTAAAAGGTAAGCGGCTAGCCTATTTTTATCAATGCAGAGTATTAAACTCTTGCCTTTAAACAATTGATCTATTCCATTGAGTCCACCAGGAGATTTTTTTCTGTATTTTTTTTGGCACATCATTATCTTGCCTTTCTGATTTTCTTACTCTTCTCATCCATACAGAAAATATTAATCACAAAGTAGAATGGGTCCAATAGGAGTTCTGTTTCTTCCTCATTGAAATCCTGCCATAGATGCTAGGCACTCACTCTCCCATCTGACCTTCATCCTCCAGGCCCAAAACACCTTACATCTTTATATGATAATCTGTTATTTAAAAGGGTATACTATGTTAAAAATATATTTAAGGAGGTCAAACATGGCAGGAATTGGAAGCATTGGGATCAGGAGTTCAAGGCCAGAATAACTTACATGAATCTCATATCACCAATATTATGTGGCCTTATTTTTAAAATGAAAAAAAAGGAAATAGCTATATCTCAGTTTGAAGAATACTTGCTTAGCATGTACTAGACCCTGGGCTCATTCTTCAGCATCACATATAATCAGGTGTGGTGTCACATGCTTGTAATTCCAGTACTCAGGAAGCAGAGGCAGACACTAAAGATCATACTTAACTACACAGTAAGTAGTTAAGTTAACTGCTATCATACAATTTATATTATTATAGTAGTGCAAGAATTTTAAATATTTTGAGAATAGCTAGGCATCTTGTCAATGTACAGCCTGGGTCAAATATTCAATTTCAAAGAAAAGGAAAGAGGAAAAGGTAGTTATAAATATAAACTCACATTGAACTGTATCTCGAGGTGCACAATTTTAATCCCAGCACTCCTGAGGAAGAAGCAGGTAGCCATCTTTGAGTTCAAGGCCTACATAGTGAGTGAGTACCAGGAGAGCCAAAAATAGTGTGACCATGTCTCAACAAAACCAACTACAAAAACCAGAAACTATGGAGTAACACTATTAGAAATGTGGGCTATGTCTCAATACCCTCTTTTATTTTTTCTATTACTATTATCATTATTAAGAAATTTTATATTCATTTTACATAACAACTGCAGATCGCCCCTCCTCCCTCTTCCTAGCCTCCCAGCTTTCTCCCCCATTCCTACCTCCTCCAAGTTGAGTTCTCTCATGGGGAGTTGGCAGAGCATGACATATTCAGTTGAGGCAGGTCCAAGGCCCTCCCATCTGAACCAAGGATGCACAAGGTATCACACCTTAGACACATGGCTCCAAAATGCCCACTCATGCACCAGGAATGGATCCTGATCCCACAACATGGGGTCCCCCCAAACAACTGAAGCTAAACAATTGTCTCCAGTAATCAGAGGGCTAGTCCAGTCCCATGGTGACTCCATAACCATGGTGAACCCTCTTTTAGGCATGTACTCAAATGTAGTGTCTGTAAAGAAAAAAACATTTTTCCCCATTTAGGAGTATTTTATTATTTAATAGCAAAAAAAAAGAAAATATTACAGTAGGAAATAATTAAAAAAACACTAATGTGCTCCACTAAAGATTAGCAATAAAACCCAAGAATTCAAGGAGATTATACTAGGTAAGGCCAGTCTGAGAAATCTGCCTTCTTGAGAGCATGGTGTGCTGGCAAAGAGAACAGAATAGGTTGGGCCAGGAAAGAAACCCTTCTCATTGGATAATACACAGACTCATTAATCAAAGTAATTATTATGAGGACCAATTACATGAAAGACTGAAGCAGGAACATCACAAATTCAAACTAAACCAGGACAACGTAATAGAACCCTAACTCCAAACCACACAACCAAACAAAAACCAAAATCCAAACAAACAAAGACCCCTGCCATAGCCCTGTGAGATTCTTGTGTCATCATTTTCTCTGTGCCCCACATCTACTTATCCCAACCCAATAGCCTGCAGAGATTGAGGGCATAATATTGTTTGAGGGTACTTGGTCCATGTTTATGCCATCCCATAAGTGCACTTCACTATTGACTATCACCTTACTTATCCAGAGGTTGGGTTGTGGAATGAAAACTGTAAACTAACCACTATAACCTGCCACTAAGCTCTGAAATCATCATATGGAGCAATACTCTTCCTTATGAATGCCAGGCCTTAGCTGGGCTTGTGGAAAGCAGCTTTTCTGATCTTCAATTAGCCAGTCTACCTTTCACTGCTGGACTTTTCCATTTTTCTGTTTTTGTAGAAGTTTTCTCCACCTCTTACTCTGCTTCTGGCTGTGTGGCTGGATGGGTAGGGGGCTGCTCCCCAGCATCATCCTCTCTTTCTTCTATTCTCACTCCTTTCTCTTCTCTTATTCTCCTTCTATTTATTTTCTCTGACTGGCAACCACATCTATATCTTTCCTGCCTAGCTATTGGCCATTCAGTTCTGTATTAGGGCAATCAGGTATTTTAGACAGGCAAAGTAACACAGACTCACTGTGTTAAACAAATGCAACACATCTTTGCATCATTCAACAAATATTACACAGCATAAACAAATGTAACATATCTTCAACTAATATTCCACAGCAGGTTTTTCTCTTGTGACGGCTTCTTTATTAAATACCAAAGTTGTCCATTATATTCCTTTATTTCTTCTGAAAGTGCTATCATACCATTTATATTATTGTAATATTGTAAGAATTTTAAACATTATTAGAATAGCTAGGCATTTGGTCACTATTCAGCTTGGGTCAAGTATTCAATTTCAGAGAAAAGGAAGAGGAAAAGGTAGTTATAAATATCAACTCAGATTGTACTGGATCCGGTGGTGCAAGATTTTAATCCCAGCACTCCTGGGGCAGAGGCAGGTGGACATCTTTGAGTTTGAGGCCTACATATGAGTGAGTACCAGTAAAGCCAAGAGGATATAGTGCGACCATGTCTCAACAAAACAAACTACAAAAACTAGAAACTATGGAGTAACATTATTAGAAATGTGGGCTATGTCTCTGTACCCCCTTTTATTTTTCCTTTTATTATTTTATTAAGAATTTTTCTATTCATTTTATATACCAACCACAGATCAGCCCTCCTCACTCTCCCCCAACCACAGCCTTCCCCCCCCAAAGCACCCCTCATTCCCACCCACTCCGTTTGAAGCTCTCCCATGGGGATTCAGCAGAGCATGGTACATTCAGTTGAGGCGGGTCCAAGGCCCTCCCCTCTGAACCAAGGAAGCAAAAGGTGTCACACCTTAGGCACACGGCTCCAAAAAGCACACTCATGCCCCAGGAATGGATCCTGATCCCACTACCTGGGTCCCCCCACCCCCCAAATAGCTCAAGCTAAACAACTGTCTCCAGTAACCAGAGGCCTAGTCTAGGCCAGTGATCACTCCACAGTGAACCCTGTTTTAGACATGCACTCCAATACAGTGTCTGTAAAGAAAGAAACAATCAATTTTTTCCATTATAATAGTATTTTATTATTTCATAGCCATAAAAGAGATAACAGTGCAGTAGGAAATATTTACCAAAACACTAATATGCTGGATTAAAGGTTCTCCCTTCAAGGCCACTGGAGAAGAAAGGCTGGACAGGGTTTTCGAACGTGCCTCGAGGGTACTTATATATGAGGGAACTCTTGGCAACATTCACAAAACTTAAACATCCATTCTCACAATCAAGAAGTACCCCAACCCGGCCCAGTGGCCTCTCTATATAGTGCTGGAAGACTGGGCATGTGGTGAGGAGACTGTAATGATTACCCTCCTTCACACACACAAGAAGAAAGGCACCCTCATAGTCAATCATTTGGTTGGTATTCCTTAACCAGGAATCCCTACAGACCCCTACAGCCCAGTCCCCAGAGTCCTGCAAATCCACCTCCCAGTAATATTTCCCTAAGATGAAGTTCAAGGATCCCCAGGAAGCCAAATAGCATCCAACAGAATCCACAGACGAATCCTTACGGTGATGTCCGAAGCTGAATTTTCTCAAGACATTAAACAGGTTCATCTTGTAATGGCATGGGGTTACGTTTTCAAAGAAAATGTGCACCTGCATGTGCTTGAGCCTTTCAGTCAGTCCAGTGATGGGTAGGGCACTGAGTTCAGGTTGCATACCCTGGGGCATGCTCAGCTGCATTGACTCACTCCTTCTGACCATGTCATCCAAACCCTGGAGCAGTACCACATATGGCTCCTGGGACATTGCCATCAGCTCCCGATACATATCTCTTAGTTCTTTGCTCTTTTGTACCATCATGGCTTCACTCTTCCTCAGTTTCTCTAAAACACATTGGCCTTCCTTTCTCATGCACTCGATACGTTTCTCTCCCTCTTTACAGAGGAAGGGATGCAGCTCTCTACACTCGGTCCTGATCATTTCTTCCCGCAGAGTCACATAGTCCATCCACAAAGTTCTTGTTCTGTTCTCTGCCTCGATATTCTCTTGATTTTCTTGGATCTTCTCCCATAAAGATGCCATCTGCTTCACAACTCTTTCCATTTGATGCTCAGCTGCTGCCTCAATGGGACAATGTCTGTGACCTCTGTGCTCATGGGAGTTAGAGCAGAGTTGACAGAGGAAGATCCTGCTCTCAACACACAAGATCCTCTTTGTCTCCCTGTGGGTCCCACACTTATGCTCCTCAGAGTTCAGGTCCTTCATGAGGCTGGCTTGTCTGGCAATGGACACCAGCTTCTTCAGAACAACGTTGGTTCTCATTTCCTTCTGTTGGCATGGTTCCCGACACATAGGGCAGTGGACTGGAGGTGCGGTGTCCTCCCAGGAAAGCTGGAGGCAGGCTCGACAGAAGCTGTGGCCACAGCTTATGGTGACTGGCTCTGTAAGGCAGCTCAGGCAGATGAAGCAGGTGAGTTCTTCCTGGAAGGCTTGTGACATGTCTGACTCCATTTTCCCATGGAATAGACTCTGGTCTCAGCAGTGTCTGCTGGGGTCACAACAATGTTAGCTCAGCTCTGTGCAGTGATCCTCAACGTGAAGGCGAGGAGGATCTAGTAGTCTAGGAGCCAGAAGCTATGGAAACACACTCTGTCTGGTCTAGAGGAGAAGGAACCTGCCTGGCCCCTGGAGTGTGCTTATATACTCGCTAGAGACCACACCCACTCTAAGTAGCATTAATATGATTGGATGGAAGATGGAACTAAATCTATGGCCAATACCCACAAAACAATCCTCCACAATAAGGTTTCTGAGTCACACATCTTATCTGGGTGTGATAGCTCACACCTTTAATACTAGAACCCTAGGGAATGGGACGTTGAGGCAGCAGGAGTTTTAGTTCAAGACCTGCCCGGGATATACACTGAGAACTTGTCTTAACAACAACAACAACAACAACAAAAAAGAGCAATTTTACTATGATATTTCACTGTTTCTAAATATTCTGAGATGTGCTTATATTTTCGGTTTACCTCTTACAGTGTAACAGTTAATGATATCAATCTGTGATTTTAGCAAAAATCAACATGAAAAAATTCCTAATCATTCCTTGAGAATTTACTTCAACTCATTTTTATCATATTTACCTCCACTGCAATTTCTTCAAGATTCATCCCTTTTTCTACCCACTCCTCTTTCTGTTCTTTCCTTCTTGCTTTTTTTTTTTAAAGACATGGGGAAGCCAGGGAGGGAATGGTAGTAGCACATGCCTTTATGCTTAACAATCAGGAGGCAGAGGCAGGCATGTCTCTGAGTGTTTCAGGCTAGCCTGGACTACAGAGTGCATTCCAAGACAGGCTCCAAAGCTAAACAAAGAAATCCTTCCCAGAAAAAAAAATAGAAAAACAAACAAACAAACAAAAACAGTGATAAGGGGGAAAATATGTTTAATGAACCAAAACCCAAGAGGCTATGATTTGTCTTGTGAGGGAATTTTCTGGACTGAATCCCTGGAATTAGGAAAGCCCACCTAAACTCAGATGTTTTGAGATGTGAGAATTCGTTTTGAATCTTAGCTGTACCTTCTCTTGGCAGCCTGTATAAAGGACATGGAAGGAGGAAACTCTTTCGTCTTTGCTATTTCTCTTCTTGCTCTTGTTCTCACTGGCAAAGTCATCCCTTCACTGGTGTAGGACCCTACTTTTTGGGTTAACTATTAAGAGGACTGGCAGGTAAAGGACCTTTTGTATTATTTATGTGGCAAGCCAGTTGTAGACATTGAGATATGTTTAGTATTTAGAGAGCACGAGGAATCATAATGAGTATGTTAAGAGAGATTCCAAAGAGTGTATAAAATGAGGATGAGGAAGACATAAAAATTAAATGTAACTTAATGAATCCTAGACTAGTGAAGATGTCCTGTATGTAAAGTTTTTTTGAGGTTTGTAGCTAGAAATATGGTTCAGATAAGGATTATTCCAAACTGAGTTGGGAGGAATCCTAGAGATGAAGTCAGGAAGTGTGATATCATTCATGGTCTGGCTTCACTGTAGCATCTTTCCAGTGTTGGAATTAAAATCCCTTCAATCGCAGGTGTTACATGAGAGGAGACCAAAAGATGGAGCCTACTGTTTGCCCTTAGGCAATTTCCTTTGCCTCCAAAGTCATTGCCAGGTCCTGGAAAGCCTTAACCCTAGTTGATAGGATCATAGAAGCCATTTAGAAACCGCCTTTGAGAATACCAGGTCCAAAAAGGCAGATGATTTGCTTCACTTAAGTGAACATTTGGGGTGTGAGCTAAGCTGTTTCAGAGCTCTCTGATCTTCCTCTTTGGGGGTCTGAGGTTTAGGAAGTGTGGGTTGTATTTTCACTTTCCTGAATTCTCTGTTTAGTTCTATATCCCATTTTTAACTGAGTTCATTGCTTTCTTGATGTCCAGTTTTTTGACTTCTTTACTTATTTAAGATATTATCCATCTGTAGTGTGTGTAGTTGGCAAAAATCTTTTCCTATTCTGTAAGTTGTTACTTTGTCCTTGGGATGGTGTCCTTTGCCAAACAGATGCTTTTCAATTCCATGAGGTTCCATTTATTAATTGTTGCTTTCAGGGACTGTACTATTGGTGTTCTGTTTAGAAATCCTTTCCCGTGTCTACGAGTTCAAGAATATTCTCCCCTTTCTCTTTGATTAGGTTCAGTATATGTGGTTTTTTGTTGATGTGTTTGATCCACATGTAGTTGACTTTTATGCAAGGTCGTAGGTATTGATCTATTTTCAGTGTTCTGTGTTTTGAGGACATTATCAATGTTTCAGATAGAAACAATTACAGTATAATCCTAGAAAAATACAGTGGTCCACCTGCACTGGAATGCTGACATAATCCTACTTAAACCCAGATTTTTGTTGTTGCTGTTGTTTATTTGTTTGTGGTTTTGTGTTTTTGTTTTTTGTTTTGATTTTTTGTTTTTGTTTTGTTTTGCTTTTGCTTTTCTTTTCTATTTCTCTTTTTTTTTTCAATACAGGTTTTCTCTGAATAACAGCTCTGGCTGTCCTGGAACTCACTTTGCAGACCCTACTGACCTGGAACTCACTGAGATCCTCCTACCTCCCGAGTGTTGGGACTAAAGGAACGTGCCACCAATGCATGGCCTAAACATAGGGTTTGTAAGTACACATGTGGATAACAGGCAAGCTGCTTGCCTGTTTTTATCAATGGCAGAGGATCAAAACCTTGACTTTAAATAATTGATTTATTCCATTGAGTTTACCAGGAGATTTTTTCTGCATCTTATTTTTTGGAACATCATTGCCTTTCCTTTATGATTTCTTACTCTTCTGATCCTTACAGAAAATATTAATCCCCAAGTAAAATGGGTCCAATATGAGTTTCTGTTTCTTCCTCATTGAAATCCTGCCTTAGATGCCAGGCACTCACTCTCCCAGCAGACTTTCATCCTCCAGCCCCAAAGCATTAAATTCTTACAGGATAATCTGTTATTTAAAAGGGTATACTATGTTCAAATTACTTTGAGAGAGGTTAATCATGGTGGAAATTGGAAGCATTAGGATCAGAAGTTCTAGGCGAGCATCACTTCAAACTTGATTCCTAAATCACCAATATTATGTGGGCCCAATTTTGAAAAGGAAAACAAATGGAAAGAGCTATTTCTCAGTTTGCAGAGTACTTGCTTAGAATGTACTAGGCCCTGGGTTCAATCTTCAGCATCACAGATAATCAGATGTGGTGTCACATGCCTGTAACTCCAGTACTCAGGAGGTACAGACAGATACTGTAGGTCATACTTAACAACAGATTGAGTAGCAGACCCGCAGGGGATACAGGAGAATGTTTCTCAAAATAATAATAATAACAATAATAGTAGTAGTAGTAGTAGTAGTAGTAGTAGTAGTAATAGTAATTTTGAGGAACTCAGTTAGGAGTTTGAGCTTGGAATCCACCTTGCCTCTTCACTTAGAGTAGAGCACAGTCTCTTAAATGTCAAACTTGGTTTCTTCTTTTAGGCACGTGTTACTTTCTATGTAGTGGATGCCTATGTTTAGATTATTGATGGTTTCCTACACCAATGAGACAATAAATCAAAAGGTAATAAAAATTCAGTATAGAAGTATCAAATACCATGTGGCAGGAGAGTGTACTGTAGTCACCAACAGGGGATTGCAAGCAATAAAATTGAGAATTCAAGGAGACCAAGGTAGGTAAGGCCAGTCTGAGAAATCTGCCTTCTCGAGAGCATGGTGTGGTGGGAAAGAGAAGAGAATAGGTTGGGCCAGGAAAGAAACCCTTCTCATTGGATAATACACAGACTCATTAATCAAAGTAATTATTATGAGGACAAATTACATGAAAGACTGAAGCAGGAACATCACAAATTCAAACTAAACCAGGACAACTTAATGGAACCCTAACTCCAAACCACACAACCAAACAAAAACCAAAATCCAAACAAACAAAGACTCCTGCCATAGCCCTGTGAGATTCTTGTGTCTTCATTTTCTCTGTGCCCCACATCTACTTATCCTAACCCAATAGCCTGTAGAGATTGAGGGCATAATATTGTTTGAGGGTACTTGGTCCATGTTTATGCCATCCCATAAGTGCACTTTCACTATTGACTCTCACGGTATTTATCCAGAGGCTGGGTTGTGGAATGAAAACTGTAAACTAACCACTATAACCTGCCACTAAGCTCTGAAATCATCATATGGAGCAATATTCTTCCTTATGAATGCCAGGCCTTAGCTGGGCTTGTGGAAAGCAGCTTTTCTGATCTTCAATTAGCCAGTCTACCTTTCGCTGCTGGGCTTTTCCATTTTTCTGTTTTTGTAGAAGTTTTCTTCACCTCTTACTCTGCTTCTGGCTGTGTGGCTGGATGGGTGGGTGGCTGCTCCTCAGCATCATCCTTCCTTTTTTCTTTTCTCACAACCTTTCTCTTCTCTTATTCTCCTTCTATTTATTTTCTCTGACTGGCAGCCCCAGCTATCCCTCTCTTAACTAGCTATTGGCCATTCAATTCTTTATTAGAACCATCAGGTATAATAGACAAACAAAGGAACACAGAATCTCAGAGTTAAACAAATGCAACATATTTTTGCATCATTAAAAAAATATTACACAGCTTAAACAAATGTAAGATATCTTCAACTAATATTCCACAGGATTTTTTCTCTTGTGATGGGTTCTTTATTAAATACCAAAACCATCCATTATATTTCTTTATTTCTTCTTAAAGTGCTATCATACCATTTCTATTATTATAATATTGTAAGAATTTTAAACATTATTAGAATAGCTAGGCATTTGTTAATATTCAGCCTGGGTCAAATATTCAATTTCAGAGAAAAGGAAGAGGAAAAGGTAGTTATAAATATCAACTCAGATTGTACTGGATCTGGTGATGCAAGCTTTTAATCCCAGCACTCCTCAGGCAGAGGCAGGTGGACATCTTGGAGTTTGAGGTCTACATATGAGTGAGTACCAGTAATGCCAAGAGGACATAGTGTGACCGTGTCTCAACAAAACAAACTACAAAAACTAGAAACTATGGAGTAATATTACTAGAAGTGCAGGCTATGTCTCCCTACCCTCTTTTATTTTTTCTTTTATTAATTTTACTAAGAATTTTTCTATCAATTTTACATACCCTCCACAGATCACCCCCCCTCACTCTCCCCAAACCACAGCCTTTGCCCACAAGGCACCCCTCATTCCCACCCCCTCCATTTTAAGCTCTCCCATGGGGATACAGCAGAGCATGATACATTCAGTTGTGGCAAGTCCAAGGCCCACCTGTCTGAACCAAGGAAGCAAAAGGTGTCACACCTTAGGCATATGACTTCAAAAAGCCCACTCATGTCCCCGGAATGGATCCTGATCCCAATACCTGCCCCCCCACAAATAGCTCAAGCTAAACAACTGTCTCCAGTAACCAGAGGCCTAGTCTAGGCCAGTGATCACTCCACAATGGACTATATTTTAGACATTCACTCAAATGCAGTGTCTGTAAGAAAGAACCAAATTTTTTTCGATTTTTTAGTATTTTATTATTTAATAGCAATAAAAGAGATAACAGTACTGAAGGAAATAATCACAAAAACACTAATGTGATGGATTAAAGGTTCTTCCTTCATGGCCACTGGAGAAGAAAGGCTGGACAGGGTTTTCGAACGTGCCTCGAGGGTACTTATATATGAGGGAACTCTTGGCAACATTCACGAAACTTAAACATCCATTCTCACAATCAAGAAGTACCCCAACCCGGCCCAGTGGCCTCTCTATATAGTGCCGGAAGACTGGGCATGTGGTGAGGAGACTGTAATGATTACCCTCCTTCACACACACAAGAAGAAAGGCACCCTCATAGTCAATCATTTGGTTGGTATTCCTTAACCAGGAATCCCTACAGACCCCTACAGCCCAGTCCACAGAGTCCTGCAAATCCACCTCCCAGTAATATTTCCCTGAGTTGAAGCTCAAGGATCCCCAGGAAACCAAATAGCATCCAACAGAATCCACAGATGAATCCTTAAGGTGATGTCCGAAGCTAAATTCTCTCAAGACATTAAATAGATTCATCTTGTAATGGAATGTGGTTACATTGTCAAAGAAAATGTGCACCTGGATGTGTTTGAACCTTTCAGTCAGTCCAGTGATGGGTAGGGCACTGAGTTCAGGTTGCATACCCTGGGGCATGCTCAGCTGCATTGACTCACTCCTTCTGACCATGTCATCCAAACTCTGGAGCAGTACCACATATGGCTCCTGGGACATTGCCATCAGCTCCTGATACATATCTCTTAGTTCTTTGCTCTTTTGCACCATCATGGCTTCACTCTTCCTCAGTTTCTCTAAAACATGTTGACCTTCCTTTCTAATGCACTCGATATGTTTCTCTTCCTCTTTACAAAGGAATGGATGCAGCTCCCTATACACTGTCTTGATCATTACTTCCCGCAGAGTCACATAGCCCATCCACAAAGTTCTTGTTCTGTTCTCTGCCTCGATATTCTCTTGATTTTCCTGGATCTTCTCCCATAAAGATGCCATCTGCTTCACAACTCTTTCCATTTGGTGCTCAGCTGCTGCCTCAATGGGACAATGTCTGTGACCTCTGTGCTCATGGGAGTTAGAGCAGAGTTGACAGAGGAAGATCCTGCTCTCAACACACAAGATCCTCTTTGTCTCCTTGTGGGTCTCACACTTATGCTCCTCAGAGTTCAGGTCCTTCATGAGGCTGGCTTGTCTGGCAATGGACATCAGCTTCTTCAGAACAACGTTGGTTCTCATTTCCTTCTGTTGGCATGGTTCCCAACACATAGGGCAGTGGACTGGAGGTGCGGTGTCCTCCCAGGAAAGCTGGAGGCAGCCTCGACAGAAGCTGTGACCACAGCTTATGGTGACTGGCTCTGTAAGGCAGCTCAGGCAGATGAAGCAGGTGAGTTCTTCCTGGAAGGCTTGTGACATGTCTGACTCCATTTTCCCACGGAATAGGCTCTGGTCTCAGCAGTGTCTGCTGGGGTCACAACAATGTTAGCTCAGCTCTGTGCAGTGATCCTCAACGTGAGGGCGAGGAGGATCTAGCAGTCTAGGAGCCAGAAGCTATGGAAACACACTCTGTCTGGTCTAGAGAAGAATGAACCTGGCTCGCCCCTGGAGTGTGCTTATATACTCGCTAGAGACCACACCCACTCTAAATAGCAGTAATCTGATTGGATGGAAGATGGAACTAAATCTATGGCCACTACACATAAAACAATACTCTACAATAAGGTTTCCTGAGTCACACACCTTAACTGGGTGTGATAGGTCAGAGCTTTAATCCAAGAGTCCTAGCATTTGGGGTGTGGAGGCAGGAAGAGTTTTAGTTCAAGGCCACCCTGGAGTATACAGTGAGATTTTGTGGTAAAAGAAAAAAAAAGAGCAATTTTACTACAATATTTCACTGTTTCTAAATATTTTGAGATGTGCTTATAATTTCGGTTTACCTTTTGCATTTTAACAGTTAATGATATCAATCTGTGATTTTAGCAAATATCAACGTTAAAAAATTCCTAATCATTCCTTGAGAATTTACTTCAACTCATGGTTATCATATTCACCTCAATTGCCATTCCTTCAAGATTTATCCCTTTTTCTACCCACTCCCCTTTCTGTTCTTTCTTTCTTGCATTTTTCTTTTTTAAATACATTGGGAAGCCAGGGAGGGGATGGTGGTAGCACATGCCTTTATGCTTAAAAATGAGGAGACAGAGGCAGGCATGTCTCTGAGTGTTTCAGGCTAGCCTGGACTACAGAGTACATTCCAAGACAGGCTCCAAAGCTGAACAGAGAAATCTTGCCTAGAAAAAAATAGAAAAACAAACAAACAAACAAAAAACAGTGATAAGGAAAAAATATGTTTAATAAACCAAAACCCAAGAGGCTATTATTTGTCTTGTGAGGGAATTTTCTGGACTGAATCAGTGGAATTAGGAAAGCCCATCTAAAATCAGATGTTTTGAGATGTGAGAATTCATCTTGAATCTTAGCCGTACCTTCTGTTGGCAGCCTGTATAAAGGACATGGAAGAAGGAAACTTTTTGGTCTTTGCTATTTCTATTCTTGCTTTTGTTCTCACTGGAAAGGTCATCCCTTCACTGGTGTAAGACCGGAATTTTGGGGTTAACTATTAAGAGAGCAGGCAGGTAAAGGACTTTTTTAAAATATTTATGTGGCAATCCAGTTGTTGATATTGGATATGTTTAGTATTTAGAGAGAACCAGGAATCATAATGAGTGTATTAAGATAGATTCCAAAGAGTGTATAAAATGAGGCTGAGGAAGACATAAAAATTAAATGTAACTTAATGAAACCTAGACTAGTGAAGATGTCCTGTATGTAAAGTTTTTTTGAGGTTTGTAGCTGGAAATATGGTTCAGATAAGGATTATTCCAAACTGAGTTGGGAGCAATCCTTCAGATGAAGACAGGAAGTGTGATATCATTCATGGTCTGGCTTTACTGTAGCATCTTTCCAATTTGGGAATTAAAGTCCCTATAATCACAAGTGTTCCCTGAGAGGAGACAAAGAGATGGAGCCACTGCTTCCCCTTAGGCAATTTCCTTTGCCTCCAATGTCATTGCCAGATCCTGGAAAGCCTTTACCCTAGTTTACAGGATCATAGAAACCGTTTAGAAACTGCCTTTGAGAATACCAGGGCCAAAAAGGCAGATGATTTGCTTCATTTAAGTGAACATTTTGGTGTGAGCAAAGCTATTTCAGAGCTCTCTGATCTTCCTCTTTGGGGGTCTGAGGACTAGGAAGTGTGGGTACAGGATGAAGGCATCCTGAAGTGGAGGTTGTATTTTCACTTTCCTGAATTCTCTGTTTAGCTCTATATCCCATTTTTTACTGAGTTCATTGCTTTCTTGATGTCCAGTTTTTTTACTTCTTTACTTATTTAAGATATTATTCATCTATAGTGTGTGTAGTTGGCAAAAATCTTTTCCTATTCTGTAAGTTACTTTGTTCTTGTGATGGTGTCCTTTGCCAAACAGATGCTTTTCAATTCCATGAGGTTCCATTTATTAATTGTTGCTTTTAGGGAATGTACTATTGGTGTTCTCTTTAGAAGTCCTTTCCCGAGTCTAGGAGTTCAAGAACGTTCTATACTTTCTCTTTTATTAGGTTCAGTATATGTGGTTTTTTTTGTTGATGTGTTTGATCCACATGCAGTTGAATTTTATGGAAGGAACTATTTTTAGTGTTCTGTGTTTTGAGAACATTATCAATGATTCAGGTAGAAACAATTACACTATGATCCTAGCAAAATACAGTGGTCCACCTACACTGGATTGCTGACATAATCATACTTATCCCCAGATTTTTGTTGTTGTTGTTTGTGTGTTTGTTGCTTTGTGTTTTAGTTTTTTGTTTTGATTTTTTTGTTTTTATTTTTTGTTTTTTCTTTTCTTTTCTATTTCTCTTTTATTTTCACTACAGGTTATCTGTGAATAAGAGCTCTGGCTGTCCTGGAACTCACTTTGCAGACCATACTGACCTGGAACTCACTGACATCCTCCTACCTCCTGAGTGTTGGGACTAAAGGAACGTGCCACCGAGGCATGGCCTAAACATAGGGTTTTTAAGTACACATGTGGATAACAGGCAAGCTGCTTGCCTGTTTTTATCAATGGCAGAGGATCAAAACCTTGACTTTAAATAATTGATCTATTCCATTGAGTTTACCAGGAGATTTTTTCTTCATCTTTTTTTTTTTTGGAACATCATTGCCTTTCCTTTATGATTTCTTCCTCTTCTGATCCTTACAGAAAATATTAATCTCCAAGAAGAATTGGTCCAATATGAGTTTCTGTTTCTTTCTCATTGAAATCCTGCCTTAGATGCCAGGCACTCACTCTCCCAGCAGACTTTCATCCTCAAGCCCCAAAGCATTAAATTCCTATAGGATAATCTGTCATTTAAAAGGGTATACTATGTTCAAATTACTTTGAGAGAGGTTATTCATGGTGGAAATTGGAAGCATTAGGATCAGAAGTTCTAGGCCAGCATCACTTAAAAACTTGATTCCTAAATCACCAATATTATGTGGCCCCAATTTTGAAAAGGAAAACAAGTGGAAAGAGCTATTTCTCAGTTTGCAGAGTACTTGCTTAGAATGTACTAGGCCCTGGGTTCAATCTTGAGCATCACAGATAATCAGGTGTGGTGTCACATGCCTGTAATTCCAGTTCTCAGGATATACAGACAGATACTATAGGTCATACTTAACGACAGATGGAGTAGCAGTCCAGCCTGGGATACAGGAGAATGTTCCTCAAAATAATAGTAGTAGTAGTAGTAGTAGTAGTAGTAGTAGTAGTAGTAGTAATAGTAATTTTGAGGAACTCAGTTAGGAGTTTTAGCTTGGTATCCACCTTGCCTCTTCATTTAGAGTAGAGCACAGTCTCTTAAATGTCAAACATGGTTTCTTCTTTTAGGCACGTGTTACTCTCTATGTAGTTGATGCCTATGTTTAGATTATTGATGATTTCCTACACCAATGAGACAATAAATCAAAAGGAAATAAAAATTCAGTATAGAAGTATCTAATACCATATGGCAGGAGAGCGTAGTGTAGTCACCAACAGGTGATTGCAAGCAATAAAACCTGAGAATTCAAGGAGACTATAGTAGGTAAGGCCAGTCTGAGAAAACTGCCTTCTAGAGAGCATGGTGTGGTAGGGAAGAGAATAGAATAGGTTGGGCCAGGAAAGAAACCCTTCTCATTTGATAATACACAGACTCATTAATCAAAGTATTTACTATGAGGACCAATTACATGAAAGACTGAAGCAGGAACATCACAAATTCAAACTAAATCAGGACAACTTAATGGAACCCTAAGTCAAAACCACACAACCAAACAAAAACCAAAATCCAAACAAACAAAGACCCTTGCCATAGCCCTGTGGGATTCTTGTGTCATCATTTTCTCTGTGCCCCACATCTACTTATCCCAACCCAATAGCCTGTAGTGATTGAGGGCATAATATTGTTTGAGGGTACTTGGTCCATGTTTATGCCATCCCATAAGTGCACTTTCACTATTGACTCTCACGTTATTTATCCAGAGGTTGAGTTGTGGAATGAAAACTGTAAACTAACCACTATAACCTGCCTCTAAGCTCTGAAATAATCATATGGGGAAATTTTCTTCCTTATGAATGCCCGGCCTTAGCTGGGCTTGTGGAAAGCAGCTTTTCTGATCTTCAATTAGACAGTCTACTTTTCCCTGCTGGGCTTTTACATTTTTCTGTTTTTGTAGTTTTCTTTACCTCTTACTCTGCTTCTGGCTGTGTGGCTGGATGAGTAGGGGGCTGCTCCCCAGCATCATCCTCTCTTTCTTCTTTTATCACTCGTTTCTCTGCTCTTATTCTCCTATTTATTTTCTCTCACAGTTAGCCCCAGCTGTCTCTCATTTACTTAGCTATTTGTGATTCACTTGTTTATTAGATCAATCAGGTATTTTAGAGAGGCAAATTAAACAGAATCTCAGAGTTAAACAAATGCAACACATTTTTGCATCATTAAACAAATATTACACAGCGTAAACAAATGTATCATCTCCAACTAATATTCCACAGAAGTTTTTCTCTTGTGATGGGTTCTTTATTTTATTTCTTTATTTATTTTTTTATTTTTCCATACAGTTCAGTTCTATATATCAGCCACAGATTTCCTTGCTCTCCCACCGCCCTCAACTTCCCCCCAGCCTACCGCGTATTCTCAACTCCTCCAGTTATAAATATAAAATCATATTGAACTGGATCGGGTGGTGCAAATATTTAATCCCAGCACTCCTCGGGTAGAGGCAGGTGGACATTTTGAGTTTGAGGCCTACATATGAGTGAGTACCAGTAGGCCAAGAAGACATAGTGTGAACATGTCTCAACAAAGAAACTACAAAAATGTAAACAATGGAGTAACATTATTAGAAATGTGAACTATGTTTCTGTACCCTCTTTTATTTTTACTTCTATTATTATTATTAAGACATTTTCTAATCATTTCATATACTACCCACAGATCACCCTTCCTCACTCTTTCCCAACCCCAGCCTTCCCCCTCAAAGTACCCCTCATTCCCACCCCCTCCATTTTCAGCTCTCCCATGGGGATTCAGCAGTGCATGGTACATTCAATTGAGGCAGGTCCAAGCCCCTCCCCTCTGAATCAAGGATGCTCAAAGTGTCACACCTTAGGCACATGGCTCCAAAAAGCCAACTCATGCAACAGGAATGGATCCTGATCTAACAACCTGGGGAACCTCACAAACAGCATAAGCTAAACAATGGTTTCCAGTACCAGAGGCCCAGTCTAGACCGATGAACCCTGTTTTTGACATGCACTCAAATGCAGTTTCTGTAAAAAATACAAACAATTTTTTTTCCATTATGATAGTATTTTATTATTTAATAGGAATAAAAGAGATAACAGTACAGTAGGAAATATTTACAAAAACACTAATGTGCTGGATTAAAGGTTCTCCCATTATGACCACTGGAGAAGAAAGGCTGGACAGGGTTTTGGAAGGTGCCTGAGGGGTATTTATATATGAGGGAACTCTTGGCAACATTCAGGAAACTTAAACATCCATCTTCACAATCCAGGAGCACCCCAACATGGCCCAGTGGCCTCTCTATATAGTGCCGGAAAACTGGGCATGTGGTGAGGAGACTGTAATGATTACCCTCCTTCACACACACAAGAAGAAAGGCACCCTCATAGTCAATCATTTGGTTGGTATTCCTTAACCAGGAATCCTTACAGACCCCTACAGCCCAGTCCGCAGAGTCTTGCAAATCCACCTCCCAGTAATATTTCCCGAAGATGAAGTTCAAGGATCCCCAGGAAGCCAAATAGCATCCAACAGTATCCACAGTTGTATCTTTATGGTGATGTCCGAAGCTGAATTTTCTAAAGACATTAAATAGGTTCATCTTGTAATGGAATGTGGTTGTATTTTCAAAGAAAATATGCACCTGGATGTGCTTGAACATTTCAGTCAGTCCAGTGAGGGGTAGGGCACTGAGTTCAGGTTGCATACCCTGGGGCATGCTCAGCTGCATTGACTCACTCCTTCTGACCATGTCATCCAAACCCTGGAGCAGTACCACATATGGCTCCTGGGACATTGCCATCAGCTCCTGATACATATCTCTTAGTTCTTTGCTCTTTTGCATCATCATGGCTTCACTCTTCCTCAGTTTCTCTAAAATACGTTGGCCTTCCTTTCTCATACACTTTACATGTTTCTCTTCCTCTTTACAAAGGAATGGATGCAGCTCCCTATACTCTGTCTTGATCATTTCTTTCCTCAGAGTCACATAGTCCATCCACAAAGTTCTTGTTCTGTTCTCTGCCTCGATATTCTCTTGATTTTCTTGGATCTTCTCCCATAAAGATGCCATCTGCTTCAGAACTCTTTCCATTTGATGCTCAGCTGCTGCCTCAGTGGGACAATGTCTGTGACTTCTGTGCTCATGGGAGTTAGAGCAGAGTTGACAGAGGAAGATCCTGCTCTCAACACACAAGATCCTCTTTGTCTCCTTGTGGGTCCCACACTTATGCTCCTCAGAGCTCAGGTCCTTCATGAGGCTGGCTTGTCTGGCAATGGACACCAGCTTCTTCAGAACAACGTTGGTTCTCATTTCCTTCTGTTGGCATGGTTCCCGACACATAGGGCAGTGGACTGGAGGTGGGGTGTCCTCCCAAGAAAGCTGGAGGCAGGCTCGACAGAAGCTGTGGCCACAGCTTATGGTGACTGGCTCTGTAAGGCAGCTCAGGCAGATGAAGCAGGTGAGTTCTTCCTGGAAGGCTTGTGACATGTCTGACTCCATTTTCCCACGGAATAGACTCTGGTCTCAGCAGTGTCTACGGGGTCACAACAATGTTAGCTCAGCTCTGTGCAGTGATCCTCAACGTGAGGGCGAAGCGGATCTAGCAGTCTAGGAGCCAGAAGGTATGGGAACACACTCTGGTCTAGAGAAGAATGAAACTGACTGACACCTGGAGTGTGCTTATATACTTGCTAGAGACCACACCCACTCTAAATAGCAGTAATATGATTAGTTGGAACATTGAATTACAAATATGCCCAATACTCAGAAAAAAATCCTCCACAAGTTTTCCTGAGTCATACATCTTAACTGGGTGTGATAGCTCACACCTTTAATACTAGAGCCCTAGGGAATGGGATGTTGAGGCAGCAGGAGTTTTAGTTCAAGGCCTGCCTGGAATATACAGTGAGAACTTGTTTTAACAAAAAAAATAAAGAGCAATTTTACTACGATATTTCACTGTTTCCAAATACTTTCTGATGTGCCTATAATTTTGTTTTACCTTTTGCAATTTAACAGTTAATGATATCAATCTGTGATTTTAGCAAATGTCAACATTAAAAATTCCTAATAATTTCTTGAAAATTTACTTCAACTCATGTTTATGATATTCACCTCAACTACAATTTCTTCACGATTCATCACTTTTTCTACCCACTCCCCATTCTGTTCTTTCCTTATTGCTTCTTTTTTTTTAAAAGGTACATGGGGAAGCCAGGGAGGGGATGGTGGTGGCACATGCCTTTATGCTTAACAATCAAGAGGCAGAGGCATTCATGTCTCTGAGTGTTTCAGGCTAGCCTGGACTACAGAGTGCATTCCAAGACAGGCTACAAAGCTAAACAGAGAAACCCTGCTTTGAAAAAAATAGAAAAACAAACAAACAAACAAAAAACTGTGATAAGGGAAAAAAAGATGTTTAATGAACCAAAACCCAAGAGGCTATGATTTGTCTTGTGAGGGAATTTTCTGGACTGAATCACTGGAATTAGGAAAGCCCACCTCAACTCAGATGATTTGAGATGCGGGAATTCATCTTAAATCTTAGCTGTACCTTCTGTTGGCAGCCTGTATAAAGGACATGGAAGAAGGAAACTCTTTTGTCTTTGCTATTTCTCTTCTTGCTCTTGTTATCATTGGCAAGGTCATCCCTTCACTTGTGTAATACCTGACTTTTGGAGTTAACTATTAAGAGGACTGGCAGGTAAAGGACCTTTTGTATTATTTATGTGGCAAGCAAGTTGTTGACACTGTGATATGTATAGTATTTAGAGAGCATGAGGAATTATAATGAGTATGTTAAGATAGATTCCAGACAGTGTATAAAATGAGGATGAGGAAGACATAAAAATTAAATGGATCTTAGTGAATCCTAGACTAGTGAAGATGTCCTGTATGTAAAGTTTTTTAGATTTGTAGCTAGGAATATGGTTCAGATAAGAATTATTCTCAACTGAGTTGGGAGGAATCCTACAGATGAAGTCAGGAAGTGTGGTATCATTCATGGTCTGGCTTCACTGTAGCATCTTTCCAGTGTTGGAATTAAAATCCCTTCAATCGCAGGTGTTACATGAGAGGAGACCAAGAGATGGAGCCTACTGTTTCCACTTAGGCAATTTCCTTTGCCTCCAAAGTCATTGCCAGATCCTGGAAAGCCTTAACCCTAGTTGATAGGATCATGGAAACCATTTAGAAACTGCCTTTGAGAATACCAGGGCCAAAAAGGCAGATGATTTGCTTCATTTAAGTGAACATTTTGGTGTGAGCAAAGCTATTTCAGAGCTCTCTGATCTTCCTCTTTGGGGGTCTGAGGACTAGGAAGTGTGGGTACAGGATGAAGGCATCCTGAAGTGGAGGTTGTATTTTCACTTTCCTGAATTCTCTGTTTAGCTCTATATCCCATTTTTTACTGAGTTCATTGCTTTCTTGATGTCCAGTTTTTTTACTTCTTTACTTATTTAAGATATTATTCATCTATAGTGTGTGTAGTTGGCAAAAATCTTTTCCTATTCTGTAAGTTACTTTGTCCTTGTGATGGTGTCCTTTGCCAAACAGATGCTTTTCAATTCAATGAGATTCCATTTATTAATTGTTGCTTTTAGGGACTGTACTACTGGTGTCTGTTTAGAAGTCTTTTCCCATGTCTAGGAGTTCAAGATTGTTTCCCACTTTCTCTTTTATTAGGTTCAGTGTATGTGGTTTTATATTAATGTGTTTGATCCACATGCAGTTGAATTTTATGCAAGGTCATAAGTATGGATCTATTTTCTGTGTTCTGTGTTTTGAGGACATTATCAATGTGTCACATCAAAACAATTACGGTATGATCCTAGAAAAATACAGTGGTCCACCTACACTGCAACAGGACTTACTCCTACCTAAAAAGGTTTTTTTTGTTGTTGTTTGTTTGTTTTTGTTTCCCTGTGGTTTATTTATTTATTTTTGGTTTTGGTTTTGTTTTTTTCAAGAAAGGTTTTCTCTGAGTAACATCCCTGGCTGTCCTGGAACTCACTGTGTAGACCATACTGACCTTGAACTCACAGAGATCCTCCTGCCTCCTGAGTGTTAGGACTAAAGGAATGGGCCACCACCCATGGCCTAAACACAAGGTTTTAAAATAGGCCTGTGGATAACAGGTAAGCTGCTTACCTGTTTTTATCAATGGCACAGTATCAAACCCTTGACTTTAAATAATTGATCTATTCCTTTCAGGTTACCAGGTGACTTTTTCTGCATTTTATTTTTTGGAACATCACAATCTTGCCTTCATGATTTTTTACTCTTCTCTTCCCTACATAAAATAATCATCACAAAGTAGAGTGGGTCCAATATGAGTTTCTGTTTCTTTCTCAATGAAATCCTGCCTTAGATGCCAGGCACTCACTCTCCCAGCAAACTTTCATCCTCCAGCCCCAAAGCACATTAAATCCTTATATGATAATCTGTTATTTAAAAGGGTATACTATGTTCAAATTACTTTTAGAGAGGTTAATCATGGCAGAAATTGGAAGCATTAGGATCAGAAGTTCAAGGCCAGCATCACTTACAATGTGAATCCCAGATCACCAATATTTTGTGGCCCTATTTTTGAAAAAGAAAAAAAAATGGAAAGAGCTATTTCTCAGTTTGCAGAGTACTTGCTTAGCATGTACTAGGTCTTGGTTTCAATCTTCAGCATCTCAGATAATCAGGTGTGGTGTCACATGCCTGTAATTCCAGTACTCAGGGGGCAGATGCAGACACTAAAGGTCATACTTAACTACACATTGAGTAGCAGACCAGCCTGGGATACAGGTGAATGTTTCTCAAAATAATAATAATAATTGTAATAATAATTTTAAGGAATTCAGGAGTTTGTGATTGATATCCACCTTGCTTCTTCACTTACAGTAGTGCACAGTCTCTTAAATATCAAACATGGTTTCTTCTTTTAGGCACGTGTTACTTGCTATGTAGTTGATGCCTATGTTTAGAATCTTGCAGGTTTCCCACACCAATGAGACAATAAATCAAAATTCAGTATAGAAGTACCAAATACCATGTGGCAGGAGAGCGTACTGTAGTCACCAACAGGGGATTGCAAGCAATAAACCCAAGAATTCAAGGAGACTGTAGTAGGTCAGGCCAGTCTGAGAATTTTACCTTCTAGAGAGCATGGTGTGGTGGGGAAGACAACAGAACAGGTGGGGCCAGGAAAGCAACCCTTCTCATTTGATAATATACAGACTCATTAATCAAAGTAATTATTATGAGGACCAATTACATAAAAGACTGAAGCAGAAACATCACAAATTCACACTGTCCCAGGACAACTTAATGGAACCCCAACTCAAAATCAAACAATCAAATAAAAACCAAAATCCATACAAACAAAGACCCCTGCTGTGGCCCAGTGAGATTCTTGTGTCATCATTTTCTCTGTGCCCCACATCTACTTGTTCCAACCCATCAGCCTGCAGATGTTGAGGGTATAATATTTTTGGAGGATACTTGCTCCCTGTTTATGCCATCCCATAAATGCACTTTTACTATTGACTATCAATTAATTTATCCAGAATAATTTGTGGAATGAAAACTGTAAACTCACACCTATTACTTAGAAAGATCAAAGGGTCCCTTTTTTGTTTTTTGGACATTCTGTTCTGTAACACAATTTGCTAAACTGTCTCATCAGTAGAGAACCCAGAGCCAGATATTGGGGTGACTGTTGAAAGATGAGAGAAACAAAACAAGCCAGCCATGTTCTTACCTCTATGAAATACTCAGCCTTAAGAAGAGCAGTTCCTGTTTCCTCACACCTTATATACCTTTCTCTGCCTTGACATCACTTCTTGGGATTAAAGGCCTGTGTGCCCCCAGTACTGGGATCAAAGGTGTGTTCCACCACTGCTTGGCTCTGTTTCCAATATGTCTTTGAACTCACAGAAATCTAGATTGATCTCTGCCTCTCAAGTGATAGTATTAAGGGTGTGTGTCACCACTGTCTGGCCTCTATGTCTAATCTAGTAGCTGGTACTGTCCTCTTAACCCCAGATTAATTTATTAAAGTGCAAAATATAAAACCACATTTCCCCTTTTTTGTCTAAAATTGAAGGTGATAACTAATGTAAGAAAAATCATAAACAATAAGCAAATAAGTATGTACAATATATTCAGTCAAGAACTACATTAACAATATCCATTTCATTAACGTTTGTCAAATTCAGACAAAAAAACTTCATTATTTATCCTACCTTTGTGAGTCCAAAATGTTCCCTATTCACTTTTTATCCTAACTTGTATTATCAAAAGAAAACTATCCTTTGATGTCCTTCTTACTCATACACTTTACACCTCTGTAGTGAGTTTCTTTTCTGAATTTGAATTTGTTAACAAGGAAAACTATAACTATCTAATCTTCAACTCCCTCAGAGATCCAAGAAGGACATAATATTAACTGCGTAAGCAGGAAGTATAATCAAGTGACTTCCAAAAAATGTGAGAAATGACAGAAACATCTGGCTGCTCGGACAGTCACCCAAGTTTCCTCTGCAATGTTGGGACATCCATCTTCAGCCTACAAGCCTAGCACATCTGACAGACTATCTGTGAAGCAGGATTTTCTAAAGAGCCTTTCTACCTTGTCTTGGCATGGATTCGAAGTCCTTTTTTTGTGTGTCCTGCTTGTCCAATTTGGACAGCATGCTGTCAGCAATCAAGACAAGGTCACTTTCTTGCCCAATGGCTAACTTTGGCCACAGTGAAAGTAAACTCCATATGCAGTTTCTTCAATGCCCATCATCTTCTCTGAAGTAGATTGGTGCTTCTAGGAGCAGACATGTCTTATTGTCACAAAAAAAAGAAAAAAACTCTATGTTATGAAAACATCTTAAATGCCATATTCTATAGATCTCTGAAGTGTTTCAAGATGACCTGTATATCTAAGATGTGTCTCTGTTTGACCTTAAAAACATACCTAACCTGACTACATGTTCCATTATTATAGGTGACTAAATACTAACTTGCATTTCTTTATATCCTAATTAGTTGGTAATAACTTTCAAGTACTAGTCATTTGCATTACATTACTAAGTGAGTTGTACAGGTACAATACATTGAACAAGATTAGAAATATATGTACAGTATTTTCTAACAGAATCATTCTCAAATTTGTATCAATATATATAATTTGTATACAATATACAAAAATCCAAACATGTAGTTGCTTTCTAAAAGTAGATTCAATAATCTACCATTTTGTCTTTCATATCCATATCCTCTCTTATTTCTTTTCAGAGTAGATTCAATAATCTAACCTTTATTCAACATAATAACTTGTAACCAACCATCCTAAACAGTGACAAGTATCCATAACCTGTTGAATGACCAAAAACCACCCACTCTACCTCTTGGGAATGTGAGTGTCATGTTCTTATAATTAATTCCTGCTGTCTGAGGGTGAAAGCATCTTTAGGGGATCCTGAAAAAAAAACTGGGTTGATTGTCAAGTCCTGGGAGAGGTGGCTGTATCATCTGCTCTCTTGTCTCTGCATAATAAAAAAGTGCAGGGCTTGTCTCTAGTCCTTGTTTGAGTAGTCTGTCAGGCTAGATCATCTCAGCTAGCCATCTCGAAATTGTCCTGAGCAGTTTGTCTCATAGCCAGTCCCAAGTTTGCAATACAACATGTTCCATTCTTCTTCACCAGAGTATTCATTTATTTCAAATCTCTGTGTGTAATAGCTGACTTTCCTTGGGTACCAACAATCTCCATATGAAGAAGGGCAAGTAGAAGCTTGATCATCCCTTCCACTGTAACAGTATATCTATTTAAGTAATCTTAAAGGATCCATGCTCATGGTAATCCGATACCAGCCAAAAACTAACTAGTAATGTCTCTCTGTTGAGACTATGTCATTAAACCCTGGGTTTGCTGGAGACTTGACTTACAAAGAGTAAGATGGAAGAACAGTCCATCAAGGTGGACTCCTTTGGTCAACCCCAAGACGTCACATGTTTTCACACAAACACACACATCACACACACACACACACACACACACACACACACACACACACACCTGCACACACAGGTGCTTCCATAGGTATGCAAAGAGGCATAAACACACAGAAAACACATATACATGAAAAGAAGAGAAAACATGTTTTTGACAAGAAATTTTGACTTAGAGTCTTAATAGAGTATTGATTGGTTCATTCAATGCAAATGGCACAGGGGTAATTTGTATTTATTTCATAAACACTCTCCTTTGGTCTAATTAAGGGCAGAAGGGAACGAGATTCTCATTCAAGTCTTTATGTTCTTATTTTCAGTGATTATTTTTACCTTTAGCCTGGACAGGTAGAAGCTCATTAAGTTCTAGCTCATGTAATTTAACTCTTTAGTTACAAAGTACTAATTGTTCAGGTTTAAAGTTCACAGACATCTTTTCAATCCATTTATAATTAGATAGAGAGAATGAAATTGATGGAGGAAAACAATATTCCAAATTTTGACAGTCTCTGGTGTGTGACTTACAGGCCTCCATAACAAACAGGACAGCAAAGGATATAATATTATTTCTGTGCTATGAATATGTCAGCCTGCAAGATACGAGTTATTATAAAATGACAAAAATAATTGAAATGCTACTAAAATCCATGTAAGGTTAAAGCAACAGAAAATAAAGATAGGCAATTGTGTTGTCTTCTGATATGAATTTTGTTCAAATCCATGTTTTATTGACTAATAAAACTCTAAGATATGGTATTCAACTCTGAAAATATTATAGCTTTGAAGCTTGTTTGCAAGTGTGCAATATACTGTCACATAGTCATGTCATCTGTGGAATTTTATGAGATTTCCCACCAACATTACCTCTGAGAGCTCTCAAACTCCTACACCTTTCTCTTAACTGGAGATGTGGTTATCCATTATTATTACTTAAACAAAGTGTGCTATGATTGTTATTGACATATTTTTAACAGCTTGAGAATCTGAACTCGCTGAAAGCAGGCACCATGATGCATTTATCTTTTAATTCCCAGCACTTACCATAATAGAGGTTCAATCAATATTTGGAAAGATAAAGTGATTTTTCCTAGCATATCAAAAATATGTATAAACTGTTTCAAAGATATGAGTCATGTTAACCATAGATAATTACTTAAATATTGTACCCTGGCTTAATGACAAGACTATATTGAGAATTTATTGTAGCTTTGTACACATTAATGTTTGAAATGCCAAAATTCCATGATTTCCTTAAATTACCTTTCATGGGTCAATTGGTCCTGAGAGACAAAATCAATTCTACACGTCATTAGGAGTTTGTATGCTTGAATAGCTATAAAAGTTTCTTTCTGTGACTCTTCTCCCTTTCCCCCTCCAGAGCATCCTGCCTCTGGGTCCTGCCCTGGGACACCACCAGTCCCTGGGAACCCCCACCAATTGCTGCCCCATTGCCAGCCTACAGGGAAGACTGCTGCAGGCAGGCTTCCCCACGAACACCCCCATCAGACCTTTGCAATCTGCAAAACCTATGCCCTATCCCAGATCCGACTGACCCTTGCAACCTCAGTGGCTTCCGGAGACACAGAATCCACCTGCTCTGATTGATCCAAGAGGTGAGTGGCTCTTCTCCCACTCAGAGAGTCCTGCCTCTGGGGCCTAGGTCCTGTGGCACAACCCATACCTAGGGACCCCTGATCATTGCAGCCCCAGTTGCCCAGCAGCAGGGAAGACTCCTGCTGGCAGACTTCCCCACCAACACCCCCCCCCAATTGGATCCTGCAATCTACAATACCCATTCCTTACCCTAAGGCCACCCATCCCCCTCCAACCTCAGTGGCTTCCTGAGACACAGAATACACCAGCTCTAGTTGGACCAAAAGCAGCTCCCTGAGACAGAATCCTCCAGCTCCATTTAGATCAATAGCTACTATTGGACCAAGAGTAGCCCCCTGAGACACAGACACAGCGAGCACAGAATGGACCAAGTACAGCTCGCTCAGACACAGGCACCTCTTGCACCTATTGGAGGAAGAGATAGGTAGACACCAATGTAAAAATACATACAACAAAATAAAGAGCAATATGGTACCAGAGAACCTAGTGGTTCTACAACAGCATGACCTGAATATCACAACATAGAAGAACAGAAGAAAATAACCTTAAAAATAACTTTATGAAGATGATAGAGGTCTTTAAAGAGGAAACGAAAAATCCCCTTAAAGAAATTGAGGAAAAGACAAACAAAAAGTGAGAAGAAATCAGTAAATCCCTTAAAAAAAACAAGATAAAAAATCAGACAGGTGAAGGAAACAGTTCAAAACCTGAAAAATGAAATAGGAGCAATGAAGAAGACACAAACTGAGGGAATGCTGGAAATGGAAAATCTGAGTAAATGAACAGGAACTACAGATGCAAGAATATCCAATAGAATACAAGAGATGGAAGAGAGAATCTCTGGTGTGGAGGATACAATAAAGGAAATAGATTAGTCAGTCAATGAAAACACTAAAGCCAAAACAGTCATAACACAAAATGTCCAGGAAGTCTGGGACACCAAGAAAAGGCCAAACATAAAAATAATATGGATAGAAGGAGAAGAATACCAACTCAAAAGAACAGAAAATACATTCAACAAAAATCAGAAGAAAACTTTCCCAACTTAAAGAAGGAATACCTATGAAGATACAAGAAGCTTATAGAACACCAAATAGACTAGACCCCACAAAAATTCCCCTTGCTACATAATAATCAAAGCACTAAATATAGAGAATAAAGAAAGAATATTAAGAACAGCAAAGGAAAAAGGCCAAGTGACTCTTAAAGGCAGACCCAGCAGAATAACACCCAACTTCTCAATGGAGACTCTGAAAGCCAGAAGGTCCTAGACAGTGCTGGACCCCAAAATTTAGGGTCTCAAGTGGGTGCCCCAAGAACCCAGACTCCAGTCCAGTTGATGCATGAGGATTTATTAAGCTTCTATATAGAAGGGCTCCTCTCCTCCCAAGAGCAAGAGTCACATCTTACTGCAGCCACATGGGTTTTTTTTTAAAGGAAAAACCCACAAAAACCATAAGATTACAATTCCCATACAATTTCGTTTCACAAGAACATGGTCTGATCACAGAGTGGGTACAGTCACGTCCACATGTACATTCTTCCTGAAACCTCAAGTGGGGTATCAGGGAGGGAGTGGAGTTTACAAAGGTCACAGTGGTCCTTCCTGGAACACTTGCAACTATCCCAGTCACAGTTGAGCACATCTCTTAACAGAAATCTTTTTACATTGTTATATTGTTACAGGGGTGATTGAGTAGTGGCTGAGTCAGGTGGCCCTTGGAACTAGATTTTTAGTTTCTCATTTCCTGGTGCTTGAAGTTTCTCTCTTCCTGAGGCTTGGGGGTGTAAGCCTGAAGGGCTAGGGTCTTTCATTGCCCCATTTTCTTTTTGGCAAATTTTAATCTTAAAATTATGGTATTACATTAACTCATGGCCTGTAATGGCCATGCATAGTCCACGTATAGTTAGCCATTTTGTCTCTATGTCAGGGAGGTTTTTTTTTTTTTGACCCAGCATTTCAGCCTTTTCTGAACAAGGAATACGGGATGACGTATTCTCTTCTGGAACTGCTTCGAGCTGGCATTGGAGCACTGTTATCAGGGCCCCTCCCCCCAAAAGGCTGAAAAGCTGGTCAAAGACTGGGCAAGGGGGCATTTGTCAGTAGCATGTAGCTGCCTGACCCCCTAGAGACAGAGAAGAATCATGTTAGCTGGGCTGGTCCACGTTAGCCTTTAGCAAGTCCGGAGCCCACAGTCGTCTGGAGCAGTGGAGTCAGCAACTGAAACTTGGAGGTGTCTGCCAGCCAAGTAGAAATCTGTTGAGACAAATTTAAATTAGGAACAGAAGTTAAAATTTATGAACTTATTTGGAACCCTTAGGTCGATACCCTTAGTAATGGGAAAGGCAGTAGTCCCAAGACCAGGAGAAAGGAAAAATACCATCTTTAGGAATATTTATCTGGGGTTCTTTTGACCTCTGTGAATTGGGTCTAGGTTTTTATGACTCTTTTGACCCTTTGAGGCCTACTTACAAAATGACATAAAAGTTTTAGATACATTAGTATTACCAATATGTACTGAAATCCATATTGTAGACAAAGCAGGTAATGGGTATCAGTAAAACAGCAGAAGTGGACTCATACTTTCAGTCCCAATAAGAACTACAGATTTGGGCATTTTTCTTCTGTCCAGAAAGCCAGGTATAAGTTGGACAGAGATTTTTGGCCTGGTGAGAAGCATTTCTAGGTTTACATTTAGACATATTTAGATGACATCTAAAACAAATCTAAAATGTTGAGCTTGTGACTGAACAGTAAGTAGTCATTGCTCTACCAGCTCATCAGGACTCCTAAATGTTAAGCTCTGAACCATAGAACAGGAGAGTAATCTCAATCATATCTCATTTTAGACTCATATCTGAACCTTTATGACTTATTTAAACTTTTATCTCTTAGAACATTTTTTTAAAGGTGAGCTAACAAGCTAGCTATGGCCTTGTAGAAGGATCTGGTTGTCTGATGCTGCCATGCTGACAAAGTTAGAGCTAGCCTAGCCATCAGTACTGTCAGAGATCTGAGAAGGATAAACTATATCTGAGTGCAGACCAAGAAGCAGCCAATCCTATAAATTACAGGGATCAATCCCTACCCAGGTCTCCATAGCGTTGGAGACACCAGTCAGAACAGCATCAATCTTCTTCCGCCATCAGGCCCACAAGGCAGAGTATTTTTCCTGTGGAATAGGGACACGGAAGACTGACCTCGACCAAGCAAAGGGTGCATTCAATTCCAGTGTCCTACTACTTGTCCACAGTCTGGGCTGGGTCCTGGCGGCAGGTGTTGCACTGGGGCATCTTGCCCTGTGGTCAGCGTTGTCATAATCCAGGCAGAGACGTTGTGGTGCCTTGTACGTGATCTTCTTTGGAGACCTTGGGTCACTGCTAGGATCTGGAAGCCTGTCTGATATAATAAACTTTTAGATCAACATTTAAATGCCATATTCTGCAGATCTCTGAAGTATGAGGGCCATCCAGATGTCTGAATAGACAAACTTTGTTTCTAATTACTTGTTTCAAGCTCAACCCTGAAAACATATGCAAGGGACTGAGTAAATGAGTAAACTTATCTCTATAATATTACATCAGTACTTATTTACCCAGACTACAATTAAAAAGGAACTTGATTACTCATGACTGACTATTAAAAACAATGTTTTTAAGTTGAAGCTCTTTTAGCATCAAATACAGGTTCAGTAAAGAAGCAAAAACAAATTATCAATATAAGACATATATATGTATCAGTTTATCTCAATAACTTAAGTTTAACAAACTTAGCAAATATAAGGAGGCTAGACAACATTTTTAAGCCTGAATGTACCTTGGGTAAGGAGAAACATTTTTAAGTCATTGGTTTTTAACTATAAAAACTGTTCTTAAAAGATTAAGATCTCTCAAATGTCTTTTGTAGTAACAATGAAGTACCTTTTTTTTTTTTTTTTTTTTACTTTAAGGAGGAGAAAACATGACATCCTCATAATCTGAAACCAAGCTCCAGAGTACAAAAAATCCCAAAGTTTAATATCTGGGACTCATTTATAATCTTTTTGGTTCTTTTACTTAGAGGCTTGGATGATTTCTTTGACCCTACCTTTGGCAGCATATACATAGCCTGTTGGTTTTTATTATGGCTGGTGCTTTCGGTGATCATCACCTGACACTGGCAATTTTTTAAAACTGCCAAGGTCTACCATTGCAACCAGATTCTTTTTGGAACTTTAGTCCTGCCACATATCTGCAAACCTCAGCTGTTTCCTATGATCCTTTTATGTCCTTAAAATCATTATCATTTTACATGGGTAAATCTTAAATTGCAAAGTTTAGCTGCCAGAGCAAGGTATATTCTTGTATAAAAGCATTGATGTGTAGCTTTAATATTTATCAAATATCTTATTTATTAAACATATGTTGTTATGTATTTAAATTTTCTAGAAACTTGTTGTTGAACATTTGGTAAAGACATAAGTACTTAGGTGTTATATATATATTTTTAAAACAATAATTACTTGCACACATACACACAGTTGGATCCAAGTTACATACATGCATACATACATACAGTTAAAGCTTGCTTACATTTTCAAGTCACATACCTGTCCATATACACACATAAGCAGTTTGCAGAATCATTAGCCATTTTTAAGATGAAAATCAACCAGAATTAACTTTTAATTCAGTATTTGCAGGTATAAGAAAACAGTTTACTGACCTTTTACATCATAGCCTCATATAGGGAGTGACATTCCATTCTTGGAGCCAGATCCTGACCAGGTTTAAGCCCCAGGGCAGGTCTTGTGAGTCCCACCCAACAGCATGGGAGATGAAGAGGACAAGAAGGCATGCACCATGGGGACAAAAGATTGCTGTTAATCTTAGATTTTTAAGTACACAAGAGCGGCAGACTGAAAGTGACTTCATACCCTGGCTGGGCTCATAGACCTGTAGGCCATTTTTTCAGCTGTGATCCTGGAAGGGCAGTTAGTTTTCCACCAGCCCCCACACTCTGAGCTCCTCAAGGCTCCAGCTGGTTCCCGGCCAGCTCTGCCCTTTGTCCATATGGGAGCCCAGCCAGAACCTGCCAGCCGTGCTCACAGCCCGCCCTAGCACACAGCAATGCCTAGTTCCCATAAAGCCAAGCCTCTACTCCACAGCTTTCTGAGCAAGCTGGGGCCCCTGAACCTGCTGCATCCAGGCCCTGTGATGCTTACAGGCTGCCCAGCCCTCTCAGCGGTGCCTTGGGTCCCTGAAGCAGCAGCTGTGCAGCCGCTGCCTGCAGGACTCATTATAGAGCTTTCTGTTACCTGCTGCCTGCACTCTGGTCAGAGAGAGGGCAAGGAAGCAATGAGGAAGTTTGGTTGGCAGCTGGGGCTGAAGGGACAAGGGGAGTAAGGGGAGTTTGAGAAGGAAGAGGTGGGGGTTGGGGGAGAGAGAGAGAGAGAGAGAGAGAGAGAGAGAGAGAGAGAGAGAGAAAGAAAGGAAGAGAGAGAGAGAGAAGACAGACTTCAAAAAAAAATAAAGAGGACAAGGACAGACGTCAGAGCGGTGGTTGATTCAGCCACAAACTGAAAGTACAGATTCAGATGGGAGTGGACGCCGATGGTTACAAAGGTCACGGTGGTCCTTCTTGGAACACTTGCAACTATCCCAGTCACAGTTGAGCACATCTCTTAACAGAAATCTTTTTACATTGTTATATTGTTACAGGGGTGATTGAGTAGTGGCTGAGTCAGGTGGCCCTTGGAACTAGATTTTTAGTTTCTCATTTCCTGGTGCTTGAAGTTTCTCTCTTCCTGAGGCTTGGGGGTGTAAGCCTGAAGGGCTAGGGTCATTCAACAATAATGCAGACACTAACAGGCCATGGATGCCAGTCCAGATGACTATACTCAGCAAAACTTTCAATCACCATAAACAGAGTGAACAAGACATTCCAAGACAAAACCAGATTCAAACAATACCTATCCACAAATCCAACCCTACAGAAAGCACTAGAAGAAAAATTCCAACCTAAAGAAGTCAGATACACCCAAGAAAACACAGGCAATAGACAACACCACAGCAACAAATTCCAAAGAAGGGAAATAAACACACATGAGCACCCAAAGATAACAGGAATTAACAATCACTGGTCACTAATATCCCTCAATATCAATGGACTAAATTTGCCCATAAAAAGACACAGACTAACAGAATGAATACAAAAACAAGATCCATCCTTCTGCTGCATACAAGAAACACACCTCAACTTCAAAAGACAGATAGTACCTCAGAGTGAAAGGTTGGGAAAAGACTTTCCAATCAATGCACTTAAGATGCAAGCTGGTGTGGCTATTCTAATATCTAACAAAATAGACATCAAACTAAAATCAAACAAAAGAGATCAGGAAGGACAGTGCGTATTCATCACAGGAAAAATACACCAAAATGAAGTCTCAATTCTGAACATTTATGCCTCAAATTTACTAAATTCCTTAATAAAAAAAATGGGGTACAGAGCTAAACAGAAAATTCTCCACAGAAGAATATCAAATCGCCAAAAGACATTTAAGGAATTGCTCAAAATCCTTAGCCATCAGGGAAATGCAAATAAAAATGAGGTAAAGATCTCTTCTCAGCCTTTTGGCTAAGATCAAGTGTAAAATGAGGTCAAGATCATGATGGGGAAATCCATAGAGACAGCTGACCCAAGCTGGTGGGAGCTCATGGGTTGCTGAAGAACATGCATGGAACTGAACTATGCCATCTGAACATTGACAATAGTTATGTGGCTAGATCTGTTTGGGAAGGCCCTGTCAGTGGGACCAGAACTTATCTCAGATGCATGAAATGGCATTTTGGAACACATTCCCTAGGGTGGGATACCTTGCTCAGCCTTGATACATGGGGGAGGGGCTTGGCCCTGCCTCAATCTAGTATGCCAGACTTTGTTGACTCCCTGAGGGAGGCATTACCCTCTCTGAGGAGTGGATGTGGGTGGGTGGGATGGAGGGAGGTAGGAGGCTGGAGAAGGGGAGGGAGGGGGAACCAGGATTGGTATGTAAAATAAAAAAAAAAAATTAAAGAAAGAAAAAAAAATATAAAAGTCCTTGAAAGTTACAAGATCTTATAAAAAGACAAATGAGTTAGTGAGGCGTAAATGGTGTAAATTTGGTAAAATAGGTTCAGGTTTTGTTTGCAATCTCTTGCTTTGTTTTAGAAATCAGATTTTTATTAAAATCTATGGCTTTGCTAGTTTATTTTTGCTGCAGGTATTCTTTAAGACATATGTAACATACTGGAAAAATACTGAGTCAAAAACCACAGCAATAACTGAATTATAGACCCAGGTGTAATGTTGACTAATATATGACTTATAAATCAGATAATTTTTCATACTTTTTACTTTAGCATGGGAATTATAATACCATCTGTATTTTTCTTGCAAGAATTTTTATTTAAATTTTTATGTTTTGAGATTATCATGCATGAGAACTATATTTCCATCATTTGTCCCTTCAATCTTCTCCCCAAATCTTCCCATGACTCCTATTCCCTAGAAAACTCATTACCTCTTCTTTATTATTGTAACATACAAAGGACTCAGTATATACAAATGTGAATATCTAAAGCCTACTGAAATGTATATATTTGTATTGTATATGCACAACACATGTATTGCATTAAAAAAATACAAACATCTTGTATTGCCTCAAAAAGTAGATCAATGGAACCAAATTGAAGATCCAGACACAAATTGACAGACCTATAGACACCTGATTTTTTTATTAAGAAAAAAAATTTTAAATAATTTTATTTTATGATTAACTTAATTTCACATATCAGCCATGGATTCCCCCGTCCTCCCTCCTCCCACCGCCAGCCCTTCCCCCCAATCCACCCCCCCCAATTCCCACCTTCTCCAAGGCAAGGTCTCCCCTGGAGAGTCAGCTCAGACTGGTAGACTCAGCCAAGGCAGGTCCAGTCCCCTCCTCCCTACACCACGACTGGCTGAACTTTTTTTAGACTAATATGTTTATATATATATATATACACATATACATATATATACATATATATGTATATATATGTATATGTATGTATGTGTGTATATATGTATATATATGCACATATACATTATATGTAATTTGAGGTAAATAAAAAATATAACTTCCTGTGGCCTTTAAAAAAAAAAGAAATTTTTTTATTCATTTTATGTACCACTCAAAGACCATCCTCACCAGTTGGTGGTGGTGCCCGCCTTTAATCCCAGCACTCAGGAGGCAGAGTCAGGCGAATCTCTGTGAGTTCGAAGCCAGCCTGGTCTACAAAGCGAGTTCCAGGAAAGGCGCAAAGCTACACAGAGAAACCCTGTCTCAACCCCCCAAACCCCAAAACAGATCATTCTATACCCTCTTCTCTCCCCTCCAGACTCTCCCTCCCAACCCATCCCCCATTCCCTCCTACAAGAAGGAAAGGCCTCCCATGAGGAGGTACATTTAGTAAAGGCAAGTCCAAGCCCCTCCCTTGCCTCAAGGCTGTGTGAGATATCCCACCATAGGTAGTGGTCTCCAAATGGTCTGCTTATACACCAGGGATGGATTCTGATCTTACTGCAGGGGCCCCTTAAGCAGATCAAGTTACACAACTGTCTAGTTACACAGGGCCTAAGCCCAGTCCCATGCAGGCTCCATAGCTGTTGATCCAAATTTCATGAGTTCCCACTAGTTTGGTCTGGTTATCTCTGCAGGTTTCCCCATCATGATATTGATGCCCTTGATGATAAAATCCCTCTTCTCTCTCTGACTGGACTCTTGGCCTGGTGTTTGGCTGTGGATCTCTGCATCCACTTCCATCTTCTACCCGAGAAAAGCTCTATGATGACATTTAGGGTATTTAATCATCTGATCACTGGGGAAAGCCAGTTCAGTTCAGGCACCCTCTCCACTATTTCTAGTAGTCTAAGCTGGGGTCATTCTTGAGGATTCCTTGAAACTTCCCTAGCAACCAATTTCTCTCTGTGCCCATGTCTCCCTCTATCATGGTATCTCTTTCATTGCTTTCCCACTGCATTCTTGTTCCAGCTCAACCATCAGAATCCCTTATGTTCTCATCTCCCATCCCCTACCCTCAGGTATGAGAGGTGGGGAATAGAAACCTGATTTTTAAGAAAGAACCCAGAAATACATACTGAAGAACATGAACAAAGGTGTGGATCAAACTGGATGGCTGTATGTGGAATACTGAAAATAGATCAATACTTAAGACCTTGCATGAAACGCAACTCCATGTGGATCAAACACATCAACATAAAACCACATGTACTGAATCTAATAGAAGAGAAAGTGGGGAATAATCTTGAACTCATAGGCATGGGAAAGGACTTCTAAACAGAACACCAATAGTACAGTTACTAAAAGCAACAATTAATAAATGGAACCTCATGGAATTGAAAAGCTTCTGTTTGGCAAAGGACGCCATCACTGGCACAAAATGACAACCTACAGAATAGGAAAAGATTTTTGCCAACTACACACACTATAGATGGATAATATCTTAAATAAGTAAAGAACTCAAAAAACTGGACATCAAGAAAGCAATTAACTCAGTTAAAAATGGAGTATAGAGCTAAACAGAGAATTCACAAAGTGGAAATACAAACTCCACTTCAGGATGCCTTCATCCTCTATCTACACTTCCTAATCCTCAGACCCCCAAAGAGGAGGATCAGAGAGCTCTGCAAAAAGCTTAGCTCACACCCCAAATGTTCACTTAAATGAACCATATAATCTGCCTTTTTTGCCCTGGTATTGTCAAGAGTAGGTTCTAAATGGCTTCTATGATCTAATCAACTAAGATTAAGGCTTACCAGGATTTTGCAATGACTTTAGAGGCAAAGAAAATTGCTGAAGGGGAAGCAGTAGGCTCCTATCATGTAATACCCATTACTATAGTGATTTTAGTTCAACACTGGGAAGATACATTGAAACCAGAGGATGAATGATATAACAGGTCGGCACTTAATCTGTGGGATTCCTCCCAATTCAGTTAGGAATAATCCTTATCTGAAATATATTTCTAGCTACAAGAATCAAATAAACTTTACATACAGGATATTTTCACTCATCTAGGATTTATTAAGTTACATATAATTTTTATGTCTTCCTCATCATTATTTTACATACTCTTTGGAATCCATCTTAACATACTCATTATGACTCCTAATGCTCTCTAAATACTAAATATATCTCAATGTCAACAACTGTCTTGCCACATAAATAATACAAAACATACTTTATCTGCCAGTGCTCTGAATAGTTATCCTTCCCTTGATCTCATAATCCCTGAAACATTAATCTATCATGGATTTGGCTTACTAAAAGAATTAAGCAAAATATTAGATTTCAGATCAAGCAAGAAAAGCCTAGTAATGCTTATTTACAAGAATATAGAAAAGAAACAATAGGCCATCCAGGGAGATAGTCACAGAATACCACAATAGAGAGTGCTAAAAACAAGAGATTGCAGGAATCCAAATTTCGACAGATACATGTATATCCTAGCTCCTGCATCAACAGCTCCAGAAATACTGTGGAAGAGGTGTCAGAAAGGGAGTGAGAGTCAGAGGACCAGGAAGTTTGATGTGCAACAGTCTTGCCTAGAAATGGTTGCAAAAAACAAGACCAGAACAATGAATATGTTGATATGAATGTAGGAAATTTAGAAAGACTCCCACCCTTACACAAAGAATTAGCCCCTATTTGGATGAACTCCTTAAGTGATCATCCACCACAAAGTGCTCAGCCCTTGATGGCTATTCCTGGTTGTCGATTTGAATACATGTGGAATAAACTAATACACAAAAGATAAGTGTAGCAACCACTGTGAATCTAGAGGGAAAAAACTAAATGAAAGAGACAGAGACAGACAGAGAGAGAGAGAGAGAGAGAGAGAGAGAGAGAGAGAGAGAGAGCAGTTGTTTAGTCTACAAGGCTGGAAATATAAGCTGGACTTCAGTATACTTTGGAATCACAAAAAATAGGCTCTTATAACAGTGAAGAGATGAACTTGCCAGTGAGAGCAAGGGCAAGAATACAAATACCAAAGATGAAAGACTTTCCTTCTTCTATGTCCTTTAAACAGGCTGCCACGAGAAGGTGCAGCTAAAATTTAAGATGAGTTCTCACATCTCAAAACATCTGAGTTTAGGTGGGGCTTCCTAATTCCAATAATTCAATCAAGAAAATTCCCTCACAAGAAAAATCACAGTCTCTTGGGTTTCAGTTCATCAAACATGGTTTCTTTTCCTTTTTATTGCTTTTTGTTTTTTGTATTGTTTTTTCTAGACAGGGTTTTGCTGTGTAGCATTGGGGCCTGTTGGAACTCGTTCTGTAGAGGAGGCTAGCCTAAAACTGATAGAGATCACCTCCCTTTGCCTCTCAAGTCTTTGGATTGAATGCATGTGCCACCATCCCCTGGCTTCCTCATGTTTTTTTGTTGCTGTTTTGTTTTTTGTTTTGTTTTGTTTTGTTGTTTTTCAAGACAGGGTATCTCTGTGTAGTTTGCACCTTTCCTGGAACTCAATCCATAGCCCAGGCTCTGCTGGAATTCACAGAGATCCTCCTGGCCCTGCCTCCTGAGTGTTGGCATTAAAGGTGAGCACCACCAATGAACGGACCCATGTATTTTAAAAAAAAAAGGAAAGAAAAGAAAGGGGAGTGGGTAGAAAAAGGGACGAATTTTGAAGAAACTGCAGTTGAGGTGAATATGGTAAACAATAAGTTCAACAAAATACTAAAGAATTATGAGGAATATTTAATGATGATATTTCCTAAAATCACAGATTGATATCATTAACTGTTAATTAAAAGAGGGAAATTGAAAATATAGCACGTAACAAAATATTTAAAAACCCAGAAATTTGAAGCAAAATAAATATTTTTTTTCAGACAAATTCTCACAGTATATCCTAGGCAGGCCTTGAATTAAAACACCTCCTGCCTAAACAGCCCATTCCCTAACACTCTAAAATTAAAGAGGTGAGCTGCCACACCCAGCTAAGACGCGTGACTCAGAAAAACTTGTTGTGGATATTTGTTTGTGAGTATTGGACATAGATTTAATTCAGACTTCCATCCATTTAGATTACTGCAATTTACAGAAGCTCACTTGCAGCAAGACTTAGTCAAAGCCACCATGGTAGAAAGTGGCCATGGTCTCAAGAGAGTATATAAGGACAGTCCAGAGGCCAGTCAGGTTCCTTTACCTGCCAGTCCTCTTAATAGTAAACCCAAAATGTAGGGTCCTACACCAGTGAAGGGATGACCTTGCCAGTGAGAACAAGAGCAAGAAGAGAAATAGCAAAGACGAAAGAGTTTCCTTCTTCCATGTCCTTTATACAGGCTGCCAACAGAAGGTACAGCTAAGATTCAAGATGAATTCTCACATCTCAAAACATCTGAGTTTAGGTGGGCTTTTCTAATTCCAGTGATTCAGTCCAGAAAATTCCCTCACAAGACAAATCATAGCCTCTTGGCTTTTGGTTCATTAAACATATTTTTTTCCCTTATCACTGTTTTTTGTTTGTTTGTTTGTTTTTCTATTTTTTTCTAGGCAGTTTTCTGTTCAGCTTTGAAGCCTGTCTTGGAATGCACTCTGTAGTCCAGGCTAGCCTGAAACACTCAGAGACATGCCTACCTCTGCCTCCTGATTGTTAAGCATAAAGGCATGTGCCACCACCATCCACTCCCTGATTTCCCCATATATTTAAAAAAAATGCAAGTAGGAAAAAACAGAAAGGGGAATGGGTAGAAAAAGGGCTGAATCTTGAAGAAATTGCAGTTGAGGTAAATATGATGAAAATGAGTTGAAGTAAATTCTCAAGGAATGATTAGGAATTTTTTAATGTTGATATTTGCTAAAATCACAGATTGATATCATTAACTGTTACACTGCAAAAGGTAAACCGAAAATATAAGCACATCTCAAAATATTTAGAAACAGTGAAATATCATAGTAAAATTGCTCTTCATTTTTTTTTTTGTTAAGACAAGTTCTCACTGTATATTCCAGGCAGGCCTTGAACTGAAACTCCTGCTGCCTCAACATCCCATTCCCTAGGGCTCTGGTATTAAAGGTGTGAGCTATCACACCCAGATAAGATGTGTGACTCAGGAAACCTTATTGTGGAGGATTGTTTTGTGGGTGTTGGCCATAAATTTAGTTCCATCTTCCATCCAATCAGATTACTGCTATTTAGAGTGGGTGTGGTCTCTAGCATGTATATAAGCACACTCCAGGGGCCAGGCAGGATCCTTCTCCTCTAGACCAGACAGAGTGTGTTTCCATAGCTTCTGGCTCCTAGACTGCTAGATCCTCCTCACCCTCACGTTGAGGATCACTCCACAGAACTGAGCTAACATTGTTGTGACCCCGTAGACACTGCTGAGACCAGAGTCTATTCAGTGGGAAAATGGAGTCAGACATGTCACAAGCCTTCCAGGAAGAACTCACCTGCTTCATCTGCCTGAGCTGCCTTACAGAGCCAGTCACCATAAGCTGTGGCCACAGCTTCTGTCGAGCCTGCCTCCAGCTTTCCTGGGAGGACACCCCACCTCCAGTCCACTGCCCTATGTGTCGGGAACCATGCCAACAGAAGGAAATGAGAACCAACGTTGTTCTGAAGAAGCTGGTGTCCATTGCCAGACAAGCCAGCCTCATGAAGGACCTGAGCTCTGAGGAGCATAAGTGTGAGACCCACAAGGAGACAAAGAGGATCTTGTGTGTTGAGAGCAGGATCTTCCTCTGTCAACTCTGCTCTAACTCTCATGAGCACAGAGGTCACAGACATTGTCCCATTGAGGCAGCAGCTGAGCATCAAATGGAAAGAGTTCTGAAGCAGATGGCATCTTTATGGGAGAAGATCCAAGAAAATCAAGAGAATATCGAGGCCGAGAAGAGAACAACAACTTTGTGGATGAACTATGTGACTCTGCGGGAAGAAATGATCAGGACCCAGTATAGGGAGCTGCATCCCTTCTTCAGTGAAGAGGAAGAGAAACATATCGAGTACGTGAGAAAGGAAGGCCAATGTGTTTTAGAGAAACTGAGGAAGAGTGAAGCCATGATGGTGCAAAAGAGCAAAGAACTAAGAGATATGTATCGGGAGCTGATGGCAATGTCCCAGGAGCCATATGTGGTACTGCTCCAGGGTTTGGATGACATGGTCAGAAGGAGTGAGTTAATGCAGCTGAGCATGCCCCAGGGTATGCAACCTGAACTCAGTGCCCTACCCATCACTGGACTGACTGAAAGGTTCAAGCACATCCAGGTGCACATTTTCTTTGAAAATATAACCACATTCCATTACAAGATGAACCTGTTTAATGTCTTGAGAAAATTCAGCTTCGGACCTCAGAGTAAGGATACAGCTGTGATTTCTGTTGGATGCTATTTGGCTTCCTGGGGATCCTTGAACTTCATCTCCGGGAAATATTACTGGGAGGTGGATTTGCAAGACTCTGTGGACTGGGCTGTAGGGGTCTGTAAGGATTCCTGGTTAAGGAATACCAACCAAATGATTGACTATGAGGGTGCCTTTCTTCTTGTGTGTGTGAAGGAGGGGAATCATTACAGTCTCCTCACCACATCCCCAGTATTCCAGCACTATATAGAGAGGCCCCTGGGCAAGATTGGGGTGCTCCTTGATTGTGAGGATGGATGTTTAAGTTTCCTGAATGTTGCCAAGAGTTCCCCAATATACAGGTACCCCACTGCCACTTTCAATAACCCTGTCCTGCCTTTCTTCTCCAGTGGCCGTGAAGGGAGAACCTTTAATCCAGCACATTAGCATTTTTGTAAATATTTCCTACTGTACTGTTACCTCTTTTATTGCTATGACATAATAAAATACTATTATAATGGAAAAAATTGGTTGTTTCTTTCTTTACAGACACTGTATTTGAGTGCATGTCTAAAACAGGGTTCACTGTGGAGCGATCACTGGCCTAGACTAGGCCTCTGGTTACTGGAGACAATTGTTTAGCTTGAGCTATTTGAGGGTGGGGGAACCCAGGTAGGGGGATCAGGATCCATTCCTGGGGCATGAGTGGGCTTTTTGGAGCCATGTGCCTAAGGTGTGACACCTTTTGCTTCCTTGGTTCAGAGGGGAGGGCCTTGGACCTGCCTCAACTGAATGTACCATGCTCTGCTGAATCCCCATGGGAGAGCTTAAAATGGAGGGGGTGGGAATGAGGGGTGCTTTGCGGCGGGAGGCTGTGGTTGGGGGAGAGTGAGGAGGGCTGATCTGTGGTTGGTATGTAAAATGAATAGAAAAAAATCTTCAAAAAAATAATAAAAGGAAAAGTAAAAGGGGTGCAGAGACATAGCCCACATTTCTAATAATGTTACTCCATAGTTTCTAGTTTTTTTAGTTTGTTTTGTTGAGACATGCTCACACTATGTCCCCATGGCTTTACTGGTACTCACTCATATGTAGGCCTCAAACTCAAAGATGTCCACCTGCCTCTGCACCAGGAGAGCTGGGATTAAAAGCTTGCATCACCTGATCCAGTACAATATGAGTTGATATTTACAACTACCTTTTCCTCTACCTTTTCTCTGATATGGAATATTTGACCCAGGCTGAATATTGACCAAATGCCTAGCTATTCTAATAATGTTTAAAATTCTTACAATATTATAATAATATAAATGGCATGATAGCACTTTCAGAAGAAATAAAGGAATATAATGGATGACTTTGGTATTTAATAAAGAACCCATCACAAGAGAAAAACTGCTGTGCAATATTAGTTGAAGATAAGTTACATTTGTTTATGCTGTGTAATATTTGTTGAATGATGCAAAGGTGTGTTGCATTTGTTTAACACAGTGAGTCTGTGTTACTTTGCCTGTCTAAAATACCTGATTGCCCTAATTCGGAACTGAATGGCCAATAGCTAGGCAGGAGAGATATAGATGCAGTTGCCAGTTTGAGAAAATAAACAGAGGAGAATAAGAGAAGAGAAAGAGTGAGAAAAGAAGAAAGAGAGGATGATGCTGGGGAGCAGCCCCCTACTCATCCAGCCACACAGCCAAAATCAGAGTAAGAGGCAAAGAAAACTTCTACAAAAACAGAAAAATGTAAAAGCCCAACAGTGAAAGGTAGACTGGCTAATTGAAGATCAGAAAAGCTGCTTTCAACAAGCCCAGCTAAGGCCGGGCATTCATAAGGAAGAATATTTCCCCATGTGATTATTTCAGAGCTTAGTGGCAGGTTATAGTGGTTAGTTTACAGTTTTCATTCCACAACCCAAGCTCTGGATAAATACCGTGAGAGTCAATAGTGAAAGTGCACTTATGGGATGGCATAAACATGGACCGAGTACCCTCAAACAATATTATGCCCTCAATCTCTACAGGCTATTGGGTTGGGATAAGTAGATGTGGGGCACAGAGAAAATGATGACACAAGATTCTCACAGGGCTATGGCAGGGGTCTTTGTTTGTTTGGATTTTGGTTTTTGTTTGGTTGTGTGGTTTTGAGTTAGTGTTCCATAAAGTTGTCCTGGTTTAGTTTGAATTTGTGATGTTCCTGCTTCAGTCTTTCATTTAATTTGTCCTCATAATAATTACTTTGTTTAATGAGTCTGTGTATTATCAAATGAGAAGGGTTTCTTTCCTGGCCCAACCTATTCTGTTCTCTTCCCCACCACACCATTCTCTCTAGAAGGCAGATTTTTCAGACTGGCCTTACCTACTAGAGTCTCCTTGAATTCTCGGGTTTTATTGCTTGCAATCCCCTGTTGGTGACTACAGTACGCTCTCCTGCCACATGGTATTTGATACTTCTATATTGAATTTTTATTTCCTTTTGATTTATTGTCTCATTGGTGTAGGAAACCATCAATAATCTAAACATAGGCATCAACTGCATAGAAAGTAACACGTGCCTAAAAGAAGAAACCATGTTTGACGTTTAAGAGACTGTGCTCTACTCTAAGTGAAGAGGCAAGGTGGATACCAACCTCAAACTCCTAACTGAGTTCCTCAAGATTACTATGGCTACTACTACTACTACTACTACTACTACTACTACTACTACTACCACAACTATTATTATTATTAATTTGAGAAACATTCTCCTGTATCCCAGGCTGGTCTGCTACTCAATCTGTCATTAAGTATGACCTATAGTATCTGTCTGTATCTCCTGTGTACTGGAATTACAGGCATGTGACACCACACCTGATTATCTGTGATGCTGAAGATTGAACCCAGGGCCTAGTACATTCTAAGCAAGTACTCTGCAAACTGAGAAATAGCTCTTTCCATTTGTTTTCCTTTTCAAAATTGGTGCCACATAATATTGGTGATTTAGGAATCAAGTTTTTAAGTGATGCTGGCCTAGAACTTCTGATCCTAATGCTTTCAATTTCCACCATGATTAACCTCTCCTAAAGTAATATGAACACAGTATACCCTTTTAAATAACAGATTATCCTGTAAGAATTTAATGCTTTGGGGCTGGAACCTAAGGCAGGATTTCAATGAGGAAGAAACAGAAACTCATATTGGACCCATTTTTCTTGGAGATTAATATTTTCTGTAAGGATCAGAAGAGGAAGAAATCATAAAGGAAAGGCAATGATGTTCCAAAAAATTAGATGCAGAAAAAATCTCCTGGTAAACACAATGGAATAGATCAATTATTTAAAGTCAAGGTTTTGATCCTCTGCCATTGATAAAAACAGGCAAGCAGCTTGCCTGTTATCCACATGTGTACTTTAAAACCCTATGTTTAGGCCATGCCTTGGTGGCACGTTCCATTAGTCCCAACCCTCAGGAGGTAGGAGGATGTCAGTGAGTTCCAGGTCAGTATGGTCTGCAAAGTGAGTTCCAGGACAGCCAGAGCTCTTATTCACAGAAAACCTGTAGTGAAAAAAAAAGAGAAATAGAAAAGAAAAGAAAAACCAAAAAAAAAATCACAACAAAAAACAAAAACACAAAGCAACAAACAAACAAACAACAACAACAAAAATCTGCGTTTAAGTAGGATCATGTCAGCATTCCAGTGTAGGTAGACCACTGTATTTTGCTAGGATCATACTGTAATTGTTTCTATCTGAAACATTGATAATGTCCTCAAAACACAGAACACTGAAAATAGTTCCATACCTACGACCTTGCATAAAATTCAACAGCATGTGGATCAAACACATCAACAAAAAACCATATATACTGAACCTAATTAAAGAGAAAGTGGAGGATATTCTTGAATTCCTAGACACCGGAAAGGACTTCTAAACAGAACACCAATAGTACAGTCCCTAAAAGCAACAATTAATAAATGGAACCTCATGGAATTGAAAAGCATCTGTTTGGCAAAGGACACCATCACAAGGACAAAGTACCAACTTACAGAATAGGAAAAGATTTTTGCCAACTACACACACTATAGATGGATAATATCTTAAATAAGTAAAGAACTCAAAAAACTGGACATCAAGAAAGCAATGAACTCAGTAAAAAATGGGATATAGAGCTAAACAGAGAATTCAGGAAAGTGAAAATACAACCTCCACTTCAGGATGCCTTCATCCTGTACCCACACTTTCTAGTCCTCAGACCCCCAAAGAGGAAGATCAGAGAGCTCTGAAACAGCTTTGCTCACACCAAAATGTTCACTTAAATGAAGCAAATCATCTGCCTTTTTGGCCCTGGTATTCTCAAAGGCAGTTTCTAAACGGTTTCTATGATCCTATAAACTAGGGTTAAGGCTTTCCAGGATCTGGCAATGATATTGGAGGCAAAGGAAATTGCCTAAGGGGAAGCAGTAGGCTCCATCTCTTTGTCTCCTCTCAGGGAACACCTGCGATTGTAGGGATTTTAATTCCAACACTGGAAAGATGCTACAGTGAAGCCAGACCATGAATGATATCACACTTCCTGACTTCATCTCTAGGATTCCTCCCAACTCAGTTTGGAATAATCCTTATCTGAACCATATTTCTAGCTACAAACCTCAAAAAAAAAAAAAAACTTTACATACAGGACATCTTCACTACTCTAGGATTCCTTAAGTCACATTTAATTTTTATGTCTTCCCATCCTCATTTTATACACTCTTTGGAATCTATCTTAACATACTCATTATGATTCCTCATGCTCTCTAAATACTAAACATATCTCAATGTCTACAACTGGCTTGCCACATAAATAATACAAAAGGTCCTTCACCTGCCAGTCCTCTTAATAGTAAACCCAAAATGTAGGGTCCTACACCAGTGAAGGGATGACTTTGCCAGTGAGAACAAGAGCAAGAAGAGAAATAGCAAAGACGAAAGAGTTTCCTTCTTCCATGTCCTTTATACAGGCTGCCAACAGAAGGTACAGCTAAGATTCAAGATGAATTCTCACATCTCAAAACATCTGAGTTTAGGTGGGCTTTTCTAATTCCAGTGATTCAGTCCAGAAAATTCCCTCACAAGACAAATCATAGCCTCTTGGCTTTTGGTTCATTAAACATATTTTTTTCCCTTATCACTGTTTTTTGTTTGTTTGTTTGTTTTTCTATTTTTTTCTAGGCAGTTTTCTGTTCAGCTTTGAAGCCTGTCTTGGAATGCACTCTGTAGTCCAGGCTAGCCTGAAACACTCAGAGACATGCCTACGTCTGCCTCCTGATTGTTAAGCATAAAGGCATGTGCCACCACCATCCACTCCCTGATTTCCCCATATATTTAAAAAAAATGCAAGTAGGAAAGAACAGAAAGGGGAATGGGTAGAAAAAGGGCTGAATCTTGAAGAAATTGCAGTTGAGGTAAATATGATGAAAATGAGTTGAAGTAAATTCTCAAGGAATGATTAGGAATTTTTTAATGTTGATATTTGCTAAAATCACAGATTGATATCATTAACTGTTACACTGCAAAAGGTAAACCAAAAATATAAGCACATCTCAAAATATTTAGAAACAGTGAAATATCATAGTAAAATTGCTCTTCATTTTTTTTTTGTTAAGACAAGTTCTCATTGTATATTCCAGGCAGGCCTTGAACTGAAACTCCTGCTGCCTCAACATCCCATTCCCTAGGGCTCTGGTATTAAAGGTGTGAGCTATCACACCCAGATAAGATGTGTGACTCAGGAAACCTTATTGTGGAGGATTGTTTTGTGGGTGTTGGCCATAAATTTAGTTCCATCTTCCATCCAATCAGATTACTGCTATTTAGAGTGGGTGTGGTCTCTAGCATGTATATAAGCACACTCCAGGGGCCAGGCAGGATCCTTCTCCTCTAGACCAGACAGAGTGTGTTTCCATAGCTTCTGGCTCCTAGACTGCTAGATCCTCCTCACCCTCACGTTGAGGATCACTCCACAGAACTGAGCTAACATTGTTGTGACCCCGTAGACACTGCTGAGACCAGAGTCTATTCAGTGGGAAAATGGAGTCAGACATGTCACAAGCCTTCCAGGAAGAACTCACCTGCTTCATCTGCCTGAGCTGCCTTACAGAGCCAGTCACCATAAGCTGTGGCCACAGCTTCTGTCGAGCCTGCCTCCAGCTTTCCTGGGAGGACACCCCACCTCCAGTCCACTGCCCTATGTGTCGGGAACCATGCCAACAGAAGGAAATGAGAACCAACGTTGTTCTGAAGAAGCTGGTGTCCATTGCCAGACAAGCCAGCCTCATGAAGGACCTGAGCTCTGAGGAGCATAAGTGTGAGACCCACAAGGAGACAAAGAGGATCTTGTGTGTTGAGAGCAGGATCTTCCTCTGTCAACTCTGTTCTAACTCCCATGAGCACAGAGGTCACAGACATTGTCCCATTGAGGCAGCAGCTGAGCATCAAATAGAAAGAGTTGTGAAGCAGATGGCATCTTTATGAAAGAAGATCCAAGAAAATCAAGAGAATATCGAGGCAGAGAAGAGAACAACAACTTTGTGGATGAACTATGTGACTCTGCGGGAAGAAATGATCAGGACCCAGTATAGGGAGCTGCATCCCTTCTTCAGTGAAGAGGAAGAGAAACATATCGAGTACGTGAGAAAGGAAGGCCAATGTGTTTTAGAGAAACTGAGGAAGAGTGAAGCCATGATGGTGCAAAAGAGCAAAGAACTAAGAGATATGTATCAGGAGCTGATGGCAATGTCCCAGGAGCCATATGTGGTACTGCTCCAGGGTTTGGATGACATGGTCAGAAGGAGTGAGTCAATGCAGCTGAGCATGCCCCAGGCATTGCGACCAGAACTCAAGGCCCTACCCATCACTGGACAGACTGAAAGGTTCAAGCACATCCAGGTGCATATTTTCTTTGAAAATATAACCACATTCCATTACAAGATGAACCTGTTTAATGTCTTGAGAAAATTCAGCTTCGGACCTCAGAGTAAGGATACAGCTGTGATTTCTGTTGGATGCTATTTGGCTTCCTGGGGATCCTTGAACTTCATCTTCGGGAAATATTACTGGGAGGTGGATTTGCAAGACTCTGTGGACTGGGCTGTAGGGGTCTGTAAGGATTCCTGGTTAAGGAATACCAACCAAATGATTGACTTTGAGGGTGCCTTTCTTCTTGTGTGTGTGAAGGAGGGGAATCATTACAGTCTCCTCACCACATCCCCAGTATTCCAGCACTATATAGAGAGGCCCCAGGGAAAGATTGGGGTGCTCCTTGATTGTGAGGATGGATGTTTAAGTTTTCTGAATGATGCCAAGAGTTCCCTAATATACAGGTACCCCACTGGCACTTTCAATAACCCTGTCCTGCCTTTCTTCTCCAGTGGCCGTGAAGGGAGAACCTTTAATCCAGCACATTAGTGTTTTTGTAAATATTTCCTACTGTACTGTTATCTCTTTTATTGCTATGAAATAATAAAATACTATTATAATGGAAAAAATTGGTTGTTTCTTTCTTTACAGACACTGTATTTGAGTGCATGTCTAAAACAGGATTCGCTGTGGAGCGATCACTGGCCTAGACTAGGCCTCTGGTTACTGGAGAGAGTTGTTTAGCTTGAGCTATTTGGGGGTTGGGGGACCCAGGTAGTGGGATCAGGATCCATTCCTGGGGCATGAGTGGGCTTTTTGGAGCCATGTGCCTAAGGAGTGACACCTTTTGCTTCCTTGGTTCAGAGGGGAGGGCCTTGGACCTGCCTCAACTGAATGTACCATGCTCTGCTGAATCCCCATGGGAGAGCTTAAAATGGAGGGGGTGGGAATGAGGGGTGCTTTGCGGGGGAAGGCTGTGGTTGGGGGAGAGTGAGGAGGGCTGATCTGTGGTTGGTATATAAAATGAATACGAAATAATCTTCATAAAAATAATAAAAGGAAAAATAAAAGGGGGTACAGATACATTGCCCACATTTCTAATAATGTTACTCCATAGTTTCTAGTTTTTGTAGTTTGTTTTGTTGAGACATGCTCACACTATGTCCCCTTGGCTTTACTGGTACTCACTCATATGTAGGCCTCAAACTCAAAGATGTCCACCTGCCTCTGCCCCAGAAGTGCTGGGATTAAAAGCTTGCACCACCCGATCCAGTGCAATATGAGTTGATATTTATAACTACCTTTTCCTCTACCTTTTCTCTGAAATTGAATATTTGACCCAGGCTGATTATTGACCAAATGCCTGGGTATTCAAATAATGTTTCAAATTCTTACAATATTATAATAATATAAATGGCATGATAGCACTTTCAGAAGAAATAAAGGAATATAATGGATGACTTTGGTATTTAATAATGAACCCATCACAAGAGAAAAACTGCTGTGGAATATTAGTTGAAGATATGTTACATTTGTTTATGCTGTGTAATATTTGTTGAATGATGCAAAGGTGTGTTGCATTTTTTTTAACACAGTTTGTCTATGTCTCTTTGACTGTGGAAAATACCTGATTGCCCTAATACAGAACTGAATGGCCAATAGCTAGGCAGGAGAGATATAGATGTGGTTGCCAGTCAGAGAAAATAAATAGAAGGAGAATAAGAGAAGAGAAAGGAGTGAGAAAAGAAGAAAGAGAGGACGATGCTGGGGAGCAGCCCCCTACCCATCCAGCCACACAGCCAGAAGCAGAGTAAGAGGTAAAGAAAACTTCTACAAAAAGAGAAAAATGTAAAAGCCCAGCAACGAAAGGGAGACTGGCTAATTGAAGATCAGAAAAGCTGCTTTCCACAAGCCCAGCTAAGGCCGGGCATTCATAAGGAAGAATATTTCTCCATATGATGATTTCAGAGCTTAGTGGCAGGTTATAGTGGTTAGTTTACAGTTTTCATTCCACAACCCACCCTCTGGATAAATACCGTGAGAGTCAATAGTGAAAGTGCACTTATGGGATGGCATAAACATGGACCAAGTACCCTCAAAAAATATTATGCCCTCAATCTCTACAGGCTATTGGGTTGGGATAAGTAGATGTGGGACACAGAGAAATGATGACACAAGAATCTCACAGGGCTATGGCAGGGGTCTTTGTTTGTTTGGATTTTGGTTTTTGTTTGGTTGTGTGGTTTTGACTTAGGGTTCCATAAAGCTGTTCTGGCTTAGTCTGAATTTGTGATGTTCCTGCTTCAGTCTTTCATGTAATTTGTCCTCATAATAATTACTTTGATTAATGAGTCTGTGTATTATCAAATGAGAAGGGTTTCTTTCCTGGCCCAACCTATTCTCTTCTCTTTCCCGCCACACCATGCTCTCTAGAAGGCCGATTTCTCAGACTGGCCTTACCTACTAGAGTCTCCTTGAATTCTCGGGTTTTATTGCTTGCAATCCCATGTTGGTGACTATATTACGCTCTCCTGCCACATGGTATTTGCCACTTCTATACTGAATTTTTATTTCCTTTTGATTTATTGTCTCATTGGTGTAGAAAACCATCAATAATCTAAACATAGGCATCAACTACATAGAAAGTAACACGTGCCTAAAAGAAGAAACCATGTTTGACGTTTAAGAGATTGTGCTCGACTCTAAGTGAAGAGGCAAGGTGGATACCAAGCTCAAACTCCTAACTGAGTTCCTCAAAATTACTATCACTACTACTACTACTACTACTACTATTATTATTATTATTATTATTTTGAGAATCATTCTCCTGTATCCCAGGCTGGTCTGCTTCTCAATCTCTAGTTAAGTATGACCTATAGTATCTGTCTGTATCTCCTGAGTACTGTAATTACAGGCATGTGACACCACACCTGATATTCTGTAATGCTGAAGATTGAACCCAGGGCCTAGTACATTCTAAGCAAGTACTCTGCAAACTGAGAAATAGCTCTTTCCATTTGTTTTCCTTTTCAAAATTGGGGCCACATAATTGGTGATTTAGGAATCAAGTTTTTAAGTGATGCTGGCCTAGAACTTCTGATCCTAATGCTTCCAATTTCTACCATGATTAACCTCTCTAAAAGTAATATGAACATAGTATACCCTTTCAAATAACAGATTATCCTGTAAGAATTTAATGTTTTGGTGCTGGAGGATGAAAGTCTATAGGGAGAGTGAGTGCCCGGCACCTAAGGCAGGATTTCAGTGAGGAAGAAACAGAAACTCATATTGGACCCATTTTTCTTGGAGATTAATATTTTCTGTAAGGATCAGAAGAGGAAGAAATCATAAAGGAAAGGCAATGATGTTCCAAAAAATTAGATGCAGATAAAATCTCCTGGTAAAGTCAATGGAATAGAATAGAAAAAATCTTCATGAAATTAATAGAAGAAAAAATAAAAGGTGATACAGAGACATAGCCCACATTTCTAATAATGTTACTCCATAGTTTCTAGTTTTTGAAGTTTGTTTTGTTGAGACATGCTCACACTATGTCCTTTTGGCTTTACTGGTACTCACTCATAAGTAAGCCTCAAACTCAAAGATGTCCACCTGCCTCTGCCCGAGGAGTGCTGGGATTAAAAGCTTGCACCACCCGATCCAGTACAATATGAGTTGATATTTATAACTACCTTTTCCTCTTCCTTTTCTCTGAAATTTAATATTGACCCAGGCTGAATATTGACCAAATGCCTGGCTATTCGAATAGTGTTTAAAATTCTTACAATATTATAATAATATAAATGGTATGGTAGCACTTTCAGAAGAAATAAAGGAATATAATGGATGACTTTGATGTTTAATAAAGAACCCATTAGAAGAGTAAAACTGCTGTGGAATATTAGTTGAAGATATGTTACATTTGTTTATGCTGTGTAATATTTGTTGAATGATGCAAAGATGTGTTTCATTTGTTTAACACAGTGAGTCTGTGTTACTTTGCCTGTCTAAAATACCTGATAGCCCTAATACAGAACTGAATGGCCAATAGCTAAGCAGGAGAGATATAAATGCGGTTACCAGTCAGAAAAAATATATAGAAGGAGAATAAGAGAAAAGGAAGGAATGAGGAAAGGAGGAGAAGACGATGCTGGGAATGGGCCACACAGCCACACAGACAGAAACAGTTTAAGAAGTAAAGAAAAGATATACAAAATTAGAAAAAGTTAAACCCCAGAAGCAAAACGTAGACTGGCTAATTTAAGATAAGAAAAACTGCCTTTAAACAAGCCAAGCTAAGGCCAGACTTTCATAAAGAAGAATATTTTTCCATATGGTTATTTGGGAGCTGGGTGTCAAGCTCTCAAAAGTGTACAGCATGAAAGAGAAAAACTACAGAAAATAAAAAAGCTTTAATTAATAATTGTATAGCATTTATTAATTTTGTACAGTGCACAGATACTGTCTCATATATTCTGCATGATGTATTTCAAGCAATAGATGAATGAACAAAGCATTAGGAACATTACATTAGAAACAAACATTACATTAGCAACAAAACATTAGAGAACATTTCTGTATAAAATAAGGAAGTTATTTTGCACAAATGCTTGTATGCATTTGTACATGTTTGTGTATGTGTGTGCACACGTGTATCCTGTTGCCTATGCACATGTGTGTGCTTGCAAACTTACAGTAGAAACAAATGCTAGTGTCATCTGTGGGGCGTTTACCCAACCACCCCCACAGTTCCCCAGAGTTTTCTTGAGTGCGAGCAGCAGGAAATATTAGATAGAAGGATTTATTGCGGAGAATATCGCGGAGATAAACAGATAGAAAATAAAGGATAGCCTCGAGAGGGCCTGGAACCTATTCCAACGGGCCCTGACTGTCTCTGCCCCAGGGTTTTTATAGAGACGCCAAGGGGTGGAGCAAAAGACCTCCTCCCCCCCCCGCACAGCCAAGTGCAGACCATCCCAGACACCTGCACTCAGGCCCGTGGTCTAATCATCCTCTATGTGGACCTGCTGGATAAAGCCACGAGGAACCCGAGAACGGGCTCCCACAGGTCCCCCTTTCTTAATATATAAAAAAATAACTATAATGGCTTACAGCAATCTCCATAGCTGTTACACCTCCCAGTATGGGAGTAGAGGATGATGTAGATGGCATTTCTCTTTTGAATTAGGTCCAAGGTGACTACAGCAGTCTTAGCTGCCTCAAGCCCTTTCTAAGCCAAAAACTCTTAAGGCAACTACAAATTTAAAGAATCCCTTAGCTTCATCATTACCATTAACAGGTTAACATAAACATTGCTATACATAGCCACAATTCTCTGTCTTACAACTCAAAGCAAACTCTTAACAGAACCATTTGAATTAGCATATACGGTGCTATATATAGTTAACAATTTTCTCTGTCTTACAACTTTAACTCAATCATTTGAATTTTCTTGTTAACAGAACATAGGAAAAACTTCGATGTATTCACATCAAACTTAAATATTTCCTTAACTCCATAAAACCAGGGTGCATTAATATCAATAGGGTTCTGAAAACATAATTCAATCTCATAGCTCCTTTTCTTTATAATTTTTTAAAAACCTCAAACCTAGTTAGAAGAAACTCATACAATTCCTACAAACCCATATTGAAAAGCAGTCTTCTCAATCTAACCATTAACACTTTGAAAACTTAGCAAAACATCCAAAAGCAGTTTCTTAATAAAACTCTTTATACTTTAAAAGTAGTCTCTTAATATACCCCATTTGCATTTCTTACTAACAATAACATGACATTAATCCACTCAAACAACTTTTGAAATTAGACTAAGGAATATTAACTCTCCCCCTTTTCTTTATAATTTAAGCAAAATCTCAAGCCTAGTTAGAAAACCCAAACTTCTGTTTAAACAGTTCCGTTTGTAACACAAACCAGTTCCATAAGTAATTCCATTTTACATAAACAGTTCCACAAAACAATTCATGAATCACCAGTTAATAAAGCATATATGCATACACAAAACTGCATCTTGATTCTAGGTAGAAATAATAAATTTCTTCATTTAAACAGTTCCATTTTTAACCCAATTCCAGAAAACAGTTCCTAGGTCATTACTATAAGTAAACTCAATTGTCCCATTGCAATGAAATCTCTATTCATTTCATTTCTTAAGTCCCAAAATTCAAATGATAAATTCTGGTACTAGCCTTCCAAATATGAAGAAATCCATAACCAAAATCTTTCTGTAGTTTTATCTCATTTTAAGTTCAAAAAGTTCAAACAAGAAATAAATTCTGGTATCAGGCTTTCACTTCCAAATATGAAGAGATGGTTTTCAACCAAAACTTTTTGCCGTTAACAATTTTACTTCAAGCGTCTCTGCAACTTTTGTTCTCACAGACAGAGACCTTTTTAGGTACAGTAGTATTCTAAACCGCACCGTTTTTGATGTTAGCTCAGGTTTTTCTGTGTTGCGTTGATTTTCCATGAATCTCAGCTGCGGATGCCTTGTGCTAGTTCTGGCGTCCGCCATTCTTAGCTTCTTAGCGGCTTCTGGAGCTTTTGAAAAACCGCTCAGACTGCCTGCTTTGCAGTCTGCTAGGACACTAACTTCTGTATGTCTCAGGTTCTTTCACCATATACATTAAGAATAGACTCACACTTAACATTTACACTTTACAAACTCACATATAACCTTTTGCCTTGCAAAGCATTTAGACTCACATTCAACATCTACATTTTACAAACTCACATATAACGTATTAACATCTACTTATTTATACTCCTTAAGGAAACTATAGAACTACTTTAGCAAATATATTTCTTATTACTTATATATTTCTTATATTCATTCCATCTTATTCTTATTTAAACTTACATTTACAGCTAACATCTTTACTTCTTACAAGCTTATCACTACATGTCTTAAGACTACCTTAGATACTTCTTGCAAGCTTACATTCTTAAAGGATCTATAGATCTATTTTACAAACTTATATAGGGCTACCATTAGCATATATTTAATTTAGCAAACACCTAAAGATTTTTTAACAGATCTAACAAGAGAATTTTTATAAACTTACATATCTTATTTTCATCTTTTTCTATTTCTTTCTCTTAATTATTATCACTATCTCTATTAGAAAGATTCTTAACTAGACAGGAAGTACATACATCATTGCTAACGTTTAGAGTTTATAGTCAGCTTTGTTATAAAACACTGGGGTTTAGTGAGTGTTGTTATAGAATTGTGATAGTTGTTGCTAGGGGACTATAACCTTCCCAGGATGATGCCACACTCCAAAGTTGCCAGTTCTCTCAGCCGTTCCGGACCCAGCAGAGATGCACTGTCAGCGGTAGACGGTGTTTAACTAGAGGCTGTCCCTTCACCCAAATTCATAATAGTTCCCCTAAGTGCTTCAATTCAGACAAATGTTTCTATTACAGCAGTACTCTTGGTTTGTTCTACCGAAAAACTTCCCTTCACGCTGACGGTGAAATTACCGTATTTAGCTGCTGTAAGCTCTTTGCCAAATATCGCACAGTTATTAGGTGATATAAAGTATTTTTCCAAAGGAGCTAGTAAAGCCAAAAGCGCACAGCTCCGAACTCTATTTCCTCACTGTTTGCATTAACCAGTGACAAAACCTCAGAAACACTAATTGAGCCACTTTCATTCTGGTTCCATTGTAGGATCATCATTGGAGCTGACCTTTCTTAGTTCCAAGCTCCTTACGAAACGCTCCGGTAATCATCGAGCTTCATTCTCCTCTTGTGAAAAAACACAAACATGTCCTCGACCCCATATTAACACAGGATCGGGACCCTTCCACAAATCCCAAGCAGGGATCTTTCTATTTCTCATTACCCTCAGCTAAAGGACCAGGAAGATTGGAGTGAACTCTAATATGGCCCACAAAGCATGGCAGCTTTCTTTTGTAGATAGCATAAGTTTCCTTCATATCTAAGACAACGTTCAGTGTATAAACTGCTCTCTTGCTTTAAGAATTTAAAGTGGCTTGTTTGCTCTTAAAGGTAGCTTTTTGTCTTCCAACTACCATAAAAACTTTGCACAGCTATTAGGGTAAATAAGGCATTTTACCAACGGAGCCCCAAACCGCGAAGCACCTAGTTCCATATCCTTTCAATTTTTCATTGGAACTGACACTTAAACTCTTAGACGATTTTCCTCCTTATTCTTTTAAAGGCTGTATTTTAAGTTTACCATGAACGTATTTTCGAGCTGACAAAAGTGTTTCAGGGCAATGTCGCCATCTTTAGTGGAAAAACTACCTTCCCCAGAATGCATTTCCCTTATATCAGTCCATAATAGTATCAGTCCCTTAAATCAGTCCTTTATATCATTTCCCTTATATCAGTCATTTCCCATATTTCTTTTTGGGTCTGAGATTCAACTGGTTCTTTTACCAGACTTGCTTACAAATTCTTGCCCGGGAGGTTTGAACAAAGTTTTTTGCTTTTGCAATGGGAGATTTGAACAGGCATTTTACATTTTCAATTATGGCACATTGGGAGATTTCTATTCTCTCCTCAGCTGACTTCAACAGGTGTCTCTCCTTCATTTGACACTGGCCCCCAAATCAGAACTGCACCTGCCTCATTAGCATTGAGGCTGGCATTTCTGATAGCAACTTTCCTCAGGGCTTATGTTTGTCTTAGCCAGTCAGTGAAAAACATTCACAACAACTTTCCCATAGCTCTTTCAGAGAGATTTTCTCCCACTGATCTATCTCATTTTGCTTGTTCCTCCCTTCCCCAGATGCAGAGCTTCAAGTATCTGCGGCTCTGTTCCTCTGCTAGCTGCCTTTGGAGGTAGGAGCTTTTTTCTCCCCCCAAATCTGCCTCAAATTCTAGCAGCTTTTTCAGGTCATATAGTTTTCTGGGGAGGATTATGTCCCTTCTCTGTTTCTTCAGAGTCTTTCTCCCAGACAGTTCCCAGTTTGGTCTCAGTTTATCCCCTCTACCCCAGAAACAGTTTCCGACACTACAGTGGCGGCTTTCCCTGCTACTGAAGGTAGGGGCTTTTTGTCCGTTTGTTTTCTGGGTCTGTGCGGTTTGCGTACAGACTGAAAATCTAACAAGGAAGGTTTTTGCCATTTCTAAACTCCCATTAGGACAGGCGTTTTGTTTCATCAGGCCTTCACCTGGCCCAGTCCCCCAGTGAGTTGCATTTGCTTGTCTGGGTGCTCAAGGACAGAGCTTATACCAGAGGCAATCACCCCTCAGGGCTACACTCCCTCATCTCAGGGGAGTCAGTTGAAACAAAGCTTTTCTCAAAGAGGTGCTTTCTCTGACACAAAAGAAAGCTTTACTCCTGGATAGTTCTGTTCTGCCCTGGCTGGGCTCTTTCCCCAGACAGCGTTCTGACTCAGCAGCACAATTGCTTCAGACACAGTTCAGCTTTACTGTTTTCCCAGAAAGGTCCTTACTCTGATAGAAAAGCTTTTCTCAGATTTCTTTTTGCAGCTGTGGACCTATCAACCCAGGACTTGTAGGAAAGTGGACAACTGTGCTGTTCCCACTGGCTTTAGTTTTGTTCATTGGCAATCTTCCCCTGGGTCCTGCACCTTCCTGCCTCAGCTCTGTGCCCCAGGAAGTTTACCACTGCAGGAACCCTAGTATTATCCCCGAAATGCACCCTAACTCAGAGACGCTGGCCAGTCGCCTCTGGGTTTTTGGTCAGAAGCAAGGATACAATGCTAACAGTTTGCATTGCTTCAGGGGATCTTTGCATTAGGACGATTAGGAGCACCTTTTCATTCTGAAACACTCACTCAAACAAAACCCTTGATGCTTCAGCTCGGCTGTAACTGAAAAGCTTGGCTTTTTTGCTTTTCCCAGTAAAGTTTCCTGCCCTTTTGGGCTCTCTGTAGCTCTTTACCCACACTCTCCCAAGCTTTTCCCTCAGGGTACTCTGACCCACTGTCTTTTACTAGCTTGAAGAGACAGAGCTTAGAAGAGGTTTTTAGGAACTTGTCCCTGCCTCCTGCATTGCAGGGAGGATTTTTAAAGCTTGAAAGAGAACTTGGAGAGGTTTTGCTGTCTTAAGTTTGTTTTCCCTTAGAGCTAATCACAGGTGATCCCCATACTAATCTTCAGGTGATTCTAATTTTCGTCCTTCTGAGAGAGTTCTGAAAGGCTTTAGTTAAGTTTAAGAGCTTTTAAGATGAAGGCTTTTTAGATTTTCCCCCAAATTTTCCAAAAAAAGCTTTTAGTTTAAGAGAAAGTTTTTCCCCAAGAGAGAAAGACCAACTTTTCCCAAAACTTCAACTTTAAACTTTGACTTCTTACACCCCCATTTTTGCCTCAGGGAGAAATCACTTTCTCCTGCCACTTGGACTTAGCATTTCAGCTGTCCCCAGGTCAAAAGCTTCCATAGGAAACCTATTCTTCCCCATAAGCTCGAAGAAGAGCTTTTTTACTACCCAAAAAGCCCAAAGAAAGATTTTTTTTCCCAGTTTACGTTTATATCCCCCAAAGTTAGAAAATTGTAGTTTTTCCTGTCTAGTTGCCTTATTTTTTCTACACAATCTTACACTTCTAAGTTTTTCCTAAACTATTTTACTACCCTATGCCTTATACTTATTTTTCACAGATAGAAATTGAGAAAGGGATAGAAGATAGAAAATTTTGACAGAAGAGAATTTCGCTGCAGCATCGGACATCCTTCCAGTCTGCTTTCCTTTTCTCTCGAGGATAAAACCCCTGCCTCTCAATATATATAAAAAATATATATATTTTCCATAACACCGGCATGCCTTATCCACTGGCAGGGCTGAACTCAGCACTTTCACCAAAAACTCTGTAATAAAATTATTTTCCTTATTCAATAGTCCCTATTACTTTGTCTTTAGCCCCTGTTCATTTGTCTTTAGTCCCCCCTTTTTTTTCTTTAGTCCCTTTTTTCTTTTTTTCTTTTTTCTTTAGTCCCTGTTCATGGCGCCATTCTGTGGGGCGTTTACCCAACCACCCCCACAGTTCCCCAGAGTTTTCTTGAGTGCGAGCAGCAGGAAATATTAGATAGAAGGATTTATTGCGGAGAATATCGCGGAGATAAACAGATAGAAAATAAAGGATAGCCTCGAGAGGGCCTGGAACCTATTCCAACGGGCCCTGACTGTCTCTGCCCCAGGGTTTTTATAGAGACGCCAAGGGGTGGAGCAAAAGACCTCCCCCCCCCCCCCCCCCCCCCCCCCCCCCCCCCCCCCCCCCGCACAGCCAAGTGCAGACCATCCCAGACACCTGCACTCAGGCCCGTGGTCTAATCATCCTCTATGTGGACCTGCTGGATAAAGCCACGAGGAACCCGAGAACGGGCTCCCACAGTCATCTCTAATTGTTCTCCACCTAGTTTTTCAGAAAGGACCTCACTGAGCCTAGAAATGTTCATTGACCACTGCCTGGTAGTGAGCTCCAAATGCCTTCCTATGCCTGACTTCTAGTGCTGAGATTGTATACACACACCACAGTGTCCAGAGTCTATAGGAGCTAAGAATCCAAACTCATGTCCTGATTCTTGGACTACAAGCATTTTCCTGACCTGGCCATCTATCCAGGCCCCAGAAGTTACTTTTTAAACATTGGATGTTAAGAGGGGTGGAAACTAGTAAATGTTTCCACACTTTATACAAACTTCTAAATATATGTCCTAAACAAACTTTGTTTAATCTTTTGTTGCTAAGCTAAAATAAAATGACATAAGCAGCTGAAGGTCCAAAGGATTTATTTGACTCACAGTTCCAGACTATAGTCCATCCTACTGGAGAAGTCACAGTGGCAGGAACTTGCAGCAATTAGTTACATCACATCAGTAGTCAAAAGCAGAAGGCAAGGAATTCATGCATGCATGCTAGTTTTTAGTCACTGTTCTTTTGCTGAAAAGAGACACCATGACCTAGGCAACTCTTATAAAGGAAGTATTTCATTGGGGGCTTGCTTGCAGTTTCAGGGGCTTAGTCTGACATCATCATGGCAGGGACCATGGAGACAGGGAGCATGGCAGCAAGCAGGTGTGATGCTGGAGAAACAGCTAAGAACTCCATCCTGATCCATAGACAAAGAGAGAGAGAGAGAGAGAGAGAGAGAGAGAGAGAGAGAGAGAGAGAGAGAGAGATATTTCACTGTACATAGGCTTTTTAAACCTCAAAGCTCGCCTCCCATGACACTCTTTCTCCAAGGACACACTCCAGCAAAGACACACTTTCTAAGCCTTCTCAAATCTCAGTGCTATTCCCTGGTAACTAAGCATTTAAATATATGAGTCTATGTAGGGTGGACTTTCTTATTCAAACCACCACACTAGTGGTGAGCTTGCTTTATATACTTTTATGTAGTTTAGAAACCCTTACATAGGAAATGATGTAATGATACACTGTGTACCCTGATAAACTTCCCTGGGGATCAGAGGACAGATCCAGCACTAGATTAGATATAGAGGCCAGACTCTGATGGCATACACCCTTAATCCTGTCACTTGAGAGGCAGAGATTCATCTAGACCTCTGTGACTTTAAGCCCACACTGGAATCAGAGCCAGGCAGTGGTGACACACACTTTTAATCCCAGCACTTGAGAAACAGGAGAAAAACCATTGATCTCAAGGACCACTTCATCAGTTGAGTGAAGAGGTAAAGTTGTGTTACTCATTGAGGAAATTGGTAATAATGGAAACCATATCACATACCAGCTCAAAGATCCAGTGTTCTGTCTGCCCCAATCTAATCCACAATGTACTGCTATTAGGTTAGACCTTTACAGGGTGGGTGGATTCAGAATGGTCATGAGGGTAGAGTACCACAGGCTGCCACTGTTGCTCTTACAAGGGATGGAGTGTCTTTCCATTGTCCTTGAACACAGCATGACTGTAGGCATCTGCAAGTCAGAACAAGGCCCTCTGCAGAAACCACCTGGCCAGGCTGTTCACCTTAGGCTGCCCAGCCACCATGGTGGTAAAGTGATGTTTGGTGTCCAAGCAACCTAGCCTATGGTATTTTGTTAAGGAAATTTTCATATCGTATTATTCAGAGTTTACCCGTTCTTAGCTCATTCCCATTCTTCTAGAATTATATGTAAAGTTAGATTTTTGGACAAATGTCCTGAGGTGTACAGTTTTATTTATAATAAAAAGTACAAGTAATTAAGGAATCCAAAGCCAGGAAAAAAGGTTATATCATACAAATAGAATCTTAGTTAAACTGTTGAAGATATAATTTCTGGAATAATAATATTTTAGAAAAATACTCAGGGAAATCTCATCTCAAAGCAAAATGTATTGTACATGTAACTACTATATATCAAAATGAAAAGTTCAAACTGCATGAAATATGTGAAAGGATATAATAATACTTTAGAATATTGACAGTAGTTCATTTCACAATGGGATGCTAAATACTTTTTAAAAAATTTTTTAAAAAATTTTGCCTTCAACTTCATTAGGTTACTATACAACTGATAATTTAAACTAAAAATTCCTAGAGACAAACATTGGAAACTTATTATATAAGAGGCATGAAAATATGACTTGCAAGTGTATGTGGGTGGCTAGTGGCACCATTATGTTCTACATGCCCTTGGTGACATTTCTTACTCTCTAGTCTCAGTGTTCTTATTCCATAACAACAATAGGAATATCATGTATCCAATGTAAGGGTTATCCAGGCTCATAGTACAGAGCTTGGTAAACAGAATGTACTAAATAATTGTTGGACCCAGCTGGAATGGTACAGTTATCTCAATTACTAAGTACTCTCTATATAAAACAAGCACCGAGATAAACTATCCCCTTCCTTTTTTTAGTATTTAATGACCCAGAATGCTCACTGTGAGCTCTGGGCTAAGAATACTGCCCTGGAGGATATTTGTCAAAATCCTGTTTCCAAAATCAGAATGGTCATAGCAATTGCCCAGGGACTCTGTAAAATATAAGGCTGTCTCCATCTTCAACTCAAGATGGATGGATTCTGATTCTGTTTTTCCAAAATAATGACTAAGCATTTATATGCTTACAAAGTTCTGGAAGAAATTCCCATGATATAGAAGCCATTGGTCTATAGTCCCCAAATCCCCAGACCAGCTTGCTCATTATAAAGAAAAACCTATTTTAAGACAATACTTTCAAAGTCCATTTCTACAGCTTGATAACTAGAGATCTATTTTGAATATTGTTTGGAATTCTGGATTGACAACTAAAAAAGATTCGAATTCTCTGAACATTTAACTGGTGATTTTCCTGCACAGAGCTTTGCTTTAGGTTTGGAAACATTGAGTAGCATAAATAATTCATGAAATAGGGAAATGTTAATAAGGCAATATTGAATTCTCCACACATGAGACTTGGTGTCCATGATGGTTAAGTTTTAACTGACAATTGACACAATCTAAAATCACTCAGAAAGTGAGGAATTGTCTTTATCAAGTTAATCTGTGAGCATATCTGTGAGGGATCATCCTGATTACATTCATTGAGGCAGGAGCACAGACCCACTGTGGGTGGCATCACTGCCTAGCTTAGAGATCTTGAGCTGTTATGAGTAGAGAAAGAGAGCTGAGCATAAGAGTGGACAAATTCTGTCTCTTCTCTCTTGATTGTGGATAGGATCAGCTATTTCAGGTCCTGCAGTGATGAACTGTAATCTGAACTGTGAACCAAATAAACCCTTTGTCCCTTAAATTGTTCTTGTCAAAGTATTTATCATACTAACAGGAAACATAATTAGAACAGTTTCCAATACTTGTGGACTAAGAACTCCACATGGATGAACACTTACTTGCTTAATTCCTGATAGGGGGTAATCAGTGTGGTTTCAAGTGTTGGAAACTCTCAGTACTGACTTTTTAAATTTAATGTTTTGCATTTGTATACATTTTAAATTAAAATGTAATATATCTCACTTTATGTCTTCCCTTTCTTCGCTCTAGCCATGTCCCTTTCTTCAAATTTCTTTCATGTTCTGCTCCTATTATCAAATTGGTGGCTGCCTCTTCCCTGATTATTGTTGTAACATATACATACATATATATATATATATATATATATATATGCATATATATGCGTATGTATTATACAATTATAAAATTATAAATGGCTGAGGCTATTTTTGTTGATTATTTGGATATCGTTTCATGGCTGATCACTTTGTGTCAGACAGCAAATTAGAGGGCTCAACCCTAGGGGAAGCTAACTTTCCTCTCTCAGCAATCATCAGTTGCCAATAATTACTTGTCTAGAGTTGGGAACCCATGAGATTTTTCTTCCTTCCAGGTTAGCATTTCTATTGATGTTAACATTGTTCTGGTCTTGTTTATATAGCCATTTCTGTGAAAGACTGCTTCACAGACGACTTCCGAGCATCCTGGCTCTTATAATTTTTCAGCCCCATCTTCTGTTATCTTTCCTGAACAATAAAATGCATGAGCTGTGATGTAGACATATCCATTGCGGTTGACTCCAGCTGTCCATTGATCTCTGCTTGGGTCCATGTGGTGATAGTGTTCCCCAAAATATTGTGCACCCTAATAAGCTTATCCAGGGTCAGAGAACAGAACAGCCACTAGATATAGAGGCCAGAAAATGGTGGCACACACACCTTTAATCCTAGCATTCTGAAGGCAGAGATCCGTCTGGATCTCTGTGAGTTCAAAGTCACACTGGAAACAGCCAGGCATGGTGACTCACACCTTTAATCCCAGAAAGTGAGCCTTTAATTCCAGGAAGTGATGGCAGGAAGCAGAAAGGTATATAAGGCATGAAAACCAGGAACTAGAGCCTGGTTAAGCTTTTAGGCTTTTAGCAGCAGTTCAGCTGAGATCCATTCAGGTGAGGACTCAGAGGCTTCCAGTTTGAGGAAACAGGATCAGCTGAGGAATTGGCAAGGTGAGATGGCTGTGGCTTGTTCTGCTTCTCTGATCTTTCAGAATTCACCCCAATACCTGGCTCCGGGTTTGCTTTTATTAATAAGACCTTTTAAGATTCCTGCTACAGGTCCAGTCCCAGTTGTGGTTTTCTGTGACGATCTCCACTTACTGTGAAGAAGAAAGGCTTCCTTGATGAGGGATGATAATGATACTTATCTATAGATATAAAGATAAGATTTAAAATACAGTTAGGAATTATGTTGCTCTATCAAATTGACAATAGTAGATTCTCCTCAAAGATCCATGATCCCACTACCCCTGGGAAGTAGGTTAGTTTTTTATTACCAGGTATGGTTTCCCTCCTGTTTAATGAGCCTTACATCTAATTAGATAGCTGTTGGTTGCCACCAACATGTGACTGACACTTGTCACATCTTTACAAAGATCTTGCTGTGCTAGTCATTGTTATGGTCCATAGGTGGCACAACTGGGTAGTACTATTAATTGCTTCCCTCCCTTGACAGGATGGTAGGATTGTCCAGTTCCATGAAAGCTAGACTAAATAAAGGAGGCTTTCAGGTCAAATCTATAGTTCTGTGTCCTCAGTGTGTGGTGTCTTCAGCAACCAAGTTATCCTTCAGTCTCTGAGCAGTAACCAAGGGCAAGAGCCATAGTCTACATTTTTGGGAGTCACTTGGAGTACTCTGGCCAACCATTTGAAAATAGATTTCTTGTACTTTGTACTAGGGATTTTATTAGTCTGTGACTCTTGTGGGGAACATTGTCAGCCCCAGTGGCATAACTTCCACATTGCTCATAAACATATGTGTGTGTGTGTATGTATGTATGTACGTATATGTACAAATGTATATGTGTATACATATATATACACAATGCATACTCTTACGTGCATTCTGTATGATTTTAGGTAAATATAAAATAATATTCTTTGAGGCTTTTATAAAACAGTCTTGGTGGTATTTGTCCCTTCTCCCTCATTTTCCTTTTGTATTGACCTCCCTGCCGCTGTTGGAACTTCTTTTCCTTTTTTCTACTCCGTGCTGATTGTCTTATATACTTGTATGTCTGCAAGTAGTTGCTCATTTTGCTACTGCTCTCATTTAGTTATATTTCCTTTCAATCTTTCTCAGATACGTGATCTCTTTTATTTGCCACAATAATCCTCCTTTTCACCAAATATTGAGTTATAACAATTATCTATTTGAGTGCTGTGGACATCATTGAGGTCTCAGAAATTTAGAATCAAAAGCAATAGTTTATTTTCTCCTTCAGTATCTCTATTTCTCCGTCTCTATCTGTCTCTGTCCCTGCTTCCCCCACCCCGTGTATGTATGTTTATGTGTATGTGTGTATGTGTGCTGTACCATGCTATTTATAAACACCATATCTAAGTTGAAGAGCATTTAATAAGCAAAAATAATAACTTTTAGAATCACCTCAATTGTGCATTGAGACAGACATTCTAACACATAAGTGATACAAACCACCCAGGAAAATTATCTCTATCACTAAGTCAGCCTGGAAAATCACATAGTCTCACACCCAGAATCCATTCTTCCTGCTGGGTGTGACAACTCCAGTGGCTTCTCAGAAAAAGTATTTGACCTCCAAATATTTCAAACATTGTATATTTTCAAGTGACAGAATCCATCTGGATTTAATCCCTTCTCCCCTATGCTACGGGGAGCCTCAAGAACAACTTCTTAGGATACACATCTCAAGGACATCAAGTTAAAGGCTGAGAAATACAATTCAAAGTGAGTCCTCATAGCACCATCTGTTCTAATTACCTCTGAGAAGCAGAAAATCTTCCTGTGACAAAATGGGGCATTGTATTAAGAAACTGTCCTAGTGTAGTAGCACATGTCTGTAATCCCACACTTAGGAGGAAGAGGCCAGAGGATAGTGAATTTGAAGCTAGCCTGAGCTAGAGCAACTACAAAGCCAGCCTTGAAATATAATGAGATCCTACCTCAAACTCCTAAAAGACAGTAAAATTCAGTTCTTGCGAGACTTGTTTAGCATAAATTCTTTCCATATTCATTGTCCATCATGATCCTCCCTATTCCGTATATATTCTATAGCAACTACCTCTAACGAGATAACTAATGTCCAAATGATATATTTCACAAAATCTATTATGGAATATATATCTGTCCTCATTTACTTTCCCTATAAAACTGATTTTAACAAATATTTTTATTAATAAAACTTTTGTTCACATTACTCAAAAACTATGTAGTTCAGCAGTCATAAAACTGCACAACAGGTGTCTGCTCATATTTTTCATCTGAGAATATGTTACAACACAGTGTTTTTTTTAAAAAAAAAAAACTTTTAAGGACCAACAAGAAGACTCAGTAGGAAAATGTACTTGTCCCAAGAGTGTCCCACATGGTGGAAAGAGAGAACTGATGCCTGCAAATTGTCCTCTGACCTCCATGTCCATGATATGGCATGATGTTGTACTTACTTTCTCTCTGTCTTGCTATTTCACTGATATAGTCTCTGGATAATAACTTATAAATTCAGGGCATCTTTTGTGTGCCAGGTATTGAACCAAATGCTTTGTGTCAAAGGTAAAGAGATGGCTTTTGGTCAGTCGAGCACATCAATAAGAATCCTTCACAGAACACCTCTGTTACTTTTGGTCATTCAAGACTGAACCACCTGAGACAACATAGCCTAGAAACTCTCAACCCCGAGAGTACTCATTTTCTTATTTCAAAACATTCAGTTGTCAAATAAAGATTGAATATATTCAACTTAATTAATTAGTTAATATACATAAATTATATAGTGGTCATCACAATCCAGTTACTTAATGTTCCTGTCATAACCCATTATGAATATTTGATTCTCAAGGCTTGTTCATCTTATAAATGAGAACATCTTATCTTTGGCCAACAGCTCCCATTTTCTACCTAGGTAGCTCCCACTACCTAGCCCTTGGCATCAGCCACTGTTCCCTGCTTCTGAGAGTTCAACTGCTTTAGATTTCACATCCAATATCATATACTATTTGTCTTTCTGGGTCTGGCTTGCTTCCATAGTGCCCTTCAATCCCATCTGTGTAGTAAAATAACAGCATTCTTACCATATTATATAAGTACCATAATATTTTATTAACTTTTTTTTTTTCTCGAGACAGGGTTTCTCTGTGTAGCTTTGCGCCTTTCCTGGAACTCACTTGGTAGGCCAGGCTGGCCTCAAACTCACAGAGATCCACCTGGCTCTGCCTCCCAAGTGCTGGGATTAGAGGCGTGTGCCACCACCGCCCGACCTATTTTATTAACTTTTATTTAACTGATGCCCAAAGCATAAAAATTCATGTATTGTATAGAACTCAACTTTTTTCACATAAGTAAGTCCTGTTAGGTAGAAATGCATTAACACCCTTTGAGGCTTGTGTACCCAAGATCTAGTCGTTTCTTACTCTGATGCACTATGGACCAAGCTTCTTGCACACAAACCACATGTGTTCTGTTTAGCTTTAATTGTCAGCTTCACACTTCCTGGAGTTCTCTAAGAGGAAAGCCTCAGTTGAGGGATGGCTTAGATGAGATTGACACCATTCCCTCGGCAGGTGGTCCTGGAATATATAAGGAAGTTATTAAAGCATTGGCCTGTGAGCACACAAGCCAGCAGGGAACATTCCTCCATGGTTTCTGCCTTGGAATTCCTGCTTGAGTTCCTGATCTGACTTCCTCCAACACTATAATGTGAGGTTTTAAACCTTTTCTTTCCCTTAGTTACATTTGGTTAAGATATTTTATCAAAGCAACCAAATGAAACCAAACTAACCTCTCAACAATAGCACATTCCCAGCAAATGTCACAATGTTTCTGTTTCCTCTATACTTCATTAATCATATCATTATTATTGATTGTCTCTTACCCAATAGCTTTGTCAATATATGTGAGCTAGTATCTCATTGTGACTTTGTTTGTTTTTTTGCTTGTTTTGATAATGATGATGTATATCAATGGCCATTTTACATGTCTTTAGAAAGTTCAGCACCCAAATCCGTTGGCCGTTTTCTGTTTTTTTTTTTTTTAATTTTTATTTTGCAATACAATTCAGTTCTACATATCAGCCACGGATTCCCTTGCCTTTGGCCATTTTCTAAATCAAGCCATTTGTTTCTTGTTTAGTTGGGTGAGTTTTCATCTATTTTGATATTAACTTCATATCAGCTAAGTTGGAAAAACTTGTCTGATAGCATGATAAGAGGCACTTACTTTGGCAGGTTGCTTACATTCTTGGACAGAAGCATTTAAGTTGATGCTGTCTATGTGTCTGTTTGTTGCGGGGGTTCTCTTTCTGCTTTTGGTGTCATATCTTGCCTAAGGAATCGTCAAAACTAGTATCCAGGAGCTTCTGTCCTTTGTTTCCTTCTAGGATCTGACACATAAGCCTTTACTCTAATTAATCTTAATGTGGCCGGGCGGCGGTGGCACACGCCTTTAATCCCAGCACTCGGGAGGCAGAGCCAGGCGGATCTCTGTGAGTTCGAGGCCAGCCTGGGCTACCAAGTGAGTTCCAGGAAAGGCGCAAAGCTACACAGAGAAACCTTGTCTCGAAAAACCAAAAAAAAAAAAAAAAAATCTTAATGTGTATATGTGCCGCTGGCAGGATTCAGTTTGATGATTTTGCATGGATACTCAGTGTTCTCCCACCCCTTACCAACACTGCTTCTGATACTTATTTAGCACTAAAATCTATTAGCTATCTCATCCTTCTTCTTTGATTATTTTTGTGAAGCACCTTCATTAGTCTTAGGAGGAAAACTCAAGACTCGATGACATTTCTATGAAAGATCCTCCCATGGCTTTGCTGTAAGGGCCGCACCGATAATATCGACAGAATGCGTTTTGTGTCTTGGGGGAAAATTACTTCTTTTTTTTAAGCATGGTATACTTCATGAATCCTTACATGGAGATCATGCTAATCTTTGCCCCTTCTTTCCAATTTTAGCTGCCAAAGTGAGCATGGGAAGAATTATTTCTAATGTTAAAGTCCAAATGTGTAGCTGTCTTTTCAGTTCTTCTCCTTTATGACACCTATTTTATCATGAGATTAAAAAAAACTGCATTAAAGTAACAGAAAAGAGAAACTTATAAAAGCTTACTATCTTTAATCAATCCATTCTCTTGACTCTGAGGTCAGATAGACATCCAATTAAATATCCACTCCTTTTCTAAAACTAGATGGCCTGTGATATATATATCTTGAAGTGTTGTTGTGTTGTGTTATATTATGAAAAATTTTGAGGGCTCACTAAAGCTATTATAACCATACACAGTATTTTATCCTTCATAACTGAAATCTCCACAATCGTTTAGTTTTATACTTTTATAAAGTATGACTTTTTCTAATAATAGGTTAATTAAAAGAAGATATTTAGCCACATTGTCAAGTACTTTTTTTTGTCAATGTGAATTATTTTTTTTGTCATAGAGTCTCCTATAATTTTGAGAAGTCCCTGTTTTGGGGGATGTATTTAAATGGTAAATTTAAGAGCAGATGAATTATTTGTACTCTTCAGAAGAATATGCATTTTCTTGCTCTTAAAAACTAGCAAAGTTTTTTAAGAACAGTTGAACGTAGGTCATTAACATAGGCCTCTAGATATGCAAACTGAAAGCATTATTATTTTTTAAATTCAAAAATTTGTTAGAATATACTAATTATACAGAAAACTGGGTTTTATTATGTCATTTTCATATGTAATTTTTTTTATCATATTCATCCCCATTACTCTCATTTATTCCCCTTATACTCCTGATCCCTTTCCTCTTTCCATGTAGTTTTCTCTCCTCCACCCCTCCTTCCTTCCTTCTCTTCTCCTTTCTTTCTCCCCTGCCTTCTTTCCCCATCTCCCTCCCTCCCTCCCTTCCTTCCTTCCTTCCTTTCTTCCTTCTTTCCTTCCTTCTTTCCTTTCTTCCTTCCTTCCTCCTTTTGTTCCTTTCTTCCTTCCTTTCTCCTCCCTTCTTTCTCCCTCCCTCCCTTCTTTCTGTCTCTGTCTCTCTGTGTCTGCATAAATGTAGTCATTTGGGAACTCTCTGCAGCTAGTGTCAGCTTTTCTGGAGAAACTTCTTTATGCAGTGATCAGCAGTAACCACAGAGCATCATAACTGGTCAAAGTGCTGAGATACAGACTCTTGGAAGCTCAGCCAAAACAGTAGTTCTATATCACTCCTCCAAGAAGCAGAGACCGTCCTGACAGAGGGTGTGGAAAGAGTTTATGTGCTGAGGAAGAAATGGGATGGAGTTGAACACTTTTTCAAACATGACATCACCATTACACCTCTGATCTCACAGAAGTTGTCATTATGGGCACAAGACCTGTGCAAACTTGGGCCTGTCAACATCCGTCACGGGAGGCAGAGAAGGGTTCACGTGCTCCGTTCCAGGACCTAGACACAGTAATGATAGCTGAGGGAGAGGTTCACTAGCCACTACTCCTCTTGAAGATCTGTAGGCAGTTTATACCTACTAAGAAAAAGAGAGGCATTTTCTTTAGTGGTGTATTCACTGGCAAGGAGCCCATGCTCTTGTAAATAACCCTTTACCTATGCTCATAAGTAACCCTAACACTAATTTTAAAGGCCTTTTCACTAGTACTGTTGTTTCTCAATAATAGTTGGTGTGTTCACTTTATATTTTGTTAAAACAATAATAATAATAATAATAAGTGGTAGGTGGAAGGTTTTATGAAAAATGATATGATATTTTGTCTTACATTCATATATATCGGATTTATATGTAAATGACATATATACTAAATATAAATAATATATAATAACAATAAATAATATTATATATAATAAATATAAAATGAGTGACAGTCTGTGCACCAAGTAATTCAATAATAACTCCTGAAAAAGGGAAGCATCCTGTAATGTTCACTCTACTAGACTGGATGTCTCAGCAGTGGCAATCTGGTGCTGGAGTCCCTGGAAAGTCCGAGAGATCCTCTGGTTTTCAGTATACATTGTAATCCCAAAGAAGTAGGTTCTTAAGACTAGTGAAGGAATGCCTTAGGAATGGGATAGATGAACTTGTAGTGACAGTGAGGACAAGCATGCAAAAAGCAAAAGTTTACTTCTCCTATGTCCTTTTATGTGAGTTGCCACCAGAAGGTATGGCGCAGATTTAGGGTGAGTCATCTGATCTCAAATAATCCAACCAAGAAAAATCTCTCACAAGTGTGTCCAAATGCTTGAATTTTAGCTAATTACAGATGTAGTAAAGTTGACAACCAAGATTAGCCATCACACAAGCTCTTAGTATGATGCCAAAGCTGACTTTTACATAGCCTACACTAACATTGAATTTATGATCCTTTTGCTTTATCCTCCTGAGTTCTGAAATTATAGTTGTGTTACATTTGTGTCTAGCTATATTTTAGTATTATTAATTGAAGTGATATCAAATACCAAAAAACTGTCTAAAAATAATAAAATGTTGTGTGAAGAAATATTCAACAATATATTATAACACACACACACACACACACACACACACACACACACACACACACACACACCACAGTGACCAATAAAAACAAAAGGAATTCTCTCTGATCTTATAACTATTGCAGTACAGGATAAGCAGAGTGAAGAAGAAAATGGCATGAAACTTATTATGTGATACATTGCACAGCAGTGGCTGTGACTTACACATGCAATTAACATAGAAAACAGTATAATTTACTTCAAAATAGAAATAGTAACCCTACTTGTATCAACATGGTGATTGGCAAGCCTCCAAACACTGTTACTGTAAATTTCATTTTGGTTATTTCTATATTTACTATTCATATATTAGTAACCTTCTTTGTTTGTGTGTTGTGGATTGTTAACAAGAGAAAGTTTTTGTTATAGTGTATTAAAACATCAATCTCTTAAACAGAATTTGTTGGAAATCTAATGGGTTTACTGTTAAGAAATAAATTCATAGTTTTTTATGCTGTTGCCTAGTCAGCCTTTCTTCTACATATTTTTAACTTCTCTGATTTCTTTTATCACTAATCATGGCCTTCCCTACTTTATAGCCTCCATGTTCTTCTCATATTTTATAGTTCTGTTTTCATCACAGTTTATGTATAGAGTTGGGTTTTTATAGTTACTGTTGTGTATCTATGTCTCTTAGGATTTCTTTTTCTATTAAAATTCTATACTAGGAATGATCTAACTACCTAAATATTAAAGAGTGCTTCAGTGAGAAATCTCAGTCTATCTCTACACACCCATTGATTTTTTGGGTTTTTTTTTTTTTTTTTGGTTTTTTGAGACAGGGTTTCTCTGTGTAGCTTTGCGCCTCTCCTGGAACTCACTTGGTAGCCCAGGCTGGCCTCGAACTCACAGAGATCCGCCTGGCTCTGCCTCCCGAGTGCTGGGATTAAAGGCGTGCGCCACCGGCTACACACCCATTGAAAACAGTGTGGCATCAGAACATCTTCAGGAGCTCCACTTGCTTCACGTTCATGGGAAAACTGTGTGTATGGGTCTTTCTACCATGTCCTTGCATTCCTGCATTGCTTCTACATGCAGGGGTTTTGAGTCTCAACTTGAAACTATGTTGTGGTTTAATGTCTTCTCTTCCGACGTGGAACGTGTGTCTGCCTCTGAATCTGAGTGTCTGTGCAGTCTACTTCTGCTTATCTACTCTAACTTGCCCAAAAGACACTCAGCAGCTGTTGGAGTAAATCCAGTGTCAATGCAGTGTTCAGTGCTTCTGCTTTCAGATTTCCATCAGCTCACTCTGGAAGAATTTAGTTAAACAGGAATGGCTCGGAGGCTGGAGAGACAGCTGGCTCAGTGGTTAAGAGTGATTGCTTTTGTTACCAAATATCCAAGCTAGTTTCTAGCACCCACAAAAGGCACTCATGACGCCTTCAGTGCGTGTTCCATGGGGTCTGATGCCCTGTTCTGGCTACTATGAGCATCTACACACATGTGATATAGACACAGGCAAACACACAAATACACATGAGTGAACATAAACTTCAAAATATTTAAAGAATATTGGCTTAAAGTAAATGAGAAGTTCCCTCACAAAATAAGACTGACTGAAACTCCTGCTTCTAGCATTGGTCTCTTGTAGTATCTGTATTGGGAGTAGAAAGTGGAAGTGAAATTATTCATCAGCCAGGTCGCTGTCTGCCCACTGGAGAAAGTTCTTCTTCTGGGGTAGTTATCACATGGAGATGTTTTATTTATGTTGTCTTCTTTGGGGAGTCATTGTGAGGGTCAAATAGACTAAGGTTGGGGAGGGAAGACAAATTGAAAAGCACTAGAGAATTTTAAGAAATCATCACTAATGTACCTGATTTTATAGGTATTTGGCAACGTCTCATCAATTCAGTTTGAAGTTTGTTAATAGCCTAATTATTTGTGATTTCTAGATTCTAATCTGTTTATACCATTTTTGACCTGCTAATGAATGCATTTTAAGTAAAAAATAAAATTCAAGCTGGTAAAGTCTACTGCCTCCGAGGGAGATTTAAATGAAGTAACTTTCGATAGTTAAAATCATGTTGGGCTCTTCCTGATTATGTAGTACTCTCAATATGACTGATTGTGGTCACTGTTTCTGGTAGGAGAATTGCTGAAGTATTCTTAGGTCATTCACTTCTGTGTTACATTTTTATTAACTAGTTTAGTTAAATAATGGGAAGTATATTTCTCAACTTTATAGTTTACATGAAACTAATAGGAACAAAAATCAGTAACTGAAATCTGAAAGAATGGATTTGTTTCAAATAAACACTAAAATATGATGCATGCAGCTTTATGTGTTCCAAGTAATTAAAAATTAGATCAATAAAAGTATACAATATGTCCTGCTATATACTTCAAAGATGACTTTACACTTAATAAATATAATCACAAACTACAGTATTAAATTTTCAGCATTCAGGCTTAAAGAGAGGGTTTACTAGGTAAAGCCCTCACTGAAGAGCTGAGTTCAAGCCACAGAACCCCAGCACGTACTTCGAAGCCTAGTGTTGAGACAAAGGGGTAAGAGGCTTGCTGGGGCTTCCTGGTCAAACAGTCTAGCTGAGTTCATGATCCCTAAGATAATGAAGGACACTGTTTCAAAAATTTAAAATATATGGTTCCTAAGGAAACAAACAAGGTTGACATTTGCCATTCACACTCACGTGCACAAATGAGTACCTACATTTGTACCCACATGCATATCCACACTACACATATCCACACAAAAATGAAGAAGTATGAAGAGAAGAAATTTGTCATTCAAAAGCATGAAATGAAAATACTACCCATACTGCTCCACTAAATGTATTAACATTGTAAATTTAAAACAGTCGGCTCAAAAATTCTTTGATTAAATAAACATTGATTAAATAAAAGATACATTTGTTAAAAAATTGTTGAGAAATACCTCTGCAATTATGTAATATAATACCATAGATTTTATGTAATATAATATCATAGATTTATTACTAAATTGAAAAATGATTGCAGGAAGTATTATGGCATGCTGTCATTTAGGCAACTGGCAATGCAATAATTATGCAATATAAAAAGGTAAAGATAACTATTTGTATGAGAAAGGACACAATGCAGGAGCAGTCATAGGTCTTTATGAATATGCATTGTTCACTCCTTTGATCATGGAACTTTTAATATGTTTATAGTCATGAAATAGTACTTCTTACTAAAAAAAAAATCTTTCTGACCACATCTGAATTTGTGGGTGTTATTCAACCTAGAGAATGTCTATTCCAATCAATTAGAAGAAAATTGTAATTTGACTACCTGACTCTAGTGAATGACAGCACCATGAGTCTTATTATCAAGAGTAAATAAATTGCAAATGTTTGTGGAGATTGTTGCATGTAATGTGGGATGAAACAAATGTATGTTCTAATCCTTTCTTCACTAGTGAGTGCAATCATATTAATGTGATTACCAGCAAAAATTTAAAACATACAGTAAATTGCATATGATTCAGAGTGTGAGTTAATGAAATATAACAAGAGATATGACTGGTTTCCATCAGAAAAAGCTAGGTAAAATAAATTATTTTGCAAACTGTTTGCTAAATGGAAACTTTAAACTCATCTTGATTTCCTGTATATATTCTGCAACTGGAAAAGAAGAAAGCTGTTCTTTTTGAAAATTCCTTAGCTACCAAGATAAGGATTTGATTTTAAATTTAGAACTGCAATGTTTTCTACATTTTATATTTCTCAAAAAAAGGAGTGGTCTAGTCATTGAACATGAACAGTTCCTAGATATTATCTGTCTCCTTATGGAAGAACATAAGATTATCTGTGAAACAGCACTGTCAAAAAGTGAATATAAGTCAGAAAACCATTGTATATCTAATTTAAAGAAAATAGAGATGTAATAGATATTTTACATTATACTGTATGTTACAACAAAGCACAGATGCCATGCTTTTATGACATATTTAGTTCTTTGTTTCATATACATGAAGTAATCACATATTTTGATTTAAAATATTTTGAATATTTGAAGTATGGTAAAAGTATTGTAATTATAATCAGAGAAGGTTTCCTCAGAACACAAAAGAATGTAAAGACAATATTGTTGAGATTGCATGAAGCCTATAGAGAAATACATACTTTTACATTATATTGTGTTACTTACTTTTATATGGTCACAATTTTTAGTCATACAGAAATATTTCCTAAAATTGGGTAGATCAACCAGCAGGGACACTTGAAACTTGTCACAATCACTGCCAAGATGAGCCCATTAAAGCTGGGTGAAAAAAGGCCATTATCCTCCTGTGTGGAGCCAAACATGGAGAGCTAACAGCTGACTGGAAGCTGGGCTCTTGTGATTGCCCAAGGGAAAATCCTTTTGTTAAGATTGCAAGGAATTGCTGGCCATGAATGTATTGGCATCTCTGTGACTCTCAGTGGTGCCTGATCTCCAGAGGCTAAATTTGACAGTAGCAGAAGCTGTCATAAATTGAATCCTCTGGTGTCAATAGGATGATAAGATTTCAGCATGGCAGAAACATGAATAAAATGACTTTGTCAGGCAAAAGGTTAATGAGGATGTCTTGCCTGCATGGGTATGTGACAATGGCTCCTAAGCTACTGTGCTTTTTAAAATGACACATATGGAAATAAATCTGTATATACATTTACTTTTCATAATACAAAAATAATAAATAAAAAGGAGCTGCAATCAAAGGATTGTCAAATGCTAGAGAGTAAATGTTCACCTCCACAAGTTCATGAAAGAAAAATGTTGCTTCTTTGCCCTATTCATGAACAAGTATACAAGCCATTTAAAATGCATTACAGTAGAAGCTCTAGGTGAGTACCATGCCCCTGATGTTAGACAAAAAGTAACATCACATACTCTTTAAAGTCAACAGCCAACTGTCACTACACTTGTATATTGATAATGGGATGCTAACCAATTACTGAGCTGCACAAAACCAAAGCTAATATAAAAAAATTTGAGAGGTAAAAATACAGAGAACAACTGACTGTGGGATGTCTGGCCCATCTATAACACAACCTAAAGCTCAGGGAACACTTCAGAAAAGAAGATAGAAGATGCTAAGAGCCAGAGGACCAGGAAGTCTGCTACAAGACTAAGCTTTCTAGAAATGAAAAGAAGTATACTCAAGAAGTCTCAACAACATGGCTGCCTGAACAAGACATGAATATTGACAACACCAATTGACATATCAACATGGATGCTGGTGGAGTCAGGGGTGTTGCAGATCTCATGGAACCTGACCCCTTAATGAAAAGCTTCAAGCAATTAACAACTGCTGAGAGAGGAAGAACTATTCTTCTCCAGGGATGAGCCTCCTAAATGGTCATGTAATACCAAATGGTCAGCCCTAAAGATATAGAAATACAGGTGACACTAAAGAGACCCAGCAAGTTGTAAAGTTGTATTTTTATATTTCTTTGCGTGTGTGTGTGTGTGTGTGTGTGTGTGTGTGTGTGTAACAATACTAATTAAACAAAAAGAGGCCATGAATATCAGAGAGAGCTGAAGGGGAATGGGAAGTGCTAGAGAGAAAGGGAAGGGAAAATAGTATAATTATATTTTAATTAAATAAAAATAATTGTCAAAACTCATGCTTTCTCATATGGTTCTCTCTTATAGAGTAAGAAATAAGCTTGTATTTATGTATGTTTTATAGCAGAAGGAGAGAAGAGTTTCATATATACTCAGTGAATAACTCACATCTCTGTTTCGTATTTTAAACTACCTCTCACACACAACCTGTCAGTTTAGGGAAGGCCACATCTTTACTTAGGAATTTAAAATGTCTCCACAACTTCATGTAACTGATAGTTCACAAATATTCTCCAAATTAAACTTTAGACTACTTGAAAGAGTAATGAGAATAAGTAGACAGAGCAAGAGAAAATTCTAGTCTTGAACTAGTAAAGGTCACTAATGAATTCTGGTCTTATGAAAGCCATTGTAAATGGGGTCTGAGTCCTTTTCATGGGTGTGGTGGCTATTAATAAGAATAGAGCCTGTAGGTTCATGTATTTGAGTGCTTTGTTACTAGTTGGTGGAACTGTTTCGGGGAAGGATGAGGCATGGTTGAAGGAGCAGTATGACTAGGAGTGGGTTTTGAGTTTCCAAAGACCCATGCCAGGTTCAGTTTCTCTTTTTCTCTATCTTCTGCTTGTGAATAAGATGTAAGCTCTCATCTACTGCTCCATTGCCTTGCCAGCCTGATGGCTGCTTTGCTCACACTTATGATGGACAAGGACTCACCCTCTGGAACTGTAAGCAAGTCCCCAACTAAATGCTTTTTGTGTAAGTTGTCTTTTTTGTTTATTAGAAAATGTTTTATTCATTTTATGACAAGAACTTTAAGTCCTTGATGAAAAAAAAATGAAGAAGGTATCAGAAAATAGAAAGAGGTCCCATGCTTTTGGATACGTAGGATCTGCTGTGGGATGTATGGCAAATGTGTTGCTAATTAATCAATAAAACACTGATTGGCCGTTGGCTAGGCAGGAAGTATAGGTGGGGCAAGGAGGAGAATAAAGCTGGGAAGTGGAAGGCTGAGTCAGAGAGACACTGCCAGCTGCTACGATGACAACCAGCATGTGAAGATGCCGTCGGTAAGCCACGAGCCATGTGGCAAGGCATAGATTAATGGAAATGGATTAATTTAAGCTATAAGAACAGTTAGCAAGAAGCCTGCCACGGCCATACAGTTTGAAAGCAACATAAGTCTCTGTGTTTACTTGGTCGGGTCTGAGAGGCTGTGGGACTGGCAGGTGAAAGAGATATATCCTGACTGTGGGCCAGGCAGGAAAACTTAAGCTACAAGGATCAATGTAGTAAAAATGGCAATCTTATAAAAAGCAATCTGCAGATTCAATGCAATCCCCTTCAAAATCCCAACACAATTCTTCACAGACCTCAAAAGAACAATACTCAACTTCATATGGAAAAACAAAAACCCCAGGATAGCCAAAACAATCCTGTACAATAAAGGAACTTCAAGAGGCATCACTATCCCTGACTTCAAGCACTACTATAGAGCTATAGTAATAAAAACAGCTTAGAATTGGCATAAAAACCAACATGTGGACCAATGAAATTGAATTGAAGACCCTGACATTAATCAACACACCTATGAATACCTGATTTTTGACAAAGAAGCCAAAAATGTACATTAGAAAAAAGAAAGCATCTTCAACAAATGGTGCTGGCATAACTGGATGCCAATAAGTAGCAGATTATAAATATATCCATATCTATTTTAGATGTAAGCAACCTTCTTATTAAATAAGAAACACAGAAACAATGCAAAGAAGAAAACCAAGAGGTCAGAGCTAAGAGCTAAAACCTTACCCTTCCTCCTGCAGTGGTCCTACCTCTCTGAACCAGAGCTACTTTCTGTGTTAAAGTCCTTATATAGAATTTCTGTTCTGCCTTCTCATTGGTTGTAAACCCAACCACATGACCACCTCGTCACGGCCTGTCTGTATAGACCTCCAGGTTTTCCATGATTGGTATCGAGATTAAAGGCATATGTATCCAATAATGACTGTATCCCTGAACACACAGAGACTTACCTAGCTCTGCCTACCAAGTGCTGGGATTACAAGCGTACGCCACCACTGCCCTGCTTTCCTATGGCTTGCTAATAGCTCTGACCCCCGGGCAACTTTATTTATTAACATACAAATAACATTTTAATACAAATAAAATATCACCATATTTCCCTTTTTCTGTTTTAATAGAAAGAAAAAAGGAAAAAGCTTATAACTAACATAAGAAAAACTATATACAAAAGTACAATAACTATATACAACATATACAAGTAATAAATACCTAAACAATGTCTAGTTCATTTGTATTTGACAAATTCAGAGAAAATAATTCCATTATCTATCCTATTGTATCTAATTTACTTTCTATCCTAACTAATCTTCAACTATAACTAACTAATCTTCAACTCCCTCAGAGACCCATGAAGGAAATAATATTAGCTAACAAAAATAAAAACAGGAAGTATATGCAAGCAACTTCCAAAAAAATTGTGAGTTGACAGAAACAGCCAGCTGCCTGGACAGTCATCTGAGGTTTCTCTGCAGTGTTGGGGCATCATCTTCAGCCTATAGGCTTAGCGTATCTGACAGACTCATTTGTGAAGTAGGATGTACACAAGGTCAACAGTTCAACCTCACATTGAGTGAGAGCAGTCCATATACCAGAAACACCTGAATTCTACTAGTGTCATGTCATGATTCAGGATTTTAAATTCTGGAAATTGTTGATGTTTTTTTAATTCAGCTGTCCATTCTTCTTGGCTATGTGTGTATGTGGCTTCATCTCAGCATCCCATTCTTCTCCACATCCCTCTATTAAATGCCATTCTACTATTGAGGGGCGTGAGCTTACTCTTCAAGAATAACTGTTTCGGCGCTGTTCCATTGCACATCAGAAGCCATCTGCCCACTGCCTGTTCAGCTGCCTTCGAAGAAAAGGGCACTGTACCTTTCCCAGATTGCGAAGGCCACTTCAGGGATGGTGCCATATTGTCCTGGCCTCAGAAGATGTCTTTTGATAAAGCCATAACCACACTTGTTTTGACAAGAATCAGTAGTCCTTTGTTTCATGTCCTGTCTGTCCTGTTTGTCAGCAGTTGATTTGAGGATACTTAGTTGTCCAGTGGCTAACTTTTGCCACAATGAAAGTTAACTGCAATTGCAGTTTTTTCAATGCCCATATTTTCTCTGAAGTAGATTGGTACTGCCAGGAGCCGACATGTCTCATAGTCATAACAAAAAAAGAAAAATTTTCTAAGTTATTAAAACATTTTAAATGCCATATTCTGTAGATCTCTGAAGGGTTTGAAGATAACTTGTCTATCTAAAATATATCTACTCAATCTTGAAAACATACCTAATATAACTACAAGTTCTATTATAATGTCTAACTACTAACTTTCATTTCTTTATATCCTAATAGTTAGTAATAACAACATTCAAGGATCAGAAAATTGCATTACATTGTTAAATGAACAGTACAATTAGAAATATACATATAGTATTTTCTAACAATATCAATTTCAATATATATAATTTGTGTACAATATAAAATGATCCAATCCAATGTAAAGTATTTACAATCTATTGCCATGCACAAAACTCAAGCCCAAGTGGATCAAAGACCTCAACATAAATCCAGCTACACTGAACCTGATAGAAGAGAAAGTAGGAAGCAGCCTTGAATGCATCAGCACAGGAGACCACTTCCTAAATATTACACCAGTAGCACAGACACTGAGAGCAACAATTAATAAATGGGACATCCTGAAACTGAGATGCTTCTGTAAAGCAAAGGACATGGTCAATAAGACAAAATGACAGAATGGGAAAAGATCTTCACCAACTCCACATCTGACAGAGGGCTGATCTCCAAAATATACAAAGAATTCAAGAAACTAGACATCAAAATACCCAAAAATCCAACTAAAAAAAAATGGGTTGCAGAGCTAAACAGAGAATTTTCAACAGAAGCAATTCAAATGGCTGAAAGATATTTAAGAAATTGCTTAATATCCTTAGTCATCAGGGAAAAGCAAATCAAAACAACTCTGAGATACCATTTTACACCTATCAGAATGGCTAAGATAAAAAACACTGATGACCGCTTATGTTGGAGAGGATGCAGAGCAAAGGAAACACTCCTCCACTGCTGGTGGAAATGCAAACTTGTAAGGCCACTTTGGAAAACTGTATGGCAAATTCTCTGAAAATTTGGAATCAATCTACTTCAAGAACCAATGATACTACTCTTGGGCATATACACAAGGCATCCTCAGTCATACCACAGGGGCACTTGCTCAACTATATTCATAGCAACATTATTTGTAACAGCCAGAGCCTGAAAACAGCCTAGATGCCCCTCAACTGAAGAATGAATTAATAGGGGACATATACACAATAGAGTATTACTCAACTGTAAAAAACAATGACATCATGAAATTTACAGACAAATGAATGGAACTAGAAAAGATCATCCTGAATGAGGTAACCCAGACTCCTAAGACAAACATGATATGTACTTACTTGTAAGAGAATAATAGATGTAAAGCAAAGGATAACCAGACTACAACCCACAGCTCCAGAGAAGCTAGCTAATAAGGAGGACCCTGAGAGTGACACATGGATCCCCTTGGGAAAGGGAAATAGATGAGATCTCCGTGACTAAACAGGGGGCATTAATGGGGAAGGGATAGAGGATGAGAACATGAGGGAACAGGGTAGTCAAGCTGGGGGAGGGACAGAGTGGGAGAGCAGTGAAAGAGATATCTTGATATAGGGAGCCATTATGAGGATAGGGAGACCGTGGTACTAGGAAAATTCCCAGAAATCCACATGGATGACCCCAGCCTAGACTACTAGCAATAGTGGAGAGGGTACCTGAACTGGCCTACTCCAGCAATCAAAATGGTGAATACCCTAACTGTCATCACAGAGCCTTCATCCAGTAACTGATGGAAGCAGATGCAGAGGTCCATAGCCAAGCCCCAGGCCAAGCTCCAAGAGTCCAGTCAAAGAGTGGGAAGAGGGATTATATGAGCAAGGAGGGCCAAGATCATGATAGGGAAGTATACAGAGACAACTGAACCAAGCTCATAGAAACTCACAAATCCTGTGGGATGTTCTGTATGGCAAATATGTTGCTCTGATTGGTTGGTAAATAAAATACTGATTGGCCAGTAGTCAGGCAGGAGGAAGTATAGGTGGGACAAGGAGGAGAATAAAGCTGGGAAGTGGAAGGCTGAGTCAGAGACACTGCCAGCTGCCACCAGGCAGCATGTGAAGATGCCAGTAAGCCACAAGTCATGTGGTAAGGCATAGATTAATGGAAATGAATTAATTTAAGCTATAAGAACAGTTAGCAAGAAGCCTGCCATGGCCATACAGTTTGTAAGCAATATAAGTCTCTGTGTTTACTTGGTTGGGGCTGAGCGGCTGTGGGACTGGTGGGTGAGAGAGATTTGTCCTGACTGTGGGCCAGGCAGGAAAACTTTAGCTACACACAAACTTTATACCAACAGCTGTGGAACATGCAAGGGACCAAACTAGGCCCTCTGCATAAGGGAGACAGTTGTGTAGGTTGGTCTGTTTGAGGGGCCCCTGGCAGTGGAATCAGGATCATGCATGAACTGGCTTTTTGGAACCCCTTATCTATGGTGGGATACCTCATTCAGCCTAGATACAGGTAGGAGGGGCTTGGTCCTGCCTTTACTAAATGTACCAGATTTTGCTGACTCCTCCCCATAGGAGCCCTTGCCCTTTGGAGGATGGACTGGGGGCATGAATAGGGAGAAGGCTGGAGGGGAGAAGGAGGAAGGATGAGTGAAGTATCTGGGGTTGTTTGGTAAAATGAATAAACAAAATTCATTTTTATTATGAAAATTTATTTATTCATTTTACATACCAGTTAAAGATCCCCCTCTTCCCTCTTCCTGCCTTTCCAGACTCTCCTCCAACCCACCTCCTATTCTCTCCTACAAGAACGTAAGGCCTCCCATGGGGAGTCAGTAGAGCCTAGTACATTTAATAGAGGCAGTCCAAGCCCCTCTCACTGCCTCAAGGCTGTGTGAGTTGTCCCATCATAGGTAGTGGGCTCCAAAAGCCTGTTCATGCATCAGGGATGGATTCTGATCCTACTGCCAAGGTGCCCCTTAAGCAGATGAAGCTACACAACTGTCTCACTATGCAGAGGGCCTAGTCCAGTCCCATGCAGGCTCCACAGCTATTGATCTAAATTTCATAAGTTCCCATTAGTTTGGTTTGGTTGTTTCTGTAGGTTTCCCTATCATGATATTGACGCCCTTGCTCATAGAATTCATCTTCTCTCTCTTTGACTGGACTCCTGGAACTCAGCCTGGTGTTTAGCTGTGGGTCTCTGCATCTACTTCCATCAGTTACTGGAGAAAGGCTCTATGATGACAATTAGCATATTCACCTATCTGATTACTGGGGTAAACCAGTTCAGGCACCCTCTTCACTATTGCTAGTAGTCTAATCTGGAGTCATCCTTGGGGATTCCTGGGAACTTCCCTAGGACCCAGTTTCTCCCTATCCCCATGGTGTTTCCCCTATCATGGTATTGCTTTCATTGCTCTCCTACTCCATCCTTGTTCCAGTTCAACCATCCAATTCACTTATGTTCTCATCTCTCATTCCCTACCCTCCATTGCCCACCCCTCATCCCCAGTTTACTCATAGAGATCTCATCTATTTCCCCTTACCAGGGTGATCCATGCATCCCTCTTTGGGTCCTCCTTGTTAGTTAGCTTCTCTGGAGCTGTGGGTTGTAGTCTGGTTATCCTTTGTTTTACATCTAGTATCCTCTTATGAGTGAGTACATACCACATTTGTCCTTCTGAGTCTGGGTTACCTCACTCAGGATGATAGTTTCTAGTTCCATTCATTTGCCTGCAAATTTCATGATGTCATTGTTTTTTACAACTTTATAATACGCCATTGTATATATGTACCACATTTTCTTAACCCATTCTTCAGTTGAGGGGCATCTAGGTTGTTTCCAGGCTCTAGCTGTTACAAATAATGTTGCTATGAACATAGTTGAGCAAGTGCCCTTGTGGTATGACTGAGGATACCTTGTGTGTATGCCCAAGAGTGTATCATTGGGTCTTGAGGTGGATTGATTCCCAGTTTTCTGAGAAACCACTATACTGATTTCCAAAGTGGCTGTACAAGTTCGCACTCTCACCAACAATGGAGAAGTGTTCCCCTTGCTCCGCATCCTCTCCAACATAAGCTGTCATCAGTGTTTTTTATCTTAGCCATTCTGACAGGTATAAGATGGTGTCTCTCAAAGTTGTTTTGATTTGCATGTCCCTGATGACTTAGGATATTGAGCAATTCCTTAAATATCTTTTGGCCATTTGAGATTCTTCTGTTGAGAATTCTCGGTTTAGCTCTGTAGCCCATTTTTAAATTGGATTGTTGGGTATTTTGATGTCTAGTTTCTTGAGTTCTTTATATATTTTGCAGATTATCCCTCTGTCAGATGTGGGGCTGGTGAAAATCATTTCCCATTCTGTAGTCTGTCGTTTTGTCTTATTTAGTGTCCTTTGCCTTACAGAAGCTTCTCAGTTTCAGGAGAAAAGTTCTTAAATTAAATTTTTTAAAAAGGTATGTGAGTAAATTAACCCAAGAGAGAGTTGGCTGGTTATGGTGATATTTATTTGTGCATACCAATAAAGCTTATCTGGGGATCAGAGGGACAAGCCAGCCACTATATTAAACATAGAGGTCAGGCAATGGTAGCACATGCCTTTAATACCAGCACAAGTTAACCATAAAGGTCTGGAGGTCTGTACAGACAGACAGGAAGTGATAGAGGTAGGTGAAATGAGGAAGTGATATAGCTGGGCAGAGAGAGGAAGTAAGTTGGCAGAGCACAGAAAGGTTTACAGGCATGACTATATAGAAAGTAGCTCTCTCTTGGGCTGAGGATTTCCTAGCAGTAAGAATTTGTGGCTGTTGCTTGCTCTATTTCTCTGATCTCTCAACTTACACCCCAATATTTGGCTCTGGGATTTTAATTAATAAGAACTTTTAAGATTCATGTTATAGCTGGCTAGCCCCCTAGCTTATTCTAGATACATGAGCAATAAAATGTTTAATGTCATATTTAAAAAAGAAATTTTTTATTCATTTTACATACCAACCACAGATCTCCCCCTCACCCCTGCTCTAGCTCCCCCTACCTTTCAACCCCAACCCATGCCCCATCCTATCCTCTGAAAATGTAAGGCCTCTCATAGGGAGTCAGCAAAGCCTAGTACATTAAGTTGAGGCAGGTCCAAGCCCCTCTCCATTGCATCAAGGCTATGCAAGTTGTCTCACCATGGGTTATGGGCTCCAAAAAGTCAGCTCATGCACCATGGATAGATCCTGCTCCTAATGACAGGGGGCCCTCAAAGACACCAAGCTACAAAACTGTCTTGCTTATGCAGAGGGTCTTGTCCAGTCCCACGTAGGCTCCAAAGCTGTTGGTCTAAAGTTCATGAGTTCCCACTAGCTTGGCTGGGTTGTCTCTCTAAGTTACCTTTGTCATGGTTTCTTTTCACAGCAATAGAAAAGAAACTGAGACAATGAGTGTCTGAGAGAGTTTGTGAATATACTGCAGCTATTTTCTTAGTCATCTCTGACTTTAGAAGTCAAAATCATTGTTACGAGAAATTCTTTGTGAAATTCTAGCCTCACTAGAAACAAAACTGGCATTCAATATTCTATCTTGGTTATAGACTGATATCCTTCAAAGAATGAAAATAGGTTCAGGTTTCCCAGTTCCAAACATCCATCTTGGTTTTGTTTGTTTAAAAAGAAAAAAAAGCAAAATTTAAAAAGAAAAAAAGAAGAAGAGAAAATTAAATAGAACCTGGGTAGCTCAGAGCAAATAAAGATAGAATAGATATAAACTTACAGCATGGTAGCACCAATAATAGTCACTATGAAAGCTGTGCTGTATTTACTGAAGCATATCACTGCAGCTCAGGAAAGGTTAGGGCAAAAGTACATTTTCCTATCTTAGTAATTAAAAAAAGAATACAGGACTTCATTTCCATAAGAGAAAGGAGTCATTGAAAATCCACTTCCATGACCCAAGGTGCTATCAACTTTCTGCTCTCTGTGATACATACTCTACAAAGACTTTAGTTGTCTGACATCCTGTTAAGAATGACATTAGAGAGGCTGGCCCCCAGCTCCCATCTTGCCCCGGACTTCCCTTCTGAAGCACAGAGGCCAGTCCCCAGCTCCCATCTTGCCCCGGACTTCCCTTCTGAAGCACAGGTGAGTCCCCTAACTTGCCCCCGACCCCATCCCTGGGCACCAGCCACTCCCGGGAAGACCTGCCCAACTTGGCCCCAGGTTCTGGGCACTGGGCAGGTTCCCTTCTAGCCCCACCGGGAAGGATCCCCTTCTCCAAGACCCCTGGCAGACCCTGCAGTCTCCACGCCCTGCCCCCACCCCCATCCGCCTGAGCCCCAAGCCTCTTCCTGAGACTTAGAGGCCGGCCCCCAGCTCCTATCTTGCCCTGGACTTCCCTTCTGAAGCACAGGTGAGTCCCCTAACTTGCCCCCGACCCCATCCCTGGGCACCAGCCACTCCCGGGAAGACCTGCCCAACTTGGCCCCAGGTTCTGGGCACCGGGCAGGTTCCCCTTCTAGCCCCACCGGGAAGGATCCCCTTCTCCAAGACCCCTAGCAGACCCTGCAGTCTCCACGCCCTGCCCCCACCCCCATCCGCCTGAGCCCCAAGCCTCTTCCTGAGACTTAGAGGCCGGCCCCCAGCTCCCATCTTGCCCCAGACTTCCCTTCTGAAGCACAGGTGAGTGCCCTAGCTTGCCCCCGACCCCATCCCTGGGCACCAGCCACTCCCGGGAAGGCCTGCCCAACTTGGCCCCAGGTTCTGGTCACAGGGCAGGTTCCCTCCTAGCCCCACCAGGAAGGATCCCCTTCTCTAAGACCCCTGGCAGACCCTGCAGTCTCCACGCCCTGCCCCCACGCCCATCCACCTGAGCCCCAAGCCTCTTCCTGAGACTTAGAGGCCGGCCCCCAGCTCCCATCTTGCCCCGGACTTCCCTTCTGAAGCACAGAGGCCGGCCCCCAGCTCCCATCTTGCCCCGGACTTCCCTTCTGAAGCACAGCACAGGAGAGAGAGAGAGAGAGAGAGAGAGAGAGAGAGAGAGAGAGAAAGAGAGAGAGAGAAAGAGAGAGGAGAGCACCCATCCTCCCCCCGACATCCCTTCTGAACAAGAGCTTCCATCCTGCCCCGGACTTCCAATTTGGACAAGAGGGCTCCCATCTGGACAAGAGAGAGAGACTTCCTGAATCTGTCAGCTCTGTCTGAACCAAGTGTGCAGATAAGGCCAAGAACGAACCACAAGGAGATGGGCAGACGTCAAGGCAGAAACACATACAACAAAATGAATAGCAATACACCATCACCAGGCCCTAGCCCTCCTCCAACACCTAGACCTGAACATCAGAAATTGGAAGAAGCAGAAGAAAATAGCCTTATGAATGTCATCATGAAGAAGCTAGAGGCTCGTGTAGAGGAAAAGACAAAAAAATGTGAAGAACGTTGTAAACAACTAGAGGAAAGGGCAAACAAATTAGAAGAAATCAATAAAGTCCTGGAAGAGAACAATAAAATACTGAAAGAAAATCAAGAAAAATCAATGAAACAAATGAAGGAAACAGTCCAAGACCTGAAAAGGGAAATAGAAAAAATGAAGAAGACACAAACAGAGGGAATGCTGGAAATAGAAAATCTGAGAAAACGATTGGGAACTTCAGATGCAAGTATAATCAACAGAATGCAAGAGATGGAAGAGAGAATCTCTAGCGTTGAAGATACAATAGAAGAAATAGATTCATCAGTCAAAGAAAACACTAAAGTCAACAAAGTCATGAACCAAAATGTCCAAGAAATTTGGGACACCATGAAAAGACCAAACCTACGAATAATAGGGGTAGAAGAAGGAGAAGAATACCAACTCAAGGGCACAGAAAATATATTCAACAAGATCATAGAAGAAAACTTTCCCAACTTAAAGAAGGAAATGCCTATGAAGATAAAGGAAGCCTATAGAACACCAAACAGACTAGACCCCCAAAAAAAGTCCCCTCGCCACATAATAATTAAACAATTAAACGTACAGAATAAAGAAAGAATATTAAGAGCAGCAAAGGAAAAAGGCCAAGTGACATATAAAGGCAAACCTATCAGAATAACACCCGATTTCTCAATGGAGACTTTGAAAGCCAGAAGGTCCTGGACAGATGTAATGCAGACACTAAGAGACCATGGATGTCAGCCTAGACTAATATACCCAGCAAAACTTTCAATCATCATAGATGGAGTGAACAAGACATTCCATGACAAAGCCAGATTTAAACAATATTTATCCACAAATCCAGCCCTACAGAAAGCACTAGAAGGAAAATTCCAACCTAAGGAAGTCAGATACACCCTCGAAAACACAGGCAATAGATAAAGCCACAACAGTAAACCCTAACGAAGAAAAGTACACACACATCACCACCAAAAAATAACAGGAATGAACAATCACTGGACACTAATATCCCTCAATATCAATGAACTTAATTCACCTATAAAAAGACATAGGCTTACAGAATGGATACGAAAGCAGGACCCATCTTTCTGCTGCATACAAGAAACACATCTCAAATTCAAAGATAGACACTACCTAAAAATAAAAGGCTGGGAAAAGACTTTCCAATCAAACGGTCTTAAGAAACAAGCGGGTGTAGCCATCCTGATATCCAGCAAAATAGACTTCAAACTAAAATCAATCAAAAGAGATCAAGAAGGGCATTACATACTCATCACAGGAAAGATCCACCAAGATGAAGTCTCAAATCTGAACATTTATGCCCCAAACACAAGGGCACCCACATATGTAAAAGAAACATTATTAAAGCTTAAATCACATATAAAACCCCACACATTAATAGTGGGAGACCTCAACACGCCACTTTCACCACTGGACAGATCCCCCAAATCGAAACTTAACAGAGAAATAAAGGACTTAACTGATGTCATGACTCAAATGGACTTAATCGACATCTACAGAACATTCCATCCTAACAAAAAAGAATATACCTTCTTCTCAGCACCCCATGGAACCTTCTCTAAAATCGACCACATACTTGGTCACAAAACAAATCTAAACAGATACAAAAGAATTGGAATAACCTCCTGTGTTCTATCAGACCACCATGGTCTAAAGTTGCATTTCAACAACAACAAAAACTACAGAAAACCTACAATCTCATGGAAACTGAACAATACCCAACTGAATCACCAATGGGTTAAGGAAGAAATAAAGAAAGAAATTAAAGACTTCCTAGAGATCAACGAAAATGAAGACACCACATATCCAAACCTATGGGACACTATGAAAGCAGTACTAAGAGGGAAATTCATAGCACTAAACGCCCACATAAATAAGCTGGAGAAATCTCACACTAGTGACTTAAAAGCACACCTGAAAGTTCTAGAACAGGAAGAAGCAAAGTCTCCTAGGAAAAATAGATGCCAGGAAATTATCAAAGTGAGAGCTGAAATCAATAAAATAGAAACAAAGAGAACAATACAAAAAATTAATGAAACAAAGAGTTGGTTCTTTGAGAAAATCAACAAGATAGACAAGCCCTTATCCAAACTAACCAAAAGACAGAGAGAGAGCATCCAAATCAACAAAATCAGAAATGAAAAGGGGGACATAACAACAGACATTGAGGAAATCCAGAGAATCATCAGGTCATACTTCAAAAACCTCTATTCCACAAAACTGGAAAACCTAAAAGAAATGGATAATTTTCTGGATAGTTACCACATACCTAAATTAAATCAAGACCAGATAAACTATTTAAATAGTCCAATAACCCCTAACGAAATAGAAACAGTCATTAAAAGTCTCCCAACCAAAAAAAGCCCAGGACCAGATGGTTTCAGTGCAGAATTCTACCAGATCTTCAAAGAAGAGTTAATACCAATACTCTCTAAATTGTTCCATACAATAGAAACAGAAGGAACATTACCAAACTCCTTCTATGAGGCTACAACTACCCTGATTCCCAAACCAAACAAGGATACAACAAAGAAAGAGAACTACAGACCGATCTCCCTCATGAACATTGATGCAAAAATACTCAATAAAATACTGGCAAACAGACTCCAAGAACACATCAAAACAATTATCCACCATGATCAAGTAGGATTCATTCCAGGGATGCAAGGATGGTTCAACATACGAAAGTCTGTCAATATGATACACCATATAAACAAACTCAAAGAAAAAAACCACATGATCATCTCACTAGATGCTGAAAAGGCATTTGACAAAATCCAACACCCCTTCATGATAAAGGACCTGGAGCGATCAGGAATACAGGGAACATACCTAAACATAATAAAGGCAATTTACAGCAAGCCAACAGCCAACATCAAATTAAATGGAGAGAAACTCAAAGCAATTTCACTAAAATCAGGAACGAGGCAAGGCTGTCCGCTCTCCCCATACTTATTCAATATAGTACTTGAAGTTCTAGCCAGAGCAATAAGACAACATAAGGAGATTAAGGGGATACAAATTGGAAAGGAAGAAGTCAAGCTTTCCCTATTTGCAGATGACATGATAGTATACTTGAGCAACCCCAAAGATTCCACCAAGGAACTGATACAACTTATAAACACCTTCAGCAACATAGCAGGATACAAGATCAACTCAAAAAAATCAGTAGCCCTCCTATATACAATGGACAAAAAAGCGGAGAAGGAAATCAGAGATACATCACCCTTTACTATAGCCACAAATGACATAAAATACCTTGGGGTAACACTAACCAAGCAAGTGAAGGACCTATATGACAAGAACTTTAAGTCCCTGAAAAAAGAAATTGAAGAAGATGTCAGAAAATGGAAAGATCTCCCATGCTCATGGATAGGCAGAACTAACATAGTAAAAATGGCAATCTTACCAAAAGCAATCTACAGATTCAATGCAATCCCCATCAAAATACCAACACAATTCTTCTCAGACCTGGAAAGAATAATACTCAACTTCATATGGAAAAACAAAAAACCCAGGATAGCCAAAAGAATCCTGTACAATAAAACAACCTCTGGAGGCATCACGATCCCTGACTTCAAGCTGTACTATAGAGCTACAGTAATAAAAACAGCTTGGTACTGGCATAAAAACCGACATGTGGACCAATGGAATCGAATTGAAGACCCTGACATTAATCCACACACCTATGAACAAATAATTTTTGACAAAGAAGCCAAAAGTGCACAATGGAAAAAAGAAAGCATCTTCAACAAATGGTGCTGGCAAAACTGGATATCAACATGTAGAAGGCTGCAAATAGATCCATATCTATCACCGTGCACAAAACTTAAGTCCAAGTGGATCAAGGACCTCAACATAAATCCAGCTACTCTGAACCTGCTAGAAGAGAAAGTTGGAAGTAGTCTTGAACGCATTGGCATAGGAGACCACTTTCTAAATAGAACACCAGTAGCACAGACACTGAGAGAAACAATCAATCAATGGGACCTCTTGAAACTGAGAAGCTTTTGTAGGGCAAAGGATACGGTCAACAAAGCAAAGCGACAGCCTACAGAATGGGAAAAGATATTCACCAATCCCACATCTGACAGAGGACTGATATCCAGAATATATAAGGAACTCAAGAAATTAGACACCAAAATGCCCAACAGTCCAATTAAGAAATGGGCTATAGATCTAAACAGAGAATTCTCAACAGAGGAAACTCAAATGGCTGAAAGACATTTAAGGAATTGCTCAACATCCCTAATCATCAGGGAAATGCAAATCAAAACAACTCTGAGATACCACCTTACGCCTGTCAGAATGGCTAAGATCAAAAACACTGAAGACACCTTATGCTGGAGAGGATGTGGAGCTAGGGGAACTCTCCTCCACTGCTGGTGGGAATGCAAGCTTGTACAACCACTTTGGAAATCAATATGGCGATTTCTTAGAAAATTGGGAATCCATCTCCCCCAAGATCCAGCTATACCACTCTTGGGCATATACCCAAGGAATGCTCAACCACACCACAAGAGCACTTGTTCAGCTATGTTCATATCAGCATTGTTTGTAATAACCAGAGCATGGAAACAACCTAGATGCCCTTCAACGGAAGAATGGATAAACAAAATGTGGTACATATACACAATGGAATACTACTCAGCAGAGAAAAACAATGACATCATGAGGTTTGCAGACAAATGGATGGACCTAGAAAAAATCATCCTGAGTGAGGTATCCCAGACTCAGAAAGACAAACATGGTATGTACTCACTCATAACAGGATACTAGATGTGGTACAAGGATGACTGGACTGCTACTCACATCACCAGGCAGGCTACCTGGAAAACAGGACCCCAAGAAAGACACAGGGATCGCCCAATGACAGAGAAATGGATTGAGATCTACATGAACAGCCTGGACATGAGTGGGGGTAGTGAAGGGCGAGGGTCGAGGGAAAGAGAGCTTGGGTGAGTGGGAGATCCCAGCTGGATCAACAACAGAGAGGGAGAACAAGGAATAGGAGACCATGGTAAATGAAGACCACATGAGAATAGGAAGAAACAAAGTGCTAGAGAGGACCACAGAAATCCACAAAGATACCCCCACAACAGACTGCTGGCAATGGTCGAGAGACAGTCCGAACTGACCTACTCTGGCGATGGGATGGCCAAACACCCTAATTGTCGTGCTAGAAACCTCATCCAACTACTGAGGGATCTGGATGCAGAGATCCATGACTAGGCCCCAGGTGGATCTCTGGGAGTCCAATTAGCGAGAATGAGGAGGGTTTATATGAGCGAGAATTGGTGAGACCAAGGTCGGATTAAGCACAGAGACAAATAGCCGAACGAACGGAAACACATGAAATATGAACCAATGGCTGAGGGGTCACCAACTGGATCAGGCCCTCTGAGTGGGTGAGACAGTTGATTGGCCTGATCTGTTTGGGAGGCATCCAGGCAGTGGTACCGGGTCCTGTGCTCATTGCATGAGTTGGCTGTTTGAAACCTGGGGCCTATGCAGGGTCCCTTGGCTCGGCATGGGAGGAGGGGACTGGACCTACCTGGACTGAATCCACCAGGTTGATCTCAGTCTGTGGGGAAGGCTTTGCCCTGGAGGAGATTGGAATCGGGGGCGGGCTGGGGGGGAAGGTGAGGGGGGCGGGAGGGGGGAGAACAAGGGAATCTGTGGCTGATATGTAGAACTGAATTGTATTGCAAAATAAAAATAAGAAAAATAAATAAAAAATAAATAAAAAATAAAAAAAAATCTAAAAAAAAAAAAAGAATGACATTAGTCCATTGTACTGATGGTACATTAATTTTACTTGAGGAGGAATGAGAGGGAAGCACTCTGGATGCCTTAGAAGTCATTACATGCTGAATGGTTGAAAATAAACCATAAACCTATTCAGTGTCTGGTATTATATGTAAAATTTTAAAGAGCTAATGATCTGAAGAAATGTCTTCTCCATGAAGAGGATGTTATCACATCTTATCATTCCAATAGCTAAACTAGCACATTGCTTGGCATGTGTGTGTGTGTGTGTGTGTGTGTGTGTGTGTGTGTGTGTGTGTACATACTGAGTCTAAAGACCAGCCTTGGATGTCATTCCTCACATGCCATTTACCTTGTTTTTTGAGACGTGGTCTCTCTCCACGATCTGGAGATAACCAGACAACCAAGCAGGTTGAACTGACAAGCCAGTGAGCCCAGGAACCCACCTGTCTCCATCTCCCCAGCACTGAGATTGTGAATATGAGCTACCATACTAGCTTTTGTACATGGGTCCTAGGGACTAGAGCCATGTCTCATGCTTGAATGGCAAGCACTTTGCCAACTGAGCTATGTCTCCAATCCATCTGTGGGTTTTAAGGACAACATAGGTAACATTCATAACTAGCTCTGCCCCTTTTAATGTGTGACATAGAAAATTAAGGATTTAGGTGGGAATTAGTGTGGTGATATTGTGTTCCCCAAAATATTGTGCACCCTAATAAATTTATCTGGGGTCAGAGAACATAACAGCCACTAGGCAGACATAGAGGCCAGAAAATGGTGGCACTCACACCTTTAATCCTAGCATTCCAGAGGCAGAGATCCGACTGGATCTCTGTGAGTTCAAGGCCACACTGGAAACAGCCAGGCATGGTGACTCACACCTTTAATCCCAGAGAGAGAGCCTTTAATCCCAGGAAGTGATGGCAGAAAGCAAAAAGTTATATAAGGCATGAGGACCAGGAAATAGGCAGGTTAAGCTTTTAGGCTTTTAGCAGCAGTCAGCTGAGACCTATTTGGATGAGGACACAGAGGCTTCCAGTCTGAGGAAACAGGATTGGCTGAGGTATTGGCAAGGTGAGGTAGCTGTGGCTTGTTCTGCTTCTCTGATCTTCCAGCATTCACCCCAATACCTGGCTCTGGGTTTGATTTTATTAATAAGAACTTTTAAGATTCATGCTACAAGTTAGCATGAAGCTCAGTTTTCAGTGTGGACTACATTCCTGCTCAGCCTTATATGATCCCACTGAACTGAAGGTATTTATAGTTAGAGATGCCTTCTGGAGTGTCTGCAAAACCCCAACAGATTTGCAGTATAGATCATAAGAGTTTTGTTAACATTTACTTTCTTGTATTAATGTTTCAAAAGCAAATCACAGAACTTGCTGTTCACATAGTGCTCCTAATGCCTGAGAGAGAGCCTAAGAACTAGACTGAGACATCAAGTGACTGAGAGCCGGAATTGTCCATCACAAGCTGATATCAGCACCTCTTTGAAATCACACTGGTGGGGAGGGGTTGGGGGGTCAGGAATAGAATCAATCTATCACAGACAAGGAATGATTCATTTGTCTCTAAGCCTGGGTAGCTTTAGAAACCAAAAGCAAAACATATAAATAGTCAGCACAGACACCAGTCATCCATCTCTGTTGTATCACAACCTCTTCCTCCACTCACGCTTAAGATTTAAAGGGTTGGTAAGAGAAGCATCCTCAATAAAAGGATAGAAAGAGCAAGTTCTGTCCTAGTTCAGAAATGGATCATCCTTGTTTGCTGGTGTGAGTAAAAATAGACTGCAGTTTCTCTCCAAAAATGTCACTTGTGGAGATAGATACTTTAACAACAGCAATGAGGAAAACTCCTTGCAAGAAATAGAGCAGTACATGTGTTTATCATTTTTAGAGAAGGGAGTAGTGGACTTGAAGTAAAACCTTTTCTATCTATCTGTTCACCCACCCATCCATCCATCTGCACCTGAATCTACAGATCTGAGTAGTCTGGTTGAGATTTGATAATAGATTGGAGGCAAGAAAATCTAGAAGTATGTGTGTGAAAATATGGAAATGGACAATAAAAACCTCTGTGGTTCATGTCAGTGACTAGAAAAGAAACCATTATAGAAGCCCTCAATAGTCAGAAGAAGAAAATCATTTGGTTGTCTGCATCAACTAGATCTACCTCACCCCAAGTTTGCCCAGTGAGAACAAGGACATACTATCCCAGCTTCAGAAAGAGAGACTATTCAAGAGCCCAAGGTACTAGTAAATCTAGAAATACTCTGCTGCCAGATAGTATGGTATCCTTTATTTCTAGACTGAGGTTGCTTCCTAATAGCAACAGAGTTATTGACCTACTGACCTCATAACATGGTACAAGTGTGTCAAGAACTTGCCATCACACCCATATGTTAAACCTCTTCTATCCTGGAGGAATTCATAGGCTTATCTTACTGGTGTTGACTACTGTTACAAAATTTATCAAAAAATACCATAGACAAAGTATTTTCTCTGAAATAATAGACATGTTACAAATATTGGAGAAATGGTCCTATTATACTCAAGAAGGTTTCAGATGACCCATTGTGAACTGCTATCCTAGGGTTGCTGGGTTGAATGACTTTAGGGGAATCTACTGACATAATAGATGACCTGGACCATATTTTCTTGGATAGATTTTGAAAAAGAAATAAAATGATAAGGTTGAACTCACAAGTATTTGCTTTCTAGTTATTATTCCCCTATGTATTTACCATACTAATCAATTCTTTTTTAAAATTATGTATCTGTTTATTATTAGTATATGTACATATGTGTGTGTGTGTGTGTGTGTGTGTGTGCTTGTGCCTGTAGTGTGTGAGTGATGGGGCACACCTGTGGAGGTCAAAGGATGACTTGCTTCTGGTGTCAGTTCCCTCCTTCTAACATGTGAACCTCCAGGTATTGAACTAAGGTCATCAAGTCCTCACACTCATCACAGGACCACCCTCCTCAGACTGCTCAGTAGTTCTCATGGGGAAAAAAGAGACTTAAACAAAGTGTTCCTAATTAGATAGAAATGAACTCTATCCAACACCTGTGCCCATGTTTCTAGCTTCTAACAAGATCACACTGAAAGTTTGTCTTCAAATTTCTTTGTTTTCAAAGAGAAACTTGTACTTTGTATGTTTATGTATAAATTAAAATCAGAGGTAGTGAGACAATTCAATGTGTAAAGGCACTTGCTACCAAGCCTGGCGACCTTAGAACTAAAACTCCAAAGAACGAAAGAAAGAATTGAGTTCTGCAAGTTGTCCTCTAACCTATGTACATCTCACATCATACATATGCACAATAATAACAGTAATAATAATAATATAAAAACATTTAAAATGAAATTAATTTTTTAGTTTTCAGTACTCCTTAATATCTGTGATTTATACTACTAAATTTGAAACCAAGAACAAAACTGAATAGGAGTTTCATAACAATAAATGAAATATGTATACCATCCACCCTAACAATGGTTGTAATTGTAAGTAGAGGAATCACCTGCTGGAAGTGTATGAAATATCCTGGCTGACTTTTCTTTATCCTTTTTCTAACTAGGATCTTGTTCTATATCCTAGGCTTCACTGAAAAACCTATATAGTCCTGGCTGGCCTTATGAACATTCTACCTCATCCATCCAAATATTTATGCATATACACATAACTGCAAACTGATATTGAAGCTATGTGCTATAATTTCTGGTGCCTGTCTGACTTTTCTATTTAGTAGAATGGTACACAATTGAGGGATCTTTGATAGACTTCCATATATACATTTGATTATGGATGTTTTTTAAACTAAAAATAAGGTTTAAACCTACCTAAAAAACAGAATTTAATTACTGGCTAAACATTAGACTATTAAAAAAATATTGAAAAGGATAATGCTTGCTAAGCAAAAATGACAAATTATCTGGTAGTATAACACTAACAATTTGTTTCTGTTTGTTTATTTTGTGGATTACATCAATTGATTTTTGTATATTGAATCATCCCTATATCTCTGGAAAGAAGCCTACTTGACCATAGTAAATGATTGCTTTATGTGTTCTTGGATTTGGTTTGCAAGTATTTTATTGAGTATTCTTACATCTATGTTCATAAGAAAAACCAGTCTGAAATTTTATTTCCTTGTTTGGTCATTGTATGGTTTGAGTATCAGAGAAACAATGGCCTCACAAATGAATTGGACAATGTTCCCTCTGTTTCTATTTTTAGAAATAATTGGAGGAACATCAGTGTTAACTCTTCTTTGAAAATCTAGTAGAATTCTATGGTAAAACCACCTGGCCCTGGGATTTTGTTTTGCTTGTTTGTTGTTTGTTTTGTTTGTGAGGTTTGTTGTTGTTATTGTTCTTTGGTATTTTGTTTTGTTTTTTTGGATGGGAGACTTATAATGACTGCTTCTATTTCACTAAGAGTTATAGGTTTGTTTAAATTGCTTATCTGATCTTGATTTAACTTTGATAAGTGATATCTAACAAAATTCTTCATTTCTTTTAGAATTTTCAATTTGGTAGAATATAGGTTTTTAAAGTATGTCCTTATGATTCTCTGGATTTTCCCAATGTCTCTTGTTATGTGTGCCTTTTCATTTCCTATTTTGTTAATTTGGATATTCTCTCTCTGCATTTTAGTTAATTTTGATAAGGGTTTGCGGATCTTACTAGTGTTCTCAAAGAATCAACTCTTTGTTTTATTGATTCTTTGTATTGTTTTCTCTCTCTCTGTCTCTGTCTCTACATATATATATATATATATATATATATATATATATATATATATATATAACATATATATATATATATAATTAACTTAATTTCACATATCAGACCATGAAAGGACAATTCTCAACTTCATATGGAAACACAAAAAGACAAAGGATAGCTAAAACAATGATGAACTCCAGAAGGTCTCACCATTCTTGATCTCAAGTTGTACTATAAAGCTAATACAATACAATAGTATAATTGTAATAAGAACAGCATGACATTGACATAAAAACAAATGGGTTGTTCAATAGAATTGAATTGAAGACACAGACATAAACCCAAACACCCATGGATATGTGATTTTTTTTAATAAAGAAGTCAGATCGGATTGTCGCTCGACCATTGCCAGCAGTCTGTTGTGGGGGTATCTTTGTGGTTTTCTGTGGGCCTCTCTAGCACTTTGTTTCTTCCTATTCTCATGTGGTCTTCATTTACCATGGTCTCCTATTCCTTGTTCTCCCTCTCTGTTTTTGATCCAGCTGGGATCTCCCACTCACCCAAGCTCTCTTTCCCTCGACCCTCGCCCTTCACTACCCCCACTCCTGTCCAGGCTGTTCATGTAGATCTCATTCCATTTCTCTGTCGTTGGGCGATCCCTGTGTCTTTTTTGGGGTCCTGTTTTCCAGGTAGCCTGCCTGGTGATGTGAGTAGCAGTCCAGTCATCCTTGTTCCACATCTAGTATCCTGTTATGAGTGAGTACCTACTCTGGTGATGGGATGGCCAAACACCCTAATTGTCGTGCTAGAAACCTCATCCAACTACTGATGGACCTGGAGGCAGAGATCCATGACTAGGCCCCAGGTGGATCTCTGGGAGTCCAATTAGCGAGAATGAGGAGGGTTTATATGAGAGAGAATTGTTGAGACCAAGGTCGGATAAAGCACAGAGACAAATAGCCAAACAAACGGAAACACATGAAATATGAACCAATGGCTGAGGGGTCACCAACTGGATCAGGCCCTCTGAGTGGGTGAGACAGTTGATTGGCCTGATCTGTTTGGGAGGCATCCAGGCAGTGGGACCGGGTCCTGTGCTCATTGCATGAGTTGGCTGTTTGAAACCTGGGGCCTATGCAGGGTCCCTTGGCTCAGCATGGGAGGAGGGGACTGGACCTACCTGGACTGAGTCCACCAGGTTGATCTCAGTCTGTGGGGAAGGCTTTGCCCTGGAGGAGATTGGAGTGGGGGGCGGGCTGGGGGGAAGGTGAGGGGGGCGGGAGGGGGGAGAACAGGGGAATCTGTGGCTGATATGTAGAACTGAATTGTATTGCAAAATAAAAATTAAAAAAAAAAATAAAGAAGTCAGAAATACACACAGGAAGAAAGACAATATCTTCAACAAATAGTGCTTGTCAAACTGGATATCTGCATGTTGAAAAATGCAAATAGATACTTATTTATCACCCCACACAAAACTCAACTTCAAGTGGATCAAAGACCTCAACAGAGAGCCTGATACACTGAACCTGATAGAAGAGAAAATGGGAGTAGCATTGAGATCATTGGCGCAGAAGAAGACTTTCTGAACAGAACACTACTAGTGCAGGCACTAAGATCAACAATTAATAAAAGGGACCTCATGAAACTGAAAAGCTTTTGAAGGGCAAAGGATACCACCAATTCAGAAAAAGCAGCAACCTACAGAATGGAAAATGATGTTTACCAACTCAACAACCAATAGAGAACTAATATCCAAATTATATAAAAAAATCAAGAAACTAGATATCAAAAAACCAAATAACCCAATTAAAAATGGGGTACAGATCTAAACACAGACTTCTCAATAGAGGAAACTCAACACATATCCATGGGTGTTTGGCTGAGAAATACTTTAAGAAATGTTCAGTGTCCTTACCCAGCAGGGCAATGCAAATCAAAACTACTCTGAGATTCCATCTTACACCTGTCAAAATGGCAAGATCAATAACATAAGTGACAGCTCATGCTGGAGAAGATGTGGAGCAAAATGAACACTCCTCTGTTGCTTGTGGGAGTGCACACTTGTACAGCTACTATGGAAATCAATATGGCGGTACCACAGAAAGATGGAAATTGATCTACCTCAAGATCCAGCTTAACCACTTTTGGCCATATACCTAGAGACTATTTCATCCTACCAGAAGGACATTTACATAATAATGTATATTGGTGCTCTATCCATAATTGCAAGAAAGTGGAAACAACCTAGATGATCCTCACCAGAAGAATGAATAAAGAAAAGCAGTACATTTACACATTGGAATATAATTCAGCTATTAAAAATGATATTATTAAATTTGCAAGCAAATCAGTGAAACTAGAAAAAATAATCCTGAATGAGGTTACCCATATTCAGAAAGATAAATGTGTTATATATCCATTTATATGTGGATATTAGCTATTAAGTAAATGATGACCAAGCTACAATCCATAGACCCAGAGAAGTTAGGAGTAGAGGAAAAGACTAGGGGGATACAGAGATCTCCCTGGGAGAGGGAAATAGAATGAATTTTATGGGTGGAATGTAGTGGGGGGATGAGAAGGGGAGGATCAGGTGAGAAGGGGAAGGAAAGATAGGATTGATAGGAAGGAATAAGGGCATAGATAGCTGGAAAAAAATAACAATTTATGACTACTTTTGCTCATATTGACAGCAATTGTGTGAAGTCCAAAGCATTCTATAGGAGTGTGTAGTCTGTTTGGATGTAAGAAGGTAGCCTATCAAGCTATGATAGTTATTTGCATCTTGATTTAATTTGGGAGGTATTTAAACGTTCCTAATAGTTCAATGTGTTTCTTGATTTATAAATGTGTCAAGCCTAACAAATCTGGTACAGTGAAATGCAATCTAACTACCATGAGTATAAAAATAAAACTTTATTTTCTTTAGTGTACAGTGGAGAGTTTATTAAACACTGAAAGAAATCTATTAGTAAAATAGACCATTAAGAAAATAAAGGCAAAAATCTGTGAAGTATTGTTCATACAGTGTGATTTCAGAATAGATACTCAATTATTTCTTGCCTTAATATGAAGATAGTACCTTTGAATTTTTTTTACAGTAGGTAAGCATATAGGCCATAGTTCACAGCCTAAGTGGCACATTAGAATCAACTAGAGATCAACATAGGACTGATACATAAAACTTACCACAGCAATCAAATGGATGCTTCTATGTAGAATGTGGGCATCTATGCTATTTTTTAAACTCCCCAGATGACTCTAAACAACAGCCAGATTGAAGGCAAATGGTTTTGCACGCATTATGTCTTAGCAGAGGAGTGCAAGGATGACTCCTATTGATGCAAAAATGCTTGACAAATACATTCAAAATGTAAGTTAGCATTAAATGAGTAGGTTGCCAACACTTGTGAAAATATATTTTTATGCAGCACAATGACAGAAACGAGTATGTTTTAGAGGAGAAATGATAGCTGCTACCACAGTAGCCATGCAAGAATGAGAGTAATCACTTCTGTGGAGGCACACTAGCGGTTAAATGATAAAAGAATTGATACAGTGGTGCTGATAATTATTAAAGCCAATCACTAATTAAGAAATACTTTAGGTATCTTATAATGTAATTGGAGGGGAAGTCTAGAATATACAAGTTTATTTGCTACTGAAAAGAGTTGCTGGAATTAATACTTGGAATAAAACTAGAATATTTTTTAAAAAATTTATTTCAAATATCGTCGTCGTCATCAACTTTTAATTATTCAACAGTGTTTCATAGCGATAAGTACTGAGATAGTTGAGATTTTTAAAAATTAAAAGCAATGATAGGCTCATAATGGCATTAAAATATATGTTTGCTAATTATTTTCTAAAAATTAATTGAGGATGGCTTCATGTAATCCTACCCCTCCCTTCTGATAATAATTATAACTTTAATAACTATTATAATAACTTAATAATTCTCAGAGGAGGGTACTCATTCATTATCTTCAGTTTCATACCTTCTACTGAGCCTATTAGACCCTAGCAGCTATTTCCAGAACCATGGCCACACAGATGTCCCTTGTAGCTTAAGTTTTCCTGCCTGGCCCACAGTCAGGACAAATCTCTTTCACCTGCCAGTCCCACAGCCGTTCAGACCCGACCAAGTAAACACAGAGATTTATATTGGTTACAAACTGTATGGCCGTGGCAGGCTTCTTGCTAACTGTTCTTACAGCTTAAATTAATCCATTTCCATTAATCTATACCTTGCCACATGGCTCGTGGCTTACTGGTATCTTCCCATGCTGTTTGTCATCATGGCGGCTGGCAGTGTCTCTCTCACCCAGCTTCCTGTTCTCTCAATTCTCCTCTCTGTTAGTCCCGCCTATACTTCCTGCCTGGTCACTGGCCAATCAGTGATTTATTTATTGACCAATCAGCAACACATTTGACATACAGACCACCCCACAGCAGTCCCTGGGTAAACTTGGTAGATCACAAAACAAAGCAAGAGGGCATGAATGTGGGAAAAGGAGTTGTAGGGTGAAGGAAGGCCTGGAAGGAGTGGAAGGGATATAAGAATGGGTGGAGGATTAAGAGTAATCAGAATACATTATCTGCATGAATAAGCTTATCAAAGGGCAAGATTAATTGAGATACATGAGGAAAAAGTAAAGGATTGAGCCCATCAACTCTCTGTTGTGACTGAAGGGCTGATGAGACCCCATCACTTCCTGAGGAATTATTGGCAGTTAATATTTGCTGAAGACAGGGGAAACATTTCTTTATTGATGTAGCTACTAGTAAGTTGCTCATGCCCCACACTCATGTTCCTGTAAGCAACCCCATTAAACTAAATGGATCATTAAAAAGGTTAAAAACATAAAGGTAGAAGGGGTACTTGGAAAGGAAGAAGATCTGTAGAAGTGAGGGGTGTGCAAGAGAGAGTAATGGGTGACTATGATCAAAATATATTATATGTGTGTGTATGTGTGTGTGTGTGTGTGTGTGTATGAAAATGTAAAACAAGATATCTAATAGCAAAACTTCAAGTATTTTTTTTATTTTTTCTTTTACTGAAAATATATTTTTTTCTATGCAGTATATTCTGATTATGGTTTCCTCTTCCCCAACTCCTCCAATTCCTTCCCACTCCCCCCTGCACCCAAATCTACACCCTTCCAGTCTCTCTTCAGAAAGTGAATGTGTATCTAAAACTGTCTATTTTATTTCCCCTTCCTAGGGAGATCCATCCCTAAGCCCTAGTCCCTTATTCTATACATAAACTCTGTGATTATATGTATTTTAGCTTGCTTATTGAAAATGTAACACCTAAAATACACATTATTTTGTTCTTTCTGGGTCTGGGTTACTGCATTAGTTAGGGTTTCTATTGCTGGGACAAAACACCATGACCAAAAAGCAAGTTGGGAAGGAAAGGGTTTGTTCAGCCTACATTTCCTGTATTGCTGTCCATCATAAAAAGAAGTCAGGGCAGGAACTCAAACAGGGCAGGAAGCTGAAGGTAGGAGCTGATGCAGAGACTATGGAAGGGTGCTGCTTACTGGCTTGCTTCCCCATCGCTTGCTCAGCCTGCTTTCTTATAGAACCCAGGACCACTTGCCCAGGGATAGCACCACTCACAATGGGCTGCTCTCCCCTCCCCCACTATTGATCACTAATTGAGAAAATACCTTACAGCTGGATCTCAGGAAGGCCTTTCCTCAGCTGAATCTTCTTCCTCTCTTATGATCCTAGCTTGTGTCAAGTTGACACAAAATCAGCCAGTACAGTTACCTACCTCAGGGTGTTTTTTTTTTAGTTCCATCCATTTACCTCTGAATTTCTTTACTTCACTTTTAAACAGTTTAGTAATATTCCATTGTGTAAATGTATCACATTTTATCTATCCACTCACCTGTGGGTGGACATCTAGGCTGTTCCCAATTTCTGGTTGTTATTAATAGAGCAGTAAAGAACACAGTTGAGCAGATGTCTCTGTAGTAGGATGAATCATCCTTTGGGTGATACAGCTGGATCTTGAGGTAGATCTATTCCCAGATTTCTGAGAAATTGCCATACTGATTCTCATAGTGGCTGTACAATTTTGCAGCCACCAGCAACGGATAAGTGTCCCCTTTGCTCCACATCCTTACCAGCATGATCTATCATTTGTTTCATTCATCTTGGCCATTCTGACTTGGCCATTTCCTCAAGATCAAAGGAAAGTTTTGATTTGCAATTCCCTGATGACTAAGGAGCTTAAACATTTCTTTAAGTGTTTCTCAGTCATTTTTATGTCATCTTTTAAGAATTCTCTGTTTAGGTTTGTGCTCCATTTTTAATTGGATTATTTGTTGTTGTTTTCTTGGTATCCAGTTTCTTCAGTTTTTTCTTTAATAATTTTAGATATTAGCTGTGGTGATATTTTATTTGTGCTGAAATGTGATGATATTTTATTTGTGCGTTAATAAATAAAGCTTGCCTGGAGATCGGGGGGGGGGGGAAGGCCAGCCATTTTAAGTAAACAAAGAAGTCAGGCAGCACATGCCCTTTATCCCTTAGCAGGCAGGATCTCTGTGTATTCAAGGCCACACTAGGGAACAGATCCAAGCATGGTGACACATGCCTTTAATCCCAGTACCAATCATAGAGACCTGGAGGTCTGTAGAGACAGACAGACAGTGAGAGAGCCGTGTAGGAAGAGGAAGTGAGGTAGCTGGGCTAAGAGCCAATAAAAGGGCAGAAAACAAGGCATATAAGCCTGGGTAGACAGGAAGTCACTCTCCTTGGAAGCTGTGGAGTTGGTGAGGTGAGGTTATCTGGTGGCTTTCCGTATTTCCCTGATCTCTCTAAGGCTTTAACCCAAATTTCTGGCTCTGTGTTTTTTATTTAATAAGGCCATTTACAAATTTGTGTTACAATTAGCTGTCCATTGGATATATAGTTGTTAAAAATCTTTTCTCATTATGTAGTCTGCTGCTTTGCCTAAATGATGATATCCTTTGCTGTGCAGAAGCTTTTCAGTTTCATAAGGTCTCATTTATTAATTGTTGATTTTAAGTGCCTGTGCTAATGGAGTTCTGTTCAGAAAGTTTTTCTCTCTGCCAATGAGTTCAAGACTATTCCCTACTTTCTTTTCTATCAGATTCATTATATAGGGGTTTATATTGAGGTTTTTGATCCATTTGAAGTTGAATTTTGTGCAGGGTGACAGTGTGCATCTATTTGCATTTTTCTTTGTGCAGCCATCCAGTTTGATAAGGATCATATGTTGAAGATGGTGTCTTGTTTCCAGTGTGTATTTGTAGCTTGCTGTAAATTGCCTCTTTTAATCTGAAGCTTGTGCCTTGTATTCCTAGTTTTTCCAGGACTTTTATCATGAAACAGTGTTAGATTTTTGTCAAAAACCTTTTCTGCATCTAATGAGATGATCATGTGGTTTTTGTCTTTCATTCTGTTATATGGTGGATTACATTTATCAACTTATGTGTGTTGAACCATCCCTGAATCTCTTGGATGAAGCCTACTTGATCATGGAGGATGACCTTTTTGATGTGATCGTGGGTTTGGTTTACAAGTATTTTTTGCCTCTATGTCCATAAGGGAAATTGGTCTCTGATGCTCTCTGTTAGGTCTTTGTGTGGTTTAGGTATCAGGGTAACAGTGGCCTCATAAAAAAGAATAGACAATGTTCACTCTGCTTCTATTTTGTGGAATAATTTGAGGAGTATTGGGTTTCATTCTTCTTTGAAAGTTTAGCAGAATTCTGTTCTAACACCCTGTGGCTCTGTACAATTTTTGTTATTATTAATGTTAAGAGACTCTTAATGCTTCAGTTTTTCTAGGGGTTATAGTTCTGTTTAAGTTGCTTACTGGCTCTAATTTAACCTTGGTAGGTGGTATATATTAAAAAATTACCCATTTCTTTTAGATTTTTCCCATTTGGTGGAGAACAGACTTTAAAGTATGTCTTTATGAGTCTCTGAATTTCCACAGTATCTGTTGTTATGTCCTCATTTTCATTTCTGATTTTGTTAATTTAGATCTTCTCTCTGCTTTTTAATTAAATTAGATAAGTATTTGTCAATCTTACTGATTTTCGCAAAGAACCAACTCTTTGTTTCCTTGATTCTTTACAATTTTTTTATTTCTCCCTTATTGGTTTCAGCCCTGATTTGATTATTTCTTGTCATATACTCTTTTGGGGTATGATTTCTTCTTTTTATTGTGGAGTTTTCAAGTTTTCCCTTAAGTTACTAGTATTAGACCTCTCCATTTTTTTTTAATTTTTATTTTGCAATACAATTCAGTTCTACATATCAGCCACAGATTCCCTTGTTCTCCCCCCTCCCGCCCCCCTCACCTTCCCCCCCAGCCCGCCCCCGATTCCAATCTCCTCCAGGGCAAAGCCTTCCCCACAGACTGAGATCAACCTGGTGGATTCAGTCCAGGTAGGTCCAGTCCCCTCCTCCCAGGCTGAGCCAAGGGACCCTGCATAGGCCCCAGGTTTCAAACAGCCAACTCATGCAATGAGCACAGGACCCGGTGCCACTGCCTGGATGCCTCCCAAACAGATCAGGCCAATCAACTGTCTCACCCACTCAGAGGGCCTGATCCAGTTGGTGACCCCTCAGCCATTGGTTCATATTTCATGTGTTTCCGTTCGTTCGGCTATTTGTCTCTGTGCTTAATCCGACCTTGGTCTCAACAATTCTCGCTCATATAAACCCTCCTCATTCTCGCTAATTGGACTCCCAGAGATCCACCTGGGGCCTAGTCATGGATCTCTGCATCCAGATCCCTCAGTAGTTGGATGAGGTTTCTTGCATGACAATTAGGGTGTTTGGCCATCCCATCACCAGAGTAGGTCAGTTCGGACTGTCTCTCGACCATTGCCAGCAGTCTGTTGTGGGGGTTTCTTTGTGGATTTCTGTGGGCCTCTCTAGCACTTTGTTTCTTCCTATTCTCATGTGGTCTTCATTTACCATGGTCTCCTATTCCTTGTTCTCCCTCTCTGTTGTTGATCCAGCTGGGATCTCCCACTCACCCAAGCTCTCTTTCCCTCGACCCTCGCCCTTCACTACCCCCACTCATGTCCAGGCTGTTCATGTAGATCTCATTCCATTTCTCTGTCATTGGGCGATCCCTGTGTCTTTCTTGGGGTCCTGTTTTCCAGGTAGCCTGCCTGGTGATGTGAGTAGCAGTCCAGTCATCCTTGTTCCACATCTAGTATCCTGTTATGAGTGAGTACATACCATGTTTGTCTTTCTGAGTCTGGGATACCTCACTCAGGATGATTTTTTCTAGATCCATCCATTTGTCTGCAAACCTCATGATGTCATTGTTTTTCTCTGCTGAGTAGTATTCCATTGTGTATATGTACCACATTTTGTTTATCCATTCTTCCATTGAAGGGCATCTAGGTTGTTTCCATGCTCTGGCTATTACAAACAATGCTGATATGAACATAGCTGAACAAGTGCTCTTGTGGCGTGGTTGAGCATTCCTTGGGTATATGCCCAAGAGTGGTATAGCTGGATCTTGAGGGAGATGGATTCCCAATTTTCTAAGAAATCGCCATATTGATTTCCAAAGTGGTTGTACAAGCTTGCATTCCCACCAGCAGTGGAGGAGAGTTCCCCTAGCTCCACATCCTCTCCAGCATAAGGTGTCTTCAGTGTTTTTGATCTTAGCCATTCTGACAGGCGTAAGGTGGTATCTCAGAGTTGTTTTGATTTGCATTTCCCTGATGATTAGGGATGTTGAGCAATTCCTTAAATGTCTTTCAGCCATTTGAGTTTCCTCTGTTGAGAATTCTCTGTTTAGATCTATAGCCCATTTCTTAATTGGACTGTTGGGCATTTTGGTGTCTAATTTCTTGAGTTCCTTATATATTCTGGATATCAGTCCTCTGTCAGATGTGGGATTGGTGAATATCTTTTCCCATTCTGTAGGCTGTCGCTTTGCTTTGTTGACCATATCCTTTGCCCTACAAAAGCTTCTCAGTTTCAAGAGGTCCCATTGATTGATTGTTTCTCTCAGTGTCTGTGCTACTGGTGTTCTATTTAGAAAGTGGTCTCCTATGCCAATGCGTTCAAGACTACTTCCAACTTTCTCTTCTAGCAGGTTCAGAGTAGCTGGATTTATGTTGAGGTCCTTGATCCACTTGGACTTAAGTTTTGTGCACGGTGATAGATATGGATCTATTTGCAGCCTTCTACATGTTGATATCCAGTTTTGCCAGCACCATTTGTTGAAGATGCTTTCTTTTTTCCATTGTGCACTTTTGGCTTCTTTGTCAAAAATTATTTGTTCATAGGTGTGCGGATTAATGTCAGGGTCTTCAATTCGATTCCATTGGTCCACATGTCAGTTTTTATGCCAGTACTCAATAAAATACTGGCAAACAGACACCAAGAACACATCAAAACAATTATCCACCGTGATCAAGTAGGATTCATTCCAGGGATGCAAGGATGGTTCAACATACGAAAGTCTGTCAATGTGATACACCATATAAACAAACTCAAAGAAAAAAACCACATGATCATCTCACTAGATGCTGAAAAGGCATTTGACAAAATCCAACACCCCTTCATGATAAAGGTCCTGGAGCGATCAGGAATACAGGGAACATACCTAAACATAATAAAGGCAATTTACAGCAAGCCAACAGCCAACATCAAATTAAATGGAGAGAAACTCAAAGCAATTCCACTAAAATCAGGAACGAGGCAAGGCTGTCCGCTCTCCCCATACTTATTCAATATAGTACTTGAAGTTCTAGCCAGAGCAATAAGACAACATAAGGAGATTAAGGGGATACAAATTGGAAAGGAAGAAGTCAAGCTTTCCCTATTTGCAGATGACATGATAGTATACTTGAGCAACCCCAAAGATTCCACCAAGGAACTGATACAACTTATAAACACCTTCAGCAACATAGCAGGATACAAGATCAACTCAAAAAAATCAGTAGCCCTCCTATATACAATGGACACCCTTTACTATAGCTACAAATGACATAAAATACCTTGGGGTAACACTAACCAAGCAAGTGAAGGACCTATATGACAAGAACTTTAAGTCCCTGAAAAAAGAAATTGAAGAAGATGTCAGAAAATGGAAAGATCTCCCATGCTCATGGATAGGCAGAACTAACATAGTAAAAATGGCAATCTTACCAAAAGCAATCTACAGATTCAATGCAATCCCCATCAAAATACCAACACAATTCTTCTCAGACCTGGAAAGAATAATACTCAACTTCATATGGAAAAACAAAAAACCCAGGATAGCCAAAAGAATCCTGTACAATAAAACAACCTCTGGAGGCATCACGATCCCTGACTTCAAGCTGTACTATAGAGCTACAGTAATAAAAACAGCTTGGTACTGGCATTTTTTTTAATGCAGGCATTTAGTGCTATTCGGTTGCCTCTTAGAACCACCTTCATGGTGCCCTGTAAGTTTGGGTATGTTGTGCTATCATTTTCATTCTATTCTAAAAATTTTTAATTTCTTTCTTAATTTCTGACTGGACCCATTTTTCATTTAGTAGGAAGTTATTCAGTGTCCATGAGTTTGTAAGCTTTCTGTTCTTGTTGATATCCAGCTTTAATCCATGGTGGTCAGTTAGGATTCAGAGTTTGTTTTTTGTTTTTTCAATTTTCTTATATCTGTTCAGACTTGGTTGGTGTCCAGCTATATGGTCAACTTTTGAAAAAAAAATTCCATGAACTGTGAGACAATGATTCATTCTTTTGTGTTTTGGTGAAATGCTATGTAAACATCTGTTAGGTAAAATGTTATCTCCAACATTTTGTAAAATGTTATCTCCAACATTTCCCTGTTCTGTTTTTGACTGTATGAACTGTCTATTGGCAAGAGTGGGTATTGAAGTCTATCACTATCAGTGTGTGAAGGCCAGTATGTGATTTAAGCTGCAGTAGTGCTTTTCCTATGAACCTGGGTGTTCTTTTGTTTGGTTCATATATGTTTAGACTTGTAATATCCCCGTGGTAGACGTTTTGCTTTGGTGAGTATATTGTGTCCCTTCCTATCTATTATGATTAGTTATAGTTTGTGAGATATTAAAGTGGCTACACTGGATTGCTTTTTGGGTATGTTTGCTTGGAATATGTTCTTACATCTAATACATGTAGATACATGTCTCAGGTTGTCCAATTCATGAATTTTTTTTTTTGCAATACAGTTCAGTTCTATATATTAGCCACAGATTCCCTTGTTCTCCCCCCTCCCACCCCCCTCACCTTCCCCCCAGCCCACGCCATATTCCCACCTCCTCCAGGGCAAAGCCTCCCCCTCGGACTGAGATTAACCTGGTAGACTCAGTTCAGGCAGGTCCAGTCCCCTCCTCCCAGGCCAAGCCAAGTGACCCTGCATAGGCCCCAGGTTTCAAACAGCCAACTCATGCAATGAGCACAGGACCTGGTCCCACTGCCTGGATGCCTCCCAAACAGATCAAGCCAATCAACTGTCTCACCCATTCAGAGGGCCTGATCCAGTTGGGGACCCCTCAGCCATTGGTTCATAGTTCATGTGTTTCCATTGGTTTGGCTATTTGTCCCTGTGCTTTATCCAACTTTTGTCTCAATAATTCTCACTCATATAAACCCTCCTCATTCTCGCTAATTGGACTCCCAGAGATCCACCTGGGGCCTAGTCATGGATCTCTGCATCCAGATCCCTCAGTAGTTGGATGAGGTTTCTTGCATGACAATTAGGGTGTTTGGCCATCCCATCACCAGAGTAGGTCAGTTCAGGCTGTCTCTTGACCATTGCCAGCAGTCTGTTGTGGGGCTATGTTTATGGATTTCTGTGGGCCTCTCTAGCACTTTGCTTCTTCCTATTCTCATGTGGTCTTCATTTACCATGGTCTCCTATTCCTTGTTCTCCCTCTCTGTTGTTGATCCAGCTGGGATCTCCCACTCATCCAAGCTCTCTTTCCCTCGACCCTCGCCCTTCACTACCCCCACTCATGTCCAGGCTGTTCATGTAGATCTCATCCATTTCTCCGTCATTGGACGATTCCCGTGTCTTTCTTTGGGTCCTTTTTTCCAGGTAGCCTCCCTGGTGATGTGAGTAGCAGTCCAGTTATCCTTGTTCCACATCTAGTATCCTATGAGTGAGTACATACCATGTTTGTCTTTCTGAGTCTGGGTTTCCTCACTCAGGATGATTTTTTCTAGATCCATCCATTTGTCTGCAAACCTCATGATGTCATTGTTTTTCTCTGCTGAGTAGTATTCCATTGTGTATATGTACCACATTTTGTTTATCCATTCTTCAGTTGAAGGGCATCTAGGTTGTTTCCATGTTCTGGCTATTACAAACAACAATGCATCAATTTTTAAGATGGGTGTGGACATACCCCATGCCAATTGGTTGTGAAAGTTATCAAAGTAACCACTATACTAGTCTGCCTCAGTTAGAAACTGAACCAGACTTTGTCTTAGATTCCCCTGCTTGATCAAGAATGAGCCATATTTTTACTTCTTGCTTACTATTTCAACTGTGTTCATATTCTTTGATATAAACAGACAATAACTGCAGCAGTCAAAAATAAAGGTAGCATTTATTTTAAAACAGGACTGTTATTTGCACATTGACGAAAGAAGAAGGGATAAATAAGCAGATTCCAGGCTATAGAATCCCAACAACATCCTAAAATCCTCCTGGGAACCACTGAACATGTAGTAGAACATCTTCTCCCTTGTCGCTGCTCGACAGCCATTCACTTTAGTGTATGCACATGTACAAAATTTATGAAACAAGCTGCACTCAGCCAGTGTGCAACAGATTGTCACAAAAGGGAAAGTGCCCAAGAATATAAAATACGATGCTAAAAAAGTCAGTGAGTCAAAAAAAATTTTAAAGATACATCTGTTTTCCCTCCAAAGCTAATCTCTCTATGGAACTAAGACTTTACCAATTACATTATAAGAATCTCATAAAAAACTAATAATTGGGTACAATTGAAGGACAGAGAAGAAAATGTCCAATGTGATTATCAGGGGTGTTAATGTTGCATTAAATTCTAATGGTCACACTAAAAGGTAAATAACTGATTTGTGAATAGTCATGAAAATGGCATTTCTGTATTTGTTTACTGGAGCATTTTAATCCTATAAATAATGTGTTTATCCTCTTTTAGTTTAGATTCAGTATATTAAAGAAGCTTGACTTTACCTATTTTATGTACAAAAACTCATTTAAATAACAGGAGATAAACCATCGACTATTCTGTAGTATCACAGGCTTTTTGAGTGTATATGTAAGAACCACTCACTATAGGTGGATAGCAATAACAAGGACAATACTTTTCATACTTTCCATTGCCAGTGAGAAAATATACTTGGTACTTTTTTCCATGTTCATTTTTCTTTTAAAAATCTAAGTAATAATAGTTTAGACTTTATCGGCACAACTCTGAAATAATGAAAAAAGTATTTACAAAGTATGGGCCTTAACAATGGTGGTGGTACATCTGATGTGTAGAAACAGAATGTGAGAGAAGTCTCACCCACACAAAGCCTTTGTCCAGGATTCTACCAGCACTGGTGTCACTAGATGACAGAGAGAACCAGAGAGGAAAACCACATTTCACAAGCAAGGGTAAATATAATTGTAGAGATATATACATATTTATATAAATATGTTCTTTCCTTTAAAATGGTAAGAAATTTCTACATTAGTTTCAGTTTACATTTTAAGTAGTGAATTTTAAGTACATGGGAATAAAGACTGAGAGTATGATTGGTGGAAAACAATCTTTCTTAGGGAAGTGAGTCACAAACTGGAATCAAATAAGGGGAGGGAATATGTGGCGATAAACACTATAGAAAGAGAAATATGGAAAGAAATCAGGAAGGAAAGGAGGAAGAGAGTAAATGAGGGGAGGAGGGAAGAAGAGAAGGAGGGAGAAGGAAAAGGGAGGGAGGAGGGAGGAAGGGGAAGAGAGACAATAAAGACTAGCCTAGGTGGGACAGGATATGAAGAAAGAAGGCAAGAAATGATGGTTTACAAAAGGAAGAAATTAAAAAGGGGAAATTAATGTTTACTATAAGCCTAAGGGGTTTAAACCTTGTAATATATTCCTTCATGTATTATATGATTTTGTAATTATGAAAATTTCAAGATATCATTATTCTCCATTATAATAAGGATAATGGTACAACAGAGAGCTACTTAATATTCAATTTTTCAGGTAAGTAACCTGACTATTTAAAGAATGGTCTCTGTAACAATAATTTATAATATTTACTTATGTGTATATATTATATATATGAATGATTGTAGAAAAAAGCCAGAGCAGCTGAGTTATAGAAAACTTGGATTATTGCTGTATTGATCTTCATGAATTGCCATGAAGTCAGAATTTCTAATAAAATTACCTTATTTTCCTATGTGCTTTTGTTCATGATTCTCGGCACAGATTAACTGAATTTTATAATTGCATTCTCACCAACTGAAGAAAAGTTTGGCCAGCTACATTCTCATCTGGAGTCTCAGTTGGGGAAACACTTCCCTTTGCACAAACACATTGGTAGCATTGAGTCCCCATAATGTCAAGCCTGGGTACCAGTTGATTTTGTAAACTGCTGGTAGAGCCACTCTTAGGAAAGAGCAAATGCTCACAATCCCTTGCCATATGGGCTCTTCCCTGTGAGGATCATGTACTTTATCAAGGCATTTGGAAGAGACTCTAACTGCTATTCTATTCACCCTATTCTATTGATTAGGACTAGGTTATAGATTCTACCCACATTTCAAAGAAGGGAGTCATGCAAGACATGAACAACTAGTAACAGGGACCGTGTGATAGTCCATCATGCTTAAAAAAAAAGATTCTACCTGGACTATTAAAAATTCATTAAAATTTGAATTGTGTTGCAAGGAGGAAATATAGGGCTTTTTGTTTTGTTGTGTTTTCTTTTTCAAATATAAATGCGAAAATTAAGAAACCAATTTTGAGAGTGTTAATTGCCTTTGTAATGTTAGGTCATAAGAATAGGATGCTCCAAGAGGTCATTTTTGAATTGTGAGGCACCTACGAGTACGAGTTGTCCCTGGGATGTGTTCTCTAATATGCAAAAAAACAATGCTATCTCATCCCACAGTATCCTAATGATGGCAGAAAACCAGGTTAAGTAAGAAAAGCAGTGAGAAGAAAGTAATAGATTCTCTAGAGAAAATTTGGGGTGCTACAGCCTATGATGACTTGGGAGTTTCACATTGCTTGAACTTTGCATGGTGATTCAATTTGCAACTTGATCTATGGGGTCAAACACAAACCAAAGACATTAGCAACTTGAGGCAAAAGTGACATGAAATTTAGCTAAGGGACATCTGGAAATAAAGTCAACAACTGGAATCCCCAGGCAAGATAACAAAATGTTCAAGTTTGCCAGAGGAAGACACAGAGTGAAATAAACTAAAGAATGGATTAATCTAATCATAAACCAGACATGCGGCAGTTCTCCTGATAATTGCACTCCAGTGAGTCACTTATATTGCCATTACAGTGCACATTAGTCACCCTTCTGCCCTACTTGCCCAAAATATACTGCAGACTGCCAGTGTAACAGCTGTTCTCTGCTTAGTAGAGGTTACAAATGTTGTGGAAACAAAGAAGACGAAAATATATACCCTCTTGCATTCTGCTAGCCTGTCTGTGATAGTAACATGGTATTTCTCCTAATAGACAAATAAATATGCAACCCATGGGGAGTTTCTTAATTTTTACAGGCACTTGTTGGGTTTCTGCACCTGTGTTTCCTTGAAGTGGCAGGGTGTATCTTGAGGTTAATGAGAATAGATTATCATGTTGTTATTGTTTGTTTGCTAGTTTTGAGACAGGTCTCACTAAATAGTCCTGGCTGGCCTGGAACTCTTATGTAGACCAGGCTGGCCTCTAAACAGGTTCTTAATTTGGATGCTATTGAACAATGAATGTCTCTGTTCAGGTACAGATTTCTTATATAACTTGCTGATGTGAAAATAAGACAAGGATATAGAATGCTGAGAAATATTCTATTAAGGGCCTCTATGGTGCTGTAGGAGGTTTGAAATGATTATAAAATAATGTCCATTTGAGTTGACACCCACATGTTAAAAATTTATTTATTTTATTTTATTTATCACATGTCTCTGTGGCCTAAGTTCTCAGACATGCTGCACATGGCACTACAGCAGACATTACGCATGGGACTGTCAAATGCATTAAAGATGGTCCTTTAAAATCAAGGACTCAAAAGTCTAGTGATAATTCTAAACATTCAAAACACTTAATAAATAAGCGGTATTCCAAGGAAGCCTGCAGGGAGCACACAAAGTCACTTCTGCCTGCTGTAGAGAGGAACACTTCAGCAAAGATGCTAATTCATCTGGATCTGAGGCAACAATCTGAGTCTGATAGATGAAGAGGGACAGAAGAGGAAAGGTAATATTAAGAATACAGTATCATCATTGACATCTAGCACGATATTTTAGAAATCTCATTCAGCCGGGCGGTGGTGGCTCACGCCTTTAATCCCAGCACTCGGGAGGCAGAGCCAGGTGGATCTCTGTGAGTTCGAGGCCAGCCTGGACTACCAAGTGAGTTCCAGGAAAGGCGCAAAACTACACAGAGAAACCCTGTCTCGGAAAAAAAAAAATAGAAATCTCATTCATCCTGGTACTGGAAGGAAAATACCTGCCATTATTCCCCACTTCACCACTCTTTGACTATATTCTAAGTATCTGATTTTCATGTCCTGGTTCAGTACACATTTATTATATTGCACTTTTGGAATTCAGTAGCTCACAATCAATTTTACTGGCTATAATCTGGATATATGTAATCAGTGCTATATTCCTTCTAGAAAATCTAGAAGGACCCTCTTTCTTTGTTTTTTTCTAGGTTCTAGAGGCTGCCTTCATTTTGTACTTGTGGCCACATCAGTCTTCTCACTGCTTCTACCATCATAGTTTCAAGAATTTCCCATCAAGATTCAATTCTAGCCACCTGCTATGGTAAGTGGTTTTATGGCATCATCTTTATTACCAACCTCTTTACTTGTATGGTTCCCCTATTTCTCTTCTGCTGATCTATATATCTCATTGCAAAACTATACTTACACTCGAGTCAATTCTTATTCACAGAAAAATTGAAGAAGATGTAATTTATACTGCAGGCAATAGGGATGTCTTTGTTGTAATGGAAAACAACATGGGCAAAGATCAAAGTGTTTCTCTTAAGTTTTGTAACTGGGAACTATGAAGGATAATTTAAGACTTGCTTTGTTAGCAAGTCATTCTGTTGGCTTTTCTTAATAGAACAGTTGGTATAGAAATCAGGAGAAATAATGCGATGATATTACTAGTGATGACACTATTTTAGAGCATGTATAGTCATTATAAAATATATAATTCTACAGATTCCACGAGATTCTTCAAATACAACATTTCATTGCAGCTTTGTAACAAGCACATAATGTCACTAGATTCTCCCATTTTAAAGGCTAGAAATGGCTTGTATTCTGATAAATTATTTGAAGTCATGGATACAGAGACATGAAAGAGGACCTTTCCCCTGACCTGTTAGTATCATTTGCAGAAGCCTCATTGAGATGCAGTATCTAACAGCCTGGGAAAAATGTCTGGGCTGGAAAAATTGACCTCCCCAGTATCACTGCTACAAAAAGCCTTGGACTCCAACCTTATCTACATCTCTGTTTTAACATTGTAAACTAGAGGCAGACTTGTACTTTGGTTTGGTTTCTTCTTTCTTGACTTAGGCAAGGACATGGGGAAACAACATGCTTTCAAAAGGCCCAGAAACAATGCTTGAAAAGCTTTCATGCACACCAGGATCACCCCTCCATATATTAAAAAACAGACTCTAAACCAGCAAGACACTGATGGCAGGGTGCTTAACTCTGAATAGGGGGCAGCCTTTGCTGCTGATCCAGGGACTATGGTTTTATAGCAAGGTTGAGGACAGTGGTCAGCATTCCACGTCAGCCCACAGCCGTTGTTGAATGCTTCTCAACTTCGCTAATACCCTGCGTTCTACTGGTCTTGAGCAGGGAACTAGGAAAATTTGAGGGAAGAAATGAAGTAATTAAAGAATAAGAAGGGTTCCTTTAGAGCAATCATACTGAGCAAGATGGAGCCTTCCCAGACATATGCAAGGATAGTCAAGCACATACTGTGACAAAAAAAAGGCACAAAATATTGCCCAGTGTGGCTAAGTTCAGTGACAGAGTCATTCTGGCAATGTGTGTGCTGCTTTGGTTGCCTGGCAACCCTGTTCAGTATAAGAATTTTCTTCATCTTAACTTTCCACTCATTCACTTGAATGTTTGTGGAGCCTGGCTGCCACAGGTATGCTGTGGTATTCACCAGCAGGTATGCTGTGTTTGTATTGATTGTCTTAGCAGTTAGCTCACTATTTAATCCTTTAGGCCTGAGAATATAAAATCTTTGCTGTCCTGAAACTGTGTTACACCGAGTCTGACATATAATTAATGTTAATTAAATATCCTATTAAATTTTAATTTATTGTTTTATTACCACTTCTCACATGTGCCCAAGTAAGAAAAAATTTAGTAACCAAGATATTGGCGTCTTAGTGATTCTGTCAAGGGGTGCAGGCATGGGTTTCTTTTGTCTGACAATTAAACAATTAAAAGGCAGGTAGAAAGGATTACCAGATCTTAGAAAGTCATGGCAGAACCATCATATGAGATTGATAAAACCAGGGTCCTCTCTTTAGCTTCTCAGTCAGATTAAGAAAAGAACAGTTCACACTAAACCATGAGGCTAATATATTAGAGTTTAAAAGGAAATCCCCAGAGCAGGTAAATTGTAAATCTCACGAATACACAAAGGAAGAGAATGGAGCCTGTAAGCACATATAGAAGTCATCCACGTGGCAGCAGGTCTCCATAGGGTGAGGACAGGAACTCAAGGAAAAGAACAAGGAAGCCCAAAACAGTAGTTGGAAAGTTTGAAAGCATATGTAGACTCTGTCCTGTTTCTGAATGAAGTAGAAGAGAAAGAAAAGGAATAGAACAAGTATGTCTTTCTGACTCAGAACCTAAAATGGCTGGCTGAACAAACTTTACATCTGCTCATAGGGATGGCCTTAGGGGCAGGCCTTAGGGAATTCTGGGAAAGAAGCTTATTTGTCTTAAGTTGAACCATCCTTCCTATGGATGCTCCCTTAGCCAGGTCCCTGGCATATCTCAATAGAATTTTAATCCAAAATAGAGGGATTGTGTGGATAACTATAAGAGCTAGGGAAAAAAAAAACAATTCAAATACACAGCCTGGGTACATTTTTTTGTTTGTACATTGTTTAAATTTCCATAAAATCTAATTAATTTCAATGTGGCATTTCTCACAAATACTTTGTTCTCATTTGTCCTTTTAGTTTGTCTCTGGACTTCAGATCGTGCCTTGTTTCTGAAGTTCTGTGTTTGGTCCTTAGACCCCAGACCTCTGGCTTTTTAGATCATAAAACCTAATTCTTTTTAACCATTGAATACAAAACATGTTCTCTGTCAACTGCAAATATTATGTCCACAATCATTCTCCACTACTAGTCAGCTACTAAGGCTTACACTCAGATATATTTTTTTTTTCGAGACAGGGTTTCTCTGTGTAGCTTTGCGCCTCTCCTGGAACTCACTTGGTAGCCCAGGCTGGCCTCGAACTCACAGAGATCCGCCTGGCTCTGCCTCCCGAGTGCTGGGATTAAAGGTGTGCACCACCACCGCCCGGCTGATATTTTTTCTTTAAAGACTATCATTCTTAACCATGTGCACAGTACGTATACCTTTATACATCCATTTTTCATTATTTGCTCAAAATGTACAATGCCCAAATGACTGTGTTAAATTCTGTGGAGAATAAAAATATGCAAATATAGTCCTTGCTCTAAGTATATACTATCTACTAGATAGCAAAAATGAAACTCTCCAAGGACATTGATGGAATATTTAGTAATTTTTTGCCTTTGAATGTTTGTCATAATTCAAATAAGTAGAACAAATGAATAAAAAGGACTTAGCAATTAGATGGTGTCTCTGGTATTGGAATAGCTATATTGGTAGCACTAGCCATGACTTGAGATTCGTTTATTTTTTGTGGTAACTTTTCATACTCAGTTCTCATTCATTGTGTGTTGCTTTTATAAGATAGTTTCAATACATGCCTTGCTTATGAAGTCTACCTTATTTTTTTTCACTTAACAGACTCTGCCTGAAGATTCACGCTAGTCACTAACCTTGACTGGGCATCTTACCTCTTTGTCCTAGCTCTTTAGATCTCACATGCAGTGATGACCCATAGAGACCTCAACCCTACATCTGAGCTAACATTTCAATATGCTCAGTAAGCATCACTACAGGATATCCTATGGACTCCACAATTAGATGGAAGCTCACAAGATTCATTTGCTTCATGGAAACTTGTCCTTCTTTTATTCATAATTGTTGTAAAGAGTGGTTTCTAGTGCTTCTTAGCTGATACATAATTTGCAAAGGTGCCTCTCTTATATTCTAAATTTGAATTTAATTAATTCATCTATACATCCTATTCTATACATCCTAACTATGTACAGGCTCTTCAATTTAACCTTCCATTCCTCCCCCATTGCCATACTAGTTTATAGTTCTATCAGTTTGCCATCTTCAAGTACTGTATCCTTTTCTTCTAACCATTAAGGAAGGGGTTTGAGGTCAGCAGGAAGGAATGATATAGAAATTTTTGAAGTAGCACATCTTTAATACTAGCACTCAAGAGGCAGAGTCAGGTGGATCTCTGTGAATTAAAGGGCAGCCTGGTCTACATGGTGAGTTCTAGGATAGCTGGTACCAGGTAGAGAAAAAAGATCATTATTTGTTCTTTACTGGAAAAATATCTGGCATTAGGAAAAACCTATGATTGCATGAATGACTCAGGTAAATTTTTCGTGGCCAGAGAGAAGTTTTGATAATATCATTATTGATGATGTGATAATACCACAGTTTTACAGGAAACATTTAAAAAAGAATCTTTGGATAAGAGCCAGCTTTTGAGTTTGTAACTGTGAGACTTCAGTCAATGAGATAAACCCCATGAGGTTTATCTTTTTTCCCACTGTCAAAGGAAGATAATAACTACCTTGCAGGAATGTTGAAAATGTAGAATAAAATTCTTAGAGCAAACAACAGAGGGTGAGTACCTACTAGATGATCATTAAATTGTGGCTCACATCACTGTCACAGTCCTTCCTGTAAAAAATATTATTGGTGTCTTTTCTTGACGTTCTAAAAAGTGTTTTTCAGTTTTCTTAGTATGTATTCTTCCTTTCCAATGCTGGAATTAGAATCAAATAAGCTGTATTAGTCACACTTCCTGTCACTGTTGCAAATATCTGGCATAAACAAACATGAAGAAGAATAGACTGCTTTGATCATCGTTTCTGAGCTTTCAGTCCATCGTGGCAGTGAGGACACAATGAGACAGAGTTGCTTACACCATGCTATACAGGAAGTGGAGAAAGAGAGAAGGCTTATGCGTGCTGAACAGCATTATGTAGAAAATGACAATGTCTCCTCTCAGTTCAAGCAGTCCTTAGTCTCCCTTGGGCTACTGCTATAGCAGTGTCTCAATTTCTGGATCATTAATCATGATACATCAGTGTAGTTAACATTTAACTAATCAATCAGTACTGAAAATTGAACAAGAAGGGGTTGAAATACACAGAGTGGAAAAGGCAAGGGGAAAAAAAACCCTGCAATTGTACTATTCAAACACTAAAAGCTTCAAAGAGTTATATTCCAGGTTATCATCAAAAGTAACAAAAGAACAGTCTAAAGGTTATATTGAGTGTTATGAAAAAGGTTTTCAAGTAGAATTGGCAAACTTAGGCTGAAAAACATTAAGTTAAAACTTATCTGCCCCAGAATGAGGGGTTGTTGGCAATGGAGAGTTGCTGGGAAAGGGAATTATTAAGGATGTAAATTCTAGTTGGTTTCCCATGCTCTAGTGGATAGTCCCATATATATATATATATATATATATATATATATATATATATATATATATATATATATATATATATGTATATTGGCAGCACCAAATGAACTTAGTGGTTTATAAAAAGAGACAGTTGGAACAAGTTTGTGCTAGGAGAATGGGGAGAGTTTCACAGAGAAATGAGGAGTAGAGCTGATCATATTGTATTATATACTCATATGAACTAAAATATTAAAAATCAATATATTAGTGCCAAAAATACACATAATAAATTTTAAAAGAAAAATTTCCAAAGTCTCAGATTGTTTTATAGAACAGAAAAACAAAGAAAATCTTCACCTTTTTTTGTAACATCATATTTACTAATATATTCCCTACCTCCAGACACTGCCTCAGGTATATTGTCTTATGATTGATTTATGCATGGAATTCCTTTAATATCTGCACTGGTGCATTATCTTACATCATTATTTAATTAAAGCATAATTAATTACAGGACATCAACATAATGAAGGACTCGAATGGGCAATTCACATTCAAGCAGAGACCATTTGGACTCAGCTGTGTAAGGAAAACAATCTCTGTTCACGAAAATATTGAAGGCTTAGAGAATGATAGATGTCAGAAACACTATGAACAACTTCAATTTCTGAAATTTAGAAGCACTTAGAAACTTTTTCTCATTTGAAGGATGGAATAAATTTCAAATTACAAAGATAATTTAAATGTTTTCTGTTGACTTGGATAATAAAATGTTCAAGAGCTCTCATGTGTTTTATTAAGACCAAACAGGAGACATATAAACAGGCAGGAAGTTGTAGAGATATGTGGTGGCTTTAATGAAAATGGTCCCTAAAAGTTCATAGAGAATGGCACTATTAAAAGGTGTACCTTTTTGGAGTAAGTGTGGCTTTGTTGGAGGAAGTGTGTCACTGGGGGTGGGCTTTGAGGTTTCAAATGCTCAAACCAAGCTCAGTGTCACTCCCTCTTCCTGCTACCTGTGGATCAAGATGTATAACTCTCAGTTCCTTTTCCAGAACCATGTTTGCCTGTATACCACCATGCTTGATAATGATGATAATAGACTAAATCTCTGAACTGTAAATCAGCCCCAATTAAACTTTTTCCTTTTGTAAGAGTTGTCATGGTCATGGCATCTCTTCATAAAATAGAAACCCTAAGAAAGATAGAAATGCCCATCAGCAAGAAAAGGACTAGCAGACATTACACACTTATTGGTAATCAGAGATTTCCATTAGCTTCTCTGTTTGCATAGGTAAGCTAGTTTTATGTAAAAACTAGAGGCTACAATACAGTGGAATAGATGTATGAAAAGTATAAAACTGATTATACATACATATCAAGTTTTTAAGTAATATCTATACTGTGATTTTGGAGTTGAAAATGTGATTAGAGTATTAAGAATATTACTAGCAAGGTTATTCTTTGATTTGAAAGTTGGTCACAGTCTTTAATGCTCATCCTGAACTGTATCCCAGTTAGTCAAATTTTATGTGAAAGAGGTCCTGGTGTTTGAGTTCATTTTATACACCTATACAAAACCTGAGGCTGTGTACTCTATAAAGAAAAGAAGCTTGTTTGGCTCACAGTTAAGATTTAAGAGACAGAAACATCATCAGTTTAGCTCTAATGAAACATTTTTGGCAAATGGTATCAAAGAATAGCAGTGGGCATAAGATAACTTCATAGTGATAATAGAAAAGGATCTAGGGAAGGTGTCTAGCCTGCTTATAACTGTAACAGAAACTAACTTCATAATGTCATTAGACATTAAACAGAGATAGTGTTAATTTGTTCACAAAGCTAGATTTAAATCTGACTCCATTCTAGGAGGTCCAACACCTTAGACAAGATATGGTGGTAGTTGTCTATGGAACCAGCAACTTGGGAAGTTTTTTGTGAGAAAATGGAGATTTCAAAACTATTGTGTGAAATATAGTGATACTTTGTCTCAAAAATGAAAGCAAAAATCTCTATCCAGTAAGCACGAATTGTTAGAATGTCTTATTAATAAAACAAACCTAGGGCCAGGTAGTGGGGTGAATGCTGGAAGATCAGAGAAGCAGAATAAGGCACAGCTAACTCACCTGGCAAACTTCTCAGCTGGTCCAGTTTCCTCAGACTGGAAGCCTATCAGTCCTCATCCAGAATGAAACTCAGCTGAACTGTGCTGCTCAAAAGCCTAAAAGCTTAACCAGCCAAAAGCTTCTAATACCTGGTTTTCACACCTTATATACATACCTTTCTGCTTTCTGACATCACTTCCTGGGAATAAAGGCTCACTTCTTGGGAAGAAGGTGTGTGTCACTGTAGCAGATCCTTTGCTGTTGTTCCCTTTGAGGGTGGGGGCCAAGTAGACACAAAGTCAAACCAAACAACTCCTGGAGAATGTCTAAAAAACAAGCTCAGTTTATTCAGGAAGGGGTGCCTGGGGCATACTTATATATGAGGGAACTCTTGGCAACATACAGGAAAGTTAAACATCCATCTTCACAATCCAGGAATACCCCAACCCGGCCCAGTGGCCTCTCTATATAGTGCCTGAAGACTGGGCATGTGGTGAGGAGACTGTAATGATTCCCCTCCTTCACACACACAAGAAGAAAGGCACCCTCATAGTCAATCATTCGGTTGGTATTCCTTAACCAGGAATCCCTACAGACCCCTACAGCCCAGTCCCCAGAGCCCTGCAAATCCATCTCCCAGTAATATTTCCCTGAGATGAAGTTCCCGGATCCCCAAGAAGCCAAATAGTATCCAACAGAATCCACAGACGAATCCTTACGGTGATGTCCGAAGCTGAATTTTCTCAAGACATTAAACAGGTTCATCTTGTAATGGAATGTGGTTATATTTTCAAAGAAAATGTGCACCTGGATGTGCTTGAACCTTTCAGTCAGTCCAGTGATGGGTAGGGCACTGAGTTCAGGTTGCATACCCTGGGGCATGCTCAGCTGCATTGACTCACTCCTTCTGACCATGTCATCCAAACCCTGGAGCAGTACCACATATGGCTCCTGGGACATTGCCATCAGCTCCCGATACATATCTCTTAGTTCTTTGCTCTTTTGCACCATCATGGCTTCACTCTTCCTCAGTTTCTCTAAAACACATTGGCCTTCCTTTCTCATGCACTCGATATGTTTCTCTCCCTCTTTACAGAGGAAGGGATGCAGCTCCCTATACTCGGTCCTGATCATTTCTTCCCGCAGAGTCACATAGTCCATCCACAAAGTTCTTGTTCTCTTCTCGGCCTCGATATTCTCTTGATTTTCTTGGATCTTCTCCCATAAAGATGCCATCTGCTTCAGAACTCTTTCCATTTGATGCTCAGCTGCTGCCTCAATGGGACAATGTCTGTGACCTCTGTGCTCATGGGAGTTAGAGCAGAGTTGACAGAGGAAGATCCTGCTCTCAACACACAAGATCCTCTTTGTCTCCTTGTGGGTCCCACACTTATGCTCCTCAGAGCTCAGGTCCTTCATGAGGCTGGCTTGTCTGGCAATGGACACCAGCTTCTTCAGAACAACGTTGGTTCTCATTTCCTTCTGTTGGCATGGTTCCCGACACATAGGGCAGTGGACTACAAGTTGCGTGTCCTCCCAGGAAAGCTGGAGGCAGGCTCGACAGAAGCTGTGGCCACAGCTTATGGTGACTGGCTCTGTAAGGCAGCTCAGGCAGATGAAGCAGGTGAGTTCTTCCTGGAAGGCTTGTGACATGTCTGACTCCATTTTCCCACGGAATAGACTCTGGTCTCAGCAGTGTCTGCTGGGGTCACAACAATGTTAGCTCAGCTCTGTGCAGGGATCCTCAACGTGAGGGCGAGGAGGATCTAGCAGTCTAGGAGCCAGAAGCTATGGAAACACACTCTGTCTGGTCTAGAGGAGAAGGAACCTGCCTGGCCCCTGGAGTGTGCTTATATACACGCTAGAGACCACACCCACTCTAAGTAGCAGTAATCTGATTGGATGGAAGATGGAACTAAATCTATGGCCAACACCCACAAAACAATCCTCCACAATAAGGTTTCCTGAGTCACACATCTTATCTGGGTGTGATAGCTCACACCTGGAATACCAGGGCCCTAGGGAATGGGATGTTGAGGCAGCAGGAGTTTCAGTTCAAGGCCTGCCCGGAATATACACTGAGAACTTGTCTTAACAAAAAAAAACGAAGAGCAATTTTACTACGATATTTCACTGTTTCTAAATATTTTGAGATGTGCTAATATTTTTGGTTTACCTTTTGCAGTGTAACAGTTAATGATATCAATCTGTGATTTTAGCAAATATCAACATTAAAAAATTCCTAATCATTTCTTGAGAATTTACTTCAACTCATTTTCATCATATTTACCTCAACTGCAATTTCTTCAAGATTCATCCCTTTTTCTACCCATTCCCCTTACTGTTCTTTCCTACTTGCATTTCTTTTTTTTTTTTAAATATATGGGGAAACCAGGGAAGGGATGGTGGTGGCACATGCCTTTATGCTTAACATTCAGGAGGCAGAGGCAGGCATGTCTCTGAATGTTTCAGGCTATCCTGGACTACAGAGTGCATTCCAAGACAGGCTTCAAAGCTGAACAGAAATCCTGTCTAGAAAAAAATAGAAAAACAAACAAACAAACAAAAAACAGTGATAAGGGAAAAAAATATGTTTAATGAACCAAAAGCCAAGAGGCTATGTTTTGTCTTGTGAGGGAATTTTCTGGAATTTTCCACTGGAATTAGGAAAGCCCACCTAAACTCAGATGTTTTGAGATGTGAGAATTCATCTTGAATCTTAGCTGTACCTTCTGTTGGCAGCCTGTATAAAGGACATGGAAGAAGGAAACTCTTTCGTCTTTGCTATTTCTCTTCTTGCTCTTGTTCTCACTGGCAAGGTCATCCCTTCACTGGTGTAGGACCCTACTTTTTGGGTTAACTATTAAGAGGACTGGCAGATAAAGGACCTTTTCTATTATTTATGTGGCCAGCCAGTTGTAGTCATTGAGATATGTTTAGTATTTAGAGAGCACGAGGAATCATAATGAGTTTGGTAAGATAGATTCCAGAGAGTGTATAAAATGAGGATGAGGAAGACATAAAAATTAAATGTGACTTAAGGAATCCTAGACTAGTGAAGTTGTCCTGCATGGAAAGTTTTTTTTTTGCGGTTTGTAGCTAGAAATATGGTTCAGGTAAGGATTATTCCAAACTGAGTTGGGAGGAATCCTAGAGATGAAGTCAGGAAGTGTGATATCATTCATGGTCTGGCTTCACTGTAGCATCTTTCCAGTGTTGGAATTAAAATCCCTCCAGTCGCAGGTGTTACATGATAGGAGACCAAGAGATGGAGCCTACTGTTTCCACTTAGGCAATTTCCTTTGCCTCCAAAGTCATTGCCAGATCCTGGAAAGCCTTAACCCTAGTTGATAGGATCATGGAAGCCATTTAGAAACTGCCTTTGAGAATACCAGGGCCAAAAAGGCAGATGATTTGCTTCATTTAAGTGAGCATTTGGGGTGTGAGCTAAGCTGTTTCAGAGCTCTCTGATCTTCCTCTTTGGGGGTCTGAGGATTAGGAAGTGTGGGTTGTATTTTCACTTTCCTGAATTCTCTGTTTAGCTCTATATCCCATTTTTAACTGAGTTCATTGCTTTCTTGATGTCCAGTTTTTTGACTTCTTTACTTATTTAAGATATTATCCATCTGTAGTGTGTGTAGTGGGCAAAAATCTTTTCCTATTCTGTAAGTTGTTACTTTGTCCTTGGGATGGTGTCCTTTGCCAAACAGATGTTTTCAATTCCATGAGGTTCCATTTATTATTTGTTGCTTTTAGGGACTGTACTATTGGTGTTCTGTTTAGAAGTCCTTTCCCGTGTCTAGGAGTTCAAGAATATTCTCCACTTTCTCTTTGATTAGGTTCAGTATATGTGGTTTTTGGTTGATGTGTTTGATCCACATGCAGTTGACTTTTATGCAAGGTCATAGGTATGGATCTATTTTCAGTGTTCTGTGTTTTGAGGACATTATCAATGTTTCAGATAGAAACAATTACAGTATGATCCTAGAAAAATACGGTGGTCCACCTGCACTGGAATGCTGACATAATCCTACTTAAACCCAGATTTTTGTTGTTGTTGTTGTTGTTTGTTTGTTTGTTGTTTTGTGGTTTTGTTTTGATTTTTTTTTGTTTTTTCTTTTCTTTTCTATTTTTCTCTTTTTTTTTTCAATACAGGTTTTCTCTGAATAACAGCTCTGGCTGTCCTGGAACTCACTTTGCAGACCCTACTGACCTGGAACTCAGTGACATTCTCCTACCTCCCGAGAGTTGGGACTGAAGGATCGTGCCACCAAATCATGGCCTAAACATAGGGTTTTTAAGTACACATGTGGATAACAGGCAAGCTGCTTGCCTGTTTTTATCAATGGCAGAGGATCAAAACCTTGACTTTAAATAATTGATCTATTCCATTGAGTTTACCAGGAGATTTTTTTTCTGCATCTTATTTTTTGGAACATCATTGCCTTTCCTTTATGATTTCTTACTCTTCTGATTTTTTACAGAAAATATTAATCCCCAAGTAAAATGGGTCTAATATGAGTTTCTGTTTCTTCCTCATTGAAATCCTGCCTTAGATGCCAGACACTCACTCTCCCAGCAGACTTTCATCCTCCAGCCCCAAAGCATTAAATTCTTAAGCCTTAGGATCAGAAGTTCTAGGCCAGCATCACTTAAAAACTTGATTCCTAAATCACCAATATTATGTGCGCCCAAATTTGAAAAGGAAAAAAAAATGGAAAGAGCTATTTCTCAGTTTGCAGAGTACTTGCTTAGAATGTACTAGGCCCTGGGTTCAATCTTCAGCATCACAGATAATCAGGTGTGGTGTCACATGCCTGTAATTCCAGTACTCAGGAGATACAGACAGATACTATAGGTCATACTTAATGACAGATTGAGTAGGAGACCAGCCTGGGATACAGGAGAATGTTTCTCAAATTAATAATAATAATAGTTGTGGTAGTAGTAGTAGTACTAGTAGTAGTAGTAGTAGTAGTAGTAGTCATAGTAATCTTGAGGAACTCAGTTAGGAGTTTGAGGTTGGTATCCACCTTGCCTCTTCACTTAGAGTAGAGCACAATCTCTTAAATGTCAAACATGGTTTCTTCTTTTAGGCACGTGTTACTTTCTATGTAGTTGATGCCTATGTTTAGATTATTGATGGTTTCCTACACCAATGAGACAATAAATCAAAAGGAAATAAAAATTTCCTAAAATAAAAATATTAGAAGTATCTAATACCATGTGGCAGGAGAGCGTAGTATAGTCACCAACAGGGGACTGCAAGCAATAAAACCCGAGAATTCAAGGAGACTCTAGTAGGTAAAGCCTGTCTGAGACATCTGCCTTCTAGAGAGCATGGTGTGGTGGGAAAGAGAAGAGAAGAGTTTGGGCCAGGAAAGAAACCCTTCTCATTGGATAATACACAGACTCATTAATCAAAGTAATTATTATGAGGACCAATGACATGAAAGACTGAAGCAGGAACATCACAAATTCAAACTAAACCAGGACAATGTAATGCAACCCTGACTCAAAACCACACAACCAGACAAAAACCAAAATCCAAACAAACAAAGACCCCTGCCATGGCCCTGTGGGATTCTTGTGTCATCATTTTCTCTGTGCCCCACATCTACTTATCCCAACCCAATAGCCTGTAGAGATTGAGGGCATAATATTGTTTGAGGGTACTTGGTCCATGTTTATGCCATCCCATAAGTGCACTTTCACTATTGACTCTCACGGTATTTATCCAGAGGTTGGGTTGTGGAATGAAAACTGTAAACTAACCACTATAACCTGCCACTAAGCTCTGAAATCATCATATGGAGAAATATTCTTCCTTAGGAATGCCCGGCCTTAGCTGGGCTTGTGGAAAGCAGCTTTTCTGATCTTCAATTAGCCAGTCTACCTTTCGCTGCCGGGCTTTTACATTTTTCTCTTTTTGTAGAAGTTTTCTTTACCTCTTACTCTGCTTCTGGCTGTGTGGCTGGATGGGTAGGGGGCTGCTCCCCAGCATCGTCCTCTCTTTCTTCTTTTCTCACTCCTTTCTCTTCTCTTATTCTCCTTCTATTTATTTTCTCTGACTGGCAACCGCATCTATATCTCTCCTGCCTAGCTATTGGCCATTCAGTTCTGTATTAGGGCAATCAGGTGTTTTAGACAGGCAAAGTAACACAGACTCACTGTGTTAAACAAATGCAACACACCTTTGCATCATTCAACAAATATTCCACAGCATAAACAAATGTAACATATCCTCAACTAATATTCCACAGCAGTTTTTCTCTTGTGATGGGTTCTTTATTAAATACCAAAGCCATCCATTATATTCCTTTATTTCTTCTGAAAGTGCCATCATACCATTTATATTATTATACTCTTGTAAGAATTTGAAACATTATTCGAATAGCCAGGCATTTGGTCAATATTCAGCCTGGGTCAAATATTCAATTTCAGAGAAAAGGAAGAGGAAAAGGTAGTTATAAATATCAACTCATATTGTACTGGATCGGGTGGTGCAAGCTTTTAATGCCAGCACTCCTCGGGCAGAGGCAGGTGGACGTCTTTGAGTTTGAGGCCTACATATGAGTGAGTACCAGTAAAGCCAAGAGGACATAGTGTGAGCATGTCTCAACAAAACAAACTACAAAAACTAGAAACTATGGAGTAACATTATTAGAAATGTGGGCTATGTCTCTGTCCCCCCTTTTATTTTTTTCTTTTATGATTTTTATGAAGAATTTTTCTATTCATTTTACATACCAACCACAGATCAGCCCTCCTCACTCTCCCCCAACCACAGCCTTCCCCCCCAAAGCACCCCTCATTCCCACCCCCTCCATTCTAAGCTCTCCCATGGGGATTCAGCAGAGCATGGTACATTCAGTTGAGGCAGGTCCAAGGCCCTCCCCTCTGAACCAAGGAAGCAAAAGGTGTCACACCTTAGGCACATGGCTCCAAAAAGCCCACCCATGCCCCAGGAATGGATCCTGATCCCACTACCTGGGTCCCACCCCACCCCCCAAATAGCTCAATCTAAACAACTGTCTCCAGTAACCAGAGGCCTAGTCTAGGCCAGTGATCGCTCCACAGTGAACCCTGTTTTAGACATGCACTCCAATACAGTGTCTGTAAAGAAAGAAACAACCAATTTTTTCCATTATAATAGTATTTTATTATTTCATAGCAATAAAAGAGATAACAGTACAGTAGGAAATATTTACAAAAACACTAATGTGCTGGATTAAAGGTTCTCCCTTCAAGGCCACTGGATAAGAAAGGCTGGACAGGGTTTTGGAAGGTGCCTGGGGGGTACTTATATATGAGGGAACTCTTGGCAACATTCAGGAAACTTAAACATCCATCATCACAATCCAGGAATACCCCAACCCGGCCCAGTGGCCTCTCTATATAGTGCCGGAAGACTGGGCATGTGGTGAGGAGACTGTAATGATTGCCCTCCTTCACACACACAAGAAGAAAGGCACCCTCATAGTCAATCATTCGGTTGGTATTCCTTAACCAGGAATCCCTACAGACCCCTACAGCCCAGTCCCCAGAGCCCTGCAAATCCACCTCCCAGTAATATTTCCCTGAGATGAAGTTCCCGGATCCCCAAGAAGCCAAATAGTATCCAACAGAATCCACAGACGAATCCTTACGGTGATGTCCGAAGCTGAATTTTCTCAAGACATTAAACAGGTTCATCTTGTAATGGAATGTGGTTATATTTTCAAAGAAAATGTGCACCTGGATGTGCTTGAACCTTTCAGTCAGTCCAGTGATGGGTAGGGCACTGAGTTCAGGTTGCATACCCTGGGGCATGCTCAGCTGCATTGACTCACTCCTTCTGACCATGTCATCCAAACCCTGGAGCAGTACCACATATGGCTCCTGGGACATTGCCATCAGCTCCCGATACATATCTCTTAGTTCTTTGCTCTTTTGCACCATCATGGCTTCACTCTTCCTCAGTTTCTCTAAAACACATTGGCCTTCCTTTCTCATGCACTCGATATGTTTCTCTCCCTCTTTACAGAGGAAGGGATGCAGCTCCCTATACTCGGTCCTGATCATTTCTTCCCGCAGAGTCACATAGTCCATCCACAAAGTTCTTGTTCTCTTCTCGGCCTCGATATTCTCTTGATTTTCTTGGATCTTCTCCCATAAAGATGCCATCTGCTTCAGAACTCTTTCCATTTGATGCTCAGCTGCTGCCTCAATGGGACAATGTCTGTGACCTCTGTGCTCATGGGAGTTAGAGCAGAGTTGACAGAGGAAGATCCTGCTCTCAACACACAAGATCCTCTTTGTCTCCTTGTGGGTCCCACACTTATGCTCCTCAGAGCTCAGGTCCTTCATGAGGCTGGCTTGTCTGGCAATGGACACCAGCTTCTTCAGAACAACGTTGGTTCTCATTTCCTTCTGTTGGCATGGTTCCCGACACATAGGGCAGTGGACTACAAGTTGCGTGTCCTCCCAGGAAAGCTGGAGGCAGGCTCGACAGAAGCTGTGGCCACAGCTTATGGTGACTGGCTCTGTAAGGCAGCTCAGGCAGATGAAGCAGGTGAGTTCTTCCTGGAAGGCTTGTGACATGTCTGACTCCATTTTCCCACGGAATAGACTCTGGTCTCAGCAGTGTCTGCTGGGGTCACAACAATGTTAGCTCAGCTCTGTGCAGTGATCCTCAACGTGAGGGCGAGGAGGATCTAGCAGTCTAGGAGCCAGAAGCTATGGAAACACACTCTGTCTGGTCTAGAGGAGAAGGAACCTGCCTGGCCCCTGGAGTGTGCTTATATACACGCTAGAGACCACACCCACTCTAAGTAGCAGTAATCTGATTGGATGGAAGATGGAACTAAATCTATGGCCAACACCCACAAAACAATCCTCCACAATAAGGTTTCCTGAGTCACACATCTTATCTGGGTGTGATAGCTCACACCTGGAATACCAGGGCCCTAGGGAATGGGATGTTGAGGCAGCAGGAGTTTCAGTTCAAGGCCTGCCCGGAATATACACTGAGAACTTGTCTTAACAAAAAAAAACGAAGAGCAATTTTACTACGATATTTCACTGTTTCTAAATATTTTGAGATGTGCTAATATTTTTGGTTTACCTTTTGCAGTGTAACAGTTAATGATATCAATCTGTGATTTTAGCAAATATCAACATTAAAAAATTCCTAATCATTCCTTGATAATTTACTTCAACTCATTTTCATCATATTTACCTCAACTGCAATTTCTTCAAGATTCATCCCTTTTTCTACCCATTCCCCTTACTGTTCTTTCCTACTTGCATTTCTTTTTTTTTTTAAATATATGGGGAAACCAGGGAAGGGATGGTGGTGGCACATGCCTTTATGCTTAACATTCAGGAGGCAGAGGTAGGCATGTCTCTGAATGTTTCAGGCTATCCTGGACTACAGAGTGCATTCCAAGACAGGCTTCAAAGCTGAACAGAAATCCTGTCTAGAAAAAAATAGAAAAACAAACAAACAAACAAAAAACAGTGATAAGGGAAAAAAAATATGTTTAATGAACCAAAAGCCAAGAGGCTATGGTTTGTCTTGTGAGGGAATTTTCTGGACTGAATCACTGGAATTAGGAAAGCCCACCTAAACTCAGATGTTTTGAGACGTGAGAATTCATCTTGAATCTTAGCTGTACCTTCTGTTGGCAGCCTGTATAAAGGACATGGAAGAAGGAAACTCTTTCATCTTTGCTATTTCTCTTCTTGCTCTTGTTCTCACTGGCAAGGTCATCCCTTCACTGGTGTAGGACCCTACTTTTTGGGTTAACTATTAAGAGGACTGGCAGGTAAAGGACCTTTTCTATTATTTATGTGGCCAGCCAGTTGTAGTCATTGAGATATGTTTTGTATTTAGAGAGCACGAGGAATCATAATGAGTTTGGTAAGATAGATTCCAGAGAGTGTATAAAATGAGGATGAGGAAGACATAAAAATTAAATGTGACTTAAGGAATTCTAGACTAGTGAAGTTGTCCTGCATGGAAAGTTTTTTTTTTGCGGTTTGTAGCTAGAAATATGGTTCAGGTAAGGATTATTCCAAACTGAGTTGGGAGGAATCCTAGAGATGAAGTCAGGAAGTGTGATATCATTCATGGTCTGGCTTCACTGTAGCATCTTTCCAGTGTTGGAATTAAAATCCCTCCAGTCGCAGGTGTTACATGATAGGAGACCAAGAGATGGAGCCTACTGTTTCCACTTAGGCAATTTCCTTTGCCTCCAAAGTCATTGCCAGATCCTGGAAAGCCTTAACCCTAGTTGATAGGATCATGGAAGCCATTTAGAAACTGCCTTTGAGAATACCAGGGCCAAAAAGGCAGATGATTTGCTTCATTTAAGTGAGCATTTGGGGTGTGAGCTAAGCTGTTTCAGAGCTCTCTGATCTTCCTCTTTGGGGGTCTGAGGATTAGGAAGTGTGGGTTGTATTTTCACTTTCCTGAATTCTCTGTTTAGCTCTATATCCCATTTTTAACTGAGTTCATTGCTTTCTTGATGTCCAGTTTTTTGACTTCTTTACTTATTTAAGATATTATCCATCTGTAGTGTGTGTAGTGGGCAAAAATCTTTTCCTATTCTGTAAGTTGTTACTTTGTCCTTGGGATGGTGTCCTTTGCCAAACAGATGTTTTCAATTCCATGAGGTTCCATTTATTATTTGTTGCTTTTAGGGACTGTACTATTGGTGTTCTGTTTAGAAGTCCTTTCCCGTGTCTAGGAGTTCAAGAATATTCTCCACTTTCTCTTTGATTAGGTTCAGTATATGTGGTTTTTGGTTGATGTGTTTGATCCACATGCAGTTGACTTTTATGCAAGGTCATAGGTATGGATCTATTTTCAGTGTTCTGTGTTTTGAGGACATTATCAATGTTTCAGATAGAAACAATTACAGTATGATCCTAGAAAAATACGGTGGTCCACCTGCACTGGAATGCTGACATAATCCTACTTAAACCCAGATTTTTGTTGTTGTTGTTGTTGTTTGTTTGTTTGTTGTTTTGTGGTTTTGTTTTGATTTTTTTTTGTTTTTTCTTTTCTTTTCTATTTTTCTCTTTTTTTTTCAATACAGGTTTTCTCTGAATAACAGCTCTGGCTGTCCTGGAACTCACTTTGCAGACCCTACTGACCTGGAACTCAGTGACATTCTCCTACCTCCCGAGAGTTGGGACTGAAGGATCGTGCCACCAAATCATGGCCTAAACATAGGGTTTTTAAGTACACATGTGGATAACAGGCAAGCTGCTTGCCTGTTTTTATCAATGGCAGAGGATCAAAACCTTGACTTTAAATAATTGATCTATTCCATTGAGTTTACCAGGAGATTTTTTTTCTGCATCTTATTTTTTGGAACATCATTGCCTTTCCTTTATGATTTCTTACTCTTCTCATTTTTTACAGAAAATATTAATCCCCAAGTAAAATGGGTCTAATATGAGTTTCTGTTTCTTCCTCATTGAAATCCTGCCTTAGATGCCAGACACTCACTCTCCCAGCAGACTTTCATCCTCCAGCCCCAAAGCATTAAATTCTTAAGCCTTAGGATCAGAAGTTCTAGGCCAGCATCACTTAAAAACTTGATTCCTAAATCACCAATATTATGTGGGCCCAAATTTGAAAAGGAAAAAAAATGGAAAGAGCTATTTCTCAGTTTGCAGAGTACTTGCTTAGAATGTACTAGGCCCTGGGTTCAATCTTCAGCATCACAGATAATCAGGTGTGGTGTCACATGCCTGTAATTCCAGTACTCAGGAGATACAGACAGATACTATAGGTCATACTTAATGACAGATTGAGTAGGAGACCAGCCTGGGATACAGGAGAATGTTTCTCAAATTAATAATAATAATAGTTGTGGTAGTAGTAGTAGTAGTAGTACTAGTACTAGTAGTAGTAGTAGTAGTAGTAGTAGTAGTAGTAGTAGTCATAGTAATCTTGAGGAACTCAGTTAGGAGTTTGAGGTTGGTATCCACCTTGCCTCTTCACTTAGAGTAGAGCACAATCTCTTAAATGTCAAACATGGTTTCTTCTTTTAGGCACGTGTTACTTTCTATGTAGTTGATGCCTATGTTTAGATTATTGATGGTTTCCTACACCAATGAGACAATAAATCAAAAGGAAATAAAAATTTCCTAAAATAAAAATATTAGAAGTATCTAATACCATGTGGCAGGAGAGCGTAGTATAGTCACCAACAGGGGACTGCAAGCAATAAAACCCGAGAATTCAAGGAGACTCTAGTAGGTAAGGCCTGTCTGAGAAATCTGCCTTCTAGAGAGCATGGTGTGGTGGGAAAGAGAAGAGAAGTGTTTGGGCCAGGAAAGAAACCCTTCTCATTGGATAATACACAGACTCATTAATCAAAGTAATTATTATGAGGACCAATTACATGAAAGACTGAAGCAGGAACATCACAAATTCAAACTAAACCAGGACAATGTAATGCAACCCTGACTCAAAACCACACAACCAGACAAAAACCAAAATCCAAACAAACAAAGACACCTGCCATGGCCCTGTGGGATTCTTGTGTCATCATTTTCTCTGTGCCCCACATCTACTTATCCCAACCCAATAGCCTGTAGAGATTGAGGGCATAATATTGTTTGAGGGTACTTGGTCCATGTTTATGCCATCCCATAAGTGCACTTTCACTATTGACTCTCACGGTATTTATCCAGAGGTTGGGTTGTGGAATGAAAACTGTAAACTAACCACTATAACCTGCCACTAAGCTCTGAAATCATCATATGGAGAAATATTCTTCCTTAGGAATGCCCGGCCTTAGCTGGGCTTGTGGAAAGCAGCTTTTCTGATCTTCAATTAGCCAGTCTACCTTTCGCTGCCGGGCTTTTACATTTTTCTCTTTTTGTAGAAGTTTTCTTTACCTCTTACTCTGCTTCTGGCTGTGTGGCTGGATGGGTAGGGGGCTGCTCCCCAGCATCGTCCTCTCTTTCTTCTTTTCTCACTCCTTTCTCTTCTCTTATTCTCCTTCTATTTGTTTTCTCTGACTGGCAACCGCATCTATATCTCTCCTGCCTAGCTATTGGCCATTCAGTTCTGTATTAGGGCAATCAGGTGTTTTAGACAGGCAAAGTAACACAGACTCACTGTGTTAAACAAATGCAACACACCTTTGCATCATTCAACAAATATTCCACAGCATAAACAAATGTAACATATCCTCAACTAATATTCCACAGCAGTTTTTCTCTTGTGATGGGTTCTTTATTAAATACCAAAGCCATCCATTATATTCCTTTATTTCTTCTGAAAGTGCCATCATACCATTTATATTATTATACTCTTGTAAGAATTTGAAACATTATTCGAATAGCCAGGCATTTGGTCAATATTCAGCCTGGGTCAAATATTCAATTTCAGAGAAAAGGAAGAGGAAAAGGTAGTTATAAATATCAACTCATATTGTACTGGATCGGGTGGTGCAAGCTTTTAATGCCAGCACTCCTCGGGCAGAGGCAGGTGGACGTCTTTGAGTTTGAGGCCTACATATGAGTGAGTACCAGTAAAGCCAAGAGGACATAGTGTGAGCATGTCTCAACAAAACAAACTACAAAAACTAGAAACTATGGAGTAACATTATTAGAAATGTGGGCTATGTCTCTGTCCCCCCTTTTATTTTTTTCTTTTATGATTTTTATGAAGAATTTTTCTATTCATTTTACATACCAACCACAGATCAGCCCTCCTCACTCTCCCCCAACCACAGCCTTCCCCCCCAAAGCACCCCTCATTCCCACCCCCTCCATTCTAAGCTCTCCCATGGGGATTCAGCAGAGCATGGTACATTCAGTTGAGGCAGGTCCAAGGCCCTCCCCTCTGAACCAAGGAAGCAAAAGGTGTCACACCTTAGGCACATGGCTCCAAAAAGCCCACCCATGCCCCAGGAATGGATCCTGATCCCACTACCTGGGTCCCACCCCACCCCCCAAATAGCTCAATCTAAACAACTGTCTCCAGTAACCAGAGGCCTAGTCTAGGCCAGTGATCGCTCCACAGTGAACCCTGTTTTAGACATGCACTCCAATACAGTGTCTGTAAAGAAAGAAACAACCAATTTTTTCCATTATAATAGTATTTTATTATTTCATAGCAATAAAAGAGATAACAGTACAGTAGGAAATATTTACAAAAACACTAATGTGCTGGATTAAAGGTTCTCCCTTCAAGGCCACTGGATAAGAAAGGCTGGACAGGGTTTTGGAAGGTGCCTGGGGGGTACTTATATATGAGGGAACTCTTGGCAACATTCAGGAAACTTAAACATCCATCATCACAATCCAGGAATACCCCAACCCGGCCCAGTGGCCTCTCTATATAGTGCCGGAAGACTGGGCATGTGGTGAGGAGACTGTAATGATTGCCCTCCTTCACACACACAAGAAGAAAGGCACCCTCATAGTCAATCATTCGGTTGGTATTCCTTAACCAGGAATCCCTACAGACCCCTACAGCCCAGTCCCCAGAGCCCTGCAAATCCACCTCCCAGTAATATTTCCCTGAGATGAAGTTCCCGGATCCCCAAGAAGCCAAATAGTATCCAACAGAATCCACAGACGAATCCTTACGGTGATGTCCGAAGCTGAATTTTCTCAAGACATTAAACAGGTTCATCTTGTAATGGAATGTGGTTATATTTTCAAAGAAAATGTGCACCTGGATGTGCTTGAACCTTTCAGTCAGTCCAGTGATGGGTAGGGCACTGAGTTCAGGTTGCATACCCTGGGGCATGCTCAGCTGCATTGACTCACTCCTTCTGACCATGTCATCCAAACCCTGGAGCAGTACCACATATGGCTCCTGGGACATTGCCATCAGCTCCCGATACATATCTCTTAGTTCTTTGCTCTTTTGCACCATCATGGCTTCACTCTTCCTCAGTTTCTCTAAAACACATTGGCCTTCCTTTCTCATGCACTCGATATGTTTCTCTCCCTCTTTACAGAGGAAGGGATGCAGCTCCCTATACTCGGTCCTGATCATTTCTTCCCGCAGAGTCACATAGTCCATCCACAAAGTTCTTGTTCTCTTCTCGGCCTCGATATTCTCTTGATTTTCTTGGATCTTCTCCCATAAAGATGCCATCTGCTTCAGAACTCTTTCCATTTGATGCTCAGCTGCTGCCTCAATGGGACAATGTCTGTGACCTCTGTGCTCATGGGAGTTAGAGCAGAGTTGACAGAGGAAGATCCTGCTCTCAACACACAAGATCCTCTTTGTCTCCTTGTGGGTCCCACACTTATGCTCCTCAGAGCTCAGGTCCTTCATGAGGCTGGCTTGTCTGGCAATGGACACCAGCTTCTTCAGAACAACGTTGGTTCTCATTTCCTTCTGTTGGCATGGTTCCCGACACATAGGGCAGTGGACTACAAGTTGCGTGTCCTCCCAGGAAAGCTGGAGGCAGGCTCGACAGAAGCTGTGGCCACAGCTTATGGTGACTGGCTCTGTAAGGCAGCTCAGGCAGATGAAGCAGGTGAGTTCTTCCTGGAAGGCTTGTGACATGTCTGACTCCATTTTCCCACGGAATAGACTCTGGTCTCAGCAGTGTCTGCTGGGGTCACAACAATGTTAGCTCAGCTCTGTGCAGGGATCCTCAACGTGAGGGCGAGGAGGATCTAGCAGTCTAGGAGCCAGAAGCTATGGAAACACACTCTGTCTGGTCTAGAGGAGAAGGAACCTGCCTGGCCCCTGGAGTGTGCTTATATACACGCTAGAGACCACACCCACTCTAAGTAGCAGTAATCTGATTGGATGGAAGATGGAACTAAATCTATGGCCAACACCCACAAAACAATCCTCCACAATAAGGTTTCCTGAGTCACACATCTTATCTGGGTGTGATAGCTCACACCTGGAATACCAGGGCCCTAGGGAATGGGATGTTGAGGCAGCAGGAGTTTCAGTTCAAGGCCTGCCCGGAATATACACTGAGAACTTGTCTTAACAAAAAAAAACGAAGAGCAATTTTACTACGATATTTCACTGTTTCTAAATATTTTGAGATGTGCTAATATTTTTGGTTTACCTTTTGCAGTGTAACAGTTAATGATATCAATCTGTGATTTTAGCAAATATCAACATTAAAAAATTCCTAATCATTTCTTGAGAATTTACTTCAACTCATTTTCATCATATTTACCTCAACTGCAATTTCTTCAAGATTCATCCCTTTTTCTACCCATTCCCCTTACTGTTCTTTCCTACTTGCATTTCTTTTTTTTTTTTTTAAATATATGGGGAAACCAGGGAAGGGATGGTGGTGGCACATGCCTTTATGCTTAACATTCAGGAGGCAGAGGCAGGCATGTCTCTGAATGTTTCAGGCTATCCTGGACTACAGAGTGCATTCCAAGACAGGCTTCAAAGCTGAACAGAAATCCTGTCTAGAAAAAAATAGAAAAACAAACAAACAAAAAACAGTGATAAGGGAAAAAAATATGTTTAATGAACCAAAAGCCAAGAGGCTATGGTTTGTCTTGTGAGGGAATTTCCTGGAATTTTCCACTGGAATTAGGAAAGCCCACCTAAACTCAGATGTTTTGAGATGTGAGAATTCATCTTGAATCTTAGCTGTACCTTCTGTTGGCAGCCTGTATAAAGGACATGGAAGAAGGAAACTCTTTCATCTTTGCTATTTCTCTTCTTGCTCTTGTTCTCACTGGCAAGGTCATCCCTTCACTGGTGTAGGACCCTACTTTTTGGGTTAACTATTAAGAGGACTGGCAGGTAAAGGACCTTTTCTATTATTTATGTGGCCAGCCAGTTGTAGTCATTGAGATATGTTTTGTATTTAGAGAGCACGAGGAATCATAATGAGTTTGGTAAGATAGATTCCAGAGAGTGTATAAAATGAGGATGAGGAAGACATAAAAATTAAATGTGACTTAAGGAATTCTAGACTAGTGAAGTTGTCCTGCATGGAAAGTTTTTTTTTGCGGTTTGTAGCTAGAAATATGGTTCAGGTAAGGATTATTCCAAACTGAGTTGGGAGGAATCCTAGAGATGAAGTCAGGAAGTGTGATATCATTCATGGTCTGGCTTCACTGTAGCATCTTTCCAGTGTTGGAATTAAAATCCCTCCAGTCGCAGGTGTTACATGATAGGAGACCAAGAGATGGAGCCTACTGTTTCCACTTAGGCAATTTCCTTTGCCTCCAAAGTCATTGCCAGATCCTGGAAAGCCTTAACCCTAGTTGATAGGATCATGGAAGCCATTTAGAAACTGCCTTTGAGAATACCAGGGCCAAAAAGGCAGATGATTTGCTTCATTTAAGTGAGCATTTGGGGTGTGAGCTAAGCTGTTTCAGAGCTCTCTGATTTTCCTCTTTGGGGGTCTGAGGATTAGGAAGTGTGGGTTGTATTTTCACTTTCCTGAATTCTCTGTTTAGCTCTATATCCCATTTTTAACTGAGTTCATTGCTTTCTTGATGTCCAGTTTTTTGACTTCTTTTTTTTTTTTTAATTTTTATTTTGCAATACAATTCAGTTCTACATATCAGCCACAGATTCCCTTGTTCTCCCCCCTCCCGCCCCCCTCACCTTCCCCCCAGCCCGCCCCCCATTCCAATCTCCTCCAGGGCAAAGCCTTCCCCACAGACTGAGATCAACCTGGTGGACTCAGTCCAGGTAGGTCCAGTCCCCTCCTCCCATGCTGAGCCAAGGGACCCTGCATAGGCCCCAGGTTTCAAACAGCCAACTCATGCAATGAGCACAGGACCCGGTCCCACTGCCTGGATGCCTCCCAAACAGATCAGGCCAATCAACTGTCTCACCCACTCAGAGGGCCTGATCCAGTTGGTGACCCCTCAGCCATTGGTTCATATTTCATGTGTTTCCGTTTGTTTGGCTATTTGTCTCTGTGCTTTATCCGACCTTGGTCTCAACAATTCTCTCTCATATAAACCCTCCTCATTCTCGCTAATTGGACTCCCAGAGATCCACCTGGGGCCTAGTCATGGATCTCTGCCTCCAGGTCCATCAGTAGTTGGATGAGGTTTCTAGCACGACAATTAGGGTGTTTGGCCATCCCATCACCAGAGTAGGTCAGTTCGGATTGTCGCTCGACCATTGCCAGCAGTCTGTTGTGGGGGTATCTTTGTGGATTTCTGTGGGCCTCTCTAGCACTTTGTTTCTTCCTATTCTCATGTGGTCTTCATTTACCATGGTCTCCTATTCCTTGTTCTCCCTCTCTGTTTTTGATCCAGCTGGGATCTCCCACTCACCCAAGCTCTCTTTCCCTTGACCCTCGCCCTTCACTACCCCCACTCCCGTCCAGGCTGTTCATGTAGATCTCATTCCATTTCTCTGTCGTTGGGCGATCCCTGTGTCTTTCTTGGGGTCCTGTTTTCCAGGTAGCCTGCCTGGTGATCCATCTGTAGTGTGTGTAGTGGGCAAAAATCTTTTCCTATTCTGTAAGTTGTTACTTTGTCCTTGGGATGGTGTCCTTTGCCAAACAGATGTTTTCAATTCCATGAGGTTCCATTTATTATTTGTTGCTTTTAGGGACTGTACTATTGGTGTTCTGTTTAGAAGTCCTTTCCCGTGTCTAGGAGTTCAAGAATATTCTCCACTTTCTCTTTGATTAGGTTCAGTATATGTGGTTTTTGGTTGATGTGTTTGATCCACATGCAGTTGACTTTTATGCAAGGTCATAGGTATGGATCTATTTTTAGTGTTCTGTGTTTTGAGGACATTATCAATGTTTCAGATAGAAACAATTACAGTATGATCCTAGAAAAATACGGTGGTCCACCTGCACTGGAATGCTGACATAATCCTACTTAAACCCAGATTTTTGTTGTTGTTGTTGTTGTTTGTTTGTTTGTTGTTTTGTGGTTTTGTTTTGAATTTTTTTGTTTTTTCTTTTCTTTTCTATTTTTCTCTTTTTTTTTCAATACAGGTTTTCTCTGAATAACAGCTCTGGCTGTCCTGGAACTCACTTTGCAGACCCTACTGACCTGGAACTCAGTGACATTCTCCTACCTCCCGAGAGTTGGGACTGAAGGATCGTGCCACCAAATCATGGCCTAAACATAGGGTTTTTAAGTACACATGTGGATAACAGGCAAGCTGCTTGCCTGTTTTTATCAATGGCAGAGGATCAAAACCTTGACTTTAAATAATTGATCTATTCCATTGAGTTTACCAGGAGATTTTTTTTCTGCATCTTATTTTTTGGAACATCATTGCCTTTCCTTTATGATTTCTTACTCTTCTCATTTTTTACAGAAAATATTAATCCCCAAGTAAAATGGGTCCAATATGAGTTTCTGTTTCTTCCTCATTGAAATCCTGCCTTAGATGCCAGACACTCACTCTCCCAGCAGACTTTCATCCTCCAGCCCCAAAGCATTAAATTCTTAAGCCTTAGGATCAGAAGTTCTAGGCCAGCATCACTTAAAAACTTGATTCCTAAATCACCAATATTATGTGGGCCCAAATTTGAAAAGGAAAAAAAATGGAAAGAGCTATTTCTCAGTTTGCAGAGTACTTGCTTAGAATGTACTAGGCCCTGGGTTCAATCTTCAGCATCACAGATAATCAGGTGTGGTGTCACATGCCTGTAATTCCAGTACTCAGGAGATACAGACAGATACTATAGGTCATACTTAATGACAGATTGAGTAGGAGACCAGCCTGGGATACAGGAGAATGTTTCTCAAATTAATAATAATAATAGTTGTGGTAGTAGTAGTAGTACTAGTACTAGTAGTAGTAGTAGTAGTAGTAGTAGTAGTAGTCATAGTAATCTTGAGGAACTCAGTTAGGAGTTTGAGGTTGGTATCCACCTTGCCTCTTCACTTAGAGTAGAGCACAATCTCTTAAATGTCAAACATGGTTTCTTCTTTTAGGCACGTGTTACTTTCTATGTAGTTGATGCCTATGTTTAGATTATTGATGGTTTCCTACACCAATGAGACAATAAATCAAAAGGAAATAAAAATTTCCTAAAATAAAAATATTAGAAGTATCTAATACCACGTGGCAGGAGAGCGTAGTATAGTCACCAACAGGGGACTGCAAGCAATAAAACCCGAGAATTCAAGGAGACTCTAGTAGGTAAGGCCTGTCTGAGAAATCTGCCTTCTAGAGAGCATGGTGTGGTGGGAAAGAGAAGAGAAGAGTTTGGGCCAGGAAAGAAACCCTTCTCATTGGATAATACACAGACTCATTAATCAAAGTAATTATTATGAGGATCAATTACATGAAAGACTGAAGCAGGAACATCACAAATTCAAACTAAACCAGGACAATGTAATACAACCCTGACTCAAAACCACACAACCAGACAAAAACCAAAATCCAAACAAACAAAGACCCCTGCCATGGCCCTGTGGGATTCTTGTGTCATCATTTTCTCTGTGCCCCACATCTACTTATCCCAACCCAATAGCCTGTAGAGATTGAGGGCATAATATTGTTTGAGGGTACTTGGTCCATGTTTATGCCATCCCATAAGTGCACTTTCACTATTGACTCTCACGGTATTTATCCAGAGGTTGGGTTGTGGAATGAAAACTGTAAACTAACCACTATAACCTGCCACTAAGCTCTGAAATCATCATATGGAGAAATATTCTTCCTTAGGAATGCCCGGCCTTAGCTGGGCTTGTGGAAAGCAGCTTTTCTGATCTTCAATTAGCCAGTCTACCTTTCGCTGCCGGGCTTTTACATTTTTCTCTTTTTGTAGAAGTTTTCTTTACCTCTTACTCTGCTTCTGGCTGTGTGGCTGGATGGGTAGGGGGCTGCTCCCCAGCATCGTCCTCTCTTTCTTCTTTTCTCACTCCTTTCTCTTCTCTTATTCTCCTTCTATTTATTTTCTCTGACTGGCAACCGCATCTATATCTCTCCTGCCTAGCTATTGGCCATTCAGTTCTGTATTAGGGCAATCAGGTGTTTTAGACAGGCAAAGTAACACAGACTCACTGTGTTAAACAAATGCAACACACCTTTGCATCATTCAACAAATATTCCACAGCATAAACAAATGTAACATATCCTCAACTAATATTCCACAGCAGTTTTTCTCTTGTGATGGGTTCTTTATTAAATACCAAAGCCATCCATTATATTCCTTTATTTCTTCTGAAAGTGCCATCATACCATTTATATTATTATACTCTTGTAAGAATTTGAAACATTATTCGAATAGCCAGGCATTTGGTCAATATTCAGCCTGGGTCAAATATTCAATTTCAGAGAAAAGGAAGAGGAAAAGGTAGTTATAAATATCAACTCATATTGTACTGGATCGGGTGGTGCAAGCTTTTAATGCCAGCACTCCTCGGGCAGAGGCAGGTGGACGTCTTTGAGTTTGAGGCCTACATATGAGTGAGTACCAGTAAAGCCAAGAGGACATAGTGTGAGCATGTCTCAACAAAACAAACTACAAAAACTAGAAACTATGGAGTAACATTATTAGAAATGTGGGCTATGTCTCTGTCCCCCCTTTTATTTTTTTCTTTTATGATTTTTATGAAGAATTTTTCTATTCATTTTACATACCAACCACAGATCAGCCCTCCTCACTCTCCCCCAACCACAGCCTTCCCCCCCAAAGCACCCCTCATTCCCACCCCCTCCATTCTAAGCTCTCCCATGGGGATTCAGCAGAGCATGGTACATTCAGTTGAGGCAGGTCCAAGGCCCTCCCCTCTGAACCAAGGAAGCAAAAGGTGTCACACCTTAGGCACATGGCTCCAAAAAGCCCACCCATGCCCCAGGAATGGATCCTGATCCCACTACCTGGGTCCCACCCCACCCCCCAAATAGCTCAATCTAAACAACTGTCTCCAGTAACCAGAGGCCTAGTCTAGGCCAGTGATCGCTCCACAGTGAACCCTGTTTTAGACATGCACTCCAATACAGTGTCTGTAAAGAAAGAAACAACCAATTTTTTCCATTATAATAGTATTTTATTATTTCATAGCAATAAAAGAGATAACAGTACAGTAGGAAATATTTACAAAAACACTAATGTGCTGGATTAAAGGTTCTCCCTTCAAGGCCACTGGAGAAGAAAGGCTGGACAGGGTTTTGGAAGGTGCCTGGGGGGTACTTATATATGAGGGAACTCTTGGCAACATTCAGGAAACTTAAACATCCATCATCACAATCCAGGAATACCCCAACCCGGCCCAGTGGCCTCTCTATATAGTGCCGGAAGACTGGGCATGTGGTGAGGAGACTGTAATGATTGCCCTCCTTCACACACACAAGAAGAAAGGCACCCTCATAGTCAATCATTCGGTTGGTATTCCTTAACCAGGAATCCCTACAGACCCCTACAGCCCAGTCCCCAGAGCCCTGCAAATCCACCTCCCAGTAATATTTCCCTGAGATGAAGTTCCCGGATCCCCAAGAAGCCAAATAGTATCCAACAGAATCCACAGACGAATCCTTACGGTGATGTCCGAAGCTGAATTTTCTCAAGACATTAAACAGGTTCATCTTGTAATGGAATGTGGTTATATTTTCAAAGAAAATGTGCACCTGGATGTGCTTGAACCTTTCAGTCAGTCCAGTGATGGGTAGGGCACTGAGTTCAGGTTGCATACCCTGGGGCATGCTCAGCTGCATTGACTCACTCCTTCTGACCATGTCATCCAAACCCTGGAGCAGTACCACATATGGCTCCTGGGACATTGCCATCAGCTCCCGATACATATCTCTTAGTTCTTTGCTCTTTTGCACCATCATGGCTTCACTCTTTCTCAGTTTCTCTAAAACACATTGGCCTTCCTTTCTCATGCACTCGATATGTTTCTCTCCCTCTTTACAGAGGAAGGGATGCAGCTCCCTATACTCGGTCCTGATCATTTCTTCCCGCAGAGTCACATAGTCCATCCACAAAGTTCTTGTTCTCTTCTCGGCCTCGATATTCTCTTGATTTTCTTGGATCTTCTCCCATAAAGATGCCATCTGCTTCAGAACTCTTTCCATTTGATGCTCAGCTGCTGCCTCAATGGGACAATGTCTGTGACCTCTGTGCTCATGGGAGTTAGAGCAGAGTTGACAGAGGAAGATCCTGCTCTCAACACACAAGATCCTCTTTGTCTCCTTGTGGGTCCCACACTTATGCTCCTCAGAGCTCAGGTCCTTCATGAGGCTGGCTTGTCTGGCAATGGACACCAGCTTCTTCAGAACAACGTTGGTTCTCATTTCCTTCTGTTGGCATGGTTCCCGACACATAGGGCAGTGGACTACAAGTTGCGTGTCCTCCCAGGAAAGCTGGAGGCAGGCTCGACAGAAGCTGTGGTCACAGCTTATGGTGACTGGCTCTGTAAGGCAGCTCAGGCAGATGAAGCAGGTGAGTTCTTCCTGGAAGGCTTGTGACATGTCTGACTCCATTTTCCCACGGAATAGACTCTGGTCTCAGCAGTGTCTGCTGGGGTCACAACAATGTTAGCTCAGCTCTGTGCAGGGATCCTCAACGTGAGGGCGAGGAGGATCTAGCAGTCTAGGAGCCAGAAGCTATGGAAACACACTCTGTCTGGTCTAGAGGAGAAGGAACCTGCCTGGCCCCTGGAGTGTGCTTATATACACGCTAGAGACCACACCCACTCTAAGTAGCAGTAATCTGATTGGATGGAAGATGGAACTAAATCTATGGCCAACACCCACAAAACAATCCTCCACAATAAGGTTTCCTGAGTCACACATCTTATCTGGGTGTGATAGCTCACACCTGGAATACCAGGGCCCTAGGGAATGGGATGTTGAGGCAGCAGGAGTTTTAGTTCAAGGCCTGCCCGGAATATACACTGAGAACTTGTCTTAACAAAAAAAAACGAAGAGCAATTTTACTACGATATTTCACTGTTTCTAAATATTTTGAGATGTGCTAATATTTTTGGTTTACCTTTTGCAGTGTAACAGTTAATGATATCAATCTGTGATTTTAGCAAATATCAACATTAAAAAATTCCTAATCATTCCTTGAGAATTTACTTCAACTCATTTTCATCATATTTACCTCAACTGCAATTTCTTCAAGATTCATCCCTTTTTCTACCCATTCCCCTTACTGTTCTTTCCTACTTGCATTTCTTTTTTTTTTTTAAATATATGGGGAAACCAGGGAAGGGATGGTGGTGGCACATGCCTTTATGCTTAACAATCAGGAGGCAGAGGCAGGCATGTCTCTGAATGTTTCAGGCTATCCTGGACTACAGAGTGCATTCCAAGACAGGCTTCAAAGCTGAACAGAAATCCTGTCTAGAAAAAAATAGAAAAACAAACAAACAAACAAAAAACAGTGATAAGGGAAAAAAATATGTTTAATGAACCAAAAGCCAAGAGGCTATGGTTTGTCTTGTGAGGGAATTTTCTGGACTGAATCACTGGAATTAGGAAAGCCCACCTAAACTCAGATGTTTTGAGACGTGAGAATTCATCTTGAATCTTAGCTGTACCTTCTGTTGGCAGCCTGTATAAAGGACATGGAAGAAGGAAACTCTTTCGTCTTTGCTATTTCTCTTCTTGCTCTTGTTCTCACTGGCAAGGTCATCCCTTCACTGGTGTAGGACCCTACTTTTTGGGTTAACTATTAAGAGGACTGGCAGGTAAAGGACCTTTTCTATTATTTATGTGGCCAGCCAGTTGTAGTCATTGAGATATGTTTAGTATTTAGAGAGCACGAGGAATCATAATGAGTTTGGTAAGATAGATTCCAGAGAGTGTATAAAATGAGGATGAGGAAGACATAAAAATTAAATGTGACTTAAGGAATCCTAGACTAGTGAAGTTGTCCTGCATGGAAAGTTTTTTTTTGCGGTTTGTAGCTAGAAATATGGTTCAGGTAAGGATTATTCCAAACTGAGTTGGGAGGAATCCTAGAGATGAAGTCAGGAAGTGTGATATCATTCATGGTCTGGCTTCACTGTAGCATCTTTCCAGTGTTGGAATTAAAATCCCTCCAGTCGCAGGTGTTACATGATAGGAGACCAAGAGATGGAGCCTACTGTTTCCACTTAGGCAATTTCCTTTGCCTCCAAAGTCATTGCCAGATCCTGGAAAGCCTTAACCCTAGTTGATAGGATCATGGAAGCCATTTAGAAACTGCCTTTGAGAATACCAGGGCCAAAAAGGCAGATGATTTGCTTCATTTAAGTGAGCATTTGGGGTGTGAGCTAAGCTGTTTCAGAGCTCTCTGATCTTCCTCTTTGGGGGTCTGAGGATTAGGAAGTGTGGGTTGTATTTTCACTTTCCTGAATTCTCTGTTTAGCTCTATATCCCATTTTTAACTGAGTTCATTGCTTTCTTGATGTCCAGTTTTTTGACTTCTTTACTTATTTAAGATATTATCCATCTGTAGTGTGTGTAGTGGGCAAAAATCTTTTCCTATTCTGTAAGTTGTTACTTTGTCCTTGGGATGGTGTCCTTTGCCAAACAGATGTTTTCAATTCCATGAGGTTCCATTTATTATTTGTTGCTTTTAGGGACTGTACTATTGGTGTTCTGTTTAGAAGTCCTTTCCCGTGTCTAGGAGTTCAAGAATATTCTCCACTTTCTCTTTGATTAGGTTCAGTATATGTGGTTTTTGGTTGATGTGTTTGATCCACATGCAGTTGACTTTTATGCAAGGTCATAGGTATGGATCTATTTTCAGTGTTCTGTGTTTTGAGGACATTATCAATGTTTCAAATAGAAACAATTACAGTATGATCCTAGAAAAATACGGTGGTCCACCTGCACTGGAATGCTGACATAATCCTACTTAAACCCAGATTTTTGTTGTTGTTGTTGTTGTTTGTTTGTTTGTTGTTTTGTGGTTTTGTTTTGATTTTTTTTTGTTTTTTCTTTTCTTTTCTATTTTTCTCTTTTTTTTTTCAATACAGGTTTTCTCTGAATAACAGCTCTGGCTGTCCTGGAACTCACTTTGCAGACCCTACTGACCTGGAACTCAGTGACATTCTCCTACCTCCCGAGAGTTGGGACTGAAGGATCGTGCCACCAAATCATGGCCTAAACATAGGGTTTTTAAGTACACATGTGGATAACAGGCAAGCTGCTTGCCTGTTTTTATCAATGGCAGAGGATCAAAACCTTGACTTTAAATAATTGATCTATTCCATTGAGTTTACCAGGAGATTTTTTTTCTGCATCTTATTTTTTGGAACATCATTGCCTTTCCTTTATGATTTCTTACTCTTCTGATTTTTTACAGAAAATATTAATCCCCAAGTAAAATGGGTCTAATATGAGTTTCTGTTTCTTCCTCATTGAAATCCTGCCTTAGATGCCAGACACTCACTCTCCCAGCAGACTTTCATCCTCCAGCCCCAAAGCATTAAATTCTTAAGCCTTAGGATCAGAAGTTCTAGGCCAGCATCACTTAAAAACTTGATTCCTAAATCACCAATATTATGTGGGCCCAAATTTGAAAAGGAAAAAAAAATGGAAAGAGCTATTTCTCAGTTTGCAGAGTACTTGCTTAGAATGTACTAGGCCCTGGGTTCAATCTTCAGCATCACAGATAATCAGGTGTGGTGTCACATGCCTGTAATTCCAGTACTCAGGAGATACAGACAGATACTATAGGTCATACTTAATGACAGATTGAGTAGGAGACCAGCCTGGGATACAGGAGAATGTTTCTCAAATTAATAATAATAATAGTTGTGGTAGTAGTAGTAGTAGTAGTACTAGTACTAGTAGTAGTAGTAGTAGTCATAGTAATCTTGAGGAACTCAGTTAGGAGTTTGAGGTTGGTATCCACCTTGCCTCTTCACTTAGAGTAGAGCACAACTCTTAAATGTCAAACATGGTTTCTTCTTTTAGGCACGTGTTACTTTCTATGTAGTTGATGCCTATGTTTAGATTATTGATGGTTTCCTACACCAATGAGACAATAAATCAAAAGGAAATAAAAATTTCCTAAAATAAAAATATTAGAAGTATCTAATACCATGTGGCAGGAGAGCGTAGTATAGTCACCAACAGGGGACTGCAAGCAATAAAACCCGAGAATTCAAGGAGACTCTAGTAGGTAAAGCCTGTCTGAGACATCTGCCTTCTAGAGAGCATGGTGTGGTGGGAAAGAGAAGAGAAGAGTTTGGGCCAGGAAAGAAACCCTTCTCATTGGATAATACACAGACTCATTAATCAAAGTAATTATTATGAGGACCAATTACATGAAAGACTGAAGCAGGAACATCACAAATTCAAACTAAACCAGGACAATGTAATGCAACCCTGACTCAAAACCACACAACCAGACAAAAACCAAAATCCAAACAAACAAAGACCCCTGCCATGGCCCTGTGGGATTCTTGTGTCATCATTTTCTCTGTGCCCCACATCTACTTATCCCAACCCAATAGCCTGTAGAGATTGAGGGCATAATATTGTTTGAGGGTACTTGGTCCATGTTTATGCCATCCCATAAGTGCACTTTCACTATTGACTCTCACGGTATTTATCCAGAGGTTGGGTTGTGGAATGAAAACTGTAAACTAACCACTATAACCTGCCACTAAGCTCTGAAATCATCATATGGAGAAATATTCTTCCTTAGGAATGCCCGGCCTTAGCTGGGCTTGTGGAAAGCAGCTTTTCTGATCTTCAATTAGCCAGTCTACCTTTCGCTGCCGGGCTTTTACATTTTTCTCTTTTTGTAGAAGTTTTCTTTACCTCTTACTCTGCTTCTGGCTGTGTGGCTGGATGGGTAGGGGGCTGCTCCCCAGCATCGTCCTCTCTTTCTTCTTTTCTCACTCCTTTCTCTTCTCTTATTCTCCTTCTATTTATTTTCTCTGACTGGCAACCGCATCTATATCTCTCCTGCCTAGCTATTGGCCATTCAGTTCTGTATTAGGGCAATCAGGTGTTTTAGACAGGCAAAGTAACACAGACTCACTGTGTTAAACAAATGCAACACACCTTTGCATCATTCAACAAATATTCCACAGCATAAACAAATGTAACATATCCTCAACTAATATTCCACAGCAGTTTTTCTCTTGTGATGGGTTCTTTATTAAATACCAAAGCCATCCATTATATTCCTTTATTTCTTCTGAAAGTGCCATCATACCATTTATATTATTATACTCTTGTAAGAATTTGAAACATTATTCGAATAGCCAGGCATTTGGTCAATATTCAGCCTGGGTCAAATATTCAATTTCAGAGAAAAGGAAGAGGAAAAGGTAGTTATAAATATCAACTCATATTGTACTGGATCGGGTGGTGCAAGCTTTTAATGCCAGCACTCCTCGGGCAGAGGCAGGTGGACGTCTTTGAGTTTGAGGCCTACATATGAGTGAGTACCAGTAAAGCCAAGAGGACATAGTGTGAGCATGTCTCAACAAAACAAACTACAAAAACTAGAAACTATGGAGTAACATTATTAGAAATGTGGGCTATGTCTCTGTCCCCCCTTTTATTTTTTTCTTTTATGATTTTTATGAAGAATTTTTCTATTCATTTTACATACCAACCACAGATCAGCCCTCCTCACTCTCCCCCAACCACAGCCTTCCCCCCCAAAGCACCCCTCATTCCCACCCCCTCCATTCTAAGCTCTCCCATGGGGATTCAGCAGAGCATGGTACATTCAGTTGAGGCAGGTCCAAGGCCCTCCCCTCTGAACCAAGGAAGCAAAAGGTGTCACACCTTAGGCACATGGCTCCAAAAAGCCCACCCATGCCCCAGGAATGGATCCTGATCCCACTACCTGGGTCCCACCCCACCCCCCAAATAGCTCAATCTAAACAACTGTCTCCAGTAACCAGAGGCCTAGTCTAGGCCAGTGATCGCTCCACAGTGAACCCTGTTTTAGACATGCACTCCAATACAGTGTCTGTAAAGAAAGAAACAACCAATTTTTTCCATTATAATAGTATTTTATTATTTCATAGCAATAAAAGAGATAACAGTACAGTAGGAAATATTTACAAAAACACTAATGTGCTGGATTAAAGGTTCTCCCTTCAAGGCCACTGGAGAAGAAAGGCTGGACAGGGTTTTGGAAGGTGCCTGGGGGGTACTTATATATGAGGGAACTCTTGGCAACATTCAGGAAACTTAAACATCCATCATCACAATCCAGGAATACCCCAACCCAGCCCAGTGGCCTCTCTATATAGTGCCGGAAGACTGGGCATGTGGTGAGGAGACTGTAATGATTGCCCTCCTTCACACACACAAGAAGAAAGGCACCCTCATAGTCAATCATTCGGTTGGTATTCCTTAACCAGGAATCCCTACAGACCCCTACAGCCCAGTCCCCAGAGCCCTGCAAATCCACCTCCCAGTAATATTTCCCTGAGATGAAGTTCCCGGATCCCCAAGAAGCCAAATAGTATCCAACAGAATCCACAGACGAATCCTTACGGTGATGTCCGAAGCTGAATTTTCTCAAGACATTAAACAGGTTCATCTTGTAATGGAATGTGGTTATATTTTCAAAGAAAATGTGCACCTGGATGTGCTTGAACCTTTCAGTCAGTCCAGTGATGGGTAGGGCACTGAGTTCAGGTTGCATACCCTGGGGCATGCTCAGCTGCATTGACTCACTCCTTCTGACCATGTCATCCAAACCCTGGAGCAGTACCACATATGGCTCCTGGGACATTGCCATCAGCTCCCGATACATATCTCTTAGTTCTTTGCTCTTTTGCACCATCATGGCTTCACTCTTCCTCAGTTTCTCTAAAACACATTGGCCTTCCTTTCTCATGCACTCGATATGTTTCTCTCCCTCTTTACAGAGGAAGGGATGCAGCTCCCTATACTCGGTCCTGATCATTTCTTCCCGCAGAGTCACATAGTCCATCCACAAAGTTCTTGTTCTCTTCTCGGCCTCGATATTCTCTTGATTTTCTTGGATCTTCTCCCATAAAGATGCCATCTGCTTCAGAACTCTTTCCATTTGATGCTCAGCTGCTGCCTCAATGGGACAATGTCTGTGACCTCTGTGCTCATGGGAGTTAGAGCAGAGTTGACAGAGGAAGATCCTGCTCTCAACACACAAGATCCTCTTTGTCTCCTTGTGGGTCCCACACTTATGCTCCTCAGAGCTCAGGTCCTTCATGAGGCTGGCTTGTCTGGCAATGGACACCAGCTTCTTCAGAACAACGTTGGTTCTCATTTCCTTCTGTTGGCATGGTTCCCGACACATAGGGCAGTGGACTATAAGTTGCGTGTCCTCCCAGGAAAGCTGGAGGCAGGCTCGACAGAAGCTGTGGCCACAGCTTATGGTGACTGGCTCTGTAAGGCAGCTCAGGCAGATGAAGCAGGTGAGTTCTTCCTGGAAGGCTTGTGACATGTCTGACTCCATTTTCCCACGGAATAGACTCTGGTCTCAGCAGTGTCTGCTGGGGTCACAACAATGTTAGCTCAGCTCTGTGCAGGGATCCTCAACGTGAGGGCGAGGAGGATCTAGCAGTCTAGGAGCCAGAAGCTATGGAAACACACTCTGTCTGGTCTAGAGGAGAAGGAACCTGCCTGGCCCCTGGAGTGTGCTTATATACACGCTAGAGACCACACCCACTCTAAGTAGCAGTAATCTGATTGGATGGAAGATGGAACTAAATCTATGGCCAACACCCACAAAACAATCCTCCACAATAAGGTTTCCTGAGTCACACATCTTATCTGGGTGTGATAGCTCACACCTGGAATACCAGGGCCCTAGGGAATGGGATGTTGAGGCAGCAGAAGTTTCAGTTCAAGGCCTGCCCGGAATATACACTGAGAACTTGTCTTAACAAAAAAAAACGAAGAGCAATTTTACTACGATATTTCACTGTTTCTAAATATTTTGAGATGTGCTAATATTTTTGGTTTACCTTTTGCAGTGTAACAGTTAATGATATCAATCTGTGATTTTAGCAAATATCAACATTAAAAAATTCCTAATCATTTCTTGAGAATTTACTTCAACTCATTTTCATCATATTTACCTCAACTGCAATTTCTTCAAGATTCATCCCTTTTTCTACCCATTCCCCTTACTGTTCTTTCCTACTTGCATTTCTTTTTTTTTTTTTTAAATATATGGGGAAACCAGGGAAGGGAAGGTGGTGGCACATGCCTTTATGCTTAACATTCAGGAGGCAGAGGCAGGCATGTCTCTGAATGTTTCAGGCTATCCTGGACTACAGAGTGCATTCCAAGACAGGCTTCAAAGCTGAACAGAAATCCTGTCTAGAAAAAAATAGAAAAACAAACAAACAAACAAAAAACAGTGATAAGGGAAAAAAATATGTTTAATGAACCAAAAGCCAAGAGGCTATGGTTTGTCTTGTGAGGGAATTTTCTGGAATTTTCCACTGGAATTAGGAAAGCCCACCTAAACTCAGATGTTTTGAGATGTGAGAATTCATCTTGAATCTTAGCTGTACCTTCTGTTGGCAGCCTGTATAAAGGACATGGAAGAAGGAAACTCTTTCGTCTTTGCTATTTCTCTTCTTGCTCTTGTTCTCACTGGCAAGGTCATCCCTTCACTGGTGTAGGACCCTACTTTTTGGGTTAACTATTAAGAGGACTGGCAGATAAAGGACCTTTTCTATTATTTATGTGGCCAGCCAGTTGTAGTCATTGAGATATGTTTAGTATTTAGAGAGCACGAGGAATCATAATGAGTTTGGTAAGATAGATTCCAGAGAGTGTATAAAATGAGGATGAGGAAGACATAAAAATTAAATGTGACTTAAGGAATCCTAAACTAGTGAAGTTGTCCTGCATGGAAAGTTTTTTTTTTTTTGCGGTTTGTAGCTAGAAATATGGTTCAGGTAAGGATTATTCCAAACTGAGTTGGGAGGAATCCTAGAGATGAAGTCAGGAAGTGTGATATCATTCATGGTCTGGCTTCACTGTAGCATCTTTCCAGTGTTGGAATTAAAATCCCTCCAGTCGCAGGTGTTACATGATAGGAGACCAAAAGATGGAGCCTACTGTTTCCACTTAGGCAATTTCCTTTGCCTCTAAAGTCATTGCCAGATCCTGGAAAGCCTTAACCCTAGTTGATAGGATCATGGAAGCCATTTAGAAACTGCCTTTGAGAATACCAGGGCCAAAAAGGCAGATGATTTGCTTCATTTAAGTGAGCATTTGGGGTGTGAGCTAAGCTGTTTCAGAGCTCTCTGATCTTCCTCTTTGGGGGTCTGAGGATTAGGAAGTGTGGGTTGTATTTTCACTTTCCTGAATTCTCTGTTTAGCTCTATATCCCATTTTTAACTGAGTTCATTGCTTTCTTGATGTCCAGTTTTTTGACTTCTTTACTTATTTAAGATATTATCCATCTGTAGTGTGTGTAGTGGGCAAAAATCTTTTCCTATTCTGTAAGTTGTTACTTTGTCCTTGGGATGGTGTCCTTTGCCAAACAGATGTTTTCAATTCCATGAGGTTCCATTTATTATTTGTTGCTTTTAGGGACTGTACTATTGGTGTTCTGTTTAGAAGTCCTTTCCCGTGTCTAGGAGTTCAAGAATATTCTCCACTTTCTCTTTGATTAGGTTCAGTATATGTGGTTTTTGGTTGATGTGTTTGATCCACATGCAGTTGACTTTTATGCAAGGTCATAGGTATGGATCTATTTTCAGTGTTCTGTGTTTTGAGGATATTATCAATGTTTCAGATAGAAACATTTACAGTATGATCCTAGAAAACTACGGTGGTCCACCTGCACTGGAATGCTGACATAATCCTACTTAAACCCAGATTTTTGTTGTTGTTGTTGTTGTTTGTTTGTTTGTTGTTTTGTGGTTTTGTTTTGATTTTTTTTTGTTTTTTCTTTTCTTTTCTATTTTTCTCTTTTTTTTTCAATACAGGTTTTCTCTGAATAACAGCTCTGGCTGTCCTGGAACTCACTTTGCAGACCCTACTGACCTGGAACTCAGTGACATTCTCCTACCTCCCGAGAGTTGGGACTGAAGGATCGTGCCACCAAATCATGGCCTAAACATAGGGTTTTTAAGTACACATGTGGATAACAGGCAAGCTGCTTGCCTGTTTTTATCAATGGCAGAGGATCAAAACCTTGACTTTAAATAATTGATCTATTCCATTGAGTTTACCAGGAGAATTTTTTTCTGCATCTTATTTTTTGGAACATCATTGCCTTTCCTTTATGATTTCTTACTCTTCTGATTTTTTACAGAAAATATTAATCCCCAAGTAAAATGGGTCTAATATGAGTTTCTGTTTCTTCCTCATTGAAATCCTGCCTTAGATGCCAGACACTCACTCTCCCAGCAGACTTTCATCCTCCAGCCCCAAAGCATTAAATTCTTAAGCCTTAGGATCAGAAGTTCTAGGCCAGCATCACTTAAAAACTTGATTCCTAAATCACCAATATTATGTGGGCCCAAATTTGAAAAGGAAAAAAAATGGAAAGAGCTATTTCTCAGTTTGCAGAGTACTTGCTTAGAATGTACTAGGCCCTGGGTTCAATCTTCAGCATCACAGATAATCAGGTGTGGTGTCACATGCCTGTAATTCCAGTACTCAGGAGATACAGACAGATACTATAGGTCATACTTAATGACAGATTGAGTAGGAGACCAGCCTGGGATACAGGAGAATGTTTCTCAAATTAATAATAATAATAGTTGTGGTAGTAGTAGTAGTACTAGTACTAGTAGTAGTAGTAGTAGTAGTAGTAGTAGTAGTAGTCATAGTAATCTTGAGGAACTCAGTTAGGAGTTTGAGGTTGGTATCCACCTTGCCTCTTCACTTAGAGTAGAGCACAATCTCTTAAATGTCAAACATGGTTTCTTCTTTTAGGCACGTGTTACTTTCTATGTAGTTGATGCCTATGTTTAGATTATTGATGGTTTCCTACACCAATGAGACAATAAATCAAAAGGAAATAAAAATTTCCTAAAATAAAAATATTAGAAGTATCTAATACCATGTGGCAGGAGAGCGTAGTATAGTCACCAACAGGGGACTGCAAGCAATAAAACCCGAGAATTCAAGGAGACTCTAGTAGGTAAGGCCTGTCTGAGAAATCTGCCTTCTAGAGAGCATGGTGTGGTGGGAAAGAGAAGAGAAGAGTTTGGGCCAGGAAAGAAACCCTTCTCATTGGATAATACACAGACTCATTAATCAAAGTAATTATTATGAGGACCAATGACATGAAAGACTGAAGCAGGAACATCACAAATTCAAACTAAACCAGGACAATGTAATGCAACCCTGACTCAAAACCACACAACCAGACAAAAACCAAAATCCAAACAAACAAAGACCCCTGCCATGGCCCTGTGGGATTCTTGTGTCATCATTTTCTCTGTGCCCCACATCTACTTATCCCAACCCAATAGCCTGTAGAGATTGAGGGCATAATATTGTTTGAGGGTACTTGGTCCATGTTTATGCCATCCCATAAGTGCACTTTCACTATTGACTCTCACGGTATTTATCCAGAGGTTGGGTTGTGGAATGAAAACTGTAAACTAACCACTATAACCTGCCACTAAGCTCTGAAATCATCATATGGAGAAATATTCTTCCTTAGGAATGCCCGGCCTTAGCTGGGCTTGTGGAAAGCAGCTTTTCTGATCTTCAATTAGCCAGTCTACCTTTCGCTGCCGGGCTTTTACATTTTTCTCTTTTTGTAGAAGTTTTCTTTACCTCTTACTCTGCTTCTGGCTGTGTTGCTGGATGGGTAGGGGGCTGCTCCCCAGCATCGTCCTCTCTTTCTTCTTTTCTCACTCCTTTCTCTTCTCTTATTCTCCTTCTATTTATTTTCTCTGACTGGCAACCGCATCTATATCTCTCCTGCCTAGCTATTGGCCATTCAGTTCTGTATTAGGGCAATCAGGTGTTTTAGACAGGCAAAGTAACACAGACTCACTGTGTTAAACAAATGCAACACACCTTTGCATCATTCAACAAATATTCCACAGCATAAACAAATGTAACATATCCTCAACTAATATTCCACAGCAGTTTTTCTCTTGTGATGGGTTCTTTATTAAATACCAAAGCCATCCATTATATTCCTTTATTTCTTCTGAAAGTGCCATCATACCATTTATATTATTATACTCTTGTAAGAATTTGAAACATTATTCGAATAGCCAGGCATTTGGTCAATATTCAGCCTGGGTCAAATATTCAATTTCAGAGAAAAGGAAGAGGAAAAGGTAGTTATAAATATCAACTCATATTGTACTGGATCGGGTGGTGCAAGCTTTTAATGCCAGCACTCCTCGGGCAGAGGCAGGTGGACGTCTTTGAGTTTGAGGCCTACATATGAGTGAGTACCAGTAAAGCCAAGAGGACATAGTGTGAGCATGTCTCAACAAAACAAACTACAAAAACTAGAAACTATGGAGTAACATTATTAGAAATGTGGGCTATGTCTCTGTCCCCCCTTTTATTTTTTTCTTTTATGATTTTTATGAAGAATTTTTCTATTCATTTTACATACCAACCACAGATCAGCCCTCCTCACTCTCCCCCAACCACAGCCTTCCCCCCCAAAGCACCCCTCATTCCCACCCCCTCCATTCTAAGCTCTCCCATGGGGATTCAGCAGAGCATGGTACATTCAGTTGAGGCAGGTCCAAGGCCCTCCCCTCTGAACCAAGGAAGCAAAAGGTGTCACACCTTAGGCACATGGCTCCAAAAAGCCCACCCATGCCCCAGGAATGGATCCTGATCCCACTACCTGGGTCCCACCCCACCCCCCAAATAGCTCAATCTAAACAACTGTCTCCAGTAACCAGAGGCCTAGTCTAGGCCAGTGATCGCTCCACAGTGAACCCTGTTTTAGACATGCACTCCAATACAGTGTCTGTAAAGAAAGAAACAACCAATTTTTTCCATTATAATAGTATTTTATTATTTCATAGCAATAAAAGAGATAACAGTACAGTAGGAAATATTTACAAAAACACTAATGTGCTGGATTAAAGGTTCTCCCTTCAAGGCCACTGGATAAGAAAGGCTGGACAGGGTTTTGGAAGGTGCCTGGGGGGTACTTATATATGAGGGAACTCTTGGCAACATTCAGGAAACTTAAACATCCATCATCACAATCCAGGAATACCCCAACCCGGCCCAGTGGCCTCTCTATATAGTGCCGGAAGACTGGGCATGTGGTGAGGAGACTGTAATGATTGCCCTCCTTCACACACACAAGAAGAAAGGCACCCTCATAGTCAATCATTCGGTTGGTATTCCTTAACCAGGAATCCCTACAGACCCCTACAGCCCAGTCCCCAGAGCCCTGCAAATCCACCTCCCAGTAATATTTCCCTGAGATGAAGTTCCCGGATCCCCAAGAAGCCAAATAGTATCCAACAGAATCCACAGACGAATCCTTACGGTGATGTCCGAAGCTGAATTTTCTCAAGACATTAAACAGGTTCATCTTGTAATGGAATGTGGTTATATTTTCAAAGAAAATGTGCACCTGGATGTGCTTGAACCTTTCAGTCAGTCCAGTGATGGGTAGGGCACTGAGTTCAGGTTGCATACCCTGGGGCATGCTCAGCTGCATTGACTCACTCCTTCTGACCATGTCATCCAAACCCTGGAGCAGTACCACATATGGCTCCTGGGACATTGCCATCAGCTCCCGATACATATCTCTTAGTTCTTTGCTCTTTTGCACCATCATGGCTTCACTCTTCCTCAGTTTCTCTAAAACACATTGGCCTTCCTTTCTCATGCACTCGATATGTTTCTCTCCCTCTTTACAGAGGAAGGGATGCAGCTCCCTATACTCGGTCCTGATCATTTCTTCCCGCAGAGTCACATAGTCCATCCACAAAGTTCTTGTTCTCTTCTCGGCCTCGATATTCTCTTGATTTTCTTGGATCTTCTCCCATAAAGATGCCATCTGCTTCAGAACTCTTTCCATTTGATGCTCAGCTGCTGCCTCAATGGGACAATGTCTGTGACCTCTGTGCTCATGGGAGTTAGAGCAGAGTTGACAGAGGAAGATCCTGCTCTCAACACACAAGATCCTCTTTGTCTCCTTGTGGGTCCCACACTTATGCTCCTCAGAGCTCAGGTCCTTCATGAGGCTGGCTTGTCTGGCAATGGACACCAGCTTCTTCAGAACAACGTTGGTTCTCATTTCCTTCTGTTGGCATGGTTCCCGACACATAGGGCAGTGGACTATAAGTTGCGTGTCCTCCCAGGAAAGCTGGAGGCAGGCTCGACAGAAGCTGTGGCCACAGCTTATGGTGACTGGCTCTGTAAGGCAGCTCAGGCAGATGAAGCAGGTGAGTTCTTCCTGGAAGGCTTGTGACATGTCTGACTCCATTTTCCCACGGAATAGACTCTGGTCTCAGCAGTGTCTGCTGGGGTCACAACAATGTTAGCTCAGCTCTGTGCAGGGATCCTCAACGTGAGGGCGAGGAGGATCTAGCAGTCTAGGAGCCAGAAGCTATGGAAACACACTCTGTCTGGTCTAGAGGAGAAGGAACCTGCCTGGCCCCTGGAGTGTGCTTATATACACGCTAGAGACCACACCCACTCTAAGTAGCAGTAATCTGATTGGATGGAAGATGGAACTAAATCTATGGCCAACACCCACAAAACAATCCTCCACAATAAGGTTTCCTGAGTCACACATCTTATCTGGGTGTGATAGCTCACACCTGGAATACCAGGGCCCTAGGGAATGGGATGTTGAGGCAGCAGGAGTTTCAGTTCAAGGCCTGCCCGGAATATACACTGAGAACTTGTCTTAACAAAAAAAAACGAAGAGCAATTTTACTACGATATTTCACTGTTTCTAAATATTTTGAGATGTGCTAATATTTTTGGTTTACCTTTTGCAGTGTAACAGTTAATGATATCAATCTGTGATTTTAGCAAATATCAACATTAAAAAATTCCTAATCATTTCTTGAGAATTTACTTCAACTCATTTTCATCATATTTACCTCAACTGCAATTTCTTCAAGATTCATCCCTTTTTCTACCCATTCCCCTTACTGTTCTTTCCTACTTGCATTTCTTTTTTTTTTTTTTAAATATATGGGGAAACCAGGGAAGGGAAGGTGGTGGCACATGCCTTTATGCTTAACATTCAGGAGGCAGAGGCAGGCATGTCTCTGAATGTTTCAGGCTATCCTGGACTACAGAGTGCATTCCAAGACAGGCTTCAAAGCTGAACAGAAATCCTGTCTAGAAAAAAATAGAAAAACAAACAAACAAACAAAAAACAGTGATAAGGGAAAAAAATATGTTTAATGAACCAAAAGCCAAGAGGCTATGGTTTGTCTTGTGAGGGAATTTTCTGGAATTTTCCACTGGAATTAGGAAAGCCCACCTAAACTCAGATGTTTTGAGATGTGAGAATTCATCTTGAATCTTAGCTGTACCTTCTGTTGGCAGCCTGTATAAAGGACATGGAAGAAGGAAACTCTTTCGTCTTTGCTATTTCTCTTCTTGCTCTTGTTCTCACTGGCAAGGTCATCCCTTCACTGGTGTAGGACCCTACTTTTTGGGTTAACTATTAAGAGGACTGGCAGATAAAGGACCTTTTCTATTATTTATGTGGCCAGCCAGTTGTAGTCATTGAGATATGTTTAGTATTTAGAGAGCACGAGGAATCATAATGAGTTTGGTAAGATAGATTCCAGAGAGTGTATAAAATGAGGATGAGGAAGACATAAAAATTAAATGTGACTTAAGGAATCCTAGACTAGTGAAGTTGTCCTGCATGGAAAGTTTTTTTTTTGCGGTTTGTAGCTAGAAATATGGTTCAGGTAAGGATTATTCCAAACTGAGTTGGGAGGAATCCTAGAGATGAAGTCAGGAAGTGTGATATCATTCATGGTCTGGCTTCACTGTAGCATCTTTCCAGTGTTGGAATTAAAATCCCTCCAGTCGCAGGTGTTACATGATAGGAGACCAAGAGATGGAGCCTACTGTTTCCACTTAGGCAATTTCCTTTGCCTCCAAAGTCATTGCCAGATCCTGGAAAGCCTTAACCCTAGTTGATAGGATCATGGAAGCCATTTAGAAACTGCCTTTGAGAATACCAGGGCCAAAAAGGCAGATGATTTGCTTCATTTAAGTGAGCATTTGGGGTGTGAGCTAAGCTGTTTCAGAGCTCTCTGATCTTCCTCTTTGGGGGTCTGAGGATTAGGAAGTGTGGGTTGTATTTTCACTTTCCTGAATTCTCTGTTTAGCTCTATATCCCATTTTTAACTGAGTTCATTGCTTTCTTGATGTCCAGTTTTTTGACTTCTTTACTTATTTAAGATATTATCCATCTGTAGTGTGTGTAGTGGGCAAAAATCTTTTCCTATTCTGTAAGTTGTTACTTTGTCCTTGGGATGGTGTCCTTTGCCAAACAGATGTTTTCAATTCCATGAGGTTCCATTTATTATTTGTTGCTTTTAGGGACTGTACTATTGGTGTTCTGTTTAGAAGTCCTTTCCCGTGTCTAGGAGTTCAAGAATATTCTCCACTTTCTCTTTGATTAGGTTCAGTATATGTGGTTTTTGGTTGATGTGTTTGATCCACATGCAGTTGACTTTTATGCAAGGTCATAGGTATGGATCTATTTTCAGTGTTCTGTGTTTTGAGGATATTATCAATGTTTCAGATAGAAACATTTACAGTATGATCCTAGAAAAATACGGTGGTCCACCTGCACTGGAATGCTGACATAATCCTACTTAAACCCAGATTTTTGTTGTTGTTGTTGTTGTTTGTTTGTTTGTTGTTTTGTGGTTTTGTTTTGATTTTTTTTTGTTTTTTCTTTTCTTTTCTATTTTTCTCTTTTTTTTTCAATACAGGTTTTCTCTGAATAACAGCTCTGGCTGTCCTGGAACTCACTTTGCAGACCCTACTGACCTGGAACTCAGTGACATTCTCCTACCTCCCGAGAGTTGGGACTGAAGGATCGTGCCACCAAATCATGGCCTAAACATAGGGTTTTTAAGTACACATGTGGATAACAGGCAAGCTGCTTGCCTGTTTTTATCAATGGCAGAGGATCAAAACCTTGACTTTAAATAATTGATCTATTCCATTGAGTTTACCAGGAGATTTTTTTTCTGCATCTTATTTTTTGGAACATCATTGCCTTTCCTTTATGATTTCTTACTCTTCTGATTTTTTACAGAAAATATTAATCCCCAAGTAAAATGGGTCTAATATGAGTTTCTGTTTCTTCCTCATTGAAATCCTGCCTTAGATGCCAGACACTCACTCTCCCAGCAGACTTTCATCCTCCAGCCCCAAAGCATTAAATTCTTAAGCCTTAGGATCAGAAGTTCTAGGCCAGCATCACTTAAAAACTTGATTCCTAAATCACCAATATTATGTGGGCCCAAATTTGAAAAGGAAAAAAAATGGAAAGAGCTATTTCTCAGTTTGCAGAGTACTTGCTTAGAATGTACTAGGCCCTGGGTTCAATCTTCAGCATCACAGATAATCAGGTGTGGTGTCACATGCCTGTAATTCCAGTACTCAGGAGATACAGACAGATACTATAGGTCATACTTAATGACAGATTGAGTAGGAGACCAGCCTGGGATACAGGAGAATGTTTCTCAAATTAATAATAATAATAGTTGTGGTAGTAGTAGTAGTACTAGTACTAGTAGTAGTAGTAGTAGTAGTAGTAGTAGTCATAGTAATCTTGAGGAACTCAGTTAGGAGTTTGAGGTTGGTATCCACCTTGCCTCTTCACTTAGAGTAGAGCACAATCTCTTAAATGTCAAACATGGTTTCTTCTTTTAGGCACGTGTTACTTTCTATGTAGTTGATGCCTATGTTTAGATTATTGATGGTTTCCTACACCAATGAGACAATAAATCAAAAGGAAATAAAAATTTCCTAAAATAAAAATATTAGAAGTATCTAATACCATGTGGCAGGAGAGCGTAGTATAGTCACCAACAGGGGACTGCAAGCAATAAAACCCGAGAATTCAAGGAGACTCTAGTAGGTAAGGCCTGTCTGAGAAATCTGCCTTCTAGAGAGCATGGTGTGGTGGGAAAGAGAAGAGAAGAGTTTGGGCCAGGAAAGAAACCCTTCTCATTGGATAATACACAGACTCATTAATCAAAGTAATTATTATGAGGACCAATGACATGAAAGACTGAAGCAGGAACATCACAAATTCAAACTAAACCAGGACAATGTAATGCAACCCTGACTCAAAACCACACAACCAGACAAAAACCAAAATCCAAACAAACAAAGACCCCTGCCATGGCCCTGTGGGATTCTTGTGTCATCATTTTCTCTGTGCCCCACATCTACTTATCCCAACCCAATAGCCTGTAGAGATTGAGGGCATAATATTGTTTGAGGGTACTTGGTCCATGTTTATGCCATCCCATAAGTGCACTTTCACTATTGACTCTCACGGTATTTATCCAGAGGTTGGGTTGTGGAATGAAAACTGTAAACTAACCACTATAACCTGCCACTAAGCTCTGAAATCATCATATGGAGAAATATTCTTCCTTAGGAATGCCCGGCCTTAGCTGGGCTTGTGGAAAGCAGCTTTTCTGATCTTCAATTAGCCAGTCTACCTTTCGCTGCCGGGCTTTTACATTTTTCTCTTTTTGTAGAAGTTTTCTTTACCTCTTACTCTGCTTCTGGCTGTGTGGCTGGATGGGTAGGGGGCTGCTCCCCAGCATCGTCCTCTCTTTCTTCTTTTCTCACTCCTTTCTCTTCTCTTATTCTCCTTCTATTTATTTTCTCTGACTGGCAACCGCATCTATATCTCTCCTGCCTAGCTATTGGCCATTCAGTTCTGTATTAGGGCAATCAGGTGTTTTAGACAGGCAAAGTAACACAGACTCACTGTGTTAAACAAATGCAACACACCTTTGCATCATTCAACAAATATTCCACAGCATAAACAAATGTAACATATCCTCAACTAATATTCCACAGCAGTTTTTCTCTTGTGATGGGTTCTTTATTAAATACCAAAGCCATCCATTATATTCCTTTATTTCTTCTGAAAGTGCCATCATACCATTTATATTATTATACTCTTGTAAGAATTTGAAACATTATTCGAATAGCCAGGCATTTGGTCAATATTCAGCCTGGGTCAAATATTCAATTTCAGAGAAAAGGAAGAGGAAAAGGTAGTTATAAATATCAACTCATATTGTACTGGATCGGGTGGTGCAAGCTTTTAATGCCAGCACTCCTCGGGCAGAGGCAGGTGGACGTCTTTGAGTTTGAGGCCTACATATGAGTGAGTACCAGTAAAGCCAAGAGGACATAGTGTGAGCATGTCTCAACAAAACAAACTACAAAAACTAGAAACTATGGAGTAACATTATTAGAAATGTGGGCTATGTCTCTGTCCCCCCTTTTATTTTTTTCTTTTATGATTTTTATGAAGAATTTTTCTATTCATTTTACATACCAACCACAGATCAGCCCTCCTCACTCTCCCCCAACCACAGCCTTCCCCCCCAAAGCACCCCTCATTCCCACCCCCTCCATTCTAAGCTCTCCCATGGGGATTCAGCAGAGCATGGTACATTCAGTTGAGGCAGGTCCAAGGCCCTCCCCTCTGAACCAAGGAAGCAAAAGGTGTCACACCTTAGGCACATGGCTCCAAAAAGCCCACCCATGCCCCAGGAATGGATCCTGATCCCACTACCTGGGTCCCACCCCACCCCCCAAATAGCTCAATCTAAACAACTGTCTCCAGTAACCAGAGGCCTAGTCTAGGCCAGTGATCGCTCCACAGTGAACCCTGTTTTAGACATGCACTCCAATACAGTGTCTGTAAAGAAAGAAACAACCAATTTTTTCCATTATAATAGTATTTTATTATTTCATAGCAATAAAAGAGATAACAGTACAGTAGGAAATATTTACAAAAACACTAATGTGCTGGATTAAAGGTTCTCCCTTCAAGGCCACTGGAGAAGAAAGGCTGGACAGGGTTTTGGAAGGTGCCTGGGGGGTACTTATATATGAGGGAACTCTTGGCAACATTCAGGAAACTTAAACATCCATCATCACAATCCAGGAATACCCCAACCCGGCCCAGTGGCCTCTCTATATAGTGCCGGAAGACTGGGCATGTGGTGAGGAGACTGTAATGATTGCCCTCCTTCACACACACAAGAAGAAAGGCACCCTCATAGTCAATCATTCGGTTGGTATTCCTTAACCAGGAATCCCTACAGACCCCTACAGCCCAGTCCCCAGAGCCCTGCAAATCCACCTCCCAGTAATATTTCCCTGAGATGAAGTTCCCGGATCCCCAAGAAGCCAAATAGTATCCAACAGAATCCACAGACGAATCCTTACGGTGATGTCCGAAGCTGAATTTTCTCAAGACATTAAACAGGTTCATCTTGTAATGGAATGTGGTTATATTTTCAAAGAAAATGTGCACCTGGATGTGCTTGAACCTTTCAGTCAGTCCAGTGATGGGTAGGGCACTGAGTTCAGGTTGCATACCCTGGGGCATGCTCAGCTGCATTGACTCACTCCTTCTGACCATGTCATCCAAACCCTGGAGCAGTACCACATATGGCTCCTGGGACATTGCCATCAGCTCCCGATACATATCTCTTAGTTCTTTGCTCTTTTGCACCATCATGGCTTCACTCTTCCTCAGTTTCTCTAAAACACATTGGCCTTCCTTTCTCATGCACTCGATATGTTTCTCTCCCTCTTTACAGAGGAAGGGATGCAGCTCCCTATACTCGGTCCTGATCATTTCTTCCCGCAGAGTCACATAGTCCATCCACAAAGTTCTTGTTCTCTTCTCGGCCTCGATATTCTCTTGATTTTCTTGGATCTTCTCCCATAAAGATGCCATCTGCTTCAGAACTCTTTCCATTTGATGCTCAGCTGCTGCCTCAATGGGACAATGTCTGTGACCTCTGTGCTCATGGGAGTTAGAGCAGAGTTGACAGAGGAAGATCCTGCTCTCAACACACAAGATCCTCTTTGTCTCCTTGTGGGTCCCACACTTATGCTCCTCAGAGCTCAGGTCCTTCATGAGGCTGGCTTGTCTGGCAATGGACACCAGCTTCTTCAGAACAACGTTGGTTCTCATTTCCTTCTGTTGGCATGGTTCCCGACACATAGGGCAGTGGACTACAAGTTGCGTGTCCTCCCAGGAAAGCTGGAGGCAGGCTCGACAGAAGCTGTGGCCACAGCTTATGGTGACTGGCTCTGTAAGGCAGCTCAGGCAGATGAAGCAGGTGAGTTCTTCCTGGAAGGCTTGTGACATGTCTGACTCCATTTTCCCACGGAATAGACTCTGGTCTCAGCAGTGTCTGCTGGGGTCACAACAATGTTAGCTCAGCTCTGTGCAGGGATCCTCAACGTGAGGGCGAGGAGGATCTAGCAGTCTAGGAGCCAGAAGCTATGGAAACACACTCTGTCTGGTCTAGAGGAGAAGGAACCTGCCTGGCCCCTGGAGTGTGCTTATATACACGCTAGAGACCACACCCACTCTAAGTAGCAGTAATCTGATTGGATGGAAGATGGAACTAAATCTATGGCCAACACCCACAAAACAATCCTCCACAATAAGGTTTCCTGAGTCACACATCTTATCTGGGTGTGATAGCTCACACCTGGAATACCAGGGCCCTAGGGAATGGGATGTTGAGGCAGCAGGAGTTTCAGTTCAAGGCCTGCCCGGAATATACACTGAGAACTTGTCTTAACAAAAAAAAACGAAGAGCAATTTTACTACGATATTTCACTGTTTCTAAATATTTTGAGATGTGCTAATATTTTTGGTTTACCTTTTGCAGTGTAACAGTTAATGATATCAATCTGTGATTTTAGCAAATATCAACATTAAAAAGTTCCTAATCATTTCTTGAGAATTTACTTCAACTCATTTTCATCATATTTACCTCAACTGCAATTTCTTCAAGATTCATCCCTTTTTCTACCCATTCCCCTTACTGTTCTTTCCTACTTGCATTTCTTTTTTTTTTTTTAAATATATGGGGAAACCAGGGAAGGGATGGTGGTGGCACATGCCTTTATGCTTAACATTCAGGAGGCAGAGGCAGGCATGTCTCTGAATGTTTCAGGCTATCCTGGACTACAGAGTGCATTCCAAGACAGGCTTCAAAGCTGAACAGAAATCCTGTCTAGAAAAAAATAGAAAAACAAACAAACAAACAAAAAACAGTGATAAGGGAAAAAAATATGTTTAATGAACCAAAAGCCAAGAGGCTATGTTTTGTCTTGTGAGGGAATTTTCTGGAATTTTCCACTGGAATTAGGAAAGCCCACCTAAACTCAGATGTTTTGAGATGTGAGAATTCATCTTGAATCTTAGCTGTACCTTCTGTTGGCAGCCTGTATAAAGGACATGGAAGAAGGAAACTCTTTCGTCTTTGCTATTTCTCTTCTTGCTCTTGTTCTCACTGGCAAGGTCATCCCTTCACTGGTGTAGGACCCTACTTTTTGGGTTAACTATTAAGAGGACTGGCAGATAAAGGACCTTTTCTATTATTTATGTGGCCAGCCAGTTGTAGTCATTGAGATATGTTTAGTATTTAGAGAGCACGAGGAATCATAATGAGTTTGGTAAGATAGATTCCAGAGAGTGTATAAAATGAGGATGAGGAAGACATAAAAATTAAATGTGACTTAAGGAATCCTAGACTAGTGAAGTTGTCCTGCATGGAAAGTTTTTTTTTTGCGGTTTGTAGCTAGAAATATGGTTCAGGTAAGGATTATTCCAAACTGAGTTGGGAGGAATCCTAGAGATGAAGTCAGGAAGTGTGATATCATTCATGGTCTGGCTTCACTGTAGCATCTTTCCAGTGTTGGAATTAAAATCCCTCCAGTCGCAGGTGTTACATGATAGGAGACCAAGAGATGGAGCCTACTGTTTCCACTTAGGCAATTTCCTTTGCCTCCAAAGTCATTGCCAGATCCTGGAAAGCCTTAACCCTAGTTGATAGGATCATGGAAGCCATTTAGAAACTGCCTTTGAGAATACCAGGGCCAAAAAGGCAGATGATTTGCTTCATTTAAGTGAGCATTTGGGGTGTGAGCTAAGCTGTTTCAGAGCTCTCTGATCTTCCTCTTTGGGGGTCTGAGGATTAGGAAGTGTGGGTTGTATTTTCACTTTCCTGAATTCTCTGTTTAGCTCTATATCCCATTTTTAACTGAGTTCATTGCTTTCTTGATGTCCAGTTTTTTGACTTCTTTACTTATTTAAGATATTATCCATCTGTAGTGTGTGTAGTGGGCAAAAATCTTTTCCTATTCTGTAAGTTGTTACTTTGTCCTTGGGATGGTGTCCTTTGCCAAACAGATGTTTTCAATTCCATGAGGTTCCATTTATTATTTGTTGCTTTTAGGGACTGTACTATTGGTGTTCTGTTTAGAAGTCCTTTCCCGTGTCTAGGAGTTCAAGAATATTCTCCACTTTCTCTTTGATTAGGTTCAGTATATGTGGTTTTTGGTTGATGTGTTTGATCCACATGCAGTTGACTTTTATGCAAGGTCATAGGTATGGATCTATTTTCAGTGTTCTGTGTTTTGAGGACATTATCAATGTTTCAGATAGAAACAATTACAGTATGATCCTAGAAAAATACGGTGGTCCACCTGCACTGGAATGCTGACATAATCCTACTTAAACCCAGATTTTTGTTGTTGTTGTTGTTGTTTGTTTGTTTGTTGTTTTGTGGTTTTGTTTTGATTTTTTTTTGTTTTTTCTTTTCTTTTCTATTTTTCTCTTTTTTTTTTCAATACAGGTTTTCTCTGAATAACAGCTCTGGCTGTCCTGGAACTCACTTTGCAGACCCTACTGACCTGGAACTCAGTGACATTCTCCTACCTCCCGAGAGTTGGGACTGAAGGATCGTGCCACCAAATCATGGCCTAAACATAGGGTTTTTAAGTACACATGTGGATAACAGGCAAGCTGCTTGCCTGTTTTTATCAATGGCAGAGGATCAAAACCTTGACTTTAAATAATTGATCTATTCCATTGAGTTTACCAGGAGATTTTTTTTCTGCATCTTATTTTTTGGAACATCATTGCCTTTCCTTTATGATTTCTTACTCTTCTGATTTTTTACAGAAAATATTAATCCCCAAGTAAAATGGGTCTAATATGAGTTTCTGTTTCTTCCTCATTGAAATCCTGCCTTAGATGCCAGACACTCACTCTCCCAGCAGACTTTCATCCTCCAGCCCCAAAGCATTAAATTCTTAAGCCTTAGGATCAGAAGTTCTAGGCCAGCATCACTTAAAAACTTGATTCCTAAATCACCAATATTATGTGGGCCCAAATTTGAAAAGGAAAAAAAATGGAAAGAGCTATTTCTCAGTTTGCAGAGTACTTGCTTAGAATGTACTAGGCCCTGGGTTCAATCTTCAGCATCACAGATAATCAGGTGTGGTGTCACATGCCTGTAATTCCAGTACTCAGGAGATACAGACAGATACTATAGGTCATACTTAATGACAGATTGAGTAGGAGACCAGCCTGGGATACAGGAGAATGTTTCTCAAATTAATAATAATAATAGTTGTGGTAGTAGTAGTAGTACTAGTACTAGTAGTAGTAGTAGTAGTAGTAGTAGTAGTAGTAGTAGTCATAGTAATCTTGAGGAACTCAGTTAGGAGTTTGAGGTTGGTATCCACCTTGCCTCTTCACTTAGAGTAGAGCACAATCTCTTAAATGTCAAACATGGTTTCTTCTTTTAGGCACGTGTTACTTTCTATGTAGTTGATGCCTATGTTTAGATTATTGATGGTTTCCTACACCAATGAGACAATAAATCAAAAGGAAATAAAAATTTCCTAAAATAAAAATATTAGAAGTATCTAATACCATGTGGCAGGAGAGCGTAGTATAGTCACCAACAGGGGACTGCAAGCAATAAAACCCGAGAATTCAAGGAGACTCTAGTAGGTAAGGCCTGTCTGAGAAATCTGCCTTCTAGAGAGCATGGTGTGGTGGGAAAGAGAAGAGAAGAGTTTGGGCCAGGAAAGAAACCCTTCTCATTGGATAATACACAGACTCATTAATCAAAGTAATTATTATGAGGACCAATGACATGAAAGACTGAAGCAGGAACATCACAAATTCAAACTAAACCAGGACAATGTAATGCAACCCTGACTCAAAACCACACAACCAGACAAAAACCAAAATCCAAACAAACAAAGACCCCTGCCATGGCCCTGTGGGATTCTTGTGTCATCATTTTCTCTGTGCCCCACATCTACTTATCCCAACCCAATAGCCTGTAGAGATTGAGGGCATAATATTGTTTGAGGGTACTTGGTCCATGTTTATGCCATCCCATAAGTGCACTTTCACTATTGACTCTCACGGTATTTATCCAGAGGTTGGGTTGTGGAATGAAAACTGTAAACTAACCACTATAACCTGCCACTAAGCTCTGAAATCATCATATGGAGAAATATTCTTCCTTAGGAATGCCCGGCCTTAGCTGGGCTTGTGGAAAGCAGCTTTTCTGATCTTCAATTAGCCAGTCTACCTTTCGCTGCCGGGCTTTTACATTTTTCTCTTTTTGTAGAAGTTTTCTTTACCTCTTACTCTGCTTCTGGCTGTGTGGCTGGATGGGTAGGGGGCTGCTCCCCAGCATCGTCCTCTCTTTCTTCTTTTCTCACTCCTTTCTCTTCTCTTATTCTCCTTCTATTTATTTTCTCTGACTGGCAACCGCATCTATATCTCTCCTGCCTAGCTATTGGCCATTCAGTTCTGTATTAGGGCAATCAGGTGTTTTAGACAGGCAAAGTAACACAGACTCACTGTGTTAAACAAATGCAACACACCTTTGCATCATTCAACAAATATTCCACAGCATAAACAAATGTAACATATCCTCAACTAATATTCCACAGCAGTTTTTCTCTTGTGATGGGTTCTTTATTAAATACCAAAGCCATCCATTATATTCCTTTATTTCTTCTGAAAGTGCCATCATACCATTTATATTATTATACTCTTGTAAGAATTTGAAACATTATTCGAATAGCCAGGCATTTGGTCAATATTCAGCCTGGGTCAAATATTCAATTTCAGAGAAAAGGAAGAGGAAAAGGTAGTTATAAATATCAACTCATATTGTACTGGATCGGGTGGTGCAAGCTTTTAATGCCAGCACTCCTCGGGCAGAGGCAGGTGGACGTCTTTGAGTTTGAGGCCTACATATGAGTGAGTACCAGTAAAGCCAAGAGGACATAGTGTGAGCATGTCTCAACAAAACAAACTACAAAAACTAGAAACTATGGAGTAACATTATTAGAAATGTGGGCTATGTCTCTGTCCCCCCTTTTATTTTTTTCTTTTATGATTTTTATGAAGAATTTTTCTATTCATTTTACATACCAACCACAGATCAGCCCTCCTCACTCTCCCCCAACCACAGCCTTCCCCCCCAAAGCACCCCTCATTCCCACCCCCTCCATTCTAAGCTCTCCCATGGGGATTCAGCAGAGCATGGTACATTCAGTTGAGGCAGGTCCAAGGCCCTCCCCTCTGAACCAAGGAAGCAAAAGGTGTCACACCTTAGGCACATGGCTCCAAAAAGCCCACCCATGCCCCAGGAATGGATCCTGATCCCACTACCTGGGTCCCACCCCACCCCCCAAATAGCTCAATCTAAACAACTGTCTCCAGTAACCAGAGGCCTAGTCTAGGCCAGTGATCGCTCCACAGTGAACCCTGTTTTAGACATGCACTCCAATACAGTGTCTGTAAAGAAAGAAACAACCAATTTTTTCCATTATAATAGTATTTTATTATTTCATAGCAATAAAAGAGATAACAGTACAGTAGGAAATATTTACAAAAACACTAATGTGCTGGATTAAAGGTTCTCCCTTCAAGGCCACTGGAGAAGAAAGGCTGGACAGGGTTTTGGAAGGTGCCTGGGGGGTACTTATATATGAGGGAACTCTTGGCAACATTCAGGAAACTTAAACATCCATCATCACAATCCAGGAATACCCCAACCCGGCCCAGTGGCCTCTCTATATAGTGCCGGAAGACTGGGCATGTGGTGAGGAGACTGTAATGATTGCCCTCCTTCACACACACAAGAAGAAAGGCACCCTCATAGTCAATCATTCGGTTGGTATTCCTTAACCAGGAATCCCTACAGACCCCTACAGCCCAGTCCCCAGAGCCCTGCAAATCCACCTCCCAGTAATATTTCCCTGAGATGAAGTTCCCGGATCCCCAAGAAGCCAAATAGTATCCAACAGAATCCACAGACGAATCCTTACGGTGATGTCCGAAGCTGAATTTTCTCAAGACATTAAACAGGTTCATCTTGTAATGGAATGTGGTTATATTTTCAAAGAAAATGTGCACCTGGATGTGCTTGAACCTTTCAGTCAGTCCAGTGATGGGTAGGGCACTGAGTTCAGGTTGCATACCCTGGGGCATGCTCAGCTGCATTGACTCACTCCTTCTGACCATGTCATCCAAACCCTGGAGCAGTACCACATATGGCTCCTGGGACATTGCCATCAGCTCCCGATACATATCTCTTAGTTCTTTGCTCTTTTGCACCATCATGGCTTCACTCTTCCTCAGTTTCTCTAAAACACATTGGCCTTCCTTTCTCATGCACTCGATATGTTTCTCTCCCTCTTTACAGAGGAAGGGATGCAGCTCCCTATACTCGGTCCTGATCATTTCTTCCCGCAGAGTCACATAGTCCATCCACAAAGTTCTTGTTCTCTTCTCGGCCTCGATATTCTCTTGATTTTCTTGGATCTTCTCCCATAAAGATGCCATCTGCTTCAGAACTCTTTCCATTTGATGCTCAGCTGCTGCCTCAATGGGACAATGTCTGTGACCTCTGTGCTCATGGGAGTTAGAGCAGAGTTGACAGAGGAAGATCCTGCTCTCAACACACAAGATCCTCTTTGTCTCCTTGTGGGTCCCACACTTATGCTCCTCAGAGCTCAGGTCCTTCATGAGGCTGGCTTGTCTGGCAATGGACACCAGCTTCTTCAGAACAACGTTGGTTCTCATTTCCTTCTGTTGGCATGGTTCCCGACACATAGGGCAGTGGACTACAAGTTGCGTGTCCTCCCAGGAAAGCTGGAGGCAGGCTCGACAGAAGCTGTGGCCACAGCTTATGGTGACTGGCTCTGTAAGGCAGCTCAGGCAGATGAAGCAGGTGAGTTCTTCCTGGAAGGCTTGTGACATGTCTGACTCCATTTTCCCACGGAATAGACTCTGGTCTCAGCAGTGTCTGCTGGGGTCACAACAATGTTAGCTCAGCTCTGTGCAGTGATCCTCAACGTGAGGGCGAGGAGGATCTAGCAGTCTAGGAGCCAGAAGCTATGGAAACACACTCTGTCTGGTCTAGAGGAGAAGGAACCTGCCTGGCCCCTGGAGTGTGCTTATATACACGCTAGAGACCACACCCACTCTAAGTAGCAGTAATCTGATTGGATGGAAGATGGAACTAAATCTATGGCCAACACCCACAAAACAATCCTCCACAATAAGGTTTCCTGAGTCACACATCTTATCTGGGTGTGATAGCTCACACCTGGAATACCAGGGCCCTAGGGAATGGGATGTTGAGGCAGCAGGAGTTTCAGTTCAAGGCCTGCCCGGAATATACACTGAGAACTTGTCTTAACAAAAAAAAACGAAGAGCAATTTTACTACGATATTTCACTGTTTCTAAATATTTTGAGATGTGCTAATATTTTTGGTTTACCTTTTGCAGTGTAACAGTTAATGATATCAATCTGTGATTTTAGCAAATATCAACATTAAAAAGTTCCTAATCATTTCTTGAGAATTTACTTCAACTCATTTTCATCATATTTACCTCAACTGCAATTTCTTCAAGATTCATCCCTTTTTCTACCCATTCCCCTTACTGTTCTTTCCTACTTGCATTTCTTTTTTTTTTTTTAAATATATGGGGAAACGAGGGAAGGGATGGTGGGGGCACATGCCTTTATGCTTAACATTCAGGAGGCAGAGGCAGGCATGTCTCTGAATGTTTCAGGCTATCCTGGACTACAGAGTGCATTCCAAGACAGGCTTCAAAGCTGAACAGAAATCCTGTCTAGAAAAAAATAGAAAAACAAACAAACAAACAAAAAACAGTGATAAGGGAAAAAAATATGTTTAATGAACCAAAAGCCAAGAGGCTATGGTTTGTCTTGTGAGGGAATTTTCTGGAATTTTCCACTGGAATTAGGAAAGCCCACCTAAACTCAGATGTTTTGAGACGTGAGAATTCATCTTGAATCTTAGCTGTACCTTCTGTTGGCAGCCTGTATAAAGGACATGGAAGAAGGAAACTCTTTCGTCTTTGCTATTTCTCTTCTTGCTCTTGTTCTCACTGGCAAGGTCATCCCTTCACTGGTGTAGGACCCTACTTTTTGGGTTAACTATTAAGAGGACTGGCAGATAAAGGACCTTTTCTATTATTTATGTGGCCAGCCAGTTGTAGTCATTGAGATATGTTTAGTATTTAGAGAGCACGAGGAATCATAATGAGTTTGGTAAGATAGATTCCAGAGAGTGTATAAAATGAGGAAGAGGAAGACATAAAAATTAAATGTGACTTAAGGAATCCTAAACTAGTGAAGTTGTCCTGCATGGAAAGTTTTTTTTTTGCGGTTTGTAGCTAGAAATATGGTTCAGGTAAGGATTATTCCAAACTGAGTTGGGAGGAATCCTAGAGATGAAGTCAGGAAGTGTGATATCATTCATGGTCTGGCTTCACTGTAGCATCTTTCCAGTGTTGGAATTAAAATCCCTCCAGTCGCAGGTGTTACATGATAGGAGACCAAGAGATGGAGCCTACTGTTTCCACTTAGGCAATTTCCTTTGCCTCTAAAGTCATTGCCAGATCCTGGAAAGCCTTAACCCTAGTTGATAGGATCATGGAAGCCATTTAGAAACTGCCTTTGAGAATACCAGGGCCAAAAAGGCAGATGATTTGCTTCATTTAAGTGAGCATTTGGGGTGTGAGCTAAGCTGTTTCAGAGCTCTCTGATCTTCCTCTTTGGGGGTCTGAGGATTAGGAAGTGTGGGTTGTATTTTCACTTTCCTGAATTCTCTGTTTAGCTCTATATCCCATTTTAACTGAGTTCATTGCTTTCTTGATGTCCAGTTTTTTGACTTCTTTACTTATTTAAGATATTATCCATCTGTAGTGTGTGTAGTGGGCAAAAATCTTTTCCTATTCTGTAAGTTGTTACTTTGTCCTTGGGATGGTGTCCTTTGCCAAACAGATGTTTTCAATTCCATGAGGTTCCATTTATTATTTGTTGCTTTTAGGGACTGTACTATTGGTGTTCTGTTTAGAAGTCCTTTCCCGTGTCTAGGAGTTCAAGAATATTCTCCACTTTCTCTTTGATTAGGTTCAGTATATGTGGTTTTTGGTTGATGTGTTTGATCCACATGCAGTTGACTTTTATGCAAGGTCATAGGTATGGATCTATTTTCAGTGTTCTGTGTTTTGAGGACATTATCAATGTTTCAGATAGAAACAATTACAGTATGATCCTAGAAAAATACGGTGGTCCACCTGCACTGGAATGCTGACATAATCCTACTTAAACCCAGATTTTTGTTGTTGTTGTTGTTGTTTGTTTGTTTGTTGTTTTGTGGTTTTGTTTTGATTTTTTTTTGTTTTTTCTTTTCTTTTCTATTTTTCTCTTTTTTTTTTCAATACAGGTTTTCTCTGAATAACAGCTCTGGCTGTCCTGGAACTCACTTTGCAGACCCTACTGACCTGGAACTCAGTGACATTCTCCTACCTCCCGAGAGTTGGGACTGAAGGATCGTGCCACCAAATCATGGCCTAAACATAGGGTTTTTAAGTACACATGTGGATAACAGGCAAGCTGCTTGCCTGTTTTTATCAATGGCAGAGGATCAAAACCTTGACTTTAAATAATTGATCTATTCCATTGAGTTTACCAGGAGATTTTTTTTCTGCATCTTATTTTTTGGAACATCATTGCCTTTCCTTTATGATTTCTTACTCTTCTGATTTTTTACAGAAAATATTAATCCCCAAGTAAAATGGGTCCAATATGAGTTTCTGTTTCTTCCTCATTGAAATCCTGCCTTAGATGCCAGACACTCACTCTCCCAGCAGACTTTCATCCTCCAGCCCCAAAGCATTAAATTCTTAAGCCTTAGGATCAGAAGTTCTAGGCCAGCATCACTTAAAAACTTGATTCCTAAATCACCAATATTATGTGGGCCCAAATTTGAAAAGGAAAAAAAATGGAAAGAGCTATTTCTCAGTTTGCAGAGTACTTGCTTAGAATGTACTAGGCCCTGGGTTCAATCTTCAGCATCACAGATAATCAGGTGTGGTGTCACATGCCTGTAATTCCAGTACTCAGGAGATACAGACAGATACTATAGGTCATACTTAATGACAGATTGAGTAGGAGACCAGCCTGGGATACAGGAGAATGTTTCTCAAATTAATAATAATAATAGTTGTGGTAGTAGTAGTAGTACTAGTACTAGTAGTAGTAGTAGTAGTAGTAGTAGTAGTAGTAGTCATAGTAATCTTGAGGAACTCAGTTAGGAGTTTGAGGTTGGTATCCACCTTGCCTCTTCACTTAGAGTAGAGCACAATCTCTTAAATGTCAAACATGGTTTCTTCTTTTAGGCACGTGTTACTTTCTATGTAGTTGATGCCTATGTTTAGATTATTGATGGTTTCCTACACCAATGAGACAATAAATCAAAAGGAAATAAAAATTTCCTAAAATAAAAATATTAGAAGTATCTAATACCATGTGGCAGGAGAGCGTAGTATAGTCACCAACAGGGGACTGCAAGCAATAAAACCCGAGAATTCAAGGAGACTCTAGTAGGTAAGGCCTGTCTGAGACATCTGCCTTCTAGAGAGCATGGTGTGGTGGGAAAGAGAAGAGAAGAGTTTGGGCCAGGAAAGAAACCCTTCTCATTGGATAATACACAGACTCATTAATCAAAGTAATTATTATGAGGACCAATGACATGAAAGACTGAAGCAGGAACATCACAAATTCAAACTAAACCAGGACAATGTAATGCAACCCTGACTCAAAACCACACAACCAGACAAAAACCAAAATCCAAACAAACAAAGACCCCTGCCATGGCCCTGTGGGATTCTTGTGTCATCATTTTCTCTGTGCCCCACATCTACTTATCCCAACCCAATAGCCTGTAGAGATTGAGGGCATAATATTGTTTGAGGGTACTTGGTCCATGTTTATGCCATCCCATAAGTGCACTTTCACTATTGACTCTCACGGTATTTATCCAGAGGTTGGGTTGTGGAATGAAAACTGTAAACTAACCACTATAACCTGCCACTAAGCTCTGAAATCATCATATGGAGAAATATTCTTCCTTAGGAATGCCCGGCCTTAGCTGGGCTTGTGGAAAGCAGCTTTTCTGATCTTCAATTAGCCAGTCTACCTTTCGCTGCCGGGCTTTTACATTTTTCTCTTTTTGTAGAAGTTTTCTTTACCTCTTACTCTGCTTCTGGCTGTGTGGCTGGATGGGTAGGGGGCTGCTCCCCAGCATCGTCCTCTCTTTCTTCTTTTCTCACTCCTTTCTCTTCTCTTATTCTCCTTCTATTTATTTTCTCTGACTGGCAACCGCATCTATATCTCTCCTGCCTAGCTATTGGCCATTCAGTTCTGTATTAGGGCAATCAGGTGTTTTAGACAGGCAAAGTAACACAGACTCACTGTGTTAAACAAATGCAACACACCTTTGCATCATTCAACAAATATTCCACAGCATAAACAAATGTAACATATCCTCAACTAATATTCCACAGCAGTTTTTCTCTTGTGATGGGTTCTTTATTAAATACCAAAGCCATCCATTATATTCCTTTATTTCTTCTGAAAGTGCCATCATACCATTTATATTATTATACTCTTGTAAGAATTTGAAACATTATTCGAATAGCCAGGCATTTGGTCAATATTCAGCCTGGGTCAAATATTCAATTTCAGAGAAAAGGAAGAGGAAAAGGTAGTTATAAATATCAACTCATATTGTACTGGATCGGGTGGTGCAAGCTTTTAATGCCAGCACTCCTCGGGCAGAGGCAGGTGGACGTCTTTGAGTTTGAGGCCTACATATGAGTGAGTACCAGTAAAGCCAAGAGGACATAGTGTGAGCATGTCTCAACAAAACAAACTACAAAAACTAGAAACTATGGAGTAACATTATTAGAAATGTGGGCTATGTCTCTGTCCCCCCTTTTATTTTTTTCTTTTATGATTTTTATGAAGAATTTTTCTATTCATTTTACATACCAACCACAGATCAGCCCTCCTCACTCTCCCCCAACCACAGCCTTCCCCCCCAAAGCACCCCTCATTCCCACCCCCTCCATTCTAAGCTCTCCCATGGGGATTCAGCAGAGCATGGTACATTCAGTTGAGGCAGGTCCAAGGCCCTCCCCTCTGAACCAAGGAAGCAAAAGGTGTCACACCTTAGGCACATGGCTCCAAAAAGCCCACCCATGCCCCAGGAATGGATCCTGATCCCACTACCTGGGTCCCACCCCACCCCCCAAATAGCTCAATCTAAACAACTGTCTCCAGTAACCAGAGGCCTAGTCTAGGCCAGTGATCGCTCCACAGTGAACCCTGTTTTAGACATGCACTCCAATACAGTGTCTGTAAAGAAAGAAACAACCAATTTTTTCCATTATAATAGTATTTTATTATTTCATAGCAATAAAAGAGATAACAGTACAGTAGGAAATATTTACAAAAACACTAATGTGCTGGATTAAAGGTTCTCCCTTCAAGGCCACTGGATAAGAAAGGCTGGACAGGGTTTTGGAAGGTGCCTGGGGGGTACTTATATATGAGGGAACTCTTGGCAACATTCAGGAAACTTAAACATCCATCATCACAATCCAGGAATACCCCAACCCGGCCCAGTGGCCTCTCTATATAGTGCCGGAAGACTGGGCATGTGGTGAGGAGACTGTAATGATTGCCCTCCTTCACACACACAAGAAGAAAGGCACCCTCATAGTCAATCATTCGGTTGGTATTCCTTAACCAGGAATCCCTACAGACCCCTACAGCCCAGTCCCCAGAGCCCTGCAAATCCACCTCCCAGTAATATTTCCCTGAGATGAAGTTCCCGGATCCCCAAGAAGCCAAATAGTATCCAACAGAATCCACAGACGAATCCTTACGGTGATGTCCGAAGCTGAATTTTCTCAAGACATTAAACAGGTTCATCTTGTAATGGAATGTGGTTATATTTTCAAAGAAAATGTGCACCTGGATGTGCTTGAACCTTTCAGTCAGTCCAGTGATGGGTAGGGCACTGAGTTCAGGTTGCATACCCTGGGGCATGCTCAGCTGCATTGACTCACTCCTTCTGACCATGTCATCCAAACCCTGGAGCAGTACCACATATGGCTCCTGGGACATTGCCATCAGCTCCCGATACATATCTCTTAGTTCTTTGCTCTTTTGCACCATCATGGCTTCACTCTTCCTCAGTTTCTCTAAAACACATTGGCCTTCCTTTCTCATGCACTCGATATGTTTCTCTCCCTCTTTACAGAGGAAGGGATGCAGCTCCCTATACTCGGTCCTGATCATTTCTTCCCGCAGAGTCACATAGTCCATCCACAAAGTTCTTGTTCTCTTCTCGGCCTCGATATTCTCTTGATTTTCTTGGATCTTCTCCCATAAAGATGCCATCTGCTTCAGAACTCTTTCCATTTGATGCTCAGCTGCTGCCTCAATGGGACAATGTCTGTGACCTCTGTGCTCATGGGAGTTAGAGCAGAGTTGACAGAGGAAGATCCTGCTCTCAACACACAAGATCCTCTTTGTCTCCTTGTGGGTCCCACACTTATGCTCCTCAGAGCTCAGGTCCTTCATGAGGCTGGCTTGTCTGGCAATGGACACCAGCTTCTTCAGAACAACGTTGGTTCTCATTTCCTTCTGTTGGCATGGTTCCCGACACATAGGGCAGTGGACTACAAGTTGCGTGTCCTCCCAGGAAAGCTGGAGGCAGGCTCGACAGAAGCTGTGGCCACAGCTTATGGTGACTGGCTCTGTAAGGCAGCTCAGGCAGATGAAGCAGGTGAGTTCTTCCTGGAAGGCTTGTGACATGTCTGACTCCATTTTCCCACGGAATAGACTCTGGTCTCAGCAGTGTCTGCTGGGGTCACAACAATGTTAGCTCAGCTCTGTGCAGTGATCCTCAACGTGAGGGCGAGGAGGATCTAGCAGTCTAGGAGCCAGAAGCTATGGAAACACACTCTGTCTGGTCTAGAGGAGAAGGAACCTGCCTGGCCCCTGGAGTGTGCTTATATACACGCTAGAGACCACACCCACTCTAAGTAGCAGTAATCTGATTGGATGGAAGATGGAACTAAATCTATGGCCAACACCCACAAAACAATCCTCCACAATAAGGTTTCCTGAGTCACACATCTTATCTGGGTGTGATAGCTCACACCTGGAATACCAGGGCCCTAGGGAATGGGATGTTGAGGCAGCAGGAGTTTCAGTTCAAGGCCTGCCCGGAATATACACTGAGAACTTGTCTTAACAAAAAAAAAACGAAGAGCAATTTTACTACGATATTTCACTGTTTCTAAATATTTTGAGATGTGCTAATATTTTTGGTTTACCTTTTGCAGTGTAACAGTTAATGATATCAATCTGTGATTTTAGCAAATATCAACATTAAAAAGTTCCTAATCATTTCTTGAGAATTTACTTCAACTCATTTTCATCATATTTACCTCAACTGCAATTTCTTCAAGATTCATCCCTTTTTCTACCCATTCCCCTTACTGTTCTTTCCTACTTGCATTTCTTTTTTTTTTTTTAAATATATGGGGAAACCAGGGAAGGGATGGTGGTGGCACATGCCTTTATGCTTAACATTCAGGAGGCAGAGGCAGGCATGTCTCTGAATGTTTCAGGCTATCCTGGACTACAGAGTGCATTCCAAGACAGGCTTCAAAGCTGAACAGAAATCCTGTCTAGAAAAAAATAGAAAAACAAACAAACAAACAAAAAACAGTGATAAGGGAAAAAAATATGTTTAATGAACCAAAAGCCAAGAGGCTATGTTTTGTCTTGTGAGGGAATTTTCTGGAATTTTCCACTGGAATTAGGAAAGCCCACCTAAACTCAGATGTTTTGAGATGTGAGAATTCATCTTGAATCTTAGCTGTACCTTCTGTTGGCAGCCTGTATAAAGGACATGGAAGAAGGAAACTCTTTCGTCTTTGCTATTTCTCTTCTTGCTCTTGTTCTCACTGGCAAGGTCATCCCTTCACTGGTGTAGGACCCTACTTTTTGGGTTAACTATTAAGAGGACTGGCAGATAAAGGACCTTTTCTATTATTTATGTGGCCAGCCAGTTGTAGTCATTGAGATATGTTTAGTATTTAGAGAGCACGAGGAATCATAATGAGTTTGGTAAGATAGATTCCAGAGAGTGTATAAAATGAGGATGAGGAAGACATAAAAATTAAATGTGACTTAAGGAATCCTAGACTAGTGAAGTTGTCCTGCATGGAAAGTTTTTTTTTTGCGGTTTGTAGCTAGAAATATGGTTCAGGTAAGGATTATTCCAAACTGAGTTGGGAGGAATCCTAGAGATGAAGTCAGGAAGTGTGATATCATTCATGGTCTGGCTTCACTGTAGCATCTTTCCAGTGTTGGAATTAAAATCCCTCCAGTCGCAGGTGTTACATGATAGGAGACCAAGAGATGGAGCCTACTGTTTCCACTTAGGCAATTTCCTTTGCCTCCAAAGTCATTGCCAGATCCTGGAAAGCCTTAACCCTAGTTGATAGGATCATGGAAGCCATTTAGAAACTGCCTTTGAGAATACCAGGGCCAAAAAGGCAGATGATTTGCTTCATTTAAGTGAGCATTTGGGGTGTGAGCTAAGCTGTTTCAGAGCTCTCTGATCTTCCTCTTTGGGGGTCTGAGGATTAGGAAGTGTGGGTTGTATTTTCACTTTCCTGAATTCTCTGTTTAGCTCTATATCCCATTTTTAACTGAGTTCATTGCTTTCTTGATGTCCAGTTTTTTGACTTCTTTACTTATTTAAGATATTATCCATCTGTAGTGTGTGTAGTGGGCAAAAATCTTTTCCTATTCTGTAAGTTGTTACTTTGTCCTTGGGATGGTGTCCTTTGCCAAACAGATGTTTTCAATTCCATGAGGTTCCATTTATTATTTGTTGCTTTTAGGGACTGTACTATTGGTGTTCTGTTTAGAAGTCCTTTCCCGTGTCTAGGAGTTCAAGAATATTCTCCACTTTCTCTTTGATTAGGTTCAGTATATGTGGTTTTTGGTTGATGTGTTTGATCCACATGCAGTTGACTTTTATGCAAGGTCATAGGTATGGATCTATTTTCAGTGTTCTGTGTTTTGAGGACATTATCAATGTTTCAGATAGAAACAATTACAGTATGATCCTAGAAAAATACGGTGGTCCACCTGCACTGGAATGCTGACATAATCCTACTTAAACCCAGATTTTTGTTGTTGTTGTTGTTGTTTGTTTGTTTGTTGTTTTGTGGTTTTGTTTTGATTTTTTTTTGTTTTTTCTTTTCTTTTCTATTTTTCTCTTTTTTTTTTCAATACAGGTTTTCTCTGAATAACAGCTCTGGCTGTCCTGGAACTCACTTTGCAGACCCTACTGACCTGGAACTCAGTGACATTCTCCTACCTCCCGAGAGTTGGGACTGAAGGATCGTGCCACCAAATCATGGCCTAAACATAGGGTTTTTAAGTACACATGTGGATAACAGGCAAGCTGCTTGCCTGTTTTTATCAATGGCAGAGGATCAAAACCTTGACTTTAAATAATTGATCTATTCCATTGAGTTTACCAGGAGATTTTTTTTCTGCATCTTATTTTTTGGAACATCATTGCCTTTCCTTTATGATTTCTTACTCTTCTGATTTTTTACAGAAAATATTAATCCCCAAGTAAAATGGGTCTAATATGAGTTTCTGTTTCTTCCTCATTGAAATCCTGCCTTAGATGCCAGACACTCACTCTCCCAGCAGACTTTCATCCTCCAGCCCCAAAGCATTAAATTCTTAAGCCTTAGGATCAGAAGTTCTAGGCCAGCATCACTTAAAAACTTGATTCCTAAATCACCAATATTATGTGCGCCCAAATTTGAAAAGGAAAAAAAATGGAAAGAGCTATTTCTCAGTTTGCAGAGTACTTGCTTAGAATGTACTAGGCCCTGGGTTCAATCTTCAGCATCACAGATAATCAGGTGTGGTGTCACATGCCTGTAATTCCAGTACTCAGGAGATACAGACAGATACTATAGGTCATACTTAATGACAGATTGAGTAGGAGACCAGCCTGGGATACAGGAGAATGTTTCTCAAATTAATAATAATAATAGTTGTGGTAGTAGTAGTAGTACTAGTACTAGTAGTAGTAGTAGTAGTAGTAGTAGTAGTAGTAGTCATAGTAATCTTGAGGAACTCAGTTAGGAGTTTGAGGTTGGTATCCACCTTGCCTCTTCACTTAGAGTAGAGCACAATCTCTTAAATGTCAAACATGGTTTCTTCTTTTAGGCACGTGTTACTTTCTATGTAGTTGATGCCTATGTTTAGATTATTGATGGTTTCCTACACCAATGAGACAATAAATCAAAAGGAAATAAAAATTTCCTAAAATAAAAATATTAGAAGTATCTAATACCATGTGGCAGGAGAGCGTAGTATAGTCACCAACAGGGGACTGCAAGCAATAAAACCCGAGAATTCAAGGAGACTCTAGTAGGTAAGGCCTGTCTGAGAAATCTGCCTTCTAGAGAGCATGGTGTGGTGGGAAAGAGAAGAGAAGAGTTTGGGCCAGGAAAGAAACCCTTCTCATTGGATAATACACAGACTCATTAATCAAAGTAATTATTATGAGGACCAATGACATGAAAGACTGAAGCAGGAACATCACAAATTCAAACTAAACCAGGACAATGTAATGCAACCCTGACTCAAAACCACACAACCAGACAAAAACCAAAATCCAAACAAACAAAGACCCCTGCCATGGCCCTGTGGGATTCTTGTGTCATCATTTTCTCTGTGCCCCACATCTACTTATCCCAACCCAATAGCCTGTAGAGATTGAGGGCATAATATTGTTTGAGGGTACTTGGTCCATGTTTATGCCATCCCATAAGTGCACTTTCACTATTGACTCTCACGGTATTTATCCAGAGGTTGGGTTGTGGAATGAAAACTGTAAACTAACCACTATAACCTGCCACTAAGCTCTGAAATCATCATATGGAGAAATATTCTTCCTTAGGAATGCCCGGCCTTAGCTGGGCTTGTGGAAAGCAGCTTTTCTGATCTTCAATTAGCCAGTCTACCTTTCGCTGCCGGGCTTTTACATTTTTCTCTTTTTGTAGAAGTTTTCTTTACCTCTTACTCTGCTTCTGGCTGTGTGGCTGGATGGGTAGGGGGCTGCTCCCCAGCATCGTCCTCTCTTTCTTCTTTTCTCACTCCTTTCTCTTCTCTTATTCTCCTTCTATTTATTTTCTCTGACTGGCAACCGCATCTATATCTCTCCTGCCTAGCTATTGGCCATTCAGTTCTGTATTAGGGCAATCAGGTGTTTTAGACAGGCAAAGTAACACAGACTCACTGTGTTAAACAAATGCAACACACCTTTGCATCATTCAACAAATATTCCACAGCATAAACAAATGTAACATATCCTCAACTAATATTCCACAGCAGTTTTTCTCTTGTGATGGGTTCTTTATTAAATACCAAAGCCATCCATTATATTCCTTTATTTCTTCTGAAAGTGCCATCATACCATTTATATTATTATACTCTTGTAAGAATTTGAAACATTATTCGAATAGCCAGGCATTTGGTCAATATTCAGCCTGGGTCAAATATTCAATTTCAGAGAAAAGGAAGAGGAAAAGGTAGTTATAAATATCAACTCATATTGTACTGGATCGGGTGGTGCAAGCTTTTAATGCCAGCACTCCTCGGGCAGAGGCAGGTGGACGTCTTTGAGTTTGAGGCCTACATATGAGTGAGTACCAGTAAAGCCAAGAGGACATAGTGTGAGCATGTCTCAACAAAACAAACTACAAAAACTAGAAACTATGGAGTAACATTATTAGAAATGTGGGCTATGTCTCTGTCCCCCCTTTTATTTTTTTCTTTTATGATTTTTATGAAGAATTTTTCTATTCATTTTACATACCAACCACAGATCAGCCCTCCTCACTCTCCCCCAACCACAGCCTTCCCCCCCAAAGCACCCCTCATTCCCACCCCCTCCATTCTAAGCTCTCCCATGGGGATTCAGCAGAGCATGGTACATTCAGTTGAGGCAGGTCCAAGGCCCTCCCCTCTGAACCAAGGAAGCAAAAGGTGTCACACCTTAGGCACATGGCTCCAAAAAGCCCACCCATGCCCCAGGAATGGATCCTGATCCCACTACCTGGGTCCCACCCCACCCCCCAAATAGCTCAATCTAAACAACTGTCTCCAGTAACCAGAGGCCTAGTCTAGGCCAGTGATCGCTCCACAGTGAACCCTGTTTTAGACATGCACTCCAATACAGTGTCTGTAAAGAAAGAAACAACCAATTTTTTCCATTATAATAGTATTTTATTATTTCATAGCAATAAAAGAGATAACAGTACAGTAGGAAATATTTACAAAAACACTAATGTGCTGGATTAAAGGTTCTCCCTTCAAGGCCACTGGAGAAGAAAGGCTGGACAGGGTTTTGGAAGGTGCCTGGGGGGTACTTATATATGAGGGAACTCTTGGCAACATTCAGGAAACTTAAACATCCATCATCACAATCCAGGAATACCCCAACCCGGCCCAGTGGCCTCTCTATATAGTGCCGGAAGACTGGGCATGTGGTGAGGAGACTGTAATGATTGCCCTCCTTCACACACACAAGAAGAAAGGCACCCTCATAGTCAATCATTCGGTTGGTATTCCTTAACCAGGAATCCCTACAGACCCCTACAGCCCAGTCCCCAGAGCCCTGCAAATCCACCTCCCAGTAATATTTCCCTGAGATGAAGTTCCCGGATCCCCAAGAAGCCAAATAGTATCCAACAGAATCCACAGACGAATCCTTACGGTGATGTCCGAAGCTGAATTTTCTCAAGACATTAAACAGGTTCATCTTGTAATGGAATGTGGTTATATTTTCAAAGAAAATGTGCACCTGGATGTGCTTGAACCTTTCAGTCAGTCCAGTGATGGGTAGGGCACTGAGTTCAGGTTGCATACCCTGGGGCATGCTCAGCTGCATTGACTCACTCCTTCTGACCATGTCATCCAAACCCTGGAGCAGTACCACATATGGCTCCTGGGACATTGCCATCAGCTCCCGATACATATCTCTTAGTTCTTTGCTCTTTTGCACCATCATGGCTTCACTCTTCCTCAGTTTCTCTAAAACACATTGGCCTTCCTTTCTCATGCACTCGATATGTTTCTCTCCCTCTTTACAGAGGAAGGGATGCAGCTCCCTATACTCGGTCCTGATCATTTCTTCCCGCAGAGTCACATAGTCCATCCACAAAGTTCTTGTTCTCTTCTCGGCCTCGATATTCTCTTGATTTTCTTGGATCTTCTCCCATAAAGATGCCATCTGCTTCAGAACTCTTTCCATTTGATGCTCAGCTGCTGCCTCAATGGGACAATGTCTGTGACCTCTGTGCTCATGGGAGTTAGAGCAGAGTTGACAGAGGAAGATCCTGCTCTCAACACACAAGATCCTCTTTGTCTCCTTGTGGGTCCCACACTTATGCTCCTCAGAGCTCAGGTCCTTCATGAGGCTGGCTTGTCTGGCAATGGACACCAGCTTCTTCAGAACAACGTTGGTTCTCATTTCCTTCTGTTGGCATGGTTCCCGACACATAGGGCAGTGGACTACAAGTTGCGTGTCCTCCCAGGAAAGCTGGAGGCAGGCTCGACAGAAGCTGTGGCCACAGCTTATGGTGACTGGCTCTGTAAGGCAGCTCAGGCAGATGAAGCAGGTGAGTTCTTCCTGGAAGGCTTGTGACATGTCTGACTCCATTTTCCCACGGAATAGACTCTGGTCTCAGCAGTGTCTGCTGGGGTCACAACAATGTTAGCTCAGCTCTGTGCAGTGATCCTCAACGTGAGGGCGAGGAGGATCTAGCAGTCTAGGAGCCAGAAGCTATGGAAACACACTCTGTCTGGTCTAGAGGAGAAGGAACCTGCCTGGCCCCTGGAGTGTGCTTATATACACGCTAGAGACCACACCCACTCTAAGTAGCAGTAATCTGATTGGATGGAAGATGGAACTAAATCTATGGCCAACACCCACAAAACAATCCTCCACAATAAGGTTTCCTGAGTCACACATCTTATCTGGGTGTGATAGCTCACACCTGGAATACCAGGGCCCTAGGGAATGGGATGTTGAGGCAGCAGGAGTTTCAGTTCAAGGCCTGCCCGGAATATACACTGAGAACTTGTCTTAACAAAAAAAAACGAAGAGCAATTTTACTACGATATTTCACTGTTTCTAAATATTTTGAGATGTGCTAATATTTTTGGTTTACCTTTTGCAGTGTAACAGTTAATGATATCAATCTGTGATTTTAGCAAATATCAACATTAAAAAGTTCCTAATCATTTCTTGAGAATTTACTTCAACTCATTTTCATCATATTTACCTCAACTGCAATTTCTTCAAGATTCATCCCTTTTTCTACCCATTCCCCTTACTGTTCTTTCCTACTTGCATTTCTTTTTTTTTTTTTAAATATATGGGGAAACGAGGGAAGGGATGGTGGGGGCACATGCCTTTATGCTTAACATTCAGGAGGCAGAGGCAGGCATGTCTCTGAATGTTTCAGGCTATCCTGGACTACAGAGTGCATTCCAAGACAGGCTTCAAAGCTGAACAGAAATCCTGTCTAGAAAAAAATAGAAAAACAAACAAACAAACAAAAAACAGTGATAAGGGAAAAAAATATGTTTAATGAACCAAAAGCCAAGAGGCTATGGTTTGTCTTGTGAGGGAATTTTCTGGAATTTTCCACTGGAATTAGGAAAGCCCACCTAAACTCAGATGTTTTGAGATGTGAGAATTCATCTTGAATCTTAGCTGTACCTTCTGTTGGCAGCCTGTATAAAGGACATGGAAGAAGGAAACTCTTTCGTCTTTGCTATTTCTCTTCTTGCTCTTGTTCTCACTGGCAAGGTCATCCCTTCACTGGTGTAGGACCCTACTTTTTGGGTTAACTATTAAGAGGACTGGCAGATAAAGGACCTTTTCTATTATTTATGTGGCCAGCCAGTTGTAGTCATTGAGATATGTTTAGTATTTAGAGAGCACGAGGAATCATAATGAGTTTGGTAAGATAGATTCCAGAGAGTGTATAAAATGAGGAAGAGGAAGACATAAAAATTAAATGTGACTTAAGGAATCCTAAACTAGTGAAGTTGTCCTGCATGGAAAGTTTTTTTTTTGCGGTTTGTAGCTAGAAATATGGTTCAGGTAAGGATTATTCCAAACTGAGTTGGGAGGAATCCTAGAGATGAAGTCAGGAAGTGTGATATCATTCATGGTCTGGCTTCACTGTAGCATCTTTCCAGTGTTGGAATTAAAATCCCTCCAGTCGCAGGTGTTACATGATAGGAGACCAAGAGATGGAGCCTACTGTTTCCACTTAGGCAATTTCCTTTGCCTCTAAAGTCATTGCCAGATCCTGGAAAGCCTTAACCCTAGTTGATAGGATCATGGAAGCCATTTAGAAACTGCCTTTGAGAATACCAGGGCCAAAAAGGCAGATGATTTGCTTCATTTAAGTGAGCATTTGGGGTGTGAGCTAAGCTGTTTCAGAGCTCTCTGATCTTCCTCTTTGGGGGTCTGAGGATTAGGAAGTGTGGGTTGTATTTTCACTTTCCTGAATTCTCTGTTTAGCTCTATATCCCATTTTAACTGAGTTCATTGCTTTCTTGATGTCCAGTTTTTTGACTTCTTTACTTATTTAAGATATTATCCATCTGTAGTGTGTGTAGTGGGCAAAAATCTTTTCCTATTCTGTAAGTTGTTACTTTGTCCTTGGGATGGTGTCCTTTGCCAAACAGATGTTTTCAATTCCATGAGGTTCCATTTATTATTTGTTGCTTTTAGGGACTGTACTATTGGTGTTCTGTTTAGAAGTCCTTTCCCGTGTCTAGGAGTTCAAGAATATTCTCCACTTTCTCTTTGATTAGGTTCAGTATATGTGGTTTTTGGTTGATGTGTTTGATCCACATGCAGTTGACTTTTATGCAAGGTCATAGGTATGGATCTATTTTCAGTGTTCTGTGTTTTGAGGACATTATCAATGTTTCAGATAGAAACAATTACAGTATGATCCTAGAAAAATACGGTGGTCCACCTGCACTGGAATGCTGACATAATCCTACTTAAACCCAGATTTTTGTTGTTGTTGTTGTTGTTTGTTTGTTTGTTGTTTTGTGGTTTTGTTTTGATTTTTTTTTGTTTTTTCTTTTCTTTTCTATTTTTCTCTTTTTTTTTTCAATACAGGTTTTCTCTGAATAACAGCTCTGGCTGTCCTGGAACTCACTTTGCAGACCCTACTGACCTGGAACTCAGTGACATTCTCCTACCTCCCGAGAGTTGGGACTGAAGGATCGTGCCACCAAATCATGGCCTAAACATAGGGTTTTTAAGTACACATGTGGATAAGAGGCAAGCTGCTTGCCTGTTTTTATCAATGGCAGAGGATCAAAACCTTGACTTTAAATAATTGATCTATTCCATTGAGTTTACCAGGAGATTTTTTTTCTGCATCTTATTTTTTGGAACATCATTGCCTTTCCTTTATGATTTCTTACTCTTCTGATTTTTTACAGAAAATATTAATCCCCAAGTAAAATGGGTCTAATATGAGTTTCTGTTTCTTCCTCATTGAAATCCTGCCTTAGATGCCAGACACTCACTCTCCCAGCAGACTTTCATCCTCCAGCCCCAAAGCATTAAATTCTTAAGCCTTAGGATCAGAAGTTCTAGGCCAGCATCACTTAAAAACTTGATTCCTAAATCACCAATATTATGTGGGCCCAAATTTGAAAAGGAAAAAAAATGGAAAGAGCTATTTCTCAGTTTGCAGAGTACTTGCTTAGAATGTACTAGGCCCTGGGTTCAATCTTCAGCATCACAGATAATCAGGTGTGGTGTCACATGCCTGTAATTCCAGTACTCAGGAGATACAGACAGATACTATAGGTCATACTTAATGACAGATTGAGTAGGAGACCAGCCTGGGATACAGGAGAATGTTTCTCAAATTAATAATAATAATAGTTGTGGTAGTAGTAGTAGTACTAGTACTAGTAGTAGTAGTAGTAGTAGTAGTAGTAGTAGTAGTAGTCATAGTAATCTTGAGGAACTCAGTTAGGAGTTTGAGGTTGGTATCCACCTTGCCTCTTCACTTAGAGTAGAGCACAATCTCTTAAATGTCAAACATGGTTTCTTCTTTTAGGCACGTGTTACTTTCTATGTAGTTGATGCCTATGTTTAGATTATTGATGGTTTCCTACACCAATGAGACAATAAATCAAAAGGAAATAAAAATTTCCTAAAATAAAAATATTAGAAGTATCTAATACCATGTGGCAGGAGAGCGTAGTATAGTCACCAACAGGGGACTGCAAGCAATAAAACCCGAGAATTCAAGGAGACTCTAGTAGGTAAGGCCTGTCTGAGACATCTGCCTTCTAGAGAGCATGGTGTGGTGGGAAAGAGAAGAGAAGAGTTTGGGCCAGGAAAGAAACCCTTCTCATTGGATAATACACAGACTCATTAATCAAAGTAATTATTATGAGGACCAATGACATGAAAGACTGAAGCAGGAACATCACAAATTCAAACTAAACCAGGACAATGTAATGCAACCCTGACTCAAAACCACACAACCAGACAAAAACCAAAATCCAAACAAACAAAGACCCCTGCCATGGCCCTGTGGGATTCTTGTGTCATCATTTTCTCTGTGCCCCACATCTACTTATCCCAACCCAATAGCCTGTAGAGATTGAGGGCATAATATTGTTTGAGGGTACTTGGTCCATGTTTATGCCATCCCATAAGTGCACTTTCACTATTGACTCTCACGGTATTTATCCAGAGGTTGGGTTGTGGAATGAAAACTGTAAACTAACCACTATAACCTGCCACTAAGCTCTGAAATCATCATATGGAGAAATATTCTTCCTTAGGAATGCCCGGCCTTAGCTGGGCTTGTGGAAAGCAGCTTTTCTGATCTTCAATTAGCCAGTCTACCTTTCGCTGCCGGGCTTTTACATTTTTCTCTTTTTGTAGAAGTTTTCTTTACCTCTTACTCTGCTTCTGGCTGTGTGGCTGGATGGGTAGGGGGCTGCTCCCCAGCATCGTCCTCTCTTTCTTCTTTTCTCACTCCTTTCTCTTCTCTTATTCTCCTTCTATTTATTTTCTCTGACTGGCAACCGCATCTATATCTCTCCTGCCTAGCTATTGGCCATTCAGTTCTGTATTAGGGCAATCAGGTGTTTTAGACAGGCAAAGTAACACAGACTCACTGTGTTAAACAAATGCAACACACCTTTGCATCATTCAACAAATATTCCACAGCATAAACAAATGTAACATATCCTCAACTAATATTCCACAGCAGTTTTTCTCTTGTGATGGGTTCTTTATTAAATACCAAAGCCATCCATTATATTCCTTTATTTCTTCTGAAAGTGCCATCATACCATTTATATTATTATACTCTTGTAAGAATTTGAAACATTATTCGAATAGCCAGGCATTTGGTCAATATTCAGCCTGGGTCAAATATTCAATTTCAGAGAAAAGGAAGAGGAAAAGGTAGTTATAAATATCAACTCATATTGTACTGGATCGGGTGGTGCAAGCTTTTAATGCCAGCACTCCTCGGGCAGAGGCAGGTGGACGTCTTTGAGTTTGAGGCCTACATATGAGTGAGTACCAGTAAAGCCAAGAGGACATAGTGTGAGCATGTCTCAACAAAACAAACTACAAAAACTAGAAACTATGGAGTAACATTATTAGAAATGTGGGCTATGTCTCTGTCCCCCCTTTTATTTTTTTCTTTTATGATTTTTATGAAGAATTTTTCTATTCATTTTACATACCAACCACAGATCAGCCCTCCTCACTCTCCCCCAACCACAGCCTTCCCCCCCAAAGCACCCCTCATTCCCACCCCCTCCATTCTAAGCTCTCCCATGGGGATTCAGCAGAGCATGGTACATTCAGTTGAGGCAGGTCCAAGGCCCTCCCCTCTGAACCAAGGAAGCAAAAGGTGTCACACCTTAGGCACATGGCTCCAAAAAGCCCACCCATGCCCCAGGAATGGATCCTGATCCCACTACCTGGGTCCCACCCCACCCCCCAAATAGCTCAATCTAAACAACTGTCTCCAGTAACCAGAGGCCTAGTCTAGGCCAGTGATCGCTCCACAGTGAACCCTGTTTTAGACATGCACTCCAATACAGTGTCTGTAAAGAAAGAAACAACCAATTTTTTCCATTATAATAGTATTTTATTATTTCATAGCAATAAAAGAGATAACAGTACAGTAGGAAATATTTACAAAAACACTAATGTGCTGGATTAAAGGTTCTCCCTTCAAGGCCACTGGAGAAGAAAGGCTGGACAGGGTTTTGGAAGGTGCCTGGGGGGTACTTATATATGAGGGAACTCTTGGCAACATTCAGGAAACTTAAACATCCATCATCACAATCCAGGAATACCCCAACCCGGCCCAGTGGCCTCTCTATATAGTGCCGGAAGACTGGGCATGTGGTGAGGAGACTGTAATGATTGCCCTCCTTCACACACACAAGAAGAAAGGCACCCTCATAGTCAATCATTCGGTTGGTATTCCTTAACCAGGAATCCCTACAGACCCCTACAGCCCAGTCCCCAGAGCCCTGCAAATCCACCTCCCAGTAATATTTCCCTGAGATGAAGTTCCCGGATCCCCAAGAAGCCAAATAGTATCCAACAGAATCCACAGACGAATCCTTACGGTGATGTCCGAAGCTGAATTTTCTCAAGACATTAAACAGGTTCATCTTGTAATGGAATGTGGTTATATTTTCAAAGAAAATGTGCACCTGGATGTGCTTGAACCTTTCAGTCAGTCCAGTGATGGGTAGGGCACTGAGTTCAGGTTGCATACCCTGGGGCATGCTCAGCTGCATTGACTCACTCCTTCTGACCATGTCATCCAAACCCTGGAGCAGTACCACATATGGCTCCTGGGACATTGCCATCAGCTCCCGATACATATCTCTTAGTTCTTTGCTCTTTTGCACCATCATGGCTTCACTCTTCCTCAGTTTCTCTAAAACACATTGGCCTTCCTTTCTCATGCACTCGATATGTTTCTCTCCCTCTTTACAGAGGAAGGGATGCAGCTCCCTATACTCGGTCCTGATCATTTCTTCCCGCAGAGTCACATAGTCCATCCACAAAGTTCTTGTTCTCTTCTCGGCCTCGATATTCTCTTGATTTTCTTGGATCTTCTCCCATAAAGATGCCATCTGCTTCAGAACTCTTTCCATTTGATGCTCAGCTGCTGCCTCAATGGGACAATGTCTGTGACCTCTGTGCTCATGGGAGTTAGAGCAGAGTTGACAGAGGAAGATCCTGCTCTCAACACACAAGATCCTCTTTGTCTCCTTGTGGGTCCCACACTTATGCTCCTCAGAGCTCAGGTCCTTCATGAGGCTGGCTTGTCTGGCAATGGACACCAGCTTCTTCAGAACAACGTTGGTTCTCATTTCCTTCTGTTGGCATGGTTCCCGACACATAGGGCAGTGGACTACAAGTTGCGTGTCCTCCCAGGAAAGCTGGAGGCAGGCTCGACAGAAGCTGTGGCCACAGCTTATGGTGACTGGCTCTGTAAGGCAGCTCAGGCAGATGAAGCAGGTGAGTTCTTCCTGGAAGGCTTGTGACATGTCTGACTCCATTTTCCCACGGAATAGACTCTGGTCTCAGCAGTGTCTGCTGGGGTCACAACAATGTTAGCTCAGCTCTGTGCAGTGATCCTCAACGTGAGGGCGAGGAGGATCTAGCAGTCTAGGAGCCAGAAGCTATGGAAACACACTCTGTCTGGTCTAGAGGAGAAGGAACCTGCCTGGCCCCTGGAGTGTGCTTATATACACGCTAGAGACCACACCCACTCTAAGTAGCAGTAATCTGATTGGATGGAACATGGAACTAAATCTATGGCCAACACCCACAAAACAATCCTCCACAATAAGGTTTCCTGAGTCACACATCTTATCTGGGTGTGATAGCTCACACCTGGAATACCAGGGCCCTAGGGAATGGGATGTTGAGGCAGCAGGAGTTTCAGTTCAAGGCCTGCCCGGAATATACACTGAGAACTTGTCTTAACAAAAAAAAACGAAGAGCAATTTTACTACGATATTTCACTGTTTCTAAATATTTTGAGATGTGCTAATATTTTTGGTTTACCTTTTGCAGTGTAACAGTTAATGATATCAATCTGTGATTTTAGCAAATATCAACATTAAAAAGTTCCTAATCATTTCTTGAGAATTTACTTCAACTCATTTTCATCATATTTACCTCAACTGCAATTTCTTCAAGATTCATCCCTTTTTCTACCCATTCCCCTTACTGTTCTTTCCTACTTGCATTTCTTTTTTTTTTTTTAAATATATGGGGAAACCAGGGAAGGGATGGTGGTGGCACATGCCTTTATGCTTAACATTCAGGAGGCAGAGGCAGGCATGTCTCTGAATGTTTCAGGCTATCCTGGACTACAGAGTGCATTCCAAGACAGGCTTCAAAGCTGAACAGAAATCCTGTCTAGAAAAAAATAGAAAAACAAACAAACAAACAAAAAACAGTGATAAGGGAAAAAAATATGTTTAATGAACCAAAAGCCAAGAGGCTATGTTTTGTCTTGTGAGGGAATTTTCTGGAATTTTCCACTGGAATTAGGAAAGCCCACCTAAACTCAGATGTTTTGAGATGTGAGAATTCATCTTGAATCTTAGCTGTACCTTCTGTTGGCAGCCTGTATAAAGGACATGGAAGAAGGAAACTCTTTCGTCTTTGCTATTTCTCTTCTTGCTCTTGTTCTCACTGGCAAGGTCATCCCTTCACTGGTGTAGGACCCTACTTTTTGGGTTAACTATTAAGAGGACTGGCAGATAAAGGACCTTTTCTATTATTTATGTGGCCAGCCAGTTGTAGTCATTGAGATATGTTTAGTATTTAGAGAGCACGAGGAATCATAATGAGTTTGGTAAGATAGATTCCAGAGAGTGTATAAAATGAGGATGAGGAAGACATAAAAATTAAATGTGACTTAAGGAATCCTAGACTAGTGAAGTTGTCCTGCATGGAAAGTTTTTTTTTTGCGGTTTGTAGCTAGAAATATGGTTCAGGTAAGGATTATTCCAAACTGAGTTGGGAGGAATCCTAGAGATGAAGTCAGGAAGTGTGATATCATTCATGGTCTGGCTTCACTGTAGCATCTTTCCAGTGTTGGAATTAAAATCCCTCCAGTCGCAGGTGTTACATGATAGGAGACCAAGAGATGGAGCCTACTGTTTCCACTTAGGCAATTTCCTTTGCCTCCAAAGTCATTGCCAGATCCTGGAAAGCCTTAACCCTAGTTGATAGGATCATGGAAGCCATTTAGAAACTGCCTTTGAGAATACCAGGGCCAAAAAGGCAGATGATTTGCTTCATTTAAGTGAGCATTTGGGGTGTGAGCTAAGCTGTTTCAGAGCTCTCTGATCTTTCTCTTTGGGGGTCTGAGGATTAGGAAGTGTGGGTTGTATTTTCACTTTCCTGAATTCTCTGTTTAGCTCTATATCCCATTTTTAACTGAGTTCATTGCTTTCTTGATGTCCAGTTTTTTGACTTCTTTACTTATTTAAGATATTATCCATCTGTAGTGTGTGTAGTGGGCAAAAATCTTTTCCTATTCTGTAAGTTGTTACTTTGTCCTTGGGATGGTGTCCTTTGCCAAACAGATGTTTTCAATTCCATGAGGTTCCATTTATTATTTGTTGCTTTTAGGGACTGTACTATTGGTGTTCTGTTTAGAAGTCCTTTCCCGTGTCTAGGAGTTCAAGAATATTCTCCACTTTCTCTTTGATTAGGTTCAGTATATGTGGTTTTTGGTTGATGTGTTTGATCCACATGCAGTTGACTTTTATGCAAGGTCATAGGTATGGATCTATTTTCAGTGTTCTGTGTTTTGAGGACATTATCAATGTTTCAGATAGAAACAATTACAGTATGATCCTAGAAAAATACGGTGGTCCACCTGCACTGGAATGCTGACATAATCCTACTTAAACCCAGATTTTTGTTGTTGTTGTTGTTGTTTGTTTGTTTGTTGTTTTGTGGTTTTGTTTTGATTTTTTTTTGTTTTTTCTTTTCTTTTCTATTTTTCTCTTTTTTTTTTCAATACAGGTTTTCTCTGAATAACAGCTCTGGCTGTCCTGGAACTCACTTTGCAGACCCTACTGACCTGGAACTCAGTGACATTCTCCTACCTCCCGAGAGTTGGGACTGAAGGATCGTGCCACCAAATCATGGCCTAAACATAGGGTTTTTAAGTACACATGTGGATAACAGGCAAGCTGCTTGCCTGTTTTTATCAATGGCAGAGGATCAAAACCTTGACTTTAAATAATTGATCTATTCCATTGAGTTTACCAGGAGATTTTTTTTCTGCATCTTATTTTTTGGAACATCATTGCCTTTCCTTTATGATTTCTTACTCTTCTGATTTTTTACAGAAAATATTAATCCCCAAGTAAAATGGGTCTAATATGAGTTTCTGTTTCTTCCTCATTGAAATCCTGCCTTAGATGCCAGACACTCACTCTCCCAGCAGACTTTCATCCTCCAGCCCCAAAGCATTAAATTCTTAAGCCTTAGGATCAGAAGTTCTAGGCCAGCATCACTTAAAAACTTGATTCCTAAATCACCAATATGATGTGCGCCCAAATTTGAAAAGGAAAAAAAAATGGAAAGAGCTATTTCTCAGTTTGCAGAGTACTTGCTTAGAATGTACTAGGCCCTGGGTTCAATCTTCAGCATCACAGATAATCAGGTGTGGTGTCACATGCCTGTAATTCCAGTACTCAGGAGATACAGACAGATACTATAGGTCATACTTAATGACAGATTGAGTAGGAGACCAGCCTGGGATACAGGAGAATGTTTCTCAAATTAATAATAATAATAGTTGTGGTAGTAGTAGTAGTACTAGTACTAGTAGTAGTAGTAGTAGTAGTCATAGTAATCTTGAGGAACTCAGTTAGGAGTTTGAGGTTGGTATCCACCTTGCCTCTTCACTTAGAGTAGAGCACAATCTCTTAAATGTCAAACATGGTTTCTTCTTTTAGGCACGTGTTACTTTCTATGTAGTTGATGCCTATGTTTAGATTATTGATGGTTTCCTACACCAATGAGACAATAAATCAAAAGGAAATAAAAATTTCCTAAAATAAAAATATTAGAAGTATCTAATACCATGTGGCAGGAGAGCGTAGTATAGTCACCAACAGGGGACTGCAAGCAATAAAACCCGAGAATTCAAGGAGATTCTAGTAGGTAAAGCCTGTCTGAGACATCTGCCTTCTAGAGAGCATGGTGTGGTGGGAAAGAGAAGAGAAGAGTTTGGGCCAGGAAAGAAACCCTTCTCATTGGATAATACACAGACTCATTAATCAAAGTAATTATTATGAGGACCAATTACATGAAAGACTGAAGCAGGAACATCACAAATTCAAACTAAACCAGGACAATGTAATGCAACCCTGACTCAAAACCACACAACCAGACAAAAACCAAAATCCAAACAAACAAAGACCCCTGCCATGGCCCTGTGGGATTCTTGTGTCATCATTTTCTCTGTGCCCCACATCTACTTATCCCAACCCAATAGCCTGTAGAGATTGAGGGCATAATATTGTTTGAGGGTACTTGGTCCATGTTTATGCCATCCCATAAGTGCACTTTCACTATTGACTCTCACGGTATTTATCCAGAGGTTGGGTTGTGGAATGAAAACTGTAAACTAACCACTATAACCTGCCACTAAGCTCTGAAATCATCATATGGAGAAATATTCTTCCTTAGGAATGCCCGGCCTTAGCTGGGCTTGTGGAAAGCAGCTTTTCTGATCTTCAATTAGCCAGTCTACCTTTCGCTGCCGGGCTTTTACATTTTTCTCTTTTTGTAGAAGTTTTCTTTACCTCTTACTCTGCTTCTGGCTGTGTGGCTGGATGGGTAGGGGGCTGCTCCCCAGCATCGTCCTCTCTTTCTTCTTTTCTCACTCCTTTCTCTTCTCTTATTCTCCTTCTATTTATTTTCTCTGACTGGCAACCGCATCTATATCTCTCCTGCCTAGCTATTGGCCATTCAGTTCTGTATTAGGGCAATCAGGTGTTTTAGACAGGCAAAGTAACACAGACTCACTGTGTTAAACAAATGCAACACACCTTTGCATCATTCAACAAATATTCCACAGCATAAACAAATGTAACATATCCTCAACTAATATTCCACAGCAGTTTTTCTCTTGTGATGGGTTCTTTATTAAATACCAAAGCCATCCATTATATTCCTTTATTTCTTCTGAAAGTGCCATCATACCATTTATATTATTATACTCTTGTAAGAATTTGAAACATTATTCGAATAGCCAGGCATTTGGTCAATATTCAGCCTGGGTCAAATATTCAATTTCAGAGAAAAGGAAGAGGAAAAGGTAGTTATAAATATCAACTCATATTGTACTGGATCGGGTGGTGCAAGCTTTTAATGCCAGCACTCCTCGGGCAGAGGCAGGTGGACGTCTTTGAGTTTGAGGCCTACATATGAGTGAGTACCAGTAAAGCCAAGAGGACATAGTGTGAGCATGTCTCAACAAAACAAACTACAAAAACTAGAAACTATGGAGTAACATTATTAGAAATGTGGGCTATGTCTCTGTCCCCCCTTTTATTTTTTTCTTTTATGATTTTTATGAAGAATTTTTCTATTCATTTTACATACCAACCACAGATCAGCCCTCCTCACTCTCCCCCAACCACAGCCTTCCCCCCCAAAGCACCCCTCATTCCCACCCCCTCCATTCTAAGCTCTCCCATGGGGATTCAGCAGAGCATGGTACATTCAGTTGAGGCAGGTCCAAGGCCCTCCCCTCTGAACCAAGGAAGCAAAAGGTGTCACACCTTAGGCACATGGCTCCAAAAAGCCCACCCATGCCCCAGGAATGGATCCTGATCCCACTACCTGGGTCCCACCCCACCCCCCAAATAGCTCAATCTAAACAACTGTCTCCAGTAACCAGAGGCCTAGTCTAGGCCAGTGATCGCTCCACAGTGAACCCTGTTTTAGACATGCACTCCAATACAGTGTCTGTAAAGAAAGAAACAACCAATTTTTTCCATTATAATAGTATTTTATTATTTCATAGCAATAAAAGAGATAACAGTACAGTAGGAAATATTTACAAAAACACTAATGTGCTGGATTAAAGGTTCTCCCTTCAAGGCCACTGGAGAAGAAAGGCTGGACAGGGTTTTGGAAGGTGCCTGGGGGGTACTTATATATGAGGGAACTCTTGGCAACATTCAGGAAACTTAAACATCCATCATCACAATCCAGGAATACCCCAACCCGGCCCAGTGGCCTCTCTATATAGTGCCGGAAGACTGGGCATGTGGTGAGGAGACTGTAATGATTGCCCTCCTTCACACACACAAGAAGAAAGGCACCCTCATAGTCAATCATTCGGTTGGTATTCCTTAACCAGGAATCCCTACAGACCCCTACAGCCCAGTCCCCAGAGCCCTGCAAATCCACCTCCCAGTAATATTTCCCTGAGATGAAGTTCCCGGATCCCCAAGAAGCCAAATAGTATCCAACAGAATCCACAGACGAATCCTTACGGTGATGTCCGAAGCTGAATTTTCTCAAGACATTAAACAGGTTCATCTTGTAATGGAATGTGGTTATATTTTCAAAGAAAATGTGCACCTGGATGTGCTTGAACCTTTCAGTCAGTCCAGTGATGGGTAGGGCACTGAGTTCAGGTTGCATACCCTGGGGCATGCTCAGCTGCATTGACTCACTCCTTCTGACCATGTCATCCAAACCCTGGAGCAGTACCACATATGGCTCCTGGGACATTGCCATCAGCTCCCGATACATATCTCTTAGTTCTTTGCTCTTTTGCACCATCATGGCTTCACTCTTCCTCAGTTTCTCTAAAACACATTGGCCTTCCTTTCTCATGCACTCGATATGTTTCTCTCCCTCTTTACAGAGGAAGGGATGCAGCTCCCTATACTCGGTCCTGATCATTTCTTCCCGCAGAGTCACATAGTCCATCCACAAAGTTCTTGTTCTCTTCTCGGCCTCGATATTCTCTTGATTTTCTTGGATCTTCTCCCATAAAGATGCCATCTGCTTCAGAACTCTTTCCATTTGATGCTCAGCTGCTGCCTCAATGGGACAATGTCTGTGACCTCTGTGCTCATGGGAGTTAGAGCAGAGTTGACAGAGGAAGATCCTGCTCTCAACACACAAGATCCTCTTTGTCTCCTTGTGGGTCCCACACTTATGCTCCTCAGAGCTCAGGTCCTTCATGAGGCTGGCTTGTCTGGCAATGGACACCAGCTTCTTCAGAACAACGTTGGTTCTCATTTCCTTCTGTTGGCATGGTTCCCGACACATAGGGCAGTGGACTACAAGTTGCGTGTCCTCCCAGGAAAGCTGGAGGCAGGCTCGACAGAAGCTGTGGCCACAGCTTATGGTGACTGGCTCTGTAAGGCAGCTCAGGCAGATGAAGCAGGTGAGTTCTTCCTGGAAGGCTTGTGACATGTCTGACTCCATTTTCCCACGGAATAGACTCTGGTCTCAGCAGTGTCTGCTGGGGTCACAACAATGTTAGCTCAGCTCTGTGCAGTGATCCTCAACGTGAGGGCGAGGAGGATCTAGCAGTCTAGGAGCCAGAAGCTATGGAAACACACTCTGTCTGGTCTAGAGGAGAAGGAACCTGCCTGGCCCCTGGAGTGTGCTTATATACACGCTAGAGACCACACCCACTCTAAGTAGCAGTAATCTGATTGGATGGAAGATGGAACTAAATCTATGGCCAACACCCACAAAACAATCCTCCACAATAAGGTTTCCTGAGTCACACATCTTATCTGGGTGTGATAGCTCACACCTGGAATACCAGGGCCCTAGGGAATGGGATGTTGAGGCAGCAGGAGTTTCAGTTCAAGGCCTGCCCGGAATATACACTGAGAACTTGTCTTAACAAAAAAAAAACGAAGAGCAATTTTACTACGATATTTCACTGTTTCTAAATATTTTGAGATGTGCTAATATTTTTGGTTTACCTTTTGCAGTGTAACAGTTAATGATATCAATCTGTGATTTTAGCAAATATCAACATTAAAAAGTTCCTAATCATTTCTTGAGAATTTACTTCAACTCATTTTCATCATATTTACCTCAACTGCAATTTCTTCAAGATTCATCCCTTTTTCTACCCATTCCCCTTACTGTTCTTTCCTACTTGCATTTCTTTTTTTTTTTTTAAATATATGGGGAAACCAGGGAAGGGATGGTGGTGGCACATGCCTTTATGCTTAACATTCAGGAGGCAGAGGCAGGCATGTCTCTGAATGTTTCAGGCTATCCTGGACTACAGAGTGCATTCCAAGACAGGCTTCAAAGCTGAACAGAAATCCTGTCTAGAAAAAAATAGAAAAACAAACAAACAAACAAAAAACAGTGATAAGGGAAAAAAATATGTTTAATGAACCAAAAGCCAAGAGGCTATGTTTTGTCTTGTGAGGGAATTTTCTGGAATTTTCCACTGGAATTAGGAAAGCCCACCTAAACTCAGATGTTTTGAGATGTGAGAATTCATCTTGAATCTTAGCTGTACCTTCTGTTGGCAGCCTGTATAAAGGACATGGAAGAAGGAAACTCTTTCGTCTTTGCTATTTCTCTTCTTGCTCTTGTTCTCACTGGCAAGGTCATCCCTTCACTGGTGTAGGACCCTACTTTTTGGGTTAACTATTAAGAGGACTGGCAGATAAAGGACCTTTTCTATTATTTATGTGGCCAGCCAGTTGTAGTCATTGAGATATGTTTAGTATTTAGAGAGCACGAGGAATCATAATGAGTTTGGTAAGATAGATTCCAGAGAGTGTATAAAATGAGGATGAGGAAGACATAAAAATTAAATGTGACTTAAGGAATCCTAGACTAGTGAAGTTGTCCTGCATGGAAAGTTTTTTTTTTGCGGTTTGTAGCTAGAAATATGGTTCAGGTAAGGATTATTCCAAACTGAGTTGGGAGGAATCCTAGAGATGAAGTCAGGAAGTGTGATATCATTCATGGTCTGGCTTCACTGTAGCATCTTTCCAGTGTTGGAATTAAAATCCCTCCAGTCGCAGGTGTTACATGATAGGAGACCAAGAGATGGAGCCTACTGTTTCCACTTAGGCAATTTCCTTTGCCTCCAAAGTCATTGCCAGATCCTGGAAAGCCTTAACCCTAGTTGATAGGATCATGGAAGCCATTTAGAAACTGCCTTTGAGAATACCAGGGCCAAAAAGGCAGATGATTTGCTTCATTTAAGTGAGCATTTGGGGTGTGAGCTAAGCTGTTTCAGAGCTCTCTGATCTTCCTCTTTGGGGGTCTGAGGATTAGGAAGTGTGGGTTGTATTTTCACTTTCCTGAATTCTCTGTTTAGCTCTATATCCCATTTTTAACTGAGTTCATTGCTTTCTTGATGTCCAGTTTTTTGACTTCTTTACTTATTTAAGATATTATCCATCTGTAGTGTGTGTAGTGGGCAAAAATCTTTTCCTATTCTGTAAGTTGTTACTTTGTCCTTGGGATGGTGTCCTTTGCCAAACAGATGTTTTCAATTCCATGAGGTTCCATTTATTATTTGTTGCTTTTAGGGACTGTACTATTGGTGTTCTGTTTAGAAGTCCTTTCCCGTGTCTAGGAGTTCAAGAATATTCTCCACTTTCTCTTTGATTAGGTTCAGTATATGTGGTTTTTGGTTGATGTGTTTGATCCACATGCAGTTGACTTTTATGCAAGGTCATAGGTATGGATCTATTTTCAGTGTTCTGTGTTTTGAGGACATTATCAATGTTTCAGATAGAAACAATTACAGTATGATCCTAGAAAAATACGGTGGTCCACCTGCACTGGAATGCTGACATAATCCTACTTAAACCCAGATTTTTGTTGTTGTTGTTGTTGTTTGTTTGTTTGTTGTTTTGTGGTTTTGTTTTGATTTTTTTTTGTTTTTTCTTTTCTTTTCTATTTTTCTCTTTTTTTTTTCAATACAGGTTTTCTCTGAATAACAGCTCTGGCTGTCCTGGAACTCACTTTGCAGACCCTACTGACCTGGAACTCAGTGACATTCTCCTACCTCCCGAGAGTTGGGACTGAAGGATCGTGCCACCAAATCATGGCCTAAACATAGGGTTTTTAAGTACACATGTGGATAACAGGCAAGCTGCTTGCCTGTTTTTATCAATGGCAGAGGATCAAAACCTTGACTTTAAATAATTGATCTATTCCATTGAGTTTACCAGGAGATTTTTTTTCTGCATCTTATTTTTTGGAACATCATTGCCTTTCCTTTATGATTTCTTACTCTTCTGATTTTTTACAGAAAATATTAATCCCCAAGTAAAATGGGTCTAATATGAGTTTCTGTTTCTTCCTCATTGAAATCCTGCCTTAGATGCCAGACACTCACTCTCCCAGCAGACTTTCATCCTCCAGCCCCAAAGCATTAAATTCTTAAGCCTTAGGATCAGAAGTTCTAGGCCAGCATCACTTAAAAACTTGATTCCTAAATCACCAATATGATGTGCGCCCAAATTTGAAAAGGAAAAAAAAATGGAAAGAGCTATTTCTCAGTTTGCAGAGTACTTGCTTAGAATGTACTAGGCCCTGGGTTCAATCTTCAGCATCACAGATAATCAGGTGTGGTGTCACATGCCTGTAATTCCAGTACTCAGGAGATACAGACAGATACTATAGGTCATACTTAATGACAGATTGAGTAGGAGACCAGCCTGGGATACAGGAGAATGTTTCTCAAATTAATAATAATAATAGTTGTGGTAGTAGTAGTAGTACTAGTACTAGTACTAGTAGTAGTAGTAGTCATAGTAATCTTGAGGAACTCAGTTAGGAGTTTGAGGTTGGTATCCACCTTGCCTCTTCACTTAGAGTAGAGCACAATCTCTTAAATGTCAAACATGGTTTCTTCTTTTAGGCACGTGTTACTTTCTATGTAGTTGATGCCTATGTTTAGATTATTGATGGTTTCCTACACCAATGAGACAATAAATCAAAAGGAAATAAAAATTTCCTAAAATAAAAATATTAGAAGTATCTAATACCATGTGGCAGGAGAGCGTAGTATAGTCACCAACAGGGGACTGCAAGCAATAAAACCCGAGAATTCAAGGAGACTCTAGTAGGTAAAGCCTGTCTGAGACATCTGCCTTCTAGAGAGCATGGTGTGGTGGGAAAGAGAAGAGAAGAGTTTGGGCCAGGAAAGAAACCCTTCTCATTGGATAATACACAGACTCATTAATCAAAGTAATTATTATGAGGACCAATGACATGAAAGACTGAAGCAGGAACATCACAAATTCAAACTAAACCAGGACAATGTAATGCAACCCTGACTCAAAACCACACAACCAGACAAAAACCAAAATCCAAACAAACAAAGACCCCTGCCATGGCCCTGTGGGATTCTTGTGTCATCATTTTCTCTGTGCCCCACATCTACTTATCCCAACCCAATAGCCTGTAGAGATTGAGGGCATAATATTGTTTGAGGGTACTTGGTCCATGTTTATGCCATCCCATAAGTGCACTTTCACTATTGACTCTCACGGTATTTATCCAGAGGTTGGGTTGTGGAATGAAAACTGTAAACTAACCACTATAACCTGCCACTAAGCTCTGAAATCATCATATGGAGAAATATTCTTCCTTAGGAATGCCCGGCCTTAGCTGGGCTTGTGGAAAGCAGCTTTTCTGATCTTCAATTAGCCAGTCTACCTTTCGCTGCCGGGCTTTTACATTTTTCTCTTTTTGTAGAAGTTTTCTTTACCTCTTACTCTGCTTCTGGCTGTGTGGCTGGATGGGTAGGGGGCTGCTCCCCAGCATCGTCCTCTCTTTCTTCTTTTCTCACTCCTTTCTCTTCTCTTATTCTCCTTCTATTTATTTTCTCTGACTGGCAACCGCATCTATATCTCTCCTGCCTAGCTATTGGCCATTCAGTTCTGTATTAGGGCAATCAGGTGTTTTAGACAGGCAAAGTAACACAGACTCACTGTGTTAAACAAATGCAACACACCTTTGCATCATTCAACAAATATTCCACAGCATAAACAAATGTAACATATCCTCAACTAATATTCCACAGCAGTTTTTCTCTTGTGATGGGTTCTTTATTAAATACCAAAGCCATCCATTATATTCCTTTATTTCTTCTGAAAGTGCCATCATACCATTTATATTATTATACTCTTGTAAGAATTTGAAACATTATTCGAATAGCCAGGCATTTGGTCAATATTCAGCCTGGGTCAAATATTCAATTTCAGAGAAAAGGAAGAGGAAAAGGTAGTTATAAATATCAACTCATATTGTACTGGATCGGGTGGTGCAAGCTTTTAATGCCAGCACTCCTCGGGCAGAGGCAGGTGGACGTCTTTGAGTTTGAGGCCTACATATGAGTGAGTACCAGTAAAGCCAAGAGGACATAGTGTGAGCATGTCTCAACAAAACAAACTACAAAAACTAGAAACTATGGAGTAACATTATTAGAAATGTGGGCTATGTCTCTGTCCCCCCTTTTATTTTTTTCTTTTATGATTTTTATGAAGAATTTTTCTATTCATTTTACATACCAACCACAGATCAGCCCTCCTCACTCTCCCCCAACCACAGCCTTCCCCCCCAAAGCACCCCTCATTCCCACCCCCTCCATTCTAAGCTCTCCCATGGGGATTCAGCAGAGCATGGTACATTCAGTTGAGGCAGGTCCAAGGCCCTCCCCTCTGAACCAAGGAAGCAAAAGGTGTCACACCTTAGGCACATGGCTCCAAAAAGCCCACCCATGCCCCAGGAATGGATCCTGATCCCACTACCTGGGTCCCACCCCACCCCCCAAATAGCTCAATCTAAACAACTGTCTCCAGTAACCAGAGGCCTAGTCTAGGCCAGTGATCGCTCCACAGTGAACCCTGTTTTAGACATGCACTCCAATACAGTGTCTGTAAAGAAAGAAACAACCAATTTTTTCCATTATAATAGTATTTTATTATTTCATAGCAATAAAAGAGATAACAGTACAGTAGGAAATATTTACAAAAACACTAATGTGCTGGATTAAAGGTTCTCCCTTCAAGGCCACTGGAGAAGAAAGGCTGGACAGGGTTTTGGAAGGTGCCTGGGGGGTACTTATATATGAGGGAACTCTTGGCAACATTCAGGAAACTTAAACATCCATCATCACAATCCAGGAATACCCCAACCCGGCCCAGTGGCCTCTCTATATAGTGCCGGAAGACTGGGCATGTGGTGAGGAGACTGTAATGATTGCCCTCCTTCACACACACAAGAAGAAAGGCACCCTCATAGTCAATCATTCGGTTGGTATTCCTTAACCAGGAATCCCTACAGACCCCTACAGCCCAGTCCCCAGAGCCCTGCAAATCCACCTCCCAGTAATATTTCCCTGAGATGAAGTTCCCGGATCCCCAAGAAGCCAAATAGTATCCAACAGAATCCACAGACGAATCCTTACGGTGATGTCCGAAGCTGAATTTTCTCAAGACATTAAACAGGTTCATCTTGTAATGGAATGTGGTTATATTTTCAAAGAAAATGTGCACCTGGATGTGCTTGAACCTTTCAGTCAGTCCAGTGATGGGTAGGGCACTGAGTTCAGGTTGCATACCCTGGGGCATGCTCAGCTGCATTGACTCACTCCTTCTGACCATGTCATCCAAACCCTGGAGCAGTACCACATATGGCTCCTGGGACATTGCCATCAGCTCCCGATACATATCTCTTAGTTCTTTGCTCTTTTGCACCATCATGGCTTCACTCTTCCTCAGTTTCTCTAAAACACATTGGCCTTCCTTTCTCATGCACTCGATATGTTTCTCTCCCTCTTTACAGAGGAAGGGATGCAGCTCCCTATACTCGGTCCTGATCATTTCTTCCCGCAGAGTCACATAGTCCATCCACAAAGTTCTTGTTCTCTTCTCGGCCTCGATATTCTCTTGATTTTCTTGGATCTTCTCCCATAAAGATGCCATCTGCTTCAGAACTCTTTCCATTTGATGCTCAGCTGCTGCCTCAATGGGACAATGTCTGTGACCTCTGTGCTCATGGGAGTTAGAGCAGAGTTGACAGAGGAAGATCCTGCTCTCAACACACAAGATCCTCTTTGTCTCCTTGTGGGTCCCACACTTATGCTCCTCAGAGCTCAGGTCCTTCATGAGGCTGGCTTGTCTGGCAATGGACACCAGCTTCTTCAGAACAACGTTGGTTCTCATTTCCTTCTGTTGGCATGGTTCCCGACACATAGGGCAGTGGACTACAAGTTGCGTGTCCTCCCAGGAAAGCTGGAGGCAGGCTCGACAGAAGCTGTGGCCACAGCTTATGGTGACTGGCTCTGTAAGGCAGCTCAGGCAGATGAAGCAGGTGAGTTCTTCCTGGAAGGCTTGTGACATGTCTGACTCCATTTTCCCACGGAATAGACTCTGGTCTCAGCAGTGTCTGCTGGGGTCACAACAATGTTAGCTCAGCTCTGTGCAGGGATCCTCAACGTGAGGGCGAGGAGGATCTAGCAGTCTAGGAGCCAGAAGCTATGGAAACACACTCTGTCTGGTCTAGAGGAGAAGGAACCTGCCTGGCCCCTGGAGTGTGCTTATATACACGCTAGAGACCACACCCACTCTAAGTAGCAGTAATCTGATTGGATGGAAGATGGAACTAAATCTATGGCCAACACCCACAAAACAATCCTCCACAATAAGGTTTCCTGAGTCACACATCTTATCTGGGTGTGATAGCTCACACCTGGAATACCAGGGCCCTAGGGAATGGGATGTTGAGGCAGCAGGAGTTTCAGTTCAAGGCCTGCCCGGAATATACACTGAGAACTTGTCTTAACAAAAAAAAAACGAAGAGCAATTTTACTACGATATTTCACTGTTTCTAAATATTTTGAGATGTGCTAATATTTTTGGTTTACCTTTTGCAGTGTAACAGTTAATGATATCAATCTGTGATTTTAGCAAATATCAACATTAAAAAATTCCTAATCATTTCTTGAGAATTTACTTCAACTCATTTTCATCATATTTACCTCAACTGCAATTTCTTCAAGATTCATCCCTTTTTCTACCCATTCCCCTTACTGTTCTTTCCTACTTGCATTTCTTTTTTTTTTTTTTAAATATATGGGGAAACCAGGGAAGGGATGGTGGTGGCACATGCCTTTATGCTTAACATTCAGGAGGCAGAGGCAGGCATGTCTCTGAATGTTTCAGGCTATCCTGGACTACAGAGTGCATTCCAGACAGGCTTCAAAGCTGAACAGAAATCCTGTCTAGAAAAAAATAGAAAAACAAACAAACAAACAAAAAACAGTGATAAGGGAAAAAAATATGTTTAATGAACCAAAAGCCAAGAGGCTATGGTTTGTCTTGTGAGGGAATTTCCTGGAATTTTCCACTGGAATTAGGAAAGCCCACCTAAACTCAGATGTTTTGAGATGTGAGAATTCATCTTGAATCTTAGCTGTACCTTCTGTTGGCAGCCTGTATAAAGGACATGGAAGAAGGAAACTCTTTCATCTTTGCTATTTCTCTTCTTGCTCTTGTTCTCACTGGCAAGGTCATCCCTTCACTGGTGTAGGACCCTACTTTTTGGGTTAACTATTAAGAGGACTGGCAGGTAAAGGACCTTTTCTATTATTTATGTGGCCAGCCAGTTGTAGTCATTGAGATATGTTTTGTATTTAGAGAGCACGAGGAATCATAATGAGTTTGGTAAGATAGATTCCAGAGAGTGTATAAAATGAGGATGAGGAAGACATAAAAATTAAATGTGACTTAAGGAATTCTAGACTAGTGAAGTTGTCCTGCATGGAAAGTTTTTTTTTGCGGTTTGTAGCTAGAAATATGGTTCAGGTAAGGATTATTCCAAACTGAGTTGGGAGGAATCCTAGAGATGAAGTCAGGAAGTGTGATATCATTCATGGTCTGGCTTCACTGTAGCATCTTTCCAGTGTTGGAATTAAAATCCCTCCAGTCGCAGGTGTTACATGATAGGAGACCAAGAGATGGAGCCTACTGTTTCCACTTAGGCAATTTCCTTTGCCTCCAAAGTCATTGCCAGATCCTGGAAAGCCTTAACCCTAGTTGATAGGATCATGGAAGCCATTTAGAAACTGCCTTTGAGAATACCAGGGCCAAAAAGGCAGATGATTTGCTTCATTTAAGTGAGCATTTGGGGTGTGAGCTAAGCTGTTTCAGAGCTCTCTGATTTTCCTCTTTGGGGGTCTGAGGATTAGGAAGTGTGGGTTGTATTTTCACTTTCCTGAATTCTCTGTTTAGCTCTATATCCCATTTTTAACTGAGTTCATTGCTTTCTTGATGTCCAGTTTTTTGACTTCTTTTTTTTTTTTTAATTTTTATTTTGCAATACAATTCAGTTCTACATATCAGCCACAGATTCCCTTGTTCTCCCCCCTCCCGCCCCCCTCACCTTCCCCCCAGCCCGCCCCCCATTCCAATCTCCTCCAGGGCAAAGCCTTCCCCACAGACTGAGATCAACCTGGTGGACTCAGTCCAGGTAGGTCCAGTCCCCTCCTCCCATGCTGAGCCAAGGGACCCTGCATAGGCCCCAGGTTTCAAACAGCCAACTCATGCAATGAGCACAGGACCCGGTGCCACTGCCTGGATGCCTCCCAAACAGATCAGGCCAATCAACTGTCTCACCCACTCAGAGGGCCTGATCCAGTTGGTGACCCCTCAGCCATTGGTTCATATTTCATGTGTTTCCGTTTGTTTGGCTATTTGTCTCTGTGCTTTATCCGACCTTGGTCTCAACAATTCTCTCTCATATAAACCCTCCTCATTCTCGCTAATTGGACTCCCAGAGATCCACCTGGGGCCTAGTCATGGATCTCTGCCTCCAGGTCCATCAGTAGTTGGATGAGGTTTCTAGCACGACAATTAGGGTGTTTGGCCATCCCATCACCAGAGTAGGTCAGTTCGGATTGTCGCTCGACCATTGCCAGCAGTCTGTTGTGGGGGTATCTTTGTGGATTTCTGTGGGCCTCTCTAGCACTTTGTTTCTTCCTATTCTCATGTGGTCTTCATTTACCATGGTCTCCTATTCCTTGTTCTCCCTCTCTGTTTTTGATCCAGCTGGGATCTCCCACTCACCCAAGCTCTCTTTCCCTTGACCCTCGCCCTTCACTACCCCCACTCCCGTCCAGGCTGTTCATGTAGATCTCATTCCATTTCTCTGTCGTTGGGCGATCCCTGTGTCTTTCTTGGGGTCCTGTTTTCCAGGTAGCCTGCCTGGTGATCCATCTGTAGTGTGTGTAGTGGGCAAAAATCTTTTCCTATTCTGTAAGTTGTTACTTTGTCCTTGGGATGGTGTCCTTTGCCAAACAGATGTTTTCAATTCCATGAGGTTCCATTTATTATTTGTTGCTTTTAGGGACTGTACTATTGGTGTTCTGTTTAGAAGTCCTTTCCCGTGTCTAGGAGTTCAAGAATATTCTCCACTTTCTCTTTGATTAGGTTCAGTATATGTGGTTTTTGGTTGATGTGTTTGATCCACATGCAGTTGACTTTTATGCAAGGTCATAGGTATGGATCTATTTTTAGTGTTCTGTGTTTTGAGGACATTATCAATGTTTCAGATAGAAACAATTACAGTATGATCCTAGAAAAATACGGTGGTCCACCTGCACTGGAATGCTGACATAATCCTACTTAAACCCAGATTTTTGTTGTTGTTGTTGTTGTTTGTTTGTTTGTTGTTTTGTGGTTTTGTTTTGAATTTTTTTGTTTTTTCTTTTCTTTTCTATTTTTCTCTTTTTTTTTCAATACAGGTTTTCTCTGAATAACAGCTCTGGCTGTCCTGGAACTCACTTTGCAGACCCTACTGACCTGGAACTCAGTGACATTCTCCTACCTCCCGAGAGTTGGGACTGAAGGATCGTGCCACCAAATCATGGCCTAAACATAGGGTTTTTAAGTACACATGTGGATAACAGGCAAGCTGCTTGCCTGTTTTTATCAATGGCAGAGGATCAAAACCTTGACTTTAAATAATTGATCTATTCCATTGAGTTTACCAGGAGATTTTTTTTCTGCATCTTATTTTTTGGAACATCATTGCCTTTCCTTTATGATTTCTTACTCTTCTCATTTTTTACAGAAAATATTAATCCCCAAGTAAAATGGGTCCAATATGAGTTTCTGTTTCTTCCTCATTGAAATCCTGCCTTAGATGCCAGACACTCACTCTCCCAGCAGACTTTCATCCTCCAGCCCCAAAGCATTAAATTCTTAAGCCTTAGGATCAGAAGTTCTAGGCCAGCATCACTTAAAAACTTGATTCCTAAATCACCAATATTATGTGGGCCCAAATTTGAAAAGGAAAAAAAATGGAAAGAGCTATTTCTCAGTTTGCAGAGTACTTGCTTAGAATGTACTAGGCCCTGGGTTCAATCTTCAGCATCACAGATAATCAGGTGTGGTGTCACATGCCTGTAATTCCAGTACTCAGGAGATACAGACAGATACTATAGGTCATACTTAATGACAGATTGAGTAGGAGACCAGCCTGGGATACAGGAGAATGTTTCTCAAATTAATAATAATAATAGTTGTGGTAGTAGTAGTAGTACTAGTACTAGTAGTAGTAGTAGTAGTAGTAGTAGTAGTAGTCATAGTAATCTTGAGGAACTCAGTTAGGAGTTTGAGGTTGGTATCCACCTTGCCTCTTCACTTAGAGTAGAGCACAATCTCTTAAATGTCAAACATGGTTTCTTCTTTTAGGCACGTGTTACTTTCTATGTAGTTGATGCCTATGTTTAGATTATTGATGGTTTCCTACACCAATGAGACAATAAATCAAAAGGAAATAAAAATTTCCTAAAATAAAAATATTAGAAGTATCTAATACCATGTGGCAGGAGAGCGTAGTATAGTCACCAACAGGGGACTGCAAGCAATAAAACCCGAGAATTCAAGGAGACTCTAGTAGGTAAAGCCTGTCTGAGACATCTGCCTTCTAGAGAGCATGGTGTGGTGGGAAAGAGAAGAGAAGAGTTTGGGCCAGGAAAGAAACCCTTCTCATTGGATAATACACAGACTCATTAATCAAAGTAATTATTATGAGGACCAATTACATGAAAGACTGAAGCAGGAACATCACAAATTCAAACTAAACCAGGACAATGTAATGCAACCCTGACTCAAAACCACACAACCAGACAAAAACCAAAATCCAAACAAACAAAGACCCCTGCCATGGCCCTGTGGGATTCTTGTGTCATCATTTTCTCTGTGCCCCACATCTACTTATCCCAACCCAATAGCCTGTAGAGATTGAGGGCATAATATTGTTTGAGGGTACTTGGTCCATGTTTATGCCATCCCATAAGTGCACTTTCACTATTGACTCTCACGGTATTTATCCAGAGGTTGGGTTGTGGAATGAAAACTGTAAACTAACCACTATAACCTGCCACTAAGCTCTGAAATCATCATATGGAGAAATATTCTTCCTTAGGAATGCCCGGCCTTAGCTGGGCTTGTGGAAAGCAGCTTTTCTGATCTTCAATTAGCCAGTCTACCTTTCGCTGCCGGGCTTTTACATTTTTCTCTTTTTGTAGAAGTTTTCTTTACCTCTTACTCTGCTTCTGGCTGTGTGGCTGGATGGGTAGGGGGCTGCTCCCCAGCATCGTCCTCTCTTTCTTCTTTTCTCACTCCTTTCTCTTCTCTTATTCTCCTTCTATTTATTTTCTCTGACTGGCAACCGCATCTATATCTCTCCTGCCTAGCTATTGGCCATTCAGTTCTGTATTAGGGCAATCAGGTGTTTTAGACAGGCAAAGTAACACAGACTCACTGTGTTAAACAAATGCAACACACCTTTGCATCATTCAACAAATATTCCACAGCATAAACAAATGTAACATATCCTCAACTAATATTCCACAGCAGTTTTTCTCTTGTGATGGGTTCTTTATTAAATACCAAAGCCATCCATTATATTCCTTTATTTCTTCTGAAAGTGCCATCATACCATTTATATTATTATACTCTTGTAAGAATTTGAAACATTATTCGAATAGCCAGGCATTTGGTCAATATTCAGCCTGGGTCAAATATTCAATTTCAGAGAAAAGGAAGAGGAAAAGGTAGTTATAAATATCAACTCATATTGTACTGGATCGGGTGGTGCAAGCTTTTAATGCCAGCACTCCTCGGGCAGAGGCAGGTGGACGTCTTTGAGTTTGAGGCCTACATATGAGTGAGTACCAGTAAAGCCAAGAGGACATAGTGTGAGCATGTCTCAACAAAACAAACTACAAAAACTAGAAACTATGGAGTAACATTATTAGAAATGTGGGCTATGTCTCTGTCCCCCCTTTTATTTTTTTCTTTTATGATTTTTATGAAGAATTTTTCTATTCATTTTACATACCAACCACAGATCAGCCCTCCTCACTCTCCCCCAACCACAGCCTTCCCCCCCAAAGCACCCCTCATTCCCACCCCCTCCATTCTAAGCTCTCCCATGGGGATTCAGCAGAGCATGGTACATTCAGTTGAGGCAGGTCCAAGGCCCTCCCCTCTGAACCAAGGAAGCAAAAGGTGTCACACCTTAGGCACATGGCTCCAAAAAGCCCACCCATGCCCCAGGAATGGATCCTGATCCCACTACCTGGGTCCCACCCCACCCCCCAAATAGCTCAATCTAAACAACTGTCTCCAGTAACCAGAGGCCTAGTCTAGGCCAGTGATCGCTCCACAGTGAACCCTGTTTTAGACATGCACTCCAATACAGTGTCTGTAAAGAAAGAAACAACCAATTTTTTCCATTATAATAGTATTTTATTATTTCATAGCAATAAAAGAGATAACAGTACAGTAGGAAATATTTACAAAAACACTAATGTGCTGGATTAAAGGTTCTCCCTTCAAGGCCACTGGAGAAGAAAGGCTGGACAGGGTTTTGGAAGGTGCCTGGGGGGTACTTATATATGAGGGAACTCTTGGCAACATTCAGGAAACTTAAACATCCATCATCACAATCCAGGAATACCCCAACCCGGCCCAGTGGCCTCTCTATATAGTGCCGGAAGACTGGGCATGTGGTGAGGAGACTGTAATGATTGCCCTCCTTCACACACACAAGAAGAAAGGCACCCTCATAGTCAATCATTCGGTTGGTATTCCTTAACCAGGAATCCCTACAGACCCCTACAGCCCAGTCCCCAGAGCCCTGCAAATCCACCTCCCAGTAATATTTCCCTGAGATGAAGTTCCCGGATCCCCAAGAAGCCAAATAGTATCCAACAGAATCCACAGACGAATCCTTACGGTGATGTCCGAAGCTGAATTTTCTCAAGACATTAAACAGGTTCATCTTGTAATGGAATGTGGTTATATTTTCAAAGAAAATGTGCACCTGGATGTGCTTGAACCTTTCAGTCAGTCCAGTGATGGGTAGGGCACTGAGTTCAGGTTGCATACCCTGGGGCATGCTCAGCTGCATTGACTCACTCCTTCTGACCATGTCATCCAAACCCTGGAGCAGTACCACATATGGCTCCTGGGACATTGCCATCAGCTCCCGATACATATCTCTTAGTTCTTTGCTCTTTTGCACCATCATGGCTTCACTCTTTCTCAGTTTCTCTAAAACACATTGGCCTTCCTTTCTCATGCACTCGATATGTTTCTCTCCCTCTTTACAGAGGAAGGGATGCAGCTCCCTATACTCGGTCCTGATCATTTCTTCCCGCAGAGTCACATAGTCCATCCACAAAGTTCTTGTTCTCTTCTCGGCCTCGATATTCTCTTGATTTTCTTGGATCTTCTCCCATAAAGATGCCATCTGCTTCAGAACTCTTTCCATTTGATGCTCAGCTGCTGCCTCAATGGGACAATGTCTGTGACCTCTGTGCTCATGGGAGTTAGAGCAGAGTTGACAGAGGAAGATCCTGCTCTCAACACACAAGATCCTCTTTGTCTCCTTGTGGGTCCCACACTTATGCTCCTCAGAGCTCAGGTCCTTCATGAGGCTGGCTTGTCTGGCAATGGACACCAGCTTCTTCAGAACAACGTTGGTTCTCATTTCCTTCTGTTGGCATGGTTCCCGACACATAGGGCAGTGGACTACAAGTTGCGTGTCCTCCCAGGAAAGCTGGAGGCAGGCTCGACAGAAGCTGTGGTCACAGCTTATGGTGACTGGCTCTGTAAGGCAGCTCAGGCAGATGAAGCAGGTGAGTTCTTCCTGGAAGGCTTGTGACATGTCTGACTCCATTTTCCCACGGAATAGACTCTGGTCTCAGCAGTGTCTGCTGGGGTCACAACAATGTTAGCTCAGCTCTGTGCAGGGATCCTCAACGTGAGGGCGAGGAGGATCTAGCAGTCTAGGAGCCAGAAGCTATGGAAACACACTCTGTCTGGTCTAGAGGAGAAGGAACCTGCCTGGCCCCTGGAGTGTGCTTATATACACGCTAGAGACCACACCCACTCTAAGTAGCAGTAATCTGATTGGATGGAAGATGGAACTAAATCTATGGCCAACACCCACAAAACAATCCTCCACAATAAGGTTTCCTGAGTCACACATCTTATCTGGGTGTGATAGCTCACACCTGGAATACCAGGGCCCTAGGGAATGGGATGTTGAGGCAGCAGGAGTTTCAGTTCAAGGCCTGCCCGGAATATACACTGAGAACTTGTCTTAACAAAAAAAAACGAAGAGCAATTTTACTACGATATTTCACTGTTTCTAAATATTTTGAGATGTGCTAATATTTTTGGTTTACCTTTTGCAGTGTAACAGTTAATGATATCAATCTGTGATTTTAGCAAATATCAACATTAAAAAATTCCTAATCATTCCTTGAGAATTTACTTCAACTCATTTTCATCATATTTACCTCAACTGCAATTTCTTCAAGATTCATCCCTTTTTCTACCCATTCCCCTTACTGTTCTTTCCTACTTGCATTTCTTTTTTTTTTTTTAAATATATGGGGAAACCAGGGAAGGGATGGTGGTGGCACATGCCTTTATGCTTAACAATCAGGAGGCAGAGGCAGGCATGTCTCTGAATGTTTCAGGCTATCCTGGACTACAGAGTGCATTCCAAGACAGGCTTCAAAGCTGAACAGAAATCCTGTCTAGAAAAAAATAGAAAAACAAACAAACAAACAAAAAACAGTGATAAGGGAAAAAAATATGTTTAATGAACCAAAAGCCAAGAGGCTATGGTTTGTCTTGTGAGGGAATTTTCTGGACTGAATCACTGGAATTAGGAAAGCCCACCTAAACTCAGATGTTTTGAGACGTGAGAATTCATCTTGAATCTTAGCTGTACCTTCTGTTGGCAGCCTGTATAAAGGACATGGAAGAAGGAAACTCTTTCGTCTTTGCTATTTCTCTTCTTGCTCTTGTTCTCACTGGCAAGGTCATCCCTTCACTGGTGTAGGACCCTACTTTTTGGGTTAACTATTAAGAGGACTGGCAGGTAAAGGACCTTTTCTATTATTTATGTGGCCAGCCAGTTGTAGTCATTGAGATATGTTTAGTATTTAGAGAGCACGAGGAATCATAATGAGTTTGGTAAGATAGATTCCAGAGAGTGTATAAAATGAGGATGAGGAAGACATAAAAATTAAATGTGACTTAAGGAATCCTAGACTAGTGAAGTTGTCCTGCATGGAAAGTTTTTTTTTGCGGTTTGTAGCTAGAAATATGGTTCAGGTAAGGATTATTCCAAACTGAGTTGGGAGGAATCCTAGAGATGAAGTCAGGAAGTGTGATATCATTCATGGTCTGGCTTCACTGTAGCATCTTTCCAGTGTTGGAATTAAAATCCCTCCAGTCGCAGGTGTTACATGATAGGAGACCAAGAGATGGAGCCTACTGTTTCCACTTAGGCAATTTCCTTTGCCTCCAAAGTCATTGCCAGATCCTGGAAAGCCTTAACCCTAGTTGATAGGATCATGGAAGCCATTTAGAAACTGCCTTTGAGAATACCAGGGCCAAAAAGGCAGATGATTTGCTTCATTTAAGTGAGCATTTGGGGTGTGAGCTAAGCTGTTTCAGAGCTCTCTGATCTTCCTCTTTGGGGGTCTGAGGATTAGGAAGTGTGGGTTGTATTTTCACTTTCCTGAATTCTCTGTTTAGCTCTATATCCCATTTTTAACTGAGTTCATTGCTTTCTTGATGTCCAGTTTTTTGACTTCTTTACTTATTTAAGATATTATCCATCTGTAGTGTGTGTAGTGGGCAAAAATCTTTTCCTATTCTGTAAGTTGTTACTTTGTCCTTGGGATGGTGTCCTTTGCCAAACAGATGTTTTCAATTCCATGAGGTTCCATTTATTATTTGTTGCTTTTAGGGACTGTACTATTGGTGTTCTGTTTAGAAGTCCTTTCCCGTGTCTAGGAGTTCAAGAATATTCTCCACTTTCTCTTTGATTAGGTTCAGTATATGTGGTTTTTGGTTGATGTGTTTGATCCACATGCAGTTGACTTTTATGCAAGGTCATAGGTATGGATCTATTTTCAGTGTTCTGTGTTTTGAGGATATTATCAATGTTTCAGATAGAAACATTTACAGTATGATCCTAGAAAACTACGGTGGTCCACCTGCACTGGAATGCTGACATAATCCTACTTAAACCCAGATTTTTGTTGTTGTTGTTGTTGTTTGTTTGTTTGTTGTTTTGTGGTTTTGTTTTGATTTTTTTTTTGTTTTTTCTTTTCTTTTCTATTTTTCTCTTTTTTTTTCAATACAGGTTTTCTCTGAATAACAGCTCTGGCTGTCCTGGAACTCACTTTGCAGACCCTACTGACCTGGAACTCAGTGACATTCTCCTACCTCCCGAGAGTTGGGACTGAAGGATCGTGCCACCAAATCATGGCCTAAACATAGGGTTTTTAAGTACACATGTGGATAACAGGCAAGCTGCTTGCCTGTTTTTATCAATGGCAGAGGATCAAAACCTTGACTTTAAATAATTGATCTATTCCATTGAGTTTACCAGGAGATTTTTTTTCTGCATCTTATTTTTTGGAACATCATTGCCTTTCCTTTATGATTTCTTACTCTTCTGATTTTTTACAGAAAATATTAATCCCCAAGTAAAATGGGTCTAATATGAGTTTCTGTTTCTTCCTCATTGAAATCCTGCCTTAGATGCCAGACACTCACTCTCCCAGCAGACTTTCATCCTCCAGCCCCAAAGCATTAAATTCTTAAGCCTTAGGATCAGAAGTTCTAGGCCAGCATCACTTAAAAACTTGATTCCTAAATCACCAATATTATGTGGGCCCAAATTTGAAAAGGAAAAAAAATGGAAAGAGCTATTTCTCAGTTTGCAGAGTACTTGCTTAGAATGTACTAGGCCCTGGGTTCAATCTTCAGCATCACAGATAATCAGGTGTGGTGTCACATGCCTGTAATTCCAGTACTCAGGAGATACAGACAGATACTATAGGTCATACTTAATGACAGATTGAGTAGGAGACCAGCCTGGGATACAGGAGAATGTTTCTCAAATTAATAATAATAATAGTTGTGGTAGTAGTAGTAGTACTAGTACTAGTAGTAGTAGTAGTAGTAGTAGTAGTAGTAGTAGTAGTCATAGTAATCTTGAGGAACTCAGTTAGGAGTTTGAGGTTGGTATCCACCTTGCCTCTTCACTTAGAGTAGAGCACAATCTCTTAAATGTCAAACATGGTTTCTTCTTTTAGGCACGTGTTACTTTCTATGTAGTTGATGCCTATGTTTAGATTATTGATGGTTTCCTACACCAATGAGACAATAAATCAAAAGGAAATAAAAATTTCCTAAAATAAAAATATTAGAAGTATCTAATACCATGTGGCAGGAGAGCGTAGTATAGTCACCAACAGGGGACTGCAAGCAATAAAACCCGAGAATTCAAGGAGACTCTAGTAGGTAAGGCCTGTCTGAGAAATCTGCCTTCTAGAGAGCATGGTGTGGTGGGAAAGAGAAGAGAAGAGTTTGGGCCAGGAAAGAAACCCTTCTCATTGGATAATACACAGACTCATTAATCAAAGTAATTATTATGAGGACCAATGACATGAAAGACTGAAGCAGGAACATCACAAATTCAAACTAAACCAGGACAATGTAATGCAACCCTGACTCAAAACCACACAACCAGACAAAAACCAAAATCCAAACAAACAAAGACCCCTGCCATGGCCCTGTGGGATTCTTGTGTCATCATTTTCTCTGTGCCCCACATCTACTTATCCCAACCCAATAGCCTGTAGAGATTGAGGGCATAATATTGTTTGAGGGTACTTGGTCCATGTTTATGCCATCCCATAAGTGCACTTTCACTATTGACTCTCACGGTATTTATCCAGAGGTTGGGTTGTGGAATGAAAACTGTAAACTAACCACTATAACCTGCCACTAAGCTCTGAAATCATCATATGGAGAAATATTCTTCCTTAGGAATGCCCGGCCTTAGCTGGGCTTGTGGAAAGCAGCTTTTCTGATCTTCAATTAGCCAGTCTACCTTTCGCTGCCGGGCTTTTACATTTTTCTCTTTTTGTAGAAGTTTTCTTTACCTCTTACTCTGCTTCTGGCTGTGTGGCTGGATGGGTAGGGGGCTGCTCCCCAGCATCGTCCTCTCTTTCTTCTTTTCTCACTCCTTTCTCTTCTCTTATTCTCCTTCTATTTATTTTCTCTGACTGGCAACCGCATCTATATCTCTCCTGCCTAGCTATTGGCCATTCAGTTCTGTATTAGGGCAATCAGGTGTTTTAGACAGGCAAAGTAACACAGACTCACTGTGTTAAACAAATGCAACACACCTTTGCATCATTCAACAAATATTCCACAGCATAAACAAATGTAACATATCCTCAACTAATATTCCACAGCAGTTTTTCTCTTGTGATGGGTTCTTTATTAAATACCAAAGCCATCCATTATATTCCTTTATTTCTTCTGAAAGTGCCATCATACCATTTATATTATTATACTCTTGTAAGAATTTGAAACATTATTCGAATAGCCAGGCATTTGGTCAATATTCAGCCTGGGTCAAATATTCAATTTCAGAGAAAAGGAAGAGGAAAAGGTAGTTATAAATATCAACTCATATTGTACTGGATCGGGTGGTGCAAGCTTTTAATGCCAGCACTCCTCGGGCAGAGGCAGGTGGACGTCTTTGAGTTTGAGGCCTACATATGAGTGAGTACCAGTAAAGCCAAGAGGACATAGTGTGAGCATGTCTCAACAAAACAAACTACAAAAACTAGAAACTATGGAGTAACATTATTAGAAATGTGGGCTATGTCTCTGTCCCCCCTTTTATTTTTTTCTTTTATGATTTTTATGAAGAATTTTTCTATTCATTTTACATACCAACCACAGATCAGCCCTCCTCACTCTCCCCCAACCACAGCCTTCCCCCCCAAAGCACCCCTCATTCCCACCCCCTCCATTCTAAGCTCTCCCATGGGGATTCAGCAGAGCATGGTACATTCAGTTGAGGCAGGTCCAAGGCCCTCCCCTCTGAACCAAGGAAGCAAAAGGTGTCACACCTTAGGCACATGGCTCCAAAAAGCCCACCCATGCCCCAGGAATGGATCCTGATCCCACTACCTGGGTCCCACCCCACCCCCCAAATAGCTCAATCTAAACAACTGTCTCCAGTAACCAGAGGCCTAGTCTAGGCCAGTGATCGCTCCACAGTGAACCCTGTTTTAGACATGCACTCCAATACAGTGTCTGTAAAGAAAGAAACAACCAATTTTTTCCATTATAATAGTATTTTATTATTTCATAGCAATAAAAGAGATAACAGTACAGTAGGAAATATTTACAAAAACACTAATGTGCTGGATTAAAGGTTCTCCCTTCAAGGCCACTGGAGAAGAAAGGCTGGACAGGGTTTTGGAAGGTGCCTGGGGGGTACTTATATATGAGGGAACTCTTGGCAACATTCAGGAAACTTAAACATCCATCATCACAATCCAGGAATACCCCAACCCGGCCCAGTGGCCTCTCTATATAGTGCCGGAAGACTGGGCATGTGGTGAGGAGACTGTAATGATTGCCCTCCTTCACACACACAAGAAGAAAGGCACCCTCATAGTCAATCATTCGGTTGGTATTCCTTAACCAGGAATCCCTACAGACCCCTACAGCCCAGTCCCCAGAGCCCTGCAAATCCACCTCCCAGTAATATTTCCCTGAGATGAAGTTCCCGGATCCCCAAGAAGCCAAATAGTATCCAACAGAATCCACAGACGAATCCTTACGGTGATGTCCGAAGCTGAATTTTCTCAAGACATTAAACAGGTTCATCTTGTAATGGAATGTGGTTATATTTTCAAAGAAAATGTGCACCTGGATGTGCTTGAACCTTTCAGTCAGTCCAGTGATGGGTAGGGCACTGAGTTCAGGTTGCATACCCTGGGGCATGCTCAGCTGCATTGACTCACTCCTTCTGACCATGTCATCCAAACCCTGGAGCAGTACCACATATGGCTCCTGGGACATTGCCATCAGCTCCCGATACATATCTCTTAGTTCTTTGCTCTTTTGCACCATCATGGCTTCACTCTTCCTCAGTTTCTCTAAAACACATTGGCCTTCCTTTCTCATGCACTCGATATGTTTCTCTCCCTCTTTACAGAGGAAGGGATGCAGCTCCCTATACTCGGTCCTGATCATTTCTTCCCGCAGAGTCACATAGTCCATCCACAAAGTTCTTGTTCTCTTCTCGGCCTCGATATTCTCTTGATTTTCTTGGATCTTCTCCCATAAAGATGCCATCTGCTTCAGAACTCTTTCCATTTGATGCTCAGCTGCTGCCTCAATGGGACAATGTCTGTGACCTCTGTGCTCATGGGAGTTAGAGCAGAGTTGACAGAGGAAGATCCTGCTCTCAACACACAAGATCCTCTTTGTCTCCTTGTGGGTCCCACACTTATGCTCCTCAGAGCTCAGGTCCTTCATGAGGCTGGCTTGTCTGGCAATGGACACCAGCTTCTTCAGAACAACGTTGGTTCTCATTTCCTTCTGTTGGCATGGTTCCCGACACATAGGGCAGTGGACTATAAGTTGCGTGTCCTCCCAGGAAAGCTGGAGGCAGGCTCGACAGAAGCTGTGGCCACAGCTTATGGTGACTGGCTCTGTAAGGCAGCTCAGGCAGATGAAGCAGGTGAGTTCTTCCTGGAAGGCTTGTGACATGTCTGACTCCATTTTCCCACGGAATAGACTCTGGTCTCAGCAGTGTCTGCTGGGGTCACAACAATGTTAGCTCAGCTCTGTGCAGGGATCCTCAACGTGAGGGCGAGGAGGATCTAGCAGTCTAGGAGCCAGAAGCTATGGAAACACACTCTGTCTGGTCTAGAGGAGAAGGAACCTGCCTGGCCCCTGGAGTGTGCTTATATACACGCTAGAGACCACACCCACTCTAAGTAGCAGTAATCTGATTGGATGGAAGATGGAACTAAATCTATGGCCAACACCCACAAAACAATCCTCCACAATAAGGTTTCCTGAGTCACACATCTTATCTGGGTGTGATAGCTCACACCTGGAATACCAGGGCCCTAGGGAATGGGATGTTGAGGCAGCAGGAGTTTCAGTTCAAGGCCTGCCCGGAATATACACTGAGAACTTGTCTTAACAAAAAAAAACGAAGAGCAATTTTACTACGATATTTCACTGTTTCTAAATATTTTGAGATGTGCTAATATTTTTGGTTTACCTTTTGCAGTGTAACAGTTAATGATATCAATCTGTGATTTTAGCAAATATCAACATTAAAAAATTCCTAATCATTTCTTGAGAATTTACTTCAACTCATTTTCATCATATTTACCTCAACTGCAATTTCTTCAAGATTCATCCCTTTTTCTACCCATTCCCCTTACTGTTCTTTCCTACTTGCATTTCTTTTTTTTTTTTTTAAATATATGGGGAAACCAGGGAAGGGAAGGTGGTGGCACATGCCTTTATGCTTAACATTCAGGAGGCAGAGGCAGGCATGTCTCTGAATGTTTCAGGCTATCCTGGACTACAGAGTGCATTCCAAGACAGGCTTCAAAGCTGAACAGAAATCCTGTCTAGAAAAAAATAGAAAAACAAACAAACAAACAAAAAACAGTGATAAGGGAAAAAAATATGTTTAATGAACCAAAAGCCAAGAGGCTATGTTTTGTCTTGTGAGGGAATTTTCTGGAATTTTCCACTGGAATTAGGAAAGCCCACCTAAACTCAGATGTTTTGAGATGTGAGAATTCATCTTGAATCTTAGCTGTACCTTCTGTTGGCAGCCTGTATAAAGGACATGGAAGAAGGAAACTCTTTCGTCTTTGCTATTTCTCTTCTTGCTCTTGTTCTCACTGGCAAGGTCATCCCTTCACTGGTGTAGGACCCTACTTTTTGGGTTAACTATTAAGAGGACTGGCAGATAAAGGACCTTTTCTATTATTTATGTGGCCAGCCAGTTGTAGTCATTGAGATATGTTTAGTATTTAGAGAGCACGAGGAATCATAATGAGTTTGGTAAGATAGATTCCAGAGAGTGTATAAAATGAGGATGAGGAAGACATAAAAATTAAATGTGACTTAAGGAATCCTAAACTAGTGAAGTTGTCCTGCATGGAAAGTTTTTTTTTTTTTTGCGGTTTGTAGCTAGAAATATGGTTCAGGTAAGGATTATTCCAAACTGAGTTGGGAGGAATCCTAGAGATGAAGTCAGGAAGTGTGATATCATTCATGGTCTGGCTTCACTGTAGCATCTTTCCAGTGTTGGAATTAAAATCCCTCCAGTCGCAGGTGTTACATGATAGGAGACCAAAAGATGGAGCCTACTGTTTCCACTTAGGCAATTTCCTTTGCCTCTAAAGTCATTGCCAGATCCTGGAAAGCCTTAACCCTAGTTGATAGGATCATGGAAGCCATTTAGAAACTGCCTTTGAGAATACCAGGGCCAAAAAGGCAGATGATTTGCTTCATTTAAGTGAGCATTTGGGGTGTGAGCTAAGCTGTTTCAGAGCTCTCTGATCTTCCTCTTTGGGGGTCTGAGGATTAGGAAGTGTGGGTTGTATTTTCACTTTCCTGAATTCTCTGTTTAGCTCTATATCCCATTTTTAACTGAGTTCATTGCTTTCTTGATGTCCAGTTTTTTGACTTCTTTACTTATTTAAGATATTATCCATCTGTAGTGTGTGTAGTGGGCAAAAATCTTTTCCTATTCTGTAAGTTGTTACTTTGTCCTTGGGATGGTGTCCTTTGCCAAACAGATGTTTTCAATTCCATGAGGTTCCATTTATTATTTGTTGCTTTTAGGGACTGTACTATTGGTGTTCTGTTTAGAAGTCCTTTCCCGTGTCTAGGAGTTCAAGAATATTCTCCACTTTCTCTTTGATTAGGTTCAGTATATGTGGTTTTTGGTTGATGTGTTTGATCCACATGCAGTTGACTTTTATGCAAGGTCATAGGTATGGATCTATTTTCAGTGTTCTGTGTTTTGAGGATATTATCAATGTTTCAGATAGAAACATTTACAGTATGATCCTAGAAAAATACGGTGGTCCACCTGCACTGGAATGCTGACATAATCCTACTTAAACCCAGATTTTTGTTGTTGTTGTTGTTGTTTGTTTGTTTGTTGTTTTGTGGTTTTGTTTTGATTTTTTTTTGTTTTTTCTTTTCTTTTCTATTTTTCTCTTTTTTTTTCAATACAGGTTTTCTCTGAATAACAGCTCTGGCTGTCCTGGAACTCACTTTGCAGACCCTACTGACCTGGAACTCAGTGACATTCTCCTACCTCCCGAGAGTTGGGACTGAAGGATCGTGCCACCAAATCATGGCCTAAACATAGGGTTTTTAAGTACACATGTGGATAACAGGCAAGCTGCTTGCCTGTTTTTATCAATGGCAGAGGATCAAAACCTTGACTTTAAATAATTGATCTATTCCATTGAGTTTACCAGGAGATTTTTTTTCTGCATCTTATTTTTTGGAACATCATTGCCTTTCCTTTATGATTTCTTACTCTTCTGATTTTTTACAGAAAATATTAATCCCCAAGTAAAATGGGTCTAATATGAGTTTCTGTTTCTTCCTCATTGAAATCCTGCCTTAGATGCCAGACACTCACTCTCCCAGCAGACTTTCATCCTCCAGCCCCAAAGCATTAAATTCTTAAGCCTTAGGATCAGAAGTTCTAGGCCAGCATCACTTAAAAACTTGATTCCTAAATCACCAATATTATGTGCGCCCAAATTTGAAAAGGAAAAAAAATGGAAAGAGCTATTTCTCAGTTTGCAGAGTACTTGCTTAGAATGTACTAGGCCCTGGGTTCAATCTTCAGCATCACAGATAATCAGGTGTGGTGTCACATGCCTGTAATTCCAGTACTCAGGAGATACAGACAGATACTATAGGTCATACTTAATGACAGATTGAGTAGGAGACCAGCCTGGGATACAGGAGAATGTTTCTCAAATTAATAATAATAATAGTTGTGGTAGTAGTAGTAGTACTAGTACTAGTAGTAGTAGTAGTAGTAGTAGTAGTAGTAGTAGTAGTCATAGTAATCTTGAGGAACTCAGTTAGGAGTTTGAGGTTGGTATCCACCTTGCCTCTTCACTTAGAGTAGAGCACAATCTCTTAAATGTCAAACATGGTTTCTTCTTTTAGGCACGTGTTACTTTCTATGTAGTTGATGCCTATGTTTAGATTATTGATGGTTTCCTACACCAATGAGACAATAAATCAAAAGGAAATAAAAATTTCCTAAAATAAAAATATTAGAAGTATCTAATACCATGTGGCAGGAGAGCGTAGTATAGTCACCAACAGGGGACTGCAAGCAATAAAACCCGAGAATTCAAGGAGACTCTAGTAGGTAAGGCCTGTCTGAGAAATCTGCCTTCTAGAGAGCATGGTGTGGTGGGAAAGAGAAGAGAAGAGTTTGGGCCAGGAAAGAAACCCTTCTCATTGGATAATACACAGACTCATTAATCAAAGTAATTATTATGAGGACCAATGACATGAAAGACTGAAGCAGGAACATCACAAATTCAAACTAAACCAGGACAATGTAATGCAACCCTGACTCAAAACCACACAACCAGACAAAAACCAAAATCCAAACAAACAAAGACCCCTGCCATGGCCCTGTGGGATTCTTGTGTCATCATTTTCTCTGTGCCCCACATCTACTTATCCCAACCCAATAGCCTGTAGAGATTGAGGGCATAATATTGTTTGAGGGTACTTGGTCCATGTTTATGCCATCCCATAAGTGCACTTTCACTATTGACTCTCACGGTATTTATCCAGAGGTTGGGTTGTGGAATGAAAACTGTAAACTAACCACTATAACCTGCCACTAAGCTCTGAAATCATCATATGGAGAAATATTCTTCCTTAGGAATGCCCGGCCTTAGCTGGGCTTGTGGAAAGCAGCTTTTCTGATCTTCAATTAGCCAGTCTACCTTTCGCTGCCGGGCTTTTACATTTTTCTCTTTTTGTAGAAGTTTTCTTTACCTCTTACTCTGCTTCTGGCTGTGTGGCTGGATGGGTAGGGGGCTGCTCCCCAGCATCGTCCTCTCTTTCTTCTTTTCTCACTCCTTTCTCTTCTCTTATTCTCCTTCTATTTATTTTCTCTGACTGGCAACCGCATCTATATCTCTCCTGCCTAGCTATTGGCCATTCAGTTCTGTATTAGGGCAATCAGGTGTTTTAGACAGGCAAAGTAACACAGACTCACTGTGTTAAACAAATGCAACACACCTTTGCATCATTCAACAAATATTCCACAGCATAAACAAATGTAACATATCCTCAACTAATATTCCACAGCAGTTTTTCTCTTGTGATGGGTTCTTTATTAAATACCAAAGCCATCCATTATATTCCTTTATTTCTTCTGAAAGTGCCATCATACCATTTATATTATTATACTCTTGTAAGAATTTGAAACATTATTCGAATAGCCAGGCATTTGGTCAATATTCAGCCTGGGTCAAATATTCAATTTCAGAGAAAAGGAAGAGGAAAAGGTAGTTATAAATATCAACTCATATTGTACTGGATCGGGTGGTGCAAGCTTTTAATGCCAGCACTCCTCGGGCAGAGGCAGGTGGACGTCTTTGAGTTTGAGGCCTACATATGAGTGAGTACCAGTAAAGCCAAGAGGACATAGTGTGAGCATGTCTCAACAAAACAAACTACAAAAACTAGAAACTATGGAGTAACATTATTAGAAATGTGGGCTATGTCTCTGTCCCCCCTTTTATTTTTTTCTTTTATGATTTTTATGAAGAATTTTTCTATTCATTTTACATACCAACCACAGATCAGCCCTCCTCACTCTCCCCCAACCACAGCCTTCCCCCCCAAAGCACCCCTCATTCCCACCCCCTCCATTCTAAGCTCTCCCATGGGGATTCAGCAGAGCATGGTACATTCAGTTGAGGCAGGTCCAAGGCCCTCCCCTCTGAACCAAGGAAGCAAAAGGTGTCACACCTTAGGCACATGGCTCCAAAAAGCCCACCCATGCCCCAGGAATGGATCCTGATCCCACTACCTGGGTCCCACCCCACCCCCCAAATAGCTCAATCTAAACAACTGTCTCCAGTAACCAGAGGCCTAGTCTAGGCCAGTGATCGCTCCACAGTGAACCCTGTTTTAGACATGCACTCCAATACAGTGTCTGTAAAGAAAGAAACAACCAATTTTTTCCATTATAATAGTATTTTATTATTTCATAGCAATAAAAGAGATAACAGTACAGTAGGAAATATTTACAAAAACACTAATGTGCTGGATTAAAGGTTCTCCCTTCAAGGCCACTGGAGAAGAAAGGCTGGACAGGGTTTTGGAAGGTGCCTGGGGGGTACTTATATATGAGGGAACTCTTGGCAACATTCAGGAAACTTAAACATCCATCATCACAATCCAGGAATACCCCAACCCGGCCCAGTGGCCTCTCTATATAGTGCCGGAAGACTGGGCATGTGGTGAGGAGACTGTAATGATTGCCCTCCTTCACACACACAAGAAGAAAGGCACCCTCATAGTCAATCATTCGGTTGGTATTCCTTAACCAGGAATCCCTACAGACCCCTACAGCCCAGTCCCCAGAGCCCTGCAAATCCACCTCCCAGTAATATTTCCCTGAGATGAAGTTCCCGGATCCCCAAGAAGCCAAATAGTATCCAACAGAATCCACAGACGAATCCTTACGGTGATGTCCGAAGCTGAATTTTCTCAAGACATTAAACAGGTTCATCTTGTAATGGAATGTGGTTATATTTTCAAAGAAAATGTGCACCTGGATGTGCTTGAACCTTTCAGTCAGTCCAGTGATGGGTAGGGCACTGAGTTCAGGTTGCATACCCTGGGGCATGCTCAGCTGCATTGACTCACTCCTTCTGACCATGTCATCCAAACCCTGGAGCAGTACCACATATGGCTCCTGGGACATTGCCATCAGCTCCCGATACATATCTCTTAGTTCTTTGCTCTTTTGCACCATCATGGCTTCACTCTTCCTCAGTTTCTCTAAAACACATTGGCCTTCCTTTCTCATGCACTCGATATGTTTCTCTCCCTCTTTACAGAGGAAGGGATGCAGCTCCCTATACTCGGTCCTGATCATTTCTTCCCGCAGAGTCACATAGTCCATCCACAAAGTTCTTGTTCTCTTCTCGGCCTCGATATTCTCTTGATTTTCTTGGATCTTCTCCCATAAAGATGCCATCTGCTTCAGAACTCTTTCCATTTGATGCTCAGCTGCTGCCTCAATGGGACAATGTCTGTGACCTCTGTGCTCATGGGAGTTAGAGCAGAGTTGACAGAGGAAGATCCTGCTCTCAACACACAAGATCCTCTTTGTCTCCTTGTGGGTCCCACACTTATGCTCCTCAGAGCTCAGGTCCTTCATGAGGCTGGCTTGTCTGGCAATGGACACCAGCTTCTTCAGAACAACGTTGGTTCTCATTTCCTTCTGTTGGCATGGTTCCCGACACATAGGGCAGTGGACTACAAGTTGCGTGTCCTCCCAGGAAAGCTGGAGGCAGGCTCGACAGAAGCTGTGGCCACAGCTTATGGTGACTGGCTCTGTAAGGCAGCTCAGGCAGATGAAGCAGGTGAGTTCTTCCTGGAAGGCTTGTGACATGTCTGACTCCATTTTCCCACGGAATAGACTCTGGTCTCAGCAGTGTCTGCTGGGGTCACAACAATGTTAGCTCAGCTCTGTGCAGTGATCCTCAACGTGAGGGCGAGGAGGATCTAGCAGTCTAGGAGCCAGAAGCTATGGAAACACACTCTGTCTGGTCTAGAGGAGAAGGAACCTGCCTGGCCCCTGGAGTGTGCTTATATACACGCTAGAGACCACACCCACTCTAAGTAGCAGTAATCTGATTGGATGGAACATGGAACTAAATCTATGGCCAACACCCACAAAACAATCCTCCACAATAAGGTTTCCTGAGTCACACATCTTATCTGGGTGTGATAGCTCACACCTGGAATACCAGGGCCCTAGGGAATGGGATGTTGAGGCAGCAGGAGTTTCAGTTCAAGGCCTGCCCGGAATATACACTGAGAACTTGTCTTAACAAAAAAAAACGAAGAGCAATTTTACTACGATATTTCACTGTTTCTAAATATTTTGAGATGTGCTAATATTTTTGGTTTACCTTTTGCAGTGTAACAGTTAATGATATCAATCTGTGATTTTAGCAAATATCAACATTAAAAAGTTCCTAATCATTTCTTGAGAATTTACTTCAACTCATTTTCATCATATTTACCTCAACTGCAATTTCTTCAAGATTCATCCCTTTTTCTACCCATTCCCCTTACTGTTCTTTCCTACTTGCATTTCTTTTTTTTTTTTTAAATATATGGGGAAACGAGGGAAGGGATGGTGGGGGCACATGCCTTTATGCTTAACATTCAGGAGGCAGAGGCAGGCATGTCTCTGAATGTTTCAGGCTATCCTGGACTACAGAGTGCATTCCAAGACAGGCTTCAAAGCTGAACAGAAATCCTGTCTAGAAAAAAATAGAAAAACAAACAAACAAACAAAAAACAGTGATAAGGGAAAAAAATATGTTTAATGAACCAAAAGCCAAGAGGCTATGGTTTGTCTTGTGAGGGAATTTTCTGGAATTTTCCACTGGAATTAGGAAAGCCCACCTAAACTCAGATGTTTTGAGATGTGAGAATTCATCTTGAATCTTAGCTGTACCTTCTGTTGGCAGCCTGTATAAAGGACATGGAAGAAGGAAACTCTTTCGTCTTTGCTATTTCTCTTCTTGCTCTTGTTCTCACTGGCAAGGTCATCCCTTCACTGGTGTAGGACCCTACTTTTTGGGTTAACTATTAAGAGGACTGGCAGATAAAGGACCTTTTCTATTATTTATGTGGCCAGCCAGTTGTAGTCATTGAGATATGTTTAGTATTTAGAGAGCACGAGGAATCATAATGAGTTTGGTAAGATAGATTCCAGAGAGTGTATAAAATGAGGAAGAGGAAGACATAAAAATTAAATGTGACTTAAGGAATCCTAAACTAGTGAAGTTGTCCTGCATGGAAAGTTTTTTTTTTGCGGTTTGTAGCTAGAAATATGGTTCAGGTAAGGATTATTCCAAACTGAGTTGGGAGGAATCCTAGAGATGAAGTCAGGAAGTGTGATATCATTCATGGTCTGGCTTCACTGTAGCATCTTTCCAGTGTTGGAATTAAAATCCCTCCAGTCGCAGGTGTTACATGATAGGAGACCAAGAGATGGAGCCTACTGTTTCCACTTAGGCAATTTCCTTTGCCTCTAAAGTCATTGCCAGATCCTGGAAAGCCTTAACCCTAGTTGATAGGATCATGGAAGCCATTTAGAAACTGCCTTTGAGAATACCAGGGCCAAAAAGGCAGATGATTTGCTTCATTTAAGTGAGCATTTGGGGTGTGAGCTAAGCTGTTTCAGAGCTCTCTGATCTTCCTCTTTGGGGGTCTGAGGATTAGGAAGTGTGGGTTGTATTTTCACTTTCCTGAATTCTCTGTTTAGCTCTATATCCCATTTTAACTGAGTTCATTGCTTTCTTGATGTCCAGTTTTTTGACTTCTTTACTTATTTAAGATATTATCCATCTGTAGTGTGTGTAGTGGGCAAAAATCTTTTCCTATTCTGTAAGTTGTTACTTTGTCCTTGGGATGGTGTCCTTTGCCAAACAGATGTTTTCAATTCCATGAGGTTCCATTTATTATTTGTTGCTTTTAGGGACTGTACTATTGGTGTTCTGTTTAGAAGTCCTTTCCCGTGTCTAGGAGTTCAAGAATATTCTCCACTTTCTCTTTGATTAGGTTCAGTATATGTGGTTTTTGGTTGATGTGTTTGATCCACATGCAGTTGACTTTTATGCAAGGTCATAGGTATGGATCTATTTTCAGTGTTCTGTGTTTTGAGGACATTATCAATGTTTCAGATAGAAACAATTACAGTATGATCCTAGAAAAATACGGTGGTCCACCTGCACTGGAATGCTGACATAATCCTACTTAAACCCAGATTTTTGTTGTTGTTGTTGTTGTTTGTTTGTTTGTTGTTTTGTGGTTTTGTTTTGATTTTTTTTTGTTTTTTCTTTTCTTTTCTATTTTTCTCTTTTTTTTTTCAATACAGGTTTTCTCTGAATAACAGCTCTGGCTGTCCTGGAACTCACTTTGCAGACCCTACTGACCTGGAACTCAGTGACATTCTCCTACCTCCCGAGAGTTGGGACTGAAGGATCGTGCCACCAAATCATGGCCTAAACATAGGGTTTTTAAGTACACATGTGGATAACAGGCAAGCTGCTTGCCTGTTTTTATCAATGGCAGAGGATCAAAACCTTGACTTTAAATAATTGATCTATTCCATTGAGTTTACCAGGAGATTTTTTTTCTGCATCTTATTTTTTGGAACATCATTGCCTTTCCTTTATGATTTCTTACTCTTCTGATTTTTTACAGAAAATATTAATCCCCAAGTAAAATGGGTCTAATATGAGTTTCTGTTTCTTCCTCATTGAAATCCTGCCTTAGATGCCAGACACTCACTCTCCCAGCAGACTTTCATCCTCCAGCCCCAAAGCATTAAATTCTTAAGCCTTAGGATCAGAAGTTCTAGGCCAGCATCACTTAAAAACTTGATTCCTAAATCACCAATATTATGTGGGCCCAAATTTGAAAAGGAAAAAAAATGGAAAGAGCTATTTCTCAGTTTGCAGAGTACTTGCTTAGAATGTACTAGGCCCTGGGTTCAATCTTCAGCATCACAGATAATCAGGTGTGGTGTCACATGCCTGTAATTCCAGTACTCAGGAGATACAGACAGATACTATAGGTCATACTTAATGACAGATTGAGTAGGAGACCAGCCTGGGATACAGGAGAATGTTTCTCAAATTAATAATAATAATAGTTGTGGTAGTAGTAGTAGTACTAGTACTAGTAGTAGTAGTAGTAGTAGTAGTAGTAGTAGTAGTAGTAGTCATAGTAATCTTGAGGAACTCAGTTAGGAGTTTGAGGTTGGTATCCACCTTGCCTCTTCACTTAGAGTAGAGCACAATCTCTTAAATGTCAAACATGGTTTCTTCTTTTAGGCACGTGTTACTTTCTATGTAGTTGATGCCTATGTTTAGATTATTGATGGTTTCCTACACCAATGAGACAATAAATCAAAAGGAAATAAAAATTTCCTAAAATAAAAATATTAGAAGTATCTAATACCATGTGGCAGGAGAGCGTAGTATAGTCACCAACAGGGGACTGCAAGCAATAAAACCCGAGAATTCAAGGAGACTCTAGTAGGTAAGGCCTGTCTGAGACATCTGCCTTCTAGAGAGCATGGTGTGGTGGGAAAGAGAAGAGAAGAGTTTGGGCCAGGAAAGAAACCCTTCTCATTGGATAATACACAGACTCATTAATCAAAGTAATTATTATGAGGACCAATGACATGAAAGACTGAAGCAGGAACATCACAAATTCAAACTAAACCAGGACAATGTAATGCAACCCTGACTCAAAACCACACAACCAGACAAAAACCAAAATCCAAACAAACAAAGACCCCTGCCATGGCCCTGTGGGATTCTTGTGTCATCATTTTCTCTGTGCCCCACATCTACTTATCCCAACCCAATAGCCTGTAGAGATTGAGGGCATAATATTGTTTGAGGGTACTTGGTCCATGTTTATGCCATCCCATAAGTGCACTTTCACTATTGACTCTCACGGTATTTATCCAGAGGTTGGGTTGTGGAATGAAAACTGTAAACTAACCACTATAACCTGCCACTAAGCTCTGAAATCATCATATGGAGAAATATTCTTCCTTAGGAATGCCCGGCCTTAGCTGGGCTTGTGGAAAGCAGCTTTTCTGATCTTCAATTAGCCAGTCTACCTTTCGCTGCCGGGCTTTTACATTTTTCTCTTTTTGTAGAAGTTTTCTTTACCTCTTACTCTGCTTCTGGCTGTGTGGCTGGATGGGTAGGGGGCTGCTCCCCAGCATCGTCCTCTCTTTCTTCTTTTCTCACTCCTTTCTCTTCTCTTATTCTCCTTCTATTTATTTTCTCTGACTGGCAACCGCATCTATATCTCTCCTGCCTAGCTATTGGCCATTCAGTTCTGTATTAGGGCAATCAGGTGTTTTAGACAGGCAAAGTAACACAGACTCACTGTGTTAAACAAATGCAACACACCTTTGCATCATTCAACAAATATTCCACAGCATAAACAAATGTAACATATCCTCAACTAATATTCCACAGCAGTTTTTCTCTTGTGATGGGTTCTTTATTAAATACCAAAGCCATCCATTATATTCCTTTATTTCTTCTGAAAGTGCCATCATACCATTTATATTATTATACTCTTGTAAGAATTTGAAACATTATTCGAATAGCCAGGCATTTGGTCAATATTCAGCCTGGGTCAAATATTCAATTTCAGAGAAAAGGAAGAGGAAAAGGTAGTTATAAATATCAACTCATATTGTACTGGATCGGGTGGTGCAAGCTTTTAATGCCAGCACTCCTCGGGCAGAGGCAGGTGGACGTCTTTGAGTTTGAGGCCTACATATGAGTGAGTACCAGTAAAGCCAAGAGGACATAGTGTGAGCATGTCTCAACAAAACAAACTACAAAAACTAGAAACTATGGAGTAACATTATTAGAAATGTGGGCTATGTCTCTGTCCCCCCTTTTATTTTTTTCTTTTATGATTTTTATGAAGAATTTTTCTATTCATTTTACATACCAACCACAGATCAGCCCTCCTCACTCTCCCCCAACCACAGCCTTCCCCCCCAAAGCACCCCTCATTCCCACCCCCTCCATTCTAAGCTCTCCCATGGGGATTCAGCAGAGCATGGTACATTCAGTTGAGGCAGGTCCAAGGCCCTCCCCTCTGAACCAAGGAAGCAAAAGGTGTCACACCTTAGGCACATGGCTCCAAAAAGCCCACCCATGCCCCAGGAATGGATCCTGATCCCACTACCTGGGTCCCACCCCACCCCCCAAATAGCTCAATCTAAACAACTGTCTCCAGTAACCAGAGGCCTAGTCTAGGCCAGTGATCGCTCCACAGTGAACCCTGTTTTAGACATGCACTCCAATACAGTGTCTGTAAAGAAAGAAACAACCAATTTTTTCCATTATAATAGTATTTTATTATTTCATAGCAATAAAAGAGATAACAGTACAGTAGGAAATATTTACAAAAACACTAATGTGCTGGATTAAAGGTTCTCCCTTCAAGGCCACTGGAGAAGAAAGGCTGGACAGGGTTTTGGAAGGTGCCTGGGGGGTACTTATATATGAGGGAACTCTTGGCAACATTCAGGAAACTTAAACATCCATCATCACAATCCAGGAATACCCCAACCCGGCCCAGTGGCCTCTCTATATAGTGCCGGAAGACTGGGCATGTGGTGAGGAGACTGTAATGATTGCCCTCCTTCACACACACAAGAAGAAAGGCACCCTCATAGTCAATCATTCGGTTGGTATTCCTTAACCAGGAATCCCTACAGACCCCTACAGCCCAGTCCCCAGAGCCCTGCAAATCCACCTCCCAGTAATATTTCCCTGAGATGAAGTTCCCGGATCCCCAAGAAGCCAAATAGTATCCAACAGAATCCACAGACGAATCCTTACGGTGATGTCCGAAGCTGAATTTTCTCAAGACATTAAACAGGTTCATCTTGTAATGGAATGTGGTTATATTTTCAAAGAAAATGTGCACCTGGATGTGCTTGAACCTTTCAGTCAGTCCAGTGATGGGTAGGGCACTGAGTTCAGGTTGCATACCCTGGGGCATGCTCAGCTGCATTGACTCACTCCTTCTGACCATGTCATCCAAACCCTGGAGCAGTACCACATATGGCTCCTGGGACATTGCCATCAGCTCCCGATACATATCTCTTAGTTCTTTGCTCTTTTGCACCATCATGGCTTCACTCTTCCTCAGTTTCTCTAAAACACATTGGCCTTCCTTTCTCATGCACTCGATATGTTTCTCTCCCTCTTTACAGAGGAAGGGATGCAGCTCCCTATACTCGGTCCTGATCATTTCTTCCCGCAGAGTCACATAGTCCATCCACAAAGTTCTTGTTCTCTTCTCGGCCTCGATATTCTCTTGATTTTCTTGGATCTTCTCCCATAAAGATGCCATCTGCTTCAGAACTCTTTCCATTTGATGCTCAGCTGCTGCCTCAATGGGACAATGTCTGTGACCTCTGTGCTCATGGGAGTTAGAGCAGAGTTGACAGAGGAAGATCCTGCTCTCAACACACAAGATCCTCTTTGTCTCCTTGTGGGTCCCACACTTATGCTCCTCAGAGCTCAGGTCCTTCATGAGGCTGGCTTGTCTGGCAATGGACACCAGCTTCTTCAGAACAACGTTGGTTCTCATTTCCTTCTGTTGGCATGGTTCCCGACACATAGGGCAGTGGACTACAAGTTGCGTGTCCTCCCAGGAAAGCTGGAGGCAGGCTCGACAGAAGCTGTGGCCACAGCTTATGGTGACTGGCTCTGTAAGGCAGCTCAGGCAGATGAAGCAGGTGAGTTCTTCCTGGAAGGCTTGTGACATGTCTGACTCCATTTTCCCACGGAATAGACTCTGGTCTCAGCAGTGTCTGCTGGGGTCACAACAATGTTAGCTCAGCTCTGTGCAGTGATCCTCAACGTGAGGGCGAGGAGGATCTAGCAGTCTAGGAGCCAGAAGCTATGGAAACACACTCTGTCTGGTCTAGAGGAGAAGGAACCTGCCTGGCCCCTGGAGTGTGCTTATATACACGCTAGAGACCACACCCACTCTAAGTAGCAGTAATCTGATTGGATGGAACATGGAACTAAATCTATGGCCAACACCCACAAAACAATCCTCCACAATAAGGTTTCCTGAGTCACACATCTTATCTGGGTGTGATAGCTCACACCTGGAATACCAGGGCCCTAGGGAATGGGATGTTGAGGCAGCAGGAGTTTCAGTTCAAGGCCTGCCCGGAATATACACTGAGAACTTGTCTTAACAAAAAAAAACGAAGAGCAATTTTACTACGATATTTCACTGTTTCTAAATATTTTGAGATGTGCTAATATTTTTGGTTTACCTTTTGCAGTGTAACAGTTAATGATATCAATCTGTGATTTTAGCAAATATCAACATTAAAAAGTTCCTAATCATTTCTTGAGAATTTACTTCAACTCATTTTCATCATATTTACCTCAACTGCAATTTCTTCAAGATTCATCCCTTTTTCTACCCATTCCCCTTACTGTTCTTTCCTACTTGCATTTCTTTTTTTTTTTTTAAATATATGGGGAAACCAGGGAAGGGATGGTGGTGGCACATGCCTTTATGCTTAACATTCAGGAGGCAGAGGCAGGCATGTCTCTGAATGTTTCAGGCTATCCTGGACTACAGAGTGCATTCCAAGACAGGCTTCAAAGCTGAACAGAAATCCTGTCTAGAAAAAAATAGAAAAACAAACAAACAAACAAAAAACAGTGATAAGGGAAAAAAATATGTTTAATGAACCAAAAGCCAAGAGGCTATGTTTTGTCTTGTGAGGGAATTTTCTGGAATTTTCCACTGGAATTAGGAAAGCCCACCTAAACTCAGATGTTTTGAGATGTGAGAATTCATCTTGAATCTTAGCTGTACCTTCTGTTGGCAGCCTGTATAAAGGACATGGAAGAAGGAAACTCTTTCGTCTTTGCTATTTCTCTTCTTGCTCTTGTTCTCACTGGCAAGGTCATCCCTTCACTGGTGTAGGACCCTACTTTTTGGGTTAACTATTAAGAGGACTGGCAGATAAAGGACCTTTTCTATTATTTATGTGGCCAGCCAGTTGTAGTCATTGAGATATGTTTAGTATTTAGAGAGCACGAGGAATCATAATGAGTTTGGTAAGATAGATTCCAGAGAGTGTATAAAATGAGGATGAGGAAGACATAAAAATTAAATGTGACTTAAGGAATCCTAGACTAGTGAAGTTGTCCTGCATGGAAAGTTTTTTTTTTGCGGTTTGTAGCTAGAAATATGGTTCAGGTAAGGATTATTCCAAACTGAGTTGGGAGGAATCCTAGAGATGAAGTCAGGAAGTGTGATATCATTCATGGTCTGGCTTCACTGTAGCATCTTTCCAGTGTTGGAATTAAAATCCCTCCAGTCGCAGGTGTTACATGATAGGAGACCAAGAGATGGAGCCTACTGTTTCCACTTAGGCAATTTCCTTTGCCTCCAAAGTCATTGCCAGATCCTGGAAAGCCTTAACCCTAGTTGATAGGATCATGGAAGCCATTTAGAAACTGCCTTTGAGAATACCAGGGCCAAAAAGGCAGATGATTTGCTTCATTTAAGTGAGCATTTGGGGTGTGAGCTAAGCTGTTTCAGAGCTCTCTGATCTTTCTCTTTGGGGGTCTGAGGATTAGGAAGTGTGGGTTGTATTTTCACTTTCCTGAATTCTCTGTTTAGCTCTATATCCCATTTTTAACTGAGTTCATTGCTTTCTTGATGTCCAGTTTTTTGACTTCTTTACTTATTTAAGATATTATCCATCTGTAGTGTGTGTAGTGGGCAAAAATCTTTTCCTATTCTGTAAGTTGTTACTTTGTCCTTGGGATGGTGTCCTTTGCCAAACAGATGTTTTCAATTCCATGAGGTTCCATTTATTATTTGTTGCTTTTAGGGACTGTACTATTGGTGTTCTGTTTAGAAGTCCTTTCCCGTGTCTAGGAGTTCAAGAATATTCTCCACTTTCTCTTTGATTAGGTTCAGTATATGTGGTTTTTGGTTGATGTGTTTGATCCACATGCAGTTGACTTTTATGCAAGGTCATAGGTATGGATCTATTTTCAGTGTTCTGTGTTTTGAGGACATTATCAATGTTTCAGATAGAAACAATTACAGTATGATCCTAGAAAAATACGGTGGTCCACCTGCACTGGAATGCTGACATAATCCTACTTAAACCCAGATTTTTGTTGTTGTTGTTGTTGTTTGTTTGTTTGTTGTTTTGTGGTTTTGTTTTGATTTTTTTTTGTTTTTTCTTTTCTTTTCTATTTTTCTCTTTTTTTTTTTCAATACAGGTTTTCTCTGAATAACAGCTCTGGCTGTCCTGGAACTCACTTTGCAGACCCTACTGACCTGGAACTCAGTGACATTCTCCTACCTCCCGAGAGTTGGGACTGAAGGATCGTGCCACCAAATCATGGCCTAAACATAGGGTTTTTAAGTACACATGTGGATAACAGGCAAGCTGCTTGCCTGTTTTTATCAATGGCAGAGGATCAAAACCTTGACTTTAAATAATTGATCTATTCCATTGAGTTTACCAGGAGATTTTTTTTCTGCATCTTATTTTTTGGAACATCATTGCCTTTCCTTTATGATTTCTTACTCTTCTGATTTTTTACAGAAAATATTAATCCCCAAGTAAAATGGGTCTAATATGAGTTTCTGTTTCTTCCTCATTGAAATCCTGCCTTAGATGCCAGACACTCACTCTCCCAGCAGACTTTCATCCTCCAGCCCCAAAGCATTAAATTCTTAAGCCTTAGGATCAGAAGTTCTAGGCCAGCATCACTTAAAAACTTGATTCCTAAATCACCAATATTATGTGCGCCCAAATTTGAAAAGGAAAAAAAAATGGAAAGAGCTATTTCTCAGTTTGCAGAGTACTTGCTTAGAATGTACTAGGCCCTGGGTTCAATCTTCAGCATCACAGATAATCAGGTGTGGTGTCACATGCCTGTAATTCCAGTACTCAGGAGATACAGACAGATACTATAGGTCATACTTAATGACAGATTGAGTAGGAGACCAGCCTGGGATACAGGAGAATGTTTCTCAAATTAATAATAATAATAGTTGTGGTAGTAGTAGTAGTACTAGTACTAGTAGTAGTAGTAGTAGTAGTCATAGTAATCTTGAGGAACTCAGTTAGGAGTTTGAGGTTGGTATCCACCTTGCCTCTTCACTTAGAGTAGAGCACAATCTCTTAAATGTCAAACATGGTTTCTTCTTTTAGGCACGTGTTACTTTCTATGTAGTTGATGCCTATGTTTAGATTATTGATGGTTTCCTACACCAATGAGACAATAAATCAAAAGGAAATAAAAATTTCCTAAAATAAAAATATTAGAAGTATCTAATACCATGTGGCAGGAGAGCGTAGTATAGTCACCAACAGGGGACTGCAAGCAATAAAACCCGAGAATTCAAGGAGACTCTAGTAGGTAAAGCCTGTCTGAGACATCTGCCTTCTAGAGAGCATGGTGTGGTGGGAAAGAGAAGAGAAGAGTTTGGGCCAGGAAAGAAACCCTTCTCATTGGATAATACACAGACTCATTAATCAAAGTAATTATTATGAGGACCAATTACATGAAAGACTGAAGCAGGAACATCACAAATTCAAACTAAACCAGGACAATGTAATGCAACCCTGACTCAAAACCACACAACCAGACAAAAACCAAAATCCAAACAAACAAAGACCCCTGCCATGGCCCTGTGGGATTCTTGTGTCATCATTTTCTCTGTGCCCCACATCTACTTATCCCAACCCAATAGCCTGTAGAGATTGAGGGCATAATATTGTTTGAGGGTACTTGGTCCATGTTTATGCCATCCCATAAGTGCACTTTCACTATTGACTCTCACGGTATTTATCCAGAGGTTGGGTTGTGGAATGAAAACTGTAAACTAACCACTATAACCTGCCACTAAGCTCTGAAATCATCATATGGAGAAATATTCTTCCTTAGGAATGCCCGGCCTTAGCTGGGCTTGTGGAAAGCAGCTTTTCTGATCTTCAATTAGCCAGTCTACCTTTCGCTGCCGGGCTTTTACATTTTTCTCTTTTTGTAGAAGTTTTCTTTACCTCTTACTCTGCTTCTGGCTGTGTGGCTGGATGGGTAGGGGGCTGCTCCCCAGCATCGTCCTCTCTTTCTTCTTTTCTCACTCCTTTCTCTTCTCTTATTCTCCTTCTATTTATTTTCTCTGACTGGCAACCGCATCTATATCTCTCCTGCCTAGCTATTGGCCATTCAGTTCTGTATTAGGGCAATCAGGTGTTTTAGACAGGCAAAGTAACACAGACTCACTGTGTTAAACAAATGCAACACACCTTTGCATCATTCAACAAATATTCCACAGCATAAACAAATGTAACATATCCTCAACTAATATTCCACAGCAGTTTTTCTCTTGTGATGGGTTCTTTATTAAATACCAAAGCCATCCATTATATTCCTTTATTTCTTCTGAAAGTGCCATCATACCATTTATATTATTATACTCTTGTAAGAATTTGAAACATTATTCGAATAGCCAGGCATTTGGTCAATATTCAGCCTGGGTCAAATATTCAATTTCAGAGAAAAGGAAGAGGAAAAGGTAGTTATAAATATCAACTCATATTGTACTGGATCGGGTGGTGCAAGCTTTTAATGCCAGCACTCCTCGGGCAGAGGCAGGTGGACGTCTTTGAGTTTGAGGCCTACATATGAGTGAGTACCAGTAAAGCCAAGAGGACATAGTGTGAGCATGTCTCAACAAAACAAACTACAAAAACTAGAAACTATGGAGTAACATTATTAGAAATGTGGGCTATGTCTCTGTCCCCCCTTTTATTTTTTTCTTTTATGATTTTTATGAAGAATTTTTCTATTCATTTTACATACCAACCACAGATCAGCCTTCCTCACTCTCCCCCAACCACAGCCTTCCCCCCCAAAGCACCCCTCATTCCCACCCCCTCCATTCTAAGCTCTCCCATGGGGATTCAGCAGAGCATGGTACATTCAGTTGAGGCAGGTCCAAGGCCCTCCCCTCTGAACCAAGGAAGCAAAAGGTGTCACACCTTAGGCACATGGCTCCAAAAAGCCCACCCATGCCCCAGGAATGGATCCTGATCCCACTACCTGGGTCCCACCCCACCCCCCAAATAGCTCAATCTAAACAACTGTCTCCAGTAACCAGAGGCCTAGTCTAGGCCAGTGATCGCTCCACAGTGAACCCTGTTTTAGACATGCACTCCAATACAGTGTCTGTAAAGAAAGAAACAACCAATTTTTTCCATTATAATAGTATTTTATTATTTCATAGCAATAAAAGAGATAACAGTACAGTAGGAAATATTTACAAAAACACTAATGTGCTGGATTAAAGGTTCTCCCTTCAAGGCCACTGGAGAAGAAAGGCTGGACAGGGTTTTGGAAGGTGCCTGGGGGGTACTTATATATGAGGGAACTCTTGGCAACATTCAGGAAACTTAAACATCCATCATCACAATCCAGGAATACCCCAACCCGGCCCAGTGGCCTCTCTATATAGTGCCGGAAGACTGGGCATGTGGTGAGGAGACTGTAATGATTGCCCTCCTTCACACACACAAGAAGAAAGGCACCCTCATAGTCAATCATTCGGTTGGTATTCCTTAACCAGGAATCCCTACAGACCCCTACAGCCCAGTCCCCAGAGCCCTGCAAATCCACCTCCCAGTAATATTTCCCTGAGATGAAGTTCCCGGATCCCCAAGAAGCCAAATAGTATCCAACAGAATCCACAGACGAATCCTTACGGTGATGTCCGAAGCTGAATTTTCTCAAGACATTAAACAGGTTCATCTTGTAATGGAATGTGGTTATATTTTCAAAGAAAATGTGCACCTGGATGTGCTTGAACCTTTCAGTCAGTCCAGTGATGGGTAGGGCACTGAGTTCAGGTTGCATACCCTGGGGCATGCTCAGCTGCATTGACTCACTCCTTCTGACCATGTCATCCAAACCCTGGAGCAGTACCACATATGGCTCCTGGGACATTGCCATCAGCTCCCGATACATATCTCTTAGTTCTTTGCTCTTTTGCACCATCATGGCTTCACTCTTCCTCAGTTTCTCTAAAACACATTGGCCTTCCTTTCTCATGCACTCGATATGTTTCTCTCCCTCTTTACAGAGGAAGGGATGCAGCTCCCTATACTCGGTCCTGATCATTTCTTCCCGCAGAGTCACATAGTCCATCCACAAAGTTCTTGTTCTCTTCTCGGCCTCGATATTCTCTTGATTTTCTTGGATCTTCTCCCATAAAGATGCCATCTGCTTCAGAACTCTTTCCATTTGATGCTCAGCTGCTGCCTCAATGGGACAATGTCTGTGACCTCTGTGCTCATGGGAGTTAGAGCAGAGTTGACAGAGGAAGATCCTGCTCTCAACACACAAGATCCTCTTTGTCTCCTTGTGGGTCCCACACTTATGCTCCTCAGAGCTCAGGTCCTTCATGAGGCTGGCTTGTCTGGCAATGGACACCAGCTTCTTCAGAACAACGTTGGTTCTCATTTCCTTCTGTTGGCATGGTTCCCGACACATAGGGCAGTGGACTACAAGTTGCGTGTCCTCCCAGGAAAGCTGGAGGCAGGCTCGACAGAAGCTGTGGCCACAGCTTATGGTGACTGGCTCTGTAAGGCAGCTCAGGCAGATGAAGCAGGTGAGTTCTTCCTGGAAGGCTTGTGACATGTCTGACTCCATTTTCCCACGGAATAGACTCTGGTCTCAGCAGTGTCTGCTGGGGTCACAACAATGTTAGCTCAGCTCTGTGCAGTGATCCTCAACGTGAGGGCGAGGAGGATCTAGCAGTCTAGGAGCCAGAAGCTATGGAAACACACTCTGTCTGGTCTAGAGGAGAAGGAACCTGCCTGGCCCCTGGAGTGTGCTTATATACACGCTAGAGACCACACCCACTCTAAGTAGCAGTAATCTGATTGGATGGAACATGGAACTAAATCTATGGCCAACACCCACAAAACAATCCTCCACAATAAGGTTTCCTGAGTCACACATCTTATCTGGGTGTGATAGCTCACACCTGGAATACCAGGGCCCTAGGGAATGGGATGTTGAGGCAGCAGGAGTTTCAGTTCAAGGCCTGCCCGGAATATACACTGAGAACTTGTCTTAACAAAAAAAAACGAAGAGCAATTTTACTACGATATTTCACTGTTTCTAAATATTTTGAGATGTGCTAATATTTTTGGTTTACCTTTTGCAGTGTAACAGTTAATGATATCAATCTGTGATTTTAGCAAATATCAACATTAAAAAGTTCCTAATCATTTCTTGAGAATTTACTTCAACTCATTTTCATCATATTTACCTCAACTGCAATTTCTTCAAGATTCATCCCTTTTTCTACCCATTCCCCTTACTGTTCTTTCCTACTTGCATTTCTTTTTTTTTTTTTAAATATATGGGGAAACCAGGGAAGGGATGGTGGTGGCACATGCCTTTATGCTTAACATTCAGGAGGCAGAGGCAGGCATGTCTCTGAATGTTTCAGGCTATCCTGGACTACAGAGTGCATTCCAAGACAGGCTTCAAAGCTGAACAGAAATCCTGTCTAGAAAAAAATAGAAAAACAAACAAACAAACAAAAAACAGTGATAAGGGAAAAAAATATGTTTAATGAACCAAAAGCCAAGAGGCTATGTTTTGTCTTGTGAGGAAATTTTCTGGAATTTTCCACTGGAATTAGGAAAGCCCACCTAAACTCAGATGTTTTGAGATGTGAGAATTCATCTTGAATCTTAGCTGTACCTTCTGTTGGCAGCCTGTATAAAGGACATGGAAGAAGGAAACTCTTTCGTCTTTGCTATTTCTCTTCTTGCTCTTGTTCTCACTGGCAAGGTCATCCCTTCACTGGTGTAGGACCCTACTTTTTGGGTTAACTATTAAGAGGACTGGCAGATAAAGGACCTTTTCTATTATTTATGTGGCCAGCCAGTTGTAGTCATTGAGATATGTTTAGTATTTAGAGAGCACGAGGAATCATAATGAGTTTGGTAAGATAGATTCCAGAGAGTGTATAAAATGAGGATGAGGAAGACATAAAAATTAAATGTGACTTAAGGAATCCTAGACTAGTGAAGTTGTCCTGCATGGAAAGTTTTTTTTTTGCGGTTTGTAGCTAGAAATATGGTTCAGGTAAGGATTATTCCAAACTGAGTTGGGAGGAATCCTAGAGATGAAGTCAGGAAGTGTGATATCATTCATGGTCTGGCTTCACTGTAGCATCTTTCCAGTGTTGGAATTAAAATCCCTCCAGTCGCAGGTGTTACATGATAGGAGACCAAGAGATGGAGCCTACTGTTTCCACTTAGGCAATTTCCTTTGCCTCCAAAGTCATTGCCAGATCCTGGAAAGCCTTAACCCTAGTTGATAGGATCATGGAAGCCATTTAGAAACTGCCTTTGAGAATACCAGGGCCAAAAAGGCAGATGATTTGCTTCATTTAAGTGAGCATTTGGGGTGTGAGCTAAGCTGTTTCAGAGCTCTCTGATCTTCCTCTTTGGGGGTCTGAGGATTAGGAAGTGTGGGTTGTATTTTCACTTTCCTGAATTCTCTGTTTAGCTCTATATCCCATTTTTAACTGAGTTCATTGCTTTCTTGATGTCCAGTTTTTTTACTTCTTTACTTATTTAAGATATTATCCATCTGTAGTGTGTGTAGTGGGCAAAAATCTTTTCCTATTCTGTAAGTTGTTACTTTGTCCTTGGGATGGTGTCCTTTGCCAAACAGATGTTTTCAATTCCATGAGGTTCCATTTATTATTTGTTGCTTTTAGGGACTGTACTATTGGTGTTCTGTTTAGAAGTCCTTTCCCGTGTCTAGGAGTTCAAGAATATTCTCCACTTTCTCTTTGATTAGGTTCAGTATATGTGGTTTTTGGTTGATGTGTTTGATCCACATGCAGTTGACTTTTATGCAAGGTCATAGGTATGGATCTATTTTCAGTGTTCTGTGTTTTGAGGACATTATCAATGTTTCAGATAGAAACAATTACAGTATGATCCTAGAAAAATACGGTGGTCCACCTGCACTGGAATGCTGACATAATCCTACTTAAACCCAGATTTTTGTTGTTGTTGTTGTTGTTTGTTTGTTTGTTGTTTTGTGGTTTTGTTTTGATTTTTTTTTGTTTTTTCTTTTCTTTTCTATTTTTCTCTTTTTTTTTTCAATACAGGTTTTCTCTGAATAACAGCTCTGGCTGTCCTGGAACTCACTTTGCAGACCCTACTGACCTGGAACTCAGTGACATTCTCCTACCTCCCGAGAGTTGGGACTGAAGGATCGTGCCACCAAATCATGGCCTAAACATAGGGTTTTTAAGTACACATGTGGATAACAGGCAAGCTGCTTGCCTGTTTTTATCAATGGCAGAGGATCAAAACCTTGACTTTAAATAATTGATCTATTCCATTGAGTTTACCAGGAGATTTTTTTTCTGCATCTTATTTTTTGGAACATCATTGCCTTTCCTTTATGATTTCTTACTCTTCTGATTTTTTACAGAAAATATTAATCCCCAAGTAAAATGGGTCTAATATGAGTTTCTGTTTCTTCCTCATTGAAATCCTGCCTTAGATGCCAGACACTCACTCTCCCAGCAGACTTTCATCCTCCAGCCCCAAAGCATTAAATTCTTAAGCCTTAGGATCAGAAGTTCTAGGCCAGCATCACTTAAAAACTTGATTCCTAAATCACCAATATGATGTGCGCCCAAATTTGAAAAGGAAAAAAAAATGGAAAGAGCTATTTCTCAGTTTGCAGAGTACTTGCTTAGAATGTACTAGGCCCTGGGTTCAATCTTCAGCATCACAGATAATCAGGTGTGGTGTCACATGCCTGTAATTCCAGTACTCAGGAGATACAGACAGATACTATAGGTCATACTTAATGACAGATTGAGTAGGAGACCAGCCTGGGATACAGGAGAATGTTTCTCAAATTAATAATAATAATAGTTGTGGTAGTAGTAGTAGTACTAGTAGTAGTAGTAGTAGTAGTAGTAGTCATAGTAATCTTGAGGAACTCAGTTAGGAGTTTGAGGTTGGTATCCACCTTGCCTCTTCACTTAGAGTAGAGCACAATCTCTTAAATGTCAAACATGGTTTCTTCTTTTAGGCACGTGTTACTTTCTATGTAGTTGATGCCTATGTTTAGATTATTGATGGTTTCCTACACCAATGAGACAATAAATCAAAAGGAAATAAAAATTTCCTAAAATAAAAATATTAGAAGTATCTAATACCATGTGGCAGGAGAGCGTAGTATAGTCACCAACAGGGGACTGCAAGCAATAAAACCCGAGAATTCAAGGAGACTCTAGTAGGTAAAGCCTGTCTGAGACATCTGCCTTCTAGAGAGCATGGTGTGGTGGGAAAGAGAAGAGAAGAGTTTGGGCCAGGAAAGAAACCCTTCTCATTGGATAATACACAGACTCATTAATCAAAGTAATTATTATGAGGACCAATTACATGAAAGACTGAAGCAGGAACATCACAAATTCAAACTAAACCAGGACAATGTAATGCAACCCTGACTCAAAACCACACAACCAGACAAAAACCAAAATCCAAACAAACAAAGACCCCTGCCATGGCCCTGTGGGATTCTTGTGTCATCATTTTCTCTGTGCCCCACATCTACTTATCCCAACCCAATAGCCTGTAGAGATTGAGGGCATAATATTGTTTGAGGGTACTTGGTCCATGTTTATGCCATCCCATAAGTGCACTTTCACTATTGACTCTCACGGTATTTATCCAGAGGTTGGGTTGTGGAATGAAAACTGTAAACTAACCACTATAACCTGCCACTAAGCTCTGAAATCATCATATGGAGAAATATTCTTCCTTAGGAATGCCCGGCCTTAGCTGGGCTTGTGGAAAGCAGCTTTTCTGATCTTCAATTAGCCAGTCTACCTTTCGCTGCCGGGCTTTTACATTTTTCTCTTTTTGTAGAAGTTTTCTTTACCTCTTACTCTGCTTCTGGCTGTGTGGCTGGATGGGTAGGGGGCTGCTCCCCAGCATCGTCCTCTCTTTCTTCTTTTCTCACTCCTTTCTCTTCTCTTATTCTCCTTCTATTTATTTTCTCTGACTGGCAACCGCATCTATATCTCTCCTGCCTAGCTATTGGCCATTCAGTTCTGTATTAGGGCAATCAGGTGTTTTAGACAGGCAAAGTAACACAGACTCACTGTGTTAAACAAATGCAACACACCTTTGCATCATTCAACAAATATTCCACAGCATAAACAAATGTAACATATCCTCAACTAATATTCCACAGCAGTTTTTCTCTTGTGATGGGTTCTTTATTAAATACCAAAGCCATCCATTATATTCCTTTATTTCTTCTGAAAGTGCCATCATACCATTTATATTATTATACTCTTGTAAGAATTTGAAACATTATTCGAATAGCCAGGCATTTGGTCAATATTCAGCCTGGGTCAAATATTCAATTTCAGAGAAAAGGAAGAGGAAAAGGTAGTTATAAATATCAACTCATATTGTACTGGATCGGGTGGTGCAAGCTTTTAATGCCAGCACTCCTCGGGCAGAGGCAGGTGGACGTCTTTGAGTTTGAGGCCTACATATGAGTGAGTACCAGTAAAGCCAAGAGGACATAGTGTGAGCATGTCTCAACAAAACAAACTACAAAAACTAGAAACTATGGAGTAACATTATTAGAAATGTGGGCTATGTCTCTGTCCCCCCTTTTATTTTTTTCTTTTATGATTTTTATGAAGAATTTTTCTATTCATTTTACATACCAACCACAGATCAGCCCTCCTCACTCTCCCCCAACCACAGCCTTCCCCCCCAAAGCACCCCTCATTCCCACCCCCTCCATTCTAAGCTCTCCCATGGGGATTCAGCAGAGCATGGTACATTCAGTTGAGGCAGGTCCAAGGCCCTCCCCTCTGAACCAAGGAAGCAAAAGGTGTCACACCTTAGGCACATGGCTCCAAAAAGCCCACCCATGCCCCAGGAATGGATCCTGATCCCACTACCTGGGTCCCACCCCACCCCCCAAATAGCTCAATCTAAACAACTGTCTCCAGTAACCAGAGGCCTAGTCTAGGCCAGTGATCGCTCCACAGTGAACCCTGTTTTAGACATGCACTCCAATACAGTGTCTGTAAAGAAAGAAACAACCAATTTTTTCCATTATAATAGTATTTTATTATTTCATAGCAATAAAAGAGATAACAGTACAGTAGGAAATATTTACAAAAACACTAATGTGCTGGATTAAAGGTTCTCCCTTCAAGGCCACTGGAGAAGAAAGGCTGGACAGGGTTTTGGAAGGTGCCTGGGGGGTACTTATATATGAGGGAACTCTTGGCAACATTCAGGAAACTTAAACATCCATCATCACAATCCAGGAATACCCCAACCCGGCCCAGTGGCCTCTCTATATAGTGCCGGAAGACTGGGCATGTGGTGAGGAGACTGTAATGATTGCCCTCCTTCACACACACAAGAAGAAAGGCACCCTCATAGTCAATCATTCGGTTGGTATTCCTTAACCAGGAATCCCTACAGACCCCTACAGCCCAGTCCCCAGAGCCCTGCAAATCCACCTCCCAGTAATATTTCCCTGAGATGAAGTTCCCGGATCCCCAAGAAGCCAAATAGTATCCAACAGAATCCACAGACGAATCCTTACGGTGATGTCCGAAGCTGAATTTTCTCAAGACATTAAACAGGTTCATCTTGTAATGGAATGTGGTTATATTTTCAAAGAAAATGTGCACCTGGATGTGCTTGAACCTTTCAGTCAGTCCAGTGATGGGTAGGGCACTGAGTTCAGGTTGCATACCCTGGGGCATGCTCAGCTGCATTGACTCACTCCTTCTGACCATGTCATCCAAACCCTGGAGCAGTACCACATATGGCTCCTGGGACATTGCCATCAGCTCCCGATACATATCTCTTAGTTCTTTGCTCTTTTGCACCATCATGGCTTCACTCTTCCTCAGTTTCTCTAAAACACATTGGCCTTCCTTTCTCATGCACTCGATATGTTTCTCTCCCTCTTTACAGAGGAAGGGATGCAGCTCCCTATACTCGGTCCTGATCATTTCTTCCCGCAGAGTCACATAGTCCATCCACAAAGTTCTTGTTCTCTTCTCGGCCTCGATATTCTCTTGATTTTCTTGGATCTTCTCCCATAAAGATGCCATCTGCTTCAGAACTCTTTCCATTTGATGCTCAGCTGCTGCCTCAATGGGACAATGTCTGTGACCTCTGTGCTCATGGGAGTTAGAGCAGAGTTGACAGAGGAAGATCCTGCTCTCAACACACAAGATCCTCTTTGTCTCCTTGTGGGTCCCACACTTATGCTCCTCAGAGCTCAGGTCCTTCATGAGGCTGGCTTGTCTGGCAATGGACACCAGCTTCTTCAGAACAACGTTGGTTCTCATTTCCTTCTGTTGGCATGGTTCCCGACACATAGGGCAGTGGACTACAAGTTGCGTGTCCTCCCAGGAAAGCTGGAGGCAGGCTCGACAGAAGCTGTGGCCACAGCTTATGGTGACTGGCTCTGTAAGGCAGCTCAGGCAGATGAAGCAGGTGAGTTCTTCCTGGAAGGCTTGTGACATGTCTGACTCCATTTTCCCACGGAATAGACTCTGGTCTCAGCAGTGTCTGCTGGGGTCACAACAATGTTAGCTCAGCTCTGTGCAGTGATCCTCAACGTGAGGGCGAGGAGGATCTAGCAGTCTAGGAGCCAGAAGCTATGGAAACACACTCTGTCTGGTCTAGAGGAGAAGGAACCTGCCTGGCCCCTGGAGTGTGCTTATATACACGCTAGAGACCACACCCACTCTAAGTAGCAGTAATCTGATTGGATGGAAGATGGAACTAAATCTATGGCCAACACCCACAAAACAATCCTCCACAATAAGGTTTCCTGAGTCACACATCTTATCTGGGTGTGATAGCTCACACCTGGAATACCAGGGCCCTAGGGAATGGGATGTTGAGGCAGCAGGAGTTTCAGTTCAAGGCCTGCCCGGAATATACACTGAGAACTTGTCTTAACAAAAAAAAACGAAGAGCAATTTTACTACGATATTTCACTGTTTCTAAATATTTTGAGATGTGCTAATATTTTTGGTTTACCTTTTGCAGTGTAACAGTTAATGATATCAATCTGTGATTTTAGCAAATATCAACATTAAAAAATTCCTAATCATTCCTTGATAATTTACTTCAACTCATTTTCATCATATTTACCTCAACTGCAATTTCTTCAAGATTCATCCCTTTTTCTACCCATTCCCCTTACTGTTCTTTCCTACTTGCATTTCTTTTTTTTTTTAAATATATGGGGAAACCAGGGAAGGTATGGTGGTGGCACATGCCTTTATGCTTAACAATCAGGAGGCAGAGGTAGGCATGTCTCTGAATGTTTCAGGCTATCCTGGACTACAGAGTGCATTCCAAGACAGGCTTCAAAGCTGAACAGAAATCCTGTCTAGAAAAAAATAGAAAAACAAACAAACAAACAAAAAACAGTGATAAGGGAAAAAAATATGTTTAATGAACCAAAAGCCAAGAGGCTATGGTTTGTCTTGTGAGGGAATTTTCTGGACTGAATCACTGGAATTAGGAAAGCCCACCTAAACTCAGATGTTTTGAGACGTGAGAATTCATCTTGAATCTTAGCTGTACCTTCTGTTGGCAGCCTGTATAAAGGACATGGAAGAAGGAAACTCTTTCATCTTTGCTATTTCTCTTCTTGCTCTTGTTCTCACTGGCAAGGTCATCCCTTCACTGGTGTAGGACCCTACTTTTTGGGTTAACTATTAAGAGGACTGGCAGGTAAAGGACCTTTTCTATTATTTATGTGGCCAGCCAGTTGTAGTCATTGAGATATGTTTTGTATTTAGAGAGCACGAGGAATCATAATGAGTTTGGTAAGATAGATTCCAGAGAGTGTATAAAATGAGGATGAGGAAGACATAAAAATTAAATGTGACTTAAGGAATTCTAGACTAGTGAAGTTGTCCTGCATGGAAAGTTTTTTTTTGCGGTTTGTAGCTAGAAATATGGTTCAGGTAAGGATTATTCCAAACTGAGTTGGGAGGAATCCTAGAGATGAAGTCAGGAAGTGTGATATCATTCATGGTCTGGCTTCACTGTAGCATCTTTCCAGTGTTGGAATTAAAATCCCTCCAGTCGCAGGTGTTACATGATAGGAGACCAAGAGATGGAGCCTACTGTTTCCACTTAGGCAATTTCCTTTGCCTCCAAAGTCATTGCCAGATCCTGGAAAGCCTTAACCCTAGTTGATAGGATCATGGAAGCCATTTAGAAACTGCCTTTGAGAATACCAGGGCCAAAAAGGCAGATGATTTGCTTCATTTAAGTGAGCATTTGGGGTGTGAGCTAAGCTGTTTCAGAGCTCTCTGATCTTCCTCTTTGGGGGTCTGAGGATTAGGAAGTGTGGGTTGTATTTTCACTTTCCTGAATTCTCTGTTTAGCTCTATATCCCATTTTTAACTGAGTTCATTGCTTTCTTGATGTCCAGTTTTTTGACTTCTTTACTTATTTAAGATATTATCCATCTGTAGTGTGTGTAGTGGGCAAAAATCTTTTCCTATTCTGTAAGTTGTTACTTTGTCCTTGGGATGGTGTCCTTTGCCAAACAGATGTTTTCAATTCCATGAGGTTCCATTTATTATTTGTTGCTTTTAGGGACTGTACTATTGGTGTTCTGTTTAGAAGTCCTTTCCCGTGTCTAGGAGTTCAAGAATATTCTCCACTTTCTCTTTGATTAGGTTCAGTATATGTGGTTTTTGGTTGATGTGTTTGATCCACATGCAGTTGACTTTTATGCAAGGTCATAGGTATGGATCTATTTTCAGTGTTCTGTGTTTTGAGGACATTATCAATGTTTCAGATAGAAACAATTACAGTATGATCCTAGAAAAATACGGTGGTCCACCTGCACTGGAATGCTGACATAATCCTACTTAAACCCAGATTTTTGTTGTTGTTGTTGTTGTTTGTTTGTTTGTTGTTTTGTGGTTTTGTTTTGATTTTTTTTTTGTTTTTTCTTTTCTTTTCTATTTTTCTCTTTTTTTTTCAATACAGGTTTTCTCTGAATAACAGCTCTGGCTGTCCTGGAACTCACTTTGCAGACCCTACTGACCTGGAACTCAGTGACATTCTCCTACCTCCCGAGAGTTGGGACTGAAGGATCGTGCCACCAAATCATGGCCTAAACATAGGGTTTTTAAGTACACATGTGGATAACAGGCAAGCTGCTTGCCTGTTTTTATCAATGGCAGAGGATCAAAACCTTGACTTTAAATAATTGATCTATTCCATTGAGTTTACCAGGAGATTTTTTTTCTGCATCTTATTTTTTGGAACATCATTGCCTTTCCTTTATGATTTCTTACTCTTCTCATTTTTTACAGAAAATATTAATCCCCAAGTAAAATGGGTCTAATATGAGTTTCTGTTTCTTCCTCATTGAAATCCTGCCTTAGATGCCAGACACTCACTCTCCCAGCAGACTTTCATCCTCCAGCCCCAAAGCATTAAATTCTTAAGCCTTAGGATCAGAAGTTCTAGGCCAGCATCACTTAAAAACTTGATTCCTAAATCACCAATATTATGTGGGCCCAAATTTGAAAAGGAAAAAAAATGGAAAGAGCTATTTCTCAGTTTGCAGAGTACTTGCTTAGAATGTACTAGGCCCTGGGTTCAATCTTCAGCATCACAGATAATCAGGTGTGGTGTCACATGCCTGTAATTCCAGTACTCAGGAGATACAGACAGATACTATAGGTCATACTTAATGACAGATTGAGTAGGAGACCAGCCTGGGATACAGGAGAATGTTTCTCAAATTAATAATAATAATAGTTGTGGTAGTAGTAGTAGTACTAGTACTAGTACTAGTAGTAGTAGTAGTAGTAGTAGTAGTAGTAGTAGTCATAGTAATCTTGAGGAACTCAGTTAGGAGTTTGAGGTTGGTATCCACCTTGCCTCTTCACTTAGAGTAGAGCACAATCTCTTAAATGTCAAACATGGTTTCTTCTTTTAGGCACGTGTTACTTTCTATGTAGTTGATGCCTATGTTTAGATTATTGATGGTTTCCTACACCAATGAGACAATAAATCAAAAGGAAATAAAAATTTCCTAAAATAAAAATATTAGAAGTATCTAATACCATGTGGCAGGAGAGCGTAGTATAGTCACCAACAGGGGACTGCAAGCAATAAAACCCGAGAATTCAAGGAGACTCTAGTAGGTAAGGCCTGTCTGAGAAATCTGCCTTCTAGAGAGCATGGTGTGGTGGGAAAGAGAAGAGAAGAGTTTGGGCCAGGAAAGAAACCCTTCTCATTGGATAATACACAGACTCATTAATCAAAGTAATTATTATGAGGACCAATTACATGAAAGACTGAAGCAGGAACATCACAAATTCAAACTAAACCAGGACAATGTAATGCAACCCTGACTCAAAACCACACAACCAGACAAAAACCAAAATCCAAACAAACAAAGACCCCTGCCATGGCCCTGTGGGATTCTTGTGTCATCATTTTCTCTGTGCCCCACATCTACTTATCCCAACCCAATAGCCTGTAGAGATTGAGGGCATAATATTGTTTGAGGGTACTTGGTCCATGTTTATGCCATCCCATAAGTGCACTTTCACTATTGACTCTCACGGTATTTATCCAGAGGTTGGGTTGTGGAATGAAAACTGTAAACTAACCACTATAACCTGCCACTAAGCTCTGAAATCATCATATGGAGAAATATTCTTCCTTAGGAATGCCCGGCCTTAGCTGGGCTTGTGGAAAGCAGCTTTTCTGATCTTCAATTAGCCAGTCTACCTTTCGCTGCCGGGCTTTTACATTTTTCTCTTTTTGTAGAAGTTTTCTTTACCTCTTACTCTGCTTCTGGCTGTGTGGCTGGATGGGTAGGGGGCTGCTCCCCAGCATCGTCCTCTCTTTCTTCTTTTCTCACTCCTTTCTCTTCTCTTATTCTCCTTCTATTTATTTTCTCTGACTGGCAACCGCATCTATATCTCTCCTGCCTAGCTATTGGCCATTCAGTTCTGTATTAGGGCAATCAGGTGTTTTAGACAGGCAAAGTAACACAGACTCACTGTGTTAAACAAATGCAACACACCTTTGCATCATTCAACAAATATTCCACAGCATAAACAAATGTAACATATCCTCAACTAATATTCCACAGCAGTTTTTCTCTTGTGATGGGTTCTTTATTAAATACCAAAGCCATCCATTATATTCCTTTATTTCTTCTGAAAGTGCCATCATACCATTTATATTATTATACTCTTGTAAGAATTTGAAACATTATTCGAATAGCCAGGCATTTGGTCAATATTCAGCCTGGGTCAAATATTCAATTTCAGAGAAAAGGAAGAGGAAAAGGTAGTTATAAATATCAACTCATATTGTACTGGATCGGGTGGTGCAAGCTTTTAATGCCAGCACTCCTCGGGCAGAGGCAGGTGGACGTCTTTGAGTTTGAGGCCTACATATGAGTGAGTACCAGTAAAGCCAAGAGGACATAGTGTGAGCATGTCTCAACAAAACAAACTACAAAAACTAGAAACTATGGAGTAACATTATTAGAAATGTGGGCTATGTCTCTGTCCCCCCTTTTATTTTTTTCTTTTATGATTTTTATGAAGAATTTTTCTATTCATTTTACATACCAACCACAGATCAGCCCTCCTCACTCTCCCCCAACCACAGCCTTCCCCCCCAAAGCACCCCTCATTCCCACCCCCTCCATTCTAAGCTCTCCCATGGGGATTCAGCAGAGCATGGTACATTCAGTTGAGGCAGGTCCAAGGCCCTCCCCTCTGAACCAAGGAAGCAAAAGGTGTCACACCTTAGGCACATGGCTCCAAAAAGCCCACCCATGCCCCAGGAATGGATCCTGATCCCACTACCTGGGTCCCACCCCACCCCCCAAATAGCTCAATCTAAACAACTGTCTCCAGTAACCAGAGGCCTAGTCTAGGCCAGTGATCGCTCCACAGTGAACCCTGTTTTAGACATGCACTCCAATACAGTGTCTGTAAAGAAAGAAACAACCAATTTTTTCCATTATAATAGTATTTTATTATTTCATAGCAATAAAAGAGATAACAGTACAGTAGGAAATATTTACAAAAACACTAATGTGCTGGATTAAAGGTTCTCCCTTCAAGGCCACTGGAGAAGAAAGGCTGGACAGGGTTTTGGAAGGTGCCTGGGGGGTACTTATATATGAGGGAACTCTTGGCAACATTCAGGAAACTTAAACATCCATCATCACAATCCAGGAATACCCCAACCCGGCCCAGTGGCCTCTCTATATAGTGCCGGAAGACTGGGCATGTGGTGAGGAGACTGTAATGATTGCCCTCCTTCACACACACAAGAAGAAAGGCACCCTCATAGTCAATCATTCGGTTGGTATTCCTTAACCAGGAATCCCTACAGACCCCTACAGCCCAGTCCCCAGAGCCCTGCAAATCCACCTCCCAGTAATATTTCCCTGAGATGAAGTTCCCGGATCCCCAAGAAGCCAAATAGTATCCAACAGAATCCACAGACGAATCCTTACGGTGATGTCCGAAGCTGAATTTTCTCAAGACATTAAACAGGTTCATCTTGTAATGGAATGTGGTTATATTTTCAAAGAAAATGTGCACCTGGATGTGCTTGAACCTTTCAGTCAGTCCAGTGATGGGTAGGGCACTGAGTTCAGGTTGCATACCCTGGGGCATGCTCAGCTGCATTGACTCACTCCTTCTGACCATGTCATCCAAACCCTGGAGCAGTACCACATATGGCTCCTGGGACATTGCCATCAGCTCCCGATACATATCTCTTAGTTCTTTGCTCTTTTGCACCATCATGGCTTCACTCTTCCTCAGTTTCTCTAAAACACATTGGCCTTCCTTTCTCATGCACTCGATATGTTTCTCTCCCTCTTTACAGAGGAAGGGATGCAGCTCCCTATACTCGGTCCTGATCATTTCTTCCCGCAGAGTCACATAGTCCATCCACAAAGTTCTTGTTCTCTTCTCGGCCTCGATATTCTCTTGATTTTCTTGGATCTTCTCCCATAAAGATGCCATCTGCTTCAGAACTCTTTCCATTTGATGCTCAGCTGCTGCCTCAATGGGACAATGTCTGTGACCTCTGTGCTCATGGGAGTTAGAGCAGAGTTGACAGAGGAAGATCCTGCTCTCAACACACAAGATCCTCTTTGTCTCCTTGTGGGTCCCACACTTATGCTCCTCAGAGCTCAGGTCCTTCATGAGGCTGGCTTGTCTGGCAATGGACACCAGCTTCTTCAGAACAACGTTGGTTCTCATTTCCTTCTGTTGGCATGGTTCCCGACACATAGGGCAGTGGACTACAAGTTGCGTGTCCTCCCAGGAAAGCTGGAGGCAGGCTCGACAGAAGCTGTGGCCACAGCTTATGGTGACTGGCTCTGTAAGGCAGCTCAGGCAGATGAAGCAGGTGAGTTCTTCCTGGAAGGCTTGTGACATGTCTGACTCCATTTTCCCACGGAATAGACTCTGGTCTCAGCAGTGTCTGCTGGGGTCACAACAATGTTAGCTCAGCTCTGTGCAGTGATCCTCAACGTGAGGGCGAGGAGGATCTAGCAGTCTAGGAGCCAGAAGCTATGGAAACACACTCTGTCTGGTCTAGAGGAGAAGGAACCTGCCTGGCCCCTGGAGTGTGCTTATATACACGCTAGAGACCACACCCACTCTAAGTAGCAGTAATCTGATTGGATGGAACATGGAACTAAATCTATGGCCAACACCCACAAAACAATCCTCCACAATAAGGTTTCCTGAGTCACACATCTTATCTGGGTGTGATAGCTCACACCTGGAATACCAGGGCCCTAGGGAATGGGATGTTGAGGCAGCAGGAGTTTCAGTTCAAGGCCTGCCCGGAATATACACTGAGAACTTGTCTTAACAAAAAAAAACGAAGAGCAATTTTACTACGATATTTCACTGTTTCTAAATATTTTGAGATGTGCTAATATTTTTGGTTTACCTTTTGCAGTGTAACAGTTAATGATATCAATCTGTGATTTTAGCAAATATCAACATTAAAAAGTTCCTAATCATTTCTTGAGAATTTACTTCAACTCATTTTCATCATATTTACCTCAACTGCAATTTCTTCAAGATTCATCCCTTTTTCTACCCATTCCCCTTACTGTTCTTTCCTACTTGCATTTCTTTTTTTTTTTTTAAATATATGGGGAAACCAGGGAAGGGATGGTGGTGGCACATGCCTTTATGCTTAACATTCAGGAGGCAGAGGCAGGCATGTCTCTGAATGTTTCAGGCTATCCTGGACTACAGAGTGCATTCCAAGACAGGCTTCAAAGCTGAACAGAAATCCTGTCTAGAAAAAAATAGAAAAACAAACAAACAAACAAAAAACAGTGATAAGGGAAAAAAATATGTTTAATGAACCAAAAGCCAAGAGGCTATGTTTTGTCTTGTGAGGGAATTTTCTGGAATTTTCCACTGGAATTAGGAAAGCCCACCTAAACTCAGATGTTTTGAGATGTGAGAATTCATCTTGAATCTTAGCTGTACCTTCTGTTGGCAGCCTGTATAAAGGACATGGAAGAAGGAAACTCTTTCGTCTTTGCTATTTCTCTTCTTGATCTTGTTCTCACTGGCAAGGTCATCCCTTCACTGGTGTAGGACCCTACTTTTTGGGTTAACTATTAAGAGGACTGGCAGATAAAGGACCTTTTCTATTATTTATGTGGCCAGCCAGTTGTAGTCATTGAGATATGTTTAGTATTTAGAGAGCACGAGGAATCATAATGAGTTTGGTAAGATAGATTCCAGAGAGTGTATAAAATGAGGATGAGGAAGACATAAAAATTAAATGTGACTTAAGGAATCCTAGACTAGTGAAGTTGTCCTGCATGGAAAGTTTTTTTTTTGCGGTTTGTAGCTAGAAATATGGTTCAGGTAAGGATTATTCCAAACTGAGTTGGGAGGAATCCTAGAGATGAAGTCAGGAAGTGTGATATCATTCATGGTCTGGCTTCACTGTAGCATCTTTCCAGTGTTGGAATTAAAATCCCTCCAGTCGCAGGTGTTACATGATAGGAGACCAAGAGATGGAGCCTACTGTTTCCACTTAGGCAATTTCCTTTGCCTCCAAAGTCATTGCCAGATCCTGGAAAGCCTTAACCCTAGTTGATAGGATCATGGAAGCCATTTAGAAACTGCCTTTGAGAATACCAGGGCCAAAAAGGCAGATGATTTGCTTCATTTAAGTGAGCATTTGGGGTGTGAGCTAAGCTGTTTCAGAGCTCTCTGATCTTCCTCTTTGGGGGTCTGAGGATTAGGAAGTGTGGGTTGTATTTTCACTTTCCTGAATTATCTGTTTAGCTCTATATCCCATTTTTAACTGAGTTCATTGCTTTCTTGATGTCCAGTTTTTTGACTTCTTTACTTATTTAAGATATTATCCATCTGTAGTGTGTGTAGTGGGCAAAAATCTTTTCCTATTCTGTAAGTTGTTACTTTGTCCTTGGGATGGTGTCCTTTGCCAAACAGATGTTTTCAATTCCATGAGGTTCCATTTATTATTTGTTGCTTTTAGGGACTGTACTATTGGTGTTCTGTTTAGAAGTCCTTTCCCGTGTCTAGGAGTTCAAGAATATTCTCCACTTTCTCTTTGATTAGGTTCAGTATATGTGGTTTTTGGTTGATGTGTTTGATCCACATGCAGTTGACTTTTATGCAAGGTCATAGGTATGGATCTATTTTCAGTGTTCTGTGTTTTGAGGACATTATCAATGTTTCAGATAGAAACAATTACAGTATGATCCTAGAAAAATACGGTGGTCCACCTGCACTGGAATGCTGATATAATCCTACTTAAACCCAGATTTTTGTTGTTGTTGTTGTTGTTTGTTTGTTTGTTGTTTTGTGGTTTTGTTTTGATTTTTTTTTGTTTTTTCTTTTCTTTTCTATTTTTCTCTTTTTTTTTTTCAATACAGGTTTTCTCTGAATAACAGCTCTGGCTGTCCTGGAACTCACTTTGCAGACCCTACTGACCTGGAACTCAGTGACATTCTCCTACCTCCCGAGAGTTGGGACTGAAGGATCGTGCCACCAAATCATGGCCTAAACATAGGGTTTTTAAGTACACATGTGGATAACAGGCAAGCTGCTTGCCTGTTTTTATCAATGGCAGAGGATCAAAACCTTGACTTTAAATAATTGATCTATTCCATTGAGTTTACCAGGAGATTTTTTTTCTGCATCTTATTTTTTGGAACATCATTGCCTTTCCTTTATGATTTCTTACTCTTCTGATTTTTTACAGAAAATATTAATCCCCAAGTAAAATGGGTCTAATATGAGTTTCTGTTTCTTCCTCATTGAAATCCTGCCTTAGATGCCAGACACTCACTCTCCCAGCAGACTTTCATCCTCCAGCCCCAAAGCATTAAATTCTTAAGCCTTAGGATCAGAAGTTCTAGGCCAGCATCACTTAAAAACTTGATTCCTAAATCACCAATATTATGTACGCCCAAATTTGAAAAGGAAAAAAAAATGGAAAGAGCTATTTCTCAGTTTGCAGAGTACTTGCTTAGAATGTACTAGGCCCTGGGTTCAATCTTCAGCATCACAGATAATCAGGTGTGGTGTCACATGCCTGTAATTCCAGTACTCAGGAGATACAGACAGATACTATAGGTCATACTTAATGACAGATTGAGTAGGAGACCAGCCTGGGATACAGGAGAATGTTTCTCAAATTAATAATAATAATAGTTGTGGTAGTAGTAGTAGTACTAGTACTAGTACTAGTAGTAGTAGTAGTAGTAGTAGTAGTAGTAGTAGTAGTAGTCATAGTAATCTTGAGGAACTCAGTTAGGAGTTTGAGGTTGGTATCCACCTTGCCTCTTCACTTAGAGTAGAGCACAATCTCTTAAATGTCAAACATGGTTTCTTCTTTTAGGCACGTGTTACTTTCTATGTAGTTGATGCCTATGTTTAGATTATTGATGGTTTCCTACACCAATGAGACAATAAATCAAAAGGAAATAAAAATTTCCTAAAATAAAAATATTAGAAGTATCTAATACCATGTGGCAGGAGAGCGTAGTATAGTCACCAACAGGGGACTGCAAGCAATAAAACCCGAGAATTCAAGGAGACTCTAGTAGGTAAGGCCTGTCTGAGAAATCTGCCTTCTAGAGAGCATGGTGTGGTGGGAAAGAGAAGAGAAGAGTTTGGGCCAGGAAAGAAACCCTTCTCATTGGATAATACACAGACTCATTAATCAAAGTAATTATTATGAGGACCAATGACATGAAAGACTGAAGCAGGAACATCACAAATTCAAACTAAACCAGGACAATGTAATGCAACCCTGACTCAAAACCACACAACCAGACAAAAACCAAAATCCAAACAAACAAAGACCCCTGCCATGGCCCTGTGGGATTCTTGTGTCATCATTTTCTCTGTGCCCCACATCTACTTATCCCAACCCAATAGCCTGTAGAGATTGAGGGCATAATATTGTTTGAGGGTACTTGGTCCATGTTTATGCCATCCCATAAGTGCACTTTCACTATTGACTCTCACGGTATTTATCCAGAGGTTGGGTTGTGGAATGAAAACTGTAAACTAACCACTATAACCTGCCACTAAGCTCTGAAATCATCATATGGAGAAATATTCTTCCTTAGGAATGCCCGGCCTTAGCTGGGCTTGTGGAAAGCAGCTTTTCTGATCTTCAATTAGCCAGTCTACCTTTCGCTGCCGGGCTTTTACATTTTTCTCTTTTTGTAGAAGTTTTCTTTACCTCTTACTCTGCTTCTGGCTGTGTGGCTGGATGGGTAGGGGGCTGCTCCCCAGCATCGTCCTCTCTTTCTTCTTTTCTCACTCCTTTCTCTTCTCTTATTCTCCTTCTATTTATTTTCTCTGACTGGCAACCGCATCTATATCTCTCCTGCCTAGCTATTGGCCATTCAGTTCTGTATTAGGGCAATCAGGTGTTTTAGACAGGCAAAGTAACACAGACTCACTGTGTTAAACAAATGCAACACACCTTTGCATCATTCAACAAATATTCCACAGCATAAACAAATGTAACATATCCTCAACTAATATTCCACAGCAGTTTTTCTCTTGTGATGGGTTCTTTATTAAATACCAAAGCCATCCATTATATTCCTTTATTTCTTCTGAAAGTGCCATCATACCATTTATATTATTATACTCTTGTAAGAATTTGAAACATTATTCGAATAGCCAGGCATTTGGTCAATATTCAGCCTGGGTCAAATATTCAATTTCAGAGAAAAGGAAGAGGAAAAGGTAGTTATAAATATCAACTCATATTGTACTGGATCGGGTGGTGCAAGCTTTTAATGCCAGCACTCCTCGGGCAGAGGCAGGTGGACGTCTTTGAGTTTGAGGCCTACATATGAGTGAGTACCAGTAAAGCCAAGAGGACATAGTGTGAGCATGTCTCAACAAAACAAACTACAAAAACTAGAAACTATGGAGTAACATTATTAGAAATGTGGGCTATGTCTCTGTCCCCCCTTTTATTTTTTTCTTTTATGATTTTTATGAAGAATTTTTCTATTCATTTTACATACCAACCACAGATCAGCCCTCCTCACTCTCCCCCAACCACAGCCTTCCCCCCCAAAGCACCCCTCATTCCCACCCCCTCCATTCTAAGCTCTCCCATGGGGATTCAGCAGAGCATGGTACATTCAGTTGAGGCAGGTCCAAGGCCCTCCCCTCTGAACCAAGGAAGCAAAAGGTGTCACACCTTAGGCACATGGCTCCAAAAAGCCCACCCATGCCCCAGGAATGGATCCTGATCCCACTACCTGGGTCCCACCCCACCCCCCAAATAGCTCAATCTAAACAACTGTCTCCAGTAACCAGAGGCCTAGTCTAGGCCAGTGATCGCTCCACAGTGAACCCTGTTTTAGACATGCACTCCAATACAGTGTCTGTAAAGAAAGAAACAACCAATTTTTTCCATTATAATAGTATTTTATTATTTCATAGCAATAAAAGAGATAACAGTACAGTAGGAAATATTTACAAAAACACTAATGTGCTGGATTAAAGGTTCTCCCTTCAAGGCCACTGGAGAAGAAAGGCTGGACAGGGTTTTGGAAGGTGCCTGGGGGGTACTTATATATGAGGGAACTCTTGGCAACATTCAGGAAACTTAAACATCCATCATCACAATCCAGGAATACCCCAACCCGGCCCAGTGGCCTCTCTATATAGTGCCGGAAGACTGGGCATGTGGTGAGGAGACTGTAATGATTGCCCTCCTTCACACACACAAGAAGAAAGGCACCCTCATAGTCAATCATTCGGTTGGTATTCCTTAACCAGGAATCCCTACAGACCCCTACAGCCCAGTCCCCAGAGCCCTGCAAATCCACCTCCCAGTAATATTTCCCTGAGATGAAGTTCCCGGATCCCCAAGAAGCCAAATAGTATCCAACAGAATCCACAGACGAATCCTTACGGTGATGTCCGAAGCTGAATTTTCTCAAGACATTAAACAGGTTCATCTTGTAATGGAATGTGGTTATATTTTCAAAGAAAATGTGCACCTGGATGTGCTTGAACCTTTCAGTCAGTCCAGTGATGGGTAGGGCACTGAGTTCAGGTTGCATACCCTGGGGCATGCTCAGCTGCATTGACTCACTCCTTCTGACCATGTCATCCAAACCCTGGAGCAGTACCACATATGGCTCCTGGGACATTGCCATCAGCTCCCGATACATATCTCTTAGTTCTTTGCTCTTTTGCACCATCATGGCTTCACTCTTCCTCAGTTTCTCTAAAACACATTGGCCTTCCTTTCTCATGCACTCGATATGTTTCTCTCCCTCTTTACAGAGGAAGGGATGCAGCTCCCTATACTCGGTCCTGATCATTTCTTCCCGCAGAGTCACATAGTCCATCCACAAAGTTCTTGTTCTCTTCTCGGCCTCGATATTCTCTTGATTTTCTTGGATCTTCTCCCATAAAGATGCCATCTGCTTCAGAACTCTTTCCATTTGATGCTCAGCTGCTGCCTCAATGGGACAATGTCTGTGACCTCTGTGCTCATGGGAGTTAGAGCAGAGTTGACAGAGGAAGATCCTGCTCTCAACACACAAGATCCTCTTTGTCTCCTTGTGGGTCCCACACTTATGCTCCTCAGAGCTCAGGTCCTTCATGAGGCTGGCTTGTCTGGCAATGGACACCAGCTTCTTCAGAACAACGTTGGTTCTCATTTCCTTCTGTTGGCATGGTTCCCGACACATAGGGCAGTGGACTACAAGTTGCGTGTCCTCCCAGGAAAGCTGGAGGCAGGCTCGACAGAAGCTGTGGCCACAGCTTATGGTGACTGGCTCTGTAAGGCAGCTCAGGCAGATGAAGCAGGTGAGTTCTTCCTGGAAGGCTTGTGACATGTCTGACTCCATTTTCCCACGGAATAGACTCTGGTCTCAGCAGTGTCTGCTGGGGTCACAACAATGTTAGCTCAGCTCTGTGCAGTGATCCTCAACGTGAGGGCGAGGAGGATCTAGCAGTCTAGGAGCCAGAAGCTATGGAAACACACTCTGTCTGGTCTAGAGGAGAAGGAACCTGCCTGGCCCCTGGAGTGTGCTTATATACACGCTAGAGACCACACCCACTCTAAGTAGCAGTAATCTGATTGGATGGAAGATGGAACTAAATCTATGGCCAACACCCACAAAACAATCCTCCACAATAAGGTTTCCTGAGTCACACATCTTATCTGGGTGTGATAGCTCACACCTGGAATACCAGGGCCCTAGGGAATGGGATGTTGAGGCAGCAGGAGTTTCAGTTCAAGGCCTGCCCGGAATATACACTGAGAACTTGTCTTAACAAAAAAAAACGAAGAGCAATTTTACTACGATATTTCACTGTTTCTAAATATTTTGAGATGTGCTAATATTTTTGGTTTACCTTTTGCAGTGTAACAGTTAATGATATCAATCTGTGATTTTAGCAAATATCAACATTAAAAAATTCCTAATCATTTCTTGAGAATTTACTTCAACTCATTTTCATCATATTTACCTCAACTGCAATTTCTTCAAGATTCATCCCTTTTTCTACCCATTCCCCTTACTGTTCTTTCCTACTTGCATTTCTTTTTTTTTTTAAATATATGGGGAAACCAGGGAAGGTATGGTGGTGGCACATGCCTTTATGCTTAACATTCAGGAGGCAGAGGTAGGCATGTCTCTGAATGTTTCAGGCTATCCTGGACTACAGAGTGCATTCCAAGACAGGCTTCAAAGCTGAACAGAAATCCTGTCTAGAAAAAAATAGAAAAACAAACAAACAAACAAAAAACAGTGATAAGGGAAAAAAAATATGTTTAATGAACCAAAAGCCAAGAGGCTATGGTTTGTCTTGTGAGGGAATTTTCTGGACTGAATCACTGGAATTAGGAAAGCCCACCTAAACTCAGATGTTTTGAGACGTGAGAATTCATCTTGAATCTTAGCTGTACCTTCTGTTGGCAGCCTGTATAAAGGACATGGAAGAAGGAAACTCTTTCATCTTTGCTATTTCTCTTCTTGCTCTTGTTCTCACTGGCAAGGTCATCCCTTCACTGGTGTAGGACCCTACTTTTTGGGTTAACTATTAAGAGGACTGGCAGGTAAAGGACCTTTTCTATTATTTATGTGGCCAGCCAGTTGTAGTCATTGAGATATGTTTTGTATTTAGAGAGCACGAGGAATCATAATGAGTTTGGTAAGATAGATTCCAGAGAGTGTATAAAATGAGGATGAGGAAGACATAAAAATTAAATGTGACTTAAGGAATTCTAGACTAGTGAAGTTGTCCTGCATGGAAAGTTTTTTTTTGCGGTTTGTAGCTAGAAATATGGTTCAGGTAAGGATTATTCCAAACTGAGTTGGGAGGAATCCTAGAGATGAAGTCAGGAAGTGTGATATCATTCATGGTCTGGCTTCACTGTAGCATCTTTCCAGTGTTGGAATTAAAATCCCTCCAGTCGCAGGTGTTACATGATAGGAGACCAAGAGATGGAGCCTACTGTTTCCACTTAGGCAATTTCCTTTGCCTCCAAAGTCATTGCCAGATCCTGGAAAGCCTTAACCCTAGTTGATAGGATCATGGAAGCCATTTAGAAACTGCCTTTGAGAATACCAGGGCCAAAAAGGCAGATGATTTGCTTCATTTAAGTGAGCATTTGGGGTGTGAGCTAAGCTGTTTCAGAGCTCTCTGATCTTCCTCTTTGGGGGTCTGAGGATTAGGAAGTGTGGGTTGTATTTTCACTTTCCTGAATTCTCTGTTTAGCTCTATATCCCATTTTTAACTGAGTTCATTGCTTTCTTGATGTCCAGTTTTTTGACTTCTTTACTTATTTAAGATATTATCCATCTGTAGTGTGTGTAGTGGGCAAAAATCTTTTCCTATTCTGTAAGTTGTTACTTTGTCCTTGGGATGGTGTCCTTTGCCAAACAGATGTTTTCAATTCCATGAGGTTCCATTTATTATTTGTTGCTTTTAGGGACTGTACTATTGGTGTTCTGTTTAGAAGTCCTTTCCCGTGTCTAGGAGTTCAAGAATATTCTCCACTTTCTCTTTGATTAGGTTCAGTATATGTGGTTTTTGGTTGATGTGTTTGATCCACATGCAGTTGACTTTTATGCAAGGTCATAGGTATGGATCTATTTTCAGTGTTCTGTGTTTTGAGGACATTATCAATGTTTCAGATAGAAACAATTACAGTATGATCCTAGAAAAATACGGTGGTCCACCTGCACTGGAATGCTGACATAATCCTACTTAAACCCAGATTTTTGTTGTTGTTGTTGTTGTTTGTTTGTTTGTTGTTTTGTGGTTTTGTTTTGATTTTTTTTGTTTTTTCTTTTCTTTTCTATTTTTCTCTTTTTTTTTCAATACAGGTTTTCTCTGAATAACAGCTCTGGCTGTCCTGGAACTCACTTTGCAGACCCTACTGACCTGGAACTCAGTGACATTCTCCTACCTCCCGAGAGTTGGGACTGAAGGATCGTGCCACCAAATCATGGCCTAAACATAGGGTTTTTAAGTACACATGTGGATAACAGGCAAGCTGCTTGCCTGTTTTTATCAATGGCAGAGGATCAAAACCTTGACTTTAAATAATTGATCTATTCCATTGAGTTTACCAGGAGATTTTTTTTCTGCATCTTATTTTTTGGAACATCATTGCCTTTCCTTTATGATTTCTTACTCTTCTGATTTTTTACAGAAAATATTAATCCCCAAGTAAAATGGGTCTAATATGAGTTTCTGTTTCTTCCTCATTGAAATCCTGCCTTAGATGCCAGACACTCACTCTCCCAGCAGACTTTCATCCTCCAGCCCCAAAGCATTAAATTCTTAAGCCTTAGGATCAGAAGTTCTAGGCCAGCATCACTTAAAAACTTGATTCCTAAATCACCAATATTATGTGGGCCCAAATTTGAAAAGGAAAAAAAATGGAAAGAGCTATTTCTCAGTTTGCAGAGTACTTGCTTAGAATGTACTAGGCCCTGGGTTCAATCTTCAGCATCACAGATAATCAGGTGTGGTGTCACATGCCTGTAATTCCAGTACTCAGGAGATACAGACAGATACTATAGGTCATACTTAATGACAGATTGAGTAGGAGACCAGCCTGGGATACAGGAGAATGTTTCTCAAATTAATAATAATAATAGTTGTGGTAGTAGTAGTAGTACTAGTACTAGTACTAGTAGTAGTAGTAGTAGTAGTAGTAGTAGTAGTAGTCATAGTAATCTTGAGGAACTCAGTTAGGAGTTTGAGGTTGGTATCCACCTTGCCTCTTCACTTAGAGTAGAGCACAATCTCTTAAATGTCAAACATGGTTTCTTCTTTTAGGCACGTGTTACTTTCTATGTAGTTGATGCCTATGTTTAGATTATTGATGGTTTCCTACACCAATGAGACAATAAATCAAAAGGAAATAAAAATTTCCTAAAATAAAAATATTAGAAGTATCTAATACCATGTGGCAGGAGAGCGTAGTATAGTCACCAACAGGGGACTGCAAGCAATAAAACCCGAGAATTCAAGGAGACTCTAGTAGGTAAGGCCTGTCTGAGAAATCTGCCTTCTAGAGAGCATGGTGTGGTGGGAAAGAGAAGAGAAGAGTTTGGGCCAGGAAAGAAACCCTTCTCATTGGATAATACACAGACTCATTAATCAAAGTAATTATTATGAGGACCAATGACATGAAAGACTGAAGCAGGAACATCACAAATTCAAACTAAACCAGGACAATGTAATGCAACCCTGACTCAAAACCACACAACCAGACAAAAACCAAAATCCAAACAAACAAAGACCCCTGCCATGGCCCTGTGGGATTCTTGTGTCATCATTTTCTCTGTGCCCCACATCTACTTATCCCAACCCAATAGCCTGTAGAGATTGAGGGCATAATATTGTTTGAGGGTACTTGGTCCATGTTTATGCCATCCCATAAGTGCACTTTCACTATTGACTCTCACGGTATTTATCCAGAGGTTGGGTTGTGGAATGAAAACTGTAAACTAACCACTATAACCTGCCACTAAGCTCTGAAATCATCATATGGAGAAATATTCTTCCTTAGGAATGCCCGGCCTTAGCTGGGCTTGTGGAAAGCAGCTTTTCTGATCTTCAATTAGCCAGTCTACCTTTCGCTGCCGGGCTTTTACATTTTTCTCTTTTTGTAGAAGTTTTCTTTACCTCTTACTCTGCTTCTGGCTGTGTGGCTGGATGGGTAGGGGGCTGCTCCCCAGCATCGTCCTCTCTTTCTTCTTTTCTCACTCCTTTCTCTTCTCTTATTCTCCTTCTATTTATTTTCTCTGACTGGCAACCGCATCTATATCTCTCCTGCCTAGCTATTGGCCATTCAGTTCTGTATTAGGGCAATCAGGTGTTTTAGACAGGCAAAGTAACACAGACTCACTGTGTTAAACAAATGCAACACACCTTTGCATCATTCAACAAATATTCCACAGCATAAACAAATGTAACATATCCTCAACTAATATTCCACAGCAGTTTTTCTCTTGTGATGGGTTCTTTATTAAATACCAAAGCCATCCATTATATTCCTTTATTTCTTCTGAAAGTGCCATCATACCATTTATATTATTATACTCTTGTAAGAATTTGAAACATTATTCGAATAGCCAGGCATTTGGTCAATATTCAGCCTGGGTCAAATATTCAATTTCAGAGAAAAGGAAGAGGAAAAGGTAGTTATAAATATCAACTCATATTGTACTGGATCGGGTGGTGCAAGCTTTTAATGCCAGCACTCCTCGGGCAGAGGCAGGTGGACGTCTTTGAGTTTGAGGCCTACATATGAGTGAGTACCAGTAAAGCCAAGAGGACATAGTGTGAGCATGTCTCAACAAAACAAACTACAAAAACTAGAAACTATGGAGTAACATTATTAGAAATGTGGGCTATGTCTCTGTCCCCCCTTTTATTTTTTTCTTTTATGATTTTTATGAAGAATTTTTCTATTCATTTTACATACCAACCACAGATCAGCCCTCCTCACTCTCCCCCAACCACAGCCTTCCCCCCCAAAGCACCCCTCATTCCCACCCCCTCCATTCTAAGCTCTCCCATGGGGATTCAGCAGAGCATGGTACATTCAGTTGAGGCAGGTCCAAGGCCCTCCCCTCTGAACCAAGGAAGCAAAAGGTGTCACACCTTAGGCACATGGCTCCAAAAAGCCCACCCATGCCCCAGGAATGGATCCTGATCCCACTACCTGGGTCCCACCCCACCCCCCAAATAGCTCAATCTAAACAACTGTCTCCAGTAACCAGAGGCCTAGTCTAGGCCAGTGATCGCTCCACAGTGAACCCTGTTTTAGACATGCACTCCAATACAGTGTCTGTAAAGAAAGAAACAACCAATTTTTTCCATTATAATAGTATTTTATTATTTCATAGCAATAAAAGAGATAACAGTACAGTAGGAAATATTTACAAAAACACTAATGTGCTGGATTAAAGGTTCTCCCTTCAAGGCCACTGGAGAAGAAAGGCTGGACAGGGTTTTGGAAGGTGCCTGGGGGGTACTTATATATGAGGGAACTCTTGGCAACATTCAGGAAACTTAAACATCCATCATCACAATCCAGGAATACCCCAACCCGGCCCAGTGGCCTCTCTATATAGTGCCGGAAGACTGGGCATGTGGTGAGGAGACTGTAATGATTGCCCTCCTTCACACACACAAGAAGAAAGGCACCCTCATAGTCAATCATTCGGTTGGTATTCCTTAACCAGGAATCCCTACAGACCCCTACAGCCCAGTCCCCAGAGCCCTGCAAATCCACCTCCCAGTAATATTTCCCTGAGATGAAGTTCCCGGATCCCCAAGAAGCCAAATAGTATCCAACAGAATCCACAGACGAATCCTTACGGTGATGTCCGAAGCTGAATTTTCTCAAGACATTAAACAGGTTCATCTTGTAATGGAATGTGGTTATATTTTCAAAGAAAATGTGCACCTGGATGTGCTTGAACCTTTCAGTCAGTCCAGTGATGGGTAGGGCACTGAGTTCAGGTTGCATACCCTGGGGCATGCTCAGCTGCATTGACTCACTCCTTCTGACCATGTCATCCAAACCCTGGAGCAGTACCACATATGGCTCCTGGGACATTGCCATCAGCTCCCGATACATATCTCTTAGTTCTTTGCTCTTTTGCACCATCATGGCTTCACTCTTCCTCAGTTTCTCTAAAACACATTGGCCTTCCTTTCTCATGCACTCGATATGTTTCTCTCCCTCTTTACAGAGGAAGGGATGCAGCTCCCTATACTCGGTCCTGATCATTTCTTCCCGCAGAGTCACATAGTCCATCCACAAAGTTCTTGTTCTCTTCTCGGCCTCGATATTCTCTTGATTTTCTTGGATCTTCTCCCATAAAGATGCCATCTGCTTCAGAACTCTTTCCATTTGATGCTCAGCTGCTGCCTCAATGGGACAATGTCTGTGACCTCTGTGCTCATGGGAGTTAGAGCAGAGTTGACAGAGGAAGATCCTGCTCTCAACACACAAGATCCTCTTTGTCTCCTTGTGGGTCCCACACTTATGCTCCTCAGAGCTCAGGTCCTTCATGAGGCTGGCTTGTCTGGCAATGGACACCAGCTTCTTCAGAACAACGTTGGTTCTCATTTCCTTCTGTTGGCATGGTTCCCGACACATAGGGCAGTGGACTACAAGTTGCGTGTCCTCCCAGGAAAGCTGGAGGCAGGCTCGACAGAAGCTGTGGCCACAGCTTATGGTGACTGGCTCTGTAAGGCAGCTCAGGCAGATGAAGCAGGTGAGTTCTTCCTGGAAGGCTTGTGACATGTCTGACTCCATTTTCCCACGGAATAGACTCTGGTCTCAGCAGTGTCTGCTGGGGTCACAACAATGTTAGCTCAGCTCTGTGCAGTGATCCTCAACGTGAGGGCGAGGAGGATCTAGCAGTCTAGGAGCCAGAAGCTATGGAAACACACTCTGTCTGGTCTAGAGGAGAAGGAACCTGCCTGGCCCCTGGAGTGTGCTTATATACACGCTAGAGACCACACCCACTCTAAGTAGCAGTAATCTGATTGGATGGAAGATGGAACTAAATCTATGGCCAACACCCACAAAACAATCCTCCACAATAAGGTTTCCTGAGTCACACATCTTATCTGGGTGTGATAGCTCACACCTGGAATACCAGGGCCCTAGGGAATGGGATGTTGAGGCAGCAGGAGTTTCAGTTCAAGGCCTGCCCGGAATATACACTGAGAACTTGTCTTAACAAAAAAAAACGAAGAGCAATTTTACTACGATATTTCACTGTTTCTAAATATTTTGAGATGTGCTAATATTTTTGGTTTACCTTTTGCAGTGTAACAGTTAATGATATCAATCTGTGATTTTAGCAAATATCAACATTAAAAAGTTCCTAATCATTTCTTGAGAATTTACTTCAACTCATTTTCATCATATTTACCTCAACTGCAATTTCTTCAAGATTCATCCCTTTTTCTACCCATTCCCCTTACTGTTCTTTCCTACTTGCATTTCTTTTTTTTTTTTTAAATATATGGGGAAACCAGGGAAGGGATGGTGGTGGCACATGCCTTTATGCTTAACATTCAGGAGGCAGAGGCAGGCATGTCTCTGAATGTTTCAGGCTATCCTGGACTACAGAGTGCATTCCAAGACAGGCTTCAAAGCTGAACAGAAATCCTGTCTAGAAAAAAATAGAAAAACAAACAAACAAACAAAAAACAGTGATAAGGGAAAAAAATATGTTTAATGAACCAAAAGCCAAGAGGCTATGTTTTGTCTTGTGAGGGAATTTTCTGGAATTTTCCACTGGAATTAGGAAAGCCCACCTAAACTCAGATGTTTTGAGATGTGAGAATTCATCTTGAATCTTAGCTGTACCTTCTGTTGGCAGCCTGTATAAAGGACATGGAAGAAGGAAACTCTTTCGTCTTTGCTATTTCTCTTCTTGATCTTGTTCTCACTGGCAAGGTCATCCCTTCACTGGTGTAGGACCCTACTTTTTGGGTTAACTATTAAGAGGACTGGCAGATAAAGGACCTTTTCTATTATTTATGTGGCCAGCCAGTTGTAGTCATTGAGATATGTTTAGTATTTAGAGAGCACGAGGAATCATAATGAGTTTGGTAAGATAGATTCCAGAGAGTGTATAAAATGAGGATGAGGAAGACATAAAAATTAAATGTGACTTAAGGAATCCTAGACTAGTGAAGTTGTCCTGCATGGAAAGTTTTTTTTTTTGCGGTTTGTAGCTAGAAATATGGTTCAGGTAAGGATTATTCCAAACTGAGTTGGGAGGAATCCTAGAGATGAAGTCAGGAAGTGTGATATCATTCATGGTCTGGCTTCACTGTAGCATCTTTCCAGTGTTGGAATTAAAATCCCTCCAGTCGCAGGTGTTACATGATAGGAGACCAAGAGATGGAGCCTACTGTTTCCACTTAGGCAATTTCCTTTGCCTCCAAAGTCATTGCCAGATCCTGGAAAGCCTTAACCCTAGTTGATAGGATCATGGAAGCCATTTAGAAACTGCCTTTGAGAATACCAGGGCCAAAAAGGCAGATGATTTGCTTCATTTAAGTGAGCATTTGGGGTGTGAGCTAAGCTGTTTCAGAGCTCTCTGATCTTCCTCTTTGGGGGTCTGAGGATTAGGAAGTGTGGGTTGTATTTTCACTTTCCTGAATTATCTGTTTAGCTCTATATCCCATTTTTAACTGAGTTCATTGCTTTCTTGATGTCCAGTTTTTTGACTTCTTTACTTATTTAAGATATTATCCATCTGTAGTGTGTGTAGTGGGCAAAAATCTTTTCCTATTCTGTAAGTTGTTACTTTGTCCTTGGGATGGTGTCCTTTGCCAAACAGATGTTTTCAATTCCATGAGGTTCCATTTATTATTTGTTGCTTTTAGGGACTGTACTATTGGTGTTCTGTTTAGAAGTCCTTTCCCGTGTCTAGGAGTTCAAGAATATTCTCCACTTTCTCTTTGATTAGGTTCAGTATATGTGGTTTTTGGTTGATGTGTTTGATCCACATGCAGTTGACTTTTATGCAAGGTCATAGGTATGGATCTATTTTCAGTGTTCTGTGTTTTGAGGACATTATCAATGTTTCAGATAGAAACAATTACAGTATGATCCTAGAAAAATACGGTGGTCCACCTGCACTGGAATGCTGATATAATCCTACTTAAACCCAGATTTTTGTTGTTGTTGTTGTTGTTTGTTTGTTTGTTGTTTTGTGGTTTTGTTTTGATTTTTTTTTGTTTTTTCTTTTCTTTTCTATTTTTCTCTTTTTTTTTTTCAATACAGGTTTTCTCTGAATAACAGCTCTGGCTGTCCTGGAACTCACTTTGCAGACCCTACTGACCTGGAACTCAGTGACATTCTCCTACCTCCCGAGAGTTGGGACTGAAGGATCGTGCCACCAAATCATGGCCTAAACATAGGGTTTTTAAGTACACATGTGGATAACAGGCAAGCTGCTTGCCTGTTTTTATCAATGGCAGAGGATCAAAACCTTGACTTTAAATAATTGATCTATTCCATTGAGTTTACCAGGAGATTTTTTTTCTGCATCTTATTTTTTGGAACATCATTGCCTTTCCTTTATGATTTCTTACTCTTCTGATTTTTTACAGAAAATATTAATCCCCAAGTAAAATGGGTCTAATATGAGTTTCTGTTTCTTCCTCATTGAAATCCTGCCTTAGATGCCAGACACTCACTCTCCCAGCAGACTTTCATCCTCCAGCCCCAAAGCATTAAATTCTTAAGCCTTAGGATCAGAAGTTCTAGGCCAGCATCACTTAAAAACTTGATTCCTAAATCACCAATATTATGTACGCCCAAATTTGAAAAGGAAAAAAAAATGGAAAGAGCTATTTCTCAGTTTGCAGAGTACTTGCTTAGAATGTACTAGGCCCTGGGTTCAATCTTCAGCATCACAGATAATCAGGTGTGGTGTCACATGCCTGTAATTCCAGTACTCAGGAGATACAGACAGATACTATAGGTCATACTTAATGACAGATTGAGTAGGAGACCAGCCTGGGATACAGGAGAATGTTTCTCAAATTAATAATAATAATAGTTGTGGTAGTAGTAGTAGTACTAGTACTAGTACTAGTAGTAGTAGTAGTAGTAGTAGTAGTAGTAGTAGTAGTCATAGTAATCTTGAGGAACTCAGTTAGGAGTTTGAGGTTGGTATCCACCTTGCCTCTTCACTTAGAGTAGAGCACAATCTCTTAAATGTCAAACATGGTTTCTTCTTTTAGGCACGTGTTACTTTCTATGTAGTTGATGCCTATGTTTAGATTATTGATGGTTTCCTACACCAATGAGACAATAAATCAAAAGGAAATAAAAATTTCCTAAAATAAAAATATTAGAAGTATCTAATACCATGTGGCAGGAGAGCGTAGTATAGTCACCAACAGGGGACTGCAAGCAATAAAACCCGAGAATTCAAGGAGACTCTAGTAGGTAAGGCCTGTCTGAGAAATCTGCCTTCTAGAGAGCATGGTGTGGTGGGAAAGAGAAGAGAAGAGTTTGGGCCAGGAAAGAAACCCTTCTCATTGGATAATACACAGACTCATTAATCAAAGTAATTATTATGAGGACCAATGACATGAAAGACTGAAGCAGGAACATCACAAATTCAAACTAAACCAGGACAATGTAATGCAACCCTGACTCAAAACCACACAACCAGACAAAAACCAAAATCCAAACAAACAAAGACCCCTGCCATGGCCCTGTGGGATTCTTGTGTCATCATTTTCTCTGTGCCCCACATCTACTTATCCCAACCCAATAGCCTGTAGAGATTGAGGGCATAATATTGTTTGAGGGTACTTGGTCCATGTTTATGCCATCCCATAAGTGCACTTTCACTATTGACTCTCACGGTATTTATCCAGAGGTTGGGTTGTGGAATGAAAACTGTAAACTAACCACTATAACCTGCCACTAAGCTCTGAAATCATCATATGGAGAAATATTCTTCCTTAGGAATGCCCGGCCTTAGCTGGGCTTGTGGAAAGCAGCTTTTCTGATCTTCAATTAGCCAGTCTACCTTTCGCTGCCGGGCTTTTACATTTTTCTCTTTTTGTAGAAGTTTTCTTTACCTCTTACTCTGCTTCTGGCTGTGTGGCTGGATGGGTAGGGGGCTGCTCCCCAGCATCGTCCTCTCTTTCTTCTTTTCTCACTCCTTTCTCTTCTCTTATTCTCCTTCTATTTATTTTCTCTGACTGGCAACCGCATCTATATCTCTCCTGCCTAGCTATTGGCCATTCAGTTCTGTATTAGGGCAATCAGGTGTTTTAGACAGGCAAAGTAACACAGACTCACTGTGTTAAACAAATGCAACACACCTTTGCATCATTCAACAAATATTCCACAGCATAAACAAATGTAACATATCCTCAACTAATATTCCACAGCAGTTTTTCTCTTGTGATGGGTTCTTTATTAAATACCAAAGCCATCCATTATATTCCTTTATTTCTTCTGAAAGTGCCATCATACCATTTATATTATTATACTCTTGTAAGAATTTGAAACATTATTCGAATAGCCAGGCATTTGGTCAATATTCAGCCTGGGTCAAATATTCAATTTCAGAGAAAAGGAAGAGGAAAAGGTAGTTATAAATATCAACTCATATTGTACTGGATCGGGTGGTGCAAGCTTTTAATGCCAGCACTCCTCTGGCAGAGGCAGGTGGACGTCTTTGAGTTTGAGGCCTACATATGAGTGAGTACCAGTAAAGCCAAGAGGACATAGTGTGAGCATGTCTCAACAAAACAAACTACAAAAACTAGAAACTATGGAGTAACATTATTAGAAATGTGGGCTATGTCTCTGTCCCCCCTTTTATTTTTTTCTTTTATGATTTTTATGAAGAATTTTTCTATTCATTTTACATACCAACCACAGATCAGCCCTCCTCACTCTCCCCCAACCACAGCCTTCCCCCCCAAAGCACCCCTCATTCCCACCCCCTCCATTCTAAGCTCTCCCATGGGGATTCAGCAGAGCATGGTACATTCAGTTGAGGCAGGTCCAAGGCCCTCCCCTCTGAACCAAGGAAGCAAAAGGTGTCACACCTTAGGCACATGGCTCCAAAAAGCCCACCCATGCCCCAGGAATGGATCCTGATCCCACTACCTGGGTCCCACCCCACCCCCCAAATAGCTCAATCTAAACAACTGTCTCCAGTAACCAGAGGCCTAGTCTAGGCCAGTGATCGCTCCACAGTGAACCCTGTTTTAGACATGCACTCCAATACAGTGTCTGTAAAGACAGAAACAACCAATTTTTTCCATTATAATAGTATTTTATTATTTCATAGCAATAAAAGAGATAACAGTACAGTAGGAAATATTTACAAAAACACTAATGTGCTGGATTAAAGGTTCTCCCTTCAAGGCCACTGGAGAAGAAAGGCTGGACAGGGTTTTGGAAGGTGCCTGGGGGGTACTTATATATGAGGGAACTCTTGGCAACATTCAGGAAACTTAAACATCCATCATCACAATCCAGGAATACCCCAACCCGGCCCAGTGGCCTCTCTATATAGTGCCGGAAGACTGGGCATGTGGTGAGGAGACTGTAATGATTGCCCTCCTTCACACACACAAGAAGAAAGGCACCCTCATAGTCAATCATTCGGTTGGTATTCCTTAACCAGGAATCCCTACAGACCCCTACAGCCCAGTCCCCAGAGCCCTGCAAATCCACCTCCCAGTAATATTTCCCTGAGATGAAGTTCCCGGATCCCCAAGAAGCCAAATAGTATCCAACAGAATCCACAGACGAATCCTTACGGTGATGTCCGAAGCTGAATTTTCTCAAGACATTAAACAGGTTCATCTTGTAATGGAATGTGGTTATATTTTCAAAGAAAATGTGCACCTGGATGTGCTTGAACCTTTCAGTCAGTCCAGTGATGGGTAGGGCACTGAGTTCAGGTTGCATACCCTGGGGCATGCTCAGCTGCATTGACTCACTCCTTCTGACCATGTCATCCAAACCCTGGAGCAGTACCACATATGGCTCCTGGGACATTGCCATCAGCTCCCGATACATATCTCTTAGTTCTTTGCTCTTTTGCACCATCATGGCTTCACTCTTCCTCAGTTTCTCTAAAACACATTGGCCTTCCTTTCTCATGCACTCGATATGTTTCTCTCCCTCTTTACAGAGGAAGGGATGCAGCTCCCTATACTCGGTCCTGATCATTTCTTCCCGCAGAGTCACATAGTCCATCCACAAAGTTCTTGTTCTCTTCTCGGCCTCGATATTCTCTTGATTTTCTTGGATCTTCTCCCATAAAGATGCCATCTGCTTCAGAACTCTTTCCATTTGATGCTCAGCTGCTGCCTCAATGGGACAATGTCTGTGACCTCTGTGCTCATGGGAGTTAGAGCAGAGTTGACAGAGGAAGATCCTGCTCTCAACACACAAGATCCTCTTTGTCTCCTTGTGGGTCCCACACTTATGCTCCTCAGAGCTCAGGTCCTTCATGAGGCTGGCTTGTCTGGCAATGGACACCAGCTTCTTCAGAACAACGTTGGTTCTCATTTCCTTCTGTTGGCATGGTTCCCGACACATAGGGCAGTGGACTACAAGTTGCGTGTCCTCCCAGGAAAGCTGGAGGCAGGCTCGACAGAAGCTGTGGCCACAGCTTATGGTGACTGGCTCTGTAAGGCAGCTCAGGCAGATGAAGCAGGTGAGTTCTTCCTGGAAGGCTTGTGACATGTCTGACTCCATTTTCCCACGGAATAGACTCTGGTCTCAGCAGTGTCTGCTGGGGTCACAACAATGTTAGCTCAGCTCTGTGCAGTGATCCTCAACGTGAGGGCGAGGAGGATCTAGCAGTCTAGGAGCCAGAAGCTATGGAAACACACTCTGTCTGGTCTAGAGGAGAAGGAACCTGCCTGGCCCCTGGAGTGTGCTTATATACACGCTAGAGACCACACCCACTCTAAGTAGCAGTAATCTGATTGGATGGAAGATGGAACTAAATCTATGGCCAACACCCACAAAACAATCCTCCACAATAAGGTTTCCTGAGTCACACATCTTATCTGGGTGTGATAGCTCACACCTGGAATACCAGGGCCCTAGGGAATGGGATGTTGAGGCAGCAGGAGTTTCAGTTCAAGGCCTGCCCGGAATATACACTGAGAACTTGTCTTAACAAAAAAAAACGAAGAGCAATTTTACTACGATATTTCACTGTTTCTAAATATTTTGAGATGTGCTAATATTTTTGGTTTACCTTTTGCAGTGTAACAGTTAATGATATCAATCTGTGATTTTAGCAAATATCAACATTAAAAAATTCCTAATCATTTCTTGAGAATTTACTTCAACTCATTTTCATCATATTTACCTCAACTGCAATTTCTTCAAGATTCATCCCTTTTTCTACCCATTCCCCTTACTGTTCTTTCCTACTTGCATTTCTTTTTTTTTTTAAATATATGGGGAAACCAGGGAAGGTATGGTGGTGGCACATGCCTTTATGCTTAACATTCAGGAGGCAGAGGTAGGCATGTCTCTGAATGTTTCAGGCTATCCTGGACTACAGAGTGCATTCCAAGACAGGCTTCAAAGCTGAACAGAAATCCTGTCTAGAAAAAAATAGAAAAACAAACAAACAAACAAAAAACAGTGATAAGGGAAAAAAAATATGTTTAATGAACCAAAAGCCAAGAGGCTATGGTTTGTCTTGTGAGGGAATTTTCTGGACTGAATCACTGGAATTAGGAAAGCCCACCTAAACTCAGATGTTTTGAGACGTGAGAATTCATCTTGAATCTTAGCTGTACCTTCTGTTGGCAGCCTGTATAAAGGACATGGAAGAAGGAAACTCTTTCATCTTTGCTATTTCTCTTCTTGCTCTTGTTCTCACTGGCAAGGTCATCCCTTCACTGGTGTAGGACCCTACTTTTTGGGTTAACTATTAAGAGGACTGGCAGGTAAAGGACCTTTTCTATTATTTATGTGGCCAGCCAGTTGTAGTCATTGAGATATGTTTTGTATTTAGAGAGCACGAGGAATCATAATGAGTTTGGTAAGATAGATTCCAGAGAGTGTATAAAATGAGGATGAGGAAGACATAAAAATTAAATGTGACTTAAGGAATTCTAGACTAGTGAAGTTGTCCTGCATGGAAAGTTTTTTTTTGCGGTTTGTAGCTAGAAATATGGTTCAGGTAAGGATTATTCCAAACTGAGTTGGGAGGAATCCTAGAGATGAAGTCAGGAAGTGTGATATCATTCATGGTCTGGCTTCACTGTAGCATCTTTCCAGTGTTGGAATTAAAATCCCTCCAGTCGCAGGTGTTACATGATAGGAGACCAAGAGATGGAGCCTACTGTTTCCACTTAGGCAATTTCCTTTGCCTCCAAAGTCATTGCCAGATCCTGGAAAGCCTTAACCCTAGTTGATAGGATCATGGAAGCCATTTAGAAACTGCCTTTGAGAATACCAGGGCCAAAAAGGCAGATGATTTGCTTCATTTAAGTGAGCATTTGGGGTGTGAGCTAAGCTGTTTCAGAGCTCTCTGATCTTCCTCTTTGGGGGTCTGAGGATTAGGAAGTGTGGGTTGTATTTTCACTTTCCTGAATTCTCTGTTTAGCTCTATATCCCATTTTTAACTGAGTTCATTGCTTTCTTGATGTCCAGTTTTTTGACTTCTTTACTTATTTAAGATATTATCCATCTGTAGTGTGTGTAGTGGGCAAAAATCTTTTCCTATTCTGTAAGTTGTTACTTTGTCCTTGGGATGGTGTCCTTTGCCAAACAGATGTTTTCAATTCCATGAGGTTCCATTTATTATTTGTTGCTTTTAGGGACTGTACTATTGGTGTTCTGTTTAGAAGTCCTTTCCCGTGTCTAGGAGTTCAAGAATATTCTCCACTTTCTCTTTGATTAGGTTCAGTATATGTGGTTTTTGGTTGATGTGTTTGATCCACATGCAGTTGACTTTTATGCAAGGTCATAGGTATGGATCTATTTTCAGTGTTCTGTGTTTTGAGGACATTATCAATGTTTCAGATAGAAACAATTACAGTATGATCCTAGAAAAATACGGTGGTCCACCTGCACTGGAATGCTGACATAATCCTACTTAAACCCAGATTTTTGTTGTTGTTGTTGTTGTTTGTTTGTTTGTTGTTTTGTGGTTTTGTTTTGATTTTTTTTGTTTTTTCTTTTCTTTTCTATTTTTCTCTTTTTTTTTCAATACAGGTTTTCTCTGAATAACAGCTCTGGCTGTCCTGGAACTCACTTTGCAGACCCTACTGACCTGGAACTCAGTGACATTCTCCTACCTCCCGAGAGTTGGGACTGAAGGATCGTGCCACCAAATCATGGCCTAAACATAGGGTTTTTAAGTACACATGTGGATAACAGGCAAGCTGCTTGCCTGTTTTTATCAATGGCAGAGGATCAAAACCTTGACTTTAAATAATTGATCTATTCCATTGAGTTTACCAGGAGATTTTTTTTCTGCATCTTATTTTTTGGAACATCATTGCCTTTCCTTTATGATTTCTTACTCTTCTGATTTTTTACAGAAAATATTAATCCCCAAGTAAAATGGGTCTAATATGAGTTTCTGTTTCTTCCTCATTGAAATCCTGCCTTAGATGCCAGACACTCACTCTCCCAGCAGACTTTCATCCTCCAGCCCCAAAGCATTAAATTCTTAAGCCTTAGGATCAGAAGTTCTAGGCCAGCATCACTTAAAAACTTGATTCCTAAATCACCAATATTATGTGGGCCCAAATTTGAAAAGGAAAAAAAATGGAAAGAGCTATTTCTCAGTTTGCAGAGTACTTGCTTAGAATGTACTAGGCCCTGGGTTCAATCTTCAGCATCACAGATAATCAGGTGTGGTGTCACATGCCTGTAATTCCAGTACTCAGGAGATACAGACAGATACTATAGGTCATACTTAATGACAGATTGAGTAGGAGACCAGCCTGGGATACAGGAGAATGTTTCTCAAATTAATAATAATAATAGTTGTGGTAGTAGTAGTAGTACTAGTACTAGTACTAGTAGTAGTAGTAGTAGTAGTAGTAGTAGTAGTAGTCATAGTAATCTTGAGGAACTCAGTTAGGAGTTTGAGGTTGGTATCCACCTTGCCTCTTCACTTAGAGTAGAGCACAATCTCTTAAATGTCAAACATGGTTTCTTCTTTTAGGCACGTGTTACTTTCTATGTAGTTGATGCCTATGTTTAGATTATTGATGGTTTCCTACACCAATGAGACAATAAATCAAAAGGAAATAAAAATTTCCTAAAATAAAAATATTAGAAGTATCTAATACCATGTGGCAGGAGAGCGTAGTATAGTCACCAACAGGGGACTGCAAGCAATAAAACCCGAGAATTCAAGGAGACTCTAGTAGGTAAGGCCTGTCTGAGAAATCTGCCTTCTAGAGAGCATGGTGTGGTGGGAAAGAGAAGAGAAGAGTTTGGGCCAGGAAAGAAACCCTTCTCATTGGATAATACACAGACTCATTAATCAAAGTAATTATTATGAGGACCAATGACATGAAAGACTGAAGCAGGAACATCACAAATTCAAACTAAACCAGGACAATGTAATGCAACCCTGACTCAAAACCACACAACCAGACAAAAACCAAAATCCAAACAAACAAAGACCCCTGCCATGGCCCTGTGGGATTCTTGTGTCATCATTTTCTCTGTGCCCCACATCTACTTATCCCAACCCAATAGCCTGTAGAGATTGAGGGCATAATATTGTTTGAGGGTACTTGGTCCATGTTTATGCCATCCCATAAGTGCACTTTCACTATTGACTCTCACGGTATTTATCCAGAGGTTGGGTTGTGGAATGAAAACTGTAAACTAACCACTATAACCTGCCACTAAGCTCTGAAATCATCATATGGAGAAATATTCTTCCTTAGGAATGCCCGGCCTTAGCTGGGCTTGTGGAAAGCAGCTTTTCTGATCTTCAATTAGCCAGTCTACCTTTCGCTGCCGGGCTTTTACATTTTTCTCTTTTTGTAGAAGTTTTCTTTACCTCTTACTCTGCTTCTGGCTGTGTGGCTGGATGGGTAGGGGGCTGCTCCCCAGCATCGTCCTCTCTTTCTTCTTTTCTCACTCCTTTCTCTTCTCTTATTCTCCTTCTATTTATTTTCTCTGACTGGCAACCGCATCTATATCTCTCCTGCCTAGCTATTGGCCATTCAGTTCTGTATTAGGGCAATCAGGTGTTTTAGACAGGCAAAGTAACACAGACTCACTGTGTTAAACAAATGCAACACACCTTTGCATCATTCAACAAATATTCCACAGCATAAACAAATGTAACATATCCTCAACTAATATTCCACAGCAGTTTTTCTCTTGTGATGGGTTCTTTATTAAATACCAAAGCCATCCATTATATTCCTTTATTTCTTCTGAAAGTGCCATCATACCATTTATATTATTATACTCTTGTAAGAATTTGAAACATTATTCGAATAGCCAGGCATTTGGTCAATATTCAGCCTGGGTCAAATATTCAATTTCAGAGAAAAGGAAGAGGAAAAGGTAGTTATAAATATCAACTCATATTGTACTGGATCGGGTGGTGCAAGCTTTTAATGCCAGCACTCCTCGGGCAGAGGCAGGTGGACGTCTTTGAGTTTGAGGCCTACATATGAGTGAGTACCAGTAAAGCCAAGAGGACATAGTGTGAGCATGTCTCAACAAAACAAACTACAAAAACTAGAAACTATGGAGTAACATTATTAGAAATGTGGGCTATGTCTCTGTCCCCCCTTTTATTTTTTTCTTTTATGATTTTTATGAAGAATTTTTCTATTCATTTTACATACCAACCACAGATCAGCCCTCCTCACTCTCCCCCAACCACAGCCTTCCCCCCCAAAGCACCCCTCATTCCCACCCCCTCCATTCTAAGCTCTCCCATGGGGATTCAGCAGAGCATGGTACATTCAGTTGAGGCAGGTCCAAGGCCCTCCCCTCTGAACCAAGGAAGCAAAAGGTGTCACACCTTAGGCACATGGCTCCAAAAAGCCCACCCATGCCCCAGGAATGGATCCTGATCCCACTACCTGGGTCCCACCCCACCCCCCAAATAGCTCAATCTAAACAACTGTCTCCAGTAACCAGAGGCCTAGTCTAGGCCAGTGATCGCTCCACAGTGAACCCTGTTTTAGACATGCACTCCAATACAGTGTCTGTAAAGAAAGAAACAACCAATTTTTTCCATTATAATAGTATTTTATTATTTCATAGCAATAAAAGAGATAACAGTACAGTAGGAAATATTTACAAAAACACTAATGTGCTGGATTAAAGGTTCTCCCTTCAAGGCCACTGGAGAAGAAAGGCTGGACAGGGTTTTGGAAGGTGCCTGGGGGGTACTTATATATGAGGGAACTCTTGGCAACATTCAGGAAACTTAAACATCCATCATCACAATCCAGGAATACCCCAACCCGGCCCAGTGGCCTCTCTATATAGTGCCGGAAGACTGGGCATGTGGTGAGGAGACTGTAATGATTGCCCTCCTTCACACACACAAGAAGAAAGGCACCCTCATAGTCAATCATTCGGTTGGTATTCCTTAACCAGGAATCCCTACAGACCCCTACAGCCCAGTCCCCAGAGCCCTGCAAATCCACCTCCCAGTAATATTTCCCTGAGATGAAGTTCCCGGATCCCCAAGAAGCCAAATAGTATCCAACAGAATCCACAGACGAATCCTTACGGTGATGTCCGAAGCTGAATTTTCTCAAGACATTAAACAGGTTCATCTTGTAATGGAATGTGGTTATATTTTCAAAGAAAATGTGCACCTGGATGTGCTTGAACCTTTCAGTCAGTCCAGTGATGGGTAGGGCACTGAGTTCAGGTTGCATACCCTGGGGCATGCTCAGCTGCATTGACTCACTCCTTCTGACCATGTCATCCAAACCCTGGAGCAGTACCACATATGGCTCCTGGGACATTGCCATCAGCTCCCGATACATATCTCTTAGTTCTTTGCTCTTTTGCACCATCATGGCTTCACTCTTCCTCAGTTTCTCTAAAACACATTGGCCTTCCTTTCTCATGCACTCGATATGTTTCTCTCCCTCTTTACAGAGGAAGGGATGCAGCTCCCTATACTCGGTCCTGATCATTTCTTCCCGCAGAGTCACATAGTCCATCCACAAAGTTCTTGTTCTCTTCTCGGCCTCGATATTCTCTTGATTTTCTTGGATCTTCTCCCATAAAGATGCCATCTGCTTCAGAACTCTTTCCATTTGATGCTCAGCTGCTGCCTCAATGGGACAATGTCTGTGACCTCTGTGCTCATGGGAGTTAGAGCAGAGTTGACAGAGGAAGATCCTGCTCTCAACACACAAGATCCTCTTTGTCTCCTTGTGGGTCCCACACTTATGCTCCTCAGAGCTCAGGTCCTTCATGAGGCTGGCTTGTCTGGCAATGGACACCAGCTTCTTCAGAACAACGTTGGTTCTCATTTCCTTCTGTTGGCATGGTTCCCGACACATAGGGCAGTGGACTACAAGTTGCGTGTCCTCCCAGGAAAGCTGGAGGCAGGCTCGACAGAAGCTGTGGCCACAGCTTATGGTGACTGGCTCTGTAAGGCAGCTCAGGCAGATGAAGCAGGTGAGTTCTTCCTGGAAGGCTTGTGACATGTCTGACTCCATTTTCCCACGGAATAGACTCTGGTCTCAGCAGTGTCTGCTGGGGTCACAACAATGTTAGCTCAGCTCTGTGCAGTGATCCTCAACGTGAGGGCGAGGAGGATCTAGCAGTCTAGGAGCCAGAAGCTATGGAAACACACTCTGTCTGGTCTAGAGGAGAAGGAACCTGCCTGGCCCCTGGAGTGTGCTTATATACACGCTAGAGACCACACCCACTCTAAGTAGCAGTAATCTGATTGGATGGAAGATGGAACTAAATCTATGGCCAACACCCACAAAACAATCCTCCACAATAAGGTTTCCTGAGTCACACATCTTATCTGGGTGTGATAGCTCACACCTGGAATACCAGGGCCCTAGGGAATGGGATGTTGAGGCAGCAGGAGTTTCAGTTCAAGGCCTGCCCGGAATATACACTGAGAACTTGTCTTAACAAAAAAAAACGAAGAGCAATTTTACTACGATATTTCACTGTTTCTAAATATTTTGAGATGTGCTAATATTTTTGGTTTACCTTTTGCAGTGTAACAGTTAATGATATCAATCTGTGATTTTAGCAAATATCAACATTAAAAAGTTCCTAATCATTTCTTGAGAATTTACTTCAACTCATTTTCATCATATTTACCTCAACTGCAATTTCTTCAAGATTCATCCCTTTTTCTACCCATTCCCCTTACTGTTCTTTCCTACTTGCATTTCTTTTTTTTTTTTTAAATATATGGGGAAACCAGGGAAGGGATGGTGGTGGCACATGCCTTTATGCTTAACATTCAGGAGGCAGAGGCAGGCATGTCTCTGAATGTTTCAGGCTATCCTGGACTACAGAGTGCATTCCAAGACAGGCTTCAAAGCTGAACAGAAATCCTGTCTAGAAAAAAATAGAAAAACAAACAAACAAACAAAAAACAGTGATAAGGGAAAAAAATATGTTTAATGAACCAAAAGCCAAGAGGCTATGTTTTGTCTTGTGAGGGAATTTTCTGGAATTTTCCACTGGAATTAGGAAAGCCCACCTAAACTCAGATGTTTTGAGATGTGAGAATTCATCTTGAATCTTAGCTGTACCTTCTGTTGGCAGCCTGTATAAAGGACATGGAAGAAGGAAACTCTTTCGTCTTTGCTATTTCTCTTCTTGCTCTTGTTCTCACTGGCAAGGTCATCCCTTCACTGGTGTAGGACCCTACTTTTTGGGTTAACTATTAAGAGGACTGGCAGATAAAGGACCTTTTCTATTATTTATGTGGCCAGCCAGTTGTAGTCATTGAGATATGTTTAGTATTTAGAGAGCACGAGGAATCATAATGAGTTTGGTAAGATAGATTCCAGAGAGTGTATAAAATGAGGATGAGGAAGACATAAAAATTAAATGTGACTTAAGGAATCCTAAACTAGTGAAGTTGTCCTGCATGGAAAGTTTTTTTTTTGCGGTTTGTAGCTAGAAATATGGTTCAGGTAAGGATTATTCCAAACTGAGTTGGGAGGAATCCTAGAGATGAAGTCAGGAAGTGTGATATCATTCATGGTCTGGCTTCACTGTAGCATCTTTCCAGTGTTGGAATTAAAATCCCTCCAGTCGCAGGTGTTACATGATAGGAGACCAAGAGATGGAGCCTACTGTTTCCACTTAGGCAATTTCCTTTGCCTCCAAAGTCATTGCCAGATCCTGGAAAGCCTTAACCCTAGTTGATAGGATCATGGAAGCCATTTAGAAACTGCCTTTGAGAATACCAGGGCCAAAAAGGCAGATGATTTGCTTCATTTAAGTGAGCATTTGGGGTGTGAGCTAAGCTGTTTCAGAGCTCTCTGATCTTCCTCTTTGGGGGTCTGAGGATTAGGAAGTGTGGGTTGTATTTTCACTTTCCTGAATTCTCTGTTTAGCTCTATATCCCATTTTTAACTGAGTTCATTGCTTTCTTGATGTCCAGTTTTTTGACTTCTTTACTTATTTAAGATATTATCCATCTGTAGTGTGTGTAGTGGGCAAAAATCTTTTCCTATTCTGTAAGTTGTTACTTTGTCCTTGGGATGGTGTCCTTTGCCAAACAGATGTTTTCAATTCCATGAGGTTCCATTTATTATTTGTTGCTTTTAGGGACTGTACTATTGGTGTTCTGTTTAGAAGTCCTTTCCCGTGTCTAGGAGTTCAAGAATATTCTCCACTTTCTCTTTGATTAGGTTCAGTATATGTGGTTTTTGGTTGATGTGTTTGATCCACATGCAGTTGACTTTTATGCAAGGTCATAGGTATGGATCTATTTTCAGTGTTCTGTGTTTTGAGGACATTATCAATGTTTCAGATAGAAACAATTACAGTATGATCCTAGAAAAATACGGTGGTCCACCTGCACTGGAATGCTGACATAATCCTACTTAAACCCAGATTTTTGTTGTTGTTGTTGTTGTTGTTTGTTTGTTTGTTGTTTTGTGGTTTTGTTTTGATTTTTTTTTGTTTTTTCTTTTCTTTTCTATTTTTCTCTTTTTTTTTTCAATACAGGTTTTCTCTGAATAACAGCTCTGGCTGTCCTGGAACTCACTTTGCAGACCCTACTGACCTGGAACTCAGTGACATTCTCCTACCTCCCGAGAGTTGGGACTGAAGGATCGTGCCACCAAATCATGGCCTAAACATAGGGTTTTTAAGTACACATGTGGATAACAGGCAAGCTGCTTGCCTGTTTTTATCAATGGCAGAGGATCAAAACCTTGACTTTAAATAATTGATCTATTCCATTGAGTTTACCAGGAGATTTTTTTTCTGCATCTTATTTTTTGGAACATCATTGCCTTTCCTTTATGATTTCTTACTCTTCTGATTTTTTACAGAAAATATTAATCCCCAAGTAAAATGGGTCTAATATGAGTTTCTGTTTCTTCCTCATTGAAATCCTGCCTTAGATGCCAGACACTCACTCTCCCAGCAGACTTTCATCCTCCAGCCCCAAAGCATTAAATTCTTAAGCCTTAGGATCAGAAGTTCTAGGCCAGCATCACTTAAAAACTTGATTCCTAAATCACCAATATTATGTGCGCCCAAATTTGAAAAGGAAAAAAAAATGGAAAGAGCTATTTCTCAGTTTGCAGAGTACTTGCTTAGAATGTACTAGGCCCTGGGTTCAATCTTCAGCATCACAGATAATCAGGTGTGGTGTCACATGCCTGTAATTCCAGTACTCAGGAGATACAGACAGATACTATAGGTCATACTTAATGACAGATTGAGTAGGAGACCAGCCTGGGATACAGGAGAATGTTTCTCAAATTAATAATAATAATAGTTGTGGTAGTAGTAGTAGTACTAGTAGTAGTAGTAGTAGTAGTAGTAGTCATAGTAATCTTGAGGAACTCAGTTAGGAGTTTGAGGTTGGTATCCACCTTGCCTCTTCACTTAGAGTAGAGCACAATCTCTTAAATGTCAAACATGGTTTCTTCTTTTAGGCACGTGTTACTTTCTATGTAGTTGATGCCTATGTTTAGATTATTGATGGTTTCCTACACCAATGAGACAATAAATCAAAAGGAAATAAAAATTTCCTAAAATAAAAATATTAGAAGTATCTAATACCATGTGGCAGGAGAGCGTAGTATAGTCACCAACAGGGGACTGCAAGCAATAAAACCCGAGAATTCAAGGAGACTCTAGTAGGTAAAGCCTGTCTGAGACATCTGCCTTCTAGAGAGCATGGTGTGGTGGGAAAGAGAAGAGAAGAGTTTGGGCCAGGAAAGAAACCCTTCTCATTGGATAATACACAGACTCATTAATCAAAGTAATTATTATGAGGACCAATGACATGAAAGACTGAAGCAGGAACATCACAAATTCAAACTAAACCAGGACAATGTAATGCAACCCTGACTCAAAACCACACAACCAGACAAAAACCAAAATCCAAACAAACAAAGACCCCTGCCATGGCCCTGTGGGATTCTTGTGTCATCATTTTCTCTGTGCCCCACATCTACTTATCCCAACCCAATAGCCTGTAGAGATTGAGGGCATAATATTGTTTGAGGGTACTTGGTCCATGTTTATGCCATCCCATAAGTGCACTTTCACTATTGACTCTCACGGTATTTATCCAGAGGTTGGGTTGTGGAATGAAAACTGTAAACTAACCACTATAACCTGCCACTAAGCTCTGAAATCATCATATGGAGAAATATTCTTCCTTAGGAATGCCCGGCCTTAGCTGGGCTTGTGGAAAGCAGCTTTTCTGATCTTCAATTAGCCAGTCTACCTTTCGCTGCCGGGCTTTTACATTTTTCTCTTTTTGTAGAAGTTTTCTTTACCTCTTACTCTGCTTCTGGCTGTGTGGCTGGATGGGTAGGGGGCTGCTCCCCAGCATCGTCCTCTCTTTCTTCTTTTCTCACTCCTTTCTCTTCTCTTATTCTCCTTCTATTTATTTTCTCTGACTGGCAACCGCATCTATATCTCTCCTGCCTAGCTATTGGCCATTCAGTTCTGTATTAGGGCAATCAGGTGTTTTAGACAGGCAAAGTAACACAGACTCACTGTGTTAAACAAATGCAACACACCTTTGCATCATTCAACAAATATTCCACAGCATAAACAAATGTAACATATCCTCAACTAATATTCCACAGCAGTTTTTCTCTTGTGATGGGTTCTTTATTAAATACCAAAGCCATCCATTATATTCCTTTATTTCTTCTGAAAGTGCCATCATACCATTTATATTATTATACTCTTGTAAGAATTTGAAACATTATTCGAATAGCCAGGCATTTGGTCAATATTCAGCCTGGGTCAAATATTCAATTTCAGAGAAAAGGAAGAGGAAAAGGTAGTTATAAATATCAACTCATATTGTACTGGATCGGGTGGTGCAAGCTTTTAATGCCAGCACTCCTCGGGCAGAGGCAGGTGGACGTCTTTGAGTTTGAGGCCTACATATGAGTGAGTACCAGTAAAGCCAAGAGGACATAGTGTGAGCATGTCTCAACAAAACAAACTACAAAAACTAGAAACTATGGAGTAACATTATTAGAAATGTGGGCTATGTCTCTGTCCCCCCTTTTATTTTTTTCTTTTATGATTTTTATGAAGAATTTTTCTATTCATTTTACATACCAACCACAGATCAGCCCTCCTCACTCTCCCCCAACCACAGCCTTCCCCCCCAAAGCACCCCTCATTCCCACCCCCTCCATTCTAAGCTCTCCCATGGGGATTCAGCAGAGCATGGTACATTCAGTTGAGGCAGGTCCAAGGCCCTCCCCTCTGAACCAAGGAAGCAAAAGGTGTCACACCTTAGGCACATGGCTCCAAAAAGCCCACCCATGCCCCAGGAATGGATCCTGATCCCACTACCTGGGTCCCACCCCACCCCCCAAATAGCTCAATCTAAACAACTGTCTCCAGTAACCAGAGGCCTAGTCTAGGCCAGTGATCGCTCCACAGTGAACCCTGTTTTAGACATGCACTCCAATACAGTGTCTGTAAAGAAAGAAACAACCAATTTTTTCCATTATAATAGTATTTTATTATTTCATAGCAATAAAAGAGATAACAGTACAGTAGGAAATATTTACAAAAACACTAATGTGCTGGATTAAAGGTTCTCCCTTCAAGGCCACTGGAGAAGAAAGGCTGGACAGGGTTTTGGAAGGTGCCTGGGGGGTACTTATATATGAGGGAACTCTTGGCAACATTCAGGAAACTTAAACATCCATCATCACAATCCAGGAATACCCCAACCCGGCCCAGTGGCCTCTCTATATAGTGCCGGAAGACTGGGCATGTGGTGAGGAGACTGTAATGATTGCCCTCCTTCACACACACAAGAAGAAAGGCACCCTCATAGTCAATCATTCGGTTGGTATTCCTTAACCAGGAATCCCTACAGACCCCTACAGCCCAGTCCCCAGAGCCCTGCAAATCCACCTCCCAGTAATATTTCCCTGAGATGAAGTTCCCGGATCCCCAAGAAGCCAAATAGTATCCAACAGAATCCACAGACGAATCCTTACGGTGATGTCCGAAGCTGAATTTTCTCAAGACATTAAACAGGTTCATCTTGTAATGGAATGTGGTTATATTTTCAAAGAAAATGTGCACCTGGATGTGCTTGAACCTTTCAGTCAGTCCAGTGATGGGTAGGGCACTGAGTTCAGGTTGCATACCCTGGGGCATGCTCAGCTGCATTGACTCACTCCTTCTGACCATGTCATCCAAACCCTGGAGCAGTACCACATATGGCTCCTGGGACATTGCCATCAGCTCCCGATACATATCTCTTAGTTCTTTGCTCTTTTGCACCATCATGGCTTCACTCTTCCTCAGTTTCTCTAAAACACATTGGCCTTCCTTTCTCATGCACTCGATATGTTTCTCTCCCTCTTTACAGAGGAAGGGATGCAGCTCCCTATACTCGGTCCTGATCATTTCTTCCCGCAGAGTCACATAGTCCATCCACAAAGTTCTTGTTCTCTTCTCGGCCTCGATATTCTCTTGATTTTCTTGGATCTTCTCCCATAAAGATGCCATCTGCTTCAGAACTCTTTCCATTTGATGCTCAGCTGCTGCCTCAATGGGACAATGTCTGTGACCTCTGTGCTCATGGGAGTTAGAGCAGAGTTGACAGAGGAAGATCCTGCTCTCAACACACAAGATCCTCTTTGTCTCCTTGTGGGTCCCACACTTATGCTCCTCAGAGCTCAGGTCCTTCATGAGGCTGGCTTGTCTGGCAATGGACACCAGCTTCTTCAGAACAACGTTGGTTCTCATTTCCTTCTGTTGGCATGGTTCCCGACACATAGGGCAGTGGACTACAAGTTGCGTGTCCTCCCAGGAAAGCTGGAGGCAGGCTCGACAGAAGCTGTGGCCACAGCTTATGGTGACTGGCTCTGTAAGGCAGCTCAGGCAGATGAAGCAGGTGAGTTCTTCCTGGAAGGCTTGTGACATGTCTGACTCCATTTTCCCACGGAATAGACTCTGGTCTCAGCAGTGTCTGCTGGGGTCACAACAATGTTAGCTCAGCTCTGTGCAGTGATCCTCAACGTGAGGGCGAGGAGGATCTAGCAGTCTAGGAGCCAGAAGCTATGGAAACACACTCTGTCTGGTCTAGAGGAGAAGGAACCTGCCTGGCCCCTGGAGTGTGCTTATATACACGCTAGAGACCACACCCACTCTAAGTAGCAGTAATCTGATTGGATGGAAGATGGAACTAAATCTATGGCCAACACCCACAAAACAATCCTCCACAATAAGGTTTCCTGAGTCACACATCTTATCTGGGTGTGATAGCTCACACCTGGAATACCAGGGCCCTAGGGAATGGGATGTTGAGGCAGCAGGAGTTTCAGTTCAAGGCCTGCCCGGAATATACACTGAGAACTTGTCTTAACAAAAAAAAACGAAGAGCAATTTTACTACGATATTTCACTGTTTCTAAATATTTTGAGATGTGCTAATATTTTTGGTTTACCTTTTGCAGTGTAACAGTTAATGATATCAATCTGTGATTTTAGCAAATATCAACATTAAAAAATTCCTAATCATTCCTTGATAATTTACTTCAACTCATTTTCATCATATTTACCTCAACTGCAATTTCTTCAAGATTCATCCCTTTTTCTACCCATTCCCCTTACTGTTCTTTCCTACTTGCATTTCTTTTTTTTTTTAAATATATGGGGAAACCAGGGAAGGTATGGTGGTGGCACATGCCTTTATGCTTAACAATCAGGAGGCAGAGGTAGGCATGTCTCTGAATGTTTCAGGCTATCCTGGACTACAGAGTGCATTCCAAGACAGGCTTCAAAGCTGAACAGAAATCCTGTCTAGAAAAAAATAGAAAAACAAACAAACAAACAAAAAACAGTGATAAGGGAAAAAAAATATGTTTAATGAACCAAAAGCCAAGAGGCTATGGTTTGTCTTGTGAGGGAATTTTCTGGACTGAATCACTGGAATTAGGAAAGCCCACCTAAACTCAGATGTTTTGAGACGTGAGAATTCATCTTGAATCTTAGCTGTACCTTCTGTTGGCAGCCTGTATAAAGGACATGGAAGAAGGAAACTCTTTCATCTTTGCTATTTCTCTTCTTGCTCTTGTTCTCACTGGCAAGGTCATCCCTTCACTGGTGTAGGACCCTACTTTTTGGGTTAACTATTAAGAGGACTGGCAGGTAAAGGACCTTTTCTATTATTTATGTGGCCAGCCAGTTGTAGTCATTGAGATATGTTTTGTATTTAGAGAGCACGAGGAATCATAATGAGTTTGGTAAGATAGATTCCAGAGAGTGTATAAAATGAGGATGAGGAAGACATAAAAATTAAATGTGACTTAAGGAATTCTAGACTAGTGAAGTTGTCCTGCATGGAAAGTTTTTTTTTGCGGTTTGTAGCTAGAAATATGGTTCAGGTAAGGATTATTCCAAACTGAGTTGGGAGGAATCCTAGAGATGAAGTCAGGAAGTGTGATATCATTCATGGTCTGGCTTCACTGTAGCATCTTTCCAGTGTTGGAATTAAAATCCCTCCAGTCGCAGGTGTTACATGATAGGAGACCAAGAGATGGAGCCTACTGTTTCCACTTAGGCAATTTCCTTTGCCTCCAAAGTCATTGCCAGATCCTGGAAAGCCTTAACCCTAGTTGATAGGATCATGGAAGCCATTTAGAAACTGCCTTTGAGAATACCAGGGCCAAAAAGGCAGATGATTTGCTTCATTTAAGTGAGCATTTGGGGTGTGAGCTAAGCTGTTTCAGAGCTCTCTGATCTTCCTCTTTGGGGGTCTGAGGATTAGGAAGTGTGGGTTGTATTTTCACTTTCCTGAATTCTCTGTTTAGCTCTATATCCCATTTTTAACTGAGTTCATTGCTTTCTTGATGTCCAGTTTTTTGACTTCTTTACTTATTTAAGATATTATCCATCTGTAGTGTGTGTAGTGGGCAAAAATCTTTTCCTATTCTGTAAGTTGTTACTTTGTCCTTGGGATGGTGTCCTTTGCCAAACAGATGTTTTCAATTCCATGAGGTTCCATTTATTATTTGTTGCTTTTAGGGACTGTACTATTGGTGTTCTGTTTAGAAGTCCTTTCCCGTGTCTAGGAGTTCAAGAATATTCTCCACTTTCTCTTTGATTAGGTTCAGTATATGTGGTTTTTGGTTGATGTGTTTGATCCACATGCAGTTGACTTTTATGCAAGGTCATAGGTATGGATCTATTTTCAGTGTTCTGTGTTTTGAGGACATTATCAATGTTTCAGATAGAAACAATTACAGTATGATCCTAGAAAAATACGGTGGTCCACCTGCACTGGAATGCTGACATAATCCTACTTAAACCCAGATTTTTGTTGTTGTTGTTGTTGTTTGTTTGTTTGTTGTTTTGTGGTTTTGTTTTGATTTTTTTTGTTTTTTCTTTTCTTTTCTATTTTTCTCTTTTTTTTTCAATACAGGTTTTCTCTGAATAACAGCTCTGGCTGTCCTGGAACTCACTTTGCAGACCCTACTGACCTGGAACTCAGTGACATTCTCCTACCTCCCGAGAGTTGGGACTGAAGGATCGTGCCACCAAATCATGGCCTAAACATAGGGTTTTTAAGTACACATGTGGATAACAGGCAAGCTGCTTGCCTGTTTTTATCAATGGCAGAGGATCAAAACCTTGACTTTAAATAATTGATCTATTCCATTGAGTTTACCAGGAGATTTTTTTTCTGCATCTTATTTTTTGGAACATCATTGCCTTTCCTTTATGATTTCTTACTCTTCTGATTTTTTACAGAAAATATTAATCCCCAAGTAAAATGGGTCTAATATGAGTTTCTGTTTCTTCCTCATTGAAATCCTGCCTTAGATGCCAGACACTCACTCTCCCAGCAGACTTTCATCCTCCAGCCCCAAAGCATTAAATTCTTAAGCCTTAGGATCAGAAGTTCTAGGCCAGCATCACTTAAAAACTTGATTCCTAAATCACCAATATTATGTGGGCCCAAATTTGAAAAGGAAAAAAAATGGAAAGAGCTATTTCTCAGTTTGCAGAGTACTTGCTTAGAATGTACTAGGCCCTGGGTTCAATCTTCAGCATCACAGATAATCAGGTGTGGTGTCACATGCCTGTAATTCCAGTACTCAGGAGATACAGACAGATACTATAGGTCATACTTAATGACAGATTGAGTAGGAGACCAGCCTGGGATACAGGAGAATGTTTCTCAAATTAATAATAATAATAGTTGTGGTAGTAGTAGTAGTACTAGTAGTAGTAGTAGTAGTAGTAGTAGTAGTCATAGTAATCTTGAGGAACTCAGTTAGGAGTTTGAGGTTGGTATCCACCTTGCCTCTTCACTTAGAGTAGAGCACAATCTCTTAAATGTCAAACATGGTTTCTTCTTTTAGGCACGTGTTACTTTCTATGTAGTTGATGCCTATGTTTAGATTATTGATGGTTTCCTACACCAATGAGACAATAAATCAAAAGGAAATAAAAATTTCCTAAAATAAAAATATTAGAAGTATCTAATACCATGTGGCAGGAGAGCGTAGTATAGTCACCAACAGGGGACTGCAAGCAATAAAACCCGAGAATTCAAGGAGATTCTAGTAGGTAAAGCCTGTCTGAGACATCTGCCTTCTAGAGAGCATGGTGTGGTGGGAAAGAGAAGAGAAGAGTTTGGGCCAGGAAAGAAACCCTTCTCATTGGATAATACACAGACTCATTAATCAAAGTAATTATTATGAGGACCAATGACATGAAAGACTGAAGCAGGAACATCACAAATTCAAACTAAACCAGGACAATGTAATGCAACCCTGACTCAAAACCACACAACCAGACAAAAACCAAAATCCAAACAAACAAAGACCCCTGCCATGGCCCTGTGGGATTCTTGTGTCATCATTTTCTCTGTGCCCCACATCTACTTATCCCAACCCAATAGCCTGTAGAGATTGAGGGCATAATATTGTTTGAGGGTACTTGGTCCATGTTTATGCCATCCCATAAGTGCACTTTCACTATTGACTCTCACGGTATTTATCCAGAGGTTGGGTTGTGGAATGAAAACTGTAAACTAACCACTATAACCTGCCACTAAGCTCTGAAATCATCATATGGAGAAATATTCTTCCTTAGGAATGCCCGGCCTTAGCTGGGCTTGTGGAAAGCAGCTTTTCTGATCTTCAATTAGCCAGTCTACCTTTCGCTGCCGGGCTTTTACATTTTTCTCTTTTTGTAGAAGTTTTCTTTACCTCTTACTCTGCTTCTGGCTGTGTGGCTGGATGGGTAGGGGGCTGCTCCCCAGCATCGTCCTCTCTTTCTTCTTTTCTCACTCCTTTCTCTTCTCTTATTCTCCTTCTATTTGTTTTCTCTGACTGGCAACCGCATCTATATCTCTCCTGCCTAGCTATTGGCCATTCAGTTCTGTATTAGGGCAATCAGGTGTTTTAGACAGGCAAAGTAACACAGACTCACTGTGTTAAACAAATGCAACACACCTTTGCATCATTCAACAAATATTCCACAGCATAAACAAATGTAACATATCCTCAACTAATATTCCACAGCAGTTTTTCTCTTGTGATGGGTTCTTTATTAAATACCAAAGCCATCCATTATATTCCTTTATTTCTTCTGAAAGTGCCATCATACCATTTATATTATTATACTCTTGTAAGAATTTGAAACATTATTCGAATAGCCAGGCATTTGGTCAATATTCAGCCTGGGTCAAATATTCAATTTCAGAGAAAAGGAAGAGGAAAAGGTAGTTATAAATATCAACTCATATTGTACTGGATCGGGTGGTGCAAGCTTTTAATGCCAGCACTCCTCGGGCAGAGGCAGGTGGACGTCTTTGAGTTTGAGGCCTACATATGAGTGAGTACCAGTAAAGCCAAGAGGACATAGTGTGAGCATGTCTCAACAAAACAAACTACAAAAACTAGAAACTATGGAGTAACATTATTAGAAATGTGGGCTATGTCTCTGTCCCCCCTTTTATTTTTTTCTTTTATGATTTTTATGAAGAATTTTTCTATTCATTTTACATACCAACCACAGATCAGCCCTCCTCACTCTCCCCCAACCACAGCCTTCCCCCCCAAAGCACCCCTCATTCCCACCCCCTCCATTCTAAGCTCTCCCATGGGGATTCAGCAGAGCATGGTACATTCAGTTGAGGCAGGTCCAAGGCCCTCCCCTCTGAACCAAGGAAGCAAAAGGTGTCACACCTTAGGCACATGGCTCCAAAAAGCCCACCCATGCCCCAGGAATGGATCCTGATCCCACTACCTGGGTCCCACCCCACCCCCCAAATAGCTCAATCTAAACAACTGTCTCCAGTAACCAGAGGCCTAGTCTAGGCCAGTGATCGCTCCACAGTGAACCCTGTTTTAGACATGCACTCCAATACAGTGTCTGTAAAGAAAGAAACAACCAATTTTTTCCATTATAATAGTATTTTATTATTTCATAGCAATAAAAGAGATAACAGTACAGTAGGAAATATTTACAAAAACACTAATGTGCTGGATTAAAGGTTCTCCCTTCAAGGCCACTGGAGAAGAAAGGCTGGACAGGGTTTTGGAAGGTGCCTGGGGGGTACTTATATATGAGGGAACTCTTGGCAACATTCAGGAAACTTAAACATCCATCATCACAATCCAGGAATACCCCAACCCGGCCCAGTGGCCTCTCTATATAGTGCCGGAAGACTGGGCATGTGGTGAGGAGACTGTAATGATTGCCCTCCTTCACACACACAAGAAGAAAGGCACCCTCATAGTCAATCATTCGGTTGGTATTCCTTAACCAGGAATCCCTACAGACCCCTACAGCCCAGTCCCCAGAGCCCTGCAAATCCACCTCCCAGTAATATTTCCCTGAGATGAAGTTCCCGGATCCCCAAGAAGCCAAATAGTATCCAACAGAATCCACAGACGAATCCTTACGGTGATGTCCGAAGCTGAATTTTCTCAAGACATTAAACAGGTTCATCTTGTAATGGAATGTGGTTATATTTTCAAAGAAAATGTGCACCTGGATGTGCTTGAACCTTTCAGTCAGTCCAGTGATGGGTAGGGCACTGAGTTCAGGTTGCATACCCTGGGGCATGCTCAGCTGCATTGACTCACTCCTTCTGACCATGTCATCCAAACCCTGGAGCAGTACCACATATGGCTCCTGGGACATTGCCATCAGCTCCCGATACATATCTCTTAGTTCTTTGCTCTTTTGCACCATCATGGCTTCACTCTTCCTCAGTTTCTCTAAAACACATTGGCCTTCCTTTCTCATGCACTCGATATGTTTCTCTCCCTCTTTACAGAGGAAGGGATGCAGCTCCCTATACTCGGTCCTGATCATTTCTTCCCGCAGAGTCACATAGTCCATCCACAAAGTTCTTGTTCTCTTCTCGGCCTCGATATTCTCTTGATTTTCTTGGATCTTCTCCCATAAAGATGCCATCTGCTTCAGAACTCTTTCCATTTGATGCTCAGCTGCTGCCTCAATGGGACAATGTCTGTGACCTCTGTGCTCATGGGAGTTAGAGCAGAGTTGACAGAGGAAGATCCTGCTCTCAACACACAAGATCCTCTTTGTCTCCTTGTGGGTCCCACACTTATGCTCCTCAGAGCTCAGGTCCTTCATGAGGCTGGCTTGTCTGGCAATGGACACCAGCTTCTTCAGAACAACGTTGGTTCTCATTTCCTTCTGTTGGCATGGTTCCCGACACATAGGGCAGTGGACTATAAGTTGCGTGTCCTCCCAGGAAAGCTGGAGGCAGGCTCGACAGAAGCTGTGGCCACAGCTTATGGTGACTGGCTCTGTAAGGCAGCTCAGGCAGATGAAGCAGGTGAGTTCTTCCTGGAAGGCTTGTGACATGTCTGACTCCATTTTCCCACGGAATAGACTCTGGTCTCAGCAGTGTCTGCTGGGGTCACAACAATGTTAGCTCAGCTCTGTGCAGGGATCCTCAACGTGAGGGCGAGGAGGATCTAGCAGTCTAGGAGCCAGAAGCTATGGAAACACACTCTGTCTGGTCTAGAGGAGAAGGAACCTGCCTGGCCCCTGGAGTGTGCTTATATACACGCTAGAGACCACACCCACTCTAAGTAGCAGTAATCTGATTGGATGGAAGATGGAACTAAATCTATGGCCAACACCCACAAAACAATCCTCCACAATAAGGTTTCCTGAGTCACACATCTTATCTGGGTGTGATAGCTCACACCTGGAATACCAGGGCCCTAGGGAATGGGATGTTGAGGCAGCAGGAGTTTCAGTTCAAGGCCTGCCCGGAATATACACTGAGAACTTGTCTTAACAAAAAAAAACGAAGAGCAATTTTACTACGATATTTCACTGTTTCTAAATATTTTGAGATGTGCTAATATTTTTGGTTTACCTTTTGCAGTGTAACAGTTAATGATATCAATCTGTGATTTTAGCAAATATCAACATTAAAAAATTCCTAATCATTTCTTGAGAATTTACTTCAACTCATTTTCATCATATTTACCTCAACTGCAATTTCTTCAAGATTCATCCCTTTTTCTACCCATTCCCCTTACTGTTCTTTCCTACTTGCATTTCTTTTTTTTTTTTTAAATATATGGGGAAACCAGGGAAGGGAAGGTGGTGGCACATGCCTTTATGCTTAACATTCAGGAGGCAGAGGCAGGCATGTCTCTGAATGTTTCAGGCTATCCTGGACTACAGAGTGCATTCCAAGACAGGCTTCAAAGCTGAACAGAAATCCTGTCTAGAAAAAAATAGAAAAACAAACAAACAAACAAAAAACAGTGATAAGGGAAAAAAATATGTTTAATGAACCAAAAGCCAAGAGGCTATGGTTTGTCTTGTGAGGGAATTTTCTGGAATTTTCCACTGGAATTAGGAAAGCCCACCTAAACTCAGATGTTTTGAGATGTGAGAATTCATCTTGAATCTTAGCTGTACCTTCTGTTGGCAGCCTGTATAAAGGACATGGAAGAAGGAAACTCTTTCGTCTTTGCTATTTCTCTTCTTGCTCTTGATCTCACTGGCAAGGTCATCCCTTCACTGGTGTAGGACCCTACTTTTTGGGTTAACTATTAAGAGGACTGGCAGGTAAAGGACCTTTTCTATTATTTATGTGGCCAGCCAGTTGTAGTCATTGAGATATGTTTTGTATTTAGAGAGCACGAGGAATCATAATGAGTTTGGTAAGATAGATTCCAGAGAGTGTATAAAATGAGGATGAGGAAGACATAAAAATTAAATGTGACTTAAGGAATTCTAGACTAGTGAAGTTGTCCTGCATGGAAAGTTTTTTTTTGCGGTTTGTAGCTAGAAATATGGTTCAGGTAAGGATTATTCCAAACTGAGTTGGGAGGAATCCTAGAGATGAAGTCAGGAAGTGTGATATCATTCATGGTCTGGCTTCACTGTAGCATCTTTCCAGTGTTGGAATTAAAATCCCTCCAGTCGCAGGTGTTACATGATAGGAGACCAAGAGATGGAGCCTACTGTTTCCACTTAGGCAATTTCCTTTGCCTCCAAAGTCATTGCCAGATCCTGGAAAGCCTTAACCCTAGTTGATAGGATCATGGAAGCCATTTAGAAACTGCCTTTGAGAATACCAGGGCCAAAAAGGCAGATGATTTGCTTCATTTAAGTGAGCATTTGGGGTGTGAGCTAAGCTGTTTCAGAGCTCTCTGATCTTCCTCTTTGGGGGTCTGAGGATTAGGAAGTGTGGGTTGTATTTTCACTTTCCTGAATTCTCTGTTTAGCTCTATATCCCATTTTTAACTGAGTTCATTGCTTTCTTGATGTCCAGTTTTTTGACTTCTTTACTTATTTAAGATATTATCCATCTGTAGTGTGTGTAGTGGGCAAAAATCTTTTCCTATTCTGTAAGTTGTTACTTTGTCCTTGGGATGGTGTCCTTTGCCAAACAGATGTTTTCAATTCCATGAGGTTCCATTTATTATTTGTTGCTTTTAGGGACTGTACTATTGGTGTTCTGTTTAGAAGTCCTTTCCCGTGTCTAGGAGTTCAAGAATATTCTCCACTTTCTCTTTGATTAGGTTCAGTATATGTGGTTTTTGGTTGATGTGTTTGATCCACATGCAGTTGACTTTTATGCAAGGTCATAGGTATGGATCTATTTTCAGTGTTCTGTGTTTTGAGGACATTATCAATGTTTCAGATAGAAACAATTACAGTATGATCCTAGAAAAATACGGTGGTCCACCTGCACTGGAATGCTGACATAATCCTACTTAAACCCAGATTTTTGTTGTTGTTGTTGTTGTTTGTTTGTTTGTTGTTTTGTGGTTTTGTTTTGATTTTTTTTTGTTTTTTCTTTTCTTTTCTATTTTTCTCTTTTTTTTTCAATACAGGTTTTCTCTGAATAACAGCTCTGGCTGTCCTGGAACTCACTTTGCAGACCCTACTGACCTAGAACTCAGTGACATTCTCCTACCTCCCGAGAGTTGGGACTGAAGGATCGTGCCACCAAATCATGGCCTAAACATAGGGTTTTTAAGTACACATGTGGATAACAGGCAAGCTGCTTGCCTGTTTTTATCAATGGCAGAGGATCAAAACCTTGACTTTAAATAATTGATCTATTCCATTGAGTTTACCAGGAGATTTTTTTTCTGCATCTTATTTTTTGGAACATCATTGCCTTTCCTTTATGATTTCTTACTCTTCTGATTTTTTACAGAAAATATTAATCCCCAAGTAAAATGGGTCTAATATGAGTTTCTGTTTCTTCCTCATTGAAATCCTGCCTTAGATGCCAGACACTCACTCTCCCAGCAGACTTTCATCCTCCAGCCCCAAAGCATTAAATTCTTAAGCCTTAGGATCAGAAGTTCTAGGCCAGCATCACTTAAAAACTTGATTCCTAAATCACCAATATTATGTGCGCCCAAATTTGAAAAGGAAAAAAAAATGGAAAGAGCTATTTCTCAGTTTGCAGAGTACTTGCTTAGAATGTACTAGGCCCTGGGTTCAATCTTCAGCATCACAGATAATCAGGTGTGGTGTCACATGCCTGTAATTCCAGTACTCAGGAGATACAGACAGATACTATAGGTCATACTTAATGACAGATTGAGTAGGAGACCAGCCTGGGATACAGGAGAATGTTTCTCAAATTAATAATAATAATAGTTGTGGTAGTAGTAGTAGTACTAGCACTAGTAGTAGTAGTAGTTGTAGTAGTAGTAGTAGTAGTAGTCATAGTAATCTTGAGGAACTCAGTTAGGAGTTTGAGGTTGGTATCCACCTTGCCTCTTCACTTAGAGTAGAGCACAATCTCTTAAATGTCAAACATGGTTTCTTCTTTTAGGCACGTGTTACTTTCTATGTAGTTGATGCCTATGTTTAGATTATTGATGGTTTCCTACACCAATGAGACAATAAATCAAAAGGAAATAAAAATTTCCTAAAATAAAAATATTAGAAGTATCTAATACCATGTGGCAGGAGAGCGTAGTATAGTCACCAACAGGGGACTGCAAGCAATAAAACCCGAGAATTCAAGGAGACTCTAGTAGGTAAAGCCTGTCTGAGACATCTGCCTTCTAGAGAGCATGGTGTGGTGGGAAAGAGAAGAGAAGAGTTTGGGCCAGGAAAGAAACCCTTCTCATTGGATAATACACAGACTCATTAATCAAAGTAATTATTATGAGGACCAATGACATGAAAGACTGAAGCAGGAACATCACAAATTCAAACTAAACCAGGACAATGTAATGCAACCCTGACTCAAAACCACACAACCAGACAAAAACCAAAATCCAAACAAACAAAGACCCCTGCCATGGCCCTGTGGGATTCTTGTGTCATCATTTTCTCTGTGCCCCACATCTACTTATCCCAACCCAATAGCCTGTAGAGATTGAGGGCATAATATTGTTTGAGGGTACTTGGTCCATGTTTATGCCATCCCATAAGTGCACTTTCACTATTGACTCTCACGGTATTTATCCAGAGGTTGGGTTGTGGAATGAAAACTGTAAACTAACCACTATAACCTGCCACTAAGCTCTGAAATCATCATATGGAGAAATATTCTTCCTTAGGAATGCCCGGCCTTAGCTGGGCTTGTGGAAAGCAGCTTTTCTGATCTTCAATTAGCCAGTCTACCTTTCGCTGCCGGGCTTTTACATTTTTCTCTTTTTGTAGAAGTTTTCTTTACCTCTTACTCTGCTTCTGGCTGTGTGGCTGGATGGGTAGGGGGCTGCTCCCCAGCATCGTCCTCTCTTTCTTCTTTTCTCACTCCTTTCTCTTCTCTTATTCTCCTTCTATTTATTTTCTCTGACTGGCAACCGCATCTATATCTCTCCTGCCTAGCTATTGGCCATTCAGTTCTGTATTAGGGCAATCAGGTGTTTTAGACAGGCAAAGTAACACAGACTCACTGTGTTAAACAAATGCAACACACCTTTGCATCATTCAACAAATATTCCACAGCATAAACAAATGTAACATATCCTCAACTAATATTCCACAGCAGTTTTTCTCTTGTGATGGGTTCTTTATTAAATACCAAAGTCATCCATTATATTCCTTTATTTCTTCTGAAAGTGCCATCATACCATTTATATTATTATACTCTTGTAAGAATTTGAAACATTATTCGAATAGCCAGGCATTTGGTCAATATTCAGCCTGGGTCAAATATTCAATTTCAGAGAAAAGGAAGAGGAAAAGGTAGCTATAAATATCAACTCATATTGTACTGGATCGGGTGGTGCAAGCTTTTAATGCCAGCACTCCTCGGGCAGAGGCAGGTGGACGTCTTTGAGTTTGAGGCCTACATATGAGTGAGTACCAGTAAAGCCAAGAGGACATAGTGTGAGCATGTCTCAACAAAACAAACTACAAAAACTAGAAACTATGGAGTAACATTATTAGAAATGTGGGCTATGTCTCTGTCCCCCCTTTTATTTTTTTCTTTTATGATTTTTATGAAGAATTTTTCTATTCATTTTACATACCAACCACAGATCAGCCCTCCTCACTCTCCCCCAACCACAGCCTTCCCCCCCAAAGCACCCCTCATTCCCACCCCCTCCATTCTAAGCTCTCCCATGGGGATTCAGCAGAGCATGGTACATTCAGTTGAGGCAGGTCCAAGGCCCTCCCCTCTGAACCAAGGAAGCAAAAGGTGTCACACCTTAGGCACATGGCTCCAAAAACCCCACCCATGCCCCAGGAATGGATCCTGATCCCACTACCTGGGTCCCACCCCACCCCCCAAATAGCTCAATCTAAACAACTGTCTCCAGTAACCAGAGGCCTAGTCTAGGCCAGTGATCGCTCCACAGTGAACCCTGTTTTAGACATGCACTCCAATACAGTGTCTGTAAAGAAAGAAACAACCAATTTTTTCCATTATAATAGTATTTTATTATTTCATAGCAATAAAAGAGATAACAGTACAGTAGGAAATATTTACAAAAACACTAATGTGCTGGATTAAAGGTTCTCCCTTCAAGGCCACTGGAGAAGAAAGGCTGGACAGGGTTTTGGAAGGTGCCTGGGGGGTACTTATATATGAGGGAACTCTTGGCAACATTCAGGAAACTTAAACATCCATCATCACAATCCAGGAATACCCCAACCCGGCCCAGTGGCCTCTCTATATAGTGCCAGAAGACTGGGCATGTGGTGAGGAGACTGTAATGATTGCCCTCCTTCACACACACAAGAAGAAAGGCACCCTCATAGTCAATCATTCGGTTGGTATTCCTTAACCAGGAATCCCTACAGACCCCTACAGCCCAGTCCCCAGAGCCCTGCAAATCCACCTCCCAGTAATATTTCCCTGAGATGAAGTTCCCGGATCCCCAAGAAGCCAAATAGTATCCAACAGAATCCACAGACGAATCCTTACGGTGATGTCCGAAGCTGAATTTTCTCAAGACATTAAACAGGTTCATCTTGTAATGGAATGTGGTTATATTTTCAAAGAAAATGTGCACCTGGATGTGCTTGAACCTTTCAGTCAGTCCAGTGATGGGTAGGGCACTGAGTTCAGGTTGCATACCCTGGGGCATGCTCAGCTGCATTGACTCACTCCTTCTGACCATGTCATCCAAACCCTGGAGCAGTACCACATATGGCTCCTGGGACATTGCCATCAGCTCCCGATACATATCTCTTAGTTCTTTGCTCTTTTGCACCATCATGGCTTCACTCTTCCTCAGTTTCTCTAAAACACATTGGCCTTCCTTTTTCATGCACTCGATATGTTTCTCTCCCTCTTTACAGAGGAAGGGATGCAGCTCCCTATACTCGGTCCTGATCATTTCTTCCCGCAGAGTCACATAGTCCATCCACAAAGTTCTTGTTCTCTTCTCGGCCTCGATATTCTCTTGATTTTCTTGGATCTTCTCCCATAAAGATGCCATCTGCTTCAGAACTCTTTCCATTTGATGCTCAGCTGCTGCCTCAATGGGACAATGTCTGTGACCTCTGTGCTCATGGGAGTTAGAACAGAGTTGACAGAGGAAGATCCTGCTCTCAACACACAAGATCCTCTTTGTCTCCTTGTGGGTCCCACACTCATGCTCCTCAGAGCTCAGGTGCTTCATGAGGCTGGCTTGTCTGGCAATGGACACCAGCTTCTTCAGAACAACGTTGGTTCTCATTTCCTTCTGTTGGCATGGTTCCCGACACATAGGGCAGTGGACTACAAGTTGCGTGTCCTCCCAGGAAAGCTGGAGGCAGGCTCGACAGAAGCTGTGGCCACAGCTTATGGTGACTGGCTCTGTAAGGCAGCTCAGGCAGATGAAGCAGGTGAGTTCTTCCTGGAAGGCTTGTGACATGTCTGACTCCATTTTCCCACGGAATAGACTCTGGTCTCAGCAGTGTCTGCTGGGGTCACAACAATGTTAGCTCAGCTCTGTGCAGTGATCCTCAACGTGAGGGCGAGGAGGATCTAGCAGTCTAGGAGCCAGAAGCTATGGAAACACACTCTGTCTGGTCTAGAGGAGAAGGAACCTGCCTGGCCCCTGGAGTGTGCTTATATACACGCTAGAGACCACACCCACTCTAAGTAGCAGTAATCTGATTGGATGGAAGATGGAACTAAATCTATGGCCAACACCCACAAAACAATCCTCCACAATAAGGTTTCCTGAGTCACACATCTTATCTGGGTGTGATAGCTCACACCTGGAATACCAGGGCCCTAGGGAATGGGATGTTGAGGCAGCAGGAGTTTTAGTTCAAGGCCTGCCCGGAATATACACTGAGAACTTGTCTTAACAAAAAAAAACGAAGAGCAATTTTACTACGATATTTCACTGTTTCTAAATATTTTGAGATGTGCTAATATTTTTGGTTTACCTTTTGCAGTGTAACAGTTAATGATATCAATCTGTGATTTTAGCAAATATCAACATTAAAAAATTCCTAATCATTCCTTGAGAATTTACTTCAACTCATTTTCATCATATTTACCTCAACTGCAATTTCTTCAAGATTCATCCCTTTTTCTACCCATTCCCCTTACTGTTCTTTCCTACTTGCATTTCTTTTTTTTTTTTTTAAATATATGGGGAAACCAGGGAAGGGATGGTGGTGGCACATGCCTTTATGCTTAACAATCAGGAGGCAGAGGCAGGCATGTCTCTGAATGTTTCAGGCTATCCTGGACTACAGAGTGCATTCCAAGACAGGCTTCAAAGCTGAACAGAAATCCTGTCTAGAAAAAAATAGAAAAACAAACAAACAAACAAAAAACAGTGATAAGGGAAAAAAATATGTTTAATGAACCAAAAGCCAAGAGGCTATGGTTTGTCTTGTGAGGGAATTTTCTGGACTGAATCACTGGAATTAGGAAAGCCCACCTAAACTCAGATGTTTTGAGACGTGAGAATTCATCTTGAATCTTAGCTGTACCTTCTGTTGGCAGCCTGTATAAAGGACATGGAAGAAGGAAACTCTTTCGTCTTTGCTATTTCTCTTCTTGCTCTTGTTCTCACTGGCAAGGTCATCCCTTCACTGGTGTAGGACCCTACTTTTTGGGTTAACTATTAAGAGGACTGGCAGGTAAAAGACCTTTTCTATTATTTATGTGGCCAGCCAGTTGTAGTCATTGAGATATGTTTAGTATTTAGAGAGCACGAGGAATCATAATGAGTTTGGTAAGATAGATTCCAGAGAGTGTATAAAATGAGGATGAGGAAGACATAAAAATTAAATGTGACTTAAGGAATCCTAGACTAGTGAAGTTGTCCTGCATGGAAAGTTTTTTTTTTTTTGCGGTTTGTAGCTAGAAATATGGTTCAGGTAAGGATTATTCCAAACTGAGTTGGGAGGAATCCTAGAGATGAAGTCAGGAAGTGTGATATCATTCATGGTCTGGCTTCACTGTAGCATCTTTCCAGTGTTGGAATTAAAATCCCTCCAGTCGCAGGTGTTACATGATAGGAGACCAAGAGATGGAGCCTACTGTTTCCACTTAGGCAATTTCCTTTGCCTCCAAAGTCATTGCCAGATCCTGGAAAGCCTTAACCCTAGTTGATAGGATCATGGAAGCCATTTAGAAACTGCCTTTGAGAATACCAGGGCCAAAAAGGCAGATGATTTGCTTCATTTAAGTGAGCATTTGGGGTGTGAGCTAAGCTGTTTCAGAGCTCTCTGATCTTCCTCTTTGGGGGTCTGAGGATTAGGAAGTGTGGGTTGTATTTTCACTTTCCTGAATTCTCTGTTTAGCTCTATATCCCATTTTTAACTGAGTTCATTGCTTTCTTGATGTCCAGTTTTTTGACTTCTTTACTTATTTAAGATATTATCCATCTGTAGTGTGTGTAGTGGGCAAAAATCTTTTCCTATTCTGTAAGTTGTTACTTTGTCCTTGGGATGGTGTCCTTTGCCAAACAGATGTTTTCAATTCCATGAGGTTCCATTTATTATTTGTTGCTTTTAGGGACTGTACTATTGGTGTTCTGTTTAGAAGTCCTTTCCCGTGTCTAGGAGTTCAAGAATATTCTCCACTTTCTCTTTGATTAGGTTCAGTATATGTGGTTTTTGGTTGATGTGTTTGATCCACATGCAGTTGACTTTTATGCAAGGTCATAGGTATGGATCTATTTTCAGTGTTCTGTGTTTTGAGGACATTATCAATGTTTCAGATAGAAACAATTACAGTATGATCCTAGAAAAATACGGTGGTCCACCTGCACTGGAATGCTGACATAATCCTACTTAAACCCAGATTTTTGTTGTTGTTGTTGTTGTTTGTTTGTTTGTTGTTTTGTGGTTTTGTTTTGATTTTTTTTTGTTTTTTCTTTTCTTTTCTATTTTTCTCTTCTTTTTCAATACAGGTTTTCTCTGAATAACAGCTCTGGCTGTCCTGGAACTCACTTTGCAGACCCTACTGACCTGGAACTCAGTGACATTCTCCTACCTCCCGAGAGTTGGGACTGAAGGATCGTGCCACCAAATCATGGCCTAAACATAGGGTTTTTAAGTACACATGTGGATAACAGGCAAGCTGCTTGCCTGTTTTTATCAATGGCAGAGGATCAAAACCTTGACTTTAAATAATTGATCTATTCCATTGAGTTTACCAGGAGATTTTTTTTCTGCATCTTATTTTTTGGAACATCATTGCCTTTTCTTTATGATTTCTTACTCTTCTGATTTTTTACAGAAAATATTAATCCCCAAGTAAAATGGGTCCAATATGAGTTTCTGTTTCTTCCTCATTGAAATCCTGCCTTAGATGCCAGACACTCACTCTCCCAGCAGACTTTCATCCTCCAGCCCCAAAGCATTAAATTCTTAAGCCTTAGGATCAGAAGTTCTAGGCCAGCATCACTTAAAAACTTGATTCCTAAATCACCAATATTATGTGGGCCCAAATTTGAAAAGGAAAAAAAATGGAAAGAGCTATTTCTCAGTTTGCAGAGTACTTGCTTAGAATGTACTAGGCCCTGGGTTCAATCTTCAGCATCACAGATAATCAGGTGTGGTGTCACATGCCTGTAATTCCAGTACTCAGGAGATACAGACAGATACTATAGGTCATACTTAATGACAGATTGAGTAGGAGACCAGCCTGGGATACAGGAGAATGTTTCTCAAATTAATAATAATAATAGTTGTGGTAGTAGTAGTAGTAGTAGTAGTAGTAGTAGTAGTAGTCATAGTAATCTTGAGGAACTCAGTTAGGAGTTTGAGGTTGGTATCCACCTTGCCTCTTCACTTAGAGTAGAGCACAATCTCTTAAATGTCAAACATGGTTTCTTCTTTTAGGCACGTGTTACTTTCTATGTAGTTGATGCCTATGTTTAGATTATTGATGGTTTCCTACACCAATGAGACAATAAATCAAAAGGAAATAAAAATTTCCTAAAATAAAAATATTAGAAGTATCTAATACCATGTGGCAGGAGAGCGTAGTATAGTCACCAACAGGGGACTGCAAGCAATAAAACCCGAGAATTCAAGGAGACTCTAGTAGGTAAGGCCTGTCTGAGAAATCTGCCTTCTAGAGAGCATGGTGTGGTGGGAAAGAGAAGAGAAGAGTTTGGGCCAGGAAAGAAACCCTTCTCATTGGATAATACACAGACTCATTAATCAAAGTAATTATTATGAGGACCAATGACATGAAAGACTGAAGCAGGAACATCACAAATTCAAACTAAACCAGGACAATGTAATGCAACCCTGACTCAAAACCACACAACCAGACAAAAACCAAAATCCAAACAAACAAAGACCCCTGCCATGGCCCTGTGGGATTCTTGTGTCATCATTTTCTCTGTGCCCCACATCTACTTATCCCAACCCAATAGCCTGTAGAGATTGAGGGCATAATATTGTTTGAGGGTACTTGGTCCATGTTTATGCCATCCCATAAGTGCACTTTCACTATTGACTCTCACGGTATTTATCCAGAGGTTGGGTTGTGGAATGAAAACTGTAAACTAACCACTATAACCTGCCACTAAGCTCTGAAATCATCATATGGAGAAATATTCTTCCTTAGGAATGCCCGGCCTTAGCTGGGCTTGTGGAAAGCAGCTTTTCTGATCTTCAATTAGCCAGTCTACCTTTCGCTGCCGGGCTTTTACATTTTTCTCTTTTTGTAGAAGTTTTCTTTACCTCTTACTCTGCTTCTGGCTGTGTGGCTGGATGGGTAGGGGGCTGCTCCCCAGCATCGTCCTCTCTTTCTTCTTTTCTCACTCCTTTCTCTTCTCTTATTCTCCTTCTATTTATTTTCTCTGACTGGCAACCGCATCTATATCTCTCCTGCCTAGCTATTGGCCATTCAGTTCTGTATTAGGGCAATCAGGTGTTTTAGACAGGCAAAGTAACACAGACTCACTGTGTTAAACAAATGCAACACACCTTTGCATCATTCAACAAATATTCCACAGCATAAACAAATGTAACATATCCTCAACTAATATTCCACAGCAGTTTTTCTCTTGTGATGGGTTCTTTATTAAATACCAAAGTCATCCATTATATTCCTTTATTTCTTCTGAAAGTGCCATCATACCATTTATATTATTATACTCTTGTAAGAATTTGAAACATTATTCGAATAGCCAGGCATTTGGTCAATATTCAGCCTGGGTCAAATATTCAATTTCAGAGAAAAGGAAGAGGAAAAGGTAGTTATAAATATCAACTCATATTGTACTGGATCGGGTGGTGCAAGCTTTTAATGCCAGCACTCCTCGGGCAGAGGCAGGTGGACGTCTTTGAGTTTGAGGCCTACATATGAGTGAGTACCAGTAAAGCCAAGAGGACATAGTGTGAGCATGTCTCAACAAAACAAACTACAAAAACTAGAAACTATGGAGTAACATTATTAGAAATGTGGGCTATGTCTCTGTCCCCCCTTTTATTTTTTTCTTTTATGATTTTTATGAAGAATTTTTCTATTCATTTTACATACCAACCACAGATCAGCCCTCCTCACTCTCCCCCAACCACAGCCTTCCCCCCCAAAGCACCCCTCATTCCCACCCCCTCCATTTTAAGCTCTCCCATGGGGATTCAGCAGAGCATGGTACATTCAGTTGAGGCAGGTCCAAGGCCCTCCCCTCTGAACCAAGGAAGCAAAAGGTGTCACACCTTAGGCACATGGCTCCAAAAAGCCCACCCATGCCCCAGGAATGGATCCTGATCCCACTACCTGGGTCCCACCCCACCCCCCAAATAGCTCAATCTAAACAACTGTCTCCAGTAACCAGAGGCCTAGTCTAGGCCAGTGATCGCTCCACAGTGAACCCTGTTTTAGACATGCACTCCAATACAGTGTCTGTAAAGAAAGAAACAACCAATTTTTTCCATTATAATAGTATTTTATTATTTCATAGCAATAAAAGAGATAACAGTACAGTAGGAAATATTTACAAAAACACTAATGTGCTGGATTAAAGGTTCTCCCTTCAAGGCCACTGGAGAAGAAAGGCTGGACAGGGTTTTGGAAGGTGCCTGGGGGGTACTTATATATGAGGGAACTCTTGGCAACATTCAGGAAACTTAAACATCCATCATCACAATCCAGGAATACCCCAACCCGGCCCAGTGGCCTCTCTATATAGTGCCAGAAGACTGGGCATGTGGTGAGGAGACTGTAATGATTGCCCTCCTTCACACACACAAGAAGAAAGGCACCCTCATAGTCAATCATTCGGTTGGTATTCCTTAACCAGGAATCCCTACAGACCCCTACAGCCCAGTCCCCAGAGCCCTGCAAATCCACCTCCCAGTAATATTTCCCTGAGATGAAGTTCCCGGATCCCCAAGAAGCCAAATAGTATCCAACAGAATCCACAGACGAATCCTTACGGTGATGTCCGAAGCTGAATTTTCTCAAGACATTAAACAGGTTCATCTTGTAATGGAATGTGGTTATATTTTCAAAGAAAATGTGCACCTGGATGTGCTTGAACCTTTCAGTCAGTCCAGTGATGGGTAGGGCACTGAGTTCAGGTTGCATACCCTGGGGCATGCTCAGCTGCATTGACTCACTCCTTCTGACCATGTCATCCAAACCCTGGAGCAGTACCACATATGGCTCCTGGGACATTGCCATCAGCTCCCGATACATATCTCTTAGTTCTTTGCTCTTTTGCACCATCATGGCTTCACTCTTCCTCAGTTTCTCTAAAACACATTGGCCTTCCTTTCTCATGCACTCGATATGTTTCTCTCCCTCTTTACAGAGGAAGGGATGCAGCTCCCTATACTCGGTCCTGATCATTTCTTCCCGCAGAGTCACATAGTCCATCCACAAAGTTCTTGTTCTCTTCTCGGCCTCGATATTCTCTTGATTTTCTTGGATCTTCTCCCATAAAGATGCCATCTGCTTCAGAACTCTTTCCATTTGATGCTCAGCTGCTGCCTCAATGGGACAATGTCTGTGACCTCTGTGCTCATGGGAGTTAGAGCAGAGTTGACAGAGGAAGATCCTGCTCTCAACACACAAGATCCTCTTTGTCTCCTTGTGGGTCCCACACTTATGCTCCTCAGAGCTCAGGTCCTTCATGAGGCTGGCTTGTCTGGCAATGGACACCAGCTTCTTCAGAACAACGTTGGTTCTCATTTCCTTCTGTTGGCATGGTTCCCGACACATAGGGCAGTGGACTACAAGTTGCGTGTCCTCCCAGGAAAGCTGGAGGCAGGCTCGACAGAAGCTGTGGCCACAGCTTATGGTGACTGGCTCTGTAAGGCAGCTCAGGCAGATGAAGCAGGTGAGTTCTTCCTGGAAGGCTTGTGACATGTCTGACTCCATTTTCCCACGGAATAGACTCTGGTCTCAGCAGTGTCTGCTGGGGTCACAACAATGTTAGCTCAGCTCTGTGCAGTGATCCTCAACGTGAGGGCGAGGAGGATCTAGCAGTCTAGGAGCCAGAAGCTATGGAAACACACTCTGTCTGGTCTAGAGGAGAAGGAACCTGCCTGGCCCCTGGAGTGTGCTTATATACACGCTAGAGACCACACCCACTCTAAGTAGCAGTAATCTGATTGGATGGAACATGGAACTAAATCTATGGCCAACACCCACAAAACAATCCTCCACAATAAGGTTTCCTGAGTCACACATCTTATCTGGGTGTGATAGCTCACACCTGGAATACCAGGGCCCTAGGGAATGGGATGTTGAGGCAGCAGGAGTTTCAGTTCAAGGCCTGCCCGGAATATACACTGAGAACTTGTCTTAACAAAAAAAAAGAAGAGCTATTTTACTACGATATTTCACTGTTTCTAAATATTTTGAGATGTGCTAATATTTTTGGTTTACCTTTTGCAGTGTAACAGTTAATGATATCAATCTGTGATTTTAGCAAATATCAACATTAAAAAATTCCTAATCATTCCTTGAGAATTTACTTCAACTCATTTTCATCATATTTACCTCAACTGCAATTTCTTCAAGATTCATCCCTTTTTCTACCCATTCCCCTTACTGTTCTTCCCTATTTGCATTTCTTTTTTTTTTTTTAAATATATGGGGAAACCAGGGAAGGTATGGTGGTGGCACATGCCTTTATGCTTAACAATCAGGAGGCAGAGGTAGGCATGTCTCTGAATGTTTCAGGCTATCCTGGACTACAGAGTGCATTCCAAGACAGGCTTCAAAGCTGAACAGAAATCCTGTCTAGAAAAAAATAGAAAAACAAACAAACAAACAAAAAACAGTGATAAGGGAAAAAAATATGTTTAATGAACCAAAAGCCAAGAGGCTATGGTTTGTCTTGTGAGGGAATTTTCTGGACTGAATCACTGGAATTAGGAAAGCCCACCTAAACTCAGATGTTTTGAGACGTGAGAATTCATCTTGAATCTTAGCTGTACCTTCTGTTGGCAGCCTGTATAAAGGACATGGAAGAAGGAAACTCTTTCGTCTTTGCTATTTCTCTTCTTGCTCTTGTTCTCACTGGCAAGGTCATCCCTTCACTGGTGTAGGACCCTACTTTTTGGGTTAACTATTAAGAGGACTGGCAGGTAAAGGACCTTTTCTATTATTTATGTGGCCAGCCAGTTGTAGTCATTGAGATATGTTTAGTATTTAGAGAGCACGAGGAATCATAATGAGTTTGGTAAGATAGATTCCAGAGAGTGTATAAAATGAGGATGAGGAAGACATAAAAATTAAATGTGACTTAAGGAATCCTAGACTAGTGAAGTTGTCCTGCATGGAAAGTTTTTTTTTTTTTGCGGTTTGTAGCTAGAAATATGGTTCAGGTAAGGATTATTCCAAACTGAGTTGGGAGGAATCCTAGAGATGAAGTCAGGAAGTGTGATATCATTCATGGTCTGGCTTCACTGTAGCATCTTTCCAGTGTTGGAATTAAAATCCCTCCAGTCGCAGGTGTTACATGATAGGAGACCAAGAGATGGAGCCTACTGTTTCCACTTAGGCAATTTCCTTTGCCTCCAAAGTCATTGCCAGATCCTGGAAAGCCTTAACCCTAGTTGATAGGATCATGGAAGCCATTTAGAAACTGCCTTTGAGAATACCAGGGCCAAAAAGGCAGATGATTTGCTTCATTTAAGTGAGCATTTGGGGTGTGAGCTAAGCTGTTTCAGAGCTCTCTGATCTTCCTCTTTGGGGGTCTGAGGATTAGGAAGTGTGGGTTGTATTTTCACTTTCCTGAATTCTCTGTTTAGCTCTATATCCCATTTTTAACTGAGTTCATTGCTTTCTTGATGTCCAGTTTTTTGACTTCTTTACTTATTTAAGATATTATCCATCTGTAGTGTGTGTAGTGGGCAAAAATCTTTTCCTATTCTGTAAGTTGTTACTTTGTCCTTGGGATGGTGTCCTTTGCCAAACAGATGTTTTCAATTCCATGAGGTTCCATTTATTATTTGTTGCTTTTAGGGACTGTACTATTGGTGTTCTGTTTAGAAGTCCTTTCCCGTGTCTAGGAGTTCAAGAATATTCTCCACTTTCTCTTTGATTAGGTTCAGTATATGTGGTTTTTGGTTGATGTGTTTGATCCACATGCAGTTGACTTTTATGCAAGGTCATAGGTATGGATCTATTTTCAGTGTTCTGTGTTTTGAGGACATTATCAATGTTTCAGATAGAAACAATTACAGTATGATCCTAGAAAAATACGGTGGTCCACCTGCACTGGAATGCTGACATAATCCTACTTAAACCCAGATTTTTGTTGTTGTTGTTGTTGTTTGTTTGTTTGTTGTTTTGTGGTTTTGTTTTGATTTTTTTTGTTTTTTCTTTTCTTTTCTATTTTTCTCTTCTTTTTCAATACAGGTTTTCTCTGAATAACAGCTCTGGCTGTCCTGGAACTCACTTTGCAGACCCTACTGACCTGGAACTCAGTGACATTCTCCTACCTCCCGAGAGTTGGGACTGAAGGATCGTGCCACCAAATCATGGCCTAAACATAGGGTTTTTAAGTACACATGTGGATAACAGGCAAGCTGCTTGCCTGTTTTTATCAATGGCAGAGGATCAAAACCTTGACTTTAAATAATTGATCTATTCCATTGAGTTTACCAGGAGATTTTTTTTCTGCATCTTATTTTTTGGAACATCATTGCCTTTTCTTTATGATTTCTTACTCTTCTGATTTTTTACAGAAAATATTAATCCCCAAGTAAAATGGGTCCAATATGAGTTTCTGTTTCTTCCTCATTGAAATCCTGCCTTAGATGCCAGACACTCACTCTCCCAGCAGACTTTCATCCTCCAGCCCCAAAGCATTAAATTCTTAAGCCTTAGGATCAGAAGTTCTAGGCCAGCATCACTTAAAAACTTGATTCCTAAATCACCAATATTATGTGGGCCCAAATTTGAAAAGGAAAAAAAATGGAAAGAGCTATTTCTCAGTTTGCAGAGTACTTGCTTAGAATGTACTAGGCCCTGGGTTCAATCTTCAGCATCACAGATAATCAGGTGTGGTGTCACATGCCTGTAATTCCAGTACTCAGGAGATACAGACAGATACTATAGGTCATACTTAATGACAGATTGAGTAGGAGACCAGCCTGGGATACAGGAGAATGTTTCTCAAATTAATAATAATAATAGTTGTGGTAGTAGTAGTAGTAGTAGTAGTAGTAGTAGTAGTCATAGTAATCTTGAGGAACTCAGTTAGGAGTTTGAGGTTGGTATCCACCTTGCCTCTTCACTTAGAGTAGAGCACAATCTCTTAAATGTCAAACATGGTTTCTTCTTTTAGGCACGTGTTACTTTCTATGTAGTTGATGCCTATGTTTAGATTATTGATGGTTTCCTACACCAATGAGACAATAAATCAAAAGGAAATAAAAATTTCCTAAAATAAAAATATTAGAAGTATCTAATACCATGTGGCAGGAGAGCGTAGTATAGTCACCAACAGGGGACTGCAAGCAATAAAACCCGAGAATTCAAGGAGACTCTAGTAGGTAAGGCCTGTCTGAGAAATCTGCCTTCTAGAGAGCATGGTGTGGTGGGAAAGAGAAGAGAAGAGTTTGGGCCAGGAAAGAAACCCTTCTCATTGGATAATACACAGACTCATTAATCAAAGTAATTATTATGAGGACCAATGACATGAAAGACTGAAGCAGGAACATCACAAATTCAAACTAAACCAGGACAATGTAATGCAACCCTGACTCAAAACCACACAACCAGACAAAAACCAAAATCCAAACAAACAAAGACCCCTGCCATGGCCCTGTGGGATTCTTGTGTCATCATTTTCTCTGTGCCCCACATCTACTTATCCCAACCCAATAGCCTGTAGAGATTGAGGGCATAATATTGTTTGAGGGTACTTGGTCCATGTTTATGCCATCCCATAAGTGCACTTTCACTATTGACTCTCACGGTATTTATCCAGAGGTTGGGTTGTGGAATGAAAACTGTAAACTAACCACTATAACCTGCCACTAAGCTCTGAAATCATCATATGGAGAAATATTCTTCCTTAGGAATGCCCGGCCTTAGCTGGGCTTGTGGAAAGCAGCTTTTCTGATCTTCAATTAGCCAGTCTACCTTTCGCTGCCGGGCTTTTACATTTTTCTCTTTTTGTAGAAGTTTTCTTTACCTCTTACTCTGCTTCTGGCTGTGTGGCTGGATGGGTAGGGGGCTGCTCCCCAGCATCGTCCTCTCTTTCTTCTTTTCTCACTCCTTTCTCTTCTCTTATTCTCCTTCTATTTATTTTCTCTGACTGGCAACCGCATCTATATCTCTCCTGCCTAGCTATTGGCCATTCAGTTCTGTATTAGGGCAATCAGGTGTTTTAGACAGGCAAAGTAACACAGACTCACTGTGTTAAACAAATGCAACACACCTTTGCATCATTCAACAAATATTCCACAGCATAAACAAATGTAACATATCCTCAACTAATATTCCACAGCAGTTTTTCTCTTGTGATGGGTTCTTTATTAAATACCAAAGCCATCCATTATATTCCTTTATTTCTTCTGAAAGTGCCATCATACCATTTATATTATTATACTCTTGTAAGAATTTGAAACATTATTCGAATAGCCAGGCATTTGGTCAATATTCAGCCTGGGTCAAATATTCAATTTCAGAGAAAAGGAAGAGGAAAAGGTAGTTATAAATATCAACTCATATTGTACTGGATCGGGTGGTGCAAGCTTTTAATGCCAGCACTCCTCGGGCAGAGGCAGGTGGACGTCTTTGAGTTTGAGGCCTACATATGAGTGAGTACCAGTAAAGCCAAGAGGACATAGTGTGAGCATGTCTCAACAAAACAAACTACAAAAACTAGAAACTATGGAGTAACATTATTAGAAATGTGGGCTATGTCTCTGTCCCCCCTTTTATTTTTTTCTTTTATGATTTTTATGAAGAATTTTTCTATTCATTTTACATACCAACCACAGATCAGCCCTCCTCACTCTCCCCCAACCACAGCCTTCCCCCCCAAAGCACCCCTCATTCCCACCCCCTCCATTTTAAGCTCTCCCATGGGGATTCAGCAGAGCATGGTACATTCAGTTGAGGCAGGTCCAAGGCCCTCCCCTCTGAACCAAGGAAGCAAAAGGTGTCACACCTTAGGCACATGGCTCCAAAAAGCCCACCCATGCCCCAGGAATGGATCCTGATCCCACTACCTGGGTCCCACCCCACCCCCCAAATAGCTCAATCTAAACAACTGTCTCCAGTAACCAGAGGCCTAGTCTAGGCCAGTGATCGCTCCACAGTGAACCCTGTTTTAGACATGCACTCCAATACAGTGTCTGTAAAGAAAGAAACAACCAATTTTTTCCATTATAATAGTATTTTATTATTTCATAGCAATAAAAGAGATAACAGTACAGTAGGAAATATTTACAAAAACACTAATGTGCTGGATTAAAGGTTCTCCCTTCAAGGCCACTGGAGAAGAAAGGCTGGACAGGGTTTTGGAAGGTGCCTGGGGGGTACTTATATATGAGGGAACTCTTGGCAACATTCAGGAAACTTAAACATCCATCATCACAATCCAGGAATACCCCAACCCGGCCCAGTGGCCTCTCTATATAGTGCCAGAAGACTGGGCATGTGGTGAGGAGACTGTAATGATTGCCCTCCTTCACACACACAAGAAGAAAGGCACCCTCATAGTCAATCATTCGGTTGGTATTCCTTAACCAGGAATCCCTACAGACCCCTACAGCCCAGTCCCCAGAGCCCTGCAAATCCACCTCCCAGTAATATTTCCCTGAGATGAAGTTCCCGGATCCCCAAGAAGCCAAATAGTATCCAACAGAATCCACAGACGAATCCTTACGGTGATGTCCGAAGCTGAATTTTCTCAAGACATTAAACAGGTTCATCTTGTAATGGAATGTGGTTATATTTTCAAAGAAAATGTGCACCTGGATGTGCTTGAACCTTTCAGTCAGTCCAGTGATGGGTAGGGCACTGAGTTCAGGTTGCATACCCTGGGGCATGCTCAGCTGCATTGACTCACTCCTTCTGACCATGTCATCCAAACCCTGGAGCAGTACCACATATGGCTCCTGGGACATTGCCATCAGCTCCCGATACATATCTCTTAGTTCTTTGCTCTTTTGCACCATCATGGCTTCACTCTTCCTCAGTTTCTCTAAAACACATTGGCCTTCCTTTCTCATGCACTCGATATGTTTCTCTCCCTCTTTACAGAGGAAGGGATGCAGCTCCCTATACTCGGTCCTGATCATTTCTTCCCGCAGAGTCACATAGTCCATCCACAAAGTTCTTGTTCTCTTCTCGGCCTCGATATTCTCTTGATTTTCTTGGATCTTCTCCCATAAAGATGCCATCTGCTTCAGAACTCTTTCCATTTGATGCTCAGCTGCTGCCTCAATGGGACAATGTCTGTGACCTCTGTGCTCATGGGAGTTAGAGCAGAGTTGACAGAGGAAGATCCTGCTCTCAACACACAAGATCCTCTTTGTCTCCTTGTGGGTCCCACACTTATGCTCCTCAGAGCTCAGGTCCTTCATGAGGCTGGCTTGTCTGGCAATGGACACCAGCTTCTTCAGAACAACGTTGGTTCTCATTTCCTTCTGTTGGCATGGTTCCCGACACATAGGGCAGTGGACTACAAGTTGCGTGTCCTCCCAGGAAAGCTGGAGGCAGGCTCGACAGAAGCTGTGGCCACAGCTTATGGTGACTGGCTCTGTAAGGCAGCTCAGGCAGATGAAGCAGGTGAGTTCTTCCTGGAAGGCTTGTGACATGTCTGACTCCATTTTCCCACGGAATAGACTCTGGTCTCAGCAGTGTCTGCTGGGGTCACAACAATGTTAGCTCAGCTCTGTGCAGTGATCCTCAACGTGAGGGCGAGGAGGATCTAGCAGTCTAGGAGCCAGAAGCTATGGAAACACACTCTGTCTGGTCTAGAGGAGAAGGAACCTGCCTGGCCCCTGGAGTGTGCTTATATACATGCTAGAGACCACACCCACTCTAAGTAGCAGTAATCTGATTGGATGGAAGATGGAACTAAATCTATGGCCAACACCCACAAAACAATCCTCCACAATAAGGTTTCCTGAGTCACACATCTTATCTGGGTGTGATAGCTCACACCTGGAATACCAGGGCCCTAGGGAATGGGATGTTGAGGCAGCAGGAGTTTCAGTTCAAGGCCTGCCCGGAATATACACTGAGAACTTGTCTTAACAAAAAAAAAGAAGAGCTATTTTACTACGATATTTCACTGTTTCTAAATATTTTGAGATGTGCTAATATTTTTGGTTTACCTTTTGCAGTGTAACAGTTAATGATATCAATCTGTGATTTTAGCAAATATCAACATTAAAAAATTCCTAATCATTCCTTGAGAATTTACTTCAACTCATTTTCATCATATTTACCTCAACTGCAATTTCTTCAAGATTCATCCCTTTTTCTACCCATTCCCCTTACTGTTCTTCCCTATTTGCATTTCTTTTTTTTTTTTAAATATATGGGGAAACCAGGGAAGGTATGGTGGTGGCACATGCCTTTATGCTTAACAATCAGGAGGCAGAGGTAGGCATGTCTCTGAATGTTTCAGGCTATCCTGGACTACAGAGTGCATTCCAAGACAGGCTTCAAAGCTGAACAGAAATCCTGTCTAGAAAAAAATAGAAAAACAAACAAACAAACAAAAAACAGTGATAAGGGAAAAAAATATGTTTAATGAACCAAAAGCCAAGAGGCTATGGTTTGTCTTGTGAGGGAATTTTCTGGACTGAATCACTGGAATTAGGAAAGCCCACCTAAACTCAGATGTTTTGAGACGTGAGAATTCATCTTGAATCTTAGCTGTACCTTCTGTTGGCAGCCTGTATAAAGGACATGAAAGAAGGAAACTCTTTCGTCTTTGCTATTTCTCTTCTTGCTCTTGTTCTCACTGGCAAGGTCATCCCTTCACTGGTGTAGGACCCTACTTTTTGGGTTAACTATTAAGAGGACTGGCAGGTAAAGGACCTTTTCTATTATTTATGTGGCCAGCCAGTTGTAGTCATTGAGATATGTTTAGTATTTAGAGAGCACGAGGAATCATAATGAGTTTGGTAAGATAGATTCCAGAGAGTGTATAAAATGAGGATGAGGAAGACATAAAAATTAAATGTGACTTAAGGAATCCTAGACTAGTGAAGTTGTCCTGCATGGAAAGTTTTTTTTTTTTTTGCGGTTTGTAGCTAGAAATATGGTTCAGGTAAGGATTATTCCAAACTGAGTTGGGAGGAATCCTAGAGATGAAGTCAGGAAGTGTGATATCATTCATGGTCTGGCTTCACTGTAGCATCTTTCCAGTGTTGGAATTAAAATCCCTCCAGTCGCAGGTGTTACATGATAGGAGACCAAGAGATGGAGCCTACTGTTTCCACTTAGGCAATTTCCTTTGCCTCCAAAGTCATTGCCAGATCCTGGAAAGCCTTAACCCTAGTTGATAGGATCATGGAAGCCATTTAGAAACTGCCTTTGAGAATACCAGGGCCAAAAAGGCAGATGATTTGCTTCATTTAAGTGAGCATTTGGGGTGTGAGCTAAGCTGTTTCAGAGCTCTCTGATCTTCCTCTTTGGGGGTCTGAGGATTAGGAAGTGTGGGTTGTATTTTCACTTTCCTGAATTCTCTGTTTAGCTCTATATCCCATTTTTAACTGAGTTCATTGCTTTCTTGATGTCCAGTTTTTTGACTTCTTTACTTATTTAAGATATTATCCATCTGTAGTGTGTGTAGTGGGCAAAAATCTTTTCCTATTCTGTAAGTTGTTACTTTGTCCTTGGGATGGTGTCCTTTGCCAAACAGATGTTTTCAATTCCATGAGGTTCCATTTATTATTTGTTGCTTTTAGGGACTGTACTATTGGTGTTCTGTTTAGAAGTCCTTTCCCGTGTCTAGGAGTTCAAGAATATTCTCCACTTTCTCTTTGATTAGGTTCAGTATATGTGGTTTTTGGTTGATGTGTTTGATCCACATGCAGTTGACTTTTATGCAAGGTCATAGGTATGGATCTATTTTCAGTGTTCTGTGTTTTGAGGACATTATCAATGTTTCAGATAGAAACAATTACAGTATGATCCTAGAAAAATACGGTGGTCCACCTGCACTGGAATGCTGACATAATCCTACTTAAACCCAGATTTTTGTTGTTGTTGTTGTTGTTTGTTTGTTTGTTGTTTTGTGGTTTTGTTTTGATTTTTTTTTGTTTTTTCTTTTCTTTTCTATTTTTCTCTTCTTTTTCAATACAGGTTTTCTCTGAATAACAGCTCTGGCTGTCCTGGAACTCACTTTGCAGACCCTACTGACCTGGAACTCAGTGACATTCTCCTACCTCCCGAGAGTTGGGACTGAAGGATCGTGCCACCAAATCATGGCCTAAACATAGGGTTTTTAAGTACACATGTGGATAACAGGCAAGCTGCTTGCCTGTTTTTATCAATGGCAGAGGATCAAAACCTTGACTTTAAATAATTGATCTATTCCATTGAGTTTACCAGGAGATTTTTTTTCTGCATCTTATTTTTTGGAACATCATTGCCTTTTCTTTATGATTTCTTACTCTTCTGATTTTTTACAGAAAATATTAATCCCCAAGTAAAATGGGTCCAATATGAGTTTCTGTTTCTTCCTCATTGAAATCCTGCCTTAGATGCCAGACACTCACTCTCCCAGCAGACTTTCATCCTCCAGCCCCAAAGCATTAAATTCTTAAGCCTTAGGATCAGAAGTTCTAGGCCAGCATCACTTAAAAACTTGATTCCTAAATCACCAATATTATGTGGGCCCAAATTTGAAAAGGAAAAAAAATGGAAAGAGCTATTTCTCAGTTTGCAGAGTACTTGCTTAGAATGTACTAGGCCCTGGGTTCAATCTTCAGCATCACAGATAATCAGGTGTGGTGTCACATGCCTGTAATTCCAGTACTCAGGAGATACAGACAGATACTATAGGTCATACTTAATGACAGATTGAGTAGGAGACCAGCCTGGGATACAGGAGAATGTTTCTCAAATTAATAATAATAATAGTTGTGGTAGTAGTAGTAGTACTAGTACTAGTAGTAGTAGTAGTAGTAGTCATAGTAATCTTGAGGAACTCAGTTAGGAGTTTGAGGTTGGTATCCACCTTGCCTCTTCACTTAGAGTAGAGCACAATCTCTTAAATGTCAAACATGGTTTCTTCTTTTAGGCACGTGTTACTTTCTATGTAGTTGATGCCTATGTTTAGATTATTGATGGTTTCCTACACCAATGAGACAATAAATCAAAAGGAAATAAAAATTTCCTAAAATAAAAATATTAGAAGTATCTAATACCATGTGGCAGGAGAGCGTAGTATAGTCACCAACAGGGGACTGCAAGCAATAAAACCCGAGAATTCAAGGAGACTCTAGTAGGTAAGGCCTGTCTGAGAAATCTGCCTTCTAGAGAGCATGGTGTGGTGGGAAAGAGAAGAGAAGAGTTTGGGCCAGGAAAGAAACCCTTCTCATTGGATAATACACAGACTCATTAATCAAAGTAATTATTATGAGGACCAATGACATGAAAGACTGAAGCAGGAACATCACAAATTCAAACTAAACCAGGACAATGTAATGCAACCCTGACTCAAAACCACACAACCAGACAAAAACCAAAATCCAAACAAACAAAGACCCCTGCCATGGCCCTGTGGGATTCTTGTGTCATCATTTTCTCTGTGCCCCACATCTACTTATCCCAACCCAATAGCCTGTAGAGATTGAGGGCATAATATTGTTTGAGGGTACTTGGTCCATGTTTATGCCATCCCATAAGTGCACTTTCACTATTGACTCTCACGGTATTTATCCAGAGGTTGGGTTGTGGAATGAAAACTGTAAACTAACCACTATAACCTGCCACTAAGCTCTGAAATCATCATATGGAGAAATATTCTTCCTTAGGAATGCCCGGCCTTAGCTGGGCTTGTGGAAAGCAGCTTTTCTGATCTTCAATTAGCCAGTCTACCTTTCGCTGCCGGGCTTTTACATTTTTCTCTTTTTGTAGAAGTTTTCTTTACCTCTTACTCTGCTTCTGGCTGTGTGGCTGGATGGGTAGGGGGCTGCTCCCCAGCATCGTCCTCTCTTTCTTCTTTTCTCACTCCTTTCTCTTCTCTTATTCTCCTTCTATTTATTTTCTCTGACTGGCAACCGCATCTATATCTCTCCTGCCTAGCTATTGGCCATTCAGTTCTGTATTAGGGCAATCAGGTGTTTTAGACAGGCAAAGTAACACAGACTCACTGTGTTAAACAAATGCAACACACCTTTGCATCATTCAACAAATATTCCACAGCATAAACAAATGTAACATATCCTCAACTAATATTCCACAGCAGTTTTTCTCTTGTGATGGGTTCTTTATTAAATACCAAAGCCATCCATTATATTCCTTTATTTCTTCTGAAAGTGCCATCATACCATTTATATTATTATACTCTTGTAAGAATTTGAAACATTATTCGAATAGCCAGGCATTTGGTCAATATTCAGCCTGGGTCAAATATTCAATTTCAGAGAAAAGGAAGAGGAAAAGGTAGTTATAAATATCAACTCATATTGTACTGGATCGGGTGGTGCAAGCTTTTAATGCCAGCACTCCTCGGGCAGAGGCAGGTGGACGTCTTTGAGTTTGAGGCCTACATATGAGTGAGTACCAGTAAAGCCAAGAGGACATAGTGTGAGCATGTCTCAACAAAACAAACTACAAAAACTAGAAACTATGGAGTAACATTATTAGAAATGTGGGCTATGTCTCTGTCCCCCCTTTTATTTTTTTCTTTTATGATTTTTATGAAGAATTTTTCTATTCATTTTACATACCAACCACAGATCAGCCCTCCTCACTCTCCCCCAACCACAGCCTTCCCCCCCAAAGCACCCCTCATTCCCACCCCCTCCATTTTAAGCTCTCCCATGGGGATTCAGCAGAGCATGGTACATTCAGTTGAGGCAGGTCCAAGGCCCTCCCCTCTGAACCAAGGAAGCAAAAGGTGTCACACCTTAGGCACATGGCCCCAAAAAGCCCACCCATGCCCCAGGAATGGATCCTGATCCCACTACCTGGGTCCCACCCCACCCCCCAAATAGCTCAATCTAAACAACTGTCTCCAGTAACCAGAGGCCTAGTCTAGGCCAGTGATCGCTCCACAGTGAACCCTGTTTTAGACATGCACTCCAATACAGTGTCTGTAAAGAAAGAAACAACCAATTTTTTCCATTATAATAGTATTTTATTATTTCATAGCAATAAAAGAGATAACAGTACAGTAGGAAATATTTACAAAAACACTAATGTGCTGGATTAAAGGTTCTCCCTTCAAGGCCACTGGAGAAGAAAGGCTGGACAGGGTTTTGGAAGGTGCCTGGGGGGTACTTATATATGAGGGAACTCTTGGCAACATTCAGGAAACTTAAACATCCATCATCACAATCCAGGAATACCCCAACCCGGCCCAGTGGCCTCTCTATATAGTGCCAGAAGACTGGGCATGTGGTGAGGAGACTGTAATGATTGCCCTCCTTCACACACACAAGAAGAAAGGCACCCTCATAGTCAATCATTCGGTTGGTATTCCTTAACCAGGAATCCCTACAGACCCCTACAGCCCAGTCCCGAGAGCCCTGCAAATCCACCTCCCAGTAATATTTCCCTGAGATGAAGTTCCCGGATCCCCAAGAAGCCAAATAGTATCCAACAGAATCCACAGACGAATCCTTACGGTGATGTCCGAAGCTGAATTTTCTCAAGACATTAAACAGGTTCATCTTGTAATGGAATGTGGTTATATTTTCAAAGAAAATGTGCACCTGGATGTGCTTGAACCTTTCAGTCAGTCCAGTGATGGGTAGGGCACTGAGTTCAGGTTGCATACCCTGGGGCATGCTCAGCTGCATTGACTCACTCCTTCTGACCATGTCATCCAAACCCTGGAGCAGTACCACATATGGCTCCTGGGACATTGCCATCAGCTCCCGATACATATCTCTTAGTTCTTTGCTCTTTTGCACCATCATGGCTTCACTCTTCCTCAGTTTCTCTAAAACACATTGGCCTTCCTTTCTCATGCACTCGATATGTTTCTCTCCCTCTTTACAGAGGAAGGGATGCAGCTCCCTATACTCGGTCCTGATCATTTCTTCCCGCAGAGTCACATAGTCCATCCACAAAGTTCTTGTTCTCTTCTCGGCCTCGATATTCTCTTGATTTTCTTGGATCTTCTCCCATAAAGATGCCATCTGCTTCAGAACTCTTTCCATTTGATGCTCAGCTGCTGCCTCAATGGGACAATGTCTGTGACCTCTGTGCTCATGGGAGTTAGAGCAGAGTTGACAGAGGAAGATCCTGCTCTCAACACACAAGATCCTCTTTGTCTCCTTGTGGGTCCCACACTTATGCTCCTCAGAGCTCAGGTCCTTCATGAGGCTGGCTTGTCTGGCAATGGACACCAGCTTCTTCAGAACAACGTTGGTTCTCATTTCCTTCTGTTGGCATGGTTCCCGACACATAGGGCAGTGGACTACAAGTTGCGTGTCCTCCCAGGAAAGCTGGAGGCAGGCTCGACAGAAGCTGTGGCCACAGCTTATGGTGACTGGCTCTGTAAGGCAGCTCAGGCAGATGAAGCAGGTGAGTTCTTCCTGGAAGGCTTGTGACATGTCTGACTCCATTTTCCCACGGAATAGACTCTGGTCTCAGCAGTGTCTGCTGGGGTCACAACAATGTTAGCTCAGCTCTGTGCAGTGATCCTCAACGTGAGGGCGAGGAGGATCTAGCAGTCTAGGAGCCAGAAGCTATGGAAACACACTCTGTCTGGTCTAGAGGAGAAGGAACCTGCCTGGCCCCTGGAGTGTGCTTATATACACGCTAGAGACCACACCCACTCTAAGTAGCAGTAATCTGATTGGATGGAAGATGGAACTAAATCTATGGCCAACACCCACAAAACAATCCTCCACAATAAGGTTTCCTGAGTCACACATCTTATCTGGGTGTGATAGCTCACACCTGGAATACCAGGGCCCTAGGGAATGGGATGTTGAGGCAGCAGGAGTTTCAGTTCAAGGCCTGCCCGGAATATACACTGAGAACTTGTCTTAACAAAAAAAAAGAAGAGCAATTTTACTACGATATTTCACTGTTTCTAAATATTTTGAGATGTGCTAATATTTTTGGTTTACCTTTTGCAGTGTAACAGTTAATGATATCAATCTGTGATTTTAGCAAATATCAACATTAAAAAATTCCTAATCATTCCTTGAGAATTTACTTCAACTCATTTTCATCATATTTACCTCAACTGCAATTTCTTCAAGATTCATCCCTTTTTCTACCCATTCCCCTTACTGTTCTTTCCTACTTGCATTTCTTTTTTTTTTTTTAAATATATGGGGAAACCAGGGAAGGGATGGTGGTGGCACATGCCTTTATGCTTAACATTCAGGAGGCAGAGGCAGGCATGTCTCTGAATGTTTCAGGCTATCCTGGACTACAGAGTGCATTCCAAGACAGGCTTCAAAGCTGAACAGAAATCCTGTCTAGAAAAAAATAGAAAAACAAACAAACAAACAAAAAACAGTGATAAGGGAAAAAAATATGTTTAATGAACCAAAAGCCAAGAGGCTATGGTTTGTCTTGTGAGGGAATTTTCTGGAATTTTCCACTGGAATTAGGAAAGCCCACCTAAACTCAGATGTTTTGAGATGTGAGAATTCATCTTGAATCTTAGCTGTACCTTCTGTTGGCAGCCTGTATAAAGGACATGGAAGAAGGAAACTCTTTCGTCTTTGCTATTTCTCTTCTTGCTCTTGTTCTCACTGGCAAGGTCATCCCTTCACTGGTGTAGGACCCTACTTTTTGGGTTAACTATTAAGAGGACTGGCAGGTAAAGGACCTTTTCTATTATTTATGTGGCCAGCCAGTTGTAGTCATTGAGATATGTTTAGTATTTAGAGAGCACGAGGAATCATAATGAGTTTGGTAAGATAGATTCCAGAGAGTGTATAAAATGAGGATGAGGAAGACATAAAAATTAAATGTGACTTAAGGAATCCTAGACTAGTGAAGTTGTCCTGCATGGAAAGTTTTTTTTGAGGTTTGTAGCTAGAAATATGGTTCAGGTAAGGATTATTCCAAACTGAGTTGGGAGGAATCCTAGAGATGAAGTCAGGAAGTGTGATATCATTCATGGTCTGGCTTCACTGTAGCATCTTTCCAGTGTTGGAATTAAAATCCCTCCAGTCGCAGGTGTTACATGATAGGAGACCAAGAGATGGAGCCTACTGTTTCCACTTAGGCAATTTCCTTTGCCTCCAAAGTCATTGCCAGATCCTGGAAAGCCTTAACCCTAGTTGATAGGATCATGGAAGCCATTTAGAAACTGCCTTTGAGAATACCAGGGCCAAAAAGGCAGATGATTTGCTTCATTTAAGTGAGCATTTGGGGTGTGAGCTAAGCTGTTTCAGAGCTCTCTGATCTTCCTCTTTGGGGGTCTGAGCATTAGGAAGTGTGGGTTGTATTTTCACTTTCCTGAATTCTCTGTTTAGCTCTATATCCCATTTTTAACTGAGTTCATTGCTTTCTTGATGTCCAGTTTTTTGACTTCTTTACTTATTTGAGATATTATCCATCTGTAGTGTGTGTAGTGGGCAAAAATCTTTTCCTATTCTGTAAGTTGTTACTTTGTCCTTGGGATGGTGTCCTTTGCCAAACAGATGTTTTCAATTCCATGAGGTTCCATTTATTATTTGTTGCTTTTAGGGACTGTACTATTGGTGTTCTGTTTAGAAGTCCTTTCCCGTGTCTAGGAGTTCAAGAATATTCTCCACTTTCTCTTTGATTAGGTTCAGTATATGTGGTTTTTGGTTGATGTGTTTGATCCACATGCAGTTGACTTTTATGCAAGGTCGTAGGTATGGATCTATTTTCAGTGTTCTGTGTTTTGAGGACATTATCAATGTTTCAGATAGAAACAATTACAGTATGATCCTAGAAAAATACGGTGGTCCACCTGCACTGGAATGCTGACATAATCCTACTTAAACCCAGATTTTTGTTGTTGTTGTTGTTGTTTGTTTGTTTGTTGTTTTGTGGTTTTGTTTTGATTTTTTTTTGTTTTTTCTTTTCTTTTCTATTTTTCTCTTCTTTTTCAATACAGGTTTTCTCTGAATAACAGCTCTGGCTGTCCTGGAACTCACTTTGCAGACCCTACTGACCTGGAACTCAGTGACATTCTCCTACCTCCCGAGAGTTGGGACTGAAGGATCGTGCCACCAAATCATGGCCTAAACATAGGGTTTTTAAGTACACATGTGGATAACAGGCAAGCTGCTTGCCTGTTTTTATCAATGGCAGAGGATCAAAACCTTGACTTTAAATAATTGATCTATTCCATTGAGTTTACCAGGAGATTTTTTTTCTGCATCTTATTTTTTGGAACATCATTGCCTTTCCTTTATGATTTCTTACTCTTCTGATTTTTTACAGAAAATATTAATCCCCAAGTAAAATGGGTCTAATATGAGTTTCTGTTTCTTCCTCATTGAAATCCTGCCTTAGATGCCAGACACTCACTCTCCCAGCAGACTTTCATCCTCCAGCCCCAAAGCATTAAATTCTTAAGCCTTAGGATCAGAAGTTCTAGGCCAGCATCACTTAAAAACTTGATTCCTAAATCACCAATATTATGTGGGCCCAAATTTGAAAAGGAAAAAAAAATGGAAAGAGCTATTTCTCAGTTTGCAGAGTACTTGCTTAGAATGTACTAGGCCCTGGGTTCAATCTTCAGCATCACAGATAATCAGGTGTGGTGTCACATGCCTGTAATTCCAGTACTCAGGAGATACAGACAGATACTATAGGTCATACTTAATGACAGATTGAGTAGGAGACCAGCCTGGGATACAGGAGAATGTTTCTCAAATTAATAATAATAATAGTTGTGGTAGTAGTAGTAGTACTAGTAGTAGTAGTAGTAGTAGTAGTAGTAGTCATAGTAATCTTGAGGAACTCAGTTAGGAGTTTGAGGTTGGTATCCACCTTGCCTCTTCACTTAGAGTAGAGCACAATCTCTTAAATGTCAAACATGGTTTCTTCTTTTAGGCACGTGTTACTTTCTATGTAGTTGATGCCTATGTTTAGATTATTGATGGTTTCCTACACCAATGAGACAATAAATCAAAAGGAAATAAAAATTTCCTAAAATAAAAATATTAGAAGTATCTAATACCATGTGGCAGGAGAGCGTAGTATAGTCACCAACAGGGGACTGCAAGCAATAAAACCCGAGAATTCAAGGAGACTCTAGTAGGTAAGGCCTGTCTGAGAAATCTGCCTTCTAGAGAGCATGGTGTGGTGGGAAAGAGAAGAGAAGAGTTTGGGCCAGGAAAGAAACCCTTCTCATTGGATAATACACAGACTCATTAATCAAAGTAATTATTATGAGGACCAATGACATGAAAGACTGAAGCAGGAACATCACAAATTCAAACTAAACCAGGACAATGTAATGCAACCCTGACTCAAAACCACACAACCAGACAAAAACCAAAATCCAAACAAACAAAGACCCCTGCCATGGCCCTGTGGGATTCTTGTGTCATCATTTTCTCTGTGCCCCACATCTACTTATCCCAACCCAATAGCCTGTAGAGATTGAGGGCATAATATTGTTTGAGGGTACTTGGTCCATGTTTATGCCATCCCATAAGTGCACTTTCACTATTGACTCTCACGGTATTTATCCAGAGGTTGGGTTGTGGAATGAAAACTGTAAACTAACCACTATAACCTGCCACTAAGCTCTGAAATCATCATATGGAGAAATATTCTTCCTTAGGAATGCCCAGCCTTAGCTGGGCTTGTGGAAAGCAGCTTTTCTGATCTTCAATTAGCCAGTCTACCTTTCGCTGCCGGGCTTTTACATTTTTCTCTTTTTGTAGAAGTTTTCTTTACCTCTTACTCTGCTTCTGGCTGTGTGGCTGGATGGGTAGGGGGCTGCTCCCCAGCATCGTCCTCTCTTTCTTCTTTTCTCACTCCTTTCTCTTCTCTTATTCTCCTTCTATTTGTTTTCTCTGACTGGCAACCGCATCTATATCTCTCCTGCCTAGCTATTGGCCATTCAGTTCTGTATTAGGGCAATCAGGTGTTTTAGACAGGCAAAGTAACACAGACTCACTGTGTTAAACAAATGCAACACACCTTTGCATCATTCAACAAATATTCCACAGCATAAACAAATGTAACATATCCTCAACTAATATTCCACAGCAGTTTTTCTCTTGTGATGGGTTCTTTATTAAATACCAAAGTCATCCATTATATTCCTTATTTCTTCTGAAAGTGCCATCATACCATTTATATTATTATACTCTTGTAAGAATTTGAAACATTATTCGAATAGCCAGGCATTTGGTCAATATTCAGCCTGGGTCAAATATTCAATTTCAGAGAAAAGGAAGAGGAAAAGGTAGTTATAAATATCAACTCATATTGTACTGGATCGGGTGGTGCAAGCTTTTAATGCCAGCACTCCTCGGGCAGAGGCAGGTGGACGTCTTTGAGTTTGAGGCCTACATATGAGTGAGTACCAGTAAAGCCAAGAGGACATAGTGTGAGCATGTCTCAACAAAACAAACTACAAAAACTAGAAACTATGGAGTAACATTATTAGAAATGTGGGCTATGTCTCTGTCCCCCCTTTTATTTTTTTCTTTTATGATTTTTATGAAGAATTTTTCTATTCATTTTACATACCAACCACAGATCAGCCCTCCTCACTCTCCCCCAACCACAGCCTTCCCCCCCAAAGCACCCCTCATTCCCACCCCCTCCATTCTAAGCTCTCCCATGGGGATTCAGCAGAGCATGGTACATTCAGTTGAGGCAGGTCCAAGGCCCTCCCCTCTGAACCAAGGAAGCAAAAGGTGTCACACCTTAGGCACATGGCTCCAAAAACCCCACCCATGCCCCAGGAATGGATCCTGATCCCACTACCTGGGTCCCACCCCACCCCCCAAATAGCTCAATCTAAACAACTGTCTCCAGTAACCAGAGGCCTAGTCTAGGCCAGTGATCGCTCCACAGTGAACCCTGTTTTAGACATGCACTCCAATACAGTGTCTGTAAAGAAAGAAACAACCAATTTTTTCCATTATAATAGTATTTTATTATTTCATAGCAATAAAAGAGATAACAGTACAGTAGGAAATATTTACAAAAACACTAATGTGCTGGATTAAAGGTTCTCCCTTCAAGGCCACTGGAGAAGAAAGGCTGGACAGGGTTTTGGAAGGTGCCTGGGGGGTACTTATATATGAGGGAACTCTTGGCAACATTCAGGAAACTTAAACATCCATCATCACAATCCAGGAATACCCCAACCCGGCCCAGTGGCCTCTCTATATAGTGCCGGAAGACTGGGCATGTGGTGAGGAGACTGTAATGATTGCCCTCCTTCACACACACAAGAAGAAAGGCACCCTCATAGTCAATCATTCGGTTGGTATTCCTTAACCAGGAATCCCTACAGACCCCTACAGCCCAGTCCCCAGAGCCCTGCAAATCCACCTCCCAGTAATATTTCCCTGAGATGAAGTTCCCGGATCCCCAAGAAGCCAAATAGTATCCAACAGAATCCACAGACGAATCCTTACGGTGATGTCCGAAGCTGAATTTTCTCAAGACATTAAACAGGTTCATCTTGTAATGGAATGTGGTTATATTTTCAAAGAAAATGTGCACCTGGATGTGCTTGAACCTTTCAGTCAGTCCAGTGATGGGTAGGGCACTGAGTTCAGGTTGCATACCCTGGGGCATGCTCAGCTGCATTGACTCACTCCTTCTGACCATGTCATCCAAACCCTGGAGCAGTACCACATATGGCTCCTGGGACATTGCCATCAGCTCCCGATACATATCTCTTAGTTCTTTGCTCTTTTGCACCATCATGGCTTCACTCTTCCTCAGTTTCTCTAAAACACATTGGCCTTCCTTTCTCATGCACTCGATATGTTTCTCTCCCTCTTTACAGAGGAAGGGATGCAGCTCCCTATACTCGGTCCTGATCATTTCTTCCCGCAGAGTCACATAGTCCATCCACAAAGTTCTTGTTCTCTTCTCGGCCTCGATATTCTCTTGATTTTCTTGGATCTTCTCCCATAAAGATGCCATCTGCTTCAGAACTCTTTCCATTTGATGCTCAGCTGCTGCCTCAATGGGACAATGTCTGTGACCTCTGTGCTCATGGGAGTTAGAGCAGAGTTGACAGAGGAAGATCCTGCTCTCAACACACAAGATCCTCTTTGTCTCCTTGTGGGTCCCACACTTATGCTCCTCAGAGCTCAGGTCCTTCATGAGACTGGCTTGTCTGGCAATGGACACCAGCTTCTTCAGAACAACGTTGGTTCTCATTTCCTTCTGTTGGCATGGTTCCCGACACATAGGGCAGTGGACTACAAGTTGCGTGTCCTCCCAGGAAAGCTGGAGGCAGGCTCGACAGAAGCTGTGGCCACAGCTTATGGTGACTGGCTCTGTAAGGCAGCTCAGGCAGATGAAGCAGGTGAGTTCTTCCTGGAAGGCTTGTGACATGTCTGACTCCATTTTCCCACGGAATAGACTCTGGTCTCAGCAGTGTCTGCTGGGGTCACAACAATGTTAGCTCAGCTCTGTGCAGTGATCCTCAACGTGAGGGCGAGGAGGATCTAGCAGTCTAGGAGCCAGAAGCTATGGAAACACACTCTGTCTGGTCTAGAGGAGAAGGAACCTGCCTGGCCCCTGGAGTGTGCTTATATACACGCTAGAGACCACACCCACTCTAAGTAGCAGTAATCTGATTGGATGGAAGATGGAACTAAATCTATGGCCAACACCCACAAAACAATCCTCCACAATAAGGTTTCCTGAGTCACACATCTTATCTGGGTGTGATAGCTCACACCTGGAATACCAGGGCCCTAGGGAATGGGATGTTGAGGCAGCAGGAGTTTCAGTTCAAGGCCTGCCCGGAATATACACTGAGAACTTGTCTTAACAAAAAAAAAGAAGAGCAATTTTACTACGATATTTCACTGTTTCTAAATATTTTGAGATGTGCTAATATTTTTGGTTTACCTTTTGCAGTGTAACAGTTAATGATATCAATCTGTGATTTTAGCAAATATCAACATTAAAAAATTCCTAATCATTCCTTGAGAATTTACTTCAACTCATTTTCATCATATTTACCTCAACTGCAATTTCTTCAAGATTCATCCCTTTTTCTACCCATTCCCCTTACTGTTCTTTCCTATTTGCATTTCTTTTTTTTTTTTAAATATATGGGGAAACCAGGGAAGGTATGGTGGTGGCACATGCCTTTATGCTTAACAATCAGGAGGCAGAGGTAGGCATGTCTCTGAATGTTTCAGGCTATCCTGGACTACAGAGTGCATTCCAAGACAGGCTTCAAAGCTGAACAGAAATCCTGTCTAGAAAAAAATAGAAAAACAAACAAACAAACAAAAAACAGTGATAAGGGAAAAAAATATGTTTAATGAACCAAAAGCCAAGAGGCTATGGTTTGTCTTGTGAGGGAATTTTCTGGACTGAATCACTGGAATTAGGAAAGCCCACCTAAACTCAGATGTTTTGAGACGTGAGAATTCATCTTGAATCTTAGCTGTACCTTCTGTTGGCAGCCTGTATAAAGGACATGGAAGAAGGAAACTCTTTCGTCTTTGCTATTTCTCTTCTTGCTCTTGTTCTCACTGGCAAGGTCATCCCTTCACTGGTGTAGGACCCTACTTTTTGGGTTAACTATTAAGAGGACTGGCAGGTAAAGGACCTTTTCTATTATTTATGTGGCCAGCCAGTTGTAGTCATTGAGATATGTTTAGTATTTAGAGAGCACGAGGAATCATAATGAGTTTGGTAAGATAGATTCCAGAGAGTGTAAAAAATGAGGATGAGGAATACATAAAAATTAAATGTGACTTAAGGAATCCTAGACTAGTGAAGTTGTCCTGCATGGAAAGTTTTTTTTTTTTTTTGCGGTTTGTAGCTAGAAATATGGTTCAGGTAAGGATTATTCCAAACTGAGTTGGGAGGAATCCTAGAGATGAAGTCAGGAAGTGTGATATCATTCATGGTCTGGCTTCACTGTAGCATCTTTCCAGTGTTGGAATTAAAATCCCTCCAGTCGCAGGTGTTACATGATAGGAGACCAAGAGATGGAGCCTACTGTTTCCACTTAGGCAATTTCCTTTGCCTCCAAAGTCATTGCCAGATCCTGGAAAGCCTTAACCCTAGTTGATAGGATCATGGAAGCCATTTAGAAACTGCCTTTGAGAATACCAGGGCCAAAAAGGCAGATGATTTGCTTCATTTAAGTGAGCATTTGGGGTGTGAGCTAAGCTGTTTCAGAGCTCTCTGATCTTCCTCTTTGGGGGTCTGAGGATTAGGAAGTGTGGGTTGTATTTTCACTTTCCTGAATTCTCTGTTTAGCTCTATATCCCATTTTTAACTGAGTTCATTGCTTTCTTGATGTCCAGTTTTTTGACTTCTTTACTTATTTAAGATATTATCCATCTGTAGTGTGTGTAGTGGGCAAAAATCTTTTCCTATTCTGTAAGTTGTTACTTTGTCCTTGGGATGGTGTCCTTTGCCAAACAGATGTTTTCAATTCCATGAGGTTCCATTTATTATTTGTTGCTTTTAGGGACTGTACTATTGGTGTTCTGTTTAGAAGTCCTTTCCCGTGTCTAGGAGTTCAAGAATATTCTCCACTTTCTCTTTGATTAGGTTCAGTATATGTGGTTTTTGGTTGATGTGTTTGATCCACAT